>NC_090343.1:3803806-5003806 GCF_035084215.1 Heptranchias perlo
TACTGTAGTCAGGGATTTCTCTGTTACAAGCCTGGGTATGTGGACGGTGACTACTTGGGATATCGAGGTGCATGGTCGGGAGGGGGGGGTGGAATTAGTCTTGGGGGCAGTAACACGAAACAGGTGCTAGCGAATCGGCAGCCTGATTTACACCAAGCCCCATTTTGTTTCCCATTGACTTCTTTGGACGATATAATTGGGCGGGGTGTAAATCAGGCAACCGATTCACTATCCCCCTCTTTTGCTCCACTGCACCCCCCACCCCCCCAAGAATAATTTTACTCCAATGATGTTTTTCTTGTCCAACCCACCCACCCACATCAGCGCTGGGGAGAAGAACACTTCGTTGTGCCTTAAAGAAAAAAAAATGATGGACTTTGTGCTCATCACAGTGAGGGACCTTGGCGATGGGGAATGGAACACTTTTCATTTCAGTCACCCAGTGTCAGCATCAAGCACTCCCACGTACAGTAATTCCTAAACAGAGAGCAAAGTTCTCTCGACACTCCCTCAACAGTGTGTGTCATTCCTTTCCTCAGAAGGGCACTCCCTACTACATTAGTGAGATGTTTTACCATTTCACACAGTAGACACTATGTGGTCACTGTGCGTGAGATTGCTAATTCTGGTGCTAAATTCATTCTTTTTTTAAAAATTGATTTTCGGGATGTGGGCGTCGCTGGCAAGGCCGGCATTTATTGCCCTCAATAGTTGCCCTTGAGAAGGTGGTGGTGAGCCGTCTTCTTGAACTGTGTGGTGAAGGTTCTCCCACAGTGCTGTTAGGAAGGGAGTTCCAGGATTTTGACCCAGCGACGATGAAGGAACGGCGATATATTTCCAAGTCGGGATGGTGTGTGACTTGGAGGGGAACGTGCAGGTGGTGTTGTTCCATGCACCTGCTGCTCTTGTCCTTCTAGGTGGTAGAGGTCGCGGGTTTGGGAGGTGCTGTCGAAGAAGCCTTGGCGAGTTGCTGCAGTGCATCCTGTGGATGGTGCACACTGCAGCCACTGTGCGCCGGTGGTGAAGGGAGTGAATGTTTAGGGTGGTGGATGGGGTGCCAATCAAGCGACTGCTTTGACCTGGATAATTAGGGACAGTTTTCTACTGGGGGCTCTAAGACTTCGATTAAGACTGTCTGAACATCTGCTGCCAACAGACCGAGATTTTCATTTAACTCGCCATGGTAGTTAAAGCAAAGTTTCAGATGATGACCACGGTGAATTGGATGAAACCCTATTCTGTCTCCACCAGTATCCCATCTCCTCTATTTTATATAGAATTGCATAGAAATAGCACAGAAACAGGCCATTCGGCTCAACTGGTCTATGCCGGTGTTTATGCTCCACACGAACCTCCTCCCTCCCTACTTCATCTCACCCCATCAGCATATCCTTCTATTCCTTTCTCCCTCATGTGTTTATCCAGCTTCCCCTTAAATGTATCTACACTATTCACCTCAACTACTCCTTGTGGGAGCGAGTTCCACATTCTCACCACTCTCTGGGTAAAGAAGTTTCTCCTGAATTCCCAATTGGATTTATTAGTGACTATCTTATATTTATGACCCCCTAGTTCTGGTCTCCCCCACAAGTGGAAACATCTTCTCTACGTCTACCCTATCAAACCCCTTCATAATTTTGAAGACCTCTATCAGGTCACCCTTCAGTCTTCTCTTTTCCAGAGAAAGCAGGCCCAGTCTGTTCATTCTTTCCTGATCGGTATAACCTCTCAGTTCTGGTATCGTCCTGGTAAATCTTTTTTGCACCTTCTCCAGTGCCTCTGTATCCTATTTGTATTATGGCATTAAAATGTCCCAGATATTAACCTCGACTCACAAAGCTGTGCTGATCTGATTAAAAGATGCAACTTTCTGCAATGCAGGGGAGAAAAATCAATTTGTAGAAAAAACTTGCCAAAATCTGCAATTAAGCAGCTCAGCAAAATTAGCTCATATTTTAGATTGTGCTGAGCACCAGGGAGAGACGACCATGTCCCCTCTGGTTCCTCCCTACCCCCAAACCACACAGCCCCATCACTGGCACATCCTAATCACTGTCAGTTACTCCCAGTAACGTGTAGGTGCATTATTGCAATTCAGAATTGTAGTAGATTTTGGAACGAGTTAGAACTTAAAGGAACAACTGGGCTAGAAATTCAGTCCGGCCGGTTTGTGCGTTGGGAGCATTAGGCCCGAGGCTCGATTGGCATTTAGACCTGGGCTGGGAGGGGAGGAGAACGGGACGGGGGGGGGGGGGAGAATGGGAGGGGAAAACAGGGGAGAGTAGAACAGATGGGGGGAGATCGGGAGGTGGGGGGGAAGAAAAGATCGGGGGGGAGGAGAAGGTCGGGGGGGGGAGGAGAAGGTCGGGGGGGGAGGAGAAGGTCGGGGGGGGGAGGGAGGAGAAGGTCGGGAGGGGAGGAGAAGGTCGGGGGGGGGAGGAGAAGGTCGGGGGGGGGGAGAAGGTCGGGGGGGGGGAGAAGGTCGGGAGGGGGGGGAGAAGGTCGGGGGGGGAGGAGAAGGTCGGGGGGGGGGAGAAGGTCGGGAGGGGAGGAGAAGGTCGGGGGGGGGGAGGAGAAGGTCGGGGGGGGAGGAGAAGGTCGGGGGGGGGGAGAAGGTCGGGAGGGGAGGAGAAGGTCGGGGGGGGGAGGAGAAGGTCGGGGGGGGGGAGAAGGTCGGGGGGGGGGGAGAAGGTCGGGAGGGGGGGGAGAAGGTCGGGGGGGGAGGAGAAGGTCGGGAGGGGGGGGAGAAGGTCGGGGGGGTGAGGAGAAGGTCGGGGGGGGAGGAGAAGGTCGGGAGGGGGGGGGGAGAAGGTCGGGGGGGGAGGAGAAGGTCGGGGGGGGAGGAGAAGGTCGGGAGGGGGGAGGAGAAGGTTGGGAGGGGGGAGGAGAAGGTCGGGAGGGGGGTAGGAGGTCAGGAGGGGGGTAGGAGGTCAGGAGGGGGGTAGGAGGTCAGGAGGTGGGGGTGCTAGCATAGGCTAGCAGCGGCCCCCAGTAGTGCTGTGAAGTCGGGAGGGTCACTTCTGCTCCCATTGTCTCCACATGAATTGCAACTTACTGGCGGCCCCTTTGAGGGCCACTGGTTAGGCCACTGAAGACCCCAAAAACCTGAACAGGACATTTCCAGCTCTTGCTCTGCTCAGTCCCAACAGATTTTCAAGAAACAGGCATCAGGCCCCTCATTAGCATCTACAAAACCCCCTAACACCTGTTTTAGGGGTCCACCTGGGATGTCTAAAAAAAAAGGACCCCCCGAATTTAGCAGCTGAGTCAACACTGGCACAGATTGGGCATAGGCCGTCCCACTGCTAAACTGGTCTGCTTTGCGTCTGTACCATGCCCGAGAAACTGGCCAAACGCTTAACAATTTCTACCGCAATGTTCCTTTAAAGAACAGAAAAACAGGAAGTGACCCAGCGTAACCAGACACCCCCTCCAAAATTCTCTCCCCCCCGAACCCCGACCTCCTTCGCTCACCCCGATTATGGTGTTTTGATGCCAATTTCGTGGAGGAAATTCAAGGCTGCGAAGTTTAATAATGTGAAAATATTTCTATGTAACAGAAAGCTAAACATTCATGAGTGCTATTGCTCGCTTTCTGCAATACCGGGCTGGGAAACAATGATTAGAATGTTTCATTGGGCCTGGGAACTCCTCTACCATATTTTAAAAGTAATGAGCAGTGTTGAGATCGGAGCACTGAACGGAGGTGAAAATTGGACCTTGTACCCTGAAGTAGGGAGTATGGAGGTGTTTGAGTTATGGGACTAGAGGTGTATGTTGAAAATGAATTGGACAATGATTGAGAGGGTCCCTGAACAGGCTCAAGGAGAAAGCACAATGGTGAGGAATCACCAGCTGATTTAATTTTTTCCCTGTATTACTTTTAGTGTTTTGGCATAAATTGGAACCCAATTGTTAATCCATTTAGTCTAAACAGGTCAACCACTGCACTAAAAATACTGCTGCCGGAACAGGTGGACTGAATAAAAGCACATGGAGGGAATTAAATGCAAAGGAAATTTGCCGGATTTATTACTGTCTGGGAAGAGGTGATGTTGATAAAACCAAGAGGCAGGAAAAGAGGAAGTTGGCTTGTGATTTGATGGGATGGGAGAGAGTAACAAGCTGGGGTTCGGTATAGCCCTTCAAGGGCTGGACAGTATGGATCCCACCAGTCCTAAACCTTCGAAGGCACATGGAGTGACAGAGAGATGGGGTTAGACTTTAGACTTTATCCCCTGGGTGTAAAACATCACCCGAGTGGAATGCATTTAAATGGCCATTAACTTCTAAAATATAGTGAAGGGGATTTCAGGCCCATTGAGACAGTCTAATCATTGCTCCCCCATTGAACAAAGTGAGTCACGGAGTGTCCTTTTAAAAATAATGTTGCATTCGTGTGAAGTAATCTTGGTGCCTGTAAGATTACAAATGGTTGTAGGGATAAATGTAACTGTGGAAATCAGCCCCCAGTCTATCCTATAATTCAGCGCTGTTTCTAGTAAAATTCTGAAATCAAGTATTACACAGCTCATTCTAGAAAGATCACTACACTGCACAATTCTAAAGGTTTTAATCACTTTTTAAAATTATAAATTGAAGGTTCAAAATTATTATTTTTTTTTTAAAAACTAAACCACCAGCAGGCTCTCAGTTTGATTTAAAAACTATGGAAAGTGTTTATGGATTGTATAATTTACCTACTTATGATTTTGTATCAACATTTCACATTTGTTAATCTTTTACTCAGTTATAACTAGCAAAACTGCTCGTGGTTTTGTGGTAATTTTGAACCCTGCTCTTATTATTTATTATTAACGCCTATAGAATGGCTACTTTTTAAATTAAATTTCTCACATTTTTCAACAGATATTGAGAAGAAAATTCCTACTTGCCTCAGTAGAGCCTGCTCCTAGCTGCTACATGTGTGACATCTACATGTTTTAGTTACTACCGGTGTGTGCCGTAGAAATACTTAAAAAGTGCCAGAAATTTTAAGAAATGTGCTTTTTAAAGTAGCTACAAGGCTAACACTTACCCAAACATGCAGACAGCTAATTCTTCGTCAAGTTAATCTAACTGTTATTATTTAAATCTATTGTGACAGCAACCGATTAAAAACTTGCTCTGTTTTATTAAAACTCTCTCTCTCTCTCTCTTACCCTTAAACCTGGAATGAATCTCAGCCCTTATCTTCCAGCATCTCTCCAAAAAGCAAACAATTGCCCATCTCCTTCCACGGATTGCTGTGCAATAATTCTGAGCAAGAAAACCTGGGTTAACTAGAATAATATGAGGTTTTTTTTAAAAAATGTAGTAATTTTAATTAATAACAGGCATTGTAACTACGTAAACAGGCTCCTGTGCAACAGAACTATTTTTTGAATTGGAAAACAATCAGGGCTGGTTGGGAGGGAATGGCCTACAATAATTTTCTTCCTATTTTTGTATCTTAAAGAAAGTAATCCCTTAAACTGACATCAACAAACTATCTGTATCATACATTAGTCAGAATTAATTAGGGTTTTCTTATTTTAATATAGGTAATTATTTGATCTAAAGGCTCATTTCAATCTAGTATATTTAGAAATTGGTACAAAGAAAGTGCTTCTTTGACAAATTTATAGCCGGATCTAATTTAATAAACAGCAATAAAAACTGAATGAGAACTCTTCAGGATAGTCTAAACATTGATTAGACAATGTTTTTTTCTTCTGATAGATTAAAAGCAAGATTTAATTAAAAATATGAACAGAGGTTTTAACGAGAATTCTTCATCGCTTCAATTAGACTTATGGCCTTCCTCCCAACATGAACTGGCTAACCTCGCCCCTCATTTGTTTTCATTGCTTGCGAGAACAAAAGGCTAGCACAGTTCTGAACACACTCGCTCCATGCTGAACCCAACAGCCTTAATCTAAAATAGTATCCTTGCATGCTACAACCTACAACTAGCACATCCTCTTTCAATACACAGAGAATGGTCTTAAAGGTTTCAAATTATTTTTAATTAAAAAGAATTTCAATGTTTTTTTAATACTCAGTACACATCTTTGTGCTCCTGCCCGAGTTCACTATTATATAAACTCTCTCTCTCTCTTCAAATAAACTCCTATTCTTAATTCATTTCCATTAAACTGATCCTCACTCTTGATGTTCACCCACCAACATGCAGGGTTAACTCAACATTTTTCATCTTTCAAGACAATTATTGCCAAAAAAAAAAGTTCTGGCATTCTGCTTTTTTACCAGTGCATTAAGTTGTGAAATAGATTAAATTAGCACTGAAAACTACATTTTATTTATTACTTTTTTATGTAAACACCAATGATAGGGAGGTGTCAAGTAGTATATGCCAGAAGCATGTGGTGAGATAACTAAAGTGCAATGAACAGCTATCCATGGAAGCTGGTTTTCCAACTCTCAGGAATTATGGATTTGCACTGGAACTAAGGACTAAGATGTGCTGTTTACCGTATGAGTTACCAATACACAGACTTCCAGTGTGCATTGAGATGCGGAGGTCACACTAGCCTCTAGATTTAAAGATGACCTTACATCTTTGTTGCAGTTGCTCGAAGCACATCACTTGCGTTCCAAAGAAATGGATTCTTCAAGTAATAATGGTTTTGACAGATGTTTTGAAAATATCAGTAATATGCTGGCTCACAGAATGACAGGACTCGTTCTAAAGATGTCATGAAAAGAATTGTAAACTGCGGTTGCGAAATCCACTTGGCACATCGACTAGGTGGTGAGGTAATAGAAGTATATCAAAGAACAGAGCATGGGTTTAGACAAGTGCTGCATGAAACGATGCAACTACCACCTGCCCTCATGGGAACGGTGCTGGGCTCAGACAGGGGTATGTTACCTGCTCCCCACCTCCACATTGTCACCGGTCGCTCAATTATCCTTCACCAAAGAGACTCCAGGGGGGGCGACCGTGTCAAGCATGCATCGCGTGGAAGGACCAACGCACCCCCCCCCCCCCACCAACTTAATTGAGTAGGGGCTCCCCCACCAGCCTGTACGCTCGGCCACAAAAAAATAAACGGAGACAGGTCCCGCTGTGGTTATGACCGGTCGCAGCAAGGTCCGACTGTGCTCTCCAACGAGAGCTGGGAGGCGTTGCTCAGGAACGGAGTCAGGGGCGGGTCCACCATGGAGCAGGTGGGGAAGAGCTTGTACCATCCGATCGCTGGGCTTGACAGGTCCAACTCCTCCAGCAGCACCTGGGCCACACCCATGAAGCACTTGCGATCCATTCGGCCGTAATTGCCCCACACAATCACCTTCGGGGGGGGCAGAAGAAATAAAAATAACATCAATCGCACTGGCGGATTTTAATCATGTCAAATTGTAAATTTACTCTTAATTAAAAAAAAACATACATTGGAATTCAATGTCGGCAAATGTGAGGTCATCCACTTTGGATCAAAAAAGGATAGAACAGGGTACTTTCTAAATGGTAAAAAGTTAAAAACAGTGGATGTCCAAAGGGACTTAGGGGTTCAGGTACATAGATCATTGAAGTGTCATGAACAGGTGCAGAAAATAATCAATAAGGCTAATGGAATGTTGGCCTTTATATCTAGAGGACCGGAGTACAAGGGGGCAGAAGTTATGCTGCAGCTATACAAAACCCTGGTTAGACCACACCTGGAGTACTTGAGCAGTTCTGGGCACCGCACCTTCGGAAGGACATATTGGCCTTGGAGGGAGTGCAGCGTAGGTTTACTAGAATAATACCCGGACTTCAAGGGTTAGGTTATGAGGAGAGATTACACAAATTGGGGCTGTATTCTCTTGAGTTTAGAAGTTTAAGGGGTGATCTGATCGAAGTTTATAAGATATTAAGGGGAACGGATAGGGTGGATAGAGAGAAACTATTTCCGCTGGCTGGGGATTCTAGGAGTAGGGGGCACAGTCTAAAAATTAGAGCCAGACCTTTCAGGAGCGAGATTAGAAAACATTTCTACACACAAAGGGTGGTAGAAGTTTGGAACTCTCTTCCGCAAACGGCAATTGATGCTAGCTCAATTGCTAAATTTAAATGTGAGATAGATAGCTTTTTGGCAACCAAAGGTATTAAGGGATATGGGCCAAAGGCAGGTATATGGAGTTAGATCACAGATCAGCCATGATCTTATCAAATGGCGGAGCAGGCACGAGGGGCTGAATGGCCTACTCCTGTTCCTATGTTCCTAGGTTAGTAGAAATTGCTCCTCTTTGTGCCCGTTTTCCAGACGGGGGCAAAAATGATCAATTTTGAGGGCCCCATATTGGCCTTGGATAAAACTGGCATTAGGCCCCTTCCATGTGATAATGAAGGGCCCAACGCTCGTCTCCGAGAGGTTGGGCTGCCCTGTCCGATGCCTGCTCGGCTCAGGCTTTCCAGGCATGGATGCAGCCTAGCAAGCGGCCGCCACCGAAAAAAATTTCCCCTGACAGCTGCGATCGACCCCCCGCCCCCCGCCTCCCGCTGTCCTCCTCCTCTCCCCCCCGCGCTGCCCGCGAGGCCAAGCAGCCCGAAATTCATGAGTTGAAATGGGCACGCTGGCTGCGGATGCCCGAGAGGTGTTGGCAGCTCGCCCAATTCCTTCAAATGAGGCCCTTGGACCAATTTCAGGCCGGCTTTGGGCCTCCTATTTAGGGCACGCGATGCCTGCGCAACACTGATTCTAGGCCCGAAAACGGACCCAGACAGATTTCTACCCCACAAAGTACCAATTCCAATCAATCCAGAAAAACACATTTTATTGCTAGAATCTTCCTCAGTGACATCGAGAATGAGAAAAGACCATTTGGCATGGTTGCATTTTGGGGTCTGTTACTCTAGACTTTATGGCTTTTATATCTTAGACCATTCCCATTGGTGAGTTTCGACTCCCTACATCGTTCAAAGTGTTCTCACCGGCCCTAACATCTACACACAGACATTGTAACGCACAGGGAAATTATACTTATTCATTATTTTATGGATTTATTCATCTGCCTTTGCAGAACCTCCAGCCCTCAATAATTAGCAGGAACTCAGACCTCGTTCCTGGTTTAAAATGAATATAGAAATAAAACTGAACAAATGAATGTGTAAACAATATAAATTTACAAGGGCAGTACTATTGTCTATCTCCTCAAAGGGGAAATCAATAAAAGGTTGTACTTTGTACACTAACCTGTCCTTTATAAACAACACAGTCCCTCCTTCCTGTCTCCTTCAGTCACAGAAGCTGATTAAATCTACCTGCCTTTCTTTGACGATTTAAACTTCTTGTCCTAATCAACTCATTCTGTTCCTCTTTACATCTCTCAACTCACTGCCAAGGCTTGTTAGAAATTCAGAGCTACTATCCTGGTTTAAAAAAAAAATAATAACGCGATGTTAGATCCCCGGCTGAACCAATTGTATGTTTTTGAATCTCTCCCAAGCTTGTCACATGGGAAACAGTAACAACTGGAATTATATGAGCCACACAGCTGGATTTTTAAACTTGAATTAAGTCGAATTACAGGCCAGTGTTTATGCTCCACACGAGCCCCCTCAATCTCTATTTACACAATCTCACCTTATCCGCATATCCTTCTATTTCAATATCAGGCCAGCCTCGGGCGACTCCCGTTTCAGGCCCGAAAACGAGCCAAAAGGAATTTTAACCTCGTGGTTTACACAGCCGTCCCTCACATCAATCGGGGACAATGGCTGGCTGGTTTGTAACCTGGTTCATATCTTCCTCTCTTCAAATACTGATCCAATTTTCCTTTACATTCCATCCTCTGAGTAAAGGAATTTCCCCTAATCTCTCTCCTCATTCTCAATGGCAATTTGAAATTGATGCCCTCTCATCATTGATTGCCCCAACCGGAGTTCATAGTTTTTCCCTGTTCATTCTCACAAAACCCTTCAAATTTTAAAAAAAAAACCTCTATTAAATCTCCTCTCAGCCTTCTCTATGGGGGTGAAGTCATCGAAAGAAAGAATTAGCATTTCAATCGTGCCTTTCAGGATGTCCCAAACCGCTTCACAGCCAATGAAGTACTTTAGAAGTTTGGTCACTGCTGTAATGTAGGAAATGCAGCAGCCAATTTGCACACAGCAAGATCCCACAAACAGCAATGAGATAATGACCAGATAATCTGTTTTTTTGTGATGTTGGTTGAGGGTTGAATATTGGCCCCAGGACACCAGGGAGAACTCCCCTGCTCTTCTATTGAAATAGTGCCAGGGGATCTTTTACATCCACGCGAGAGGGCAGACGGGGCCTCGGTTTAATATCTCATCTGAAAGGTGGCATCTGCAGCATTCCCTCAGTACTGCACTGGTAGTGTCAGTCTAGATTATATGCTCAAGTTTCTCGAGTGGGACTTGAACCCATGACCTTTTCAAATCCCTCCATGGCCTCTCTCCCTATCTCCGTCTCTGTAATCTCCTTCAGCCCTACAGCCCTCCGAGATCTCTGCGCTCCTCCAATTCTAGCTTTTTGCACATCCCCGATTTTCATCGCTCCACCATTGGCATTGAACCAATCACCTTCTGACTCAGAGGCGAGAGTGATACCCACTGAGCCATGGCTGATACCTTATGATATTGACCAAGGAATGCCACACATTTTCATCCATGCCTTTGTTACCTCTAGACTTGACTATTCCAACGCTCTCCTGGCAGGACTCCCATCTTCCACCCTCCGTAAACTTGAGCTCATCCAAAACTCTGCTGCCCCGTATCCTAACTCGCACCGAGTCCCGTTCACCCATCACCCACTGTGCTCGCTGACCTACATTGGCTCCCAGTCCAGCAACACCTCGATTTTAAAATTCTCGTCCTTGTTTTCAAATCCCTCCATGGACTCGCCCCTCCCTATCCCTGTAACCTCCTCCAGCCCTACAACCCTCCGAGATCTCTGCGCTCCTCCAATTCTGGCCTCTTGCGCATCCCCGATTTTCATCGCTCCACCATTGGCGGCCGTGCCTTCAGCTGTCTGGGCCCTGAGCTCTGGAATTCCCTCCCTAAACCTCTCCGCCTCTCTCTCCTCCTTTAAGTCACTTCTTGAAACCTACCTCTTTGACCAAGCTTTTGGTCACCTGTCCCTAATATCTCCTTATGTGGCTCGGTGTCAAATTTTGTTTGATAATCGCTCCTGTGAAGCGCCTTGGGACATTTTACTACATTAAAGGCGCTATATAAATGCAAGTTGTTGCTGTTGTTGAAATATCCTGAAAGACGATCTCAACACTTTACGCTGAAGTCAGAATGAGAAATTTTGAAACAACCCCTAAGGTACATAAAGGGAGATAAAAACATGACTACTTAGAGGGTATGACATTGGTTGGCAATCAGGATTAACCAGCGATCGCAGTTTGAGGAAAGAACTGTCTGGCATTTACTCTGATTAATTTTGAATGGTCCACTTGTTAATACAATTTATTACATGAGATTGGTGTAGCTGAAAGAGATCAGGCTCCCAGCTGCATGTTAATGTGGAGGCTGCATCCAGTTCTTTCAATTGCTGCTCTTTCCCTAAGCTCTGAGAGAGAAGAGATTGGGGAAGATTCTATTTTTTTTTTAAATTCACTCTGGGGATGTGGAGCATCGCTGGCAGGGCCGGCATTTATTGTCCATCCCTAGTCGCCCGGAGAAAGGTGGTGGTGGGCCTTCTACTTGAACCTGAAACTGTTTAATACGACTGAGCGGCTTAGCTAGGCCCACTTCAGAGGGCAGTTAAGAGTCAGCTGCATTGGTGAGGGACTGGAGTCGCATAGAGACCAGACCGGGTAAGGGTGACCTCTCAATAAGGGCACAGGGACCAGCACCACAGAGGGAGGTCGCTGACTGACTCAATCCAAGAAAGAAAGACTCGCATTTCTACAGCATCTTTCACAACCTCAGGATGTCCCAAAGCGCTTTACAGCCAATGAAGCACTTTTTTTTTTGAAGTGTAGTTACTGTAGGAAACACAGCAGCCAATTTGCACACAGCAAGATCCCACAAACAGCGATGTGAGAATAACCAGATAATCTGTTTTGTTGGTTGAGGGACGCGTATTAGCCAAGAGGCCTCCCCTGCTCTTCTTCAAATGGTGGCCATGGGAACTTTTACGTCCACCTGAGAGAGCAGAGAGGGCCTCGGTTTAACATCTCATCCGAGAGACGGCACCGCTGACAGTGCAGCACTCCCTCAGTACTGCACTGGGAGTGCCAGCCTGGAGTCTGTGCTCAAGTCTCTGGAGCGGGGATTTGAATCCACAACCTTCTGACTCAGAGGTGAGAGTGTCACAGCTGACACTGTAACTCAGCCAGCTCTCCCCTGACATGTCCAGGTACTGGTTTTGGGACAGTAATGAGTGTGGGGAAAACAGCTCAGGTGTCTTTACACTTGCATTTTGTTAGCCGCTCACAAAACTCATTTTTCCTCGTCTCAGTTATGCAGCATGTTTCAGACCTCCCAAAGGAACCCCCATCTTTGCCTCGCCTCTGATTTCTACTCCAGGACTTGAGCACATAATCCAGGCTGACACTCCCAGTGCCAGTACTGAGGGAGTGCTGCACTGTCGGAGGTGCCGTCTTTCAGATGAAACCGTTAAAACGAGGCCCCGTCTGCCCTCTCTTGGTAAAAGATCCCACGGCCACTATTTTGAAGAAGAGCGGGAGAGAAGGGGCAGCTGCACGGAGCAACACAACATGCAGCAAGCTCGGCCATAGGACAGGGGAGAACACACCCACACACTCACACACTCACTCACACCCACACACACTCACACACACTCACACCCACACACTCTCACACCCACACACTCTCACACCCACGCGCACTCTCACACCCACGCGCACACTCACACCCACGCGCACCCACGCACTCTCACACCCACGCACACTCACTCACCCACGCACACTCACTCACACCCACGCACGCACTCTCACACGCACTCACACGCACTCTCACACGCACTCTCACACGCACATAAGCACACTCATGCAAACTCACACACACGCTCATACACTCACACTCACTCACACACACACACACACTCACACAAACACTTACTGACACACTCTCACACTCACATGCACACATACTAACACCATGCAAACTCACACTCACTCACGCACACACACACACCCATACAGTCACACTCACACACCCTCTCACCCACCCTCTGTGTGAGGCCTGCAATACTTTGCAAAGTTTGTATCTGGGCGTGCTGCCCGTCGCTCCCACCTGCCCCGGTTCAGCGAGCCGTGATCCCTGAGTTTGGGGGCCGTTCTCACTCAGTCCGTGTATTTACATGTTGTCACCTTAAGCCCCTCATTCCTGCTCCATACTGACCTGCAAGATCTTGCCCTGCGGATTCTCGGAGAAGACCAGGATCTGCTGGTACAGAGGGTCCAGGGACCTTCGGCCACTCTTGGTCTTCTTTTTTGCAACACAAGTTCCGTTCTCCAACAGGTAGAGTTTAATATAAGCGGCTGAAATAGGAGGGAAAACAGATTATAAACCGGCCCGAGGCCCTGAGACTGTCTACACTCTGTCAAATTCTCCACCGTCAGCGGGTGGCCTGGTCAGAAGAGCAGAGAGATCGGGAAAATAATGGACATTTTGTAGCACTTTGTTCTTGCGGCGTTGATTGGCTCAGTCTGGCCTGCCCAGAGGTCCTGAGAGGGACTCACACATCTCCCACTTGGCATCGGTTCCAGTGAGGCTTTTAAAGCTGGAAGGGATGGAATTCCTGAGCTGGCCCAGTGGTCCCCTCAATGAGAGGGAGGGGGGGGGAAAAGATCGAGGGGGGGAAATGGAAGATCGAGGGGGGAAAGATCGAGGGGGGGAAGCGGACGATCGAGGGGGGGAAGCGGACGATCGAGGGGGAGAAACGGACGATCGAGGGGGAGAAACGGACGATCGAGGGGGAGAAACGGACGATCGAGGGGGGGGAACAGACAATCGGGGGGGGGAAACGGACGATCGGGGGGGAGGAACGGACGATCGGGGGGGAGGAACGGACGATCGGGGGGGGGGAGAAACGGACCATCGGGGGGGGGGAGAAACGGACCATCGGGGGGGGAGGGAGGAACGGACGATCGGGGGAGGGGGGGGAGGAACGGACGATCGGGGGGGGAGGAACGGACCATCGGGGGGGGGAGGAGCGGACCATCGCGGGGGGGAGGAACGGACGATCGCGGGGGGGGGGGGAGGAACGGACGATCGGGGGGGGGAGGAACGGACGATCGGGGGGGAGGAACGGACCATCGGGGGGGGGGAGAAACGGACGATCGGGGGGGGGAGGAACGGACGATCGGGGGGGGGAGGAACGGACGATCGGGGGGGGGAGGAGCGGACCATCGGGGGGGGGGAGGAACGGACGATCGGGGGGGGAGGAACGGACGATCGGGGGGGGGAGAAACGGACGATCGGGGGGGGGGAGGAACGGACGATCGGGGGGGGAGGAACGGACGATCGGGGGGGGGAGGAACGGACGATCGGGGGGGGGGGAGGAACGGACGATCGGGGGGGGAGGAACGGACGATCGGGGGGGGAGGAACGGACCACCGGGGGGGGGAGAAACGGACCATCGGGGGGGGGGGGGGGGGGAGGAGCGGACCATCGGGGGGGGGAATGGACGATCGTGGGGGGGGGGGGTGGGGGGAAGGCCTGCCTATGGTGCCCCCTTCTGACAGGAAATGGCTGGTAGCAAAAAATGGGGCGGAGTTCTAAGGAAAACTGGGTTCCCCCAAATTCCAGATGATTCTCCCTTGACTGCAATTTCTGCGCCTAAGTCTGTCTTAAGACGTTCCCTAGTGTAATGGTAGTTTAGTGGTTCTGTTACTGGACCAGTAATCTCGAGAACGGGAGTGCAAATCGCACCGCGGCAATTTGAGAATTTGAATTCAGTTTTCAAAATATCTGGAAATAACAATCTGGTCTCAGTAAAAGTGACCGTGAAGCTGTCGGATTGTTGTTAGCCGAGGCTCAGTGGGCAGCTCTCTCTCTCTCTCTCTCTCTCTCTCTCGCCTCTGAGTCAGAAGGTCGTGGGTTCGAGCCCCAGTCCAGAGACTTGAGCACAAAATCCAGCCCGACTCTCCCAGCGCAGCACTGAGGGAGGTGCTGCACTGTCGGAGGTGCCGTCTTTCGGATGAGACCTTAAACCGAGGCCCCGTCTGCCCTCTCCGGTGGATGTAAAAGATCCCACGGCCACTATTTCGAAGAAGAGCAGGGGAGTTCTCTCTGGTGTCCTGGACGAACCAACACCATTAAAACAGATAATCTGGTCAATATCTCATTGCTGTTTGTGGGATCTTGCTGTGCGCAAATTGGCTGCCGCGTTTCCTACATTACAACAGTGACTACACTTCAAAAATACTTCATTGGTCGTAAAAGCGTTTGGGACGTCCTGAGATTGTGAAAGGTGCTGTATAAATGCAAGTCTTCAAAACCCAACTGGTTCACTAATATCCTTTAGGGAAGGAAACCTGCCGTCCTTACCCGGGCTGGGCCTGTATGTGGCTCCAGTCCCAGTGGTTGACTCTTAACTGTCCTCTGAAGTGGCCGACCAAACCCATCACTTGTATCAAACCTGCAGTGGTTCAAGAAGAAGGCGGCCCACCACCATCTTCTCAGGACAACTAGGGGATGGGCAATAACTACCGGCCTTGTCAGGGCGCCCGCATCCCGAGAATGAAAAGATGAATGTGAATTGTTTGCAGAGGGGAGTGAGTGGGAAGCAGATCGATGGGCTGGGGATCAGGGCCCCGGGTGCGTTACCTGGCGGAGATTTTGTGCCTGGTTTCGGGGTGAGGCCGCGAGCTTGAATTACCTCCACCTCAAGCTGCCCGTTCCTCTCCAATATCCCGATTTCAACATCACCTGTCAATCAAATCAAAACAAAAAGATTCTTGAGTGTTCGCCGACCAGCACTGTGAAGCCTGAGCACGCTAACCCGGCAGTAAGGGGAAGGAAGAAAAGAGAGACTTGCATTTATATAGCGCCTTTCACGGTCTCAGGACGTCCCAAAGTGCTTTACGGCCAATGAAGTACTTTTTGAAATGTAGTCACTGTTGTAATGTAGGAAACGTGGCAGCCGATTTGCGCACAGCAAGATCCCACAAACAGCATTGTGATAAATGACCAGATGATCTGTTTTTGGTGTTGATTGTGATAGATTGCCACAGTGTTGAACACATAATCCAGGTTGACACTCCTGGTGCCAGTACTGTCAGAGGTGCCGTCTTTCGGATGAGACGTTAAACCGAGGCCCCGTCTGCCCTCTCAGGTGGATGTAAAAGATCCCACGGCCACCATTTCGAAGAAGAGCACGGGGGAGTTCTCCCCAGTGTCCTGGGGCCAATATTTATCAATTAACCAACATCACGAAAACAGATGATCTGGTCATTTATCCCATTGCTGTCTGTGGGATCTTGCTGTGCACAAATTGGCTGCCGTGTTTCCTACATTACAACAGTGACCACACTTCACAAATACTCCATTGCCTGTAAAGCGCTTTGGGACGTCCTGAGGTTGTGAAAGGCGCTATAGAAATGCAAGTCTTTCTTTCTTTAACTTTATGTGTGGAGGGAAATATCGCACACCAATAAGTTTTACTGCCATTGATTCTGCTAAATACACAAGTTTGAGAAACACGCAGAAAACAGGATATTCATTTCAAATAAAAGTAAACTGGTCGAGGTCAAGTCTGTTGTGTTCAGTGATTCTGTGTTTGGTTCTGCCCAGAATATTTCCAGGTGTAGAATTGTGTGAGTGCAAAAGCTGTGATTTAATTAAAGGCCTGAATCACATCATGAAATCGGATTGTGTTAGTGATCTCCCGAGATTAAATACCTCACCGCTGACCAACTGTTATTATGACATTGACCAACTCCTCAATACAATAAAACAAAAAGTTTAAAGCTGATTGTATATTATATTAATTCAAAAACCTGGGAATCGGATGAAACCAACACTACAGGTTAATAAGTGTCAGATGGTTGGCCCAAGAATGCAATAAGGTGGTTGTCACTCTGTTGTAAACAGAATTATGAGCGAATTGTTTGCTCGAGCTCAATTATTCTCAGTTATCCACAGGGATTGCTTCTATATTTAAGAATAGGTCGGATAGGAGGTTGATGGAAAGGGGGATAAAGAGATATTGGAACAGGGCGGGGTGCATGGGATTAGGATTGCTGCTCGTGAGGAGGATAATCACCAACACGGACTGGTTGGGCCGAAGGGCCTGGTCCGTGCTGTAATTTCTGTGTAATTCAGCAACTTTGGTGATTAATTCGGTTCAGGGGTAAAGGACGTGGTGTTACACTGACCTCATGTGGTTGAAGGGTGGAATTGAAGCTGGATCAGTGACGTGTGGGACAATTTCTGACCAGCCCAGGGGCACCCGCTGCAGTACTGAACTTCAGGCAACTTCCCAGATCTTTTAAAGAAACCTCAGCTACTCAGATAGGCTCGACGACCTTGGTCTATTTACTTTAGAGCAGCGTAGACTTAGAGGTGACCTGATAGAGGTCTATAAAATAACTAAAGGGCTGGATAACGTCCCTATTGATAGATTATTCCAGTGTAACAGGTTGGGGAGGACCAGGGGACAGGAGTTTAGACTATGGAAGAGTGGGAATAGACTGAACATTGGGCGATTCTTCTTTTCCCAGAGAGTAGTGAGTTTCCGGCTGGCGTGGTGGGAGCTGACTCTCTGCCTTCGAGAGGGAGCTGGACGGTTCCTGACTGGGGCACAGATCACATCATATAGAGGGGAAGTGTCTTTCCAGGTAACACTCGGGCCATGTGATCTCCTGGACTGGTTTCGATCGCCTGAGGGGGGTGGGAGAGGACTTATTCAGAGTATTTTTTCCCCTTATTGGCCCAGGAGATTACATGACTGCGAGGGTGCGAGGGTGAAGGAGAGAGGGATGGGGAGGGGGCTTTGGGGGGTAGTGTTTGGTCAGGATGCTCCGGTCACCATGGTGTAGGGCAGGCTTGATGGTCTTTACCTGCCTGTCAATTTTGTACGTTTGTATGTTCATTAAAATCGACAGTCAAACCTTGAGACATCAGCAACTACAGCAGAACCTCCTTAAATCTGTAAATTACACCTCCCTGGGGATTTCACTGAGATTTAATGCAGTTTAGTTAAAATGTTCATCTCTCACAATTGGATCAGTGAAACAGGGAATCTAGTGTAAGGTATAAAAGATTGATTTAACTCAATAGAGATAAAGCAATTTTAAAAAAAGAAATAAGGCAGGAAAAATTCAGCAGTTATTAAAGTAATAAAATAATCATCACAGAAAGGAGAATGAAACCGGCTGTAAATAAGGAGTGCATTTAAAATTTGGATTTCTTTTATGAGAATATTTCACCAAAATCTCAACTATCTACAGGAGCCATGCGAGTGCATCAGAGTTAACGGTTGTGTTAAAAGAACAAAGATCAGAATATCAATAAAAACATGAATACATTCGTCTCTGAAATCAATAATGCAATTTCAACCAAAACATTTGTTATTCTCTATAATATACACAGGGGCTGCTATTCTCCATAATGTGCACAGGGGCTGCTATTTTTTTTAATTCGTTCATGCGATGTGGGCATCGCTGGCGAGGCCGGCATTTATTGCCCATCCCTAATTGCCCCTTGAGAAGGTGGTGGTGAGCTGCCTTCTTGAACCACTGCAGTCCGTGTGGTGAAGGTTCTCCCACAGTGCTGTTAGGAAGGGAGTTCCAGGATTTTGACCCAGCGACGATGAAGGAACGGCGATATATTTCCAAGTCGGGATGGTGTGTGACTTGGAGGGGAACGTGCAGGTGGTGCTGTTCCCATGTGCCTGCTGCCCTTGTCCTTCTAGGTGGTAGAGGTCGCGGGTTTGGGAGGTGCTGTCGAAGAAGCCTTGGCGAGTTGCTGCAGTGCATCCTGTGGATGGTACACACTGCAGCCACTGTGCGCTGGTGGTGAAGGGAGTGAATGTTTAGGGTGGTGGATGGGGTGCCAATCAAGCGGGCTGCTTTGTCCTGGATGGTGTCGAGCTTCTTGAGTGTTGTTGGAACTACACTCATCCAAGCAAGTGGAGAATATTCCATCACACTCCTGACTTGTGCCTTGTAGATGGTGGAAAGGCTTTGGGGAGTCAGGAGGTGAGTCACTCGCTGCAGAATACCCAGCCTCTGACCTGCTCTTGTAGCCACAGTATTTATATGGCTGGTCCAGTTAAGTTTCTGGTCAATGGTGACCCCCAGGATGTTGATGGTGGGGGATTCGGTGATGGTAATGTCGTTGAATGTCATGGGGAGGTGGTTAGACTCTCTCTTATTGGAGATGGTCATTGCCTGGCATTTGTCTGGCGCGAATGTTACTTGCCACTTATGAGCCCAAGCCTGGATGTTGTCCAGGTCTTGCTGCATGCGGGCTAGGACTGCTTCATTATCTGAGGGGTTGCGAATGGAACTGAACACTGTGCAATCATCAGTGAACATCCCCATTTCTGACCTTATGATGGAGGGAAGGTGATTGATGAAGCAGCTGAAGATGGTTGGGTCTAGGGCACTGCCTTGAGGAACTCCTGCAGTAATGCCCTGGGGCTGAGATGATTGGCCTCCAACAACAACTACCATCTTCCTTTATGCTAGGTATGACTCCAGCCACTGGAGAGTTTTCCCCCTGATTCCCAACTGACTGCTATTCTCCATAATGTGCACAGGGGCACATTAATATTAAGATATTAAGGGGAACGGATAGGGTGGATAGAGAGAAACTATTTCCGTTGGTTGGGGATTCTAGGAGTAGGAGGTACAGTATAAAAATTAGAGCCAGACCTTTCAGGAGCGAGATTAGAAAACATTTCTACACACAAAGGGTGGTAGAAGTTTGGAACTCTCTTCCGCAAGTGACAATTGATACTAGCTCAATTGCTAAATTTAAATCTGAGATGGATAGCTTTTTGGCAACCAAAGGTATTAAGGGATATGGGCCAAAGGCAGGTATATGGAGTTAGATCACAGATCAGCCACGATCTTATCAAATGGCGGAGCAGGCACGAGAGGCTGAATGGCCTACTCCTGTTCCTATGTTCCTATGACATCAATTTTACTAGGGCTCCTTGGTGCCACACTCGGTCAAATGCTGCACTGATGTCAAGGGCAGTCACTCTCACCTCACCTCTGGAATTCAGCTCTTTGTCCATGTTTGGACCAAGGCTGTAATGAGGTCTGGAGCCGAGTGGTCCTGGCGGAACCCAAACTGAGCATCGGTGAGCAGGTTATTGGTGAGTAAGTGCCGCTTGATAGCACTGTCGACGACACCTTCCATCACTTTGCTGATGATTGAGAGTAGACTGATGGGGCGGTAATTGGCCGGATTGGATTAGTCCTGCTTTTTGTGGATAGGACATACCTGGGCAATTTTCCACATTGTCGGGTAGATGCCAGTGTTGTAGCTGTACTGGAACAGCTTGGCTAGAGGCACAGCTAGTTCTGGAGCACAAGTCTTCAGCACTACAGCTGGGATGTTGTCGGGGCCCATAGCCTTTGCTGTATCCAGTGCACTCAGCCGTTTCTTGATATCACGTGGAGTGAATCGAATTGGCTGAAGACTGGCTTCTGTGATGGTGGGGATATCGGGAGGAGGCCGAGATGGATCATCCACTCGACACTTCTGGCTGAAGATGGTTGCAAACGCTTCAGCCTTGTCTTTTGCACTCACGTGCTGGACTCTGCCATCATCGAGGATGGAGATGTTTGCACAGCCTCCTCCTCCCGTTAGTTGTTTAATTGTCCACCACCATTCACTACTGGATGTGGCAGGACTGCAGAGCTTTGATCTGATCCGTTAGTTGTGGAATCGCTTAGCTCTGTCTATTGCATGTTGCTTCCGCTGTTTAGCATGCATGTAGTCCTGAGTTGTAGCTTCACCAGATTGGCACCTCATTTTTAGGTACGCCTGGTGCTGCTCCTGGCATGCTCTTCTACACTCCTCATTGAACCAGGGTTGATCCCCTGGCTTGTTGGTAATGGTAGAGTGAGGAATATGCCAGGCCATGAGGTTACAGGTTGTGCTGGAATACAATTCTGCTGCTGCTGATGGCCCACAGCGCCTCATGGATGCCCAGTTTTGAGCTGCTAGATCTGTTCTGAATCTAACCCATTTAGCATGGTGGTCGTGCCACACAACACGTTTGATGGTGTCCTCAGTGCGAAGACGGGACTTCATCTCCATGAGGACTGTGCGGTGGTCACTCCTACCAATACTGTCATGGACAGATGCAATTGCGACAGGTAGATTGGTGAGGACGAGGTCAAGTAAGTTTTTCCCTCGTGTTGGTTTACTCACCACCTGCCGCAGGCCCAGTCTGGCAGTTATGTCCTTCAGGACTTGGCCAGCTTGGTCAGTAGTGGTGCTACTGAGCCACTCTTGGTGATGGACATTGAAGTCCCCCACCCCGAGTACATTTTGTGCCCTTGCTACCCTCAGTGCTTCCTCCAAGTGGTGCTCAACATGGAGGAGGACTGATTCATCAGCTGAGGGAGGGCAGTAGGTGGTAATCAGCAGGAGGTTCTCCATAATACACACAGGGGCTGCTATTCTCTAGAATACACACAGGGGCTGCTATTCTCTGGAATACACACAGGGGCTGCTATTCCCTGGAGTATACACAGGGGCTGCTATTCTCCATAATATACACAAGGGCTGCTATTCTCTACAATATACACAGGAGTTGCTATTCTCTATAGTATACACAGGGGCTGCTATTGTCTATAACATACATGGAATGCTATTCACTACAATATACACGGGGGCGCAATTTTCTATAATCTACCGAGAGAGCACTATCATAGAATCATAGAATGGTTACAGCACGGAAGGAGGCCATTCGACCCATCGAGTCCCTGCCAGCTCTCTGCAAGAGCAATCCAGTCAGTCCCACTCCCCCGCCCTATCCCCATAGACCTGCAATTTTTTTCCCTTCAAGTACTTATCCAGTTCCCTTTTGAAGGCCATGATTGAATCTGCCTCCACCACCCCCTCGGGCAGTGCATTCCAGATCCTAACCACTCGCTGTGTAAAAAAGTTTTTCCTCATGTCACCTTTGGTTCTTTTGCCAATCACCTTAAATCTATATCCGCTGGTTCTTGACCCTTCCGCCAATGGGAACAGTTTCTCTCTATCTACTCTGTCTAGACCCTTCATGATTTTGAATACCTCTATCAAATCTCCTCACAACCTTCACTGTTCCAAGGAGAACAATCCCAGCTTCTCCAGTCTATCCACGTAACTGAAGTCCCTCATAAGACCATAAGAGATAGGAGCAGGAGTAGGCCATTCGGCCCCTCGAGCCTGCTCCGCCATTTAATGAGATCATGGCTGATCTGATTTTTACCTCAACTCCACTTTCCCGCCCTTTCCCCATATCCTTTGACTCCCTCGCTGATCAAAAATTTGTCCAACTCAGCCTTGAATGTATTCAATGACTCAGCCTCCACAGCTTTTTGGGGTAAAGAATTCCAAAGATTCACGACCCTCTGGGAGAAGAAATTCCTCCTCATTCCCGTCTTAAACAGGCGACCCCTTATTCTGAGACCATGCCCCCTAGTTTTGGATTCCCCCATGAGGGGTAACATCCTCTCAGCACCTCCCCTCAGAATCTTGTATGTTTCAATAAGATCTCCTCTCATTCTTCTAAACTCCAATGAGTATAGACCCAACCTGTTCAATCTTTCCTCATAAGACAACCCTTCCATACCCGGAATCAACCCAGTGAACCTTCTCTGAACTGCCTCCAATGCAAGTATATCCTTCCTTAAATAAGGGCACCAGAACTGTACGCAGTACTCCAGGTGTGGTCTCACCAGCACCCTGTGCAGTTGTAGCATGACTTCCCAGCTTTTATACTCCATCCCCCTAGAAATAAAGGCCAATATTCCGTTTGCCTTCCGGATTACCTGCTGCACCTGTATGTTGACTTTTGTGTTTCATGTACGAGGACACCCAGATCCCTCTGTACTGCAGCATTTTGTGGTATTTCTCCATTCAGATAATATTTTGCTTTTTTATTTTTCCTCCCAAAGTGAATGACTTCACATTTTCCCACATTATATTCCATCTGCCAAATTTTTGCCCATTCACTTAACCTTTTTTTTTTCTTCGTTCATGGGATGTGGGCGTCGATGGCGAGGCCGGCATTTATTGCCCATCCCTAATTGCCCTCGAGAAGGTGGTGGTGAGCCTCCTTCTCAATATCCCTTTGCAGACACGTTGGGCCCGATATTAGGGGGGAGGCGGACTGCCAGCAGGGGGTCGACTGGGCGCGTGGGTAACCCGGCCAGTAAAATCGGTGGGTTCCCCACGCGATCGTAAGTAAATTGAAGCCCCTTACCTTGGCTTCCAGGTTTCGCGCTGGAAATCTGCGCAGCGGGCGGACTGCGCACCCGCATCATAGGCTGTCAGCTGGAGGAGCCCTATTTAAAGGGGCAGTCCTCCACTGAATGATGCTGCAGAAAGGAGCCAAAATTACAGCATGGAGCAGCCCAGGGGGAAGGCTGCTCCCAGGTTTAACGATGCCTCACTCCAGGTCCTACTGGATAGGGTGAGGAGGAGGGGGAGGACAGAGATCTTCTCCCCGGCGGACGGGAGGAAGCGGCCTGCCTCTGCCGCCACGAAGGCCTGGCTCGAGGTGGCAGAGGAGGTCACCAGCACCACCAACTTATCACGCATCTGCATACAGTGCAGGAGGTGCTTCAATCACCTAAGTAGGTCAGAAGTGAGTACACTTACTCATTCCCCGCCCCCACATCACCGCCCCCCACCCCACATCTCCTTCTGCACTGCCAACTCTACTCCATCACATCACTCTTCACACCCACTCAAAGCTCATCCTCATCTTACCTGCACTTACTCACCTCGTCAGTACTCATCCCACCACTGCCACTCAACCCAATCCTCATACAGTCTCATGGCTCTATCTCATACTCACCCTCTGATGCATCTCTTTCACGGTCAGCCTCACCCAACCTGCCACTACCTGTGCTGCAGCCACAGGGCATGCATCACATATGTGTAGTAGGAAGCGTAAGGCAAACGTGTCGTGAGCATGTCATGGTTTTTACTTATATTTGATTTCTGATCAACTCACATTACATATTACATTGTCTCCATTACTGCCACGTCTTGGCCATTCATGACTGGCTTGTGCAATAATGCCCTTTCATGAGGTTCTCCATAAACACCCTTGATGCCACCCATTGGGTCACCCTACAGTGGGTGTATGTGTCGTTTCACGACTACTTTGTGCAGGTGCCTGTTGCGCAGCACTGTGTTGTGTAGCTCTAAGTGGCGGAGGTGGACGGCGTGCCTGGCGAGGCTGGTGATGTTGGTCATCCTCCAATGGAGTGATGAGTGCAGTAATGGACCCCCCCCCCCCAACATCCTGATGGTGTGAGTGTGAGGGGATCCACAAAGTAGATAAATGTGTTTGGACAGCAGAGTTTAGGGTATGATTTAATAATTTGGAGTGTGGAGACAACAGTGTGGCAGGCAAAACTTTGTCTGAGGTGACAGAGTGCCCCGCTGCAATGATTGAGGGTTTACCCCGCACCTGTTAAATGGACCTTTGCAGCTGTCACTGGCTGCTGGCTGAAACTCGTCTGTTTAAACAGGGAGTGTTTCCTCAGCATGGGAAACACGCTCTGGGTCGTCCAAAATCCGAATCCTCCTAAAATCTCCAACTAATGAGGTCTGTAAACGACCTCAAGTACCCAGATAACGATCTTAAGTGGGATCCTGCCGGCTTTGATTGCCAGTGGGAGTCCCGCATGCGGGGGCTGCGCGCGCACCGATTCACGTCATTGGGGAACCCGGAAGTGGGCGGGCTGGAACCGGGCTCCGGACCCGCTCCAGGGATCCCCAATTTTAGGAGCCCCCCCGCCAGGAACGCACCCACTCGGCCATCTGAAAATTGACCTCTTTGTGTCCTCCCCACAACTTGCTTTTCCACCTATCTTTGTATCATCAGCAAATTTGGCCACAAGACACTCTGTTCCTTCATCCAAGTCATTGATATATATTGTAAATAGTTGAGGCCCCAGCACTGATCCCTGCGCCACCCCACTAGTTATAGATTGCCATTTTGAAAATGACTTTTATCCTGGCTCTTTGTTTTCTATGAGTTAACCAATCCTCTATCCATGCCAGTATATTACCCCCAACACCATGAGCTCTTATCTTGTGGCACCTGATCGAATGCCTTTTGGAAATCCAAATATACTGCGTCTATTGGTTCCCCTTTATACACCCTGACCATTACTTCCTCAAAGAACTCTAATAAATTTGTCAGACATGATTTACCCTTCATAAAACCATGTTGACTCTCCTTGATTGTATGATGAGTCTCCAAATGTCCTGCTGCTACTTCCTTAATAATGGATTCCAGCATTTTCCCGATGCCAGATGTTAGGCTAACTGGTCTATAGTTACCTGCTTTCTGTCTCAGTCCCTTCTTGAATAGGGGTGTTACGTTTGCGGTTTTCCAATCCGCTGGGAGCTTTCCAGAATCTAGTGAATTCTGGAAGATTACAACCAATGCATCCACTATCTCTGTAGCCACTTCCTTTAAGACCCTCGGATGCAAGCCATCAGGTCCAGGGGACTTGTCAGCCTTTAGACCCATTAGTTTACCTAGTACTTTTTCTCTAGTGATTTCTTTCCCTTGCTATTTCTTACCTCCACCCAAATTGATTCGACATCTTGATCTTCTGAGCCAAGATCATTTCTCACTATTATACCAATTTCATCCTTTATTAACAGAGCTACCCCACCACCTTTACCTTTTTTCCTATCCTTCCGAAATGTTAAATAACCCTGAATATTTAGCTCCCAATCTTGGTCACCTTGCAACCACGTCTCTGTAATGGCCACAAGATCATACCCATTTGTTTCTATTTGTGCCATCAATTCATCTATCTTATTACGAATGCTGCGCGCATTCAGATAAAGAACCTTTAATTTTGCATTTTTACCATTCTTTCCTCCTCTGGCCCCATTTGCTGGTGCACTCTTATGTTTGTACGCTCTGCCCCTTCCTGACACACTGTGTTTATCATTACCCCCATCACTTTCCTGTACTACTTCCTTGTCTTTTCTCTTTATCAATATAAACTTCGCCCCACCTGAGTCCTCCCCCCCTCTATTTAGTTTAAAGCCTTCTCTACCGCCCTAGTTATTCAGTTTGCCAGAACACTGGTCCCAGCATGGTTCAGGTGAAGCCCGTCCCAGCGGAACAGCTCCCTCTTCCCCCAGTACTGGTGTCAGTGCCCCATGAATCGAAACCCACTTCTCCCACACCAATCTTTGAGCCACGCATTCATCTCTCTGATCTGATTTACCCTGTGCCAATTTGCTCGTGGCTCAGGTAATAATCCGGAGATTATCACCTTTGTGGTTCTGCTTTTTAATTTAGTCCCTAGCTGCTCAAACTCCCTCAGCAGAACCTCTTTCTTAGTCCTACCTATGTCGTTGGTACCTACGTGAACCACGACAACTGGATCCTCCCCCTCCCACTCCAAGTTTCTCTCCAGCCCTGAGGAGGTGTCCTTAACCCTGGCACCGGGTAGGCAGCACAGCCTTCGGGACTCTCGCTCTTGGCTGCAGAGAACAGTGTCTATCCCTCTAACTATACTGTCGCCTACTACAACCACATTCCTTTTTACTCACTCCACTTGAATGGCTCCCTGAACCACGGTGCCGTGGCCAGTTTGCTCATCCTCCCTGCAGTCCCTGCACTCGTCCACAAGGGCTGCAAGAACCTCGTATCCATTGGACAAGTGCAGAGGCTGAGGCTCCTGCGATGCTCCCTCCTGGACCCCCGTACCTGCCTCACTCCAGTCACACCCTCCTGTCCCTGACCACGTGCCAATTCTACAGTATTTAGTCTAAGGGGTGTGACTGCCTCCTGGATCAAAGTGTCCAGGTAACTTTCTCCCTCCCTGATGCCTCGCAATGTCTGCAGCTCGGACTCCAGCCCCTCGACTCGGAGCCGAAGTTCCTCGAGCTGCAGACACTTACTGCAGATGTAGTCGCCGTGGACAAAACTGTCCAGTAGCTCCCACATATTGCAGCTGCAACACATCTCCTGCCCTGTCATAACTATTTTATTTATTTAATTCATTACTACAATGCCAATCAAATTACTTTTATGTTGAACCAAGTACTGGCCTTGTTTAATTTATTAAATTAAGTTTAGTTTTTATTAAATGTAGTTTTATGCTCTAAGTTACTGAGCCCACAGTCCGAAGAAAGAAGAAAACAGAAGAGATTCTCCCCACCAACCACCGACCTGCCTAACCTGTGACGTCACACTGCAGATTTGTTTTGTTGTTGCTGTGACCCACATGAAGTGCTGTGGGCCATCAGCAGCAGCAGAATTGTATTCCAGCACAATCTGTAACCTCATGGCCCAGCATATTCCTCACTCTACCATTACCAACAAGCCAGGGGATCAACCCTGGTTCAATGAGGAGTGTAGAAGAGCATGCCAGGAGCAGCACCAGGCGTACCTAAAAATGAGGTGCCAACCTGGTGAAGCTACAACTCAGGACTACATGCATGCTGAACAGCGGAAGCAACATGCTATAGACAGAGCTAAGCGATTCCACAACCAACAGATCAGATCAAAGCTCTGCAGTCCTGCCACATCCAGTCGTGAATGGTGGTGGACAATTAACCAACTAACGGGAGGAGAAGGCTCTGTAAACATCCAAGTCCAGCATGTGAGTGCAAAAGACAAGGCTGAAGCATTTGCAACCATCTTCAGCCAGAAGTGCCGAGTGGATGATCCATCTCGGCCTCCTCCCAATATCCCCACCATCACAGAAGCCAGTCTTCGGCCAATTCGATTCACTCCACGTGACATCAAGAAACGGCTGAGTGCACTGGATACAGCAAAGGCTATGGGCCCCGACAACATCCCAGCTGCAGTGCTGAAGACTTGTGCTCCAGAACTAGCCGCGCCTCAAGCCAAACTGTTCCAGTACAGCTACAACACTGGCATCTACCCAACAATGTGGAAAATTGCCCAGGTATGTCCTATTCACAAAAAGCAGGACTAATCCAATCCGGCCAATTACCGCCCCTTCAGTCTACTCTCAATCATCAGCAAAGTGATGGAAGATGTCGTCGACAGTGCTATCAAGCGACACTTACTCACCAATAACCTGCTCACTGATGCTCAGTTTGGGTTCCGCCAGGACCACTCGGCTCCAGACCTCATTACAGCCTTGGTCCAAACATGGACAAAAGAGCTGAATTCCAGAGGTGAGAGTGACTGCCCTTGACATCAAGGCAGCATTTGACCGAGTGTGGCTCCAAGGAGCCCCAGTAAAATTGAAGTCAATGGGAATCAGGGGGAAAACTCTCCAGTGTCTGGAGTAATACCTAGCACAAAGGAAGATGGTAGTGGTTGTTGGAGGCCAATCATCTCAGCCCCAGGACATTGCTGCAGGAGTTCCTCAGGGCAGTGCCCTCGGCCCCATATGCAGCAAGACCTGGACGACATCCAGGTTTGGGCTGATAAGTGGCAAAATACATTCACACCAGACAAGTGCCAGGCAATGACCATCTCCAACAAGAGAGAGTCTAACCACCTCCCCTTGACATTCAACGGCATTACCATTGCCGAATCCCCCACCATCAACATCCTGGGGGTCACCATTGACCAGAAACTTAACTGGACCAGTCACATAAATACTGTGGCTACGAGAGCAGGTCAGAGGCTGGGTATTCTGCGGCAAGTGACTCACCTCCTGACTCCCCAAAGCCTTTCCACCATCAACAAGGCACAAGTCAGGAGTGTGATGGAATACTCTCCACTTGCCTGGATGAGTGCAGCTCCAACAACACTCAAGAAGCTCGACATCATCCAGGATAAAGCAGCCCGCTTGATTGGCACCCCATCCACCACCCTAAACATTCACTCCCTTCACCACCGGCGCACCGTGGCTGCAGTGTGTACCATCCACAGGATGCATTGCAGCAACTCGCCAAGGCTTCTTCGACAGCACCTCCCAAACCCACGACCTCTACCACCTAGAAGGACAAGGGCAGCAGGCACGTGGGAACAACACCACCTGCACGTTCCCCTCCAAGTCACACACCATCCCGACTTGGAAATATATCGCCGTTCCTTCATCGTCGCTGGGTCAAAATCCTGGAACTCCCTTCCTAACAGCACTGTGGGAGAACCTTCACCACACGGACTGCAGCGGTTCAAGAAGGCGGCTCACCACCACCTTCTCAAGGGCAATTAGGGATGGGCAATAAATGCCGGCCTTGCCAGCGATGCCCACATCCCATGAACGAATAAAAAGAAACTCTCAGTACGCTCCTCTCCGCTCTCGGTACGCTCCTTTCCACTGACTGATCAAATGCCCCTCACCCCTTACTGCACTGGATCCCCTCACTCACCAAATTCCCAATTATAGACTCTGTCGAAACCAGACTCCATCGATAGCTGCTGCTCCGTGCTCCCTCACTCCGTGCATTAGCAAAACCCTTCTGAATTTATGCTAGCTAGAATGCCAATCACCTGAGTCAGCCCCAGCTGACAGTAGATTATCAGTTCTAACCAGTCACCTAATTATCTAGGTGACCAACTGCCACTTCAGGCTGCTTGTTCACCACGAACTGAAAACTGCAAATTAAGATTAAATTTAAGTTAAATGCTTGATGCCAAACTTAGTCAAATTTTAGATAAAGATCAACCCTTAAAAATCCTCTCACTCACCAAATTCCCAATTATAGACCCTGTCGAAACCAGACTCCATCGATAGCTGCTACTCTGTGCTCCCTCTATCCCCGGAATCATTCTACTAAATCTTTTCTGCACCCTCTCTAAGGCCAATACATCTTTCCTAAAGTGCGGTGCCCAGAATTGGACACAATACTCCAGTTGTGGCTGAACCAGTGTTTTATAAAGGCTCATCATAACTTCCTTGCTTTTGTATTCAATGCATCTATTTAGAAAGCCCAGGATCCCGTATGCTTTTTTAACCGCTTTCTCAACCTGTCCTGCCACCTTCAACGGTTTGTGCACATATACCCCAGATCTCTCTGTTCCTGTACCCCTTTTACAGTTGTATCATTTAGTTTATATTGCCTCTCCTCATTCTTCCTACCAAAATGTATCACTTCCTGCTTCTCTACGTTAAATTTCATCTGCCACGTGTCCGCCCATTCCACCAGCCTGTGTCTGTCCTCTTGAAGTCTATCACTATCCTCCTCACTGTTTACTACACTTCCAAGTTTTGTGTCATCTGCAAATTTTGAAATTATGCCCTGTACACCCAAGTCCAAGTCATTAATATATATCAAGAAAAGCAGTGGTCCCAGCACTGACCCCTGGGGAACACCACTGTACACCTCCCTCCAGTCCAAAAAACAACCGTTCACCACTACTCTCTGTTTCCTGTCACTTAGCTAATTGCATATCCATGCTGCCACTGCCCCTTTTGTTCCATGGGCTTCAACTTTGCTGACAAGCCTATTATGTGAGACACTTTATCAAACACCTTTTGAAAGTCCATATACACCACATCAACCACATTGCCCTCATCAACCCTCTCTATTACCTCATCAAAAAACTCAATTAAGTTAGTTAAACACGATTTGCCTTTAATAAATCCGTGCTGGCTTTCCTTAATTAATCCACACTTTTCCAAGTGACTGTTAATTCTGTCCCGGATTATCATTTCTAAAAGCTTCCAACCACCGAGGTTAAACTGACCGGCCTGTAGTTGCTGGGTTTATCCTTACACCCTTTTTTGAACAAGGGTGTAACATTTGCAATTCTCCAGTCCTCTGGCACCAGGATTCTCTATAATATAAACAGTGGCTGCTATTCTCTGTAATATACACAGGGGCTGCTATTCTCTGTAATATACACAGTGGCTGCTATTCTCTGTAATATACACAGGAGCTGCTATTCTCTGTAATATACACAGGGGCTGCTATTCTCTGTAATATAAACAGGGGCTGCTATTCTCTGTAATATAAACAGGGGCTGCTATTCTCTGTAATATACACAGTGGCTGCTATTCTCTGTAATATAAACAGGGGCTGTTATTCTCTGTAATATAAACAGGGGCTGCTGTTCTCTATAATATACACAGTGGCTGCTAGTCTCTGTAATATAAACAGGGGCTGCTATTCTCTGTAATATACACAGGAGCTGCTATTCCCTGTAATATACACAGTGGCTGCTATTCTCTGTAATATAAACAGGGGCTGCTATTCTCTGTAATATACACAGGGGCTGCTATTCTCCATAATATACACAGGGGCTGCTATTCTCTGTAATATACACAGGGGCTGCTATTCTCCATAATATACACAGGGGCTGCTATTCTCTACAATATACACAGGGCTGTTATTTTATACAATATATGGAGGGGCTGCTCTTCTCTATAATATACACAGGAGCTGCTATTCTCTATAATATACACAGGAGCTGCTATTCTCTGTAATATACACAGTGGCTGCTATTCTCTGTAATATAAACAGGGGCTGCTATTCTCTGTAATATACACAGTGGCTGCTATTCTCTGTAATATACACAGTGGCTGCTATTCTCTGTAATATACACAGGAGCTGCTATTCTCTGTAATATACACAGTGGCTGCTATTCTCTGTAATATACACAGTGGCTGCTATTCTCTGTAATATAAACAGGGGCTGCTATTCTCTGTAATATACACAGTGGCTGCTATTCTCTGTAATATAAACAGGGGCTGCTATTCTCTGTAATATACACAGTGGCTGCTATTCTCTGTAATATAAACAGGGGCTGCTATTCTCTGTAATATACACAGTGGCTGCTATTCTCTGTAATATAAACAGTGGCTGCTATTCTCTGTAATATACACAGGGGCTGTTATTCTCTGTAATATACACAGTGGCTGCTATTCTCTGTAATATACACAGGGGCTGTTATTCTCTGTAATATACACAGTGGCTGTTATTCTCTGTAATATACACAGTGGCTGCTATTCTCTGTAATATACACAGGGGCTGCTATTCTCCATAATATACACAGGGGCTGCTATTCTCTGTAATATACACAGGGGCTGCTATTCTCCATAATATACACAGGGGCTGCTATTCTCTACAATATACACAGGGCTGTTATTTTATACAATATATGGAGGGGCTGCTCTTCTCTATAATATACACAGGAGCTGCTATTCTCTATAATATACACAGGAGCTGCTATTCTCTATAATATACACAGGAGCTGCTATTATGTATAATACTGAAAAAGTACCCACATAATAGGCTTGTCAGTAAAATTGAAGCCCATGGGATTAAAGGGAAAGTGGCAGCTTGGATACAAAATTGGCTGAGGGACAGAAGGCAGAGAGTAGTGGTGAATGATTGTTTTTCAGACTGGAGGGAAGTATACAGTGGTGTTCCCCAGGGGTCAGCATTCGGACCACTGCTCTTTTTGATATATATTAATGACCTGGACTTGAGTATAGAGGGTATAATTTCAAAGTTTACAGATGACACGAAACTCGGAAATGTAGTAAAACAGTGAGGAGGACAGTAACAGACTTCAGAGGACAGAGACAGACTGGTAAAATGGGCAGACACATGGCAGATGAAATTTAACTCGGAGAAGTGTGAAGTGATGCATTTTAGTAGGAAGAATGAGGAGAGGCAAATAAACTAAACGGTACAATTTTAAAGGGGATGCAAGAACAGAGACCTGGGGGTGTATGTACACAAATCTTTGAAGGTGGCAGGACAATTTGAGAAGGCTTTTAAAAAGGCATATGGGATCCTGGGCTTTATTAATAGAGGCATAGAGCTCGATTTTCGCACCCCTGAGCGGGTGCGTCCACTTCCGGGTTCCCCAGTGACTCATTAAGGTATTTCAGGTCGTTTAGAGACCTGATTAACATGATATTTTAGGAGGGGTGGGATTTTGCACACAACTGGGACTGTTTCCCGTACTGGTAAAGAAGGCATATGGGATACTTGCCTTTATTAGCCGAGGCATAGAATATAAGAGCAAGGAGGTTATGATGGAGCTGTATAAAACACTGGTTAGGCCACAGCTGGAGTACTGTGTGCAGTTCTGGTCGCCACACTACAGGAAGGATGTGATCGCTTTGGAGAGGCTGCAGAGGAGATTCACCAGGATGTTACCAGGGCTGGAGCGCTTCAGCTATGAAGAGAGACTGGGAAGATTGGGTTTGTTTTCCTTGGAGCAGAGGAGGCTGAGGGGGGACATGATTGAGGTGTACAAAATTATGAAGGGCACAGATAGGATGGATACTAAGGAGCTTTTTCCCTTCGTTGAGGGTTCTATAACAAGGGGGCATAGATTCAAGGTAAAAGGTGGGAGGTTTAGAGGGGATTTGAGAAAGAACGTTTTCACCCAGAGGGTGGTTGGAGTCTGGAACTCACTGCCTGAAAGGGTTGTGGAGGCAGGAACCCTCACAACATTCAAGAAGCATTTGGATGAGCACTTGAAATGCCATAGCATACAAGGCTACGGACCAAATGCTGGAATATGGGATTAGATTAGACAGGGCTTGATGGCCGGCGCGGACACGATGGGCCAAAGGGCCTCTATCCGTGCTGTATAACTCTATGACTCTATGACTCTATGACTCCCAGTTCAAATGGACGTGTTGCAGCCATCTGCCTGTGGCAGCTGCAAAGGTCCATTTGACAGGTGGAGGGGGGAGACCCTCACTCATTGCAGGAGGCCACTCTGTCACCTTGGACAAAGTTTGGCCTCCACCACCCTCCTCCTAACAATAAAATTCACAAACCTGCACACTTACCCCGGGGTCCAGAGACATGTACCTACCTTGCGGACCCCCTCAACTGTACATCTTCCAGATGGGGGCCGCCGTAGCTGCAGTCATGACCTCCTCGGAGGGCGAACAGCATCACCAGCCTTGCCGGCCATGCCGTCCACCTCTGACACATGGAGCCCCACAACACAGTGCTGTGACACATCCACCTGTACAGCAGGAGGGAGGGCAACAGCAGAGAGAGATGCATCGCAGAGGGCACTACCCTCGCCACAGGGTCTACAGACCGAGGCTCAGCTTCCTGGACCTCTCTGAGCAGCAGTGCACACGGAGGCTCAGAGTCACTCGACATGTAGTCGTGGACATCTGCAGCCTCCTTCATGCCGAGCTGCTCCCGGCTGGCCCGAGCACCATCTTCTTACCTGTCGCTGTCAATGTCACCACTGCCCTCAACAAGTTCTCCTCCGCATCCTTCCAGGGTGCAACCGGGGACATTGCCGACGTCTCCCAGTCATCTGCACAAAAGAGCCCTGCAAATACACCTACACCCACTCTGCAGTGACGCAATGGGTGGCATCAATTGTGGGTCTTCATAGTGATCCTCAGGAGCGGGCATTATTGCACAAACCAGACAAGATTCGCAAAGACGTGGCAGTAGTGGTGCCAATATGATATGTAATGTGAGTTGGTCAGAAATTAAATATAGGTAAACACCATGACAAACCCTCAAACACCCTTGTGCATCCCCTTCATGCTCACGACACGTTTGCCTTACGCTTCCTACTGCACATATGTGATGCATGCCCTGTGGCTGCAGCACAGGTAGTGGCAGGTTGAGTGAGGCTGACCGTGAAAGAGATGCACGAGAGGGTGAGTATGAGATAGAGCCATGAGATTGTATGAGGATTGGGTTGCGTGTTAGTGGCGGGATGAGTACTGGCGAGGTGAGTAAGTGCAGGTAAGATGAGGATGAGGTTTGAGTGGGTGTGAGGGGTGATGTGACAGAGTAGTGTTGGCAGTGCAGAAGGAGATGTGGGGTGGGGGCGGTGATGTGGAAGACAGAGTGTAGGGGAATGAGTAAGTGTACTCACTTCGGCTGACCTACTTAGGTGATTGAAGCGCCTCCTGCACTGTATGCAGATGCGCGATATGTTGGTGGTGCAGGTGACCTCCTCTGCCACCTCGAGCCAGGCCTTCTTGGTGGCAGAGGCAGGCCACTTCCTCCAGCCCGCCGGGGGGGAGATCTCCATCCTCCCCCTCCTCCTCACCCCATCCAGTAGGACCTGGAGTGAGGCATCATTAGACCTGGGAGCAGCCTTCCCCTGGGCTGCTCCATGCTGTAATTTTTCCTCTTTCCTGCAGCATCAGTCAGTAGAGGACTGCCCCTTTAAATAGAGCTCCTCCAGCTGACAGTCTATGCTGTGCATGCGCAGTCCACCCGCTGCGCAGCTTTCCAGCGGGGAACCCGGAAGCCAAGGTAAATGGATCCAAAACTGAGATGAGGAGAAACTTCTTCACTCAGAGGGTAGTAGGTCTGTGGAATTTGCTGCTCCAGGAAGCTGTGGAAGCTACATCATTAAATAAATTTAAAACAGAAATAGACAGTTTCCTAGAAGTAAAGGGAATTAGGGGTTACGGGGAGCAGGCAGGAAATTGGACGTGAAGCTGAGTTCGGATCGGTCAAGGCCCTGTGGGTGGCGGAGAGGGCCCAGGGGCTGAGTGGCCGGGTCCTGCTCCTACTTCTTGTGTACTTTAGATTTGAGGTTAGGATCAGATCAGCCATGATCTTATTGAATGGCGGAGCAGGCTCGAGGGGCTGATTGGCCTACTCCTGCTCCCATTTCTTATGTTCTTATGTTCTTATAGCCTGCGATTCCATGCGGAGCACCCCGATTTCACTGGGCGCGTTACCCACGCGCCCGGTCGACCCCCCGCTGCAAACCCGCCGCCCTACTAATATTGGGCCCATGGAGTACAAAAGCAGGGAAGTTACGCTAAACCTTTATAAAATACTTGTCAGTCCTCAACTGGAGTATTGTGTCCAATTCTGGACACCGCACTTTAAGAAGGATGGGTGGTGGAGAGGGTGCAGAGGAGATTTACTAGAATGGTACCAGGGATGAGGGACTTCAGTTATGTGGAGAGACTGGAGAAGCTGGGATTGTTCTCCTTAGAGCAGAGAAGGTTAAGGGGAGATTTGATAGAGGTGTTCAAAATCATGAAGGGTTTTGATAGAGTAAATAAGGAGAAACTGTTTCCAGTGGCAGAAGGGTCGGTAACCAGAGGACACAGATTTAAGGTGATCGGCAAAAGAGCCAGAGGCGACATGAGGAAACATTTTTTTACTCAGTGAGTTGTGATGATCTGGAATGCGCTGCCTGAAAGGGCGGTGGAAGCAGATTCAATAATAACTTTCGAAAGGGAATTGGATAAATACTCAAAAGGAAAAAATTTACAGGGCTGTGGGGAAAGAGCAGGGAAAAGGGACTAAATTGGATAGCTCTTTCAAAGAGCCAGCACTGGCACGATGGGCCGAATGGCCTCCTCCTGTGCAGTACCTACTATGATACTATTCTCTACAATATGTACAGGGGCTGTTATTCTCTATAATATACTCATTACTTAGCACTCCCACTTCTAACAGATTTTGGACACAAGTCCCACCCTGAGCTTATAATGTTGACTGTCAATGCAGTGTCACCCTGAGGGAGTGTTATATTGTTCAAAGTGCACTCCTTCTGAGAGAATTAAATCAATCCTCTCAAAAACAAGTGGTGGATGGTCACAAACAGTCTCAGCTTCTGTAAATGGAACAGATTCCCAGAAAATATAGTTAATATTGGGTCAATGGATGGCATTTAAAAGAGTATCCTTATGGATCTATTGGAAAAGGGGAATTGAGGGTTATAGAGAAATTAATAAATCTGTTTGATTCGCATGGAATTTGGAAGAGAGTGCAGAGCGGTTCAGTGGGGAAGGAGTCCATAATTGAGGTAGTCATACATTGACTGTGGAACGAATGGGCTTGATGGGGTGAATGGCCTTTTCTCATTCCAAGCTTTCTCGTGTTCCCTTTCTCTCTCTCCTTGTCATTCTCTCTCTTTCCCTCACTATCTGTATCTCACGCTCTGTATCTCTCTCTCTCTCACTGTCAACGCATCAATGTTGTAGCAACAACATATCTTTGTACAGCACCTTTGACAATTGCAAAACATCTCAACGGATTCACAAAATCAAAAGCACACTGCGGATGCTGGAAATCTGAAATAAAAACAGAAAATGCATCTTCTGTTTTTATTTCAAGGGATTCACGGTTGAGGGCCAGACATGACCAAGAGTAGGAAAGGTGGAAGAAGGTGTGGTTAAAGAGATAGGTTTTAAGGAGGATTTTGAAGATGGGGAGAGATGGTGCAAGGTGGGGGTGGAGGTCGGGAGGGAATTCCAAAGTATAGGAACAAGATGGATCAAGTCTTTGCCACTAAATAGTAAAGTGGAGCGAGAGGAAATACATAACAGAATAGAGTTGGAAGATTGGAGGATGTTATGTGGAGAGACTGGAGAAACTGGGATTGTTCTCCTTAGAGCAGAGAAGATTAAGGGGAAATTTAATAGAGGTGTTCAAAATAATGAGGGGTTTTAATAGAATAAATAAGGAGAGACCGTTTCCACTGGCAGGTGGGTCGGTAATCAGAGGACAGAGTGGAGACGCACAGTATAGAGGGGCACAGTCTTCATTTAAACCACAGTCTTCATTTAAACTGATTAAGGATTCTTTGAGGTTTTTTTTATTATTCATTCGTGGGATGTGGGCGTCGCTGGCAAGGCCAGCATTTATTGCCCATCCCTAATTGCCCTTGAGAAGGTGGTGGTGAGCCGCCTTCTTGAACCGCTGCAGTCCGTGTGGTGAAGGTTCTCCCACAGTGCTGTTAGGAAGGGAGTTCCAGGATTTTGACCCAGCGACGATGAAGGAACGGCGATATATTTCCAAGTCGGGATGGTGTGTGACTCGGAGGGGAACATGCAGGTGGTGTTGTTCCCATGTGCCTGCTGCCCTTGTCCTTCTAGGTGGTAGAGGTCGCAGGTTTGGGAGGTGCTGTCGAAGAAGCCTTGGCGAGTTGCTGCAGTGCATCCTATGGATGGTACACACTGCAGCCATGGTGCGCCGGTGGTGAAGGGAGTGAATGTTTAGGGTGGTGGATGGGGTGCCAATCAAGCGGGCTGCTTTGTCCTGGATGGTGTCGATCTTCTTGAGTGTTGTTGGAGCTGCACTCATCCAAGCAAGTGGAGAGTATTCCATCACACTCCTGACTTGTGCCTTGTAGATGGTGGAAAGGCTTTGGGGAGTCAGGAGGTGAGTCACTCGCCGCAGAATACCCAGCCTCTGACCTACTCTTGTAGCCACAGTATTTTTGTGGCTGGTCCAGTTAAGTTTCTGGTCAATGGTGACCCCCAGGATGTTGAAGGTGAGCGATTTGGTGATGGTAATGCCGTTAAATGACAAGAGGAGGTGGTTAGACTCTCTCTTGTTGGAGATGGTCATTGCCTGGCACTTGTCTGGCGCGAATGTTATTTGCCACTTATCAGCCCAAACCTGGATGTTGTCCAGGTCTTGCTGCATGTGGGCACGGACTGCTTCATTATCTGAGAGGTTGCGAATGGAACTGAACACTGTGCAATCATCAGCGAACATCCCCATTTCCGACCATATGTTGGAGGGAAGGTCATCGATGAAGCAGCTGAAGATGGTTGGGCCTAAGATACTGCCCTGAGGAACTCCTGCAGCAATGTCCTGGGGCTGAGATGATTGGCCTCCAACAACCACTACCATCTTCCTTTGTGCTAGGTATGACTCCAGCCACTGGAGAGTTTTCCCCCTGATTCCCATTGACTTCAATTTTACGAGGGCTCCTTGGTGCCACACTCGGTCAAATGCTGCCTTAATGTCAAGGGCAGTCACTCTCGCCTCACCTCTGGAATTCAGCTCTTTTGTCCATGTTTGGACCAAGGCTGTGATGAGGTCTGGAGCCGAGTGGTCCTGGCGGAACCCGCACTGAGCATCGGTGAGCAGGTTATTGGTGAGTAAGTGCCGCTTGATAGCACTGTCGACGACACCTTCTATCACTTTGCTGATGATTGAGAGTAGACTGATGGGGCGGTAATTGGCCTGATTGGATTAGTCCTGCTTTTTGTGGACAGGACATCCCTGGGCAATTTTCCACATTGTCGGGTAGATGCCAGTGTTGTAGCTGTACTGGAACAGTTTGGCTAGAGGCGCCTCTAGCCAAACTGTTCCAGTACAGCTACAACACTGGCATCTACCCGACAATGTGGAAAATTGCCCAACACTGGCAGAAGATGGGGGTCGGTAAGCAGAGGACACATTTTTTAAGATTATTGGCAGAAGAATTTTAAACCATCATAAAACATTAAACTGTTCATTTGTCTCATTGTTTCTGGGATCTTGCTGTGAACATTTGGCAGGTGTGATTTTCTACATAACAACTATGACTATATTTCCAAAGTAATTCATTGGCTCTAAAGTGCCTTAGGTCATCCTGGGGGTGTGGAAGGTTCTTCTTTCTTTCTTTCTGTATGTTAATTGTTTTGGGACATTTGTGAAACATGACACAGAATTGTAGAAAATCAAACTCATTCTTTACCCTTAGGAGGATACTGAAAGGTGTAGAGGGAGAGAGGGACCTTCGAGTGCATGTTCTCAGATCCCTGAAGGTAGCAGGACAGGTAGATAAGGTGGTTAAAAAGGCATTCGGGATACTTTCCTTTATTAGCCGAGACATAGAATATAAGAGCAGGGAGGTTATGCTGGAACTGTATAAAACACTGATTAGGCCACAGTTTGAGTACTGGGTACAGTTCTGGTCACCACATTACAGGAAAGATGTGATTGCACTAGAGAGGGTACAGAGGAGATTTACAGGGATGTTGCCAGAACAGGAGAATTTTAGCTATGAGGAAAGATTGGATAGGCTGGGGTTGTTTTCTTTGGAACAAAGGAGGCTGAGGGGAGATTTAATTGAGGTGTATAAAATTATGAGGGGCATAGATGGAGTGACTAGGGAGGACCTATTTCCCTTAGCAGAGAGGACAATAACGAGGGGGCATAGATTTAAAGTAATTGGTAGAAGGATTAGAGGGGAGCTGAGGAGAACATTTTTCACCCAGAGGGAGGTGGGAGTCTGGAACTCACTGCCTGAAAGGGTGGTAGAGACAGAAACCCTCATTGCATTTAAAAAGTACTTGGATGCGCACCTGAAGAGCCATAACCTAAAGGGCTACGGACCAAGTGCTGGAAAGTGGGATTAGGCTGGATAGCTCTTTTTCAGCAGGCACAGACACGATGGGCCGAACGGCCTCCTTCTGTGTCATAAACTTCTGATTCTATGATTGTCTCACATTCTGTCTTGTCAATGCTTCATGGTCTGGCTCTTTCTCACTTTTGCTGTGTTTCACACGCTGCCTCTTCTACTCTTAATGTTATTCTCTCACTCAGTCAATCTCTCACTCTCCCTCACTCTCTCCCACACATATTCTCTCAATCTCTTTCTCACACTCCCTGATAGACGCTCGTTAGTTGAATGCTAAGTTCTAACTAATGAGATGCCCAGCATGCCTTACCCATTGATGGTGTGGCCAGGGTTTGTCGACCCACAAATTGTGCAGGACCCATTCCATCCAGGAATTCCCTAAACTGCCCATCAGATGCCAGGCAGACGCCACTGTAGTTCAAGCTGAAGAGGGAAGAACAGTCCAGTTATTACATATAGAGTAACTCAGAGATAGACTTCAGCGGGAAAAAAAAACATTAACTTTTTTTAATTCATTCTCAGGACATAGGCAAGGCTGACATTTATTGTCCATCCCTCATTGAGCAGCTTTTTAGGCCACTTCAGAGTCAACCATGTTGGTGTGGGATTAAAGTCACATAGAGGCCCAGACTAGGTAATAACAGCAGCTGTTCTTCCCTACAGTACATTAGTGAATGAGAATCACTTTTACTTGTACCGATTTTTTATTTCCAGGTTTCACATTCTTAAACAGCCACATGGGAATTTGAAGTCATCGTCTACTGGATTCACTAGTCCAGTAACATAACCACTACACCACCGTCCCCTTAATGATAAAACGCTGTTCTTCTTGAGCTGTTTAGACGATGGGCACGTGAACTGGGCACATAAGCGATCAGGTTGAATAAAGGAGAGTGAAACTTTCACTCCAATACCTTCAGGGTCACAGAGAAATTTCAATTCTCTCTCATTTGGCAGTTTTCCTCGTGTTTACTCACCTACTTCAAGAGATTAAGTAAAGTGGAGAGGTTAGTAGTACGGACGGTACACGGCCTGCGGAAAGTCTGGGCTTGTTAGCCCAAATGGGCTTTTCATGTTCCATATTTTTTTTTTGTTACATTCAAACTCTTTTACCATTGAGTGGAGTCTGGTGGCTGGGCAGTAGTTAGTCCATTGAGTGGAGCCTTGTACTGGGCAGTAGTTAGTCCATTGAGTGGAGCCTTGTACTGGGCAGTAGTTAGTCCATTGAGTGGAGCCTTGTACTGGGCAGTAGTTAGTCCATTGAGTGGAGCCTTGTACTGGGCAGTAGTTGGTCCATTGAGTGGAGCCTTGTACTGGGGTAGTTAGTCCATTGAGTGGAGCCTGGTGGCTGGGCAGTAGTTAGTCCATTGAGTGGAGCCTTGTACTGGGCAGTAGTTAGTCCATTGAGTGGAGCCTTGTACTGGGCAGTAGTTAGTCCATTGAGTGGAGCCTTGTACTGGGCAGTAGTTGGTCCATTGAGTGAAGCCTTGTACTGGGCAGTAGTTAGTCCATTGAGTCGAGCCTTGTACTGGGCAGTAGTTGGTCCATTGAGTGGAGCCTTGTACTGGGCAGTAGTTAGTCCATTGAGTGGAGCCTGGTGGCTGGGCAGTAGTTAGTCCATTGAGTGGAGCCTTGTACTGGGCAGTAGTTGGTCCATTGAGTGGAGCCTTGTACTGGGCAGTAGTTAGTCCATTGAGTGGAGCCTTGTACTGGGCAGTAGTTAGTCCATTGAGTGGAGCCTTGTACTGGGCAGTAGTTGGTCCATTGAGTGGAGCCTTGTACTGGGCAGTAGTTAGTCCATTGAGTGGAGCCTTGTACTGGGCAGTAGTTGGTCCATTGAGTCGAGCCTTGTACTGGGCAGTAGTTAGTCCATTGAGTGGAGCCTTGTACTGGGCAGTAGTTAGTCCATTGAGTGGAGCCTTGTACTGGGCAGTAGTTAGTCCATTGAGTGGAGCCTTGTACTGGGCAGTAGTTAGTCCATTGAGTGGAGCCTTGTACTGGGCAGTAGTTGGTCCATTGAGTCGAGCCTTGTACTGGGCAGTAGTTAGTCCATTAAGTGGAGCCTTGTACTGGGCAGTAGTTGGTCCATTGAGTGGAGCCTTGTACTGGGCAGTAGTTGGTCCATTGAGTGGAGCTTTGTATTGGGCAGTAGTTGGTCCATTGAGTGGAGCCTTATACTGGGCAGTAGTTAGTCTATTGAGTGGAGCCTTGTACTGGGCAGTAGTTAGTCCATTGAGTGCAGCCTTGTACTGGGCAGTAGTTAGTCCATTGAGTGGAGCCTTGTACTGGGCAGTAGTTGGTCCATTGAGTGGAGCCTTGTACTGGGCAGTAGTTGGTCCATTGAGTGGAGCTTTGTATTGGGCAGTAGTTGGTCCATTGAGTGGAGCCTTATACTGGGCAGTAGTTAGTCTATTGAGTGGAGCCTTGTACTGGGCAGTAGTTGGTCCATTGCTATCACCATCAATCTGCTTTCTCCAGTCAAGATAAAACATAGGAAAGTGCATCATCCATCGTGAACCAGGCTTAACCAGTAAGCCAATTATTAGGGGCAGGTTACATTAATTTTACTCAATTTGACTTTGAAACTTTTACTCACCAGCATCACAAAACCCAATTCCAAACAGGGATTAAGTAGGAAGATTAGAAAAGCAGAATATTTTTTAAAAGGTGAGACTAAGAAAAGATGGTGTTCAGAGGGATTTGGGTGTCCTTGTACTTGAATCACAGGAAGTTAACATGCAGGTACAGCAAGCAATTAGGAAGGCAAATGGTATGTTAGCCTTTATTGCAAGAGTGTTGGAGCATATGAGTAAGGAGGTCTTGCTGCAATTATACAGGGCTCTGGTGAGACCACACCTGGAGGACCATGTAGTTTTGGTCTCCTTGCCTTAGTGGGTGCAACGAAGGTTCACTAGATTGATTCCTGGGATGAGAGGGTTGTCCTATGAGGAGAGATTGAGTAGAATGGGCCTATACTGTCTGGAGTTTAGAAGAATGAGAGGTGATCACATTGAAACGTATAAAATTCTTAGAGGGCTCGACAGGGTAGATGCTGAGAGGCTGTTTCCCCTGGCTGGAGGGACTAGAACTAGGGGGCATAGTCTCAGGATAAGGGGTCGGCCATTTAGGACCGAGATTAGGAAAAAATTTCTTCACTCAGAGGGCTGTGGATCTTTGGAATTCTCTACCCCAGAGGGCTGTGGATGCTCAGTCGTTGAGTATATTCAAGACTGAGGTCGATGGATATTTGGACACTCAGGGAATGAAAGGATATGGGGATAGGGCGGGAAAGTGGAGTTGAGGTAGAAGATCAGCCATGATCTTATTGAGTGGCGCAGCAGGCTCGAGGGGCCTTATGGCCTACTCCCGCTCCTATTTCCTGTGTTCTTATGTTCTTAATTCATATGTTGTGTCTCATTTATCATTTTGGCTGAATTTTACAATCTGGAACGATTGTTAAGAAGCTGCTTCGATGGTCCTTTAGGTAACGACACTACCCAGTGTAGCCAGAAGCCTTGCACGCTACAAGGGACCAGGTTCCATCCCTGGTCTGTACTAAGTGAATTGGGCTGAGTGAGGGTGACAGTACAAGGAGCAACAATCAGCCTCAGTCTGCCTGGGTTAGTTAGGGAAGGGGAAAAATAATTGCCTGAGCTTTTAGTCTTGTTTGCTTTACAGTGCCCCCTTCCTCTTGGGAACTTTAGGGACAATTCCCCGATCAGCGGGAAAGGAGCAGGGAGGGGAGGGGAGCAATTAAAATCGAGCGGTTCTACTTTCCGCTCCGTTCCCGACGATTTCCCATTTTAACAGGGCAAATGGATAAATAAACGAGTGACTCAACCCTTGAATGTGGCACAGGCCTTTAACGAGCTTAGCCCTTTACCTGTCCATTTCTCACTCTCTCTCTCGCCCTTTCCTTCCCTCTGCTTCTCTTTCTCTTTTCACAGACGCAGAGCAAGGTAATTAAGTTGTTCATTTTTTTTTACTTGCATACATGATAAATAGATAACTATACGCAGTACTAAATGAACAGTAAGACAAAGTACAGTTAAACAGAATTGGATTGCTGAATGGAAAGATGGATATACACGACACTTTCAGATTGATGAGAGCTGTCACAGTTAGGAAAGGAAAAATGAAAGAATTCCATTGAAATGTGAAGGTTTTAGTCAGCTCTTATATACTGCTCCAGCGTACTGTTAGATGCATTTTGACAGCAGACATTTACAAAAGATAAATAAGTGTTTTAAGTTGTAAGATGTAATGGGATAGATCACCAACATTCAATAGAGTCAGCTATCTAAACATGAATAACTGGGAGAAATATCCTATTAGAATCAAGAATATAAATTAAGTTTCTTTCCCTGAATCTAAAATATTATATTAAGGGCAAGAGTGACACAAATTGGCCGGTTTCAATTTTATGGTTTGCAAGTGAATGGAAGAACGATAATCAGACTTCTAGAGAACAACAATGATTTGGAAATGATCCCACTCACTGGATTGTAAAGAATAAATTCAATAGGTATGACTGGAACTAATGAAATGTTGTGGGATAGAGAGGCATTTTAATACGTTGAGATTCATTACAGTGGGACTGGGTTTGATCCATTGAGGTTCAACACAATGGGGCTGAATGTGAAGGAGTTTTGATTATTGGTTTTCTTCATAACGAGAGTGAATGGAGAGTGGTTTAGACTATTTAAATTCTACACAATAGAAATGAAAGAAAAGGGGTTTGCCCATTGAAACTCTACATAATGGCAGTAAATAAGAAGGAGTTTGTCCATTGAGAGTCTGGATATTGGGAATAAATGGGAAAGGGTTGGTCCAGTGGGATTCTAAACATTGGAAGTGAATGGGAAAGGGTTGTGTCCATTAGAATTTGATATAAAGAGAGCGAATGGGAAAGGCTTTGTCCATTGGGAATTAATAGTGGTTATGGTACTGGACTAGCAACCCAAAGGTCTTAAGTTCAGATTCTACCATAGGAAGTTATGAAACTGAAATAAATCTGTAAATTTGCAATAATTGTTGTAATTGTTGGATTGTTGTGAAATCCCAACAGGTTCACTAATGTCCTTCAGGAATGGGAATCTAACTCCTTTTCCAGGTCTGGCCTACATGTGATGCCAATCCCACACTACGTTGTTGACTTTTCGTGTCCACTGAAGTACCTTTTCTTTGTTAAAACAATCACCACAGAAAGCCCACACCTTCTCAGGGCTACTAAAGATGGGCAATAAATGTGCCCCTGCCAACAATATTCACGTCCCAAGAACAAATGAAAAAAAATGATATCCATCGGGATTCTACACAGTGCAAATAAACAGGAAGGAGTTTGATTCATTGGAGTTATACACAAAGGGAATGAAAGGGAAAGGGATTAGTCCACGGGACAATACGAGTTAATAGGAAACGATTCTAATCAATGGGAATGATTGGAAAAAGGGGGTTGGTCCACTGAAATTCATAATGGCAGTGAATCGATAAAGGGGTGGTCCATTGGAATTCTACACAGTGGGAGTGAATGAGGAATGATTTCTCCATTGGAATTCTACACAGTGGGAGTGAATGAGGAATGATTTCTCCATTGGAATTCTACACAATGGGAGTGAATGAGGAACGATTTCTCCATTGGAATTCTACACAGTGGGAGTGAATGAGGAATGATTTCTCCATTGGAATTCTACACAATGGGAGTGAATGAGGAACGATTTCTCCATTGGAATTCTACACAGTGGGAGTGAATGAGGAATGATTTCTCCATTGGAATTCTACACAATGGGAGTGAATGAGGAACGATTTCTCCATTGGAATTCTACACAGTGGGAGTGAATGAGGAATGATTTCTCCATTGGGATTCTGTTCATTGGAAGCTAGTGGAAATGGGATTGTTCATTGAGATTCCACACAATGGCAGTGAATAGGAAAGGGCTTGTCAACTGGGATTCTATTAAATGGGCATGAGCGAGAATGGGCTTATCCATTGGGATACTACACAATCGCAGTGAATGAGAATGAAGTTTGACCATCAGAATGCATTGCATGGATCCGAATCGAGCACAGTGTAAGTTGACTCTAATAGGTAATCAAACAAAGGCTGATCAGCAAAAAATTCATCTGATCATTTCCTTAAGTTGAAACCTATCTGTTTAATTAGTATAAGTGGATAGTTGCATCAGCACAAAGTTTAGATAAATCTTGTTCACCCTACTTAACAAAACAAACTCACTCAATTAACATCATTAAAGAAGGATTTATTGAACAGTCTACTGTTTGGCAAGATTACTGGATTTCACTGGGGACCAGAGAAAGTCCTGATTCAGCTCCTGTAGCTGGAGGTAGAGAGTCAAAGCCAACATGGCCGCCTTTTTAAAAAGGTTAACACTTACCTTCTTCCCTGCAAATTTTCTTGATCAAATAATAACTAGCAATGATACCAGTGATGAAGCGGCATGGGAAGAGACGTTAACCTCTGGATTTTCTCGCTGACCCTCACCCAAGTTAGTGGCGGCAGAGGGAAATGAGACGGAGTTCGGTAACACTAGATCTCCACCCACTTCAGCCCCCATCCCATTTCCAGGAGGGCACAGGCAAATGAGGCAGTAATAATGTGATGACTTCAAATGCCCCATTTACTGTCATTTCTGCCTTATTCACACTAACTAATAATCATACCCATGTAAAATAGATGTCCAAGGTTGCTAGGTGCCTAGGTTAAATGTTTATAGGTGCAACTAATAGATTACTCTGTATTTTTTCTTGCTTTCTTCTTTTGCCAACCCAAAAATAAAATTAGGAAGGCAAAGAGAAACTATGAACTTAAATTATCAAGGAATATAAGAAGAAATAGTAAAGAATTCTACAGACACATAAATAACAAAAGAAAAATCAGGATCGGGATAGGGCCATTAAGGGATGCACAAGATAAACTCACAGGTAATGACAGCAAAATGGCAGAAAGATTAAATAATTACTACCATAGGAACATAGGAACAGGAGTAGGCCATTCAGCCCCTCGTGCCTGCTCCGCCATTTGGTAAGATCATGGCTGATCTGTGATCTAACTCCATATACCTGCCTTTGGCCCATATCCCTTAATACCTTTGGTTGCCAAAAAGCTATCTATCTCAGATTTAAATTTAGCAATTGAGCTAGTATCAATTGCCGTTTGCGGAAGAGAGTTCCAAACTTCTACCACCCTTTGTGGGTAGAAATGTTTTCTAATCTCACTCCTGAAAGGTCTGGCTCTAATTTTTAGACTGTGTCCCCTACTCCTAAAATCCCCAACCAGCGGAAATAGTTTCTCTCTATCCACCCTATCTGTTCCCCTTAATATCTTATAAACTTTGATCAGATCACCCCTTAACCTTCTAAACTCCAGAGAATACAACCCCAATTTGTGTAATCTCTCCTCGTAACTTAACCCTTGAAGTCCAGGTATCATTCTAGTAAACCTACACTGCACTCCCTCCAAAGCCAATATGTCCTTCCGAAGGTGCGGTGCCCAGAACTGCTCACAGTACTCCAGGTGCGGTCTAACCAGGGTTTTGTACAGCTGCAGCATAACTTCTGCCCCCTAGTACTCTAGTCCTCTAGATATAAAGGCCAGCATTCCATTAGCCTTATTGATTATTTTCTGCACCTGTTCATGACACTTCAATGATCTATGTACCTGAACCCCTAAGTCCCTTTGGACATCCACTGTTTTTAGCTTTTTACCATTTAGAAAGTACCCTGTTCTATCCTTTTTTTGATCCAAAGTGGATGACCTCACATTTGTCCACATTGAATTCCATTTGCCACAGTTTTGCCCATTCACCTAATCTATCAATATCCCTTGGTAATTTTATGTTTTCATCTACACTGCTTACAATGCCACCAATCTTTGTGTCATCGGCAAACTTAGATATGAGACTTTCTATGCCTTCATCTAAGTCGTTAATAAATATGTGAATAATTGAGGCCCCAAGACAGATCCCTGCAGGACTCCACTAATCACATCCTGCCAATGTGAGTACCTACCCATTATCCCTACTCTCTGTCGCCTTTCGCTCAGCCAACTTCCTAACCAAATCCGTATTTTTCCCTCAATTCCATGGGCTTCTATCTTAGCTAACAGTCTCTTATGTGGAGCACGACCTACCTTTCACAAATCCATGCTGGCTCTCCCTGATTAACTGAAAATTCTCGAGGTGTTCAGTCACCCTACCCTTAATTTTAGACTCCAGCATTTTCCTCACAACAGATGTTAGGCTAACTGGTCTATAATTCCCCGGTTTCCCTCTCTCTCCTTTCTTAAAAAGCGGAGTGACATGTGCAATTTTCCAATCTAGAGGGACAGTTCCTGAATCTAGAGAACTTTGAAAGATTATAGTTAGGGCATCTGCAATGTGCTCACCTACTTCCTTTAAAACCCTGGGATGGAAACCATCTGGTCCTGGGGATTTGTCACTCTTTAGTGCTATTATTTTCTTCATTACTGTTGCTTTACTTATGTTAATTTTATTGAGTCACTGTCCCCGATTCAATATTAGTTTTCTTGGGATTTCTGGCATGCTATCCTCTTTTTCTACTGTAAATACTGATGCAAAGGCTACCCCTTCTGGGGTAGAGAATTCCAAAGATTCACAACCCTCTGCGTGAAGAAATTTCTCCTCAACTCAGTCCTAAATGGCCGATCCCTTATCCTGCGATTATGCCCCCTAATTCTAGACTCTCCAGCCAGGGGAAACAGCCTCTCAGCATCTACCATCAAGCCCCTGCATAATCTTATATGTTTCAATGAGATCACCTCTCATTCATCTAAACTCCAGAGAGTATAGGCCCATTCTACTCAACTCTCCTCTTGGACAACCCTCTCATCCCAGGAATTAATCTAGTGAACCTTCGTTGCACCGCCTCTAAGATAAGTATATCCTTCCTTAGATAAGGAGAACAAAACTGTACGCAGTACTCCAGGTAAGGTCTCACCAAAGCCCTGTACCATTGTAGTAAGACTTCCTTACTCTTGTACTTAAAACCCCTTGCAATAAAGGCCAACATGTCATTTGCTTTCCTGATTACCTGCTGCACCTGCATGCTAAATTTTTGTGTTTCTTGTATGAGGACACCCAAGTCTCTCTGGATACCAACATCTAATAGTTTCTCACCATTTAAAAAATATTCTGTTTTTCTATTCTTCCTACCAAAGTGAATAACCTCACATTTCCCCACATTATACTCCATCTGTCACCTTCTTGCCCACTCACTTAACCTGTCTATATCCCTTTGCAGACTTTCGTGTCCTCCTCACAGCTTACTTTCCCACCTAGCTTTGTATCGTCAGCAAACTTGGATACATTACACTCAGTCCCCTCATCCAAGTCATTAATATAGATTGTAAATAGCTGAGGCCCGAGCACTGATCCTTGCGATACCCCACTAGTTACAGCCTGCCAACCTGAAAATAACCATTTATCCCTACTCTCTGTTTTCTGTCCATTAACCAATCCTCAATCCATGCTAATATATTACCCCCAACCCCATGAGCCCTTATCTTGCTTAACAACCTTTTATGTGGCACCTTATCAAATGCCTTTTGAAAATCCAAATATACTCCATCCACTGGTTCCCCTTTCTCTACCCTGCTAGTTACATCCTCAAAAATCTCTAGTAAATTTGTCAAACACAATTTCCCTTTCATAAAGCCATGTTGACTCTGCCTAATCATATTATGATTTTCTAAGTGCCCTGTTACCACTTCCATAATAATGGATTCCAGCATTTTCCCGACGACTGATGTTAGGCTAACTGGCCTGTAGTTCCCTGTTTTCTCTCTCCTTCTTTTCTTGAATAGCGGGGTTACATTTGCTACTTTCCAATCCACTGGGACCGTTCTAGAATCTAGGGAATTTTGGAAGATCAAAACCAATGCATCCACTATCTCTGCAGCCACCTCTTTTAGAACCCTCGGATGTAGGCCATCAGGTCCAGGGGATTTATTGGCTTTTAGTCCCATTAGTTTCTAAGTACTTTTTCTCTACTGATATTAATTACTTTAAGTTCCTCACTCTCATTTGCCCCTTGATTCCCCACTATTTCTGGTATGCTTTTTGTGTCTTCTATTGTGAAGACAGATACAAAATATTTGTTTAACACACCTGCCATTTCCTGATTCCCCATTATAATTTCTCCTGTCTCAGCCTCTAAGGGACCAACCTTTACTTTTGCTGCTCTCTTCCTTTTTACATACTTGTAGAAGCCCTTACAATCCGTCTTTATATTTCTTGCTCGTTTACTTTCATATTCTATTTTCTCCCTTTTATCAATTTTTTAGTCGTCCTTTGCTGGTTTCTAAAACTCTCCCAATCCTCAGGCTTATTACTCTTCTTGGCAACATTACAGGCCTCTTGTTTTAATCTAATACTATCCTTAACTTCTTTAGTTAGCCACGGGTGGATCACTTTTCCCGTGGAGTTTTTATTTCTCAATGGAATGTATATTTGTTGAGACTATTGAAATATTTCTTTAACTGTTTGCCATTGCTTTTCAACTGCCATCCCTTTAATTTAATTTCTACCTTAGCCAACTCGCCCCTCATACCTATGTAATTGGCTTTATTTAAGTTTAAGACTCGAGTTTCAGACTTAAGTACGTCACTCTCAAACTCAATGTGAAAGTCTGTCATATTATGATCACTCTTCCCCAGAGGATCCTTTCCTGTGAGATTGCTAATTAACCCTGTCTCATTACACAATACAAGATCTAAAATAGCCTGTTCCCTGGTTGGTTCCATGATGTATTGCTCTAGGAAACTGTCTCGAATGCATTCCATGAACTCGTCCTCCAAACTACCTTTGCCAATTTGATTTGGCCAGTCTATATGAAGATTAAAGTCCCCCACGTTTACTGCATCACCTTTGTTACAAGCTCCTATTATTTCATGATTAAGACTCTGTCCAATGGTTTCGCTACTATTAGAGAGCCTATAAACTACTCCCACCAGTGTTTCCTGCCCCTTGTTATTTCTTATTTCCACCCAGACTGATTCTATTTCCTGATCCTCTGAGCCAAGATCCTTTCTCACCACCGTCCTTATCTCATCCTTTATTATCAGGGCTACACCCCCTCCTGTTCCACTCTGCCTGTCTTTTCTAAACATCATGTACCCTGGAATATTTAGTTCCCAATCTTGGTCACTTTGCAACCATGGGCTCAATTTTCAAATGAAGGTTCGGGTGTGTCGGGGGTGGTGGGGAGCAGCGAAAATCGGTAAAATCCGGAGCGGGTAAAGAACCCGGCTCCAGCCCGCCGACTTCCGCGTCTCACACAGACGCATCTGTGTGCGCACGGGGTTCTGAAATCTGGACGTCCCGCCGGCAATTAAAGCCAATATTTAAAGAAGCAAATTTACCGAGGTTCTTAAGGTACTTTATTTGTTACACAGTAAGTAGTTGCAACGATTTTCAACTTACCTGGGCGGCTTTCCCACGGCTTCCGATTCATGCCCGGTGAAACCAGGGACGGATCAGGTAAAAATAAACTAAATAAATTAAATAAAATAACACTTCACAAAGTTAAAAAATAAATAAACTTACCTTTCAAATGATGTCACCTGCACCCCCCCCTGCTCCGATGTCCGATATCTACCCCCCGATGTCTCTTCTGCAATGTCTACCCTCGATGTCTCACCCTCCGATGTCTACCCCCCGATGTCTCTTCTCCGATGTCTCTTCAAGATGTCTCACCCCCCCCCGATGTCGCCCGATGTCTGCCCCCCTCCGACGATGTCCAGTGTCCCCCCCATCTTTGTGTTCCTCTCCACCTTTGTCCCCCACGCCGATCTTTGTGCCCCACCCACTCCCTACTCCAGAGGCCGATAACGTCTCTCTCTCTCTCTCTCTCTCTTCCACCACCCACCCGCAGCCCCCCCGCCCCCATCCTCCCCCCCTGTCGATCAGACTGGTTGCCGGGCGCAAAACCCAGAAACAAGATTAAAGAGCATCAATTACCTTGCGATCGGGTGGGCAAGGGTAAGTTTTTTTTATTCGGGCTGGCCACGCACCCATTGACCCCCCCCATCCCCCGCTGCCATCCCACCACTCTTTTAAAATTGAACCTCATCTCTCTGTATTGGCTATTGGATCAAACCCATTCATCTATATTTGTGCAACTAATTGATCCATGGATGGAAAAGTTCCCATGGCACCATTTTGAATGAAAGCAGGGGAAATTCTCCCCGGTGTCCCGGCCAATACTTATCCCTCAACCAACATCGCTAAAATGAACAGATTATCTGGTCATTTATCACATTGCTGTTTGTGGGATCTTGCTGTGCGCAAATCGGCTGCCGCATTTCCTACATTACAACAGTGACTGCACTTCAAAAAAAAAATTACTTCATTGGCTGTAAAAGGCTTTCGGACGTCCTGAGATCGTGAAAAGTGCTTTATAAATGCAAATCCTTTCTTTCTTTTGTGCAATTTAGAAAGAATTACACAGCGACCGGCCTCCTAACCCAACTCATGTTTTGGATCCTCGCTCTTTCGGCGAAGAAAGCTTCATTCCTTTCCACCTGCACTTTTAATCCCGCTGTGGAAAGGCTTCAATTAGAGAAGAACCTGCCTCCCACTTGCCTTTAGTGACTGGAGATCAGGCTGTGCTGTGGACAATTTAATGGCTGCTCGTCAGAAAACAACAAAAAAAAAAGCGATTATTTTTATTTTCTTTTTGCAGGCTGCGTTGGCATGACGATCTGTTGGGTACAGAATGTTCCTTCACCTCTTGACAGCGGAGAGCCGTCTAGCTCTCTGCGGGTAATGTTTCTAAGTGGATAATTAGTGGGGAGAAAAGGATTTGGGGGTGGGGTTACATAGAATTACATAGAATTTACAGCACAGAAACAGGCCATTCGGCCCAACTGGTCTATGCCGGTGTTTATGCTCCACACGAGCCTCCTCCCTCCCTACTTCATTCAATCCTATCAGCAAATCCTCCTATTCCTTTCTCCCTCATTTGTTTATCCAGCTTCCCCTTAAATGCATCTACACTATTCGCCTCAACTGCTCCTTGTGGTAGTGAGTTCCACATTCTCACCACTCTCTGGGTAAAGAAGTTTCTCCTGAATTCCCTATTGGATTTATTAGTGACTATCTTATATTTATGACCCCTAGTTCTGGTCTCCCCCACAAGTGGAAACATCTTCTCTTCTTCTACCCTATCGAACCCCGTCATAACCCTAAAAGACCTCTATCAGGTCACCCCTTCAGCCTTCTCTTTTCTAGAGGGTTGGAGAGAAGGACGTCTTGTCCCCCACTCAGGTTCACGACATTCGAGCAAGTCGACAGCAGACAGCAGTGTTTAGTGTTGTTTTCTCCATCCTGTTCCATAGGCGCCAGTCGCAGTCTGGCACATCACCCGAGTGACCAGCTCCCATGTGTGAGAATAGTCAGCCACTGCTGCAATCCAGAGGTTTTTGGAAGTCTCGGTATATCGTGACCCGCCTTTGACCCGGGCTACGGGAAACCAGCTCCTCCTTTGCCCAGATTTTCCGTGCTTCCCTCCCCCTCTGCTGTTCTGCTGTAACCGTTTACACCTCCTCTGGACCCGAGTTTTGTTTCTACACTTAAGAGCCTCGGGACGTTTTACTATGTTGAAGGCGCTACATGAATGCAAGTTGTTGTTGTTGTTGTCCCGTCATGCCCGGCACCATTAATTCCCTTTGACATTTAATCACTCCTGCCGTCCACCTGAAATAATGATTGTAAGGTTTAAAATAATGATTGAGGAGGACGTAAGACAACGACCAAAGTAATAGGTTGGAAGATAGCTAATTTTGAGGAGATGAGTGTGGAACTAGTGAAGGTAAATTGGAATAAAAATCTTGACAGAGAGATAGGACAGGAGTGGGAAATATTAAAACATTGATCAGTAGAGTTCAGGAGAAATATATTCCCCTAAAATACAAGAACAAACCAGCCAATAATGAAACATCATGGATGAATAAAGAAATAAGGGTAAAATTGAAACTAAAGAGAAAGGCATTCTCTAACTACATTGGGAGCTCAATTGGGCCATTTAGCACCCGCTGTTTCGGCGCTACACGGCCTCTCCGACATCCAAGATGGCGTCTTGGATGCGCACGCACGTTTCCTGCGTGACATGCGCCAGACGCCATCTTGGTATAGGAGTTAGCGCAGGCGCAGATAATGAACGCTGGAATCATGTAAAGTAGGGAGAAAATGGCTTCAATCAGTGTGCAACGCTGATTTGAAGTGAAAGACACCATTTTGGGAATTAACGCTCAACTCAACGCACAGTCTTAACCCCGACCATCTGAACGTGTCTTAGAGTGCCTGGAGGACCCCCCACCGGTGCTATTTAAAGGGACCGTGCAGGGTTTAGAGGTTAGTGGCTGGATTATTGCCTCTGGCTGCTGAGACGTTTGTAACTGTTTTTGGAGGTCTCCTAGACTTCAATACTAGGACATGGGGACATAGCCTAACATTTAGATCCAGGACGTGCAGGAGTGAAGTTAGGAAATGCTTCTACACGCAAAGGGTGGGAGACGTTTGGAACGCTCTTCTGCAGATGGCAGTTGATGCGAGCTCACTTGTGAAAGTTAAATCTGAGATTGATAGATTTCTGTGAACCAAGGGTATTAAGGGATATGGAGTTAGGTCACAGGTCCACCATGATCTCACTGAATGGTGGAACAGGCTCGAGGGGCCAAATACCACTGTCTCTTCATATGTGCCACCTTCTCCTGCAAGAAAGCGGGACGTGTGCCTGGGTGATGTGCCTGTCATGGTTGAATAGCTGCCAGTGTGTGTGGCCTGTGAGTTGTGGGTGGGCGGCTTGAAACAGTGTTAATGTGTAAGGGTGAGAGGAAGCATCTGGTTGGAAGAGTTGAGTACAGATGGAAAGAGTTTGTTGGTATATGGGTGATGGGGGTGTAGTGTGTGGAGCAGTTGGTAGGCGACGCCACTTGACAGTTGACCTCACTCACCTTGACCACTCATGTCAAAGCATTGAACTTCTTCCTGCACTGCATCCATGTTCATGTTGTGCGCCTGGCATTGACTTCGTCCCCCGCTGCCTCCCACTGCCTTTCGCATATATGTCTGGAGGGCCTCTTCACCACCTCCCCCCCCCGCCCCGCCCCACCCCACTGCGGATATAGGATGTCCCTCCTTCTGTCCACCTCTTGCACCCAACGTCTCTAGTGTATCAGCAGAGAACCTTGGTGCATGCACTCTCGCAGGCCTGGTACCAACTCAGATCGGCAGATTGGTGAGGTCTGATGTACAGATTGCAGAATGTGGGATTTAATAAAGCGCAACCTTTATTCAATGTTTAACATAACTCATCAGTGTGCAAACATAGGGATGAGATCTGCATCTGTGTTTTACGTGTGTGATGTCTGATCTCTGTTCAGACTCCGTGCAGACGGTAGACTGTTATTTTCAGCAAATAACAGGTACAAGCCACCTTTAATAGATTTCTAAGGAACATCCTCCCTTTAAGAGCTGACGCTCCCTCTGGTGGTGGAAAGTGCGAATTGCATTCATTCCACGTGCCTGGCCCGGACAGGAACGCCGATTGCGAGTCGGTGCTCCCTGGGGACCAAACTTGCTACTTGCCTGCCCGGGGTCCGTCAGGCACGGGGTGTTCTCGCACTAATATCGCCCAGAACGGACCCTTAACCAATTCTCCCCCCATAGACAATAAAAGAGAGGGTGACAAAAGGGAATACAAAGAGGTTAGGAAAGAAGTAAAAAAAAACAATTAGGAAAACAAAGAGAAACTACAAAATTAAATTATCAAGGAATATAAAAAGAAATAGTAAAGAATTCTACAGACACATCAATAACAAAAGAAAAATCAGGATAGTGATAGGGCCACTAAGGGATGCATAAGATAAACTCACAGGTAGTGACAGCGAAATGGCAGCAATATTGAATAGTTATTTTGCCTCAGTATTTACCAGGGAGACTAACATGGTGGACATGACATTAGAAGAAGAGATTAAAATAGATATAAAGACGTTTAAAATAGAAAAGGGGGGAAGATAATTGATAAACTCATCAAACTTAGAGAGGATAAAACCCCTGGTCTGGATGGATTGCATCCGCATATTTTGAAAGAAGTTAGGGATGAGATAGCAGAGGCACTGTTACATATATATAAAAACTCATTGGAAAAGGGAATAGTGCCAGAGGACTGGCGGACAGTTAATGCGATTCCTTTATTTAAAAAGGGAGATAGAACAAGTCCAGGGATCAGTTAGCTTAATAAAGAGTAGCGAGCACGGATTTCAAAAGGGAAGGTCATGCTTGACCAGCCTTATTGATTTCTTTGAAGAAGTAGCAGAAAGGGTAGACAAGGGTAATGTAGTAGATGTAATATATTTGGATTTTCAAAAGGCCTTCAATAAGGTACCGCATTGTAGACTCATGACTAAGGTCAGAGCATGTGGAGCCAGGGGACGGGTAGCAGAATGGATAACAAGCTGGCTACAAAACAGAAAACAGAGAGTAGAGGTTAAGGGTGGTTACTGAGACTGGCAGAAGGTGGGAAGTGGTGTTCCACAGGGATTGGTGCCGGGACCACTGCTGTTCATAACTTACACAAACAATTTGGACTCGGGAATCGGAAGTACAATTTCAAAATTTATGGACGACACCAAATTGGGGGGGTGTAGTTAATACAAAGGGAAGGATGTGACAAAATACAGGAAGACATTAATAAACTTGCAGAATGGGCGTGTAATTGGCAAATGAATTTCAATATAGATAAGTGTGAGGTGGTGCATTTTGGTAGGAAGAATAAGGAGGCCACATACTGCTTGGATAATAAGAGTCTAAATGGGTTGGAGGAGCAGAGGGATCTGGGGGTACAGATACACAAATCACCAAAAGTAGCGACACAGGTTAATAAGGTCATTAAAAAAGCAAACCAAGCACTGGGGTTCATTTCTAGAGGGATAAAACCAAAGAAGTTATGTTAAACCTGTATAGAACCCTAGTTACCACACCAGGAGGACTGTGCACAGTCCTGGCCTCCATGTTATAAAAAGGATGTAGAGGCAGTGGAGAAGGTGCAAAAAAGATTCACAAAGATGATACCAGAGCTGAGAGGATCTACTTATCAGGAAAGGCTGAACAAGCTGGGGCTTTTTTCACAGTATCACAGTAGGTACAGCACAGGAGGAGGCCATTCAGCCCATCATGCCTCTTCCGGCTCTTTGAAAGAGCTATCCAATTAGTCTCCTTCCCCTGCTCTTTCCCCATTGCCCTGTAAATTTTTTCCCTTCAAGTATTTATCCAATTCCCTTTTGAAAGTTACTATTGAATCTTTCAGGCAGCGCATTCCAGATCATTACAACTCACTGAGTAAAAAAAATGTTTCCTCATCTCCCCTCTGGCTCTTTTGTCGATCACCTTAAATCTGTGGACTCTGGTTACCGACCCTTCTGCTACTGGAAACAATTTCTCTTTATTTACTCTATCAAAACCATTCATGATTTTGAACACCTCTATCAAATCTCCCCTTAACCTTCTCTGCTCTAAGGAGAACAATCCCAGCTTCTCCAGTCTCTCCACATAACTGAAGTCCCTCATCCCTGGTACCATTCTAGTAAGTCTCTGCTGCATCTTAATTGATACTAGCTCAATTGCTAAATTTAAATCTGAGATAGATAGCTCTTTGGCAATCAAAGGTATTAAGGGATATGGGCCAAAGGCAGGTATATGGAGTTAGATCACAGATCAGCCATGATCTTATCAAATGGCGGAGCAGGCACGAGGGGCTGAATGGCCTACTCCTGTTCCTATGTTCCTATCTTCTCTAAGGCCTTGGCATCCTTCCTAAAGTGCGGTGCCCAGAATTGACCACAATACTCCAGCTGAGGCCTAACCATTGTTTTATAGAAGTTTAGCATAACTTCCTTGCTTTTGTACTCTATGCCTCTATATTTAAAAAGGAAGATAGAACCAGTCCAGGGAACTATAAACCAATTAGTGTAACGTCGCTGGTAGGAAAGATAATGTAATCCTTGCTCAAAGATGTAGTAGAAAAACAAAAATAAACTGAAAATATAATGGGATTGAGGGTAATATATTAGTATGCATTGAGGATTGGTTAAGACACAGAAAACAGAGAGTAGGAATAAACTGATCATTCTCAGGTTGGCAGGCTGTAACTAGTGGGGTACTGCAAGGATCGGTGCTTGGGCCTCAGCTATTTACAATCTATATTAATGACTTAGATGAAGGGGCAAAATGTAATGTATCCAAGTTTGCTGACGATACAAAGCCAGGTGGAAAAGTAAGCTGTGAGGAGGACACAAAGGGGGTGATTTTAAACCCCAAGAACAGGTGGGTTGGGGACGGGTGGGAGTTGAAAACAGAGTCGCAACTGCAAAGTTTTCAGACTTTGCATTCCCAGTGCGAAGCCTGGACTTTTACACGCCGACGTTAAACCCGGAAATAAAGCCGGGTTGCGGTCGCGACCCAAAAAACAATTATTTTCAACTCCCCCCGACCCCCAACCCACCCGTTCTTGGGGTTTAAAATCACCCCCAAAGTGTCTGCAAAGGGATACCGACAGGTTAAGTGAGTGGGCAAGAAGGTGGCAGGTGGAGTATAATGTGGGGAAATGTCAGAAAAATAGAAATACGGAATATTTTTTAAATGGTGAGAAACTATTAAATGTTGGTGTTCAGAGAGATTTGGGTGTCCTTGTGCACAAAACACAGGAAGTTAACATCCAGGTACAGCAAGCAATGAGGAAACAAATGGTATGTTGGCTTTTGTTGCAAGGGGGTTAGAGTATAAGAGCAAGGAAGTCTCACTGCAATTGTACAGGGCTTTGGTGCACTGTGTGCAGTTTTAGTCTCCTTACCTAAGGAAGGATATACTTGCCTTTAGGGCAGTGCAACAAAGGTTCACTAGATTGATTCCTGGGATGAGAGGGTTGTCCTACGAGGAGAGATTGAGTAGAATGGGCCTATACTCTCTGGAGTTTAGAAGAATGAGAGGTGATCGCATTGAAACATATATGATTCTAAGAGGGCTTGACAAGGTAGATGCTGAGACGATGGTCCCCCTGGATGAAGAGTCTAGAACTAGGGAACATAGTCTCAGGATAAGGGGTCAGACATTTTGGACTGAGGTGAGGAGGAATTTCTTCACTCAGAGGGTCATGAATATTTGGAATTCTCTACTCAAGAGGGCTGTGGATGCTCAGTCGTTGAGTATATTCAAGACTGAGATTGATAGATTTTTGGACATTAAGGGAATCAAGGGATATGGGGATCGGGCGGGAAAGTGGAGTTGAGGTTGAAGATTAGCCATGATCTTATTGAATGGTGGAGCAGGCTCGAGGGGCCGTATGGCCTACTCCTGCTCCTATTTCTTATCTTTCTTATTTTTCTTCTGTTTCTTATAGTAAAGAATAGTCAGCACGGATTTCAGAAAGGAAGGTCATGCTTCACCAACCTTATTAAATTCTCTGAAGAAGTATCAGAAAGGGTAGACATGGGTAATGCAGTAGATGTAATATATTTGGAATTTCAAAAGGCCTTTGATAAGGTACCGCATAGTAGACTCATGACTAAGGTCAGAGCGTGTGGAGTCAAAGGACAGGTAGCAGAATGGATAGCAAGCTGGCTACAAAACAGAAAATGGAGACTAGGGATTAAGGGTAGCTAATTAGACTGGCAAAAGGTGGGAAGTGGTGTTCCACAGGGATCGGTGCTGGGACCACTGTTGTTCACCATTTACATCAACAATTTGGACTCGGGAATCGGGGACAATTTCAAAATTTGCAGACGACACCAAATTGGAGGGTATAGTTCATACTGAGGAGGACTGTGACAAAATACAGGAAGACATTAATAAACTCGCAGAATAGGCGTGTAATTGGCAAATGAATTTCAATATAGATAAGTGTGAGGTATTACATTTTGGTAGGAAGAATAAGGAGGCCACATACTGCTTGGATAATAAGAGTCTAAATGGGGTAGAGGAGCAGAGGGATCATGAAAAGTAGCGACACAGGTTAATAAGACCATTAAAAAAGCAAACAAAGCACTGGGGTTCATTTCTAGAGGGATAGAATTAAAAAGCAGGGAAGTTATGTTAAACTTGTATAGAACCTTGGTTCGACCACACTTGGAGCACTGTGAACAGTTCTGGTCTCCATATTATAGAAAGGATATAGAGGCATTGGAGAAGTTGCAAAGAAGATTTACAAGGATGATACCAGAACTTAGAGGTTATACCTATCAGGAAAGATTGAACAGGCTGGGGCTCTTTTCTCTAGAAAAGAGAAGGCTGAGGGGTGACCTGATAGAGGTCTTTAAGATTATAAAAGGTTTGATAGAGTAGATGTAGACAAGATGTTTCCACTTGTGGGGGAGACCAGAACTAGGGCCATAAATATAAGATAGTCACTAATAAATCTCCAGACGCCATCCGACAACTCATCCGCTTCATCCTGGATCACAATGTCTTCACCTTCGATAACCAGTTCTTTACCCAAACACACGGAACAGCCATGGGGACCAAATTCGCACCCCAATACGCCAACATTTTCATGCACAAGTTCGAGCACGACTTCTTCACTGCACAGGACCTCCAACCAACGCTATACACCAGATACATCGACGACATTTTCTTCCTATGGACCCACGGCGAAGAATCACTGAAGAGACTACACGATAACATCAACAAGTTCCATCCCACCATCAAACTCACCATGGACTACTCCTCAGAATCGGTTTCTTTCTTGGACACACAAATCTCCATCAAAGACGGGCACCTCAGCACCTCACTCTACCGCAAGCCCACGGACAACCTCACCATGCTCCACTTTTCCAGCTTCCACCCCAACCACGTCAAAGAGGCCATCCCCTATGGACAGGCCCTACGAATACACAGGATCTGCTCAGACGAGGAGGAACGCGATGGACACCTACAGACGCTGAAAGACGCCCTCGTAAGAACGGGATATGACGCTCGACTTGTCGATCGACAGTTCCGACGGGCCACAGCGAAGAATCGCATAGACCTCCTCAGAAGACAAACACGGGACGCAACCAACAGAGTACCCTTCGTCGTCCAGTACTTCCCTGGAGCGGAGAAACTACGCCATGTTCTCCGCAGCCTTCAACATGTCATCGATGATGACGAACACCTCGCTAAGGCCATCCCCACGCCTCCACTGCTCGCCTTTAAACAGCCACCCAACCTCAAACAGACCATCGTTCGCAGCAAGTTACCCAGTTTTCAGGAGAACAGCGTCCATGACACCACACAACCCTGCCACGGCAACCTCTGCAAGACATGCCAGATTATCGACACGGATACCACCATCACACGAGAGGACACCACCCACCAGGTACATGGTTCATACTCCTGTGACTCGGCCAACGTTGTTTACCTCATACGTTGCAGGAAAGGATGCCCCGGAGCATGGTACATTGGCGAGACCATGCAGACGCTGCGACAACGGATGAACGGACACCGCGCAACAATCGACAAACAGGAGGGTTCCCTCCCAGTCGGGGAACACTTTAGCAGTCAAGGACATTCAGCCACCGATCTTCGGGTAAGCGTTCTCCAAGGCGGCCTTCGAGACACACGACAACGCAAAATCGTCGAGCAGAAGTTGATAGCCAAGTTCCGCACCCATGAGGACGGCCTCAACCGGGATCTTGGGTTCATGTCACACTACACGTAACCCCACCAGCAAAAAGGGGGAAAAAAATTATATGTTTTTTAAAATTCTCTCTCTCTCTCTCTGCCATTTTGAGTTTCTTTCTGCCTGCCTGTGTAATAGACACAATGTATATCTAGTGTACTGGGACGTGCTGTTCTCCGTGACTGGCCTGTTTGAATAACAATGACACCTTTTGATTGGTGTGATGCTGTCCCAACATAGTATAAGATATGCGATTTGAGAACCTTTTCACTCATTCATCTGACGAAGGAGATAATCTCCGAAAGCTTGTGATTTTAAAATAAATTTGTTGGACTATAACCTGGTGTTGTAAGATTCCTTACTAATAAATCCAATAGGGAATTCAGGAGAAACTTCTTTACCCAGAGAGTGGTTAGAATGTGGAACTCGCTCCCACAAGGAGTAGTTGAGGTGAATAGTGTAGATGCATTTAAGGGGAAGCTCGATAAACACATGAGGGAGAAAGAAATAGAAGGATATGCTGATAGGGTGAGATGAAGTAGGGAGGGAGGAGGCTCATGTGGAGCATAAACACCAGCATAGACCAATTGGGCCGAATGGCCTGTTTCTGTGCTGTAAATTCTATGCAATAAAGCCTAGGATCCAATATGCTTTTTTAACAGCCTTCTCAACTTGTGCTGCCACCTTCAAACATTTGTGTATGTGCACCCCCAGATCTCTCTGTTCCTGCACCCCCTTTAAAATTGTACCTTTTCTCTAGAAAAGAGAAGACTGAGGGGTGACCTGATAGAGGTCTTTAAGACAATGAAAGGGTTTGATAGGGTAGACGTAGAGAAAATGTTTTTACTTATGGTGAACTCCAAAACTAAAGGTCATGAATATAAAATAGTCACTAATAAATCCAATAGGGAATTCAGGAGAAACTTCTTTACCCAGAGAGTGGTGAGAATGTGGAACTCGCTACCACAAGGAGTGGTTGAGGTGAATAGTGTAGATGCATTTAAGGGGAAGCTCGATAAACACATGAGGGAGAAAGGAATAGAAGGATATACTGATAGGGTGAGATGAAGTAGGGAGGGAGGAGGCGCGTGTGGAGCATAAACCAGTTGGGCCGAATGGCCTGTTTCTGAGCTGTCGACTCGATGTAACTCGATGTAACCCTATCACAGACCTTTCCCTTTTGATGTTTCCTCCCCCTCATCCACTTTTCCCATGCTCCATATTCGCTGAATAGATGTTTAATCTCGAACATCTTCCAGTTCTGACGAAAGGTCATCGACCTGAAACGTTAACCCTGTTGCTCTCTCCTCAGATGCTACCTGACCTGCTGAGCGTTTCCAGCATTCTCTGTTCCTATTTTCCATTCCCAGCATGGACAGTATTTAGCTTTTGTTTTTACATTATGGCATATGACTTGCCCCCATCAAGTTTCGATTTTGCCTCTGCAATATTGTCTATGAGGTCGGTCAGGCAAGATCTGCTGCAAACATTTAGACCCCATTTAGAGTGTTGCATTCAGTTCTGGGCACTGCACCTCAGGAATGATATGTTTGCTGCCGCGTTTCCTACATTACAACAGTGACTACACTTGTAAAATACTTCATTGGCTGTAAAGCGCTTTGGGATGTCCTGAGGTCATGAAGGACACTGTATAAATGCAGGCCTTAATTTCTTTCTTTCTTTATACCCCAGGTGGAAAAGATGGAAATCCAACCCTTCGGGGGTGAAATTCGTGTGGGCCCGTTTTCAGGCACAAAATGGTCGTCGCGCTTGGAGCGTGCGCAAGAATCCATTGGCCTGAAGCTCATCCGAAATTGGACCTCAGGTCTCATCGACATAATTCTGGTGAGCTGCGGAGCCAATTTGGGCAGGCCCTCAGGTGGGTCCTGAACGGGAGTGGTGGTTGGGGGGGGGGAACAGGAGGGTGGTGGGTGGGCGAGCACGGGAACGGCAGCAGCTCACAGTAGTGCTGTGGAGCCAGGAGGACCACATCTGCTCCATCTGGATCCACGTTCAGGCAGATTAAAATTCATAAACTTATATCCCTGTTGGCTGCTGCCTCAGGCAGTCCCTTTAAGGGCCACAAAAGGACCCGAGAAACCGATCGGGCGCATGCCTGGTGCTTGCTCCCCTCAGTGCTGCCAGATTTCAGGAGTTAGGCGCCTCATTAGCATTTGCGAGGGGCCTATCGCCAGTTTCAGGCAACCGCCAGGGACACCTGTATAATCGGCCGAGCCAATTTGGGGTCGGACGAACTTCAGGCGCTGTACGGGAACGGGACCCAACCTCACAAAATTGGTGCATCTTGCCCCCCGTTCTGCGCCCGGAAAAACGGGGGCAAGATGGGGGCACGATTTCTCCCCGCTGACTCTCATTAAAAGTACCAACACTCCAATAATGTAGGTTTTCATCTTCCCTGAGAGGAGTCAGTGATTTAAAAGAAAATCTCTGCGAAGTGACAGGACGGTTCTGCCGGTTAACAGAGGCGTCCTGATTGCGATCTGGGTAATGGATGGCACATCTTGACAGACAGACAATAAGAAGGAACGGGCCAGCTTCGGGAGGTGGTTGTGGGAGCAGACAGGAAAGGAGAGGAGCTCGCTGAGTAACTGGAACCGTGATAGACAACTAGCCAAGACAGGCGAGTTATACAAAAAGCACTTCAGACAGAATCAGAAGGAGAGGTCACAACGGAACAGAGACTACAAGAGAAATGCTAATTATTGGGCGAACTCATTGTCAGAGCAGCAACCTGCAGGGAATATAAACGTGAGCACTGGTAAAGATTGAACAGGCTGGAGTTCTTTTCTCTAGAAAAGAGAAGGCTGAGAAGAGGCCAGATAGAGGTCTTTAAAATTGAAAGGGTAGATGTGGAGAAGATGTTTCCACTTGTGGGAGAGACCAGAACTAGGGGGCCATAAATATAAGATAGACATTAATAAATCCAACAGGAAATTCAGGAGAAACTTCTTTGCCCAGAGAATAAAGGGGGTGCAGCACAAATTCACCAGAATGATACTGGGGCTAAAAGGGTTAAATTATGAGGACAGGTTGCACAGACTAGGCTTGTATTCCCTTGAGTATAGAAGATTAAGGGGTGATCTAATTAAGGTATTTAAGATGATTAAAGTATTTGATAGGGTAGATAGAGAGAAACTATTTCCTCTGGTGGGGGGAGTCCAGAACAAGGGGGCATAACCTTAAAATTAGAGCCAGGCCGTTCAGGGGTGATGTCAGGAAGCACTTCCTCACACAAAGGGGAGTGAAAATCTGGAACTCTCTCCCCCAAAAAGCTGTTGAGGCTGGGGGTCAATTGAAAACTTCAAAACTGAGATTGATAGATTTTTGTTGGGTAAGGGGATTAAAGGTTACGGAACCAAGGTGGGTAGATAGAGTTCAGATACAGGTCAGCCATGATCTAATTGAATGGCGGAACAGGCTCGAGGGGCTGAACGGCCTCCTCCTGTTCCTATGCTCCTATCTAATAAGCAGCAAGTTTGTGTTTTGATGCTTTGATGTGTGAAGCCGGTGGAAGATGTAAATGTGGCAAGGACTTTGAAAGAAAAATTTGCATTTATACAGCACTGTTCATGACCTCAGGACGTCCCAAAGCGCTTTACAGCCAATTTTGAAGTGTAATCACTGTTGTAATGTAGGAAACACGGCAGCCAATTTACACACAGCAAGATCCCATAAACAGCAAAGTGATAATGAACCAGATAATCTGTTTTATCAATGTTGGTTGAGGGATAAATATTGGCCTGGACTCTGGGGAGAACTCCCCAGCTCTTCTTCAAAATAGTGCCATGGGATCTTTTATATCCACCTGAGAGGGCAGAGGCAGGTTTCACATCTCACCCGAAAGTCGGCACCTCTGACAGTGCAGCACTCCCCCAGTACTGGCACTGGGAGTGTCGGCCTGGATTACGGTGCTCAGGCCCCACCCTAACCTGATCTCTCCACGTTGGGGGGACTTACAATACTTTCGAGCTAGTTTTGTTATAAATCTTGTTTCACCGTCTAGTTTTTATTCTGATTTGCACATTTATTTCCCTGGTGTGTAACATGAAACTAACTTCATATTACAGGAAGCCCAGCACTGCTGTTAACCTGGGCCCCGGACCATTCACCCCTGGTGACACCATCCTCGTGAAATATCGGGGGTGAAATCGGTCTCGGGGAGCAGTAGCGCAAATCGGCCGAGAGCGAATCAGCCGCTGGTTTGAAACTCTGCCCAATTTTCTATCACATTAACCTCAATGCAAAAGGAAATCGGGCGTCGATTTGCCATCGCTCGATATTGTGCTGCCGCCCGAGACGGGCCTCACCCATATTGTTTTTTTTTTTACTTTGACGGGATTAAACATCGAAACATAGAAAATAGGAGCAAGAGTAGGCCATTCGGCCCCTCGGGCCTGCTCCGCCATTCAAAATGATCATGGCTGATCGTCTAATTCAGTACCCTGTTCCCGCTTTTTCCCCATATCCCTTGATCCCTTTAGCATTAAGAAATATATCTATCTCCTTGAATACATCTAATGACTTGGCCTCCACTGCCTTCTGTGGTAGAGAATTCCACAGGTTCACCACCCTCTGAGAGAAGAAGTTTCTCCTCATCTCGGTTCTAAATGGCATTCCCCGTATCCTGAGACTGTGAGCCCTGGTTCTGGACTCCCCAGCCATCGGGAACATCCTCCCTGCATCTGGTCTGTCTAGTCATGTTAGAATTTTATATGTTTCGATGAGATCACCTCTCATTCCTCTAAACTCTAGTGAATATAGGCCTAGTCGACCCAATCTCTCCTCATACGTCAGTCCTGCCATCCCAGTTATTATTTCCAGTTTTGTGATCCTGGCGAAATTGAGGGCAGGGAAACAGTTCCAGGTTCGTTGCATAAACTAGGCTGGTATTCCCTTGGATTTAGAAGGTTGAGGGTTGATCTAATCGAGATGTTTAAAATGATAAAAGTTTCGACAGGGCAGATACAGAGAAATATTTCCTCTGGTGGGGGGGAATCCAGAATTAAGGGTATCGAGGGACACAGAGCAAAGGCGGCTAAATGGTACGGATCAGCCATGATCTAAGGGAATGGCAGAACAAGCCTGAGGGGCTGAATGGCCTCCTCCTGTTCCTAATACTCCTATGATCCTGCGTTCGAGCTCTCTCTTGAAGGAATACAGCGAATCAGCGTTCCCCTCACCAGCTGGCACCCTGTCCACTATTCCATAGGAGAAAAGAACCGCTTAATGTCGCAGATCGGTACCTCCAGCTACTTAAACCACTTTCCGTTGGCAATTTCTGATGAACACTCAAGTTGTTGTGGTAACGTAATGGCCGCTTTTATTTCAGACTCAGTGACTAACACGGGAATGGAAACCTGGACTGGGCATATAACAGTCAGCCGAATCCACGTCCTGCCCGTTTTATGCCCCTGGCGAATTTAAAAGTTTCGCCCGTAGTCTATATGACCGAGTTAGTTATACATCTCCCGGGCGTAGTTACTGAGCCATAAAGCACAGCAAGATCCCAAGTTTCATTCCTTGTCTGTGTTTGTTGATCTCGGCGGCCGTGGTAATGGAGGTGGCGCGTGGACAGGCCCTGGAGGCACATGCCCAGGGGTCCTGCCCAAATATGGGGCTCCCACATACGCGCTTCATTTAAACCTGGTACATTGTGATATGATTTACTATATTCGTAATGCAGAGTGTAAACATTCTTCGGGCCGATTTCTTCACAGATTCCGTTACACAGATTCTCTTGCCCAGAGCCCCGAGAATTCTTTATCTGTCTCTTGCCACTCTTGGGCACAGCACCCCTGCTCCAGGGAGGGTAAAAAAAAAATCAACCGGGCTTCCCGCTCCTGCCCGCTCTCCCGCGACGCCTCCCAGGAAGTGCAGCTCGCTTCAAGCGAGGACAGGATCGGGCTTCAGTACGATGCCTGCCGTGGGCAAATAGCTTGCTGATACCAACCGTCTGAGCTCACACTTGTACAAGGTGCTCCAGAGAGCAGCTGACAACCCATAACCCAGGAGATTATATGACTGCAGGAGTGGTGGGGAATTGGAGGGGAGGGAAGGAGTGGTTAGCTCTGTCCATCATGTTGTGGGACAGGCTCGATGGACCAGCTGGTCTTTCCCGGCCCGTCAGTCTCGTATGTTCGTAAGAGCCAGAGAGGAATCAGGGAGAAAATTAAAATCAGGAGCAAGTGAAACGTCATAACTGCAAGGTTTTTGATGGTAGAGTTTAGTATTGAGAACTGGACCATCATCAATTGGACTATGGGGGTCCAGTTAGACGTCCAGTTAGACTTGCTCTGTGCATTCTGCTTCACAATTACTTTGAAAATGAAGAAATTTGAAACGTTGGACTCACTGGGGGTGAAATTGGCTTTAGGGGGTAACTCAAAACTGGCTACCCGATTTATCCCGTTTTACACCCCGCCCGATTCACCCCACCCATTTTACACCCCGCTCGATTTACACCCGGCCCGATTTACCCGTCCTGATTTACCCCTGCCCGTTTTACACCCCGCCCGTTTTACTCCCGCCCGTTTTACACCCCGCCCGATTCACCCCGCCCGTTTTACACCTGGCCCGATTTACCCCACCCATTTTACACCCTGCCCGTTTTACTCCCCGCCCGATTTACCCCACCTGATTTACACCCCGCCCGATTTACCCCACCTGATTTACACGCTCCCAATTTACACCCTCCCGATTTACACCCCGTCCGATTTACCCTGCCCGATTTACACCCGTCCGATTTACACCCCCCGATTTACACCCGTCCGATTTACCCCGTCCGATTTACACCCCCCGATTTACACCCCGCCCGATTTACATCCGTCTGATTTACACCCCGCCCGATTTACACCCGTCCGATTTACCCCGTCCGATTTACACCCGTCCGATTTACACCCCCCGATTTACACCCCGCCTGTTTTACACCCCGCCCGATTTACACCCGTCCGATTTACACCCGTCCGATTTGCACCCGTCCAATTTACCCTGTCAGATTTACACCCTGCCTGTTTTACACCCCGTCCGATTTACACCCATCCGTTTTACACCCCGCCCGATTTACACCCGTCCAATTTACCCCGTCAGATTTACACCCTGCCCGTTTTACACCCCGTCCGATTTACACCCGTCCGATTTGCACCCGTCCGATTTGCACCCGTCCAATTTACCCCGTCAGATTTACACCCTGCCCGTTTTACACCCCGTCCGATTTACACCCGTCCGTTTTACACCCCGCCCGATTTACACCCGTCCAATTTACCCCGTCAGATTTACACCCTGCCCGATTTACACCCCGCCCGATTTCCTTTTCCAGTGACTTCAATTTCACCATCTCTGTCTCGAGAATGATAGCTCAACAAAAACGCCACTTTCCTTAATTCCTCACATTCCCCTCGCCATGTCGGAGCTCCAGGAGCCATTCATTGTGTCACTTACTTCCCCTCGGATCCATAGCTGTTCATGCTTTCCTCAATGGATTCATGGCTTGCTTGGCGCACGGTCCTGCTCGGCATCTCGACGGCGAGTCCCGTCTCCGTGCTGCGTTGAATTGCGCCTCGAAGTTTTCGACCGTCTCCATCTACAAGAGGAAGATTAATCTGTCAGACAACACTGGAGTGACGTCCCTCGAGAATGCTTGGCACCTGATCACGTTTCCCACACTGGCCTTCCCACGGTGAACCGTTAGAAGAATAAATCCAGATTAACCCCAGAATGCCCTGGACAGGAATTTCACACAGGAATTACTTAACAGACCTGAATCAGAATTAGGAGCAAGGTGTCTATGTGGAATACCTGCAGCCAATAGGAACATAGGAATTGCTAGACGATGAAAGATCAAAGGTCCATCTAGGTTCACCTGGTAGTCGGATGATAGAACGGTGATGGAGTAGTTGATTAATCATAGCAATCAATCTCCATACTCCAATCTCCCGAGGGAGACGGTGAAAGCAGTTAGTATCGATTCATTTAAATGCAAATTAGATAGATTTCTTTCAGAAAACACTATTTTGGGATACTGTGTATGAGTAATGTGAGACATGACTTGTGGAGAGTGTAACAGGCTCGGAAGGAACAGGTGACTTTGGACCTATGGTTCCCAAAGCTCTCCACCACTGGGGGTTTTCCTCACCTCATGTCTGGGTCTGTTGGAGACTAATTGACGGAGATTGATTGCTCTGATTAGTCAACAACTCCATTATCACCGTATCGCGTGACTCCCAGGACGGTAGACGAAGAACTGGATGGACCTGGGTCTTTTCATGTCTCGTGACTCCTGCGTTACTGAGATACTAAACTGTGGTGAAGAAGCAAAGACAGAATAAACAGAGATCGGCCCAATTAGTCCATCCTTTATCACCCTCACTTGACTCCTGTTTATTTGACTTTGGTGCTTAAGATTTCATAATATTTATCAATATTAATTTACACTCCATCTACCATATTAAAATTTGCAGCAATAAAAATGGCTCGGGGGATGTAAGTAATTATAGCTCAGCATTTTCATTTCCAAGTGACTCATTAGAAGTATGTAATTGATTTATGAAAATTCAGCTAAAAACGAGACAAAGGAATCGCAGAAGCTGCAGGAACAGAATGGTCCGGGTTTTAATGGTCTGGACGGTGAGGATGATGCCAAGGATAGGAAATCATAATTACTGAAGAGAGGAAAGAAAGAAAGAAAGAAAGAAAGTCCCATAGTGACACCGTTTATTTGGAGAAAGTGAGTGGAGTTGAAGGAGGAGTTGTTCAATGTAAGAACAAGTTCAGCCAGGTGGAAGAGGATGGTGGGGGATGGGGTCTGGTTGGGTCACCATTCAAGGAAGAAGCGGAGGGCCCGCAGGCCGTGCTGGTGGGCGATGGAGGTGTAGAAGGACTGGACGTCCATGGTGAGAAGGAGATGGTTAGGGCCGGGAAACTAGACACGGTTAAAGTGACAGAGGGCATCGGAAGAGCCGCAAATGTAGGTCAGAAGAGACTGGACAAGGGGAGAAAAAAAGAGTCACGATAGGAAGAAATACATTCAGTGGGGCAGGAACAGGCTGAAATGGTGAGTCTACCGGGGGCAGTCCTACTTGTGGATCTTGGGAAGGAGGTAGAAACGGCCTGTGAGGGGTTGGGGACTGAGGGAGTGAGTTGGATGAGGGACTGAGTTGAGTGTCAGAGTGAGTTGGATGAGGGAGTGAGTTGGATGAGGGGGTGAGTTGGATGAGGGGGTGAGTTAGATGAGGGGGTGAGTTGAGTGACAGAGTGAGGTGGATGAGGGGGTGAGTTGAGTGACAGAGTGAGGTGGATGAGGGGGTGAGTTGAGTGACAGAGTGAGGTGAATGAGGGGGTGAGTTGAGTGACAGAGTGAGTTAGATGAGGGGGTGAGTTGAGTGACAGAGTGAGGTGGATGAGGGGGTGAGTTGAGTGACAGAGTGAGGTGGATGAGGGGGTGAGTTGAGTGACAGAGTGAGGTGAATGAGGGGGTGAGTTGAGTGACAGAGTGAGTTAGATGAGGGGGTGAGTTGAGTGACAGAGTGAGGTGGATGAGGGGGTGAGTTGAGTGACAGAGTGAGGTGGATGAGGGGGTGAGTTGAGTGACAGAGTGAGGTGAATGAGGGGGTGAGTTGAGTGACAGAGTGAGGTGGATGACGGAGAAGGGGAGAAAAATTGGGAAGAAGGAGAAAGAACTTTCAATTTAATTGCTGAAATTTAACTTCTTTGCTGTCTGACAATCAGAGCCATTAGCAGATTTGATTTTCAGTTGAAGAATCAGCCAGGGATGGACAACCTAATTTTTGACGAAAATAAAATGAAAGACTTGAGTCCAGGGCTTTCTAATCACCGGTAGGAAAATCAGCAGCTTTTAAACTGTAGCACGTTGCAGCCAGAGCCCAGCCAGCTGAATGTGAGCCGTTACCATTTAACTGAATTATAGACTGGGGTCACAGTTTTGAGCAAATGCATTAACAATAAAATAAGTGGCAGCGAGTACAAGGTGGCATTTATCCGAGCCTTTCTAGTGACATCATAACTCGTAGGAGTGAAATCTCGGGAGTGCGTGAAGAGTAAATGGATCGCGGAGACTGGGTTTAAACTCACAAAAAGACAGTAATCAGGCCCAGATTAACTGACGTGTAATCCAGATATGTCCCTGAAGCAACACCAAATCTAGGCTGACAGCTGGGGCTCAGTGGGTAACACTCTCGTCTCTGATTCAGAAGGTCGTGGGTTGAAATCCCACTCCAGAGACTTACGCACGTAATCTAGGCTGACACTTCCAACGCCAGTACTGAGGGAGTGCTGCATTGTCAGAGGCGCCGTCTTTCGGTTGAGATGTTAAACCGAGGCCCCATCTGCCCTCTCGGGTGAACATAAAAGATCCCCAGGCACCATTTGAAGAAAGGCAGAGGAGTTCTCCCCGGTGTCCTGCGCCAATATTTATCCCTCAACCAACATCACAAAAAAAAATTATCTTTTCATTATCACATTGCTGTTTGCGGGATCTTGCTGTGCAGCAAATTGGCTGCCGCGTTTCCTACATTACAACAGTGACTACACTTCAAATAGTATTTCATTGGCTGTAAAGTGCTTTGGGATATCCTGAGATTGTGAAAGACGCTAGAGAAAGAAAAGCTTTTCTTTTCTTTTACTTTCAAAAAAAAAATCAACGAGTCAGCAGGTCGAGCAGCTCTCCTGCATTCAGCCTCTGCCATCTGCAGTGTTTCTATTAATAAGAAGATTTTAATAGGAACATTTCTGCTGCGGAGTCCCACCACCTAGTCTGCAATATCTCACTTACCGAGAATTGTTTATGAACCAGTGTTACATATTACATAGAATTACATTGTATTTACAGCACGGGAACAGGCCATTCGACCCAACTAGTCTATGCCGGTGTTTGTGCTCCACACAAGCCTCCTCCCACCTTACTTCATCTCTCCTTATTGACAACTCCTTCCATTCCTTTCTCCCTCATGTACTTATCCAGCTTCTCCTTAAACGCATCGCGATCCCTTTAAATTAATCAGGAGATTAACAGTGAGAGGGAGCAATGGAAATGTGAAAACTTACCGGTAAATTCAGTAAAGCTTCTCTCCTACCACGGATCCCGGCTAGACGGGAGTGTAGATGGGGGAATGGGGTTTTGGCGCTATATCCCAATCTCCGATCTGTGCTCCTGCCTAACGAGATTCCATGCTGGGAGCCTCACCTCGCTGAATTTGCCCATTCATTGTTATTTTCCGATTTTCTCCTCTGCGTCCCCAAAGGCATTCACTGGTGCTGGGGTACACTGGCACCCTCCGATATCTCGGCTCTGTTCTTGATGCGTGGCCCTAGACAGTGACTTTAGGTAGGTTATTTCACCATGGTGGCTTCATAGTTGAGTCCGATCCTGTACATGCTGCCCCTCCATGACCTGACCCCTCCCTATTCCCCGTAACCTCCTCTCTCCCAGATATCTGCGCTCCTCCGATTCCGGACTCTTGCGCATCCCCCATTTCCATCGCTTCACCATTGGCGGCTGTGCCTTCAGCTGCCTAGGCTCCAAGCTCTGGAATTCCCTCCCTAAACCTCTCCGCCTCTCTCTACCTCTCTCTCCTCCTTTAAGTCGCTCCTTAAACCCTATCTCTTTGACCAAGCTTTTGGTCTCTTGTCCTAATATCTCTTTACGTGGCTCGGTCTCAAATTTTGTCTGATAATCGCTCCTGTGAAGCGCCTTGGATTGTTTTACTACGTTAAAGGCGCTATATAAATGCAAGTTGCTGTCTGCAAATTTAGCTGCCGCATTTCCTTACACAACAGTGACTGCACTTCAAAATAATTGATTGGCTGTGAAGTACTTTGGCACGACATTCTGTTTGGAGTCAGGAGGTCGTGGGTTCAAGCCTCACTCCAGGGACTGGAGCCCATAATCCAGGCTGACACTACCAGTTCCAGCACTGAGGGAGTGCTGCACTGTCGGAGGTGCCGTCTTTCGGGTGAGACGTTAAACTGAGGCCCCGTCTGCCCTCTCGGGTGGATGTAAAAGATCCCATGACCACTATTCGAAGAATAGCAGGGGGAGTTCTCCACGGTGTCCTGGGCCAATATTTATCACTCAACCAACATCACTAAAACAGATTATCTGGTCATTATCTCATTGCTGAAGTGGGATCTTGCTGTGAGCGAATTGGCTGTGAAGTGCTTTGAGATGTCCTGAGGTTGCTACAGAAATGCAAGTTCTTTCTCTCTGAGTTAGCTTATCTCAACCAGTGAGGCACAGGAGCGTTATGATTGGCCTCAACCTCCCTGGTTTAGAGAGGCGAATAAAAAACTTTAGCCTGCTGCTCACTGCTGGTCACCATGCAGTGACCCCCTGACGGAAAGCACATGTATATGGACATGGGGTAAGGGCTCCATCAGGCTGGACTGTGAGACATTCCACCGTGGAATACCTCGCCCACACTGAGTGTCCTAAGCTCAAAAAGGGGTACTGAGAGGGTGGTCACAGTCTGGGACACCGTGTCCCAACAGGACTCAGGTCCTACAGTGGGGTGGAGAGAGCTTTCCACTCTGTGCAGTCACTAGAGACAGATTCTGCCTCAATAAAAAGCAACCAATAGTCCAATATCTGGGCAGCCACGATTCTTCCAAGGAGTGAGCATGAACAGCTGGAAGTTTAGCTGCACCACGACTTGTATAAATTGGCCACATGTTAACATAATTGGAGCCAAACTACCGAGCGAGCTGCCAATAGTGAGCTGGACTCCTGGGAACGTGACCAAAATAAGCACCAGCGACTCCATCCTGACTGATCCTATATTCCAGCATTTTATTTCACTCAAGCTTCAAAAAAATATTAGGTGTCCTCACTTTAATAAATATGTCGCCACGGAGACAATGTCTTATTTCGGAGTCTCTCTCTCACCATCATGTGCTGTATCTAAAGTGAGGTAGTACCTCCAGTAATATGTTCCAAACTATGTGACACACACACTGTTTATTTCAGTCTCTGTATTTCTTTCTTCATTTCAAAATAAATTATTACACACATTGCAGCATCAGAGAATGCTGCCCTAAACGCTGCAGTGTTAATAAATGCTGTAACAAACAGATATACTGTATACTGTAGCATTAAATAGTGCCATAATAAACGGTTGCTCTATACACTGCAGTGTTAAAGCACTATTGTTATATACACTGCAGTGTTAAATAGTGCTGTTACATATTGCTGCTCTATATATTCGAGTGTTAAATCATGCTGTTATATACATATGCCCTATATACTGCAATTTAAATGGTGATGCTATATACATATGCCCTATATATTACAGGTTAAATCATACTGCTTTATATTGCTCTTCAATATACTGCAGTGTTAAATAATGATGTTGCACACTGCAGTCCGACATACTGCAGTGTTAATAGAGTTTGATACTGTTATCCTAAATAGTGCTGTTGTATACTCCTTCTTATACACTGCCTTGTTAAATTGTACTGTAATATACTGCTACCCTATGTCCTGATGTTTAAATAGTGCTGCTATATACTTCTGCCTTTTTACAGCCTTGTTAAATAGGCTGTTATACACCTGCCCATATTCTGCAGTGTCAAATAATGGTATTATAAACTGTTGCTTTTCATGTCACACTGTTATGTCTTATATACTGTAATGTTAAATATTGTGGTCATATACCTCTGCCCTATATACTGTAATGTTAAATATCGCTGTCATATACCTCTGCGCTATATATTTTAATGTTAAATATTGCTGTCATATACCTATGCCCTATATATTTTAATGTTAAATATTGTGGTCATATACCTATGCCCTATATACTGTAATGTTAAATAGTAGTGTCATATACTGCTGTCATATATACTGCTGTCCTAAATAGTGTTGGTATATACTGCCACCATATATACTGCAGGTTTTAACAGTGCTTTTATATACTGCTAAGCTATATATTACAAGCTTGAAGAGTGCCATGCAGGAAGTAGAGCAGAAATATATATTATCACCATTTAACTGCACTGTTAACAAATTATATATTCTTTTGGTATGCACTACAGCATTGAATAATGCTGTTATATACTGCTGCCCTACACACTGCAGTGCTAACTAAAGTTTCCTACAATTGCACCATATCATTGCAGAATTCTGTATTGCTGCCACACTTTGTTCGTATAAAACTATAAATGTTACAATTTAGAGCTGTTACCACAGGGGTTCACGTGATACCAGGCGAGTAGCAAAAATCAAGGTGCAATGTGTCCACGTTTGCAGCCCCCTGACTTTTCCGCAAATTGGAAAACTGAACTCCGCGGCCAAATCCCCAAGACGTGTTCACGTTGCTTGGACACTAAATCCTAAAACTTCCTCTGGTGCATGAAGCTATGGACTAGAACCATTGACGCAAATATGGTAGAAGCAATCACCCAAAGCACTCTTGCCCCTCCTGGCTTCACAAGGCTGTGTCTTAAGTGCCCGCTGCGGCTCGGTCAGTAGCACTCTTACTTCTGGGTCAGAAGGTTATAGGTTCTAAGCCCCACCCCTGAGACTTGAGCTCATAATCCAGACTGACACTTCAGTGCAGTACCGAGGGAGTGCTGCACTGTTGGAGTGAGCCGTCTTTTGGATGAGATGTTAAACCAAGGACCCATCTCCCAGGTGGATGTAAAAGATGCCATGGCACTATTTGAAGAGCAGGGGAGTTCTCACCAGTGTCCTGGTCAATATTTAACCCTCGACCAACATCACTAAAACAACTCATTGTTGTTTGTGGGATCTTGCTGTGTGCAATTGGGCTGCCGTGTTTCCTACATTACAACAGTGACTACACTCCAAAAAGCATTTTCTTCTTAAAACGATTTTTTCAAGAAAAACATCTTACCATTCGTTGGAATGCGCTGCTCACTGAAGAATTCTGAATGGGACACACCCAACTCCTAACCCTGCTTATTGCAGACCAATTTTGGTGAGGGGAGCCTAAAACAAGCATTAGGCCCCTCACTGCTATTCACCGGCACAAATTTAAATTTAGATTTAAACAAGATTCCTGTTGAAAAGATTTTAAGAACATCTCATTCACGGAGATCAGCAAATGTAGCCTGACGACCAACTTAGTCCTGCCTTAAATACCTGAAGGCATTGCTGGGAAAGCAGGGCACATTCATAGAATCATAGAGTCTTACAGCACAGACGGAGGCCATTCAGCCCATCGTGCCTGTGCCGGCTCTTTGAAAGAACTATCCAATTAGTCCCACTTCCCCACTCTTTCCCCATAGCCCTGAAAATTTCTCCTTTTCAAGTATTTATCCAATTCACTTTTGAAAGTTATTATTGAATCTGCTTTCACCGCCCTTTCAGGCAGTGCATTCCAGGTCATAATAACTCCTCATCTCCCCTCTGGTTCTTTTGCCAATTATCTTAAATCTGTATCCTCTGGTTACCGACCGTCCTGCCAGTGGAAACAGTTTCTCCCTATCTACTCTATCAAAATCCTTCATAATTTTGAACACCTCTATTAAATCTCCCCTTAACCTTCTCCGCTCTGAGGAGAACAATCTCAGTTCCCCTAGTCTCTCCATGTAACTGAAATCCTTCACCTGGAAAAAATGCCAGGATCACCACTTGGATCATAACCGGGATACCCTGCCAGAAACGTCACTGGGGGAATTACCAGATACGTTGCCGTGAACAGCACAAGTAACATTGCTCTCAATAGCACCAGGAAGGTCGCTGACAAAGCAACCAAGTACGTTTTCAGGAAAACCAGCAACTTCAGCAGGAACCTCGTTGGGAACAAAGGAATCTCACTGGGAGGCCATGAAGAACCACATCAGGAATTCCATCAACAATCTTATCGGAAACATCATTAAGAACCTCACCAGGAATTCCATCAAGAATCTCATCTGGAACATGCATCCTGGAGAACAGCAAGGATTCTCATTGGGAGCACATCAGGAAGTTTGGCAGGAACACGTCGGGGAGAGGATCTTGCCTCATAGCAATTTACAAATTTGAATCTGCCAGTAATAGAAACTAACCCTAGTAGTGAGCAGGTACTCATGCCTCAGGGGGCAAGGGATCATGCCCATGGGATCTGAGTTGTAGAGTAAATCCAGAATCAGGTCCTGACCTGACTAACTCCAGAAAGAAACGTCATGAGACTCCCTTGGACTGGCAGAGAACTTTCTAAACTTGCCTGCATTTAATTAAAACAGTTAGTCAAGATGCACACGGCCACAAACTGCAGCTGCCAGTCTTGGACCGATAGCTGCAGTATAAACAAGCCCTTACAACCGGTCTCAGACGAAATCCATGGCAGCCTCCTCTCGACGTCTGCAATAGTCCTGATCGAAATGAGTTGGAGCTATTTCAATCCGGCTCCCAGGGTACAAGGAAAACAAACTGCCTGAATTTGAGAAAATTGGCACAGGTCCAACAGTCTCATCAGTAATTGGCTTGAGGATATCAGGGCGCCTCAGTTTTACAAGAGTGCCTTCATGTTCAATGGCAGAATGTCATTGCTGCTAATCGACATCAGACCGTCATCAATAATGTTCAAAGCCACTGAAAATACACTATGGTATCAATAAACCTAAATTGATCCAAATCATAAAGTTTGGAAGCGGCTTTGGAGCCCCCTGTTCAATCAGATAAGCTCAAAGGAATGATGAAGGCAGTGATGGAGAACCAACGTTTGACTGAGAGGAGAGACTCCCCTTCGTGTTTAGGCACATTGTCATGGTAACGAAGAGGAAAAATAAGAAAGACTTGCATTTATATAGCGCCTTTCACAACCTCAGGACATCCCAAAGTGCTCTACAGCCAATGAAGCACTTTTGAAGTGTAGTCACTGTTGTAATGTAGAAAAAGCAGCAGCCAACCTGCGCACAGCAAGATCCCAATAAAAGTAAAGAGATAACAACCTGTTCTTAGTGATGTTGGTTGAGTGATAAATAGTAGCCAGGAAGAACTCTCCTGCTTTTCTTCAAATATTGTCTTGGGATCTTTTACATCCACTTGAGAGGGCAGATAGAGCCTCAGCATAACATCTCATCCAAAAGACAGCATTTCTAACAGTGTAGCACTCCCTCAGCACTGCAGTGAAGTGTCAGCCTTAGACTATATGCTTGAAGTCTCTGGAGTGGGAGCTCTGAACCCTGACTCAGAGGCAAGAATGCTACTCACTGAGCCATGGCTGACAACGAAAACCAAATTGCTGTAACTGAACCATATAATAAATCTGATCCGAGAGTGGTATGGTATCTTTTGTTACTGTACAGAATGGATGAAAATCTTCCCTTTCCAGAGTTATCATCTGTCTCCTTGACAAGACCCACAAAAATATCTTCAATGCATGTGGGCCAGCCCCTCTGAGGCCAACAGCTGAGCTGGCCACAGGAGAGCGCGTCTGAGCAGGTATGGTGCTCCAGATTGCTTTCGCAGGGCTCTACTAGTACAGCAGCTGTCTGATCAAACACCTCTTCCTTGATAATTCACTTTCCCCGATTTGTGATTCTTTACACATAACAGGAAGGGTGGAATTCAGAGGTGAAAATTCCGATGGTTTGCTTTCTGACCCGCTGACATTTTCATCAGCTTATTCAGGGCGAGTTCTGGTCTCATCGGTTGTTCCTGCCAATAAAAGGCTGGGGGCTCTTTTCTCTAGAAAAGAGAAGGCTGAGAGGTGACCTGATAGAGGTCTTTAAAATTACGAAAGGGTTTGATAGGGTAGACGTAGAGAAAATGTTTCCACTTGTGGGGGAGACCAAAACTAGGGGGTCATAAATATAAGATAGTCACTAATAAATCCAATAGGGAATTCAGGAGAAACTTCTTTACCCAGAGAATGGTGAGAATGTGGAACTCACTCCCACAAGGAGTAGTTGAGGCGAATAGTGTAGATACATTTAAGGGGAAGCTGGATAAACACATGAGGGAGAAAGGAATAGAAGGATATGCTGATAGGGTGAGATGAAGAGGGGTGGGAGGAGGCTCGTGCAGAGCTTAAACACCGGTATATACCGGTAGGGCCGAATGGCCTATTTCTATGCTGTAGATTTTATGTAATTCTTTAGAATTCTATGATATTCCCCCAGGAGCTCGACTGCCTCATTAAAACAGCCCAGCAAGCAAAGTTTGTTCAGCAGCTTCTAGGGGTAAAAATTCCAATGCATCAGCTCCCTTCGTGTGCTGGGAATGCATACTGCAAAACTGTACCACAGCAGTTTAATGGTTATGTCACTGAACTAGTAATCCTGTGACTTCAAATCCAACCGTGGTAGTTTGAGAATTTGAATTTAGTTTTATAAAATCCGATCTCAGTAAAAGTGACCATGAAGCTGTCGGATTGTCGTAAAAACCCAACTGGTTCATTAATGTCCTTTAGGGAAGGAAACCTGCCGTCCTTACCCGGTCTGGGCCTACACGTGACTCCAGTCCCCACACCAACGGAGTTAACTCTTAAGTACCCTCTGAAATGGCCTAGCAAAGTTGTATCAAACCACTACAAAGAATGCGGTTCAAGAAGGCGGCCCATCACCACCTTCTCGGGAGCAACTAGGGATGGGTAATAAATGCCGGCCTTGCCAGCGATGCCCACATCCCAAGATTGAATAATAAAAAAAAATTATTAGCTGCTGACTGAACTTGCGTCCTAGAATATTTTAAAGCAGCAATCCAGCTCTGGAAGTCCAGAGAATGGGATAAACAAGCAATGGAAAATATTGGAAGATCAAAATTAGAACAGTGAAAGGGAGTATTCCCTAAATGGTCAGTTCCTTAATAGAGTGGAGGAACAGTAAGCTTTAAGTATCAGTTTGGCTCAAAGGTTGAGTTAGAAGGTTGTGGGTTCTAGTCCCTCACCAGGGCTTGAGCACATGATCTAGGCTGACACTACCCTACATTACTGAGGGAGTGCAGCTCTGTCAGAGCTGCTTTGTTCAGATGAGACATTAAACCAAGGCCCCATCTGCAAAGCATCCCATGGCCCCTTTATTGGGGGAGATGTGGAGTTATCCCAGTGTCCCAACCAACATTCATTCCTCAATCAACACTACCAAAAACAGATTAGCTGGTCATCCATCACACTACTATGTTTTGGGATCTTGCTGAGCATATTTGAGCCAACAGGAAGAATACAGTGAAGCTTCACGAGAATCAAACCAGCAATGAAAGGTTATATTAAACAAAGGCTTGAAAACTTGGGGCTTTTTCATGCAAATAGAGGGAGTTAAGGAAAATCTAACAGAGATTTTGAGAGGGTAAACAGTGACAGATTGTTTGAACTGGTTGATGAATTAGAAGAAAGAAAAAATTAGAAGAAAGATTTTCACACAGAGGTTTATCAGAAAATGGAATGCTTTACCTCAAGTGAATACTGAGGCAGAGGCAATCGGGTAAACTCCACAATGCAGGTCTGAGGTGGGACGACAACATTGTAGCCTAGATTCTCCAACCCCCGCTCTCTGCTGGGAACATGGGACCCTGGAGTTACCCTTTATAGAACATCCGTGGGGAATGAGAATGTCATACTGATGCAGTGTGAATATTCCTCTGAGGATGATCAAGGCAAATTTTGAGGCAGTGTAGAGGGAGCGTTACTCTGTATCTAACCCGTGCTGTACCTGCCCTGGGAGTGTTTGATGGGACAGTGTAGAGGGAGCTTTACTCTGTATCTAACCCGTGCTGTACCTGCCCTGGGAGTGTTTGATGGGACAGTGTAGAGGGAGCTTTACTCTGTATCTAACCCGTGCTGTACCTGCCCTGGGAGTGTTTGATGGGACAGTGTAGAGGGAGCTTTACTCTGTATCTAACCCGTGCTGTACCTGCCCTGGGAGTGTTTGAAGGGACAGTGTAGAGGGAGCTTTACTCTGTATCTAACCCATGCTGTACCTGCCCTGGGAGTGTTTGAAGGGACAGTGTAGAGGGAGCTTTACTCTGTATCTAACCCATGCTGTACCTGCCCTGGGAGTGTTTGATGGGACAGTGTAGAGGGAGCTTTACTCTGTATCTAACCCGTGCTGAACCTGCCCTGGGAGTGTTTGATGGGACAGTGTAGAGGGAGCTTTACTTTGTATCTAACCCGTGCTGAACCTGCCCTGGGAGTGTTTGATGGGACAGTGTAGAGGGAGCTTTACTCTGTATCTAACCCGTGCTGAACCTGCCCTGGGAGTGTTTGATGGGACAGTGTAGAGGGAGCTTTACTCTGTATCTAACCCGTGCTGTACCTGCCCCGGGAGTCTTTGATGGGACAGTTTAGAGGGAGCTTTATTCTGTATCTAACCCGTGCTGTACCTGCCCTGGGAATGTTTGAAGGGACAGTGTAGAGGGAGCTTTATTCTGTATCTAACCCGTGCTGTACCTGCCCTGGGAGTGTTTGAAGGGACAGTTTAGAGGGAGCTTTACTCTGTATCTAACCTGTGCTGTACCTGCCCTGGGAGTGTTTGAAGGGACAGTGTAGAGGGAGCTTTACTCTGTATCTAACCTGTGCTGTACCTGCCCTGGGAGTGTTTGAAGGGACAGTGTAGAGGGAGCTTTACTCTGCATCTGACTTGGGAGTGTTTGATGGGATAGTGGATGCAAAAAGTGAAAATGTTCCATTCTCCAGCACTAACACCTCTCACCTTGATATGCACAAAAAAAAGTCACCCAAACAATGAGTTCAGTGTTTAAGGCAGTGAGAGCCCAATAACCGATGGTATATTTAGACCAGGAGCCAAACAGGGAGAAGAGGTTTCAATCCTGAATTATGACACATTAAGTAATAAATTCTATAACTATGCAGTATGAGAAATTAATTTTAGCGAGTAGGAATTACTCAAGTTTCCTGTTATATAAACTGAGAGAGCTCACACAGGCTGTGCAGTTGCTATGACTCCGGTTGAAATTATGAATGGAAACATCTTGTGGAAGAATTACTCTGCTCATGAATAGCAACATGGCAAACACATTCATGAAGGTTTCCTTTGCATGCTAGTTCGAAGAGAGCATTCATAACTTTGCTACGCATCGTAATCAGAACAATTACTGCCCCCTTACTTTTACATTTCAGCTAAAATCTTTTCTTTAATGCCTATGATGTGTTTATATAATACATTATAGAATCATACAGCACAAAAGGAGGCCATTCGGCCCACTGTGCTGGCTCTTTGAAAGAGCTATCCAATTGGTCTCAATCCCCTGCCCTTTCCCCACAGCCCTGCAGATTTTTCCTTTTCAAGTATTTATCCAATTCCCTTTTGAAAGTTATTATTGAATCTGCTTCCACCGCCCTTTCAGGCAGCGCATTCCAGATCATAACAACTCGCTGCGTAAAAAAAATTCTCATCTCTGCCTGGTTCTTTTACCAATTACCTTAAATCTGTGTCCTCTGGTTACTGACTCTCCTGCCACTGGAAACAGTTTCTCCTTATTTACTCTATCAAAACCCTGCATAATTTTGAACACCTCAATTAAATCTCCCCTTCACCTTCTCTTCTCTAAGGAGAACAATCCCAGCTTCTCCAGTCTCTCCACATAACTGAAGTCCCTCATCCCTGGTACCATTCTAGTGAATCTCCGCTGCACCTTGAAAGGCCTTGAAATCCTTCCGAAAGTGTAGGATAAATATACATATAAATATAATAGGATAAAATTATACTGGGTAAAATCAAAATCTAGGCAGCCTCGTGCAGTACAATTAGTGTATGTTTCTGTGTCAGCTTCTGGCAGATCAGGGTCCAGGGCACAGACTGGGTCTGATTTATGCGAAAGAGTCACAGGGCAGCACGTGAGAATATCAGAATTCTCAGCAAAACCAAAAGATCATCAAACCCAAAAAGTCCATCCCTTTTTATTTGATCGTAACCCCAATTACCTGTTTTTACATGCCTCGATCCCTTCTCCCTCTCACAAATCCACCATGAGCTTCTAACCTTAGACCTTACTGTTTACCACACTAGCTGAGCAATGGCCAATGTGAATGGGTGTATTGTTTCAGGGTGTATTGTTTCAGGGTGTATTGTTTCAGGATGTCTTGTTTCAGGGTGTATTGTTTCAGGGTGTATTGTTTCAGGGTGTATTGTTTCAGGATGTCTTGTTTCAGGGTGTATTGTTTCAGGGTGTATTGTTTCAGGGTGTATTGTTTCAGGATGTATTCTTTCAGGATGTATTCTTTCAGGATGTATTGTTTCAGGATGTATTGTTTCAGGGTGTATTGTTTCAGGATGTATTGTTTCAGGATGTATTGTTTCAGGGTGTCTTGTTTCAGGATGTATTGTTTCAGGGTGTATTGTTTCAGGGTGTATTGTTTCAGGATGTATTGTTTCAGGGTGTATTGTTTCAGGATGTCTTGTTTCAGGGTGTATTGTTTCAGGGTGTATTGTTTCAGGGTGTATTGTTTCAGGATGTATTGTTTCAGGGTGTCTTGTTTCAGGATGTATTGTTTCAGGGTGTATTGTTTCAGGGTGTATTGTTTCAGGATGTATTGTTTCAGGGTGTATTGTTTCAGGGTGTATTGTTTCAGGATGTCTTGTTTCAGGGTGTATTGTTTCAGGGTGTATTGTTTCAGGGTGTATTGTTTCAGGATGTATTGTTTCAGGGTGTCTTGTTTCAGGGTGTATTGTTTCAGGGTGTATTGTTTCAGGATGTATTGTTTCAGGATGTATTGTTTCAGGGTGTATTGTTTCAGGATGTCTTGTTTCAGGGTGTATTGTTTCAGGGTGTATTGTTTCAGGGTGTATTGTTTCAGGATGTATTGTTTCAGGATGTATTGTTTCAGGGTGTATTGTTTCAGGATGTCTTGTTTCAGGGTGTATTGTTTCAGGGTGTATTGTTTCAGGGTGTCTTGTTTCAGGGTGTATTGTTTCAGGGTGTATTGTTTCAGGATGTATTGTTTCAGGATGTATTGTTTCAGGGTGTATTGTTTCAGGATGTATTGTTTCAGGATGTATTGTTTCAGGGTGTATTGTTTCAGGATGTATTGTTTCAGGGTGTCTTGTTTCAGGATGTATTGTTTCAGGGTGTATTGTTTCAGGGTGTATTGTTTCAGGATGTATTGTTTCAGGGTGTATTGTTTCAGGGTGTATTCTTTCAGGATGTATTGTTTCAGGGTGTATTGTTTCAGGATGTATTGTTTCAGGATGTATTGTTTCAGGATGTATTGTTTCAGGATGTATTGTTTGAGGATGTATTGTTTCAGGGTGTATCGTTTCAGGGTGTATTGTTTCAGGATGTGTTGTTTCACGGTGCGTTGTTTCAGGATGTATCGTTTCAGGGTGTATCGTTTCAGGATGTATTGTTTCAGGATGTATCGTTTCAAAATGTATCGTTTCAGGATGTATTGTTTCAGGATGTATCGTTTCAGGGTGCATTGTTTCAGGATGTATCGTTTCAGGATGTATCGTTTCAGGATGTATCGTTTCAGGATGTATTGTTTCAGGGTGTATTGTTTCAGGATGTATTGTTTCAGGGTGTATTGTTTCAGGATGTATTGTTTCAGGATGTATCGTTTCAGGGTGTATCATTTCAGGGTGCATTGTTTCAGGATGTATCGTTTCAGGATGTATCGTTTCAGGGTGTATTGTTTCAGGATGTATTGTTTCAGGATGTATCATTTCAGGGTGCATTGTTTCAGGATGTATCGTTTCAGGATGTATTGTTTCAGGATGTATCATTTCAGGATGTATCATTTCAGGATGTATTGTTTCAGGATGTATCATTTCAGGGTGCATTGTTTCAGGATGTATCGTTTCAGGATGTATCGTTTCAGGGTGTGTTGTTTCAGGGTGTATTGTTTCAGGATGTATTGTTTCAGGATGTATCGTTTCAGGTTGCATTGTTTCAGGATGTATTGTTTCAGGATGTATTGTTTCAGGGTGTATTGTTTCAGGGTGTGTTGTTTCAGGGTGTATTGTTTCAGGATGTATTGTTTCAGGATGTATTGTTTCAGGGTGTATCATTTCAGGATGTATTGTTTCAGGAAGTATTGTTTCAGGGTGTATCATTTCAGGATGTATTGTTTCAGGAAGTATTGTTTCAGGGTGTATCATTTCAGGATGTATTGTTTCAGGATGTATTGTTTCAGGGTGTATCATTTCAGGATGTATTGTTTCAGGATGTATTGTTTCAGGGTGTATTGTTTCAGGATGTATCGTTTCAGGTTGCATTGTTTCAGGATGTATTGTTTCAGGGTGTATTGTTTCAGGGTGTATCATTTCAGGATGTATTGTTTCAGGATGTATTGTTTCAGGATGTATTGTTTCAGGGTGTATTGTTTCAGGATGTATTGTTTCAGGGTGTATTGTTTCAGGATGTATTGTTTCAGGGTGTGTTGTTTCAGGATGTATTGTTTCAGGATGTATCGTTTCAGGTTGCATTGTTTCAGGATGTATTGTTTCAGGATGTATTGTTTCAGGGTGTATTCTTTCAGGGTGTATCGTTTCAGGGTGCATTGTTTCAGGGTGTGTTGTTTCAGGATGTATTGTTTCAGGGTGTATTGTTTCAGGATGTATCGTTTCAGGTTGCATTGTTTCAGGATGTATTGTTTCAGGATGTATTGTTTCAGGGTGTGTTGTTTCAGGATGTATTGTTTCAGGGTGTATTCTTTCAGGGTGTATCGTTTCAGGGTGTATTGTTTCAGGGTGTGTTGTTTCAGGATGTATTGTTTCAGGGTGTATTGTTTCAGGTTGCATTGTTTCAGGATGTATTGTTTCAGGGTGTATTGTTTCAGGGTGTGTTGTTTCAGGATGTATCGTTTCAGGTTGCATTGTTTCAGGATGTATTGTTTCAGGGTGTATTGTTTCAGGGTGTGTTGTTTCAGGATGTATTGTTTCAGGGTGTATTGTTTCAGGATGTATCGTTTCAGGTTGCATTGTTTCAGGATGTATTGTTTCAGGGTGTATTGTTTCAGGGTGTATCGTTTCAGGGTGTATTGTTTCAGGATGTATTGTTTCAGGGTGTGTTGTTTCAGGATGTATCATTTCAGGGTGTATTGTTTCAGGGTGTATTGTTTCAGGGTGTGTTGTTTCAGGGTGTATCGTTTCAGGGTGTATCGTTTCAGGGTGTATTGTTTCAGGATGTATTGTTTCAGGATGTATCATTTCAGGGTGTATTGTTTCAGGGTGTATTGTTTCAGGATGTGTTGTTTCAGGATGTATCATTTCAGGGTGTATTGTTTCAGGGTGTATTGTTTCAGGATGTGTTGTTTCAGGATGTATTGTTTCAGGATGTATTGTTTCAGGGTGTATTGTTTCAGGGTGTATTGTTTCAGGATGTATCGTTTCAGGGTGCATTGTTTCAGGATGTATTGTTTCAGGGTGTATTGTTTCAGGATGTATTGTTTCAGGGTGTATTGTTTCAGGGTGTATTGTTTCAGGGTGTATCGTTTCAGGGTGTATTGTTTCAGGATGTATTGTTTCAGGGTGTGTTGTTTCAGGGTGTATTGTTTCAGGGTGTATTGTTTCAGGGTGTATTGTTTCAGGGTGTATCGTTTCAGGGTGTATTGTTTCAGGATGTATTGTTTCAGGGTGTGTTGTTTCAGGGTGTATTGTTTCAGGGTGTATTGTTTCAGGATGTATTGTTTCAGAGTTTATTATTTCAGGGTGTATTGTTTCAGGGTGTATCGTTTCAGGGTGTATTGTTTCAGGATGTATTGTTTCAGAGTTTATTATTTCAGGGTGTATTGTTTCAGGGTGTATCGTTTCAGGGTGTATTGTTTCAGGGTGTATTGTTTCAGGGTGTGTTGTTTCAGGATGTATCATTTCAGGGTGTATTGTTTCAGGGTGTATTGTTGCAGGATGTATCGTTTCAGGATGTATTGTTTCAGGATGTATTGTTTCAGGATGTATCGTTTCAGGTTGCATTGTTTCAGGATGTGTTGTTTCAGGGTGCATTGTTTCAGGATGTATTGTTTCAGGATGTATTGTTTCAGGATGTATCGTTTCAGGGTGCATTGTTTCAGGATGTATTGTTTCAGGATGTATTGTTTCAGGATGTATTGTTTCAGGGTGTATTGTTTCAGGATGTATCGTTTCAGGATGTATCGTTTCAGGATGTATTGTTTCAGGATGTATTGTTTCAGGGTGTATTGTTTCAGGATGTATCGTTTCAGGATGTATCGTTTCAGGATGTATTGTTTCAGGGTGTATTGTTTCAGGATGTATTGTTTCAGGGTGTATTGTTTCAGGGTGTATTGTTTCAGGATGTGTTGTTTCAGGATGTATTGTTTCAGGGTGTATTGTTTCAGGGTGTATTGTTTCAGGGTGCATTGTTTCAGGATGTATTGTTTCAGGATGTATTGTTTCAGGATGTATTGTTTCAGGGTGTATTGTTTCAGGGTGCATTGTTTCAGGATGTATTGTTTCAGGATGTATTGTTTCAGGGTGTATTGTTTCAGGGTGCATTGTTTCAGGATGTATTGTTTCAGGGTGTGTTGTTTCAGGATGTATTGTTTCAGGGTGTATCGTTTCAGGGTGCATTGTTTCAGGATGTATTGTTTCAGGATGTATTGTTTCAGGATGTATTGTTTCAGGGTGTATTGTTTCAGGATGTGTTGTTTCAGGATGTATTGTTTCAGGATGTATTGTTTCAGGGTGTATTGTTTCAGGGTGTATTGTTTCAGGGTGCATTGTTTCAGGATGTATTGTTTCAGGATGTATTGTTTCAGGATGTATTGTTTCAGGGTGTATTGTTTCAGGGTGTATCGTTTCAGGGTGCATTGTTTCAGGATGTATTGTTTCAGGATGTATTGTTTCAGGATGTATTGTTTCAGGGTGTATTGTTTCAGGATGTATTGTTTCAGGATGTATTGTTTCAGGGTGTATTGTTTCAGGGTGTATTGTTTCAGGGTGTATTGTTTCAGGATGTATCGTTTCAGGATGTATTGTTTCAGGATGTATTGTTTCAGGGTGCGTTGTTTCAGGGTGTATCGTTTCAGGGTGTGTTGTTTCAGGGTGTATTGTTTCAGGGTGCATTGTTTCAGGATGTATTGTTTCAGGGTGTATTGTTTCAGGGTGCATTGTTTCAGGATGTATTGTTTCAGGATGTATCGTTTCAGGATGTATTGTTTCAGGATGTATTGTTTCAGGGTGTATTGTTTCAGGATGTGTTGTTTCAGGGTGTATCGTTTCAGGGTGTGTTGTTTCAGGATGTATTGTTTCAGGATGTATTGTTTCAGGGTGTATTGTTTCAGGGTGTATCGTTTCAGGGTGTATCGTTTCAGGATGTATTGTTTCAGGGTGTATTGTTTCAGGGTGTATCGTTTCAGGGTGTATCGTTTCAGGATGTATCGTTTGAGGATGTATTGTTTCAGGGTGTATTGTTTCAGGGTGTATCGTTTCAGGGTGTATCGTTTCAGGATGTGTTGTTTCAGGATGTCTTGTTTCAGGGTGTATTGTTTCAGGGTGTATTGTTTCAGGATGTATTGTTTCAGGGTGTATTGTTTCAGCGTGTATTGTTTCAGGGTGCATTGTTTCAGGGTGCATTGTTTCAGGAAGTATTGTTTCAGGATGTATTGTTTCAGGATGTATTGTTTCAGGATGTATTGTTTCAGGGTGTATTGTTTCAGGGTGTATTGTTTCAGGGTGTATTGTTTCAGGGTGTATTGTTTCAGGAAGTATTGTTTCAGGATGTATTGTTTCAGGATGTATTGTTTCAGCGTGTATTGTTTCAGGGTGCATTGTTTCAGGGTGCATTGTTTCAGGGTGTATTGTTTCAGCGTGTATTGTTTCAGGATGTATTGTTTCAGGATGTATTGTTTCAGGGTGTATTGTTTCAGGGTGTATTGTTTCAGGGTGTATTGTTTCAGGGTGTATTGTTTCAGGAAGTATTGTTTCAGGATGTATTGTTTCAGCGTGTATTGTTTCAGGGTGCATTGTTTCAGGGTGCATTGTTTCAGGGTGCATTGTTTCAGGGTGCATTGTTTCAGGGTGCATTGTTACAGGGTGTATTGTTTCAGGGTGCATTGTTTCAGGGTGCATTGTTTCAGGGTGCATTGTTTCAGGGTGTATTGTTTCAGCGTGTATTGTTTCAGGGTGCATTGTTTCAGGGTGCATTGTTTCAGGAAGTATTGTTTCAGGATGTATTGTTTCAGGATGTATTGTTTCAGGGTGTATTGTTTCAGGATGTATCGTTTCAGGATGTATTGTTTCAGGATGTATTGTTTCAGGGTGTGTTGTTTCAGGGTGTATTGTTTCAGGGTGTATTGTTTCAGGATGTATTGTTTCAGGGTGCATTGTTTCAGGATGTATCGTTTCAGGTTGCATTGTTTCAGGATGTGTTGTTTCAGGATGTATTGTTTCAGGGTGTATTGTTTCAGGGTGTGTTGTTTCAGGGTGTATTGTTTCAGGGTGTATTGTTTCAGGGTGTATTGTTTCAGGATGTATTGTTTCAGGGTGTGTTGTTTCAGGGTGTATTGTTTCAGGGTGTATTGTTTCAGGATGTATTGTTTCAGGATGTATTGTTTCAGGGTGTGTTGTTTCAGGGTGTATTGTTTCAGGATGTATCGTTTCAGGGTGTATTGTTTCAGGGTGTATTGTTTCAGGGTGTATCGTTTCAGGGTGCATTGTTTCAGGATGTATTGTTTCAGGATGTATTGTTTCAGGATGTATTGTTTCAGGATGTATTGTTTCAGGATGTATTGTTTCAGGGTGTATTGTTTCAGGGTGTATTGTTTCAGGATGTATTGTTTCAGGATGTATTGTTTCAGGGTGTATTGTTTCAGGGTGTATTGTTTCAGGATGTATTGTTTCAGGATGTATTGTTTCAGGATGTATTGTTTCAGGGTGTATTGTTTCAGGGTGTATCGTTTCAGGATGTATTGTTTCAGGGTGTGTTGTTTCAGCGTGTGTCGTTTCAGGGTGTATTGTTTCAGGGTGTATTGTTTCAGGGTGTATTGTTTCAGGATGTATTGTTTCAGGATGTATTGTTTCAGGATGTATTGTTTCAGGATGTATTGTTTCAGGGTGTATTGTTTCAGGGTGTATTGTTTCAGGATGTATTGTTTCAGGATGTATTGTTTCAGGGTGTATTGTTTCAGGGTGTATTGTTTCAGGATGTATTGTTTCAGGATGTATTGTTTCAGGATGTATTGTTTCAGGGTGTATTGTTTCAGGGTGTATCGTTTCAGGATGTATTGTTTCAGGGTGTGTTGTTTCAGCGTGTGTCGTTTCAGGATGTATCGTTTCAGGATGTATCGTTTCAGGGTGTATCGTTTCAGGGTGTATCGTTTCAGGGTGTATCGTTTCAGGGTGTATCGTTTCAGGATGTATCGTTTCAGGGTGTATCGTTTCAGGATGTATCGTTTCAGGGTGTATCGTTTCAGGGTGTATCGTTTCAGGGTGTATCGTTTCAGGGTGTATCGTTTCAGGATGTATCGTTTCAGGGTGTATCGTTTCAGGGTGTATCGTTTCAGGGTGTATCGTTTCAGGATGTATTGTTTCAGGGTGTATCGTTTCAGGATGTATTGTTTCAGGGTGTGTTGTTTCAGCGTGTGTCGTTTCAGGGTGTATCGTTTCAGGATGTATGCTTTCAGGGTGTATCGTTTCAGGGTGTATTGTTTCAGGATGTATTGTTTCAGGGTGTATTGTTTCAGGGTGTATTGTTTCAGGATGTATGCTTTCAGGTTGTATCGTTTCAGGGTGTATTGTTTCAGGGTGTATTGTTTCAGGGTGTATTGTTTCAGGATGTATTGTTTCAGGATGTATTGTTTCAGGATGTATCGTTTCAGGGTGTCTCGTTTCAGGGTGTATCGTTTCAGGTTGTATCGTTTCAGATTGTATCGTTTCAGGGTGTATCGTTTCAGGGTGTATTGTTTCAGGGTGTATTGTTTCAGGATGTATTGTTTCAGGGTGTATTGTTTCAGGGTGTATCGTTTCAGGGTGTATCGTTTCAGGGTGTATCGTTTCAGGATGTGTTGTTTCAGGATGTATTGTTTCAGGGTGTATTGTTTCAGGGTGTATTGTTTCAGGATGTATTGTATCAGGATGTATTGTTTCAGGGTGTATTGTTTCAGGGTGTATCGTTTCAGGGTGTATCGTTTCAGGATGTGTTGTTTCAGGATGTATTGTTTCAGGGTGTATTGTTTCAGGGTGTATTGTTTCAGGATGTATTGTTTCAGGGTGTATCGTTTCAGGGTGTATCGTTTCAGGGTGTATCGTTTCAGGATGTATTGTTTCAGGATGTATTGTTTCAGGATGTATTGTTTCAGGATGTATTGTTTCAGGATGTATTGTTTCAGGATGTATTGTTTCAGGATATATTGTTTCAGGATGTATTGTTTCAGGGTGTATTGTTTCAGGATGTATTGTTTCAGGATGTATTGTTTCAGGATGTATTGTTTCAGGGTGTATTGTTTCAGGGTGTATTGTTTCAGCATGTATTGTTTCAGGGTGTATTGTTTCAGGGTGTATTGTTTCAGGGTGTATCGTTTCAGGGTGTATCGTTTCAGGGTGTATTGTTTCAGGGTGTATTGTTTCAGGATGTATTGTTTCAGGATGTATTGTTTCAGGGTGTATTGTTTCAGGGTGTGTTGTTTCAGGGTGTATTGTTTCAGGGTGTGTTGTTTCAGGATGTATTGTTTCAGGATGTATTGTTTCAGGGTTTGTTGTTTCAGGATGTATTGTTTCAGGATGGATTGTTTCAGGATGTATTGTTTCAGGGTGTGTTGTTTCAGGGTGTGTTGTTTCAGGATGTATTGTTTCAGGATGTATTGTTTCAGGGTGTATTGTTTCAGGATGTATTGTTTCAGGGTGTATTGTTTCAGGATGTATTGTTTCAGGGTGTATTGTTTCAGGGTGTATTGTTTCAGGATGTATTGTTTCAGGGTGTATTGTTTCAGGATGTATTGTTTCAGGGTGTATTGTTTCAGGATGTATTGTTTCAGGATGTATTGTTTCAGGGTGTATTGTTTCAGGATGTATTGTTTCAGGGTGTATTGTTTCAGGGTGTATTGTTTCAGGATGTGTTGTTTCAGGGTGTGTTGTTTCAGGATGTATTGTTTCAGGATGTATCGTTTCAGGGTGTATTGTTTCAGGATGGATTGTTTCAGGATGGATTGTTTCAGGATATATTGTTTCAGGGTGTGTTGTTTCATGATGTATTGTTTCAGGATGTATTGTTTCAGGGTGTATTGTTTCAGGATATATTGTTTCAGGGTGTGTTGTTTCATGATGTATTGTTTCAGGATGTATTGTTTCAGGGTGTATTGTTTCACGATGTATTGTTTCAGGATGTATTGTTTCAGGATGTATTGTTTCAGGATGTATTGTTTCAGGGTGTATCGTTTCAGGATGTATCGTTTCAGGGTGTATCGTTTCAGGGTGTATCGTTTCAGGATGTATCGTTTCAGGGTGTATCGTTTCAGGGTGTATCGTTTCAGGATGTATTGTTTCAGGGTGTATCGTTTCAGGGTGCATTGTTTCAGGGTGTATCGTTTCAGGATGTATTGTTTCAGGATGTATTGTTTCAGGATGTATTGTTTCAGGATATATTGTTTCAGGATGTATTGTTTCAGGATGTATTGTTTCAGGATATATTGTTTCAGGATGTATTGTTTCAGGGTGTATTGTTTCAGGGTGTATTGTTTCAGGATGTGTTGTTTCAGGGTGTATTGTTTCAGGATGTATCGTTTCAGGGTGTATCGTTTCAGGGTGTATCGTTTCAGGGTGTATCGTTTCAGGATGTATTGTTTCAGGATGTATTGTTTCAGGGTGTATTGTTTCAGGATGTATTGTTTCAGGATGTATTGTTTCAGGGTGTATTGTTTCAGGGTGTATTGTTTCAGGATGTGTTGTTTCAGGATGTATTGTTTCAGGATGTATTGTTTCAGGGTGTATCGTTTCAGGGTGTATCGTTTCAGGGTGTATCGTTTCAGGGTGTATCGTTTCAGGATGTATCGTTTCAGGGTGTATCGTTTCAGGATGTATTGTTTCAGGGTGTGTTGTTTCAGCGTGTGTCGTTTCAGGGTGTATCGTTTCAGGATGTATCGTTTCAGGATGTATGGTTTCAGGGTGTATCGTTTCAGGGTGTATCGTTTCAGGTTGTATCGTTTCAGATTGTATCGTTTCAGGGTGTATTGTTTCAGGGTGTATTGTTTCAGGGTGTATTGTTTCAGGATGTATTGTTTCAGGATGTATTGTTTCAGGGTGTATTGTTTCAGGGTGTATCGTTTCAGGGTGTATCGTTTCAGGGTGTATCGTTTCAGGATGTGTTGTTTCAGGATGTATTGTTTCAGGGTGTATTGTTTCAGGGTGTATTGTTTCAGGATGTATTGTATCAGGATGTATTGTTTCAGGGTGTATTGTTTCAGGGTGTATCGTTTCAGGGTGTATCGTTTCAGGATGTGTTGTTTCAGGATGTATTGTTTCAGGGTGTATTGTTTCAGGGTGTATTGTTTCAGGATGTATTGTTTCAGGATGTATCGTTTCAGGATGTATTGTTTCAGGGTGTATCGTTTCAGGGTGTATCGTTTCAGGGTGTATCGTTTCAGGATGTATCGTTTCAGGATGTATCGTTTCAGGATGTATTGTTTCAGGATGTATTGTTTCAGGATGTATTGTTTCAGGATATATTGTTTCAGGATATATTGTTTCAGGATGTATTGTTTCAGGATGTATTGTTTCAGGATATATTGTTTCAGGATGTATTGTTTCAGGGTGTATTGTTTCAGGATGTATTGTTTCAGGATGTATTGTTTCAGGATGTATTGTTTCAGGATGTATTGTTTCAGGATGTATTGTTTCAGGATGTATTGTTTCAGGATGTATTGTTTCAGGATGTATTGTTTCAGGATGTATTGTTTCAGGATGTATTGTTTCAGGGTGTATTGTTTCAGGATGTATTGTTTCAGGATGTATTGTTTCAGGATGTATTGTTTCAGGGTGTATTGTTTCAGGGTGTATCGTTTCAGGATGTATCGTTTCAGGGTGTATCGTTTCAGGGTGTATCGTTTCAGGATGTATCGTTTCAGGGTGTATCGTTTCAGGGTGTATCGTTTCAGGATGTATTGTTTCAGGGTGTATCGTTTCAGGATGTATTGTTTCAGGATGTGTCGTTTCAGGGTGTATCGTTTCAGGATGTATTGTTTCAGGATGTATGGTTTCAGGGTGTATCGTTTCAGGGTGTATCGTTTCAGGTTGTATCGTTTCAGATTGTATTGTTTCAGGGTGTATTGTTTCAGGGTGTATTGTTTCAGGGTGTATTGTTTCAGGGTGTATCGTTTCAGGGTGTATTGTTTCAGGGTGTATTGTTTCAGGATGTATTGTTTCAGGATGTATTGTTTCAGGGTGTATTGTTTCAGGGTGTGTTGTTTCAGGGTGTATTGTTTCAGGGTGTGTTGTTTCAGGATGTATTGTTTCAGGATGTATTGTTTCAGGGTTTGTTGTTTCAGGATGTATTGTTTCAGGATGGATTGTTTCAGGATGTATTGTTTCAGGGTGTGTTGTTTCAGGGTGTGTTGTTTCAGGATGTATTGTTTCAGGATGTATTGTTTCAGGGTGTATTGTTTCAGGATGTATTGTTTCAGGGTGTATTGTTTCAGGATGTATTGTTTCAGGGTGTATTGTTTCAGGGTGTATTGTTTCAGGATGTATTGTTTCAGGGTGTATTGTTTCAGGATGTATTGTTTCAGGGTGTATTGTTTCAGGATGTATTGTTTCAGGATGTATTGTTTCAGGGTGTATTGTTTCAGGATGTATTGTTTCAGGGTGTATTGTTTCAGGGTGTATTGTTTCAGGATGTGTTGTTTCAGGGTGTGTTGTTTCAGGATGTATTGTTTCAGGATGTATCGTTTCAGGGTGTATTGTTTCAGGATGGATTGTTTCAGGATGGATTGTTTCAGGATATATTGTTTCAGGGTGTGTTGTTTCATGATGTATTGTTTCAGGATGTATTGTTTCAGGATGTATTGTTTCAGGATATATTGTTTCAGGGTGTGTTGTTTCATGATGTATTGTTTCAGGATGTATTGTTTCAGGGTGTATTGTTTCACGATGTATTGTTTCAGGATGTATTGTTTCAGGATGTATTGTTTCAGGATGTATTGTTTCAGGGTGTATTGTTTCAGGGTGTATCGTTTCAGGATGTATCGTTTCAGGGTGTATCGTTTCAGGGTGTATCGTTTCAGGATGTATCGTTTCAGGGTGTATCGTTTCAGGGTGTATCGTTTCAGGATGTATTGTTTCAGGGTGTATCGTTTCAGGATGTATTGTTTCAGGGTGTGTTGTTTCAGCGTGTGTCGTTTCAGGGTGTATCGTTTCAGGATGTATTGTTTCAGGATGTATGGTTTCAGGGTGTATCGTTTCAGGGTGTATCGTTTCAGGTTGTATCGTTTCAGATTGTATCGTTTCAGGGTGTATTGTTTCAGGGTGTATTGTTTCAGGATGTATTGTTTCAGGATGTATTGTTTCAGGATGTATTGTTTCAGGATGTATTGTTTCAGGATGTATTGTTTCAGGGTGTATTGTTTCAGGGTGTGTTTTTTCAGGATGTATTGTTTCAGGATGGATTGTTTCAGGATGTATTGTTTCAGGATGTATTGTTTCAGGATGTATTGTTTCAGGGTGTGTTGTTTCAGGGTGTGTTGTTTCAGGATGTATTGTTTCAGGATGTATTGTTTCAGGGTGTGTTGTTTCAGGGTGTGTTGTTTCAGGATGTATTGTTTCAGGATGTATTGTTTCAGGGTGTATTGTTTCAGGATGTATTGTTTCAGGGTGTATTGTTTCAGGATGTATTGTTTCAGGGTGTATTGTTTCAGGGTGTATTGTTTCAGGGTGTATTGTTTCAGGGTGTATTGTTTCAGGATGTATTGTTTCAGGGTGTATTGTTTCAGGATGTATTGTTTCAGGATGTATTGTTTCAGGGTGTATTGTTTCAGGATGTATTGTTTCAGGGTGTATTGTTTCAGGGTGTATTGTTTCAGGATGTGTTGTTTCAGGGTGTGTTGTTTCAGGATGTATTGTTTCAGGATATATTGTTTCAGGGTGTGTTGTTTCATGATGTATTGTTTCAGGATGTATTGTTTCAGGGTGTATTGTTTCACGATGTATTGTTTCAGGGTGTATTGTTTCAGGATGTATTGTTTCAGGATGTATTGTTTCAGGATGTATTGTTTCAGGGTGTATTGTTTCAGGATGTATTGTTTCAGGATGTATTGTTTCAGGATGTATTGTTTCAGGGTGTATTGTTTCAGGATGTATTGTTTCAGGGTGTGTTGTTTCAGGATGTATTGTTTCAGGGTGTGTTGTTTCAGGATGTATTGTTTCAGGATGTATCGTTTTAGGGTGTATTGTTTCAGGATGGATTGTTTCAGGATGTATTGTTTCAGGATGTATTGTTTCAGGATGTGTTGTTTCAGGGTGTGTTGTTTCAGGATGTATTGTTTCAGGATGTATTGTTTCAGGGTGTATTGTTTCAGGATGTGTTGTTTCAGGGTGTGTTGTTTCAGGATGTATTGTTTCAGGATGTATTGTTTCAGGGTGTATTGTTTCAGGATGTGTTGTTTCAGGGTGTGTTGTTTCAGGATGTATTGTTTCAGGATGTATTGTTTCAGGGTGTATTGTTTCAGGGTGTATTGTTTCAGGATGTGTTGTTTCAGGGTGTGTTGTTTCAGGATGTATTGTTTCAGGATGTATTGTTTCAGGATGTATTGTTTCAGGGTGTGTTGTTTCAGGATGTATTGTTTCAGGATGTATTGTTTCAGGGTGTATTGTTTCAGGATGTGTTGTTTCAGGGTGTGTTGTTTCAGGATGTATTGTTTCAGGATGTATTGTTTCAGGGTGTATTGTTTCAGGATGTATTGTTTCAGGATGTATTGTTTCAGGATGTGTTGTTTCAGGGTGTGTTGTTTCAGGATGTATTATTTCAGGATGTATTGTTTCAGGATGTATTGTTTCAGGATGGATTGTTTCAGGATGTATTGTTTCAGGGTGTGTTGTTTCAGGGTGTGTTGTTTCAGGATGTATTGTTTCAGGATGTATTGTTTCAGGGTGTATTGTTTCAGGATGTATTGTTTCAGGGTGTGTTGTTTCAGGATGTATTGTTTCAGGATGTATTGTTTCAGGATGGATTGTTTCAGGATGTATTGTTTCAGGATGTGTTGTTTCAGGGTGTGTTGTTTCAGGATGTATTGTTTCAGGATGTATTGTTTCAGGATGTATTGTTTCAGGATGGATTGTTTCAGGATGTATTGTTTCATGATTTATTGTTTCAGGATGTATTGTTTCAGGGTGTGTTGTTTCAGGGTGTGTTGTTTCAGGATGTGTTGTTTCAGGATGTATTGTTTCAGGGTGTATTGTTTCAGGATGTATTGTTTCAGGGTGTGTTGTTTCAGGGTTTGTTGTTTCAGGATGTATTGTTTCAGGATGTATTGTTTCAGGGTGTGTTATTTCAGGATGTATTGTTTCAGGATGTATTGTTTCAGGATGTATTGTTTCAGGATGTATTGTTTCAGGGTGTGTTGTTTCAGGATGTATTGTTTCAGGATGTATTGTTTCAGGATGTATTGTTTCAGGATGTATTGTTTCAGGGTGTGTTGTTTCAGGGTGTGTTATTTCAGGGTGTATTGTTTCAGGGTGTATTGTTTCAGGATGTATTGTTTCAGGGTGTATTGTTTCAGGGTGTATTGTTTCAGGATGGATTGTTTCAGGATGTATTGTTTCAGGATGTGTTGCGTCATGATGTATTGTTTCAGGATGTATTGTTTCAGGATGTGTTGCGTCATGATGTATTGTTTCAGGATGTATTGTTTCAGGGTGTGTTGTTTCAGGGTGTGTTGTTTCAGGATGTATTGTTTCAGGATGTATTGTTTCAGGGTGTATTGTTTCAGGATGTATTGTTTCAGGATGGATTGTTTCAGGATGTATTGTTTCAGGATGTATTGTTTCAGGATGGATTGTTTCAGGATGTATTGTTTCAGGATGTATTGTTTCAGGATGTATTGTTTCAGGGTGTGTTGTTTCAGGATGTATTGTTTCAGGATGTATTGTTTCAGGGTGTATTGTTTCAGGGTGTATTGTTTCAGGGTGTATCGTTTCAGGGTGTATCGTTTCAGGGTGTGTTGTTTCAGGATGTATTGTTTCAGGATGTATTGTTTCAGGGTGTGTTGTTTCAGGATGTATTGTTTCAGGATGTATTGTTTCAGGGTGTGTTGTTTCAGGATGTATTGTTTCAGGGTGTGTTGTTTCAGGATGTATTGTTTCAGGATGTATTGTTTCAGGGTGTATTGTTTCAGGGTGTATTGTTTCAGGGTGTATTGTTTCAGGATGTATCGTTTCAGGATGTATGGTTTCAGGATGTATTGTTTCAGGGTGTATTGTTTCAGGATGTATTGTTTCAGGGTGTATTGTTTCAGGATGGATTGTTTCAGGGTGTGTTGTTTCAGGGTGTATTGTTTCAGGATGTATTGTTTCAGGATGTATTGTTTCAGGATGTATTGTTTCAGGATGTATTGTTTCAGGATGTATTGTTTCAGGGTGTATCGTTTCAGGATGTATCGTTTCAGGGTGTATTGTTTCAGGATGTATTGTTTCAGGGTGTATTGTTTCAGGGGGTATTGTTTCAGGATGTATTGTTTCAGGGTGTATTGTTTCAGGGTGTATTGTTTCAGGATGTATCGTTTCAGGATGTATTGTTTCAGGATGTATTGTTTCAGGGTGTATTGTTTCAGGGTGTATCGTTTCAGGATGTATTGTTTCAGGGTGTATTGTTTCAGGATGGATTGTTTCAGGGTGTGTTGTTTCAGGATGTATTGTTTCAGGGTGTATTGTTTCAGGATGTATTGTTTCAGGATGTATTGTTTCAGGGTGTATTGTTTCAGGGTGTATTGTTTCAGGATGTATCGTTTCAGGGTGTATTGTTTCAGGATGTGTTGTTTCAGGATGTATTGTTTCAGGATGGATTGTTTCAAGGTGTGTTGTTTCAGGATGTATTGTTTCAGGGTGTATTGTTTCAGGATGTATTGTTTCAGGGTGTATTGTTTCAGGATGGATTGTTTCAGGGTGTGTTGTTTCAGGATGTATTGTTTCAGGGTGTATCGTTTCAGGATGTATTGTTTCAGGGTGTATTGTTTCAGGATGGATTGTTTCAGGGTGTGTTGTTTCAGGATGTATTGTTTCAGGGTGTATTGTTTCAGGATGTATTGTTTCAGGATGTATTGTTTCAGGGTGTATTGTTTCAGGGTGTATTGTTTCAGGATGTATCGTTTCAGGGTGTGTTGTTTCAGGATGTATTGTTTCAGGATGTATTGTTTCAGGGTGTATTGTTTCAGGATGTATTGTTTCAGGATGTATTGTTTCAGGATGTATTGTTTCAGGGTGTATTGTTTCAGGGTGTCTCGTTTCAGGATGTATTGTTTCAGGGTGTATTGTTTCAGGATGGATTGTTTCAGGGTGTGTTGTTTCAGGGTGTATTGTTTCAGGATGTATTGTTTCAGGATGTATTGTTTCAGGATGTTTCGTTTCAGGATGTATTGTTTCAGGATGTATTGTTTCAGGGTGTATCGTTTCAGGATGTATCGTTTCAGGGTGTATTGTTTCAGGATGTATTGTTTCAGGGTGTATTGTTTCAGGATGTATTGTTTCAGGGTGTATCGTTTCAGGATGTATCGTTTCAGGGTGTATTGTTTCAGGGTGCATTGTTTCAGGGTGTATTGTTTCAGTGTGTATTGTTTCAGGGTGTATTGTTTCAGGGTGTATTGTTTCAGTGTGTATTGTTTCAGGGTGTATTGTTTCAGGGTGCATTGTTTCAGGGTGCATTGTTTCAGGATGTATCGTTTCAGGGTGTATTGTTTCAGGGTGCATTGTTTCAGGGTGTATTGTTTCAGGATGTGTTGTTTCAGGGTGTATTGTTTCAGGGTGCATTGTTTCAGGGTGCATTGTTTCAGGGTGTATTGTTTCAGGATGTATTGTTTCAGGGTGCATTGTTTCAGGGTGCATTGTTTCAGGGTGTATTGTTTCAGGGTGCATTGTTTCAGGGTGCATTGTTTCAGGATGTATTGTTTCAGGGTGTATTGTTTCAGTGTGTATTGTTTCAGTGTGTATTGTTTCAGGGTGCATTGTTTCAGGGTGCATTGTTTCAGGGTGTATTGTTTCAGGATGTATTGTTTCAGGGTGCATTGTTTCAGGGTGCATTGTTTCAGGGTGTATTGTTTCAGGATGTATTGTTTCAGGGTGTATTGTTTTAGGGTGTATTGTTTCAGTGTGTATTGTTTCAGGGTGTATTGTTTCAGGGTGCATTGTTTCAGGGTGTATTGTTTCAGGGTGTATTGTTTGAGGGTGTATTGTTTCAGTGTGTATTGTTTCAGGGTGTGTTGTTTCAGGGTGTATCGTTTCAGGGTGTATCGGTTCAGGATGTATTGTTTCAGGATGTATTGTTTCAGGATGTATTGTTTCACGATGTATTGTTTCAGGATGTATTGTTTCAGGATGTATTGTTTCAGGATGTATTGTTTCAGGGTGTATCGTTTCAGGGTGTGTTGTTTCAGGATGTATTGTTTCAGGATGTATTGTTTCAGGATGTATCGTTTCAGGGTGTATCGTTTCAGGGTGAATCGGTTCAGGATGTATTCTTTCAGGATGTATTGTTTCAGGATGTATTGTTTCAGGATGTATTGTTTCAGGATGTATTGTTTCAGGATGTATTGTTTCAGGATGTATTGTTTCAGGATGTATTGTTTCAGGGTGTATTGTTTCAGGGTGTATTGTTTCAGGGTGCATTGTTTCAGGGTGTATTGTTTCAGGATGTATCGTTTCACGATGTATTGTTTCAGGGTGTATTGTTTCAGGATGTATTGTTTCAGGATGTATTGTTTCAGGGTGTATCGTTTCAGGGTGTGTTGTTTCAGGATGTATTGTTTCAGGGTGCATTGTTTCAGGGTGTATTGTTTCAGGATGTATTGTTTCAGGATGTATTGTTTCAGGATGTATTGTTTCAGGGTGTATTGTTTCAGGATGTATTGTTTCAGGGTGTATTGTTTTAGGGTGTATTGTTTCAGGATGTATTGTTTCAGGGTGTATTGTTTCAGGGTGCATTGTTTCAGGGTGTATTGTTTCAGGATGTATTGTTTCAGGATGTATTGTTTCAGGGTGCATTGTTTCAGGGTGTATTGTTTTAGGGTGTATTGTTTCAGGATGTATCGTTTCAGGGTGTGTTGTTTCAGGATGTATTGTTTCAGGGTGCATTGTTTCAGGGTGTATTGTTTCAGGGTGTATTGTTTCAGGATGTATTGTTTCAGGATGTATTGTTTCAGGATGTATTGTTTCAGGGTGCATTGTTTCAGGGTGTATTGTTTTAGGGTGCATTGTTTCAGGATGTATTGTTTCAGGGTGTATTGTTTCAGGGTGTATAGTTTCAGGATGTATTGTTTTAGGGTGTATTGTTTCAGGATGTATTGTTTCAGGGTGCATTGTTTCAGGATGTATTGTTTCAGGGTGTATTGTTTCAGGGTGTATTGTTTCAGGATGTATTGCTTCAGGGTGCATTGTTTCAGGATGTATTGTTTCAGGGTGCATTGTTTCAGGATGTATTGTTTCAGGGTTTATTGTTTCAGGGTGTATTGTTTCAGGGTGTATTGTTTCAGGATGTATTGTTTCAGGGTGCATTGTTTCAGGATGTATTGTTTCAGGGTGTATTGTTTCAGGGTGTATTGTTTCAGGATGTATTGTTTCAGGGTGTATTGTTTCAGGGTGTATTGTTTCAGGGTGTATTGTTTCAGGGTGTGTTGTTTCAGGGTGTGTTGTTTCAGGATGTATTGTTTCAGGATGTATTGTTTCAGGGTGTGTTGCTTCAGGATGTATTGTTTCAGGGTGTATTGTTTCAGGGTGTATTGTTTCAGGGTGTATTGTTTCAGGATGTATTGTTTCAGGGTGTATTGTTTCAGGGTGTATTGTTCCAGGGTGTATTGTTTCAGGGTGTGTTGTTTCAGGATGTATTCTTTCAGGGTGTATTGTTTCAGGGTGTATTGTTTCAGGGTGTATTGTTTCAGGGTGTGTTGTTTCAGGGTGTATTGTTTCAGGGTGTATTGTTTCAGGATGTATTGTTTCAGGGTGTATTGTTTCAGGGTGTATTGTTTCAGGGTTTATTGTTTCAGGGTGTATTGTTTCAGGGTGTATTGTTTCAGGGTGTATTGTTTCAGGGTGTATTGTTAGAGGGTGTGTTGTTTCAGGATGTATTGTTTCAGGATGTATTGTTTCAGGGTGTATTGTTTCAGGATGTATTGTTTCAGGATGTATTGTTTCAGGATGTATTGTTTCAGGATGTATTGTTTCAGGGTGTATTCTTTCAGGGTGTATTGTTTCAGGATGTATTGTTTCAGGATGTATTGTTTCAGGGTGTATTCTTTCAGGGTGTATTGTTTCAGGATGTATTGTTTCAGGGTGTATTGTTTCAGGATGTATTGTTTCAGGATGTATTCTTTCAGGGTGTATTGTTTCAGGATGTATTGTTTCAGGATGTATTGTTTCAGGATGTATTCTTTCAGGATGTATTGTTTCAGGATGTATTGTTTCAGGGTGTATTCTTTCAGGGTGTATTGTTTCAGGATGTATTGTTTCAGGATGTATTGTTTCAGGATGTATTGTTTCAGGGTGTATTGTTTCAGGGTGCATTGTTTCAGGATGTATTGTTTCAGGGTGTATTGTTTCAGGATTTATTGTTTCAGGATGTATTGTTTCAGGATGTATTCTTTCAGGGTGTATTGTTTCAGGATGTATTCTTTCAGGGTGTATTGTTTCAGGATGTCTTGTTTCAGGATGTATTCTTTCAGGGTGTATTGTTTCAGGGTGTATTGTTTCAGGGTGTATTGTTTCAGGATGTATTGTTTCAGGATGTATTCTTTCAGGGTGTATTGTTTCAGGATGTATTGTTTCAGGGTGTATTGTTTCAGGGTGTATTGTTTCAGGATGTATTGTTTCAGAGTTGATTATTTCAGAGTGTATTGTTTCAGGAAGTATTGTTTCAGAGTTTATTATTTCAGGGTGTATTGTTTCAGGATTTATTGTTTCAGGGTGTATTATTTCAGGGTGTATTGTTTCAGGATTTATTGTTTCAGGGTGTATTATTTCAGGGTGTATTGCTACGACAATACAATATAAAACATAACACTATTCCAAGATTTACACAAGGCCTCGATAATATGGCTGCGTTTGGAGAAAAATGTCTTCCTTTGACCCTTCCCCTGATATACCCCATACCTCTCACTGCCACACTCTGATATACCCCACCCCCTTACTGAAATACTCTGATATACGCCACAACCCTCATTGCAACACTCTGATATACCCCACACCCCTCACTGCAACACTCTGATATACCCCTCACCCCTCACTGTAACACTCTGATATACCCCTCACCCCTCACTGTAACACTCTGATATACCCCACACCCCTCACTGTAACACTCTGATATACCCCACACCCCTCACTGTAACACTCTGATATACCCCTCACCCCTCACTGTAACACACTGATATACCCTGCACCCCTCACTGTAACACTCTGATATACCCCTCACCCCTCACTGTAACACTCTGATATACCCCACACCCCTCACTGTAACACACTCTGATATACCCTACACCCCTCACTGTAACACTCTGATATACCCCACACCCCTCACTGTAACACTCTGATATACCCCACACCCCTCACTGTAACACTCTGATATACCCCTCACCCCTCACTGTAACACACTGATATACCCTGCACCCCTCACTGTAACACTCTGATATACCCCTCACCCCTCACTGTAACACTCTGATATACCCCACACCCCTCACTGTAACACTCTGATATACCCCACACCCCTCACTGCAACATTCTGATATACCCCACACCCCTCACTGCCACACTCTGATATACCTCACACCCCTCACTGTAACACTCTGCTATCGCCCACACCCCTCACTGCAACAAACTGATATGCCCCACACCCATCATTGTAACACTCTGATATACCCCACACCCCTCACGTCAACACACTGATATACCCTACACCCATCGTTGCAATACAGTCTGATATACCCCACACCCATCTCTGTAATACACTCTGAAACACATTATACCCCTCATGGTAAAACACTCTGATATACCCCATACCCCTCACTTTAATTCTATCTGATATACCCCACACCCTCACTGTAACACTCTAATATACACCACACCCCTCATCCCATGCCTCTAAGTGTAACACTCCCTGATATACCCCACACCCCTCACTGTAATGCTCCCTGATATACCCCACACCCCTCACTGTAACTCTCTCTGATATACCCCATACCCCTCACTGTAACTCTCTCTGATATACCCCACACCCCTCACTGTAACTCTCTCTGATATACCCCACACCCCTCACTGTAACGCTCCCTGATATACCCCACACCCCTCACTGTAACACTCTCTGATATACCCCACACCCCTCACTGTAACTCTCTCTGATATACCCCACACCCTCAATGTAACCCTCTCTGATATACCCCACACCCCTCACTGTAACGCTCTCTGATATACCCCACACCCTCACTGTAGCACACTAATATACATCACAACCCTCACCCCACGCCTCTAAGTGTAACACTCCCTGATACACCCCACACCCATCACTATATCATTCTCTGAAATAACCCACACCACACTTATGACATTACCTGATATACCCCATGTTCCACATTGCATCATTCTGATACACCTCACACTGTAACATTATTTGATATACCCCACACTCACACTGTATCAGTGACATATACCAGTAACAGGGCAGATATCAGTCAGTGACACCAATAACAGGGCAGATATCAGTCAGTGACACCAATAACAGGGCAGATATCAGTCAGAGACACCAGTAACAGGGCAGATATCAGTCAGTGACACCAGTAACAGGGCAGATATCAGTCAGTGACACCAATAACAGGGCAGATATCAGTCAGTGACACCAATAACAGGGCAGATATCAGTCAGTGACACCAGTAACAGGGCAAATATCAGTCAGAGACACCAGTAACAGGGCAAATATCAGTCAGTGACACCAATAACAGGGCAGATATCAGTCAGTGACACCAGTAACAGGGCAAATATCAGTCAGTGACACCAGTAACAGGGCAAATATCAGTCAGTGACACCAGTAACAGGGCAGATATCAGTCAGTGACACCAGTAACAGGGCAAATATCAGTCAGTGACACCAGTAACAGGGCAAATATCAGTCAGTGACACCAATAACAGGGCAGATATCAGTCAGTGACACCAGTAACAGGGCAGATATCAGTCAGTGACACCAGTAACAGGGCAAATATCAGTCAGTGACACCAGTAACAGGGCAAATATCAGTCAGTGACACCAGTAACAGGGCAGATATCAGTCAGTGACACCAGTAACAGGGCAGATATCAGTCAGAGACACCAGTAACAGGGCAGATATCAGTCAGTGACACCAGTAACAGGGCAGATATCAGTCAGAGACACCAGTAACAGGGCAAATATCAGTCAGAGACACCAATAACAGGGCAAATATCAGTCAGTGACACCAGTAACAGGGCAAATATCAGTCAGAGACACCAGTAACAGGGCAGATATCAGTCAGTGACACCAGTAACAGGGCAGATATCAGTCAGAGACACCGGTAACAGGGCAGATATCAGTCAGTGACACCAGTAACAGGGCAGATATCAGTCAGTGACACCAGTAACAGGGCAGATATCAGTCAGAGACACCAGTAACAGGGCAGATATCAGCCAGTGACACCAGTAACAGGGCAGATATCAGTCAGAGACACCAGTAACAGGGCAGATATCAGTCAGTGACACCAGTAACAGGGCAGATATCAGTCAGTGACACCAGTAACAGGGCAGATATCAGTCAGTGACACCAGTAACAGGGCAGATATCAGTCAGTGACACCAATAACAGGGCAGATATCAGTCAGTGACACCAGTAACAGGGCAGATATCAGTCAGTGACACCAGTAACAGGGCAGATATCAGTCAGTGACACCAATAACAGGGCAGATATCAGTCAGTGACACCAGTAACAGGGCAGATATCAGTCAGTGACACCAGTAACAGGGCAGATATCAGTCAGAGACACCAATAACAGGGCAAATATCAGTCAGTGACACCAGTAACAGGGCAGATATCAGTCAGTGACACCAATAACAGGGCAGATATCAGTCAGAGACACCAGTAACAGGGCAGATATCAGTCAGTGACACCAGTAACAGGGCAGATATCAGTCAGTGACACCAATAACAGGGCAAATATCAGTCAGTGACACCAGTAACAGGGCAGATATCAGTCAGTGACACCAATAACAGGGCAGATATCAGTCAGTGACACCAGTAACAGGGCAGATATCAGTCAGTGACACCAATAACAGGGCAAATATCAGTCAGTGACACCAGTAACAGGGCAGATATCAGTCAGAGACACCAATAACAGGGCAAATATCAGTCAGAGACACCAATAACAGGGCAGATATCAGTCAGTGACACCAATAACAGGAACTTCATGATCATTGTGAACGCTACAGGTGGGCCCATTTTTGAGGTCCAACCAATGGGTGGAGGCCAGATAATCAGGTGCCTGGCCTTGTGCGACCGATTCAAGGGACACCCAATTTACAGACCAAATATTTGGGCCACAGTGCCAGCCTCATTTTAATATTAAATTAGATTACATAGGGTCCTCATCAATATTCCAACTTTAACAAGACTCCACCCACAGTGTACATCTCCTCCGTATAAACTTAGTGTATGGGAGTGCTGGGATCTGGCAGGCTCCTTTTCGGGACTTCCAACTTGTCAACATAAGGAATTAGGCAACTTCTCTGTCACTACTGAAACATCCCCTTTAATTGCAAATTGCAGCCCTTGAAAAGCTGCTGTCTCCCTGGATTTTCCATTCCCCAGCCAGGTGTGTGACAGGCCAAGTGTTTTTTTTTGGACAAGCTTACCGTGTGCCAGTAGCCTATTCAAATTAGGGGGAGGGACTCCAACCGGAAAACCAGGTGCAACCCGCCCACTGAACTCCTGCCATCCATGAGTCAACTCAAGCCAATTTCTGCCAGACTCGGGGCTAAAATATCTACTCTATGGCTGCCTCTAGCCATCCGTTCAATGCAGAAACAAAGGGATGACCGAGAATGATGGCTCCTGTACAGATATCTGTATTCATCACGTGGAGGGGTTCTGGACTAATCTAATAGAATTTACTTCCCCTTTAATTGAGGCGGGGTGAATGCTGATCATCATCATTGAGTCAAAGATCTGGCTTTTGTAAACAGGATATTGGGAATATATCATTGGTCCGGCAATGAGTCTATTCCACACATTCCCACCACACTGTGTGACTTCTAACTATCGCTGAGACTATCTGCTTATAAGGGATAAGGTAGCTTTCATCTCCCAGTGCAGTACTGAGGGAGTGCTGCACTGTCGGGGCTGCCGTCTTTTGGATGAGATGTTAAACCGAGGCCCTCAACCAACATCGCTAAAACAGATGATCTGGCCATTATCACATTGCTGTTTGTGGGATCTTGCTGTTCGCAAATTGGCTGCCGTGTTTCCTACATCACAACAGTGACTACACTTTAAAAAGTACTTTATTGGCTTTGGGACGTCCTGAGGTTGTGAAAGGCGCTATATCAATGCAAGTCTTTCTTTCTTTTTACATCCAACCAGATCCATGGAACTATAGGAGTTCACTGCACATTCAGCCCTTGTTGTCTGTGCTTGGTCTTTGCTGGACTAATCCAATCCTAATCCCACTGCCACACCCTGTCCTAATAGCTCTGTATCTCCCTCTGCTTCAAATATTCATTTTACCTTAAAAGATGCAATGGTCTCTGCTTCAGTGACTCCGTCGTAGCAAAGCATTCCATGCTCCAATAATTCTGCGAAAAGGCCTCTCTCCTCATACTCTTAGTGATCATTTTAAATTGATGACCCCAGAACCAGAGCAAATAATCTTTCCCGATTCCCTCTAACAAAACACTTCATAATATTTTTTTAAAACCTCAGTCCCAGTAAGGGAAGATGTTGTAGAATGAAATCTGCAGTTTTAGGACAATGTTTAGGTTGTAAATTAACCAGTCCTGAGTCGAGTGTGAAATTATCTTTTTTTTTCGTTGTTGCATTTTTTGTATTTTTATTTCCAGGGCAAGTAAACTCTTCCCGTTCCTCAATCTGTCTGGACTCAGGCTGCAGTTAATGAAAAACTGTGCCGGCTGCTCCCAGTCCCTCCATCTGACAAGGACCCTTCCCAATCACCACCACCCATCCCTCTTGCCAGCGAGGGAACACCCTCGCCTTCACTTAGTGCCCCCTTGGTCATCTGAATTCGGATCTGCAGATGTGCAGTGTGGAGAACTCTACCTCTCTCTGCCCATTCCATAACTCTGAGTGTTAGAATTGTACACCTTCACCCATGGTGGTGTGGGGATGTATTCCAGATGTGTAGCCTCTAGTTGATGTAAACTGTGTGATGGGTCTCGGTGGTGAGACTCGGGTCAATCAGCTGCTCAGTGGAGTGATGGTGAGACGGGACAACTGACGAACACGGTCAGGTCCAATGAGTTACTTCGGGCAGTGGGGAAGATCGAGCAGCGAGAAGTTGGAGAGACTCAAGAGATTGAGAGACATCGAGGGAAGCGGGTCTAAAGCGCGCAGGAAGGCGAAAGGGGAAAAAGTGAAAGCAAGTTGGCGCATTGACCCGCACCCCTGTCTGTTCTCTCAATGAGGCACAGGAGATGGGACAAACTGCACATCCCTGTCTCAGCATGTGGTCTAAGGGACCATAACATGAGACGGGGGGATTAGGAAGCGATGGAAAATACAGTAACCGGCTCGGCTTCATCTCTCAGTCCTGACAAAAAAAAGCCCTGCTCCGCACCAACACTCCCTCCAGGTTATCTCAGTGCTGATCTACATCCAATGACCCTGGGACTGCCAACCGTGTCCCGTGGGAGGGGAACCAGAACACCAAACCAGGCTCCGCTTCAAACTTCCCCCATCACCTTGACTGAAACTCAGTACAACGGCAGGGTGGCTGTAGAATCCCTCTTTATATCTTTCTCTCTTTCACAAATATATCTTTTTCTCTGACTCTGTTACCCTCTCTTTCTAACACACACACATTCTCTCCAGCTTCTTCCCTTCACTTTCCAGTCAGAGACACTGCCTGCCCTCCTCTCTCTCTCTCTCTGCTCTTCCTCCCTCTCACTCGCTGTATTTAAACCTTCTCCATCTTTATCTAAATTGTAAACAATTTTACAACACCAAGTTATAGTCCAGCAATTTTATTTTAAATTCACAAGCTTTCGGAGGCTTCCTCCTTCGTCAGGTGAACGATGTGAAAATCCCTCTTTACCTAAACTCCTTCCTTACTGTTTCCACACTGCTGCTGCCTTACTGTGTGTGAATTGCCGGACAGATAAGAGAGAGCTCCTTGTAGCCAATATTTAGATCAGACAATCACCTCACAGACCTGCAGATATATTCAGAATAAATCAGCACTCTGATATTTCTATGATTCTGTGAATACTTTCTCAGCTTGGATCAGTGTTACTCGTGTGATCGCATTTCCAAGTTTCGTTACTGCCCCTCTCTCTCTCTCTCTCTCATTCTGTCTTTCCCTCTTGCACCTGGATCTGAACATTAAAGGCAAATTAACTCGGCTTTCCTCCTCTTTCTATTCACCGGCCAGGTCTCTTTAAATCACCCCCCATCACCAGGCGACCGAGCCCCGCTCTTACCGGCATCGTCCTCATCGAAGGAGTTCATACAGGGGAAGTAGATGGCCAGGGCTTCGAAGGAGGCGGACAGACTGAGCCTGCTCTGCGACCTCTGGATGTTGAAGCCGGCTGGCCCCAGCTCGGAGCCGGGAGGCGGCTTCGGCGCTCTCGGGGGCGCATTTTTCACTCGCAGGATTGCTCGCGGCGTCTTGGCAGTTTTATAGGATCCCGGCAACGAGCGAGAAACCCCCCGGTCCCCGGTCCCGGAGCCTGTGGGTCAGTGACGGGCTCGGTCCCCGGAGCCTGTGGGTCAGTGACGGGCTCGGTCCACTCTCGGTCCCGGAGCCTGTGGGTCAGTGACGGGCTCGGTCCCCGGTCCACTCTCGGTCCCCGGTCCACTCTCGGTCCCCGGTCCCGGAGCCTGTGGGTCAGTGACGGGCTCGGTCCACTCTCGGTCCCCGGTCCACTCTCGGTCCCCGGTCCCCGGAGCCTGTGGGTCAGTGACGGGCTCGGTCCACTCTCGGTCTCCGGAGCCTGTGGGTCAGTGACGGGCTCGGTCCACTCTCGGTCCCCGGTCCACTCTCGGTCCCCGGTCCCCGGAGCCTGTGGGTCAGTGACGGGCTCGGTCCACTCTCGGTCTCCGGAGCCTGTGGGTCAGTGACGGGCTCGGTCCACTCTCGGTCCCCGGAGCCTGTGGGTCAGTGATGGGCTCGGTCCCCGGTCCACTCTCGGTCCCGGAGCCTGTGGGTCAGTGACGGGCTCGGTCCACTCTCGGTCCCCGGAGCCTGTGGGTCAGTGACGGGCTCGGTCCCCGGTCCACTCTCGGTCCCCGGTCCCGGAGCCTGTGGGTCAGTGACGGGCTCGGTCCACTCTCGGTCCCGGAGCCTGTGGGTCAGTGACGGGCTCGGTCCACTCTCGGTCCCCGCCTCTCACAGCCTTCCCGACGGTCGCGATCTCTCCCTTTCTTGTTAAATTAAATTAAAAAGCTGGCGCCTTGGTGTGTGTTTTTGATCTTCTCCTCCTGTCCTTTAGCAGTGAGCTTTGCTCAGTGTGGCCCGCGGCGGATCATCCTCACGCTGCACAATGACATTTCTCAGCTGTACCTTCACACAATCCAGCAGCTCCCTCCACTCACACTCTTAATTTACCGAGGGCTTAGTGTTTATTGGGGGGGGGGAGTGAGATACAGAATGAGAGGTGGGATTGGACTCACAGTTGACGTCTTAATCCACCAATCTGTGTGTTTGGGGAAGGGACTGGGGGTGTTGCCGTTTACTGGAGGAAAGGCTGAAACGAATGAAATAAGTATCCATATCTGCAGTCTCTCTTCACCTCATTGTCATTTTATATTACCTGTGTGTCTGTGTGTGAGTTTGTGTGTAACTGTGTGTCTATATACATATATGCTTGTGTGTGTGTGCGTGTCTATATGCATGTGTGTGTATCTGTGTGCATATGCTATGTGTATATATGTGTGCGTGTGCAAGTGTGTATACGTGAATGTGTGTGTATGTCTATGTGTATACGTGTGTATATTTGCACGTGTATGTGAGTGGATATGTGTGTTTGGGTTTGTGTGTGTTTACATGTGTATGTGCACGTATGTATGTGTGTATATGTGTGTGTGTATTATTGCATGTGTGTGCGCGTATGCACGCAGTAGGGGTACAAGGGTGACAGAAGCAGAAGGAGACAGCTGTCAGTCTTCAGGCAGATCAATGACATTCAGCCACAGTCCCAGGTCATCAGTAATTGACAATACATTGTCCTCACTCCATGGTCAGTGCAGCTGGTATGAACGGCCAGTTCTCAGAGGTTGTGTAGAAATCTACTCAATGTCCCGGCTAACTTCCTGACAGTAAATTGTCACCAAAATAGGAAACATGAGTCACTTGACGAGGTGCACAATTGGTCGAAGCCTCGCCCTTATACTTCTGATAGAAATATCACTGAGACCAATTGAGAATTTCTCTCTGCCTGTACGACTGGGGCATAATTCAGTCTAACAGGCAGGAGAGGAGCTTGTATTTATAGCTGAGCATTTGGTAAATATATGAAAAGTGAGCAAGAACTTATAAATCTTTAAAAGGATAACTGAACAGAGTCCGCAGCAGGAGACTTTACGTGTTATTGCTTTTGTTTTCAGTTTTCTCCTATCCTCTTCTGAAGGGGCTAATTCTTGCTGGAGATGACTAGACAGCTATCCCTGGTGCCTCACCCAAAGGGTCATGCGTTACGTGTGAACCTGGACTGTGCACATCAGCAGCTGCCCAGAGGTCATCACATCCGAACCCGGCCTTGCCATCATTTGAAGTATAGACAGGTGCACTGTCCGACAGGAAGAGTGGGAACCCTAACTGGCATCTCCCCTGAGGTCCATTGTACTGACTGAACACAGGACCTTGGTTGTCAGCTGTGGCTCAGTGGGTAGCACTCTTGTCTTCATGCCCTACTCCAGAGACATCAGCCTATGTTCCTTGCTGACACTTCAATGTGGTACTGAGGGAGTACTGCACTGTTGGAGGTGCGGTCTTTTGGATGAGACTTTAAACCGAGGCCCCGTCTGCCCTCTTAGGCGGACATCAAACGATCCAACGGAACTATTCAAAGAAGAGCAGGAGAGTTCTCCGTGGTGTCCTGGGTCAATATTTATCCCTCAACCAACATCTGAAACAGATTATCTGGTCATTTATCTCAATGCTGTTTGTAGGATCTTGCTATGCACAAATTGGCTGCCGCGTTTCATTACATTACAACAGTAAATACACTTCAAAACTACTTCATTGTCTATAAGTCTCTTTGGGACATCCTGAGGTTGTGAAAGGTGCTATATAAATGTAAGTTCTTCCTTTCTTTCCAGTTATGTGTACTATTTTTGAATGGCAGATATGTGAAGTGATCAATGCATTTAACCCTTGTGCTCTACTTAATCAAAAAGGCTAATGGAATATTGGCCTTTATCTCAAGAGGTTGGAATTCAAAAGGTGAGGCAGTGATGCTTCAGTTGTACAGAGCCTTGGTCAGACCCCATCTGGAGAAACTGGGTTCAGTTCTGGGGATCGCACCTCAGGAAGGATTTATTGGCCTTGGAGGGAGTGCAGCGCAGATTCACCAGAGTGATACCGGGGTTTAAAGGGTTAAATTATGAGGACATAAACTTGACAGGGTATAGGTTGAGTGTGATGGAGTACAGGTTGAGTGTAATGGGGTACAGGTTGAGTGTGACAGGGTACAGGTTGAGTGTGACAGGGTACAGGTTGAGTGTGACGGGGTACAGGTTGAGTGTGATGGGGTACAGGTTGAGTGTGACAGGGTACAGGTTGAGTGTGATGGGGTACAGGTTGAGTGTGACGGGGTACAGGTTGAGTGTGATGGGGTACAGGTTGAGTGTGACAGGGTACAGGTTGAGTGTGACGGGGTACAGGTTGAGTGTAACGGGGTACAGGTTGAGTGTGACGGGATACAGATTGAGTGTGACGGGGTACAGGTTGAGTGTGACGGGATACAGATTGAGTGTGACGGGGTACAGGTTGAGTGTAACGGGGTACAGGTTGAGTGTGACGGGATACTGGTTGAGTGTGACAGGGTACAGGTTGAGTGTGATGGGGGTACAGGTTGAGTGTGACGGGATACAGATTGAGTGTGACAGGGTACAGGTTGAGTGTGACGGGGTACATGTTGAGTGTGACGGGATACAGGTTGAGTGTGACGGGATACAGGTTGAGTGTGACAGGGTACAGGTTGAGTGTGATGGGGGTACAGGTTGAGTGTGACGGGGTACAGGTTGAGTGTGACGGGGTACATGTTGAGTGTGACGGGATACAGGTTGAGTGTGACGGGATACAGGTTGAGTGTGATGGGGGTACAGGTTGAGTGTGATGGGGGTACAGGTTGAGTGTGACGGGGTACAGGTTGAGTGTGATGGGATACAGATTGAGTGTGACAGGGTACAGGTTGAGTGTGATGGGATACAGGTTGAGTGTGACGGGGTACAGGTTGAGTGTGACGGGGTACAGGTTGAGTGTGATGGGATACAGATTGAGTGTGACAGGGTACAGGTTGAGTGTGATGGGATACAGGTTGAGTGTGACGGGGTACAGGTTGAGTATGATGGGATACAGATTGAGTGTGACAGGGTACAGGTTGAGTGTGATGGGATACAGGTTGAGTGTGATGCGATACAGATTGAGTGTGACGGGGTACAGGTTGAGTGTGATGGGATACAGATTGAGTGTGACAGGGTACAGGTTGAGTGTGACGGGGTACAGATTGAGTGTGACGGGGTACAGGTTGAGTGTGACGGGGTACAGGCTGAGTGTGACGGGGTACAGATTGAGTGTGACGGGGTACAGGTTGAGTGTGACGGGGTACAGATTGAGTGTGACGAGTTGATCAAAAATTCCATCTAGCTAATTCTTCACATTCCAATCATTCAACTGATGTTTAAAATGGATCCATAAAGCCCACACACATCCATTAATGCTTAAGCATGTCCAATTATAGATTCTATAAATACCTGCAGAGATTCAGAATATTCAGTGATCTCAATAACTCTGACTTCTATTATATTAATAGAAAGTTAGGTTGTATTTCTGAAACTGTGTCATAATTGGAAATATCTTGCCTCATTCACAGATTTTAAAACAGCCTCAAATGTTACTGATTAAATAAAGTATTGAAAAAATGCCGTAGTAGATTAGCCCGATGGCTCAGTAGTGAATGCACGGCCCAGTGTGGTACTGAGCCTTAGAGACCAGCAAGCTCCCACATTCAAACTGTGGTTTATGGTGAGTGGCAGTGGTTCGGATACCACCATTACCCTTAGCACTACGAGCTGGAGAGGGGAAATCAGCCTGGGTTCCAGCTCCTTACTGCCCACTGATTACTACTAGGGCATTGGGTGGACAGTGGGTGAGGGCAGGATTGGGCTCTGCCCTCAAAGGTGCCAGCCGTGGCTCAGTGAGTAGCACTCTTGTTTCTGAAGCTAGGAAGTTGTGGGTTCAAATCCCACTCCAGAGACTTTGAGCACACAATCTAGGCTGACCCTCCCAGTGCAGTACTGAGGAGAAGCTGCTGCCTTTTGGCTGAGACATTAAACCGAGGCCTCGTCTGCCCTCCCAGGTGGATGTAAAAGATCCCATGGCACTATTTCGAAGAAGAGCAGGGGAGTTCCCTCAACCAATATCACTAATACAGATGATCAGCTCAGTGTCACATTGCTGTTTGTGGGATCTTGCTGTTGCCAAATTGGCTTCCACGCTTCCTACATTACAGCAGCGACTACACTTCAAGAAGTACGTCATTGGCTGTAAAGCGCTTGGGGACGTCCTACGGTTGTGACAGGCGCTGTATAAATGCAAGTTCCTTTCTTTCTTTAACCCTTCCCCCAGTGTGGTAAAACAGCCCAAAGACACTTACAGTCAAGGTGCACAGAACAGCTGTACACAGAGCAAAGTGCCAGAGGCAGACCAGCAACCATGGAACTGGACCCCAGCAAGAGTCTCCTGACCTGACCGAGATCAGCACAAACTGACGAGGCGCCATTGTTCTAAAAGGGAAGGGGATTCGAGGTGCCGCTACTATGCAGGATAAACACTTACCCTCTTAATCAGCCCCTGTTGTTTATATTTTTTTATTTTAATAACCACCTCGTCCTCTAAATATTCCAATTCACACCCTGCACCGTCAACTGTGAAATGTATCAGCCTGTGGGCACAGCTAATGAGTGCGGGCAAATCAGCAATGGAAAATCAGAAGCAGCACGCTTCAGGCACACTTAGTGTCCTCATGTGAACACAGTGAAAAGAAGGCAGTGAGCAGAATCGATTGCAACAATACAAAACTTCGCTCGGGAGTCCTGCTGTTCTCTGAGCCCAGCTGTTCTGTGTGCTGGCTTGGCAGGAAGCTGGGAGAGGGGTGGGTCGACTTTCTCATGGGGCACATCGTTACTCAACAATGTTCGACGGATAGGGTGCAACTATTTTACAAACACTTGCTTCCCCTCCTCTCCACCAATTTCTTTCTCCTCCCCCCTCAGCTCCTGAAAGCATTGACTCCCTGCAAGGCTGTAGTTTAATAAATGCCAGGCATCCTCAGTTCTGTGGGATAGGGAGGATAAATCAGTCATGCAGCTCAGTCCTGATCACTATCCAGTGACTGTGTGTGTGTGTGTGTGTGTGTGTGTGTATTTGTGCATGCATGCACGTGTGGGTGTGTGAACTTGTGTGCGCACTTGTGTGTGTGTGTACATGCATGTTTGTGTGTATATGTCTGTGTGCACATGTGTGCGTGCACCTGTGTGTATGTGCACTTGTGTGTGATGGTTGAGGACATAATCACCCCAGTGACAATTCTTCATGTGTGACTTTAGGCACCGACGGTCATCAAGTTATTCCGCAGTGGGTGGCATCACAGCTGGGCCCGATCCTGTTTTCTCTTGACACGCGCACTTCCAGAAAGAATCACTGGAATGTGAGCAGGAGCAGGAACCTGACCAGCTCTGCCTTTCCTAACCCAGGGAATGCTAACGGTGAGTTGCAGTCCTTATACCACTAGCCTGGCTGAAACCAGCTAACAGCACAGACTGAGGATCAAACATGGGACCTTCTTGCTTCGTGTTCAAAATTATGAAGGGGTTTTGATAGAGTAAATAAGGAGAAACTGTTTCCACTGGCAGGAGGGTCGGTAACCAGAGGACACAGATTTAGGGTAATTGGCAAAAGAACCAGAGGAGAGATGAGGAGAATTTTTTTTACGCAGCGAGTTGTTCTGATCTGAAAGGGCGGTGGAAGCAGATTCAATATTAACTTTCAAAAAGGAATTGGATAAATACTTGAAAAGGACACATTTGCAGGGCTATGGGGAAAGAGCAGGGAAGTGGGACTAATTGGATGGTTCTTTCATAGAGCCGGCACAGGCATGACGGGCCGAATGGCCTCCTTCTGTGCTGTATGATTCGATGCATCGCGAGCTACTCACTGCTTTAAGCAGCTGCACCCCAACAAGTATTTTTCATTAAAGAATAACATCTCTAATTAGAAGTTAACGTTCATGTAAAACCTGTTACCTCCTCCAATGCAGAAGATTTACGAGGGGTGATGGGGTTGATACAATGACGTAGTATAAAGATTTTGGTGTTTTTATCTTTTACGTGCACATTTAATTCAAAACTAGTTTTCCTGTGGATTTGAATGCTGGTAAATTTTTGAAATAATCACTATGATTAAACACTGAATAATTGACTCTTTTGACCTATTTCAAAGCATTTTTCCAGTACCATCATTAACTGTGGGACAAAGCTCAGGCCATTTTTAACTATCAGCTGATGCATCCCATTGAACTCACTTGCTGGTATCTGTGAGCAATTTTTCCTTTGTGCGTTGGAGGCTCATTTAATCTCCGATACTTTTGTAACAGTAGCACCTCCAGAGGGAAGCAACGACTGTCTACAGCCTCCGTGGGATCGCTGGACGATGACTCTCACACGGGATATTCATGCCGTCTGCTGCAGCTTGTCTGATCTCCAAAGCTGACCTTTTTATTTTGAAGATTGAACTGATTAAATACTCAGTTCTAAAGCATCCATCAAATATTCAAGGGGAAGCTAGATAAGCACACGAGGGAGAAAGGAATAGAAGGGTATCCTGATGGGGTGGGATGAAGAGGGGGAGGGAGGAGGCTCACGTGGAGCATAAACACCGGCATAGACTAGTTGGGCCGAATGGCCTGTTTCTGTGCTGTAGTTTTGATGTAATTATTTTTAGATCTTGACCTTCATGCGTTGCTTAATCAGTTCTCCATCCGAGAACTTTCTCCTCCTCTCTGTATCCTCGCTCGGTTAAAATCGAGCCTTCTACTCCAACTCATTCATTCCAGGACCTCAAACATATGCAACTCCTCATCTCCCTCAGTCTCCAGCCAGGAATGGGACACTATAGGCTATGAGGAGAGGCTTGAGAGAGTTGGCATTATTTTCACTGGAGCAGAAAGGGCTAAGAACAGATTAAAGAGAGAAAGACTTGCATTTATATAACGCCTTTCATCACCTCAGGATGCCCTCCTTTTTTTTTATTCGTTCATGGGATGCGAGCGTCGCTGGCGAGGCCGGCATTTATTGCCCATCCCTAATTGCCCCTAGAGAAGGTGGCGGTGAGCCGCCTTGAACCGCTGCAGTCCGTGTGGTGACGGACAGTATTCCAAAAGCTTGGTCAAAGAGGTAGGTTTTAAGGAGCTTCTTAAAAGAGGAGCGAGCGAGGCGGAGAGGTCTGGGGAGAGAATTCCGGAGCTTAGGGCCTAGACGGCTGAAGGCACGGCCGCCAATGGTGGGGAGAAGGAAGTCGGAATTGGGAGAACGCAGGGATCTTGGAGGGAATTAAGAAGGAACGACTAGCTGACAATAAAGCTTGGGTTTTAATAGCCTTAAGATTGTAGGAGGAAATTTACAGCACAGAAGGGGCCATTCGGCCCATTGCGTCTGTGCTGGCTCTTTGCTAGAGCAATCCGAACCTCCACCCACTGCCCCGCTCTCTCCCCAGTTCGTTGTATCTTCCTCTGCTTCAGATAGTGCCTTAGGATCCTAAGGCACTTTACAGCCGATTAATTACTTTAGAAGTGTAGTCACTGTTGTAATGTAGAGAAACACGGCAGCCAATCTGTGTATAGCAAGATCCCACAAACAGCAATGGGATAAATACAGGTTTTTTTTAAATTATGAAGGATTTTCATTGAGCAGGGAAAGTCTGTTTCCTTTGGTTGTGGAGTCAGTGATGAGGGGTCATCAATTTAAAATTGTCCCGAAGAGATTGAGGTGGGGAGGATTTTCTTTATGCGGATGGTTGTTGGAGCAGTGAATGTTTTGTCTCAGGGATTGGTTGAGGCAGAGATTATTGCACCTTTTAAGGGAAGGGTAGATAAATATCTGAAGCAGAGGAAGATACAACGAACTGGGGAGAGAGCGGGGCAGTGGGTGGAGGTTCGGATTGCTCTAGCAAAGAGCCAGCACAGACGCAATGGGCCGAATGGCCCCTTCTGTGCTGTAAATTTCCTCCTACAATCTTAAGGCTATTAAAACCCAAGCTTTATTGTCAGCTAGTCGTTCCTTCTTAATTTATCTCCTCTTCGCTCCTAGTGATGGCACTGGCTGCCTTGGGGCAACCCCAGTGTTGGAGAGAGGACCTCAAGCTGATGTTAGATCCCTTATTTGCACATGCAAAGGGCCCACGGGGGTCTGCTTCAGGCGTGGGTAAAAGATGCCTCTTGTTTGTCTTTACTCAATCTGACAGGCGGTGCGCTTCCGACTGGAAGTTTGCGCGCGCGTTTCCTGACCGCCATTTTGGGGCCTTAGGTGTCTGCGCAGCGTCTGAAAAGCGAGCGATGCAATTCCTAGGCCGTGGACCTCGTTCCCACTCAAATTTATTTTTCCGACTGAAAACAAGTTCTACGACTTGCTGCGTTCACAGGAAATTTGTGCTAAGTTATGTCGACCGTGCATAGCTGGGTGTGTTCAGAGCAGGATATGGAGATGGAGTCACTCCAGCATAGGGGGCGGGCGGGGCGAGGTTGGGGGAGGGGGCGGGCGGGGGGGGGGCGGGGAGGCGGGAGAGGGGAGGGGGCAGTTGTTAAAGGAAGAGGTATTACTGGACTCAGAATGACCTCAACTTGAAGAAAGCTTATGTTAAACGAATTGTTTAATTCTTAATCCACTTTCCTAATCTTCCATTGGACCAAACCACGTTCCGGCCTCTGTCACTGGACAGAATTCCTGATCCGATGGGAATACAAAATCTTGGTCCAGGTTTGAATGTTCCCCACATAACAAACAATCAATCCATGTTCGTACCGCAACTGAACGCAGCAGCACATTCTGTTTCCATGTACAATCAGTGCTTGTTAAATACTTTCTGTTGTTGAGATTCAACCGTTGAACAACTGATTACATTGGCCATGGTACAAAAGTGCCCAACTGGCCGCCTTCATTTGGAGCCTGTGGTGTCCCAGATCCAAGGAAAATGTGACTGGGGAAGTGGTTTAAATTTATCTCTGTTCAAAACGCCATGATTTATAAGAACATAAGAACATAAGAAATAGGAGCAGGAGTAGGCCAATCGGCCCTCGAGCCTGCTCCGCCATTCAATAAGATCATGGCTGATCTGATCCTAACCTCAAATCTAAATTCATGTCCAATTTCCTGCCCGCTCCCCGTAACCCCTAATTCCCTTTACTTCTAGGAAACTGTCTATTTCTGTTTTAAATTTATTTAATGATGTAGCTTCCACAGCTTCCTGGGGCAGCAAATTCCACAGACCTACTACCCTCTGAGTGAAGAAGTTTCTCCTCATCTCAGTTTTGAAAGAGTAGCCCCTTATTCGAAGATTATGCCCCCTAGTTCTAGTTTCACCCATCCTTGGGAACATCCTTACCGCATCCACCCGATCAAGCCCCTTCACAATCTTATATGTTTCAATAAGATCGCCTCTCATTCTTCTGAACTCCAATGAGTAGAGTCCCAATCTACTCAACCTCTCCTCATATGTCCACCCCCTCATCCCCGGGATTAACCGAGTGAACCTTCTTTGTACTGCCTCGAGAGCAAGTATGTCTTTTCTTAAGTATGGACACCAAAACTGTATGCAGTATTCCAGGTGCGGTCTCACCAATACCTTATATAACTGCAGCAATACCTCCCTGTTTTTATATTCTGTCCCCCTCGCAATAAAAGCCAACATTCCGTTGGCCTTCTTGATCACCTGCTGCACCTGCATACTAACCTTTTGATTTTTTTGCACTCGGACCCCCAGATCCCTTTGTACTGCAGTACTTTCCAGTTTCTCGCCATTAAGATAATAACTTGCTCTCCGATTTTTCCTGCCAAAGTGCATAACCTCACATTTCTAAGAAAGACAATCTTACTAGTTGTCTAGTTTTTAATGTTTATTTCAAAATCCACTTTTCCTCCAATATTGTCCCCCACACTTTTGTTCATCACTCTCTGCAAGCTCACCCAAAGATACGGGTCCAGACGGGAGGCAGCAGTGTAAACCCAGCATTTGGGAGCGGAAAACGATGGCAGGTGTGTTCTGCCAGAACTTTGCCCACTTTAGCACCCACCCGGTGTTAACCTGTTGGTTGAGGGATAAATATCGGCCGAGACACCGGAGATAATTCCCCTGCTACTCTTCGAATAGTGCTGTAGCACCTGCCTTCCCGCCTCCCCATCTCCAACACCCTCCGAGGCCTCGCTCCCCAGGATTTGTCATGCTCCCTCCTCATCGGGTATTTGAGGATTGGGGGGAACCTCCTTCTGTTACTTGCCTGTATTGACTATTATGGACTGCCTTCCCCTTGGAAAAAGAATGCAAAAAGTGAGAACTGCCTTTTGTTCCTGCAGCGTACGGTAAAACCCAGGTGTCGGCACACGAACCATAACGAGTGAGAGGGGAATGAAGTCATTCCATTCCCTGCAAAGGTATTTGTGAGGTCAATGCTCTGTTGGTGAAGGAACACTTCTGGTGAAGGCTGTGGAGATTAAAGACACCGCGCTACCTCGTAAACATTGCAATGGGCCACAGCACAAAACCACCCTCAATTCAACACTCATTTTCACTGAATTGCCTCTCTCAGAGGCCACAGGATAGCTGGTGTGGGACATGGAAAATTGTCACATTAGTGGAGTTGGGGCACTCTCTTAAAGTTGGGACTGAGGCATGTTGGCGAAGATTACCGTTGTGTGGTGGGTGTGATCCCCTCATTAAACCTGACCTATGAATAGTTGACTCTGCAACTAACTGGACAATAGCCTAGAAATGATTTATGCTTCATGCATTTATATGAAATTCTTTTGTCTGCTATTTTATCAGATATGTTAATGGCTCTGAAAGATGCTGGTTATCAAATTCTGAAACACATAATCCAGCTAACACTCCAGTGCTGTACTGAGGGAGCATTGCACTGTCGGAGGTGCCAATCTTCAGGTGAGACATTAAACCGAGTCCCCATTTACCTGTTCAGGTGATCATAATTAATCTCATGGTACTATTCAAAGAAGAGCAGGGGAGTTCTCTCAGTGTCCTGGTCAACATTCGGCCCTCAATCAACATCCCCGTGTGACACACGACAATACAGTGTATCTAGTCATTTATCTCATTGCTCTTTGTGGGACCTTGCTGTGCACAAATTGGCTGCCACATTTGCCTATATAACAACAACAGTGACTACACTTTGAAAGTAAGTAATTGGCTGTGAAGCACATTTGGGACATCCTGAGGATGTGAAAGGTGCTATATAAAGACAAGCTCTTTCTTTCTTAAAAATAGGAGACGGAAGACTTTATTATGACTGCGTTAAGTGATTGTCAGCTTATGTCGCTAGTAGCCATGTCTAAGCAAAGACCTGACCTGGGAGTTCTCAATGGGGCAGAGTAAAGTTACGGCAAGCATCAGCATTACATGTGTACTAGTGGTTGGTGACATGCTTGCCCTTCTGCAGAGGGTAGTAATTAACTCCCTGTTCCTTTACAAAAACTGGACATTTATGGGGTTGATTTTATCTTTCCGAAATTGGTGTTAATGGAACGATAACGGCCTCAAAATGGGGTCGGTGGACTTACCGTCCAGTTAATATCAACACTCTGCCCTGTGTCACTGTTTCCATTTACATCGACAATTGCTTTTAGCTCTGGACTGCAAGAAGTAATTTGAATTTTGAAGAATACATATTATTTTCCATTTTGCATGCTTGCAGATTAAAGAAAAGGGAGACATATAATGGAGAGAATTGTTAAGGGTGGAGCTTTTGTTATTCTGGAACATGCAGTGTAAAAGTAAGTACTGTGTTTGTTATGTTTATCTGTTGCTGCATTCTGGCTTCTGTATATTTTTTCTTCCTGTAATAAATCTCAATAGTAGTCTTTTAGCCTGTTGTTTGATCTGTAAATATGGTGTCTTCCACTAATTTAGAGAGATCTGGTGGGTATGGTAAGTAACCTTTACCATTTGCAGTGCAGACCCCAATGATAGAGAGTTTAATTTATAGGAAGTCTGGGTTTGCCTCTGGAATGCTTTGGTTGGATTGACTTTTTTAGTCTCCTTCACAATCTAGAAAATTTCTACTCGGTCACTTCAAGACATTTTTTATCTTCCGTTTTGCAACTTGCACATCAAAGCAATACATGTGGATATTCAGTATGGCGGCTGATCGGAAAATCGCCCAAGGGAATTCCTGGCATGAGTAATTATTTGTCATTGGTTGTAAGAGCTCACGGTAAGATGGCCATGAATGGTATTTGAAGAACCCAGCATGAAAGTGTAATGTGGGTTGTCACAGTTACTGGGGAGATGCCTGTTTGTGATGGTACAGCAGTGGAAGGCATCTGGAGTTAGTGCCTAGCACACCAGTCTTCCATGTTGCATAGCTAGTGCCTCTGCTAACCCCACATTGGCATTTACACACTCTCACTCTGACATGGCTTTGGCATCCTGGTCATTGACCTGCATGTTTCAGAAGCTTGCAGCAGACGGCAGTTATTCTGGGGGGAGCAGAAGGCAGTTATTCTGGGGGGAGCAGAGGGCAGTTATTCTGGGGGGAGCAGAGGGCAGTTATTCTGGGGGGAGCAGAGGGCAGTTATTCTGGGGGGAGCAGAGGGCAGTTATTCTGGGGGGAGCAGAGGGCAGTTATTCTGGGGGGAGCAGAGGGCAGTTATTCTGGGGGGAGCAGAGGGCAGTTATTCTGGAGGGAGCAGAGGGCAGTTATTCTGGAGGGAGCAGAGGGCAGTTATTCTGGGGGGAGCAGAGGGCAGTTATTCTGGGGGGAACAGAGGGCAGTTATTCTGGAGGGAGCAGAGGGCAGTTATTCTGGAGGGAGCAGAGGGCAGTTATTCTGGGGGGAGCAGAGGGCAGTTATTCTGGGGGGAGCAGAGGGCAGTTATAATGTAAGGCTGATCTCTGCCCCTCAATCAGTCCTGAAATGGAAAGCATTACCACTGGGGGATTAATAACAACTCTGGGTCGTAGCTTCAGTTTTGTGGCCACTTCTGTCCTTGGGTGGTGCATGGATGCCATAGTCCATGGCTGTAGAGGGCAGCCTCGGTCTCCCTGGCACCACTCCTTATCCCCTTTGGTGTCAGGTCAGATGTTAAAACTTGTTACCGTAACGACGGTAGACGAGACTACCTGTGACTGGTCAACACCGAGTGCCGGACAGCGATTAAGTAACCCGGCCACCTCCAGAAAGTGCCAATGGCTTCAGGGGGATGAGCCCGTGGAGGAGGGTCAGTGGGATCCTTGATGGAGGAAATTCCAACAAAAGGCGGATGAGATAATCCCTGAATTAGAAAGAAAGAACTTGCATTTCTATAGTGTCTTTCACCACCTCAGGGCGTTGCAAAGTGCTTTACAACCAATGAAGTATTTTTGAAGTGTAGTCACTGTTGTAATGTAGGAAACGCGGCAGCCAATTTGTGCACAGCAAGATCCCACAGACAACGATGTGATAATAACTAGATAATCTGTTTTTAGGTGTTGGTTGAGGGATAAATATTGGCCAGGACACCGGGGAGAACTCCCCCGCTCTTCTTCGAAATTGTCCCATGGGAACTTTTTCGTCCACCTGAGAGGGCAGACAGGGGCCTCAGTTTACTATCTCATTCGAAAATGCAGCGCTCCCTTGGTATTGTACTGGAGTGTCAGCCTGGATTATGTGCTCGAGCCTTTGGAATGGAATTTGAACCTACAATCTACTGACTCAGAGGCGAGACTGTGACCAACTGAACCACCACTAACACTAGCCAAAGGCATCCACAACCTGCAAATCACCCCACAGCTGACGTACAGAACAAGCCAATGAAAGAGAGTCCCCAACACAGCACTAGGTTTCAGGGCCCTGCCTTTGAAACGGTGTGGAGGACAATCACAGGGGCTCCAATGATAGTCAACCGATGATGATTCCCTTTCAAAGATGACAGTGTTAGAGTGAAAGTAACATCAAAACTCCTGGGAAACGCTGACTTTGACCTTACATAGATAGAGTTACATAGAGTCTACAGCCCAAAAACAGGCCATTTAGCCCAACTGGTCCATGCCGGTGTTTATGCTCCACACGAGCCCCCTCCCACCCCTCTTCATCTCACCCTATCAGCTTATCCTTCTATTCCTTTCTCCCTCATGTGTTTATCCAGCTTCCCCTTAAATGCATCTATACTATTCACCTCAACGACTCCTTATGGTAGCGAATTCCGCATTCTAAGCAATCTCTGGGTAAAGATGTTTTTCCTGAATTCCCTGTTGGATTTATTGGTGACTATTTTATATTTAATGGACCCTAGTTCTGGTCTCCCCCAGCATGAGTTTACGTTTGCACACCACGTCCAAATTGAGATTTCAGAAATCTCTTTCAGGTTAAATAGGACACGGGGGGCCTGACATTATTTGCCTCAAGTGATGACCTTTTGGACTCTGGCAGTTCTGCGGAATTGTGCTGCCCTCTCATGTTGCTGCAGTTGGACAACCACAAACCTAATTGTCGAGCTGAATAATGCAACTGTGATCACCTTGATCCGTCTATGGGGAGCAAATTGACTGACACTGCGAATGTCTCCAGTGCCAGACCCAGGACTGGCAGAGCTGTATGGATATTGTATGTTTGCAGAGGTCTTCCTGAAGGTGAGGGGAGCATTGACAGAGCTGTACCATCTCCTTCAGGTAGACCTCTGCACCATCATTGCCAGGTAGATGTGCCTCATACTGGAAGCCCACCATGTGGTAGAATGGTGGGACACCATTCTTGCCATCTGATATTGCGGGCAACTCTTTCCTGCTCTTACTGGTTCCTTCTGTGCCAAGTCCAGTACTAGTGGCACACTACAATCCCTGTAGTGGCAAAAAAAACCTACAACATAGTGGGAAGCCGTCAGCCGTGTCTCAGTGGGTAGCACTCTCGCCCTTGAGAGGAGAAGGTTGTGGGTTCCAGCCCCACTCCGAAGACCTGAACACAAAATCAAAACTCACCCCTCAGTGCTGCACTGACACATCCCTGGTGCAATGTGTTAATCTAGCCCAGAGGGAGCCGGTGTTGAGAGAGATGTTGCACAGAGAAAGCTTCATTTAAAGGTTCATTGCTTCAGTTTTCTTTTCAGGAAAGAAAGAAAGAATTTGCATTTATATAGCGCCTTTCACAACATCAGGACATCCCAATGCGCTTTACAGCCAATGAATTATTTTTGAAGTGCAGCCACTGTTATAATGTAGGAAATGCAGCAGCCAGTTTGCGCACAGCACGATCCCACAAACAGCAGTGAGATAATGACCAGAGCATCTGTTTTAGTGATGTTGGTTGAGAGATAAATACTGGCCAGGACACCGAGGAGAATTCCCCTGCTCTTCTTCGAATAGTGGCCATGGGATCTTCTACTTCCACCTGAGAGGGCAGACGGGGCCTCAGTTTAACGTCTGATCCAAAAGACCAACACTTCCGACAGTGCAGCACTCCCCCTGCACTGCACTGGAGTGTCAGCCTAGATTTTGTGCTCAAGTCTCAGGAAGAATCCCTCGTTTGCATCCTGACTCAACGCACCATCAGGCTTTTGTAACATGGCCTCTAAACCGAATGCCCCTCTTCCCATTCAAATATTGCCCAGGCCCCATCAGCAAATCAAATACTGCAATATAAACAGGATGGAATAATTACCGGTTTATTACCCAATCTCAGCTCAAGGCACACATTTAACACATTGACATGTTCTAATAAAAGAAATAAAAAGAACCAGGAGGGAGATGAAGAGAAGGGTTTTTTTACGCAGCGAGTTGTTCTGATCTGGAATGCGCTGCCTGAAAGGGCGGTGGAAGCAGATTCAATAATAACTTTCAAAAGGGAATTGGATAAATACTTGAAAAGGAAAAATTTGCAGGGCTGTGGGTAAAGAGCAGGGGAGTGGGACTAATTGGATAGCTCTTTCAAAGACATGATGGGCCGAATGGCCTCTTTCTCTGCTGTAAGATTCTACGAAAAACAGAGTACTGGGAACCTGAAATAAAGGCAGAAAGTGCTGGGAATACATAACAGATCCATCGGCATCTGAGGGAGGTGATAGGAGAAATTTGCCTAGATCCACGACCAAGCCTGTTCGAACGCCCTGGGAGCAACGATTACAAGAAAATCGGACAGGCCAGATCTCTTTCAAGGAACCCGCATAATTCTCCAATATTCACTGAGCCAGGGAAACCTCCCCTAATGGGTTAATGTTTTGGATGTTCTCCTCCCTCAAAATGAGTCCCAACCAAAATCCTTTGAAGGGGAGGGAGAAAGGAATGGAAGGGTATGCTGATAGGGTGAGATGTTAAAGGGCTGGGGGAGGAGTCTCGTGTGGAGCATAAATGCCGGCATAGACCAGTTGGGCCGAATGGCCTGTTTCTGTGCTGTAAATTCGATGTAATTCTACTTTTGCTCTCAGCTGCCGTGGATTTTCTGCGTTTTCTCTTCCTATCTAATAAAAAAAAAGCAGATTATTCATGTCTTTTCATTTAAGATGTTTTGGGTTGTTTGAATTCACATCCATTTATAGGATTAAATGGTCGGGGATTCAGATAACACCAGCTGGTCAGTTTTATAAGCTAGCAAAATTATTCATAAGGGTTCCTCAGCAAGCTACAATAGTGAGCACTTATTGTGATTTAAATTAACCATATTGTAACGTCAAAGTCTTTTTTAGATGTGACATTTAAAAAGAATCACGTTGGCCGTCCTATTTTTTCGGACTGTGAATTTAAGAATAATTTAGCACCCAGTTTGTTGTGATAGTACGAAAGGCAATAATGGTATTTGAAGCATTGGTTTAAAATAAAACACCTTGGGTACAGCAAAGATCCTACCATTCCTCAGCTCTGTTTAAATCACACCGGACTAGCCATGTGGTTAGGTTGCTATTTATAGCTGTACTGAAGGTTTGGCTGCCAGAGAGGGTTAGACAAGTGGGAGAAGAAGATGAGAGACTACAGCAAAATGCAGAGCGTTTTCTTTGCAGAGAGACTCTAATGCAGAGACTCTAAATCTTTCGGCAAATAGGTGTGATGGCGCGGAGTGGTGAGGGCGAGACTGAAGGGGAGAAAACCTGAAGGGGTAAAAAACTGGGAGCCCCAGGGGAAAAATCATAGAAAGTCACTTGAAAAATAGTTTCTCATTGAACACTTTTGTTTATTAATTATAAAAATATTGGAGCTGGGGATGAAAGGCTGTTTGATGCAGGCAGGGCGGCTGATGAAACCTCCAGGAATATGTCCACCTAGAGTTGGCAACCCTACCCCTTGCAGATGCTAATGAGGGACCTGACGCCTGTTTCAGGACCCCTCAGGGAGATTGGCCTTGCCCTGAACTGAGCAGGAGTCGTTGGGCCTGCCCCGCTGAGGCTTCCCAGGTGTGGATGTGGCCTAGCAAGCGAGCGCCGCCAAAAAGGTAAAGCAATTGTGTTTTTTTGGTTTGATGTGGGGCCAGGAGCAGCTCCCACAAGATTTATTTTCGGGTCACATCAAGGGGGGATCGGCAGTGGAGGCTCAAAAGGCCACAACAGCTCACCCAAATAATGTTAATGAGGCCCGAGGCCCAATTTCGGACTTTCCTGCCCGCCCGATACTTCTCTCTGCGCTCTGTCCAAACGATGCTTAACGTCAGGCCCCAGAGACGAAAATCTAGCCACATGGCTTTTCCTGGCTCAACTAACCTTAACCTTTCAGGTGTCCCTTTATGAAAAAAGGCAGCCTCTCCACCTATCTTGTCCCCTCCCCCCCTTTCCTTTCCTGAAGTCCCTGTACCCTCGTAACTTACAGGCCCTGAATTTCCTCGGATTTTCTGCCACTGCGTAATCGGGGTTTCAGCTGCACTTCCCAGTAAAGTTACAGCAGCAGAAAGTCCGAGGAAATTCAGGACCATAGCCATTCCCATCATGCTGGTTCAACTTAACTCTATTCCTCTAACCTCAGAGCATCCCACTGCCTCTAGTCCAAGGGCCAATGGTGTACCCCAACAGGAGACAACACCAATAGTACCCCAATAGGAGCTGAGGCCAATATTATGCCAATAGGAACCAGTACCAGTGATACCCCAGGAGAAAAGTGTAAAAAAAATTGGAAAACAAAAGTTTGTGTATTCCTTACAGGAACAGCATATAAAAAGCAGACAGCAGCAAGTCAAGGGAGGCAGAACGATTTCAGCTGGCAAGGCACAAGAGATGAACTGACTCCCAAAGGACAGCAAATTAGCCTGTTCGACTCGTACACTCCTCACTGCTGGTCTAGGTTTAGGTTTAGCGAGTTGGTGTTTGATGCGTGTAGAGTCAAAGGATGATTTGGACTGTCATCCACACAGAATTATATCCTGGCACGACACTCACTCTGTATGCTGCTGGTGTATTTCAGGAGCCCAGTCAGTGTCACCTTGGACACCAACCAGGAACATCGAACCTCAGGAGCACATCGGTTCAGGGGGTTACGTGAGGTCGGTATAAAGTGAGATGATCAAATACTGCACAGGGCAAAATGGCTCAGATGCTATTGGAGGGGGAGGGTTGAATGTGGTCTCTGGATCATAGGGACAGGAGGAGGCCATTCAGCCCCTCGAGCCTGTTCCGCCATTCAATCAGATCATGGCTGATCTGTACCTCAACTCCATTTACCCGCCTTTGCTCCGTATCCCTCGATACCCTTACCCAACAAAAATCGATCGATCTCAGTCTTGAAAGCTCCAATTGTCTCCCAGCGTCCACAGCCTTTTGGGGAGAGAGTTCCAGATTTCCACTCCCCTTTGTGTGAAAAAGTGATTCTTGATTTCACTCCTGAACGGCCAAGCTCCAATTTTAAGATTGTGCCCCCTTGTTCTGGATTCCCCCACCAGAGGAAATAGTTTCTCTCGATCTACCCTATCGAATCCCTTCATCATTTTAAATGATGATTTGATTAGATCATCCCCTCAATTTCTAAACTCAAGGGAATACAAACAGGTCAGGGGTGAATGGTGCTGATGTGACAATGGATGATTAGACTTAAGTTTGCTTTCGGGGATCAGGAAGTATTTATGCAGTTCTTTCTCCCAGGAATTGAAATGATTGGTTTAGAGTCCATGATAAGATAGACTGTACATGGTTCATTAACTTGACATTGCAAGATTTTTCATTGTCTTGAAGCACTATCTGTTTCTCTATGGCCCCTTCAATTACCTTAACTCCACTGAATTGCCTTCGGATGCGTTGGTGCAACACTCCCAAATCTCCTCGATCGTCTATCCATCTCCCCGCCCATTGCATCTCCGCCCAGAATAATGGCCCCATCCCCGTGGTTACCGAGCCTGGCACGCGAGTTTCCTGCAATTGCACTCGCTCAGAGGCTCTCTTCAAATTACAACCCGATTTTCAGGCACAGCAAGAAACAAAATCATTTTTCTGGTGTTTTATTACAAATTTTTTTGAGCGTTTCTCTCTCATTTATTCTCACTGAGACCCTCTCTGTATTATCTGTTTCTTTGAATGCATTTTATGGCATCAGGACGAGTCACATTAAAAATTGAAAAGCTGCCCTGATTGCAGGCTTTTAAACACGCTGTGCCTAATGTGCATGAATGATGGTTAAATGGGATGAAATTTTAATTTTCATACTTGAAAAGCTATACGGTGTGAGTTCAGCACTTTCCTCGGGCCCCAGTTGTTTCTATTGATTTATGCTCATTTTGCGTTCAGGCACATTCTAATGAGATTCGCAGGAAATTTGAGCATAACTTGACATCGGCAGAATAGCCCCATTTTTGGGACCACGTTCTGGGTTGCAGCCACGGAGGAAATCCCAGACCCACGTGTGAGGAATGGCTACTCAGGCAGGGTACGGCAAGTGTTTGGTCATTCAAGTATCTGCACTTTAGAACAAGGCAGCGTTTTAAGGAAAGGAGGAAAGAGAACTGAAGGGAGAAGAAACATAGAGGAGGCCATTCAGGCCCTCGAGCCCATTCCGCCATTCAATTAGATCCTGGCTGATCTGTGTCTTAACTTCATTTACCCGCCTTTGCTCCATAATCCCTCGATACCCTCACCCAACAAAAATCTATCGATCTCAGTCTTGAAAATTCCAAATGACCACCGTCCCAGCATCCACAACCTTTTGGGGGAAGAGAGTTCCAGATTCCCACTGCTCTTTATGTGAAAAAGTACTTTCTGATTTTACTCCAGAATGGTCTAGATCTAATTTGTAAATTGTGCCCTCTTGTCCTGGATTCCCTCACCAAAGGAAATAGTTTCTCCGTAACCCTATCAAATGACTGAATAATTTTAAAGACCTCGATCAGATCACCCCTCAACATCCCAAACTGGACGACTGCCTTTACCGTACCGAGGAACTCAACATCAGCGGATTGACCTGAAGCACGAGGCCACAGCCTGGGCTATGATCCTAAATTCCCCGGTGGGGACCACGCATCAGGTTTTCTGCTTAGCGTTTTGTCCAATGACTTTATATCTTTTGGTGCTTGGCAGCTTCCGAAGAGTTGTTGCCTTTTTCAAACGGGAATGGAAACCTCTCCATCGCTGCTGACGGGATAAAGGAATGATCGACTGGCTTCTAGGATTCAAGGATCTTCAATCGAATATGACTGGAATGTCTCACTAAGTATTTAATCATCAACAGCCCTCAGTCCAGTTCTTAACCTGATATCGATTCAGTTCAATTTTTTTTCAAAGGAGTTAATTGACGTTACATTAACTGCGTTTTCAGAAAGTCTGTTTAATTGATCCATTACCCTGTGGGAAGAAATTCTTCAAATCTCCAGCCTCGATGGAAGCTGATTAATTATGTACCTGCCCCCCTCTGGTTCTGCTTCACCTCCCTGCAGGAAGGTGCATTTTTGAAGATGCAGAAATTATGCATCAGGTTGATCTGATCTCCGTATTAACATAGCAAGAGTTTCAGGCAGGAGAACACCATTCAGCCCATCTAGCCCACCCATCCACTGTGTTCCCTTGGTGCATCTCTAATAATCCTGAATCCCATTGTTGACAAGAAGATGTCCAGTTCCTTCTCGAAACCCATTAAGGTTTCTTGATCCACCACCAGTGCTAGTGCTCTCAAAGTTTCCCTGATGGATCAACGAGTTAATCCAGTGAATAGCTGAGCCATACGGAATAGGAAACTCCCATGTTTCATCCCCCAGCATCACCGGACTGGGGTGGAGAAATATCAGCCAGGGTTCCTGCTCCAGATTGCTATCCAGTGATCTGTGCTGGAAGTGCAAAAATGAGGACCGCATCAGATGGGATGAACTCATTGTCGAATAGCCCATTGACTGTCAAGGCTCACACATGCATAATGGCCACTCAGAATCATAACACAGGGAAGGGGCCAATCACTTGAGGAAAGAAGGGAAAGAAGATGATTGGGAACCTGATTGGAAAGAAAAATAATCCCATCTCCTGAACAGGCTGGAGCTCTTTCCTCTAGAAAAGAGAAGACTGAGGGGTGACCTGAAAGGGGTCTAAGATTATGAAAGGGTTTAATAAGATCGACATAGAGAAGATGTTTCCAATTGTGGGGGAGACCAGAACTATGGGCCATAAATATAAGATAGTCACTAATAAATTCAATAGGGAATTCAGGAGAAACTTCTTTACCCAGAGAGTGGTGAGAATGTGGAACTTGCTACCACAAGGAGTAGTTGAGGTGAATAGCATAGATGGATTTAAGGGGAAGCTGGATAAACACATGAGGGAGAAAGGATATGCTGATAGGGTGCGATGAATAGGGGAGAGAGGAGACTCGTGTGGAGTATAAACACAAGCATGGACCAGTTGGGCCGAATGGCCTGTTTCTGTGCTGTACATTCTATGTAATTCCTCGGCATACATCTGGATCTGTAGCAGGTGGCTCGACAGCAAATTCTCTTTTGGTGGACAATGGGAGATCGAGATATTCTAGCACAGCTAGAGTGACGGCCTCTTTTATATTCTGAGGGCATTTCAGCTCTCTGCAGCTTAGTGAATTGCTTCACACATTACTGTCAGTAAGAAAGGGAAGAGTGATAGAATTCAATGAGGAATGCGTTTCCCATTGGACTTAAGTACATTTTGATACCTACATTGATGTGGGTGTGCCAACAGGTCTAAGCTCCTCCAATCCCTCCTTCACCCTCTACTATTGGTGACCCCTTTCTTTGTTTTCCATCCTACCAAGGACATCCTCTCATTTTCTCACAACGAATCTCCCTTGGTGGGTTATGTGGGGTATGCGGCTCCATATCCTTCACTACTGCTGCCCTCTGCAAAAGGAGGGTGCAAAGGAGGGCCACAAGATTAATTTGTGGTTTAGAGCATCTTAGTTACCAGGATAGGCTCAAAGAGCTGGGTCTCTACACTTTAGAGAAGTGTAGACTTATGGGTGATTTGATCGAGGTTTATAAGATGATGAAGGGAATAGATTGCCTTTGTGCAGACAGACTTTTCAACTATATGGGTTAGGGAGGACCAGGGCGTCACAGTCACAAGTCACGTAAAGATCAGATCGAGGTTAGATGTCAGGAGGTGGTTCTTTTCCCAGAGAATAATGGGCCTCTGGAACAGGTTGTCACCGATTCACTGAATTCCTTCGAGTGAGAGCTGGACCTGTTTCTGGCTGGGGCGGAGATCACCTGGGACAAGAGGCAGGTGATGGATAACATTAATCAGGGCCAGAGTGGTCTCTGGGACAAGAGGCAGGTGATGGATAACATTAATCAGGGCCAGAGTGGTCTCTGGTACAAGAGGCAGGTGATGGATAACATTAATCAGGGCCAGAGTGGTCTCTGGGACAAGAGGCAGGTGATGGATAACATTAATCAGGGCCAGGGTGATCTCTGGTACAAGAGGCAGGTGATGGATAACATTAATCAGGGCCAGAGTGATCTCTGGACTAGTTTCGATCACCTATGGCAGTCGTAGAGGAATTTCCCAGATCTTTTATTCCCCCTCCTAATTGGCCTGGGTTTTTATCTGGTGGGGTGAGGAGTGTCTGTATTGTGATGGACTGTTATGTGCGACAGGCTGGATGGACCAGAGGGTCTTTTCCTGTCTGTCATTCTTCGTTTGTTCGTATGTTTAGTAAATTCTAATCAGTTCTCCATATCAGTCTTTCCTCCTGTTCTGACTCCCCGCTCTGTGATTTACATAATCTGATTGCACCTGACATTTGTACTCAGGGGCACAATACAGAACAGTCTGGGTGAAGGGATTACCAGCTCTCCGATAATCATCTCTTGCGTAAGGACTTCGCTTCTCATCCATTCTGTCCTTTAGTGTAAGAACAAGAAAATCCGCCAAAAATAATTGAAGGAAGGGCGTTAACCCTTTCAGTACCACAGTCAGGAGCAGGATCATCATTTGCAGAGGAGAGAGGCTTAAGGACACACAAAGGGTCATTTTGAAAATGGGCAATAGTGAATTTGACGTCCGTTTTTACACCTCGCCCAAAGTCAATGAGCGGGGTGTAAAACGGGCGGCAACCAAAGTTAAAATGACCCCCAATGAGACCGATTTTCCCCTAATTACTGGCATAACTCAAGTCTAAAAGGTTAAGAACTGGACTTGATCCTAATGGTATGGTGTTGGCTGTGGATCAGTGGGTAGCACGCTCACCTCCTGAGTCAGACAGTTCACGGGTTCACGTCCCACTCCAGAGACTTAAGCACATAGTTTATAGGCTGACACTTCTGTGCCAGTGTGGAGGGAGTGCTGCACTGTTGGAGGTGCTGTCTTTCTGATAAACCAAGGTCCTGCCTACCCTCATAGGTGGATGTAAAAGATCCCATAGTACCATCCAAAGATGAGCAGGGGAGTTTTCCCCAGCGTCCTGGGCTAATGGACTGGAGGGAGGAGTACAGTGGTGTTCCCCAAGACTTGGTACTGGGACCACTGCTTTTCTTGATTTATATTAATGACTTGGCCTTGGGTGTACAGGGCACAATTTCAAAATTTGCAGATGACACGAAACTTGGAAGTGTAGTAAACAGTGAGGAGGATAGTGATAGACTTCAAGAGGCTATAGACAGGCTGGTGGAATGGGCAGACATGTGGCAGATGAGATTTAATGCAGAGAAGTGCGAAGTGATACATTTTGGAGGAATTATAAACTGAAGGTTACAATTCTAAAGAGGGTGCAGGAACAGAGAGACCTGGGGGTATACGTGCACAAATCTTTGAACGATGGCAGGACAGGTTGAGAAAGCGGTTTAAAAAGCATATGGGATCCTGGGCTTTATAAATAGAGACATAGAGTACAAAAGCAAGGAAGTTATGATGAACCTTTAGAAAACACTGGCCCAACCACAACTGGAGTATTGTGTCCAATTCTGGGCACCGCACTTTAGAAAGGCCTTAGAGAGGATACAGAAAAGATTTACTAGAATGGTTCCAGTGATGAAGGACTTCAGTTACGTTCTCTGCTCTAGAATCATAGAATCATAGAATGGTTACAGCATGGAAGGAGGCCATTTGGCCCATCGAGCCCGTGCTGGCTTTATGCGAGAGCAATCCAGCTAGTCCCACTCCCCCGCCCTTTCCCCATAGCCCTGCAAATTATTTCCTTTCAAATCCTTATCCAGTTCTCTTTTGAAGGCCATGATTGAATCTGCCTCCACCACCCCCTCAGGCAGCGCATTCCAGATCCTAACCACTCGCTGTGTAAAAAAGTTTTTTCTCATGTCACCTTTGGTTCTTTTGCCAATCGCCTTTAATCTATATCCGCTGGTTCTTGACCCTTCCGCCAATGGGAACAGTTTCTCTCTATCTACTCTGTCTAGACCCTTCATGATTTTAAATACCTCTATCAAATCTCCTCTCAACTGTCTCTGTTCCAAGGAGAACAACCCCAGCTTCTCCAGTCTATTCACATAACTAAAGTCTAAAGCCACATAACATTCTAATAAATCTTTTCTGCAGCCTCGCAAAGGCCTTCACATCCTTCCTAAAGTGTGGTGCCTCCTTCTGTGCTGTAACCATTCCATGATTCTATTCTAATATTTAACAGATTATCTGGTCACTTATCTCATTGCTGTTTGTGGGACCTTGCTGTGCGCAAATTGGCTGCCGCGTTTCCTACATTCTAACAGTGACTACACTTCAAAAATACTTCATTGGCCGTGAAGCGCTTTGGAACATCCTGAGGTTGTGAAAGGCGCTATATAAATGCAAGTTCGTTCTTTTTTTTTCTTTTATAACAATTTCAACTGGAACCCTGAGATAAGATGACACCCAAGTCCACGGTAACTGAAGTCGTAACGGGTTTTGAAAACGTAGCCTTTTGAAGCGTCAGTCTGTTTACGCGCCAGCTGAGCTGTGACATGTTCCAACACACGAATCGGGAGTTGAGAGATAATTCCGGCACACTGGAAAGTGATGATCAGCTAGGGTGTTGCGTTTTTTTCACTTTCCTCCCCCCTCAGCTTGGACAAAAAAAACGTCATCTCCACCAAGCTCTAACTGTGCCAAGGACCGTCACACGTAACATAAGGCGCTCTCCGAGCCGTGAGAAACTGTCACCTCATACATGGTGAGGTGTCCTAAATATATATATCAGGAGTCACAGTAAGTCAGTGTTACAGTGAGCTACTTGTATTAACCCATACAGAAATAGCTTTATCACCATTACATTAACCCTAAGATATAAACTAGAAAACAATTCTTTTACAACCACCTGAACAGGGAGATGGGGACTTTGGGTTTAATCAGAACGACAGGACCTCAGACAGTGCAGCACTCCCTCAGTACTGCACTGGAGTGTCAGCCTAGGTTACGTGGTCGAGTCTCTGGAGTGGGACTTAAACCCACAACTTTCTAACTCAGAGGCAAGAGTGCCATCAGTGAGCCAAGCAAAGACTTGTGTTGTCTAACAGCTTCTTACCTCTAGTCTCTAATCTCTGGCACAGATGTTTTTATCTCTGTTTTATTACTGTGACTGTTGTTTCTCTCAGCTTTCCTTCTTTGCTCTTCCTAAGCAACAAATAAACCACCCAACATGCACTTCCTCCTCTCTGCCTCCTCACTAAGAAATCAAGGCTTGCCACAGTCCCCTGTCACCAGTCGTTCCTGGATCCCTCGATCGTCCTGTTGCAGATCACCTTGAAGCCGAGCTTTGGGGTTTTCAGAAGGCCTTTGATAAAGTCTCACATAAGAGGTTAATGTGCAAAATTAGAGCACATGGGATTGGTGGTAATATACTGGCATGGATTGAAAATTGGTTAACAGACAGGAAACAGAAAGTAGGAATAAATGGGTCTTTTTCGGGGTGGCAGGCAGTGACTAGTGGGGTACCGCAGGGATCAGTGCTTGGGCCCCAGCTATTCACAATATATATCAATGATTTGGATGAGGGAATCAAATGTAATATTTCCAAGTTTGCTGATGACACAAAACTCGGTGGGATCGTGAGTTGTGAGAAGGATGCAAAGAGGCTTCAAGGCGATTTAGACATGTTGAGTGAGTGGGCAAATACATGGCAGATGCAGTATAATGTGGATAAATGTGAAGTTATCCACTTCAGAAGGAAAAACAGAAAGGCAGAGTATTATTTAAATGGTGATAGATTGGGAAATGTTGATGTACAAAGGGACCTGGGGGTCCTTATTCGCAAGTCACTGAAAGCAAACATGCAGGTGCAGCAAGCAGTTAGGAAGGCAAATGGTATGTTGGCCTTCATTGCAAGAGGATTTGAGTACAGGGAGCAGGGATGTTTTACTGCAGTTGTACAGGGCCTCAGTGAGACCACACCTGGAGTATTGTGTGCAGTTTTGGTCTCCTTACCTAAGAAAGGATATACTTGCCATAGAGGGAGTGCAGCGAAGGTTCACCAGACTGATTCCTGGGATGGCAGGACTGTCGTATGAGGAGAGATTGGGTCGATTCGGCCTGTATTCACTCGAGTTTAGAAGAATGAGAGGGGATCTGATTCAAACGTATAAAATTCTGACAGGGCGAGACAGACTGGATGCTGGGAGGATGTTTCCCCTGGCTGGTGGGGTCCAGAACGAGGGGTCACAGTCTCAGGATACGGGGTAGGACATTTAGGACTGAGATGAGGAGAAATTTCTTCACTCAGAGTGAATCTGTGGAATTCTCTACCACAGAAGGCTGTGGAGGCCAAGTCACTGAATATATTTAAGAAGGAGCTGGATAGATTTCTAGACACAAAAGGCATCAAGGGGTCTGGGGAAAGAGCAGGAATATGGTATTGAGATAGAGGATCAGCCATGATCATATTGAATGGCGGAGCAGGCTCGAAGGGCCGAATGGCCTACTCCTGCTCCTATTTTCTATGTTTCCATGTTTTGCCTTTTCTATAGTATTTCCCTCCCTAAACCTCTCCGCCTCTCTCCCCTCCTTTAAGACCCTTCTTAAAACATCCTCTTTGACCGAGCCTTTGCTCACCCACCCGAATATCTCCTTCTTTGGCTCAGTGTCAATACTTGTCTGTTTTACGTTCCTGTGAAGCACCTTGAGATGTTTTACTATATTAAAGGCGCAATGTAGATGCGAGTTGTTGTATTTAGTATTTTGTATACTGTTAGGAGGTCCTCTCTCAGCTATTTCCTTTCAAGGGTGGAGAGCCCAAATAGTCTCCGCTCTCTGATCAGTTACCAAGGCTGCTCAGCAATTAAATAAAGACTTTATTATTAAAGAATGCAGTAAAAATTAATTGATTAGAAAACTTCAGGTAGAAAGTCATTTTAGATACATAGAAACTTCTTATCTTGTATGAAGTTGGGCTTGGCTTCGAGATTTCACCTCACACCCCAAGATCTTCAACAGCTTGTGGTGGCATTTGTTGTGCTAACTATATACAGCGTTTAGTTACTTAGTGGAAGGAGGAGCAACAGACTCCAGGAAAAGGATGAGAATTTACAGCTCTGAAAAAATCGATTGTTACCACCAACATCTCAGTCTTAAATACACCACCACATATATAATAAACTATAACACTCTCATACCCCACACCCCTCACTGTAACACTCTGATATACCCCTCACCCCTCACTGTAACACTCTGATATACCCCACACCCCTCACTGTAACACTCTGATATACCCCACACCCCTCACTGTAGCACTCTGATATACCCCACACCCCTCACTGTAACACTCTGATATACCCCACACCCCTCACTGTAACACTCTGATATACCCCACACCCCTCACTGTAACACTCTGATATACCCCACACCCCTCACTGTAACACTCTCTGATATATCCCACACCCCTCACTGTAACACTCTGATATACCCCACACCCCTCACTGTAACACTCTCTGATATAACCCACACCCCTCACTGTAACACTCTCTGATATACCCCACACCCCTCACTGTAACACTCTGATATACCCCACACCCCTCACTGTAACACTCTGATATACCCCACACCCCTCACTGTAACACTCTGATATACCCCACACCCCTCACTGTAACACTCTGATATACCCCACACCCCTCACTGTAACACTCTGATATACCCCACACCCCTCACTGTAACACTCTGATATACCCCACACCCCTCACTGTAACACACTCTGATATACCCCACACCCCTCACTGTAACACTCTCTGATATACCCCACACCCCTCACTATAACACTCTGATATACCCCACACCCCTCACTGTAACACTCTCTGATATATCCCACACCCCTCACTGTAACACTCTGATATACCCCACACCCCTCACTGTAACTCTCTCTTATATACCCCACACCCCTCACTGTAACACTCTCTTATACCCCACACCCCTCACTGTAACACACTCTGATATACCCCACACCTCTCACTGTAACTCTCTCTGATATACCCCACACCCCTCACTGTAACTCTCTCTGATATACACCACACCCCACACTGTAACACTCTCTGATATATCCCACACCCCTCACTGTAACACTCTGATATACCCCACACCCCTCACTGTAACACTCTCTGATATATCCCACACCCCTCACTGTAACACTCTCTGATATACCCCACACCCCTCACTGTAACTCTCTCTTATATACCCCACACCCCTCACTGTAACACTCTCTGATATACCCCACACCTCACTGTAACTCTCTCTTATACCCCACACCTCACTGTAACACTCTCTGATATACCCCACACCCCTCACTGTAACACACTCTGATATACCCCACACCCCTCACTGTAACTCTCTCTGATATACCCCACACCCCTCGCTGTAACTCTCTCTGATATACCCCACACCCCTCACTGTAACTCTCTCTGATATACCCCACACCCCTCACTGTAACTCTCTCTGATATACCCCACACCCCTCACTGTAACGCTCCCTGATATACCCCACACCCCTCACTGTAACGCTCCCTGATATACCCCACACCCTCACTGTAACGCTCTCTGATATACCCCACACCCTCACTGTAACGCTCTCTGATATACCCCACACCCCTCAGTGTAACTCTCTCTGATATACCCCACACCCCTCACTGTAACTCTCTCTGATATACACCACACCCCACACTGTAACACTCCCTGATATACACCACACCCCACACTGTAACACTCTCTGATATACCCCACAACCCTCACTGTAACACTCTGATATACCCCACACCCCTCGTTGTCACTCTCTCTGATATACCCCACACCCCTCACTGTAAAACTCTCTGATATACCCCACACCCCTCACTGTAACACTCTGATATACCCCACACCCCTCACTGCAAAACTCTCTGATATACCCCACACCCCTCACTGTAACACTCTGATATACCCCACACCCCTCACTGTAACACTCTGATATACCCCACACCCCTCTCTGTAACACTCCGTCATATACCATTATTAGGTTGTGACTGAAAGGAATTACTGAGCCTAACATTGTGAGGGAACTGGATGAACATCAGCAGACATGCAGTCAGTGATGTAAGACAACAGGTTTGGTAGCTGATTCACACATTGCAGCTTACAGAACTGGGAAAGTTGGTGCACAGCTTCAGGATCTCTGACACAGCCCCAGAAAAGTTGACAACTCAAAAAACAGCCAAACAAAAGTCCTGAATAAAGGCCTAGAATCAAGGCCACTGCTTCAAGGTGACTGAATCTCTTTATCATTAGTGCTGAGAAGGTTAAGGGATGGCCTGATAGAGGTCTTCAGGATTATGATAATGTAAAAAGTGATGGGTTGTTTCCATTAATTGGTGAGATGGTAATGAGAGGGCACTAATTTAAGATAATAACAAATCCAATTAAAGGGAAAGTTAGAAAAAAATTGATTACACAGAGGGTGGTTTAAATGTTCCTTACTGCACATCGTTACTGAAACAGTCCATAAATTCTTTTAAAGGGAAATGCTTGAAAAAGTAGAATATTACAGGATAAAGAGAGTGAGCAGAAGAGGAGGAATAGACAAGGTGGCTTACATGGAGAAGAGTGATGATGTGGAGATGCCGGTGATGGACTGGGGCGGACAAATGTAAGGAGTCTTACAACACCAGGTTATAGTCCAACAGTTTTATTTGAAATCACAAGCTTTCGGAGCTTTCCTCCTTCGTCAGGTGAGTGAAGGGTTCCATAAAGGCACAGCATATATAGTCAGAGAACAATGCCTGGTGATTACAGATAATCTTTCCAACTGCACGTTATCACACCCCGGCAGAGAGATAATCAAAGCAATCAAAGGAGTGGATGGTGTTCAGACAGAGAAACATTACATCCCAGACTACTGAATACACAAGCGGTCAGAACACAAAGACAGAGAGAGAGAGAGAGACACCTGAAAGGCAGAGAGAGAGAGACACCTGAAAGGCAGAGAGAGAGAGAGAATGGCCAGTTGTATTAAAAACAGATAACTTTTTTTCGCTGGTGGGGTTACATGTAGCGTGACATGAACCCAAGATCCCGGTTGAGGCCGTCCTCATGGGTGCGGGAACTCGGCTATCAATTTCTGCTCGACGATTTTGCATTGTCCAGCACAGACTTGATGGGCCAAATGGGCTGTTTCCGTGCTGTGACATTCTATGATTCTTTGAGAGCAAGGGAAATCCCAACACAGATCTCAGGTGCATGCCACTAGCTACATCTTTCCAATCTCAGAAACATTCATTTAATTAAACTATCTGCTTTCTATCCTTGAGCCATCCCTCCATCCAATGCCATCACCTTACCTTGGTCTTAATCTTAATAAGTCTCTTAGGTGCTTTCTGAAAGTCAAAATATTCCACATCCACAAACAAGTTGTATTTATATCACACCTTGAATGTTGAAAGACTTCCCAAAGTGCTTCACAGAGGTGTAACTTTAAAAAATCCCCTGCATTCCCTTTGTCTATATACTCAGTAATTTCCTCAAAAGAATTTGATTAAGTTAGTTAAACATGACCTGCCCTTTACAAATCCATATTGGCAGATCCTGATTAGCCTGTATCTTTCCGAGCGTTCACTAATGTTATCCTTTATTATGGTCTCTAACAGATTTCCTACTGCTAACATGAGGGTCATTGTTCTACAGTTACTTTGCATAACTCTTTCCCCTTTGATTATTTGTGGATATTGTGTAGCTTATCATTTGAATATCCTTGAAGTATGTCATTTGTTTTTTTTATTTTGCCCACTTTGTATCCTTTATTTTCTTAGCTTTATCATTTCTAAAATTTATATTCCAATTTTGGATGTAAAATCGGACTGCTGCAGAAACTTTTCAAACTTGAATATTGGCATTATGTTGATAGTGTGTCCACAATATCGGATTCAGAATTATTAAAAAAAAAACAAAAGCAGATCTGCAGTCTCCAGGTTGGGCTGAGCTCATCACCACCTCAGCAGAATTAAAAGATAACAAGTAAAATTTTCCACCTACGATTAAGTCACCAACGAAACAGTAAATCCTATGGTGCTGACAATATAATAGAATATTCCAAAATTGGTGGTAATCAAACAGAGAAACGGTAACCAATCTATGATGTATATGTATATGAAGATATTACAGCTGCAGAGATAACTAAAAACTTATCCTTCGAAGAGGAATCTATTCAATGAGCTACAAATTAAATGGGCTCACACTGACAGAAATATATTTATTTGTTTAAATTATGGAACATCACTTGAATGATGGAAGGAGACAAGACGGACCCGGGTAACCATTGGCCCATTACTTTGACATCAGTAATGGAAAAGATGCTTGAAGGAATCATTAGGGATGTAATATAGGATTACTTGGATAGGGAGGGACATACTGGGGACACCCAACATGGCTTCAAAAAAAAGGTCATGTCTAACAAATTTGTTTGTAGTTTTTGAAGAAGTCACCAAGACGGTGGATGAGGGAAGCCCAGTAGACATTGTCTAATTAGACTTCCAAAAAGCTTTCGACAAGATACCACGCAAAAGGCTTCTAAAACAAGATGGAAACCTCTGGTATTAGTGGTAATATATTGATCTGGATTGCGAACTGACTGGAAGGCTGTAGGCAGAAAGTAGTTATAAATAGATTTGGATCTGTTTGGAGACTGGTCACCAGTGGTGTCCCAGAGATTGGTGTTGAGACCATTGCTCTTTACTATTTTCATCAATGATCCAGGTGTTAGGAGCACAATCTGCAAATTTACATGGTACCAAGATCTGTGTGAGTGCCAGGACTGTAGATGATGCTCGACTGCTTCAAGCGGACTAGGCAAATGATGTTTGATTTGGAGAAGTGCAGTGTTATGCGTGTGGACAGGACAAATGCTCAAAATACATACACCCTTCAGGGAAAAGCATTAAAGCAGGTGGAGAAAGAAAGAGATCTGGGCGTCCTGGTGCATCGATCCCTAAAGGTTCATGAGCAATGCCGTGAAGTGATAGATGGAGAGAATAGGATGTTGGGGTGCATTTATAGCACAATTGACTATATGACAAAGCAGATTATTTTGTCCTTGGACAAGACCTCGGTCAGGCCTCATTTGGAATACTGCGTCCAGTTTTGGTCTCCTCACATGGTGGGTGATATTGAGGCTTTGGAAAGGGTGCTGAGGAGGGTCACTGGACTAATTCCCAGCTTCAAGCATCTTAGTTATCAAGATAGGCTAAATTTAGAGAAGTACTTTAGAGAAGTGTAGACTCAGGGGTGATCTGATTGAGGTTTATAAGATGATGAAAGGAATAGGTTGAGTTCCAGTTGACGGTTTGTTCCAATTAACTACGTTAGGGAGGACCAGGGGTCACAATTTTAAGTTGTACGAGGCCAGATCTAGGTCTTGGAGGTGGTTCTTTTCCCAGAAAACAGTGGATCTCTGGAACAGGCTGCTGGGTCATGCGGTGGGCACCGATTCGCTGAATTGCTTCAAGTGAGAGCTGACCTGTTTCTGGCTGGGGCGGAGGTCACTTCTTACAAAAGGTGAAATGTGAAGTGATACATTTCGGTAGGAAGAACGAAGAGAGGCAATATAAACTAGAGGGCACCACTCTAAAAGGGGTACAGGAACAGAGAGATCTGGGGGTATATGTGCACAAATCGTTGAAGGTGGCAGGGCAGGTTGAGAAAGCGGTTAAAAAAGCATACGGGATCCTGGGCTTTATAAATAGAGGCATAGAGTACAAAAGTATGGAAGTCACGATGAACCTTTATAAAACACTGGTTCAGCCACAGCTGGAGTATTGTCTCCAGTTCTGGGCACCGCACTTTAGGAAAGATGTGAAGGCCTTAGAGAGGGTGCAGAAGAGATTTACTAGAAAGATTCCCGGGATGAGGGACTTTTGTTACGTGGATAGACTGGAGAAGCTGGGGTTGTTCTCCTTGGAACAGAGAAGGTTGAGAGGAGATTTGATCAAGGTATTCAAAGTCATGAAGGATCTAGACAGAGTAGATAGAGAGAAACTGTTCCCATTGCTGGAAGGGTCAAGGACCAGAGGACGTAGATTTAAGGTGATTGGCAAAAGCACCAAAGGTGACTTGAGGAAAAACTTTTTTACACAGCGAGTGGTTATGATCTGGAATGTACTGCCCGAGGGGATGGTGGAGGCAGATTCAATCATGGCCTTCAAAAGGGAACTAGATAAGTACTTGAAAGGAAAAAATTCGCAGGGATACAGGGAAAGGGCAGGGGAGTGGGACTAGCTGGATTGCTCTTGCAAAGCCAGCATGGACTCGATGGGCCAAATGGCCTCCTTCCATGCTGTAACCTTTCTATGATTCTATGATTCTATGTTTTGGGATCATGTTCCGCAATTCAGTTTGTTTTTCTGCAAAGACTGAGACCCAATGGCCTCACCTTTGACAGTGAAAAGAATTAGTTACAAAGAGATTGCAGCAGGACATGAACTCGTGAGGATTTATACAGCTGCTAAACCCAATATCCATTAGGGAGGAAACAGAAGTACACAAAAGTACCATTTTTCCAGTGGTGGGTTTAGAAGTGATTAAGTGGGAAATGATCCCCCTGCTCCTCAAAGGAAAGTTTAAAAAACAAAAGTTGACCTGGAGTGACCTCTTTTGCTTGCGATCCTCTTCTCACTTGACTTCACCTGGCCGAAACGCAGCGGTAGATTCCCCGCTCAGGCCCAATGATATCATCAGCCCCTGATCTGCATATTTAAAGAAGCATCTCGGCAGCTTCAAGCGAGTGCCTTTGCTGCTTGCTCAGGACAGCAGGTTAAAATTGAATATGGAGGGATGCAGGCGGGACATCAGTGGGTTAGTCAACCAATTGATTTTAACTAGCAACCCACCTGGTTTCTGCCGGGCGAGTGGGGTTAAAATCGACCCCCGGGTTTCAAGTTTTCTCATCAGTTCATGGGGCGCGTCAAGACGTGTGGGTATAGATATAGAATCCCCAAAATTTGAGTTCAGAACCTCATCAAACCTGTCTTGCCTGTGCCTTCACAAGCTGTGTGTCAGCCATGGCTCAGTGGGTATCACTCTTGCCTCTGGGTTACTAAAGGTTGTGGGTTTAAGTCCCACTCCAGAGACTTGTAGCATGTAATCAAGGCTGACACTCCAGTGCCAATACTGAGGGAGTGCTGCACAGTTGAAGGTACCGTCTTTCTGATGAGATATTAAACTGAGGCCCTCTTAGGTTGACATAAAAGATTCCAGAGCACTATTCTAAGAAGAGCAGGTGAGTTCTTCATGGTGTCCTAGCCAATATTTATCCCTTGACCAACATCACCAGATAAAACACATTATCTGGTCATTATCACATTGGTGTTTGTGGGATCTTGCTGTGTGCAAATTGGCTGTAGTGTTTCCTACATCACAACAGTGACTACGCTTCAAAAGTATTTAATTGACTATAAAGTGCTTTAGGACATCCTGAGGCTGTGAAAGGTGCTATATAAATGCAAGTCCTTTAATCATTTTCCTCTTCCAGTATTTTACCTATTTCTCTGTTAAAAGTGTACGACTGATGGTGATATCCTGAGGTTGGAAGATTCCCCATCTGCCTGGCTTGGAATGGATTGTAGAGGTGTGATGGTCCCCCAACCCCTTCCCCCTGGTAAACTCTCACTGATGTTTAGAAGTTCCAAAACCTCTTCCTGATCCCTCAGTCGTGAGTTTCAAAAGTCAAACAAGTCGCACCGCAATAAATCAGGGGATTGGTCGGTCACAATCGTGTAGATGTCAGCTTTTCCCCGCAGTGATGTACAGAGGTAGTCTGCCTGTAATTGTTTTCCTCTGGTGAAATTAGTTTATCTTTGATAAAAGATGCAAAGAATGAAACTGAGACAGGGTCGCACTGCTCTGTGTATTTTAATAAAAAAAGCAGGCAGTCCCATTTATTACAATCATTTGTCACCTTTATATTTTTGGCTCAGTATTACGTGAGCATGAAATTAATTTGATAAAATATTAATACTAATGTGTGGAAGATGAATGAGGAGATAATGGTGAAATATCTAATATTAACTCTGATATTCTTTCCTGTTTTATTTCTGTCCATTCAATTTTCTTCCCTTCTCCTTTGAAGGCATTGATTGTGGGAGTACAGAACTGTAGCCGTCTCTACCTCACTCAGGTGCCCATTCTTCACAAATCAATCAAGACAATGGGCAACATACACACACAAACACACACTTGGATTCCCTTGAGTGTAGAAGATTGAAGGGTGATCCGATCGAGGTGTTTAAGATATTAAAAGAATTCGATTGGGTTGATACAGAGGAACTATTTCCTCTGAACATAGGAACATAGGAACAGGAGTAGGCCATTCAGCCCCTCGTGCCTGCTCCGCCATTTGATAAGATCATGGCTGATCTGTGATCTAACTCCATATACCTGCCTTTGGCCCATATCCCTTAATACCTTTGGTTGCCAAAAAGCTATCTATCTCAGATTTAAATTTAGCAATTGAGCTAGTATCAATTGCCGTTTGCGGAAGAGAGTTCCAAACTTCTCCCACCCTTTGTGTGTAGAAATGTTTTCTAATCTCACTCCTGAAAGGTCTGGCTCTAATTTTTAGACTGTGCCCCCTACTCCTAGAATCCCCGACCAGCGGAAATAGTTTCTCTCTATCCACCCTATCCACCCTCTGGTGGGGGTACCAAGAACGAGGGGGCACAATCTTAAAATTAGAGCTCGGCCATTTAGGAGGGAAATCAGGAAGCACTTTCTCACACAAGGGGTAGTTGGAATCTGGAACACTCTCCCCAAAAGACTGTGGATGTTGGGACAATAGAAATTTTCAAGACTAAGATTGAAAGATTTTTGTTAAATAAGAATATCGAGGGATATGGAGAAAAGACAAGTAAATGGAGTTGAGGGAAAGATCAGCCATGATCGAATGGAATGGCAGAACAGGCTGGAGGGGCAGAATGGCCTACTCCTGTTCCAATGTTCAGCCGACAACATTCAACCCTCCCAGTCTAACAGCACGTGAGCCATTTGATCATCTCACTTTATACCGAGCCCACGTAACCTCCGATCCCCTGAACAGATGTGCTCCTGAGAATGCGAACAAAGTGGATCGTGAACCGAGTGGGAACTTGAGAATTTGGTGAGAGTGGGGGTCTGTGGTAAAATAGTGGGTGAATTGAAAGTAAAATTTAGTTTAAAATTGAACTTAGAACTTTAAAACAAACTGCAAATTAGTTAACAGTTAACAGAAACTGTAAGTCAGTAGCAGTTAACAGTTAACAGTCAGTCAGCTGTAAGTGATTGCCTGGATAGAGGGTAATTACTGTGAGCTGGAAGCTGATTGAACAGTTGTAACTGGTCTTCTCAAAAGGTGTATAAAGTAGGTGGTTATCTGCTGAAGCACAGAGCGGGCATTGCAAAGAGAGTGGATTATGCACTGAGTGGGAATTAGGTGTAGAAGGGGAAGGACAGTGAACAGAGAGGAGGAGCTCTGAGAGACCTGGAATAAAAGGGTAGGTTAATTGGGGTAAATAAATTAATAATAATTGAGTATCTAAAGGGAGTTTAGAAAAAAAAAAGGTTTCTAAATCTAATGGACGGGCAGCTGAGACCCATTGCCTGCAATTCCTGTGCCATGTGGGAACTTCAGGGATTCATGTGTCCTGGAGGGCCACGTGTGCAGGAAATGCCTCCAGTTACTCGAGCTCAAGTTGAGTGTCTCTGAGCTTGGGGGGCGGCTGGAGTCACTGCAGAGAATAAGGAAGGCTGAAGGTTTCCTGCATCGTCCGTTCCAGGAGGTGGTCACCCTTCAGCCACAGAGAGCTCAGGACAGCAAGTGGGTGGCCATCTGAAAGGATAGGAAGAGGCAGGCAATGCAGGAATCTTCTGGGTGTGTGACACTTTCAAACAGGTATCAGCACTGAATATCAGTGAGGATGATGACATGTCAAAGGAGTGCAGTCCTGAGCATGGCACTGTTGACCGGAGGTCACCGGTTATGGTTATTGGCTTAGTACAAAGAGGAGAAGAGTCAATTCTCTCTTAACTCTCAATTTGCTTTATTCACGTCGTTAGATCATATACATATAGCTTATATGTCTGGTTAGATATAGACATGCAGTTTGCACCAGGTTATACAGTTTTATACCCAAACTAGGATCTAAACGCACACCCACTAGGTTTCTCTGACACTCCCTGAGTGGTCACAGAATATAAAGGCTAATACCCGAAAAGGAGATCTGATGCTGGCCAGGCGTTCCGTTCTCTCTCTCTCTCTCTCTCTCGACGTCATCTCTACGTCCCTGACGTAGGTTCTTCCACTTCCGCGATGGTTGGTCTCCGGAGTCTTCGCTCTGGTTCCACGCCTGAGATTCTTCATTCTTATTCCGAATCTTATCTCTTCAAGCTGTGCTCTCTCTCTCTCCCGTTGGTTTAGGCTTGCTCGCCTAGTCCGTGCCTTCTCCTCATTGGCTCTGTCCCAAGGACTTAGGTAGCATTACCTCATTACTCATTTTTTAAATAAGGACTTGTGTCTTATCACATCTCCTTTGTCTTTCACAAAACTTAGCTAATTCAAACCGGTTCCAGCCAGCTCAGGCCAGCGACTGAACTCAGGTTACTTGAGTTCAAAAGTTGCTTTTGCCTGTGTGTCAGCAGTTCAGAATAAACTCAGTAGTTTCTGCAGTCCCCTGGCCAACAGCATCATGGTGCAAAGGACTGCACAGTGGGTACAGTGAAGTGATGAAATGCAGTAGTCATAGGGGATTCGATAGTCAGGGGGGCAGGCAGGTGTTTCTGTGACCGTCGGCGTGAGTCCCTCATGGTGTGTTGCCTCCCTGGTGCCAGGGTAAAGGACATCATGGAGAGGGTGCAGAACATTCTGCGGGGGAAGGGGAACAGCCAGAAGTCGTGGTCCATGGGGGAACCAATGACATAGGAAAGGAAAAGGGATGAGGTCCTGCAGACAGAGTTTCAGGAGCTAAGGAGGAAGTAAAAAAGCAGGACCTCAAAGGTAGTAATCTCTGGATTACTCCCAGTGCCAGGCGCTAGTGAGTGCAGAAATAGGAAGATAAGGCAGGTTAATGCGTGGCTGGAGACATGGTGCAGGAGGGAGGGCTTCAGATTCTTGGGGCATTGGGACCAGTTCTGGGCCAGGAAGGACCTGTTCAAGATGGTCGGTTGCACCTCAACAGAGCTGGGACCGATGTCCTCGAGGTTCACCAGTGCTGTGGGGGAGGGTTTAAATTAATTTGGCAGTGTGGTGGGCACCAGGATGTAGCATTAGGAAGGAGAAACAAGGTGCACAAAGGATTGGGAGAGACAGATAGCACAAGAGTAAGAAATAGAACAGTATTGGGTGGGATTAGACTGAGAGAGAATAGGAGAAGGTCGAAGATTGGTTTAGAGTGCATGTGTGTAAACGCATGAAGTGTGGTAAATAAGGTTGGTGAGCTGCAGGCGCAATTAGCCACATGGGAATATGATGTAGTGGCAATAACGGAGACCTGGCTCAAAAAAGGGCAGGATTGGGCACTAAATATTCCTGGATACAAGGTGTTCAGGAAAGATAGGGAAGGAACAAAAGGAGGGAGGATGGCAGTATTGATTAAGGAGAATATTGCAGTGCTGGAGAGAGAGGATGTCCTTGAGGGGGTCAAGGACAGAATCTATTTGGTTAGAGTTAAGGAACACTAGAGGTGCCATCGCACTACTGGGTGTATTCTATAGATGACCAATTAGTGGAAAGGATATAGAGGAGCAAATTTCCAGGGAAAGTACAGAGGGGTGCAAGAACTATAGAGTAGTGATAATGGGGGATTTCAACTATCCTATTATAGACTGGGATAGTAATAGTGTAAAGGAAAAAGAGGGGGAGGAATTTTTGAAGTATGTTCAGCAGAACTTTCTTGATCAGTACGTTTCTGGCCCAATGAGGAAGGAGGCATTGCTGGATCTGATTCTGGGGAATGAGGTGGGTCAAATGGAGCAAGTGTCAGTGGGAGAACATTTAGGGAACAGTAATCATTGTATCATAAGGTTTAGAATAGTTATGGAAAAGGACAAGGAGCAATCTGGAGTAAAAATACTTAATTGGAGGAGGGCCAATTTCAGTGGGTTGAGAACGGATTTGGCCCGGGTAAATCGGAATCAAAGATTGGCCGGCAAAACTGTAATCGAACAATCGGCGGACTTTAAAGATGAGATGATTTGGGTACAGTCTAGGTACATTCCCACGAGGGGGAACGGTAGGGCAATCAAAGCCAGAGCTCCCTGGATGATGAAAGAGAAAGAGAGTAGGATGAAGCAGGAAAAGGGGCCGTATGACAGATGTCAGGTTGATAACACAAGTGAGAACCAGGCTGAATATAGAAAGTACAGAGGAGAAGTGAAAAAGGAAATAAGAGGGGCAAAGAGAGAGTATGAGAATAGACTGGCGGTTAACATAAAAGGGAATCCAAAAGTCTTCTATCGTCATATAAATAATAAACGGGTGTAAGAGGAGGGGTGAGGCCGATTAGGGACCAAAAAGGAGATCTACAAATGGAGACAGGGGATGGCAGAGGTACTAAATGAATACTTTGTATCTGTCTTTACCAAGGAAGAAGATGCTGCCAGAGTCACAGTAAAAGAGGAGGTAGTTGAGATACTGGATGGGCTAAAAATTGATAAAGAGGAGTTACTAGAAAGGCTGGCTGTACTTAAAGTAGATAAGTCACCCAGTTTGGATGGGATGCATCCTAGGTTGCTGAGGGAAATACGGGTGGAAATTGCGGAGGTACTGGCCATAATCTTCCAAACATCCTGAGAAACGGGGGTGGTGCCAGAGGACTGGAGAATTGCAAATGTTACACCCTTGTTCAAAAACTTGAAGGGAAAAAATTTGCAGGGCTATGGGGAAAGAGCAGGGGAATGGGACTAACTGGATTACCCTTACAAAGAGCCGGCATGGACTGAATGGCCTCCTTCTGTGCTGTAACCATTCTGTGATTCTATGATGTTTGATGTTGCTGGTCAGTTCCGATTAACTTCATTTTCTGGTCAGTTACTGATATAGCACATGTCGCTGTAAGCTTTTTCATTGGCTTTTGCATTCTGGTCCACTGCTCTTGTTAGTTCATCAATGGCAGACATCTATGTGCCTTAGTGAACTCCAAACATGACTATTCCAATGCTCTCCTGGCCGGCCTCCCATCTTCCACCCTCCGTAAACTTGAGTTCATCCAAAATTCTGCTGCCCGTTTCCTAACTCGCACCAAGTCCCGTTCACCCATCACCCCTGTGCTCACTGACCTACATCGGCTCCCGGTTTGGGAACACCTCGATTTTATAATTCTCATCATTCAAATCCCTCCATGGCCCTCGTCCCTCCCTATCTCTGTAACCTGCTCCAGCCCTACAACCCTACGAGATCTCTGTGCTCCTCCAATTCTGGCCTCCTGTGCATCCTCAATTTCCTTCGCCCCACCATTGGCGGCCGTGCCTTCAGCTGCCTGGGCCCTAAGCTCTGGAATTCCCTCCCTAAACCATTCCGCCTCTCTCTCCTCCTTTAAGACGCCCCTTAAAACCTACCTCTTTGACCAAGCTTTTGGTCACTTGTCCTAATATCTCCTTATGTGGGTTTGGTGTCAAATTATGTCTGATTACGCTCCTGTGAAGTGCCTTGGGACGTTTCGCTATGTTAAAGGCGCTATATAAATGCAAGTTGTTGTTATATGACATCCTTAAGTTATATTTCTGTAGCCGGATCATCACTGTTTGTAATTGCAAAGGATAATTATTCAAATATTTCACAAATGGAGCATGTGATCCAGTTAAACTCTAATAAGGCAGCCATACATGAACTATTGAACCTTTCACAAGTCAACATAATGCTGAATGCTTCCTTCTCAATCTGTGCGTATCTCATCTCTGTATATCTTAGCATCAACCAGAGATCGAATCTAAGACCTTCCTAGTCTGTCTGCCTTAGTACCATTGCAGATAGAGTGAGGAAGCGTTCATGCCGGGATTGATTCGGAGGCTGTGAAATCTAAACAGATTTACCACCAATTTAACTAATCCATCTCACCATGCCTGACACACTTACACAATTATATTGCTGTTGAGAAGCAGGGTGCACAATGTTCTCATCTGCAGAGTATCATCACTCACACCTTCACAAAACCAAGATAATTGGTTGCCCCGTGTTGAGCCAGAGTTATCATCGACCACCACCATTGAATGGGCACTCTAAATGAGAACACACAGAACGGCACAAGAAAAGGCATTTCAATCACCAACCACCCTCCTTCCACAGTCCACGTAAAATTTCTCATGGACTCTACCCCGCCCATTTCATCTCCTACAGCCCATGGACACTCTACCCTATCATAGACTCTGCCCCGCCCAAATAATCTCTTTCCACGCACCATGTACAATCTACTGTATCATGGACTCTATCCACCCATTTAATCTCCTGAGGGAAACCTTGGTATAAACATTCCCTGATCCTCAAATATAATCAAACAAAACTCCAGAATATTCATCCATCCTCTCATCACCATTCGACCCTGAGTCTGCATTGATGTGGATATGGGAGAGAAATTCAGACAAGACATAATTAATGTTTTTATTTCCCTAAATTTTGTTTCTAAAGAGCCCAGAGGTTTGGCGTGTATCAGAATGTGGCTGAAGCTACAGTGTGTGTGTGTGTGTGTGTGTGTGTGTGTCTGTGTGCGTGTGTGTGTGTGTGTGTGTGTGTGTGTGTGTCTGTGTGCGTGTGTGTGTGCGCGTCTGTGTGTGTGCGTCTGCCTGTGTGCGTGTGTGTCTGTGTGTGTGTGTGTGTGTGTGTGTGTGTATGCGTCTGTCTGTGTGCGTGTGTGTGTGTGTGTGCGTCTGTGTGTGTGCGTCTGCGTCTGTCTGTGTGTGTCTGTGTGTGTGTGTCTGTCTGTGTGTGTGTGTCTGTGTGTGTGTGTCTGTGTGTGTGCGTCTGTGTGTGTGCGTCTGTGTGTGTGCGTCTGTGTGTGTGCGTCTGTGTGTGTGCGTCTGTGTGTGTGCGTCTGTGTGTGTGCGTCTGTGTGTGTGCGTCTGTGTGTGTGCGTGTGTGTGTGTGTGTGTCTGTGTGCGTGTGTGTGTGTGTGTGTGTGTGCGCGTCTGTGTGTGTGCGTCTGCGTCTGTCTGTGTGCGTGTGTGTGTGTGTGTGTGTGTGTGTATGTGTCTGTCTGTGTGCGTGTGTGTGTGTGTGCGTCTGTGTGTGTGCGTCTGCATCTGTCTGTGTGTGTCTGTGTGTGTGCGTCTGTGTGTGTGCGTCTGTGTGTGTGCGTCTGTGTGTGTGCGTCTGTGTGTGTGCGTCTGTGTGTGTGCGTCTGTGTGTGTGCGTCTGTGTGTGTGCGTCTGTGTGTGTGCGTGTGTGTGTGTGTGTGCGTGTGTCTGTGTGCGTGTGTGTCTGTGCGTGTGTGTCTGTGCGTGTGTGTGTCTGTGCGTGTGTGTGTCTGTGCGTGTGTGTGTCTGTGCGTGTGTGTGTCTGTGCGTGTGTGTGTCTGTGCGTGTGTGTGTCTGTGCGTGTGTGTGTGTGTGCGTGCGTGTGTGTGTGTGTTTGACATTGAAAAATTACATTGTCCTTCACTGATTCCCAAGAGAGAGCTGACCCAGAAACAGCAAGCAGTCCCTCTCAGACTCAGAATAGCAGCACACACAAAGAGTGAGCTGCCAACCTACTTCACATTCTCTCTTAAACTAATGAGCTTTTACCTTTGATTGTTTATGTTTTGTGTCCCTGTCCGTTTTGTCTTTTTGTCCGGAGACATTTACAGGATGATAAAGTGCTCGAGCATTCCCTCACAGGTCATGTCTCAATGTCTGGGAAGGGAGGGTGGGTTGCTAGGGAGATGTCAATTTTAAAAAGGTGATGGGCAAATAGGCAGTTAAATATCAGAACGATGAGGTAACAAAGAGTACCCAGTGCTGGTGAGATTGTAACTCGGTGTTCGAGAGAGATGGGGGAGAAAATTAGAAGCGTATATTTAAAGAGAAGTCTGAAGGTAAAGCTGATTAACTCTTTGTATATCAACATATTAATTTGTACCAGGTCAGGATATCCCGTGATCTACCCCATTCCCCCCAAACCTCATTACTCAACTCCGCACTTCTCCCTTGTACCAAATTGTCCCACAGATTCTGAAACGAAGAATTCATACCATGCCCTTCCCACATTGTCAATTCAGACCTGGCCACCTCTCAGTTACCTTGGGCCTCCTTTGCCCCGGGCTCCCCACCCCCAACCTGATTGGAGACTCTCCAACCTCCCCCCCCCCCCCCCCCCCTCCCAGCCCCACCTTGCCGAGGACCATCCATGGGTCCGCAACGGCAGCCTGAACCTCCACCCCCCCCCACCCCACCCCGGCCCAGCCCACAAAGAACTTTCCTCACCCCCTGGACCTCAGGATCTGTGGGCGGGGGAGCCAGATGGTTCGTCGCCCAACACCGGCCCCCACACCCCCGATGACCGGCCTGAGTTAAAATCGGGCCTCGAGGCAGTGAGAACACGGGGAGTGGAAGAGTTTTTGGGACAGAGCGTTTAGGCCTTCCCATCACTTCAGCGATCACTGCAATCGCCCAGACTTTTCAACCTCGACACCTTCCACTCATTAGATCTTGAGGCAATTACACACATTCTCGGAAGGAACAGAACCTTCCTTCCATCCACAATGGCCTCAGACTTAACGTGGCATTTTGCGAGCGGCGAGTCCTCTCACAGGGTTGGCGGAATGAGTTAGCTGTGGGCTCAGTGGGTAGCACTCTCACCTCTGTAGTTGGAACGTTGTGGGTTCAAGCCCCATGTCCAGAGACTCAAGCACATAATGCTGGCTGACACTCCAGTACTGAGGGAGTACGACAGTGTTGGATGGAACTGTCTTTCAGATGAGATCTTAAGCTGAGCGCCCCCATCTGCCCTTTCAGGTGAACAAATTGGCTGCTGCATTACAACAGTAACAATGCTTCAAAAAAAAAAGTACTTCATTCGCTGTAAAGTGCTTTGGGATGTCCTGAGGTTGTGAAAGGTGCAATATAAATACAAGTCTTTCTCTTTTTTTCTAATGCCCTGGGAACTGCTGCACTTGTACAACAAGCATCTACACTGAAGAGGAGATCATTGGATAGGCGGCTGGCTTGCTTTCCTCCAGGTGCTGTCTATTTTAATAATCATCTGCCATGTTGTATGCTATTTCAATTTAGTAACGCAAGCTTGTTATATTATGTTTGAATGGGTGGGCGAGGAAGCACAGTTTGTTAGCACATATGACTCGCCCCTCTGGGATCGAGGCTTAAATCCAGTTCCGACTGATGGGCTCATTCTGCGAGTCTCAAACTAATTGCTAGCAGGTATAAGTGTACATCTAAATATTGCCCTTAATTTGGCACCAAAGTAATAATATTACTCAGAGAAGCCAGTATGGCAAATGGAAGTGTCATTGTGTGCATAAGGGATACTCTTGTGAGGCCAAGACTGAAGCAATGTAAAGAGAACTTTACTCTGTATCTAACCCATGTTGTACCTGTCCTGGGAGTGTTTGATGGGACAGTGTAGAGGGAGCTTTACTCTGTATCTAACCCATGCTGTACCTGTCCTGGGAGTGTTTGATGGGACAGTGTAGATGGAGCTTTACTCTGTATCTAACCCATGCTGTACCTGCCCTGGGAGTGTTTGATGGGACAGTGTAGAGGGAGCTTTACTCTGTATCTAACCCGTGCTGTACCTGCCCTGGGAGTGTTTGATGGGACAGTGTAGAGGGAGCTTTACTCTGTATCTAACCCATGTTGTACCTGTCCTGGGAGTGTTTGATGGGACAGTGTAGAGGGAGCTTTACTCTGTATCTAACCCGTGCTGTACCTGTCCTGGGAGTGTTTGATGGGACAGTGTAGATGGAGCTTTACTCTGTATCTAACCCGTGCTGTACCTGTCCTGGGAGTGTTTGATGGGACAGTGTAGAGGGAGCTTTACTCTGTATCTAACCCATGTTGTACCTGTCCTGGGAGTGTTTGATGGGACAGTGTAGAGGGAGCTTTACTCTGTATCTAACCCGTGCTGTACCTGCCCTGGGAGTGTTTGATGGGACAGTGTAGAGGGAGCTTTACTCTGTATCTAACCTGTGCTGTACCTGCCCTGAGAGTGTTTGATGGGACAGTGTAGAGGGAGCTTTACTCTGTATCTAACCCGTGCTGTACCTGTCCTGGGAGTGTTTGATGGGACAGTGTAGAGGGAGCTTCACTCTGTATCTAACCTGTGCTGTACCTGCCCTGAGAGTGTTTGATGGGACAGTGCAGAGGGAGCTTTACTCTGGACCTGATGGCCTACATCCTAGGGTTCTAAAAGAGGTGGCTGCAGAGATAGTGAACACATTGGTTATGATCTTCCAAAATTCCCTAGATTCTAGATTGGTCCCAGTGAATTGGAAGGTAGTAAATGTAATCCCGCTATTGAAGGAAGGAGGGAGAGAGAAAACAGGGAACTATAGGCCAGTTAGCCTGACATCAGTCGTCAGGAAAATGCTGGGAATCTATTATTAAGGAAGTGGTAACATTTTTTTTTTATTCGTTCGCGGGATGTGGGTGTCGCTGGCAAGGCCGGCATTTATTGCCCATCCCTAATTGCCCTTGAGAAGGTGGTGGTGAGCCGCCTTCTTGAACCGCTGCAGTCCGTGTGGTGACGGTTCTCCCACAGTGCTGTTAGGAAGGGAGTTCCAGGATTTTGACCCAGCGACAATGAAGGAACGGCGATATATTTCCAAGTCGGGATGGTGTGTGACTTGGAGGGGAACGTGCAGGTGGTGTTGTTCCCATGTGCCTGCTGCCCTTGTCCTTCTAGGTGGTAGTGGTCGCGGGTTTGGGAGGTGCTGTCGAAGAAGCCTTGGCGAGTTGCTGCAGTGCATCCTGTGGATGGTGCACACTGCAGCCACTGTGCGCCTGTGGGGAAGGGAGTGAATGTTTAGGGTGGTGGATGGGGTGCCAATCAAGCGGGCTGCTTTATCTTGGATGGTGTCGAGCTTCTTGAGTGTTGTTGGAGCTGCACTCATCCAGGCAAGTGGAGAGTATTCCATCACACTCCTGACTTGTGCCTTGTAGATGGTGGAAAGGCTTTGGGGAGTCAGGAGGTGAGTCACTCGCCGCAGAATACCCAGCCTCTGACCTGCTCTCGTAGCCACAGTATTTATATGGCTGGTCCAGTTAAGTTTCTGGTCAATGGTGACCCCCAGGATGTTGATGGTGGGGGATTCGGCGATGGTAATGCCGTTGAATGTCAAGGGGAGGTGGTTAGACTCTCTCTTGTTGGAGATGGTCATTGCCTGGCACTTATCTGGCGCGAATGTTACTTGCCACTTATCAGCCCAAGCCTGGATGTTGTCCAGGTCTTGCTGCATGCGGGCTCGGACTGCTTCATTATCTGAGGGGTTGCGAATGGAACTGAACACTGTGCAGTCATCAGCGAACATCCCCATTTCTGACCTTTATGATGGAGGGAAGGTCATTGATGAAGCAGCTGAAGATGGTTGGGCCTAGGACACTTCCCTGAGGAACTCCTGCAGCAATGCCCTGGGGCTGAGATGCTTGGCCTCCAACAACCACTACCATCTTCCTTTGTAAACAATTTTACAACACCAAGTTATAGTCCAGCAATTTTATTTTAAATTCACAAGCTTTCGGAGGCTACCTCCTTCCTCAGGTGAACGATGTGGAAATTTCTGGTCAATGGTGACCCCATTGACCAGAAATGTCCTGTCCAGGACATACCTGGACAGGACATACCTGGGCGATCTTCCTTTGTGCTAGGTATGACTCCAGCCACTGGAGAGTTTTCCCCCTGATTCCCATTGACTTCAATTTTACTAGGGCTCCTTGGTGCCACACTCGGTCAAATGCTGCCTTGATGTCAAGGGCAGTCACTCTCACCTCACCTCTGGAATTCAGCTCTTTTGTCCATGTTTGGACCAAGGCTGTAATGAGGTCTGGAGCCGAGTGGTCCTGGCGGAACCCAAACTGAGCATCGGTGAGCAGGTTATTGGTGAGTAAGTGCCGCTTGATAGCACTGTCGACGACACCTTCCATCACTTTGCTGATGATTGAGAGTAGACTGATGGGGCGGTAATTGGCCAGATTGGATTTGTCCTGCTTTTTGTGGACAGGACATACCTGGGCAATTTTCCACATTGTCAGGTGGATGCCAGTGTTGTAGCTGTACTGGAACAGCTTGGCTAGAGGCGCAGCTAGTTCTGGAGCACAAGTCTTCAGCACTACAGCTGGGATGTTGTCGGGGCCCATAGCCTTTGCTGTATCCAGTGCACTCAGCCGTTTCTTGATATCACGTGGAGTGAATCGAATTGGCCGAAGACTGGCTTCCGTGATGGTGGGGATATCGGGAGGAGGCTGAGATGGATTATCCACTCGGCACTTAGAAAATCATAGGCAGAGTCAACATGGTTTTATGAAAGGGAAATCGTGTTTAACAAATCTATTAGAGTTTTTTGAGGATGTAACTACCAGGATAGATAAAGGGGAACCAGTGGATGTCGTATATTTGGATTTTCATAAGGCATTCGATAAGGTGCCACATAAAAGATTGTTACGCAAGATCAGGGCTCATTGGGTTGGGGGTAATATATTAGCAGGATTGAGGATTGGCTAAAGGACAGAAAACAGAGAGCAGGAATTAATGGTTCATTTTCAGGTTGTCAGGCTAACTGGCCTGTAGTTCCCTGTTTTCTCTCTCCCTCCCTTCTTCAATAGCGGGGTTACATTTACTACCTTCCAATCCACCGGGACCAATCTAGAATCTAGGGAATTTTGGAAGATCATAACCAATGCGTTCACTATCTCTGCAGCTGCCTCTTTTAGAACCCTAGGCAGTTGTAACTAGTGGGGTGCTGCAAGGATCGGTGCTTGGGCCTCAGCTATTTATAATTTATATTAATGACTTGGATGAAGGGACTGAGTGTAATGTATCCAAGTTTGCTGACGATACAAAGCTAGATGGGAAAGTAAGCTGTGAGGAGGACACAGAGTCTGCAAAGGGATATCGACAGGTTAAGTGAGTGGGCAAGAAGGTGGCAGGTGGAGTACAATGTGGGGAAATGCGGTGTAACGAAGGTTCACTAGATTAATTCCTGGGATGAGAGGGTTGTCCTATGAGGAAAGATTGTGTAAAATGGGTCTATATTCTCTGGAGTTTAGAAGAATGAGAGGTGATCGCATTGAAACCTATAAAATTCTTAGAAGGCTTGACAGGGAGATGCTGAGAGGTTGTTTCCCCTGGCTGGAGAGTCTAAAACTAGGGGGCATTGTCTCGGGATAAGGGGTCGGCCATTTAGAACTGAGATGAAAAGGAATTTCTTCACTCAGAGGGTTGTGAATCTTTGGAATTCTCTACCCCAGAGGGCTGTGGATGAGTATATTCAAGGCTGAGATCAATAGATTTTTGAACTCTAAGGGAATCAAGGGATCTGGGGATTGGGCGGGAAAGTGGAGTTGAGGTTGAAGATCAGCCATGATCTTATTGAATGGCGGAGCAGGCTCGAGGGGCCGTCTGGCCTACTCCTGCTCCTATTTCTTATGTTCTTATGTATGTAACCTGTGCCGTACCTGACCTGGAAATGTTTGAGTGCAAGTTTGAGGACATCAAATGAGAGAGTAAGAAGTGGCATTCTACCACTTTAAATTAAGAACGATGGGAATTTCTCCTCCCATTTTTCTCCAAAAAAGAAGCACCCAACAATTCTTCCTCCTCCCTGCGTCCTCATTGTATTGAAATCAAAACTCATTGCACTGACTCATATTCTAACTCATTCGTTGCCAAGAACTCAGAGTGTGGAACTACTCCACTTCTTCAGTTTTGAGAATCTCCTACAATCTATAACCAGTTAAAGTACAAGTGCAGCATGATCTAACCACAACTTGATTTATCTGTCATCACTCCTGCACTGACCAACCCTACTGTTGCCCAAGCACTGTGAGATATGGCCTTTCACCCCAAACTTTTCAATTTAAAAAAACATATTTCCTCATCTGTGCAATAATTCAGGTAAGGAGATTTGAGGCAACAGGCAAATACTATTGTCTGCAGATATAAAGCTCTGGTCAGACCCCGTCTGGCGATACTGCGTTCAGTTCTGGGCACTGCACCTCAGGAAGGATATATTGGCCTTGGAGAAGGTGCAGCACAGGTTCACCAGAATGGTACCAGAGCTAAAAGGGTCAAGTTATGAGGGTAGGTGCATAGACCAGGGCCTCGGTTTAACGCCTCATCCGAAAGACGACACCTCTGACCGCAGTACCGCATTGGAGTGTCAGCCTGGATTATGGGCTCAAGCCTCTGGATTGGGGCTTTAACCCACGACCTTTGACTCACTGGCAAGTCTGCTACCTACTGAGTTACAGCCAACACCTTTACAGTCTTCAGCAGTTGCAACATTACCTTCAGATTAAGCAGAAACCAGAGCAAGGCGCTGACGAGTAATTGCCATCCAAGTCAAAATCCTGTCTCATCAGGGCAGTACGCTGGCTTAAATTGGAAGGAAGGTGAATATTCTGAAATTGAACATCCTTAATGGCAAAATTACTCAAACTGACAGCTCTCTCACAAACCAAGAGCGTCACTTCTTAATTTATCACTGTCAGCACTGAGCAAAAAAGTCTAAAGGAGCAGAGGAAAAGTTTGTTTGCTTCAGGCAGTGGTTTTTAACTTCTCTGAATGAAGGAGGAAAAATTTGTAATAACTTCTTGACGAGGGACAAAAACCAACTCCATTGCTCTGCGTCTTCACCTGAGGCCCTCTGTTGTAATGCTTTGCCTATCACACGTTAGCTGTGGTTCATGGGGTAACACTCCTACCTCTGAATCAGACGGCTGTGGGTTCACGTCTCACTCCAGGAGACTTGAGTGTATAATCCAGGCTGATACTCCCACTGAGGGAGTGCTGCATTGTCAGGCGATGCTACCTTTCAGATGAGACTTTAAACTAAGACCCTGTCTGCCGTCTCAGATAGATGCAAAATATCCCACGGCACTATTTCAAAGGAGAGCTGGAGTGTTCTTCCCGGGGCCAATATTTATCCCTCAACCATCATCACTAAAAAAACAGATTATCTGATCATTATCACATTGCTGTGTGCAAATTGGCTGCTGCATTTACCTATGTTATTACACTTGAAAAGTATTTAATTGGCTATAAACTGCTTTGGGACATCCTGAGGTTATGAAAGATGCCATATAAATGCAAGTTCTTTCTTTATCAGCCCTCACCATCCACATCTACCATTACCCAACTGCTCATCACTAGAGGGCCAGGTGGAATTACCTGTGAAGGTTGGAGGACTGTCAGCTCTGCTGTCTCGAGTTCAGGCAGACTGCAAAGTCTATCTTCTTTGGACAGAGTTAACGACCCCTTGCACCAGCTATGGACACATTCGAGGTCAGATATGAAGTTATTGCAGCTACCAGGATTGTCGCAGAGCAGACCATGGGGATCTTGAAGCTGAGTTCCAGATGCCTCAATGGATCGGGGAGCACCTTATACTATAGACCCACCCGGGTCTCCATGCTGCAAAAATTTGGTCTGCAAAGAGGTTTGAATATGGAGGGCGGTGGAAGCCCAGAGAACAGTCTACTTTTATATAAGCAGGATCAGTGGGGTCCAAATCCCTGGATTCTCCAGCTGAGGGGAGGCTGTAAACTGGCCATCCAGAAAGCAGATTTGTCCACTTCCACTGGCTCCTCCACTTGCTCCTTCTCACTCGTGCCTCGTGCTTCACCCTGCTTAACCTCTTCCATTTCGCCATCTAAATCCCCCAGGGTGGATGCACCTGTGCAGGTGTTTGCGGTAGGTGCGTAACTGTAGACTGCTGTGACATGCAGGCTTCTTGGGAGGCCCAGAGAGCTCCGTCTGCTCCATGGTGCCACACCCAGGGAAACCCCCTAAGTGCAAGAAACATTCAGATGTTGCTTGTGAGACATGACAGTGTACCGTCTGACATTCCACTGTGCCTGAACGAATGTGTACTTGACACTAAGTGAATGAGTGGGGAGCCAAGGATATAACAGGATAAGCATGGTATGATGCGTCAACTCGGGGGGAGGAAATCAGGGGGAAGAAGTCCTCCAGCTTTACCTTGCCCCAATCTCTCCATGTGCCCATAGCTTCCTCAAAGGATGTCAGTGGCCAAGACTAGTGAGCCCTTCTCCAGTGGTTTGCTCCCATTCTTTTTTGCCCCAATTTGGCCTGAGGACAGAAAAGCAGCATTGAGATTTTGAAGATTTGAAGAGCACACATAGGACCACCCAAGTGACCACCTTGTATCGGTGGCTGTGGGTGTGAGCCTATGAACATGCGGCTAAATCGTATTGGTAAAATGTTTGATGTGAGGCTCTTTTTAGAAGTTTGAATGAAAAGAACTTGCTTTATAGAGCACCTTGCATACCCTCAAAACATCCCAAAGCACTTCACAGCCAGTGTAGATACTACTGCTATTTAAGCAAATATGACAACCAATTTGCGCACAGCAAGGTCCCACAAACAGCAAATGGCCAGTTAATCTGTTTTGGTGGCATTGGTTAGGTATTAATATTCACCAGAGCACTGGGAAAAACTTCCCTACTTCTTCCAATAGAGCCATGGGATCTTTTACATCCACCTGGACAGAGAGACAGGGCTTTGATTTAACATCTCATCCGAAAGACAGCATCTTTGACAGTGCAGCACTCCCTCAGTACTGGTCAAAGATGTCAGCCTGGATTAAGTGCTCAAGTCTTTGAACGGGGCTTGGACCAACACCTATCTGATTCAGAATGCGATCAACTGAACCAAACGGACATCAGTTAGAGCGACGAGCTGCAGTTTGAAGGCGTGCCCTAGAGTTTTATGATCGTGCGTTGCAAGCTTTGAAAGAGCTGTTGGGCTGTTTGAGTGCTATGCCTGCAGGACCAGTACAGGTGTAACAGATTGAGAGTGGCAGGGGTGCAGGGCCCATCTACCTGGTGAAAGACACTTTTGGGCTCCCCTCACCCTCCCTTTGCAGCACGCTTCAAATTTGACACCTTCTCCCTCAACGTCATCCAGGTTCTGCATGTATTGGACACTTAAATTAATGCCTTTGGCAATCTTCTCTCAGACACCGCCCTCTTGCAGAGGATGCCCTACATGACCTTAGGGCAGTTGTACTAACACACACACCTCTTACAGCAGGGACCTCCACTACTGTATCATAGAATATGGCTGTTCTTTAGTTGTCACACCCCTTTCATTTGGGCTGCATCACCTGCGCCCCCCCACCTCATCGAGAGCTCTTGAGTGAGCTCACCTTGCACGGTACGTTCCCACTTTAAGAGGCTGCTACAGACCTTTAAGTAGAGTTTACTGACCAGTCCGTATGCACTAATCTGCAGCGCACAACTCCTTTGAAATACTTGGTATCAGCATTTAGCAAAGTCTCAGCAGAAAGACCTCAATTCAGGAAACACCCCTGAATCCTCAAATTCAAATCTGTAATCTTAAAATTAGAGCCAGGTCATCCAGGAGCGAAATCAGGAAGCTCTTTTTCGCACAAAGGGGAGTGGAAATCTGGAACTCTCCCCCTCACAAAAGGCTGTGGATGCTGGGGGTCAATTGGAGAGTGATAAATGTTTGTTGGGTGAGGGTATCGAGGGACACGGAGCAAAGGCAGGTAAATGGAATTGAGGTACGGATCAGCCGTAATCTAATTGAATGGGGGAACATGCTCGAGGGGCTGAATGGCCTCCTCCTGTTCCTATGTTCCTATGTTCCCACACTCGTGACATCCCCACAAGTCGGAGAAAGCGACTGAAGAGCTCATAGACTTTGCCACTTATGAGGATATTAGGAGCCAATCACTCGGAATCAGGAATCGGGGGGGGGGGGCGGGGGGGGGTTTTAAATCCCAGGCCTCATTCACATTTCCCGACGCTGACTCATGGCTGAAGCCAGCGGGAATGACGTCACCGCGGGTTTTCGGTGGGTGTCAAAGTTCGTGGGGCAATGTTGTCACCGGGAACGCGACTTTGCCATTTTAAATGAAGGGCCCTCCCCAATCGTGGGGGAACCTTCCTGTGCCTGGTTAAAATGGCAGTGGAGCGAGAATGCGTCGGATACACAGGACAAACACAACCCCCAGTTATCTTAACGCCCCCGCTCGCATTGTTCTCGCCACGTGGGCGGATTGTGTTTAAAATACCTCCTACAGTGTAGGACTGGAGACACGGGTAAGCCAGACTGTCTAGGACTGGTGTCACGGGTAAGCCAGACTGTCTAGGACTGGTGTCACGGGTAAGCCAGACTGTCTAGCACTGGTGTCACGGGTAAGCCAGACTGTCTAGGACTCGAGTCACGGGTAAGCCAGACTGTGTAGGACTGGTGTCTCGTGTAAGCCAGACTGTGTAGGACTGGAGTCTCGTGTAAGCCAGACTGTGTAGGACTGGAGTCACGGGTAAGCCAGACTGTCTAGGACTGGTGTCACGGGTAAGCCAGACTGTGTAGGACTGGTGTCACGGGTAAGCCAGACTGTCTAGGACTGGAGTCACGGGTAAGCCAGACTGTCTAGGACTGGTGTCACGGGTAAGCCAGACTGTCTAGGACTGGTGTCACGGGTAAGCCAGACTCTCTAGGACTGGTGTCACGGGTAAGCCAGACTGTCTAGGACTGGAGTCCCGGGTAAGCCAGACTGTGTATGGATGGTGGCAGGTTCCCTTCAGCCCTCAAGAACATTCGTGAACCAATTGGGTTTTTACAACAAACCAATAGCATTAATGGCCTTTTTTTTTTCCTTTTACCTTCCTACAAATTTATTAAATTAATTCTGATAACTTGCCATGGTAGGATTTGTACTCTAATCTTCTGGTCCAGTAATGTAACCACCACACCTCCATAATGGGAATCCCCAACAGACCGAACTGTGAATCCTGTAGTTCCTTAGGTACAAGGTCATAACTTGGTAAAAATTTGCAAAAAACACCCCAGAAATAATCCTTGCCATAAGCCCGGTTTGTTTGTTTTGGAACACTCGTTTGGTTGTCAAAGGGTTAACTCAAAATCCCAGGGTTGGTTTTAAAAATAAGGCTCCATGAGAGCAAGGGTTGGTCATGTGATCTCCTCCTTGGACTCATTGTCTGAGATCATGTGACTGACAGCTCATTCATCTTGTGAAAAGGGAAGGACGTTCTGCTCCTATGTTGCTGAATCCCAGTTATTATGGAGGGAGAATGTCAGTCTCCAGGCTCTTGGCTCTCTACCTTCATCCTTGGCTCAGTGGGTAGCACTCTCTCTCTTGCCTCTGAGTCAGAAAGTTTGTTGGGTTCAAGTCCCATTCCAGAGACTTGAGCACATAACCTAGGCTGACACTCCAGTACCAGTACTGAGGGAGTGCTGCATTGTCGGAGGTGCTGTCGTTTGGATGAGACGTTAAACCAAGGCCCTGTCCATCCCCTTACATGGATGTAAACAATCCCATGGCCACTATTTCAAAGAAGAGGAGGGGGAGTTCTCCCCAGTGTCCTGGGCCAATATTTATCCCTCAACCAACATCACTAAAAACAGATTATCTGGTCATTATCAAATTGCTGTTTGTGGGACCTTGCTGTGCGCAAATTAGCTGCGACATTACAACAGTGACGGTACCTCAAAAAGTACTTCATTGACTGCAAACGGTTTGGGACATTCTGAGGTCCTGAAAGGAGCTATATAAATGCAAGTTCCTCCTTTCGTCTTACTCATTGCTTCATGAGAGAATAATGAGGGAAGGATAGCGAAGGATGGGCCTTTGCTTTGTGATATCTTTGCTTGTTCTGGCGGGAGGGCAAAACCCTCCTTTTCAACGACTGTTCCATTCCTCACATTTTTCAACTGCTCCAGTGTTTTACAATCTCTCATTATCGCTTGTGAAGCCAGGAGAAATTGATGTTCCACTAAATCCTGCTCCCCCTCAGGAAGCCAATCTTTTAATGATTTTGTCCCTGCCAAGCAGCACCTGCTTGTTCCAGGGATGAGTCACTGGAAAAAAGAATTACTCAGAACAGCGAGGGGTGGGTGATTAAAATAAAAAGCCGCGGATTTTTTCAGCAGCACGTGAGCGATGCTGCCTCACAGCAGCAGCAGGTAGCATTACTTCAGGGGAAAGCAACTCAGTTCACCGTTCAGCCCCTTAAGCCAGTGAACTGTGGAGTTTGTGGTTTTTGTCGAAGTTTTGTAGGCGGGGGGGTGGGAACAGGAGCTTCTTGCGATCCTTGAAAGCCGAACCAGTTCTGAACGTGCCAATTTGTTTATGGGTTACATTTGGCAAAGGAATGGTCCTGACGTTGAGCTAATTGCATTTCATATATCGGCGCAAGTAATTTCTCTTTTAGTTTAGTCCTATTTAAATTTTTACAGAACGCTGTTTAGAATTGCTGGGTACAGTGAGCTTTATCACAAAGGCTTCCTGGAATCCCCAGTGCCTGCAAATCCAGCCCCACACCAATAGAATGAATCTCTCCTCTCTCTACTGCACGTTAGGGTTGACATCAGATGAGTTTTGGGGCTGTTTTAACCCAGTTCCTGTTGGGCATAACCCAATGACACAAAACTGCCCTGAATTTGGCAGCAATCGGAAGCATCATTTAGGAGTATGTTTTGCCCTTTTTTCCTGAATAAAGGGATGATTGTACTCATTTTATTGAATGAGGTTACAATGCAGTGCCACACTGAAGGGTCAACCTAGATTCTGTGCTCAAGTCGCTGGAGTGGGACTTGAACCCACAACCTTCTGAGTCAGAAGCAAGTCTTGCAACCCACTGAGCCATGACTCGCATCAAGATGCCAGTGTGTGCCATTTTGATCCTGAAGATTTGTGGGATCTCCAGGTAGTCCGGTTGATATGTAATCATTTGGCATTTTTCAATCAACGAAATTGCCCGTTAACTGGTATAAATGGGAAATGATTTGTCCGGCCAACTGTGAAGTGAGATCAGCTTTGTCAAAATAGAACAGTGAAGAAACTGTGAAACCTGTTTTATGGACCAGGACATCCGGATCCCAGTTGACTGTGCTCTGGAAAGGAACTTGGACTGGACCCAACCAACATTGCAGGACGTTGCTGGTCAGATCAACTTTGGGCTGACATTCAAGCAGAGCTAGGAGAAGATTATAGAATCATAGAATGATACAGCACAGGAAAAGGCCCTTCGGCCCAGCGTGCCTGTGCTGGCTCTTTGAAAGAGCTATCCAATTCGTCCCACTCCCCTGCCCTTTCCCCACAGCTCTGCCAAATTTTTCCCTTTCAAGTATTTATCCAATTCCCTTTTGAAAGTTACTATTGAATCTGCTTCCACCGCCCTTTCAGGCAGAGCATTCCAGATCATAACAACTCACTGATTAAAAGCATTTCCTCATGTCGCCTCTGGTTCTTTTGCCACTTACCTTAAATCTGTGTCCTTCTGCCAGTGGAAACAGTTTCTCCTTATTTACTCTATCAAACCCCCTCTATTATGATTTTGAACACCTCTATTAAATCTTCTCTTCTCTAAGGAGAACAACCCCAGTTCCTCTAGTCTCTCCACTTAACTGAAGTCCCGCATCCCCAGTACCATTCTAGCGAATCTCCTCGGAAGAAGTTGTATTAATTTGAGAAAGAGCACAAAGATAACGCAAAAATATCACTGGGGTAGAAATTCGTTTGGGCAAATTAATCAGTTCCATTGACTTCAATATCGGTGGGGGCGTAAAATGGGCGGCTGATGTGTAATTGTCCATTTTACACCCCCATCTGAGAGGAATTTCTACCCCATCCAAATATAGAGCGGAGGGACATATATGGCGATCTCTTCTGGGTACTGTGCAGAAGATCTGAATTAAAGAATTACAATCCTTGCACAGTCAGTGGATGAATCAGCACACCAGCCTCCATTGTTATTTCACATTGCTCTGATGCCTGGAAGCCAAACGTAAACAGCACAGCAACGAGTGCCGGAGGCATCGAGCCATCCCAGGAGCAACCTTTGGAGCAGGATGGGCTCCATTCATTGGGAGGGTGGCTTCCATGGGGAGAAGCAACGTGCAAGGCTTTGGTCCTCAGGTAGTCGGAGGTTTAATGGACGACCTGTCACACTTCAGGTATCGCACATGCAAATTTCTGTGTCACACTTTTACAAAAACAGTGTCAGAATATGAGACCATTCATTTCCAATCTATAAAGAAACTTTCCTAACAACAAAAAGTTTCTAAATGAGCTCGGAATACAGGACGTCCATAACAACAATTAGCCTCTAATTAACCTTAAGCTGGTGTTGTAAAATTGTTTACAATTGTTAACCTTAAGCTGTTACAGCAACTAAATCCCATGGCCTTAAAGGGACACGTCTGGTTATACACAGCCATGTCTTAGCAGCAGAATAATGTGTGTGCTGCATTATATAGACGAGAAAATGCAGCACACATTCATCAGAATGATACCGGGGCTAAAAGGGTTAAATTATGAGGACAGGTTGCATAGACGAGGCTTGTATTCCCTCGAGTATTGAAGATTAAGGGGTGATCTAATTGATGTGTTTAAGATGATTAAAGGATTTGATAGGGTAGATAGAGAAAAACTATTTCCTCTGGTGGGGGGAGTCCAGAACAAGGGGGCAGAACCTTAAAATTAGAGCTCGGCCGTTCAGGGGTGATGTCAGGAAGCACTTCTTCACACAAAGGGGAGTGGAAATCTGGAACTCTCCCCCCCCCATAAAGCTGATGAGTTTGGGGGTCAATTGAAAATTTCAAAACTGAGATTGATAGATTTTTGTTGGGTAAGGGTATTAAGGGTTACGGAACCAAGATGGGTAAATGGAGTTAAAATAGAGATAAGCCATGATCTAATTGAATGGCGGAACAGGCTCAAGGGGCTGAATGGCCTCCTCTTTTTCCTATGTTCCTGTGTTCCTTGTAATTCCCTGTTCAACAGAGCCAATTGACCACTGATTCCCGTGCCTCTCTCTCTGCCTGTGTTTCTCTCCCTACTTTCCCTGACTCTGTCTTTCTGTGTCTCCGTGAACTTGTAGAACACAGACAGGAACTGCAGCAGAACACCAGCTGCTATTAAATTCCGCCTCGCACGTTAAATCTCTTGAAGTGCCAGATCTGTTCCAAAATAACCACAGAAATTAATTGCGCGTTTGGAAGCTGATTCAGGAAGCAGTGTGAAGTCTAAAAATTGTTCTTGACTTTTTGTATTAATTCTTATTTTAATAAAGGATGTCAAGAGCTTACAGAAAATAGTTTTGTGGCTGTCTGAGGAATTTAAACACTGAAGAGCAAAGTCATAATTCAACTGAGTCATTGATTTAAAATCTGACAGTATTGCCAGCTCCACAGCCTGAAAGTACAGTGCTGGCACACTACTGAATGATAGCAAGAGAAGGGGCATTCTGGGCATTATCTGTCAGGGCCCCCGACAATTGGCTGTGCAGCCCATGGGAGCGTGACCATCTCCTGTCAGCCGCAGTGCAATAGCCACCTCGGGGGAATGTAAGACATCAGATCCGAGCAAGGACAAATTTATACATCGCCTTTTACATCCTTGGGACCTCCCAAAACGCTTCACAGCCAATGAAGTACTTTTTTCAAGTGTAGTTACTGTTGTAATGTAGGAAATGCCAATTTGCACACAGCAAGATCCCACAAACAGCACTGTGATAATGACCAGATAATCTGTTATCGGTGATGTTTATCGAGGGATAAATATTGGCCAGGACATCAGGGAGAGCTCCCATGCTCTTCTTCGAATCGTGGCCGTGGGATCTTTTACATCCACCTCAGCAGACAGAGGGGGCTTTGGTTTAATAAGGTGTCAGACTTGCTCGGTGGTAGCCCCTCTTAACTCTGATTCAGAAGCTTGTGGGCTCGCCACCACCTTCTCAAGGGCAATTAGGGATGGGCAATAAATGCCGGCCTCGCCAGCGACGCCCACATCCCATGAATAAAAAAAGAGCCCCACTCCAGAGACTGGACCACATAATCCAAGCTGACACTTCAGTGCAGCATTGAGGGAGTGCTGCTCTGTCAGAGGTGCTGTCTTTCGGATGAGACGTTAAACCTGAGGAGTGTTTCCAATGTTTCCTGTTTTTGTTTCATCGGTTTCAATGCCTAGAAAACCCTTGGAAAGAAGAACGGGAAAGATGTTTGTGCATGTGAGACTGACCGAGGAGGGTAGTGTAATCATCATTTTACTAGATCTGTAATCAAAAGACCAGGACTAATAATCCATTAGAACTTGAGTTCATAATCCCACCATGGCAGTTTGAGAATTTGAATTCAGTTTTTAAAAAAACTGGTATCAGTAAAGGTGAAACTGTCGGATTGTCATAAAAACCCAACTGGTTCACTAATGTCCTTTAGGGAAGGAAACCTGCCGTCCTTACCCGGTCTGGGCCTATATGTGACTCCAGTCTCCACACCAACGCGGCTGACTCTTCACTACCTTCTGAAGTGGCCTCTCAAGCTATTCAGTTGTCAGGGAAACTAGAGGATGGGCAATAAATGTCAGCCTTGCCTGTGACGCTCACATCCTGAGAATGAGTTTTTTAAAATGTGAAGTCTCAACAAACTGTTAATCACACATCAGGTGCATGCAAGCTTTCGTAAAAAAACTGACAAGGTTCACATTGCTCCAAGACTGCTGACTCATATTTCCTCATCGTAACAAATTAGCTAATCTCAGTGAATTTATAATCTGTTTCATTGGTTTTATTTCTCCTAATAACCTATTGGCAATGATCAGATCATGGCTGGTGTGCCAAGCCTGTGCGATTTGAAAACCTAAAGGTCTAAATATCTGTGAGTGAGTGTACTGGTGGATATAAGTGCTCTGGACTTCGTGATCAAATAGCAACGCAATTCTATCACCACTGCTGTCAGTCCAACAAAACTCCAGAGCATTTACTGGGAAATATGTTTATGGGACACACATTTTCAGACCGCAGCGAATGTCATGTGACTGAATGTCATGTGACCGAACCTCCACGGTTAGATCAAATCACAGCCGGCAACCCTAAGACATCGCTGTCAAGGCCGGCATTTATTGCCCGTCCTTAGTTGCCCCTTGAGAAGGTGGTGATGAGCCTTCTTCTTGAACCGCTGCAGTCCGTGTGGTGAAGGTTCTCCCACAGTGCTGTTAGGGAGGGAGTTCCAGGATTTTGACCCAGCGACGATGAAGGAACGATGAAGTCAGGACGGTGTGTGACTCGGAGGGGAACTTGGAGGAGGTGTTGTTCCCATGTGCCTGCTGCCCTTGTCCTTCTAGGTGGCAGAGGTCGCGGGTTTGGGAGGTGCTGTCGATGAAGCCTGGGCGAGTTGCTGCAGTGCATCCTGTGGATGGTGCACACTGCAGCCACGGTGCGCCGGTGGTGGAGGGAGTGAACGATTAAAATATTTAAGTGGATGTGCTGATTGAAAAACTTGGAACTTGATTCCAAACACAAGATGCGCCCTTGATCATCTGAGTGTACAGCCCATGAAGGCAGCAATCACAAGCACAGAAGCATTTATCAGGCACCAGAGGATGTGGCATCTTCACTGGTGGAGGATGGAGGGGAGGCCATCGAGTAGCCTGAGGCCCAAGCTGAAGCACAGGGAGAAACATTAATCGATAGACCCCTTCTCCCCTGAAAACGAGAGTTTTAAAGAACCAACAATCCATCCACAATGTGGTGTCATCCATGTGTGTGGGTAACAGCAGTAGGCCCAGGGAAATTTCTGTCTCCTTGTACTGACTGATTTTGTAAGCTTATACACTGTGAATCAAACACTAATATTCCAGTAATAAAGATATCAGACGCAAGAAAAGCTTTTAAAAAATAACCAAAACACCTAAAACAATATTGTAAATAAAAATAAAATCAAACACTTTCAATCTGGTTGCCCTCCTGTCCCTATTTCCCTCCATTTCTCTCCTACTTTTATATTTTTTACTTTAATTTTCCCTTTTAATCTAGCTCCCCTATCTTTTCTAACCCTGTCTTTCCCCCCAAAAAGGAAGGTTAGGAAATTTCCCATCTCTCCTGTATTCCTCTTGGCTCCCAACTCCCAAATCTGGAGAAAAAATGAATTTTCATTGGCTGAAAACTGTTTCCAAAGACAGTTTCTTCAGCCAATTGAAAGCCTAGGTTTTGAAGAGTGGCACAGCGTCAATGCGGAGAAATCAGGCCAATGTTTGATTTGCATCTAAGTGTCGAAACGGGAGATCGGCTGACCAGTCAGATAGGTCAACAGCTGCTTCAGAGCATGGATGCGATTGAGTGACCAAACCAGCCAGCAGCACTGGAAGGGTTAAAATCCATCAGCCAACAAACTTCTAACTGCAGTTCGGAGTGGAGACGCATATAATAAAGGGGGGCGCAGTCTTCATTTAAAGGGGTCAAGGGTTCTTTGAGTGGCAACAGTCAGAAGATGAGGGTCGGTAACCAGAGGACACAGATTTAAGATAATTGGCAAAAGAACCAGAGGGGAGATGAGGAGAATGTTTTTTACGCAGCGAGTTGTTCTGATCTGGAATGCACTGCCTGAAAGGGTGGTGGAAGCAGATTCAATAATAACTTTCAAAAGGGAATTGGATAAATACTTAAAAAGGAAACATTTTCAGGGCTATTGGGTAAGAGCAGGGGAGAGTGGGACTAATTGGATAGCTGTCTTAAAGAGCCGCCACAGGCATGGTGGGCCGAATGGCCTCCTTCTCTGCTGTATGATTCTATGATAAGCAATGCTTTACTTTTATCAGGATAATGCCAATATATTTCAATGTGATTTATATCCGGGCACAGTGTGTTTGCAAACAATGTGGCGCCCCTTTTAAAGCTGCTCAAAGATCCATTGGGTTTCAATTGTCACCAGTCTCCTTCTGCTGGGAACAAAAGAACAGCTAATTAACATTATCCGTGCGCACAAGTCAAAGGGACAGCAACCTGAGAGGAACGGGAAAGAAACAAAACCATAATAAATAATTCGTTTATTTCCCAGTGTTGGTCCTTCAGCCCGGAAGGAACTGGATACAATAAATATTAAATATATTATTCACCAAAAGCACAACATTAATGGATTCTATCACACATTTAATTCATCACTTCCCAAAGCACAGCCCATCTATTTTGTCAAATTACAGTCTGTGTTTAACTCGTTAACTGAAAGTGTTCGATTGTTTCTTAAAGAGCGGTACCCTCACCTTAAATTGCTTGCAAGACAATTTAATACATAACTAAGCGAGCTCAGCAATTTTTTTGGCATATCAATGATGCTATAAAATCATTGTATTATCAGTTCTTCATATCCCAGTCATTTTTAAATCCTGCCCCCAATCCCACCCCAGCAGGGTAGGTAGATAGACTCTTTACCTCTGGGACCTGGGTTCAAATCCAGCCAGAGGAGTGATGGTATGTAATTTGTTGGGGTGTCTGTAAGGGTGAAATGAGCAAAGCTGAGCTTTGGCTCTGCACCCATAGAACTGCCTGTAGTGTACCTGATACAAAGTGCTTGATGAGACAGTATAGCAAGAAGTCTCCTACATCTGAGCTGTTGCTACTGAATGGGGCAATGTAGAGGGACCTTTACTCCATTGCCACTATCTCCCCGGATAAAGCAGTTAGTATTGATTCATTCAAATGCAAATTAGATAGGTTTCTTTCAGAAAATAACATTTTAAGACATATCATGTGATAGGTGGACACATAGGTGGATCCTCCGGTGCAGTACTGAGGGAGTGCCGCACGGTAGGAGGTGCTGTATTTCAGGTGAGACATTAAACCGAGGCCCCGTCTGCCCTCTCAGGTGGACGTAAAAGATCCCACAGCACTATTTCAAAGAAGAGCAGGGGGAGTTCTCCCCGGTGTCCTGGGGCCAATATTTATCCCTCAAACAACATCACTAAAACAGATTATCAGGTCATTATCACATTGCTGTTTGTGGGATCTTGCTGTGTGCAAAATGGCTGCCACGTTTCCTACATTACAACAGTGACTACACTTCACAATTAATTGGCTGTGAAGCACTTTGGGTCATCCTGAGGTCATGAAAGGGGCTGTATAAATGCAAGTCTTTCTTTCTTTCGAAGTGTAACATACTCGGGAGGAACAGGTGACTTTGGACCTATGGTTCCCAGAGCTCTCCACCACTGGGGGTTTTCCTCACCTCATGTCTGGGTCTGTTGGAGACTCATTGACGGAGATTGATTGCTCTGATTAGTCAACAACTCCATTATCACCGTATCATGTGACAACCAGGATGGGAGAAGGAGAACTAGACGGACCTGGGTCTTTTTTCGTCGAGCGATTCCTATGTTCCTTAATGTGGTTTGCACCTTTAAAAACAAGAGTTATACTTACCACTAGTCTCCAAAGGGAGGTACATGGAAATTTCCTGGGTATGCTCATTTGCATATCCCTTGGCACAAGCATTGGTGTAAAACCAGTTCAAGCAGCTGAAGCAGCAAGAAAGTTCTGTGCAGTAGTGTAAATATACTGTGCAGCCTGTACTATTCACCAGCTCACTGGGGAACAAGAAGGTAAGGCAGGAACACTGCTTGGCTCTTTCATCTCTCGCTCAAATTACTTCACTGCGTGGCTTATCAATATTTTTATTACACTTGGACAGAATCGTGAATATTGAAGTGCCACCTGTGCCCAGGGGACAGCAGGATCTGGTGAAAAATGCACAGCTTCACACCTTCAGATCTCCAAACCCACATGGGGGGGCATCGAAGGCAACACGCACAGACCCTTGTGTGTCAGTGCCACCAAACTGCCCAGAATTACCACTCGTGCCACCTGGAGTGAGGTGGCATCAGCACTGACTGCCAATCACCCCCCCCACTGACTGCCAATCCCCCCCCCCACTGACTGCCAATCCCCCCCCCCCACTGACTGCCAATCACCCCCCCCACTGACTGCCAATCACCCCCCCCACTGACTGCCAATCCCCCCCCCCCACTGACTGCCAATCACCCCCCCCACTGACTGCCAATCCCCCCCCCACTGACTGCCAATCACCCCCCCCACTGACTGCCAATCCCCCCCCCACCGACTGCCAACTCCCTCACCCCCACTGACTGCCAACTCCCTCACCCCCACTGACTGCCAATCCCCCCCCCACTGACTGCCACTCCCTCTCCCCCACCGACTGCCAACTCCCCCCACCCACCGACTGCCAACTCCCTCACCCCCACTGACTGCCAATCCCCCCCCACTGACTGCCAACTCCCTCACCCCCACTGACTGCCACTCCCTCACCCGCACTGACTGCCAATTCCCTCACCCGCACTGACTGCCAACCTCTTCACCCCCACTGACTGCCACTCCCTCACCCCCACTGACTGCCAATCCCCCCCCCACCTACTGCCAACCCCCTCACCCCCACTGACTGCCAATTCCCTCACCCGCACTGACTGCCAACCTCTTCACCCCCATCGACTGCCACTCCCTCACCCCCACCGACTGCCAACTCCCTCACCCCCACTGACTGCAAACTCCCTCACCCCCACTGACTGCCAACTCCCTCACCCCCACTGACTGCCACTCCCTCACCCCCACTGACTGCCACTCCCTCACCCCCACTGACTGCCAACTCCCTCACCCCCACTGACTGCCAACTCCCTCACCCCCACTGACTGCAAACTCCCTCACCCCCACTGACTGCCAACTCCCTCACCCCCACTGACTGCCACTCCCTCACCCCCACTGACTGCCACTCCCTCACCCCCACTGACTGCCAACTCCCTCACCCCCACTGACTGCCACTCCCTCACCCCCACTGACTGCCACTCCCTCACCCCCACTGACTGCCACTCCCTCACCCCCACTGACTGCCAACTCCCTCACCCCCACTGACTGCAAACTCCCTCACCCCCACTGACTGCCACTCCCTCACCCCCACTGACTGCCAACTCCCTCACCCCCACTGACTGCAAACTCCCTCACCCCCACTGACTGCCACTCCCTCATCCCCACTGACTGCCACTCCCTCACCCCCACTGACTACAAACTCCCTCACCCCCACTGACTGCCACTCCCTCACCCCCATCGACTGCCACTCCCTCACCCCCACCGACTGCCAACTCCCTCACCCCCACTGACTGCAAACTCCCTCACCCCCACTGACTGCCAACTCCCTCACCCCCACTGACTGCCAACTCCCTCACCCCCACTGACTGCAAACTCCCTCACCCCCACTGACTGCCAACTCCCTCACCCCCACTGACTGCCACTCCCTCACCCCCATCGACTGCCACTCCCTCACCCCCACCGACTGCCAACTCCCTCACCCCCACTGACTGCAAACTCCCTCACCCCCACTGACTGCCAACTCCCTCACCCCCACTGACTGCCAACTCCCTCACCCCCACTGACTGCAAACTCCCTCACCCCCACTGACTGCCAACTCCCTCACCCCCACTGACTGCCACTCCCTCACCCCCACTGACTGCCACTCCCTCACCCCCACTGACTGCCACTCCCTCACCCCCACTGACTGCCAACTCCCTCACCCCCACTGACTGCCAACTCCCTCACCCCCACTGACTGCAAACTCCCTCACCCCCACTGACTGCCACTCCCTCACCCACACTGACTGCCAATCCCCCCCCCCACTGACTGCAAACTCCCTCACCCCCACTGACTGCCACTCCCTCACCCACACTGACTGCCAATCCCCCCCCACTGACTGCCAACTCCCTCACCCCCACTGACTGCCAACTCCCTCACCCCCACTGACTGCCACTCCCTCACCCCCACTGACTGCCACTCCCTCACCCACACTGACTGCCAACTCCCTCACCCCTACTGACTGCCAACTCCCTCACCCCCACTGACTGCCAACTCCCTCACCCCCACTGACTGCCACTCCCTCACCCACACTGACTGCCAATTCCCCCCCCCACTGACTGCCACTCCCTCACCCCCACTGACTGCCAACTCCCTCACCCCCACTGACTGCCAACTCCCTCACCCCCACTGACTGCCACTCCCTCACCCCCACTGACTGCCAACTCCCTCACCCCTACTGACTGCCAACTCCCTCACCCCCACTGACTGCCAACTCCCTCACCCCTACTGACTGCCACTCCCTCACCCCCACTGACTGCCAACCTCTTCACCCCCACCGACTGCCAGCTCCCTCACCCCCAGGACTGAAGAACAAGTAGTTCCACATTCCCAACAGAGCAGGAAAGTAACACACTGGGCACTCACTCCTTTTTCTTCCATGCCCACCCTGGGCACCAGCATAATCTTCACCTTCTCAAAACAACATGTCCACGACTAACCCTTCACAACGTTCCCTGGTTAAGGGTGCATCCAATTCCCTATCCTGCACCATGACTACACAGCGACCTCCCAATGTCAGCTGTGGTTCAGTGGGTAGCACTCTCGCCTCTGAGCCAAAATGGTAGTGGGTTTATAGTCCCACTCCAGCAACTTGAACACATAATCTAGGCTGACGCTCCAATGCAGTACTGAGGGAGTGCTGCACTGTTGGAGGTGCTGTCTTTTGGATGAGACGCTAAACTGAGGCCCTATCTACCCTCTCAGGTGGATGTAAAAGATCCCATGGAAGTCTTCGAAGAAGAGCAGGGGAGTTCTCTCTGGTGTCCTGGCCAATATTTATCCCTCAATCAACATCATCAAAAAAAAATTATCCGGTCATTATCGCATTGCTGTTTGTGGGACCTTGCTGAGTAAATCGAGGGCCTACTGCCTGTTAAAGAACCCCTTTCCAAAATAAGTCGGTGATGAGCAGGGCCTGCTTTGCTCTGGATTCTTCAGCTGCCAAATGTTTTACAAACTCTTCCTGTGGAACCAGGAGGAGCAGAAGTAGCCCCCCCAACTCCACAGGCATCACAGTCACCCCCTCCACACCCGTTGCCCGCTCCGAACCATCTCTCGGGACTTAGCTGAGGGCCACAGTGATGTCTGCTTCAGCGGCACACTGCCTGAAGACACGGGGCACAGAAATTATGTTAAACTTGTATAGAACCTTGGTTAGACCACACTTGGAGGACTGCGAACAGTTCTAGTCTCCATATTATAAAAAGGATATAGTGGCACTGGAGAAGGTGCAAAAAAGATTTACAAGGATGATACCAGAACTGAGAGCTTATACCTATCAGGAAAGATTGAACAGGCTGGGGCTCTTTTCTCTAGAAAAGAGAAGGTTGAGGGGTGACCTGATAGAGGTCTTTAAATTAATGAAAGGGTTTGATAGAGTAGACATAGAGAAAATGGTTCTGCTTGTGGGGGAGATCAGAACTAGGGACCATAAATAAAAGATAATCATTAATAAATCCAATAAGGAATTCAGGAGAAACTTCTTTACCCAGAGAGTGGTGAGAATGTGGAACTCGCTCCCACAAGGAACGGTTGAGGCGAATAGTGTAGATACATTTCAGGGGAAGCTGGATAAACACACGAGGGAGAAGGGAATAGAAGGATATGCTGATAGGGTGAGATGAAGTAGGGAGGGAGGAGGCTCGTGTGGAGCATAAACACCGGCATGGACTAGATGGGCCGAATGGCCTGTTTCTGCGCAGAGATCGTTCCCCACACCCAGTTGTCGCTCTCCAATCCCGACCCCCCGTGTTTTGTAGGCCGAGGTAGATGATTTCTGAAAAATGAACAAGCCTTAAAAATGTACAGTTTTTTTTAACTATGGCCTCCTTGATGTGATTTATTGTCAATTCAACGAGTAACACAACAGCTGAGTGAGGCAGCAAAAGATAACGTAGCTCGGAAGGAAGTCTGGTCCGATTACAATAAACAGTTCCCGCCTTTTAACTTGGGAGCCTATAAAGGCGTTTCAAGGTTAATTAGGATATAATCAATCGCTTTTGTTAGGAGATAATCATTTCAGCTACCATTAAGCAGCCAACAACCAACGTTCAGATCCTCAGTAATTTAAACCTTAGGATATCAGCGCTAATCCTGATTAAGGAGATCCCTGATTTATGCGAGTCACTGCTTGTTAACCCCAACTGCAAAGCTGATTGAAAGACAGCAACTGGCAGGAAAACGGGGAGAGAAGCAGAGGTGTAGGGCACAAGGGTTCAGAACTGGAAATACTTCCCCCATTCGCCCACATGAGAAAGGAGGGCCAACACTGACCACTCAAATGCTAAGCCTCAGGACTTTCCTATGGTGCGGATTTGCGAATAAAACGGAACGATGTCTTGGACAAAACACGCCAAAGTGTGGCTTATTTACAAATTTTCAACAGGCCCTTTTTATCACAGTTATCGTGACTCGTGCACCTCTGAATTTTCCCCTCTTGTTCCTCCTAAGCTCCAAGTACATTATCCCACAAGCTCCTCATCTTCTCTGGATCCTCACCATGTTGAAATCAACAACAAAAACTTGCATTTATATAGCGCCTTTAACATAGTAAAACGTCCCAAGGCGCTTCACAGGAGCACAAATCAGACAAAAACTGACACCCAGACACATAAGGAGATATTGGGACAGGTGACCAAAAGCTTGGTCATTTATCTCATTGCTGTTTGTGGGATCTTGCTGTGCGTAAGTTGGTTGCCGTGTTTCCTTACATCACATTAGTGACTACACTTCACGCTCTCTGAAGCGCTTTGGGACATGCTGAGGATGTAAATTAAAAATACAAGTACTTTCTTTTCTGGTTTCTGTTGTTTTATGAGGTGTTTCTCCGGGTGCCCTTGGTTTGGTACGCCCAGTGCGCTGGTTGATCTGATGAGGGGTGTGGGTCAATACTCCCATTAAACCTTGTTAAAGGGATTAACACTGTGCGATGGGGCCTTACTGTTACACTATTTACATTTGGTGCCTCTTCCCTGCTCTCTCCCTGACTCCGTCTTGGGTCCCACTCTCAGCTGATAGTAATTTGCTTTCTCCCTCCAGTTTTCTCTCCTGGAGGCGCTGACTCTGGGGTACACTTCCGTTGGCACTCGCCCCCTCTGGCCCCTCACCATTCTTCACCTGTGACCATGGGAAATAAAGAGTTAATATTCCGCCCGACCTCTCTCAACCGCCAACCCTGCTCACCCATCACCTTGGACCTTCGGGCCAAACGGTGGGAAAAGCTGAAAAATTGACCCCTTAAGTATCAGCAGGCTAATTTGATTGTGGAGCACGTCACGAGTGAGATTGCTTGTGTCCTCGTCTGATGTCAGTGGGCATGTACTTTATAGCAGGGATCAATGCACAGCATCCAGGAGCAATAACCTGGTGGAATTCCCACCTCCCTGACCCAAGGGTTCTGTGGTCAACTATGACGGTCCACCAACGAGATGAGGCTGAAGACAGGCTGGGATTGGATGCGGGATTTCTCTGTTCTCTCCAGCTCAATATGACACCAGACTGTGCGTTCTCTTCTAACTGGATCTCAGCAGACATCGCTGGCGTTCATTGCCCCGAGAGGGTGGCCCTTCTTATTGAACAGTTTGATACAACTAAGAGGTTTGCAGGGCCACTTCAGAGTTCAGTTAGGAGTCAACTACTCTGGTGTGGGGACTGGAGTCACGTATAGGCCCAGACCGGGTAAGGACGGCAGGTTTCCTTCCCTATGGGAGATTAGTGAACCAGTTGGGTTTTTACGACAATCCGACAGCTTCGTGGTCACTTTTACTGAGACCAGATTTTTATTCCCAGATTTTTTTTTAAAAACTGAATTCAAATTCTCAAACGGCGGTGGTGGGATTTGAACTCACGCTCTCTGGATTAACCGATCCAGTAACATAACCAACTACACTACCGTACTCGCATTTACCCACTGAAGTGAGGACACTTGTCTCACGGATCTCTGTGTCGATCTAACGTATGAATTCTTCGAGGCTTTCAGGAGGACAAAGTTTGAGGCCCCTTCCTATTGATTTTTGCCACTGCTACAGAACAAAGCTTCAGCACTGCACTCTCTGAATGAAACAATCAAAAATTACTTTAAGTTTGTTGTGCATTTGGTGCGTTACGCACCTTTTAAAACACAGCAGGATCCCACAAACAGCAATGAGATGAATGTCCAGTTAATCTGCTTCTGGTGGTGTAGGTTGATGAAGGAACGTTGCCCAGGACGCAGGGAGAACTCCCCTGCTCTTCTTCAAATTGTGCCGAGCGATTTTTAAATGCAACCCAAACCACTAGAATAAACAGACGGTTTAACACTGCTGGGGCTCTTTTCTCTAGAAAAGAGAAGGCTGAGGGGTGACCTGATAGAGGTTTTTAAGATAATGAAAGGGTTTGATAGGGTAGACGTAGAGAAAATGTTTCCACTGCGGGAGGATCCAAAACTAGGGGTCATAAATATAAGATAGTCACTAATAAATCCAATAGGGAATTCAGGAGAAACCTCTTTACCCAGAGAGTGGTGAGAATGTGGAACTTGCTACCACAAGGAGTGGTTGAGGTGAATAGTGTAGATGGATTTAAGGAGAAGCTAGATAATCACATGAGGGGGAAAGGAATAGAAGGATATGCTGATAGGGTGAGATGAAGTAGGGAGGTAAGAGGCTCGCATGGAGCATAAACGCCAGCATAGACCAGTTGGGCCGAATGGCCTGTTTCTGTGCTGTAGTTTCAATGTAACTCAATGTAACATCTGACCCCAGAGGTTGGCAATGCAGAACTCAATTAGTAGGAAGGATACTTGGAGGGGGTGCAGCACAGAGTCACCAGAATGATACTGGGGCTTAGAGGGTTAAGTTATGAGGACAGGTTGCAGAAACTTGGCTTGTATTCCCTCAAGTCTAGAAGCGTGAGGGTTGATCTGATTGAGGTATTTAAAATGATAAAGGAATTCGATAGGGTGGATACGGAGAAATGGCTGGTGGGAGAGTCCAGAACAAGGGGGCACAATCTTAAAATTAGAGCTCGACCGTTCAGGGGTGAAATCAGGAAGCATTTTTTTCACATAAAGGGGAGTGGAAATCTGGAACTCTCTCCCCCAAAAGGCTGTGGATGCTGGGGGTCAATTGGAGCTTTCAAGGCTGAGATCGATAGATTTTTGTTGGGTGAGGGCATCGAGGGATACGGAGCAAAGGAGGGAAAATAGAGTTGAGGTACAGGTCAGACGATGATCTGATTGAATGGCGGAGCAGGCTCGAGGGGCTGAATGGCCTACTCCCGTGCCCAGTGTTCCTATGTACTGCACTGAGAATCAGCCCAGATCATCTGCTCAGCTCTTGGAGTCTGTGGCATTTGTTTAAGCTGTTCTATAATGACTAATTGAGAATTTATGGCAAACATTACACACAGAGCATATCTGCAGCCCTCGAACAGTTAAAGCTCGTGCGTTCAAAATGTCAAGTGTATTTTGTAAAGCCATTATATCCTTATCAAAGCCTTCTAACCTGCACCTTAATTTAAAATATCGTGCGAGTATCACGTTGACTATTAAACCATCTGTGTCCTCGGAGTGAGAGGTGGGTGATGAGTGTGATTGCTGTACTGTTTGTGATAGATCAGGCCTCGGTGAAGGGCTATTGCAATCTGCACAGAGTCCTAACTAACCTTCACATGACAGGAGAGATTAATGGGCATCCGTGTGGAGGGCCAGCTCGCACTGCGCGCACTCACTCACGTTTTTACTGTCTGTGGCCTGTTGATGACAGTGAGGATAGCCAGACACAGCAAAAAAAAACACACACACACACAAAGGGAAATCAGAAAGAATGGCTCCACACACCTCTTTGAGGTTAAGCTGTGCGAATCCCCACCCAACCCCTTCCCCGCCCCCCCCAGCTCCCCTCTCTTCTCCGTTCTGTGGAGAGCTCCTATTCTGAAAGTAGTTCTGTTCCGAGGAATGCACCATCTGCAGACGTACCAACTGTTAATGAGAAATCACAAAGTGAGTGGAATGGGGAGGGGGATGGGGAGCTGAAATCCGGCGACTTGTGATATTCCCCTCAGGAGGCGATGGGGAATCTTGACTTTCTTCCAGTGGCAGTAGTCGAAGGTGCAGTACCGTCCAGGCTTTGTCCACCCTCCACCAGGGCGAATATTTAGAAAAGAAAGAGAGAATTTGCATTTATATATCTCCTTTCACCTCCTCAGGACGTCCCAAAGCGCTTCACAGCCAGTGAAGTATTTTTTTTTTGAAGTGTAGTCACTGTTGTGATGTAGGAAACGCGGCAGCCAATTGGCGCACAGCAAGATCCCACTGTCTGTTTCCCAGTCCGGCCTCGCCCCCTCTCGGAGGCCGGTTTTCCCATTTTCCCCCGAGATAAAAAAAAGAAAGAAACCCGACCTGCAGAAAGCGGTCAGATTTGTTCACGGTATTGCTACACAGAGAAGACCATTACCACCACCAAATGAATCAGAGGAAGGAAATCATTACCCCTGAGAGAGTCTGAAGAAAATTACTAAAAGAAAGAAAGACTTGCATTTATATAGCGCCTTTCAACACCTCAGGACGTCCCGAGGCACTTTACAGCCAATGAAGTACTTTTTGAAGTGAAGTCACTGTTGTAACGTAGGAAACGTGGCAGCCAATTTGTGCACAGCAAGATCCCACAAACAGCAACGTGATAATGACCAGATCATCTGTTTTAGTGATGAATATTGGCCAGGACACCGGGGAGAACTCCATTGCTCTTCTTCAAAATAGGATCTTTCACATCCGTCTAAAGGGGGCAGACGGGGCCTCGGTTTAACGTCTCATCCAAAAGATGGCACCTCCAACAGTGCAGCACTCCCTCAGTACGAGCACCGGGAGTGCGAGCCGAGATTTTTGTGCTTAAGTCTCTAGAGTGGGACTTGGACCAACAGACATTCGATTTGGAGCCAAGATTGCGACCAACTGAGCCACGGCTGACACAGTGCCATCATCTTTAGCTATTCTTTCAATGCCAACTCATTCAAACCTCATTTACTTAAATCACAAGATGGAGACAGATCAGGAAACGCGAGGAATCCTTGGCCCCTTTGATCCTGGTTCCAGAAACTTCCGTCCCACGGCGATAGCTGTTGTTATTAATTACTTTAATCTCCTATTGAAGTCACCGCAGTTTCTTTGCATCGAGGAATCTCCTGCTGGAGGAGTTTTGAAATTTTTATGAGGCTGGTGCAGGCGGAAGGGAAGCAAAGGAGTTTAATATTTAACAAATGATTTCGGGCAGCTGGTTAAGGAGTGTCTTGTGCTCACACAAGCATGTGAGGCAACATTTTATTTTTATTTGCTAGTGTGAAGAAAACATACAAACATACGAACATATGAATTAAGAGCAGGAGAAGGCCATTCAGCCCCTCGAACCTTCTTTGCTATTTGATAAGATCATGGCTGATCTGATTGTGACCTCAACCCTACTTTCCCGTCTACCTGCTATAACCTTTGACTCCCTTGTTAATCAGGAATCTATCTAACTCAGCCTCAAAAATATTCAATGACCCTGCCTCCACCGCTCTCTGGGGAAGGGAGTTCCATAGACTCATGGCCCTCTGAAAGAAAATTTTTTTTTTTATTATTCGTTCATGGGATGTGGGCGTCGCTGGCAAGACCAGCATTTATTGCCCATCCCTAATTGCCCTTAAGAAGGTGGTGGTGAGCCGCCTTCTTGAACCGCTGCAGTCCGTGTGGTGAAGGTTCTCCCACAGTGCTGTCAGGAAGGGAGTTCCAGGATTTTGACCCAGCGACGATGAAGGAACGGCGATATATTTCCAAGTCGGGATGGTGTGTGACTTGGAGGGGAATGTGCAGGTGGTGTTGTTCCCATGAACCTGCTGCCCTTGTCCTTCTAGGTGGTAGAGGTCGCGGGTTTGGGAGGTGCTGTGAAAGAAGCCTTGGCGAGTTGCTGCAGTACATCCTGTGGATGGTACACACTGCAGCCACGGTGCGCCGGTGGTGAAGGGAGTGAATGTTTAGGGTGGTGGATGGGGTTCCAATCAAGCGGGCTGCTTTGTCCTGGATGGTGTCGAGCTTCTTGAGTGTTGTTGGAGCTGCACTCATCCAGGCAAGTGGAGAGTATTCCATCACATTCCTGACTTGTGTCTTGTAGATGGTAGAAAGGCTTTGGGGAGTCAGGAGATGAGTCACTCGCCACAGAATACCCAGCCTCTGACCTGCTCTTGTAGCCACAGTATTTATGTGGCTGGTCCAGTTAAGTTTCTGGTCAATGGTGACCCCCAGGATGTTGATGGTGGGGGATTCGGCGATGGTAATGCCGTTGAATGTCAAGGGGAGGTGGTTAGACTCTCTCTTGTTGGAGATGGTCATTGCCTGGCACTTATCTGGCGCGAATGTTACTTGCCACTTATCAGCCCAAGCCTGGATGTTGTCCAGGTCTTGCTGCATGTGGGCTCGGACTGCTTCATTATCTCCTCATCTCCGTCTTAAATGGGAGATCCCTTATTTTTAAACTGTGTAAACAAGCTCCTAGCAGGGGGAGTAATGGGTCGATGCTACACATATGTTTTAACCATTTTAATAAATTCTTTCCCTAATTTTTTGGGATTGGGATTGTTCTCCTTAGAGTAGAGAAGGTTAAGGGGAGAGTTAATAGAAGTGTTCAAAATTATATTGGGTTTTGATAGAGTAAATAAGGGGAAACTGTTTCCAGTGGCAGAAGGGTCCGTAACCAGAGGACACAGATTTAAGGTAATTGGCAAAAGAACCAGAGGGGAGATGAGGAGAAATTTTTTTACGCAGTGAGTTGTTATGATCTGGAATGTGCTGCCTGAAAGGGCGGTGGAAGCAGATTCAATAATAACTTTCAAAAGGGAATTGGATAAATACTTGAAAAGGAAAAAAATTACAGGGCTATGGGGAAAGAGCAGGGGAGTGGGACTAATTGGATAGCTCTTTCAAAGGCAGGCAGGATGAGCCAAATGGCCTCTTTCTGTGCTGTAAGATTCTATGATGCTTCCTATTGGCAGGGGCTCTGTGCTTCACTGGGCTTCACAGGCCCCAGCCGATCTCACCTACCTCATCTGACGGGCCATCCTTCGGGCGCGAGCTTAGAGAGTGAGGGTTGGCTATTCTACCATAGCGTGCATCACTACAGAGTCTAACCCTGTCCACTCTTCACAGCTTCCCATGAGCACTTCCCAGCCAGGCTCACCTGATAGTGTCCGGCAGCGGGAACACTCGCTGACTTTTCTTTTGCACCCCTCCCCAGCCGAGGTGAGCACGGGCCTTTTGCCACACCTCCCAACCCCCAACACCCCCCCGCCCCTGACCCCCCCCACCCCTGACCCCACCCCGCCCACCCCCACCCATCTCTCCCTCCCCAACCCCCCATCCCATTCCCCCACCTCCCAACCCCCAACCCTCCCTACCCCTGACCCCACCCCGCCCACCCCCACTCTTCTCTCCCTCCCCAACCCCCCCCACCCCATTCCCCCACCTCCCACCCCCAACCCCCCATTGAATCTTATAGCACAGAAGGAGGCCATTCAGCCCATCGTGCCTGTGCCGGCTCTTTGAACGAGCTATCCAATTAATCCCACTCCCCCTGCTCTTTCCCCACAGCCCTGCAAACTTATCACCTTCAAGTATTTATCCAATTCCCTTTTGAAAGTGATTATTGAATCTGCTTCCACCGCCCTTTCAGGCAGCACATTCCAGATCATAACCACTCGCTGCGTAAAAAAGTTTCTCCTCATCTCCCCTCTGGTTCTTTTGACAATTATCTTAAATCTGTGTCCTCTGGTTACCGACCCTCCTGCCAATGGAAACAGTTTCTTTATTAACTTATAAACAGCAGTTCAACAGAACTCCTTCTCCTGTGGTCTGGCTGGAGCTGACTGTCTCTAACCCAGTTGTTTAAGTGATACACTATCAGACGTTGATTGTTAAGGGAATGTTTCTTACTTGCATACTCAAATTGATCTCCTTCTGATGCTCCTGGGCTTTGACTGCATCGGCAGCATACGATCACTGGGACAGGGTGAGGGAACCACTCCGCCAGATTACCACCCGGGCGATGAAGGTGAGACTTACCCTCACAGTGTCTCCAAATGTTTGGCCGTGTCTGAGCTTTGATACATGCCCGGACCGACTGTGGAGTACAGCACAACAACATCTTGCATTTATATAGCGCCTTTAACGTAGTAAAACGTCCCAAGGCACTTCACAGGAACGATTATCAAACAAAATTTGACACCAAGCCACATAAGGAGATATTAGGACAGGTGACCAAAAGCTTGGTCAAAGAGGTAGGTTTTAAGGAGCATCTTAAAGAAGGAGAGAGGGGCGGAGAGGTTTAGGGAGGGAATTCCAGAGCTTGGGGCCCAGGCAGGTGAAGGCACGGCCGCCAATGGTGGAGCGATGGAAATCAGGGATGCACAAGTGGCCAGAATTGTAGTGCAGAGATCTCGGAGGGCTGTAGGGTTGGAGGAGGTTAAAGAGATGGGGAGGGGGCGAGGCCATGGAAGGATTTGAACACAAGGATGAGAAACAGTTCATAAGAAGCACTCCGCAACCAATGGCACTGCCTGCTTCTCTCGGCCTGATCTGATGGCTGTGATTTAAGTTATTATTAGTTATTGGTTTGGTCAGACTGTCTCTTCTTGTTATTATGTGGAGATGCTGGTGATGGACTGGGGTTGACAAATGTAAGGAATCTTACAACACCAGGTTATAGTCCAACTGTTTTATTTGAAAATCACAAGCTTTCGGAGGCTTCCTCCTTCGTCAGGTGAGTGTGGGATTCGGATTCCATGGAAGGTTGCCGCATTTATAGTCAGAGAACAATACCTGGTGATTACAGATAATCTTTCCAACTGCCCGTTGTCAAGGCAATCAAAGTGATCAGACAGAGAGATGTTACCTACAGGACCACCGAATACACAAACGGCCAGAACAAAAGACAGACAGAGAGAGAGAGTCTTCTTGTTATTGTTAGGGGACTGGCTTGTCTGATGTTTGTCCACCCCCCATTCCCTTCACACCACCATGGACGGCCGTGCCATCAACCGTCTAGGCCCTAAGCTCTGGAATTCCCTCCCTGAACCTCCCTGCCTCTCTCTCCTCCTTTAACACACTCCATAAAACCTATCTCTTTGACCAAGCTCTCGAACACCTGTCCGAATATCTCCTTCATTGGTTCACTGTCGATTTTTGTTTGCTAACTCTCCTGTGAAGAGCCTTGGGACATTTTCCTACGTTAAAGGCGCTATATAAATGCAAGTTGTTGTCATTGTGGTGGTGGTGGTGGAATTAGGGTCTGTCCAATTCCATCAATTACTGATCTTTGCAAAACAAGATGGGCTCGATTTTAACTCCCGGGCGGGAATGGACCCCCCCGCCACCGGAGGAAATAGTTTCTCTGTATCGACCTATTGAATCCCTTAATCATTTTAAAGACCTCGATCAGATCACCCCTCAACCTTCTGAACTCAAAGGGATACAAGCCAAATTTTTGCAACATGTCCTCATAATTTAACCCCTTAAGCCCCTTCAAAAAGCACATATATAATTTTAACGATAGACAAAATATCTTAAGTGCTTTAAGCAACAGAAATGTTCAGGCTGTTTTCTGCCTGAAGATAATTGTGAGGGTTTGGCAGGAGAGTTATTTTTTTTTTTAAATGCACCATTGCCCATGATCAGCCTCCCCTTGAGTCTGAGAGCCCCATTGGTGGGGAGAGTCTCAGATCGTCTGGCCCATCGCACTAATAAGAATCGTCTTCAGGATCATCACTGAAAGGGCAAGAGATTATGAATAAAATAGAAAGAAATAAATTATTCAATAATTTTTTTAATTAAGCAAAAAAAAAAGTAGTGAGGTATCGACAATAATCAGCAGAAACCTGCATTTTAATCAGACAGCTCTCATTTACTGAGACATTTAGACATTTGTCAGGTTTGTAAAGCTTAATATCTTCTACAAAATTATTTAATAATTCATCATTTCACTCAAGGGAGCCTGAAGCCCAGATATTTCTGTGAAATAATTTCCATTCTGGTCGAGACCTGGAAGATTATTCCTCATCAATAATGGAGCCCTTTAATCTGGAAAATTCTACGATAAAAAAGAGATCATGCTTTCTTTCTTTCTGTCTGTATTTCTTTCTTTCTTTCTTGAGTTAAGATCTCTGTCTGACCAGAGTGGACTGGAATCTTTACTCCTCCCCTCCAAAATAAAACTCTCCCAGGGCTGTGAATTTAATTTTTCTCTTGTGACCGTTGTCAGAATGCTCTGATATCATCTGTTAGCTCGACCTTGGCAACCTCTTTATGACGCATGACAGACATTTTGAAGATGGAGGCAGCTTCACTTGGTCACGTCTAGACTGGCAAAGGGGGCGATTTTAACTCAACCTGCCTGGCGGGAACTGGGCTGGCTGGGCAGTTAAAATCGCCCAGGTCACTTACCCGCCCTGGAGCCAGCGGGGGACCGACCGTTCCGAATTTTAACCTGCTCTACTGAGCAGGCGGGAAGGAGGCCCGCCCAAAGCCAGCGGGGTCCTTCTTTCCATGGGTGTGTCGGGTCCCGATGATGTCATCAGGACCCGACTGCATGCGGTCCGGGAGGTAAAATAGAGCCCGGGTCTCGTTTTTGGACTCACCTCATTACCCACCCACCCAAAACCCACCCGGAGTTGAATTCAGGGCCATATATATTTAGATTGAATTGACACCTGCGAAGCCCCCTCTAAAATGAAATGTATTTTGGTCATTCTCCTGAATCCATCCATCCAAACCAAACCCAACTCTCACACCATGTCTTATTCCTACCGTCAAATATGTCCTCATCCATTTCTTCCAATGATGTTTGTGGGATCTTGCTGTGCACAAATTGGCTGCCCCGTTTCCTGCAAAACAACAGTGACTACACTTCAAAAAATGCCTCATTGGTTGTAAAGCGAATGTGGGACGTCCTGAGGTCAGGAAAGGCGCTACAGAAATGCAAGTCATTTCTTTTCTCTTTCATCTCACTGAACAAACAATGAATGAAGGTTTATGTCATTTACACCTCCTCTAGGCCCATCTTTTGTTTCTTTACTTGTCCCATTCCCACCCCCTTTTGCCTTGGACCATCTTCCCTTTGGTTCTTTCTTCCCCTCCCCCTCCTCCTTTCTTTCCCTGTCTCTGAACTTGCTCATAAACGGTTAAACCTCGAACTTCTTCCAGTCCTGATGACTTGAAACGTAAACTCTGTTTCTCTCTCTCTCTCCACAGAGGCTGCCTGACCTGCTGAGCGTTTCCAGCATTTTCTGTTTCTATTTCAAATTTCCGGCATGCACAGAATTTCGCTTTTGTTTTTTTGGTGAAGTTTTATAGGGATCTAGTCAGTATAAAAGTGCTTAAGGCTAAATACGTTCCAGACGGTTTGATTTGTGTGGGTGTGATGGGGAAACCGAACTGGCATGGACCGGCTCACTGGGGTGTGTACAAGATATGGCAGATACACATTTTGCAGGTGATCGGAGGAGCAAAGAGACACCTGGAAAAAAAAACCTAGGTAGTAGCTGAAGCTAAGCAGAAAATTCTTTCAATCCCACATCAGCAAGAGGGCAGAGGTGAAAACCACGATAGATGCCAACGAGCTTGAGACTGAGGATGAGAGCGGAGTAGTAAAACTGAGAAGACCCTCGGAGCATCTCTCGCTCCACGTGGCAGCGAGTTCCACATTCTCACCACTCTCTGTGCAGGGAGATTCCTTCTAAGTTATTTATTCGGTCTGTTCCTCGCTATCTTATATTTGTGTCCCCACAAGTGATTTCTCCACATCCACCCTATGGAACCCCTTCATGATTTAAGAGGCTTCTATTAACCGTGACTCAGTGGGTAACACTCTCGCCTCTGAGTCAGAAGGTCAGGGTTCGAGCCCCACTCCAGAGACTTGAGCACAAAATCTAGGCTGACACTTCCCAGTGCAGTACTGAGGGAGGGCTGCACTGTCGGTAGTTGCCGTCTTTCGGATGGGACATTAAACTGAGGCCCTGTCTGGCCTCTCAGGTGGACGTAAAAGATCCCACAGCACTATTTCGAAGAAGAGCAGGGGAAATTCTCCCTGGTGTCCTGGGGCCAATATTTATCCCTCAACCAACATCACTAAAAATCAGATTATCTGGTTATTTATCTCATTGCTGTCTGTGGGATCTTGCTGTGCACAAATTGGCTGCTGCATTTCCTACATTACAACAGTGGCTACACTTCAAAAGTGCTTCTGCCTGAAAAGCGCTTTGGGACGTCCTGAGGCCATGAAAGAAACAATATAAATGCAATTCTTATCAGCTGTCCTCTTAATCATCTCCTTCTCAGAAAGAAGACCCCCAGTATGCAATGGGGTTTCTGTCGCCCCTCCGATAAAGGAAAGCCGGCAGAGTGGGAGGCATTCCGAAGGAATTTCCTGGCCTAAATATTCTGGACGATTACATCCAAGTATTCCGAAGACGAATATATGACCAACACGCCCTCCTCATCAGGGATATCCCAAGTATAACCAATGACATAACAACAACTTGCATTTATATAGCACCTTTAACGTAGTAAAAACATCCCAAGGCGCTTCACAGGAGCATTTTGAAACAAAATTTGACACTGAGCCACGTAAAGAGATATTGGGACAGGTGACCAAAAGCTTGGTCAAAGAGGTAGGTTTTAAGGAGGTCTTAAAGGAGGAGAGAGAGGTAGAGAGACGGAGAGGTTTAGAGGGGGAATTCCAGAGCTTAGGGCCTAGGCAGCTGAAGGCACGGCCGCCAATGGTGGAGCGATGAAAATCGGGGATGCGCAAGAGGCCGGAATTGGAGGAGTGCAGAGATCTCGGAGGGTTGTAGGGCTGGAGGAGGTTACAGAGATAGGGGGAGGGGGGCGAGGGCCATGGAGGGAATTGTAAACAAGGATGGGAATTTGTTTCAAACCTGTGGGGATTCGGGTTAAACTGTACGAATGGTTGAGAAGCTGGGGAGGAAAGGAGTATTTATTCAGAGAGTTATGTTGGTTGGGGTGGTGGGGGGATATACTGAGTGGGGGGGGCTCAGATCTCAGTGCTGAGACCACAACTGTTTCTAATTTAATTAAATGACCTGGATTCAGAAATCTGAAAGTTTAATAATTACATCAACCCAATACCAAGAAAAACTTGCATTTCTACAGCCCCTTTCATGACCTCAGGATGTCCCAAGGCGCTTTACAGCCAATGAAGTACTTTTGAAGTGTAGTCACTGTTGTAATGTAGGAAACGCAGCAGCCAATTTGCGCACAGCAAGATCCCACAAACAGCAATGTGATAAATGATCAGATAATCTGTTTTTAGTGATGTTGGTTGAGGAATAAATATTAGCCCAGCACACCGGGGAGAACTCCCCCTGCTTTTCTTCAAAATAGTACCATGGGATCTTTTACGTCCGCCTGAGATGGCAAACGGGCCCTCAGTTTAACGTCTCATCCAAAAGACGGCACCTCTGACAATGCAGCAGCCACTGGGAGTGTCAGCCTAGATTTCATGCTCATGTCTCTGGGGCAGGGCTCAAACCCGCAACCTTCTGACTCAGAGGTGAGACTGCTACCCACTGAGCCCAGGCTGAGCTAACTCCTTCTGGACTCTGATATTTTGCAGAGCAACGCCCTCCCCTCCTGCCGTTGTAAAATCAACAAGACACAGAATTAAAGATGATCTGGCTGACACAGGAGCGTGTTTGTACTGGGCACAGACTACAAACTTTGAGTGTCTATTTTCAATGCCCCAGTCAATGAAATGTCACATCTGGGAAGTATTCTGTGAATGAAGTGCCAGGAACTGAAGGAAATTCAATAAAGATTGTAACACTATTAAACTCCATCAGCAGCAGCAGAGTGTTTGTCGATGTTTAATGTAGAATATTATTGAGATTGAGAGATCAGAGATAAACTAGCTCAACTGTAGGAACCTTCTACATAGACCATCTCGTATCTCCTGTCATTGCCACCTCTCACAAACAATACCAATCTAATGACTTAAGGTGGCCATTCCCTCTGCCTTCTTTGTCTCTCCCCTTATCAACTTCCTCTATTTCATTCTTGGAATCTTTCTTTGAATTCAGTTTTATCTTCCCATCACCCCAATCTTTTGACTTCCTCAATTCTTCGTTCAGTATTTTTTTTTTGAAAATCTAGACTCATCAAACTAACTCATTCTTTCCCAGGATCTCTAAACTACGGAACTCCATCCTCCTCACAGGTAATTAAAATGTAAGCTTGACATCATTTAACCTCGACCTCTCGATTGGCCACGATGGGCCTGGATCGTTCTGCCTGGGTCTCTCACTGAAAAACAAAACATTGTTTCCTTTGTGTGACATAAAGCCCTGCCTTTTGTCTAAGGTACTACTTCACTGCTGAGCGGGAAAGAGCTCCCCCGTTTGTCTCAGCTAGTAAAGGCATAGACTAGTGTGATATTAAGCCACACGGAGCAGGAATGTCCATTAAACAACAACAACAACATCTACATAGCACCTTTAACGTAGTAAAAACGTCCCAAGGCGTTTCAGAGGAGCCAATGTCAAACGAAATTCGACACCGAGCCAGGTAAGGAGATATTAGGACAGGTGGCCAAAATCTTGGTCAAAGAGATAGGTTTTAAGGAGCATCTTAAAGGAGGAGAGAGAGGTAGAGAGGCGGAGAGGTTTAGGGAGGGAATTCCAGAGCTTAGGGCCTGGGCAGCTGAAGGCATGGCTGCCAGTGTCGGAGCGATGAAAATCGGGGATGCGCAAGAGGCCAGAATTGGAGCAGGGCAGAGATCTCAGAGGGGTGTAGGGCTGGAGGAGGTTACAGAGTTAGGGCACTGTTCTCAGCCACTGCCTCCCCCCACCCTTAAACCTTAATGAAACCACTAAGTGTGACTATAACAGAAATGTTAGACCCTAGGTGGGCCATGTGTGGATGTCCAGTGAAAACAGGATCAGACTTGGCCTGGACACCCCCATGGTTTAATAGGCACCCCCCATGCTTACATAGAGAACATACCAGAGTGCTACTGGTGCCCACAGAATCTCATTACAAGAGTCAGTGGGGGAGATATTCAACTTTGTTGCACCTCCTTTATGATCGTACAGGCCACTGCTAAATTCATAGGGGTTTTTTTTAAGGCTTTCCTGGAGGCCACCTGAGACGGGCCTGGGCCTCATTTCAATATCGGGACGTGGGTCCCAGTCCCGTTTCGGGATCCGTTTGCGAAATTCGTTAAGAACAGTCGGAGCTCGTTCTGCGCATTCTCCGACTGTTTTTTCAGGATCTACAGCGGCCGAACCAACCAGCGGGTCCTTAAAGAGACCACTGCGGGCGGCGGAAGAAACGGTTAGTTTTTTATACTCATTCGGTGTGGAGCCAGGAGGAGCAGGAGTGCCCAAAGTTACTCAACTTCCCTGCTAATTTCACACCACTGGCTCAGAGTAAATTTGATGTATTCACGGTTCAGATGCAGAGTTTCACATGCCGGGAAGGATGGGGGTCGCCAACTCTGGTTGGACGTATTCCTGAAGATGTCATCTCATGACCTCCTGCCTCCAACCGCTCCATCCCTACACTCCCGCCATTGGTCGCCCGACATGTCCATCCTTGTGGAACCCGCCCCACCCCCCAAACACTCCCGCCATTGGTCGCCCAACATGTCCATCCTTGTAGAACCCGCCCCACCCCCCCAAACACTCCCACCATTGGTCGCCCAACATGTCCATCCTTGTGGAACCCGCCCCCCCACACTCCCACCATTGGTCGCCCAACATGTCCATCCTCGCGGCACCCCACCTTCCCTTGGCCAATTGGAAAGCGAACAGATTCTTGGTTACCCGATTGGATGATTCTTGACTGTCAGTCAAACAGCCTTTTACCCAGCTCCAATATTTTTATAACTAGTAAACAAAAGTGCTCAAAGAAAAAGTTTTAAAAACACAATTTTGAAATGTTGTGTTAGAGCAAATAGGGAGAAACTTTCTACTGGCAGGAAGGTCGGTAACCAGAGGACACAGATTTAAGGTCATTGGGAAAAGAACCAGAGGGGAGATGAGATTTTTTTTTACGCAGCGAGTTGTTCTGATCTGGAATGCGCTGCCTGAAAGGGCGGTTGAAGCAGATTCAATAATAACTTTCAAAAGGGAATTGGATAAATACTTGAAAAGTAACACAATTGCAGGGCTATGGGTAAAGAGCAGGGCACTAATTGGATAGCTCTTTCAAAGAGCTAGCACAAGCATGATTTTTTTTATTCATTCATGGGATGTGGGCGTCGCTGGCGAGGCCGGCATTTATTGCCCATCCCTAATTGCCCTTGAGAAGGTGGTGGCGAGCCGCCTTCTTGAACCGCTGCAGTCCGTATGGTGAAGGTTCTCCCACATTGCTGTTAGGAAGGGAGTTCCAGGATTTGGACCCAGCAATGATGAAGGAACGGTGATATATTTCCAAGTCGGGATGGTGTGTGACTTGGAGGGGAACATGCAGGTGGTGTTGTTCCCATGTGCCTGCTGCTCTTGTCCTTCTAGGTGGTAGAGCTCGTGGGTTTGGGAGGTGCTGTCGAAGAAGCCTTGGTGAGTTGCTGCAGTGCATCCTGTGGATGGTACACACTGCAGCCACTGTGCGCCGGTGGTGAAGGTAGTGAATGTTTAAGGTGGTTGATAGGGTGCCAATCAAGCGGGCTGCTTTGTCCTGGATGGTGTCGAGCTTCTTGAGTGTTGTTGGAGCTGCACTCATCCAGGCAAGTGGAGAGTATTCCATCACACTCCTGACTTGTGCCTTGTAGATGGTGGAAAGGTTTTGGGGAGTCAGGAGGTGAGTCACTCGCCGCAGAATACCCAGCCTCTGACCTGCTCTTGTAGCCACAGTATTTATATGGCTGGTCCAGTTAAGTTTCTGGTCAATGGTGACCCCCAGGATGTTGATGGTGGGGGATTCGGCGATGGTAATGCCGTTGAATATCAAGGGGAGGTGGTTAGACTCTCTCTTGTTGGAGATGGTCATTGCCTGGCACTTGTCTGGCACGAATGTTATTTGCCACTTATGAGTCCAAGCCTGGATGTTGTCCAGGTCTTGCTGCATGCGGGCTCGGACTGCTTCATTATCTGAGGGGTTGCGAATGCAACTGAACACAATCATCAGCGAACATCCCCATTTCTGACCTTATGATGGAGGGAAGATCATTGATGAAGCAGCTGAAGATTGTTGGGCCTAGGACACTGCCCTGAGGAACTCCTGCAGCAATGTCCTGGGGCTGAGATGATTGGCCTCCAACAACCACTACCATCTTCCTTTGTGCTAGGTATTATTCCAGACACTGGAGAGTTTTCCCCCTGATTCCCATTGACTTCAATTTTACTAGGGCTCCTTGGTGCCACACTCGGTCAAATGCTGCCTTGATGTCAAGGGCAGTCACTCTCACCTCACCTCTGAAATTCAGCTCTTTTGTCCATGTTGGACCAAGACTGTAATGAGGTCTGGAGCCGAGTGGTCCTGGTGGAACCCAAACTGAGCATCGGTGAGCAGGTTATTGGTGAGTAAGTGCCGCTTGATAGCACTGTCGACGACACCTTCCATCACTTTGCTGATGATTGAGAGCAGACTGATGGGGCGGTAATTGGCCGGATTGGATTTGTCCTGCTTTTTGTGGACAGGACATACCTGGGCAATTTTCCACAGTGTCGAGTAGATGCCAGTGTTGTAGCTGTACTGGAACAGCTTGGCTAGAGGCGCAGCTAGTTCTGGAGCACAAGTCTTCAGCACTACAGCCGGGATGTTGTCAGGGCCCATAGCCTTTGCTGTATCCAGTGCACTCAGCCGTTTCTTGATATCAAGTGGAGTGAATCGAATTGGCCTCTTTCCGGGCTGTAAGGTTCTGTGATTCTGAGCAATGAGGCTGGCAGAAGTCCACACTTTATACCAACAATCACACCAGAAAATCTCAGCTAACGTGAATCATTTGGAGGACAGACAGTGCTGGAGGGACCAGGCCCCAGAAACAGGCTTGCACCTTCAGAGGAGGTTAGGGAGAAGATTGAAAAAGAAACGTTCCCACTGTAAGATTACAGGTAGAAATTCGAATGGGCAAAGCTGTACGAATGTTTAATGAGCCCCGAGCATACTCTCCAGTCTGCTGTTTATCCACAGACGCTAACACCTTTCTAAAAATAGCGCACAGTAGTATGACCGTACTGAGCATCAGATGTGAACTTCACGACTTAGAATTTCTACCCCTCCAGCTCAATGTTTCAATCTAGCGGCAATGTTTTTAATGTATAAATAAGGTGTCGTTGACTCTTAACTGAAGTGGCTTATCAAGTCACAGAGTTGTACCAAACCACTCCGAACTACCTTCACCACACGGACTGCAGCGGTTCAAGAAGAAGGGGAGTGGAAATCTGGAACTCTCTGCCCCAAAAAGCTGTTGAGGCTGGGGGTCAATTGGAAATTTCAGAACTGAGATCGATAGATTTTTGTTAGTTAAGGGTATCAAGAGTTACTGAACCAAGGTGGGTACCTGGAGTTGAGCTACAGATCAGCCATGATCCAATTGAATGGCGGAACAGGCTTGAGGGGCTGAATGGCGTCCTCCTGTTCCTATGAAAGCCCACCACCACCTTCTCAAGGGCAAGTTAAGGATGGGCAATAAATGCCGGCCATGCCCGCGACCCCCCAATGAATTAAGAAAAATAAGACCACCTATGACTTTATATTTTCCATACAGTCACACTTGTAAGATTCACAAACACAGATAGGACTGGAGGAAAATCTAACAGGCCCAGGTTCATTGATTTACTGGTGACAGCACTGACCCCAGATATGATTTACATTCAGTCTCTCTCCTTTTGGTAAAACGATGTTAGCCCTGACTTCCAAAATCCATTTGAACTATTAAAGCCACAAAACATAAGAACATAAGAAATAGGAGCAGGAGTGGGCCATCCGGCCCCTCGATTCTGCTCCGCCATTCACTAAAATCATGGCTGATCTTCAACCTCAACTCCACTTTCCCGCCCGATCCCAATATCCCTCGAATCCCTTCGAGTCCAAAAATGTTTTGGATCTCAGTCTTGAATATACTCAACGACTGAGAACCCACAGCCCTCTGGGGTAGAGAATTCCAAAGATTCACAACCCTCTGAGTGAAGAAATTTCTCCTCATCTCAGTCCTAAATGGCCGACCCCTTATCCTGAGACTATGTCCCCTAGTTCTAGGATGTCCAGCCTGGGGAAACATTCTCTCAGCATCTACTCTGTCAAGCCCCCTCAGAATCTTATTTGCTTCATTGAGATCACCTCTCATTCTTCTAAACTCCAGAGAGTATAGACCCATTCTACTCAATCTCTCCTCAAAGGACAACCCTCTCATCCCAGGGATCAATCTAGTGAACCTTTGTTGCACCGCCTCTAAGGCTAGTATATCCTTCCTTCGGTAAGGAGACCAAAACTGTAAACAGTACTCCAGCTGTGGTCTCACCAAACCCTGTACAATTGCTCCTTACTCTTGTACTCCAACCCCCTGTCAATAAAGGCTAACATACCATTTGCCTTCCTAATTGCTTGTGTTACCTGCATGTTAACTTTCTCTGTTTCTTGTACAAGGACACCCAAACATTTAAAAGTTTCTCACCGTTTATAAAATATTCTGTTTTTCTATTCTTCCTACCTTAGTGAATGACCTCACATTTCCCTATATTATATTCCATCTGCCACCTTCTTGCCCATTCACTTAACCTGTCTATATCCCTTTGCAGACTCTTTGTGTCCTCCTTACAGCTTGCTTTCCCACCTAGCTTTGTATCATCAGCAAACCTGGATACATTACACTCAGTCCCTTCATCCAAGTCATTAATATAAATTATAATTAGCTGAGGCCCAAGCACCGATCCTTGCAGCACTCCACTAGTTACAGTCTGCCAACCCGAAAATGACCCGTTTATTCCTACTCTCTGTTTTCTGTCCATTAGCCAATCCTCAATCCATGCTAATATATTACCCCCAACCCCATCAGTCCTTACCTTGTGTAACAACCTTTTGTGTGGCACCTTATCAAATGCCTTTTGAAAATTCAAATATACTACATCCACTGGTTCACCTTTATTTACCCTGCTAGTTACATCCTCAAAAACCTCTAATAAATTTGTCAAACATGATTTCCCTTTTGTAAAACCATGTTGACTCTGCCTAATCATATTATGATTTTCTAAGTGCCCTGTTACCACTTCCATAATAATGGATTCCAGCATTTTCCCGACGACTGATGTCAGGCTAACTGGCCTGTAGTTCCCTGTTTTCTCTTTCCCTCCGTTCTTGAATAGCGGGGTTACATTTGCTACCTTCCAATCCAGAGGAGCGTTCTAGAATCTAGGAAATTTTGGAAGATCACAACCAATGCATCCACTATCTCTGCAGCCACCTCTTTTAGAACCCTCGGATGTCGGCCATCAGGTCCAGAGGATTTGTCGGCTTTTAGTCCCATTAATTTCTCCAGTACTTTTTCTCTACTGATATTAATTACTTTAAGTTCCTCACTATCATTAGACCCTTGGTTCCCCACTATTTCTGGTATGTTTTTTGTGTCTTCTACTGTGAAGACAGATACAAAATATTTGTTTAACATCTCTGCCATTTCCTTATTCCCCATTAAAATTCCTCCTGTCTCAGCCTCTAAAGGACCAATGTTTACTTTTGCTAATCTTTTCCTTTTTACATACTTGTAGAAGCTCTTACAATCCTTGCTAGTTTACTCTCATATTCTATTTTCTCCTTTTTTATCAGTTTTTTGATCATCCTTTGCTGGTTTCTAAAACTTTCCCAATCCTCAGGCTTACTACTCTTCTTGGCAACATTATAAGCTTTGTTAAAATGGCATATGGGATCCTGGGCTTTATTATTAGAGGCATAGAGTAAAAAAGCAAGGAAGTTATGCTAAACCTTTTAAAACACTGGTTAGGCCTCAGCTGGAGTATTGTGTCCAATTCTGGGCACTACACTTTAGGAAGGATGTCAAGGCCTTAGAGAGGGTGCAGAGGAGATTTACTAGAATGGTTCCAGGGATGAGGGACTTCAGTTTTGTGGAGAGACTGGAGAAGCTGGGATTGTTCTCCTTAGAGCAGAGAAGATTAAGAGGAGATTTGATAGAGGCGTTCAAAATCACAAAGGGTTTTGATAGAGTAAATAAGGAAAAATTGTTTCCAGTGGCAGAAGGGTCAGTAACCAGAGGACACAGATTTAAGGCGATCGGCAAAAGAGCGAGAGGCGACATGAGGAAACATCTTTTTAACGTAACGACCTGTAATGATCTGGAATGCGCTGCCTGAAAGGGCGGTGGAAGCAGATTCAATAATAACTTTCAAAAGGGAATTGGATAAATACTTGAAGGGAAAAAATTTACAGAGCTATGGGGAAAGAGCAGGGGAACGGGACTAATTGGATAGCCATTTCAAAGAGCCGGCACAGGCACGATGGGCCGAATGGTCTCCTCCTGTGCTGTTCCTGCTATGATACTACGATAAAGCTCTCAGATGAGCTTCAGTTTATCAAAGTCTAGCTTAGTCCTGGAGCTGACCAGAACTCCCCAGCCCACAGCTCCGAGAGGAATCCAATCCTTCAAAACTGCTGATCTTTAGCCCAAGATTCCCGTGCATGCTGACAAGCTTTTATCAAACACAACACTGTAAAAACTGCGTAGACTCATTAACAGAAGGGTGGGATTAGCTGGCAAAGCTTTTTGCTGGACTTGTCGTTTGTTGGATATGTATTCCCTGACTCTGCTTATTTTTCTTTCCCCCTCTGCACTCTTTACCTTTATGAGTTTTGTTAACAATCAATAATTTCTTCCATCAGCCTGCACTCCACTGCACTATACGTTAAGGTAGTCGACATGCTCTTATGCAATTAGGTTTGTGCAGGATAGTGAAGGCACTAAGGCTCTTCTGTAAAAGATTATATCCAATCCGGGCACAATTGGATTTGACAAGATCACATGTGTTGTTTATACAACTCCGGTCAAAGGTGGTGAGAATCCACTGCCACATGCAGTGGTTGGAGCAGAGAGCAATGATGCATTTAAGGGGAGGCTTGATGCACACGTGAGGGAGAAGAGACTGGAGGGATATGAGGGCAAGGTGGGAAGAGGTAATTAGGGTGGGAGGAGGCTCATGTGGAATGTAAACACCGGCATAGACCAATTGGACCTGTTTCTGTGCTGTAGATTCTATGTAATTAAAGATGTAAAATGAATGTATCAGATCAACAACTTTCTAGACCAAATTTCCATTTCTATCTATAATTTAAGAACATAAGAACATAAGAAATAGGAGCAGGAGTCGGCCATACGGCCCCTCGAGCCTGCTCCGCCATTCAATAAGATCATGGCTGATCTTCAACCTCAACTCCACTTTCCTGCCCGATCCCCATATCCCTTGATTCCCTTGGAGTCCAAAAATCTATCTGTCTCAGTCTTGAATATACTCAACAACTCAGTATCCACAGCCCTCTGGGGTAGAGAATCCCAAAGATTCACAACCCTCTGAGTGAAGAAATTTCTCCTCATCTCAGTCTCAAATGGCCAGCCCCTTATCTTGAGACTATGTCCCCTAGTTCTAGACTCTCCAGCCAGGGGAAACAACCTCTCGGCATCTACCCTGTCAGGCCCCCTCAGAATCGTATATGTTTCAATGAGATCACCTCTCATTCTTCTAAACTCCAGAGAGTATAGGCCCATTCTACTCAATCTCTCCTCATAGGACAACCCTCTCATCCTAGGAATCAATCTAGTGAACCTTTGTTGCACCACCTCCAAGGCAAGTATATCCTTATTATAAACAGTCAGTGGTCACAATATTCTATTGGGATGAGGGGGAGGTGTTATGGATCAAGGTGGCTGTATTAAGGCATCAGCTGTGGCTCAGTGGGTAGCACTCTTGCCTCCTGAGTCTAGTAGATTGTAGGTTCAAGCCCTGCTCCAGAAACATGAGTACATAATCTAGGCTAGCACTCCCAGTGCAGTACTGAGGGAGTGCTGCACTGTCTGGATGGTGCCATCATTTGGATGAGATGTTAAACTGAGGTCTTGTCTGCCCTCTCAGGTAGATGTAAAAGATCCCATAGCACTATTCAAAGAAGTGACTCACATCGTTCACCTGACGAAGGGGGAAGCCTCCGAAAGCTTGTGAATTTAAAATAAAATTGCTGGACTATAACTTGGTGTTGTAAAATTGTTTACAATATTCAAAGAAGAGCAGGGGAGTTCTCCCTGGTGTCCTGGCCAATATTTATCCCTCAACAAACATTAATAAAATACAGATTTTCTGGTCATATATATCTCATTCCTGTTTGTGTTTCCTATTTTATAACATTGACAGTAGTTCAGCGGCTGTGAAGCACTTTGGGATATCCTGAGGTCGTGAAAGGTGCTGTACAAATGCAAGATGTTTCTTTCTTTCTAACTAGAGATGGGCAATAAATGCCGGCCTTGCCAGCAATTTCCACATACTGAGAACAAGTAGGAAAAAAAGTAATATTTATGATTACCTAAGTAATTCTGCAAAACCAACTTTCTCTCTGAATTAAAAAGGAAAAAGATAGAGCAGGTCATCCAGCATCTTTAAAGAGGAAAGACAGGTTCACATCCTAAGTGAGCACCCGTCATTGGAACCTCCTCTTTGAGCATGTTAACTCAAAATGTTATATTTGTTAGAGATAATTCTGAAATATTTCTGTGTCTGTCAGGCAATAAAATTAGAGGTTCATTGTTGTTTGAAATAATTGAATTACTATCCCAGATGGGAAGGTGACCCAGTTTAACTCAGCATTGACGTGGGTTTTCTCATTTTTGTAAATTGACGCAAGCAAAATTTTATTTTGAACTGCGGAATAGTTTACTGGGCTCCAAATATCGATTAAAAACCTTTGACAGCACCCAAGAGACCTACACCCCTCTGAGCAAATCTATCTATGTCCTGAACACTGTCTCACAGCACTCTGAATTTTCAACTTATTCTCTCCTTTCCACCAACAAGAAAAGAGCAGTAAATCACATAACACAATTTTTAAAAATTGTTGAAAATCTGAAATTTAAAAAACAGAAAATGCTGGAAGTTCATCAACATCCGGAAGAGGAAAAGCTTAGTTCATTTTTCAGGTATGGAGTCCCACTCCAGAGACCTGAGCTCATAATCCAGGCCAACACTCCCAGTGCAGTACTGAGGGAGTGCTGCACCGTCGGAGGTGCCACCTTTCTGACGAGACGTTAAACTGAGGCCCTGTTTGCTCTCTCAAGCGGACGCAAAAGATCCCATGGCACCATTTGAAGAAGAGCAGGGGAGTTCTCCCTGGTGCCCTGAGCCAATATTTATCCCTCAACCAGCATCACTAAAAAAATTGATTATCTGGTCATTATCTCATTGCTGTTTGTGGGATCTTGCTGTGCGCAAATTGGTTGTCGCGTTTCCTACATCACAACGGTGGCTACACCTCAAAAGTACTTCATTGGCTGTAAAGCGCTTTGGGACGCCCTGAGGTCGTGAAAGGCGCTATAGAAATGCAAGTTCTTTTGTTTATTCTACCTTGCGTACCGACTCTTACACTTCCTAGAGGCGATTAAACAAAATTCCGGCGTATTCATTCATTCATTTCCATTATTCAACTCTGATTTGCTGCTCCCCACAAAGAACATTCAACCTCCGTTCTAATCCCTGCTGCATCAGCACAGAAACACTTGTTCTGTATATGATTGGGAAGGTATAAAGTATCTCAGTGAGGCATTCAAAATGAAAAGACCTCGATGGATGATATTGTTCTCAATGTATGGTGTGTTTGTCTGACCCTTGTGAGTGTTTATTCCGTGGTCCTGTTGTCCATCTGTCTCTGTGTCTGTGATTGAGTTTGATAACACTCAGAACATCTCCACTAGACAGATGAAATTCAATGAGCAATTAGATCAATTCAGCTGTACCAGCCCATCACATACACTGTTGTCTTCAGCTACCAGTGGCTGGAGAAATGAAGAGCAAAAGGCCACTTTCTGAATCCATTAATCACCCAACAATGCGCAAGATACTTGCAAACCTATCGCAAAATCATCCTTCCTTTTCATACTTTTTAGATCATTCTTTATATATTAAAAAAAACTTCCCTAGTTGTTTTCCTTAGAGCAGAGAAGGTTAAGGGGAGATTTAATAGAGGTGTTCAAAATAATGAGGGGTTTTGATGGGGTAGACAGGGGGAAACTGTTTCCAGTGGCAGGAGGACGCAGATTTAAGGTAATCGGCAAAAAAGCCAGGGAGAAGATTGGAAGAATTTTTTTTTACGCAGAGTTGTTATGACCTGGAATGCGCTGCCTGAAAGGGCGGTGGAAGCAGATTCAATAATAACTTTCAAAAGGGAATTTGATAAATATTTTAAAAGGAAAAATTTGCAAGGCTACAGAGATAGAGCAGGGGGGAGTGCGACTAATTGGATAGCTCTTTCAAAGAGCCGGCACAGGTCTCGATGGGCCGAATGGCTTCCTTCAATAATGATTTGGTAGAACTGGGGGTGGAATGTTGGAGTTTGGGTCACGGGTAGATTCCTGAGGGGGTCGTCCAGCAGGGAAGGGAGGGTGAGGGCGGGGTCTGGCAGGGCTGGGGGGAGTGGCAGATTGGTAGGATGCAATAGAGTGAAAGCTTCGCACTATAGCAACTTAACCCCTCTTTCATTGGCTGTGAAGCGATCTGGGACATCCTGAGACCGTGAAAGGCGCTATATAAATGCAAATTGTTTCTTCTTTCCATATTTGTTGGCTGCACGTGACATTCTCTTCCTCATCTCAATCATGCAGCATCTTCAGAGCCTCCAAAGGAATTCTTGTCTTCGCCACTTTGTACGATGCTAATTAAATACTGGCAGCAATCAAGCACAGTAAAGTAAAGTGTCAGCTGTGGCTCAGTGGGTAGCACTCTTGCTTCTGAGTCAGAAGGTTGTAGGTTCAAGTCCCACTCCAGAGACTTGAGCACATAATACAGGCTGACACTCCCAATGCAGTACTGAGGGAGTGCTGCACTGTCAGAGGTGCTGTCTTTCAGATGAGACTTTAAACCAAGGCCCCCGTCTGCCCTCTCAGGTAGACGCAAAAGATCCCACAGCCACTCCAGGGCTGTTTGCCCTGGTGTCTTAGCCAATATTTGTCCCTTAATCAACATCACTAAAAAGCAGGTGATCTGGTTTGTGATTTGGCTTCTATCTTTCATTGACTTGTCCTGCATGGTGGCTGTGTCATGGTCCACAGGATGTGGACACCATTGACTAATTGAAGGATTAGCTCATCTGTCCTTTGATGACATTTCCTCCATCAGAGGGTCCTGCTCACCTCCTCCATGGGGTCATCCCCCTGGAGATGACCAGGTTACTTAACCAATACTTGGTATTGACCAGTCACAGGTATTACTGTCTACTGTTGTCATGTTAACAGGTTCTATGGTAATTGAATGTGGAACTTGCTACCACAAAGTAGCAGTTGAGGCAAATAGCATAGATGCATTTAAGGGGAAGCTAGATAAACACATGCGGGAGAAAGGAATAGAAGGATAGGGTGAGATGAAGAAGCGAGGGAGGAGGCTCATATGGAGCTGGCATTAGGTGTTTATCTTGGGCTGAATGGCCTGTTTCTGTGCAGTGCATTCTATGTAATTCTAGGTACTAACACCGAGCGAGCTCAAACCAATCATCCACGGTGCATGCAGACTGTGCCTACCACATACAATGACTTGGTTCCGATCTTCTGTTACCAATCGGGTCAACTTTGACTCTCCGTGGCCCCAAAGAGGTCCCCATTATCTGACCCCTGAAGAACGATAGTCACTTTTCAGGTTATGACTGGGACCCCTGGCTTTTTTTAGTTTTTTTGCAATGCCTTTCTGAACTATTTCTCCTCAGTTTTCAGACACGACCCAGCAACATTTGCAAGATATTTCGGAGTGACTTTAAAAAAAAATAAACAGCTCTGTGGCAGATTCGGGCTTTTAATGGGTTTGGTATCAGCAAACATAGAATGGTAACACAGCTGCTAGCTTTTTGCATTAATGTGAAGAGATTTGACTGAGGTCCCCAGAGCTGGACTGTAGCATGCTGTCTAATGATAAATAACTGCACTGAGTGCTGAGTGCTCAGGATTCCAATAATACTGCTTCAGCTTGGCAGAACCTTCAACCTCCAAAGTACAATTTGTCAGCACTAACCTACAAACTTGCCAACGGCTGAAAGTATATCGAGGCAGCGGCTTTGAATTTTTTTTTAGATTTATTCTCGGGATGTGGGCGTCGCTGACAAGCCCGGCATTTATTGCCCACCCCCTTGTTGCCCCTTGAGAAGGTGGTGGTGAGCCGCCTTCTTGAACCGCTGCAGTCCGGGTGGTGAAGGTTCTCCCACAGTGCTGTTAGGTAAAGAAAGAAAGAGCTAGCGTCTTTCACCACCTCAGGACAGCCCAAAGCGCTGTTCCAACATAGGAAACGGGGCAGTCAATTTACACACAGCAAGGTCCCACAAACAGCAATGAGATCACCCGTTTTAGTGATGTTGGTTGAGGGATAAATATTGGCCAGGACACCAGGGTGAACTCCCCTTCATTTCTTTGAAATAGTGCCATGGGATCTTTTACATCCACCTGCCAGGGCAGACGGGGCCTTGGTTTAACGTCTCATCTGAAAGACTGTACTTTCGACAATGCATAAGAACATAAGGACATAAAAAATAGGAGCAGGAGTAGGCCATACGGCCCCTCGAGCCTGCTCCGCCATTCAATAAGATCATGGCTGATCTTTGACCTCAACTCCACTTTCCTGCCCGATCCCCATATCCCTTGATTCCCTTAGAGTCCAAAAATCTATCCATCTCAGCCTTGAATATATTCAATGACTCAGCATCCATAGCCCTTTGGGGTTGAGAATTTCAAAGTACACAACCCTCTGCATGAAGAAATTCCTCCTCATCTCAGTCTTGAATGTCCGACCCTTTATCCTGAGACTATGCCCCCTAGTTCGAGACTCTGCAGCCGGGGGAAACAATCTCTCAGCATCTACCATGTCAAACCCCCTCAGAATCTTATATGTTTCAATGAGATCACCTCTCATTCTTCTAAACTCCAGAGAGTATAGGCCCATTCTACTCAACCTCTCTTCATAGGACAACCCTCTCATCCCAGGAATCAATATAGTGAACCTTTGCTGCACTGCCTCTAAGGCAAGTATATCCTTCCTTAGATAAAGGAGACCAAAACTGTACGCGTACTCCAGGTGAGATCTCACGAAAACCCTGTACAATTGTAGTAAGACTTCTTTACTGTTGTACTCCAACCCCCTTGCAATAAAGGCCATTTGCCTTCCTAATTGCCTGCTGTTCCTGCATGCTAACTTTTTGTGTTTCTTGTATGAGGACACCCAAGTCTCTCTGAACACCAATAGCTTCTCACCATTTAAAAAATATTCTGTTTTTCTATTCTTCCTACAAAAATGAATAACCTCACATTTCCCCACATTATATTCCATCTGCCACTTTCTTGCCCACTCACTTAACCTGTCCATATCCCTTTGCAGACTCTTTGTGTCCTCCTCACAGCTTATTTTCCCAACTAGCTTTGTATCGTCAACAAACTTGGATACATTACACTCGGTCCCTTCATCTAAGTCATTAATATAGCTGAGGCCCAAGCACCGATCCTTGTGGCACCCCACTAGTTACAGACAGCCAACCTTCTAACTCAGGGGCAAAAGTGCTGCCCACTGAGCAACAGGTAGAAACTAGGGTGTTTTAGGATTCTGATCCAATGACGATGAAGGAACGGCCGATATATCTGCAAGCCATGATAATGTCTGACTTGAAGAGAAACCTGGAGGTGATGGTGTTCCCATGCACCTGCTGCCCTTGTCCTTCTAGTTGATGGAGGCCACCGTATAGTAGCAGTGAGGCCTGAGAGAGGTCATTTACCACTTGGCCAGTTCATGTCCAGCTGACTGATTCTGTTGGTGCCATTAATCATCCAGCTCACGTTGTGAGGCATCAGGACAGGACCATTTGTGTAAGATTCTCAAAAATTCACAGATGCCCCAAAAACTCAGAGAAAAACCCTAAAGAAATTTGTAGGGGGTGGTGGTGTGTGTCAACTTCACCTCTGACTTCTGAGCGGTCCGAATCGCTCCCACTCCCTGGGTTCTAGACCTTGGACTTATTTGGGGGTTGTGACAAAGTGCAGCAGACAACTGGTTTTGGTGCAAGAAACTTTGACCTTTATTCAAGAGAGGAAATACAACACAACAATCTTAACACTCTAATAAAATGGGGAACACTACAGTACACGCGAGGGAAAATACAGTAGAAAGATACCTCACCCCTCCCAATCCCACTGTACTAGCTAGGTTGGACTCTAAAGGGCCAGAGATAATGCTCACCAAACGAATCCTTGACAGTAATTCACCCAGAGGTAAGTCAGAAATAGATTGTAGAGTGGAAACTTTGCGGGTCTTCGGTTTTCTCCCGAGTTGGTTCTCTTTGGTCGCGGTGGGTCAATATTACCCGGTTGGTTGGTGGTAATATTCGGTTGGTTGTTTCGTAAGGCCCTTGTTGCCGCGAGGTGTCTGACGGTCACTGGGACTGTTGCTCTGGTTTCTTCTTGTGTGTCGGCCTGCTTCTAGAGCAGTTCGACAGTTCCCCTGTCGAACTGCTTTCCTTGTTGTCTGCTGGAAACTGCTCTTCTTTCCAGACACAGGCCGAACCAACACAAGCAGCCCACCAGAGCCAGCAAGCCAGAGAGAGAGCGAGAGAGCGAGAGCTTTCGCCTTGTGGCTGTCTCTCTTACAATGGTCTGTTTAAACAGTTCTTACAAAGTTCTTTGATGGCCTTTTGATGTTCCCAATCATATTGCAAATTGCTTCTCCCAATGGGTCATTGTTTTAATTCTGATTTAGAGCTTGTCACATAAGGCTTCCTTTTGTATCCAACGTCCTAGGTGTTGATAGGTTTTGCATTAAAACAAAAGCATGGCCCCACCAGTCTGGAAAATGTTGCCTCTTTCAATGGGAGTGATTGTCGACCCCCTGCGGTCGGTTTTGCATGAAAACAGAGACATGTCTGAAGCAGTAATTCTCCCACCTTCCACGTGTGGGTTGTGGATTTCGTCTGGTGACCTCTCAACTATCCTTCCATTTTAGGATTATGGTCAATGGCCAAAGTTTTCCCATACTCAGGGTAAAGGTGAATTTCTTTAGGGTTTTTCTCTGAGTTTTTGGGGCATCTGTGAATTTTTGAGAATCTTACATTTGACCTTCAGGTCGATCAATGATGATGTAACACTGGACAGGAAGATGCTGTCGCAAATATTTTATGGAGCTATTTGTAGATTATGAAGGGATTTGATGAAGTTGATCGAGGCAATTCCATGGTGGTGGAGGGTTTGGACGCTATAGGAAAAGATAAAGAAAGATCTTGCATTTATATAGCGCCTTTCATGACCTCAGGATGTCCCAAAGCGCTTACAGACAATGAAGTGTAGTCATTGTTGTAATGTAGGAAACACAGCAGCCAATTTGCACACAGCAAGATCAGGGAAACAGCAATGTGGTAATGACCAGATAATCTGTTTTAGTGATGTTGGTTGAGGGATAAATGTTGGCCAGGACAACAGGGAGAACTCCCCTGCTCTTCTCCGAAATAGCGTCATAGGAACTTTTACGTGCACCTGAGAGGTGGATGGGGCTTTGGTTTAACATCTCATCCGAAAGACAGCACCTGCAATGGTGCAGCACTCCCTCAGCACTGGCACCTGGAGTGTCAGCCTGGAGCTGGACTTGCACCCACGACCATCTGACTGAGAGATGAGAGTGTTACCCACTGAGTCATGCCGGACATACTTATGAACCTAGCGACAGTGTCTCAGGATCTGAAAGGCTCTGCACATTCAGCTTGCTTGGTTTTATAAAGGAGGGCCTGGTACCGTTCGTGCATGACAGCCGGTGGTAATGATACCATGGTGTGACAGCAATCTCGATGTCTTGTCTGTTGCTGCAACTGAGTGGAGGGCAGAGGGGTAGAAGTTATGTTACAGCTTATATAAAGCTCTGGTCAGACCCCATCTGGAGATATTGAATTCAGTTCTGGGCACCGCACCTCAGGAAGGATATACTGGCCTTGGAGGGGGTGCAGCACAGATTCACCAGAATGATACCGGGGCTTGAAATGTTAAATTATGAGGCCAAGATTCATAGATTAGGCTTGGATTCCCTCAAGTTTAGAAAATGAAGGGGTGATCTAATTAAGGTGTTTAAGATGATTAAAGGATTTGATAGGGTAGATAGAGAGAAACTATTTCCTCTGTTGGGGGGAGTCCAGAACAAGGGGGCAGAACCTTAAAATTAGAGCCAGGCCGTTCAGGGGTGATGTCAGGAAGCACTTCTTCACACAAAGGGGAGTGGAAATCTGGAACTCTCTCCCCCCAAAAAGCTGTAGAGGCTGGGGGTCAATTGAAAATTTCAAAACTGAGATTGATAGATTTTTGTTGGGTGAGGGGATTAAAGGTTACGGAACCAAGGCAGGTAAATGGAGTTAAGATACAGATCAGCCATGATCTAATTTAATGGTGGAACAGGCTCGAGGGGCTGAATGGCCTCTTCCTGTCCCGATGTTCCTACGTAACTCAGCTGTCTGACTAAGTAATGTAGCAGTAAGTTGACATCTTCAACATCACCAGCTGACGAGGGACAGAATTGGGAGCAATGACTCAGCTGTCAGTTTCACTGTCTCGGTCTGGTCCTCCAACTGCATTCCCGGATGTGAATCATTATAAACCCGTTCACTGATGGTGAATGGCTGCTGTTCTTTATTATAAAAAGTCCCAAAGCCTCTCATAATCAAAGCATGTTCCCGCGTGCCTTTCACCATGTAGTGCTCAGTGATCCTGATATCTTTATGTATTGCTGAGAGGCAATGTCACACGGGGCCGAGAATCGGTGTGTGGGCCCGCGACAGACATGGACTCAAGTCCCACACTCAGTTCCCAGCCTGAGCCATGCCAAGCAGTAAGGTGGTAAAGAGGGCAGCCCTGCTCGGAAGGGAGGGAGGATCTGAGGGAGAGTCCTTTCTGAGCAGTGTAATGCCGATTATCTGCTGGAGAAAGGAAGGAAGTCTTGCATTTATATAGCGCCTTTTCACAACCTCAGGACGTCCCGACACGCTTCACAGCTAATGAAGGACTTTTGAAGTGTATTCACTGTTGTGATGCATGAAACACGGCAGCCAATTTGCGCACAGCAAGATCCCACAAACATCAATGTGATAATGACCAGATAATCTGTTTTAGTGATGTTAGTTAAGCGATAAATATTAGCCAGGACACCGGGGTGAACTCCTCTGCTCGTCTTCGAAATAGTGGCCGTGGGATCTTTTACGTCCACCTGAGAGGGCAGACGGGGCCTCAGTTTAATGTCCCATCTGAAAGACGGCACCTCCAACATTGTAGCATTCCCTCAGTACTGCACTGGAGCGTTGGCCTGAAATATGTGCTCAAGTCACAGAACTGCACTAATGTTGCATTGTACAAAAAGTTAGCATGCAGGTACAGCAAGCAATTAGGAAAGCAAATGGCATGTTGGCCTTTATTGCAAGGGGGTTGGAGTACAAGAGTGAGGATGTCTTATTACAATTGTACAGGGTTTTGGTGAGAACTCACCTGGAGTACTGTGTACAGTTTTGGTCTCCTTACCTAAGGAAGGATATACTTGCCTTAGAGGCGGTGCAACAAAGGTTCACTAGATTGATTCCTGGTATGAGAGGGTTGTCCTATGAAGAGAGGTTGAGTAGAATGGGCCTATACTCTCTGGAGTTTAGAAGAGTGAGAGGTGATCTCATTGAAACATATAAGATTATGAGAGGGCTTGACAGGGTAAATCTGAGAGGTTTCCCCTGGCTGGAGAGTCTAGAACTAGGGGGCATAGTCTCAGGATAAGGGGTCAGCCATTTAAGACTGAGATGAAGAGGAATTTCTTCACTCAGAGGGTGGTGAATCTTTGGAATTCTCTACCCCAGAGGGCTGTGGATGAGTATATTCAAGGCTGAGATCAATAGATTTTTGGACTCTAGGGGAATTAAGGGATATGGGGATCAGGCGGGAAAGTGGAGTTGAGGTCGAAGATCAGCCATGATCTTATTGAATGGCGGAGCAGGCTCGAGGGGCCATATGGCCTACCCCTGCTCCTATTTCTTATGTTCTTATGTTCTAATGTTCAATCACACTGACTCACAGTCAAACAGTGACGCTCCCAATGTATCAGCTGTCCTTTCAAATGGAAAATATAAATTTTCCTTTTTTTATTGCAGGCAGCTAATCAGCCCGACTGTGTATTTATGGTGTGTCAGTTTCTGATATTAAGCTGTTCCATATTTCTGTTTCACTTTATTAACCTCTCTATTAGTTACATGTCAGTAAGGAGTCCCAGGGGAACACTTGCTTGGGATATCGATCTATGTCCAGGAGGGAATTATTGAGCAACACAATAGAGAACTGCAGTGACAAAAGGAAGGGAGGCAAGCAGGCCCAGATCCATGCCCAGATCCAGGCTCAGATACAGGCCCAGATCCAGGCCAAACCCAGGACCAGATACAGGCCCAGGCCCAGATACAGGCCCAGATACAGGCCCAGTTAGAACATAGATAGTTACAGGCGCAGGCCCATTTACAGGCCCAGGTCCATGCCCAGATCCATGCCCAAATCCATGCCCAGATCCAGGCCCAGATACAGGCCCAGATCCAGGCCAAACCCAGGCCCAGATACAGGCCCAGACCCAGATACAGTCCCAGATACAGGCCCAGATCCAGGCCAAACCCAGGCCCAGATACAGGCCCAGATCCATGCCCAGATACAGGCCCAGATACAGGCCCAGATCCAAGCCAAACCCAGGCCCAGATATAGGCCCAGGCCCAGATACAAGCCCAGTTAGAACATAGATAGCTACAGGCCCAGGCCCATTTACAGGCCCAGGTCCAAATACAGGCCCAGATCCAGGCCCAGACACAGGCCCAGGCCCAGATACAGGCCCAGTTAGAACATAGATAGTTACAGGCGCAGGCCCAGATCCAGGACCAGCCAGCTTCCTCCAGGGCACCGGGAGTAGGGGTTGCCAATCCTCCGGGATTGCCCTGGAGTCTCCAGGAATTGAAGAGTAATCTCCAAGTAACCGCAGCAAGCAAAAACCCGGGAGAAAAATCGTGGGAGCAATAAACAAAATTGTGTTTTTTTTTTCCAATTTCTTTGACCATTTTCCTTTATTAGTTATAAAAATATCGGAGATGGGGGGGGGAAAGGTTGTTTCACGAAGCGTCAAGATTAATCTACTTGGGTAACAAGGAGTCTGTTCCCTTTCCAATTGGTCGCAGGAAGGCGGGACGTCTGGAGGATGGACCAATGGTGGGAGTGTGGGGGGGCGGGGCAGTACAAGGCTGGGGGCGGTGGGGGCAAGTGATGAAGCCTCCAGAAATACACCCAACCAGAGTTGGCAACCCCTAACTGGGAAGCGTGTATCAGGACACAGAGGGGCTGGAATCGGTCGGATCCAATAAGACGAAATGGATTCATAGCAAATCTCCAGCTCATTTTACATCGCGGCCAATTTTCTATTCGATTGACTTCAATGGGGAAAAAAATCAGGGTCAGTGTAAAACGGGCCATCGATTCGCTGTCAGCCTGTTTCACGATACCAGCGTAACCAGATTTCATCCCCAGAGTTGGAGCCAGCCTTTGGCTCAGTGGCAGCCCTTCCTACCTCTAAATCAGAAGGTGCAGGGTTCAAACCCTCGCTCCAGACAGTCCCCAGGGAGCGGAGGCATGAGCTCCATACAGCCCTGGGGAGCGAAGACCGGATCACCGGACAGCCCTGGGGAGCGGAGACCGGAGCTCCAGACAGTCCCCAGGGAGCGGAGGCCAGAGCTCCATACAGCCCCAGGAGTGGAGACCGGAGCTCCATACAGTCCCGGGGAGCGGAGACCGGAGCTCCGGACAGTCCCGGGGAGCGGAGACCGGAGCTCCGGACAGTCCCGGGGAGCGGAGACCGGAGCTCCGGACAGTCCCGGGGAGTAGAGACCGGAGCTCCGGACAGTCCCGGGGAGCGGAGACCAGAGCTCCATACAGTCCCGGGGAGTAGAGACCAGAGCTCCGGACAGTCCTGGGGAGTAGAGACCAGAGCTCCAGCCCTGAATTCCAGGTTGACATCCAGCGGGATTCTCGTGTCCGGTGGGTGTGGGTGGTCCCTCCCCTCATTGTATGGGTTGTGGGAGCCCATAAAACCCTCCTGCCAGTACAGGACTAACCCCCCCTATTGGCCGGTGTAAAGATGGTGACAGCCATGGAAGGAGTGTTCACATCACAGCCTGTCAGACTGTTAATCAGCCTGCGAATCCTCCCACTGCCTCTCACTATTCACCAAGGGAAGAAGTTCTGATTGTTCTCTTTAGAGCAGAGCAGAGAAGGTTAAGGGGAGATTTAATCGAAGTGTTCAAAATTATGTTGGGTTTTGATAAAGTAAATAAGGAGAAACTGGCAGGGGGGTCGGTAACCAGAGGACACAGATTTAAGATAATTGGCAAAAGAGCCAGGGGGGGAGATGAGAAATTATTTTACGCAGCGAGTTGTGATGATCTGGAATTCACTGCCTGAAAGGGCGGTGGAAGCAAATTCAATAATAACTTTCAAAAGGGAATTGGATAAATACTTGAAAAGGAAAAAACTGCAGGGCTGTGGGGAAAGAGCGAGGGGGAGTGGGACTAATTGGACAGCTCTCTCAAAGAGCCGGCACTGACGCGACGGGTCGAATGGCCTCTTTCTGTGCTGTACGATTCTATGATTTTACTGGATGCACTTGTCTGCTTAAAGACTCCACTGTGCACTTTAACTGACCTCACTACATTAAACTGTTTGTAGCTCTTAGCCCTTTATATAATTAAACAGTCTCCAATTTGACAGTCAGTTCCAAAGAGGAGGCACAGACAGCGTCCCACTTTAAATGGAGAATTACAGAGATCCTGTCACAGGCTCTAGTTAAAGTTCTTTGTAGTCTGGGTAAGTGCTCACGCCAAACGATCGTTAAATATCGGCTCGAAATGACTGGAGCCGCGGATTTTTTTTTTGGCCTCCCAGTATTTAGATTTCTGAGTTTCTCCCCAAAAGTTAGACATTCCTTCTCCCGTTCCCATCAGGGTTTAACTCCAGCCCAGGATTTCTTTGCAAGAAATTGGTTGTCTCACTTGAGACTGAATTATCCGTGACAGGAGCTGTAATATGTGTCAGCCTTAGATCAGTGGCAGCACTCTCAACTCTGAGTCAGTAGGTTTTATATATATATACACATAACAACAAAAACTTGCGTTTTTATAGCACCAATAACATAGCAAAAAAAAAAATCAAGGCGCTTCACAGGAGTGTAATCGGATTTAAAAAACAGACACCGAGCCACATAAGAAATAGGAGCAGGAGTAGGCCATACGGCCCCTCGAGCCTGCTCCGCCATTCAATCAGATCATGGCTGATCTTCGACCTCAACTCCACTTTCCCGCCCGATCTCCATATCCCTCGATTCCCTTAGTGTAGAAATATCCATCGATCTCAGTCTTGAATATACTCAACGGCTGAGCATCCACAGCCCTCTGGGGTAGAGAATTCCAAAGATCCACAGCCCTCTGAGTGAAGAAATTTTTCCTCATCTCGGTCCTAAATGGCCGACCCCTTATCCTGAGACTATGCCCCCTAGTTCTAGAGTCTCCAGCCAGGGGAAACAGCCTCTCAGCATCTACCGTCAAGCCCTCTCAGAATCTTATATGTTCCAACGCAATCACCTCTCATTCTTCTAAACTCCAAAGAATGTAGGCCCATTCTACTCAATCTCTCTTCATAGGACAACCCTCTCATCCAGGAAACAATCTAATGAACCTTCCTGCACCCCCTCTAAGGCAAGTATATCCTTCCTTAGGTAAGGAGACCAAAACTGTACACAGTGCTCCAGGTCTGGTCTCTCCAGAGCCCTGTATAATTGCAGTAAGATCTCCTTACTCTTACACTCCAATACCCTTACAATAAAAGCTAACATACCATTTGCCTTCCTAATTGCTTGCTCTACCTGCATGTTAACTTTCTGAGATTCTTGTACAAGGACACCCAAATCCCTCTGAACACCAAAATTTCTCAGTCTCTCACCTTTTAAAAAAATTTCTGTTTTTCTACTCTTCCTACCAAAGTGAATAATCTCACATTACCCCACATTATAAGCAATCTGTCACCTTCTCGCCCACTCACTTAACCTCTCTTCAATCCTTTGCAGTCTCTTTGTGTCCTCCTCACAGCTTACTTTCCCACCTAGCTTTGTATTGTCAGCAAACTTGGATACATTACACTCGGTCCCTTCATCCAAGTCATTAATATAGATTGTAAATAGCTGAGGCCCAAGCACTGATCCTTGCGGTACCCCACTAGTTACAGCCTGCCAGCCTGAAAATGACCCGTTTATCCCTACTCTCTGTTTTCTGTCTTTTAACCAATCCTCAATCCAGGCTAATATATTACCCCCAATCCCACGAGCCCTAACTTGTGTAACAGCCTCTTGTGTGGTATCTTATTAAATGCCTTTTGAAAATCCAAATATACTACATCCACTGGTTCCCCTTTATCTACCCTGCTAGTTACATCCTCAAAAATCTCTAATAGATTTGTCAAACACGATTTCCTTTTGTAAAACCATATTGACTCTGCCTAACAAATGCCCTGTTTCTATATCCTTAATAATGGATTCCAGCATTTTCCCTACTACTGATGTCAGACTAACTGGCCTGTAGTTCCCTGTTTTTTCTCTCCCTCCTTTCTTGAATAGTGGGGTTACATTTGCTACCTTCCAATGCACTGGGATCGTTCTAGGGAATTCTGGAAGATCACAACCAATGCATCCACTATCTCTGCAGCCACCTCTTTCAAAACCCTAGGATGTAGGCCATCAGGTCCAGGGGAATTGTTGGCTTTTAGTCCCATTAGTTTCTCTGGTACTTTTTCTTTACTTATATTAATTACTTTAAGTTCATCACTCTCATTAGGCCCTTCGTTCCCTATTATTTCTGGTTTGTTTTTTGTGAATTCTACTATGAAGACAGGTATAAAATATTTGTTTAATGTCTCTGCCATTTCCTATACCCCATTGTAATTTCTCCTGTCTCAGCCTCTAAGGGACCAACGTTTACTTTTGTTACTCTCTTCCTTTCTACATACTTGTAGAAGCTCTTACAATCTGTTTTTATATTTTTTTACTAGTTTACTCCCATATTCTATTTTCTCCCTCTTTATCAATTTCTTGGTCGTCCTTTGCTGATTTCTAAAACCCTCCCAGTCCTCAGGCTTACTACTCTTTTAGGCAACATTATAAGCCTCTTCTTTTAATCTAATGCAATCCTTAACTTCTCTAGTTAGCCACGATTGGATCATTTTTCCCGTGGAGCTTTTATTCCTCAATGGAATTTATCTTAATTGACAGTTATGAATTATTTCTTTAAATGTTTGCCCTTGCTTATCTACCGTCATATCTTTCAATCTATCTCACCCAACTCACCCCTCATACCTACGTAATTGGCTTTGTTTAAATTTAAGATCCTAGTTTCGAACATAACTACATCTCTCTCAAACTCAATATGAAATTCTATCATATTATGATCACTCCTCCCCAGAGGATCCTTAACTATAAGATTACTAATTAATCCTGTCTCATTACACAACACCAGATCTAAAATAGCCTGTTCCCTGGTTGGTTCCTTGACATATTGTTCTAGAAAATTGTCTTGAATGTATTCCATGAACTTGTCCTCCAAACTACTTTTGCCAATTTGATTTGCCCAGTCTATATGAAGAATAAAGTCCCCCACGATTATTGCATTACCCTTGTTACATGCTCCTCTAATTTCATGATTTCTGTCCAACACTATAACTACTGTTAGGGGGCCTCTAAACGACTCCCACCTGTGTTTTCTGCCCCTTGTTATTTCTTAGCTCCACCAATATTGATTCTACATCCTCATTTTCTGAGCTAAGATCCTTTCTCACTAAGGAGATATTAGGACAGGTGGCCAAACGGTTGGTCAAAGAAGTAAGTTTTAAGGAGTGTCTTAATGGAGGAGACAGAGGTAAAGAGGTGGAGAGGTTTAGGGAGGGAATTCCAGAGATTATGGCCTAGGCAGCTGAAGGCACGGCCGCCAATGGTGGGGCGATGAAAATCGGGGATGCGCAAGAGGCCTGAATTGGAGGAGCGCAGAGATCTCAATAATTCTACGTAATTGTCCGTTGTCTCTCATCTTGCAAAGGTGTAAGAAATGATCACACCTGTCATGCGATGTTCTGAAACAGAGTGCAGTCCTGAGGGAGTGCAACAATGTCCCATAACTCTGGACATACCTGCATCCTTGTCTGAGTACTACACTGACAGAGACACTGCCTTTCAGCTGGTACGTTAAACTGAGACCCTGCCTCTGTTCCAGTGTCATCCGTGGCTCAGTGGGTAACACTCTTGCCTTTGCGTCAGAAAGTCCGTGGGTTCAATTCCCACACCAAAAAACTTTGAGCATAAAATCTAGCTGAATACCATAGTACTGAGGGAGGAGCCATCTTTCAAATGAGAAGATAAACCGAGGTCCTGTCTGCTATCTCAGATGGATGTAAAAGATCCCTTGTCATTATTTTGATGAAGAGCAGGGGAGTTCTCGTTGGTGTCCTGGCCAATATCTATCCCTCAACCAACACCTCAAAACAGATTTATTTTTATTCATTCATGGGATGTGGGCATTGCTGGCGAGGCCAGCATTTATTGCCCATCCCTAATTGCCCTTGAGAAGGTGGTGGTGAGCCGCCTTCTTGAACCGCTGCAGTCCGTGTGGTGACGATTCTCCCACAGTGCTGTTAGGAAGGGAGTTCCAGGATTTTGACCCAGCGATGATGAAGGAACGGCGATATATTTCCAAGTTGGGATGGTGTGTGACTTGGAGGGGAACGTGCAGGTGGTGTTGTTCCCATGTGCCTGCTGCCCTTGTCCTTCTAGGTGGTAGAGGTCGCGGGTTTGGGAGGTGCTGTCGAAGAAGCCTTGGCGAGTTGCTGCAGTGCATCCTGTGGATGGTACACACTGCAGCCATGGTGCATCGGTGGTGGAGGGAGTGAATGTTTAAGGTGGTGCATGGGGTGCCAATAAAGCGGGCTGCTTTGTCCTGGATGGTGTTGAGCTTCCTGAGTGTTACTGGAGCTGCACTCATCCAGGCAAGTGGAGAGTATTCCATCACGCTCTTGAATTGTGGCTTGTAAACAGTGGAAAGACTTTAGGGAGTCAGGAGGTGAGTCACTCACTGCAGAATACCCAGCCTCTGATCTGCTCTTGTAGCCACAGTATTTATGTGGCTGGTCCAGTTTAGTTTCTGATCAATGGTGATCCCCAGGATGTTGATGGTGGGGGATTCGGCGATGGTAATGCCGTTGAATGTCAAGGGGAGATGGTTAGACTCTCTCTTGTTGGAGATGGTCATTGCCTGGCACTTGTCTGGTGCAAATGTTACTTGCCACTTATCAGCCCAAGCCTGGATGTTGTCCAGGTCTTGCTGCATGTGGGCACTTCCTGAGGGGTTGCAAATGGAACTGAACACTGTGCAATCAACAGAGAACATCCCCACTTCTGACCTTATGATGGAGGGAAGGTCATTGATGAAGCAGCTGAAGATAGTTGGGCCTCGGACACTGCCCTGAGAAACTCCTACAGCAATGTCCTGGGGCTGAGATGATTGGCCTCCAACAACCACTACCATCTTCCTTTGTACTAGGTATGACTCCAGCCACTGGAGAGTTTTCCCCGATTCCCATTGACTTCAATTTTACTAGGGCTCCTTGGTGCCACACGCGGTCAAATGTTGCCTTGATGTCAAGGGCAGTCACTCTCACCTCACCTCTGGAATTCAGCTCTTTTATCCATGTTTGGACCAAGGCTGTAATGAGGTCTGGAGCCGAGTGGTCCTGGCGGAACCCAAACCAGGAAATTGTTGGGGCCAATAGCCTTTGCTGTATCCAGTGCACTCAGCCGTTTCTTGATATCACGTGGAGTGAATCGAATTGGCTGAAGACTGGCTTCTGTGATGGTGGGGATATCGGGAGGAAGCCGAAATGGATCGTCCACTCAGCACTTCTGGCTGAAGATGGTTGCAAACGCTTCAGCCTTGTCTTTTGCACTCACGTGCTGGACTCTGCCATCATTGAGGATAGGGATGTCCACAGAGCCTCCTCCTCCCGTTAGTCGTTTAACTGTCCACCACCATTCACGACTGGATGTGACTGGACTGCAGAACTTTGATCTGATCCGTTGGTTGTGGAATCGCTTAGCTCTTGTCATGTTGCTTCCGCTGTTTAGCATGCATGTAATCCTGTGTTGTAACTTCACCAGGTTGGCATCTCATTTTTTGATACGCCTGGTGCTGCTCCTGGCATGCTCTTCTACACTCCTCATTGAACCAGGGTTGACTCCTGGCTTGTTGGTAATGGTAGAGTGAGGTTACAGATTGTGCTGGAATACAATTCTGCTGCTGCTGATGGCCCACAGCGCCTCATGGATGCCCAGTTTTGAGCTGCTAGATCTGTTCTGAATCTATCCCATTTAGCTCGGTGGTAGCACCAACATAATACGATGGACGGTGTCCTCAATGTGAGAACGGGACTTCATCTCCACAAGGATTGTGCAGTGGTCACTCCTACCAATAAGGTCATGGACAGATGCATCTGCAACAGATAGATTGGTGAGGACGAGTTCAAGTAAGTTTTTCCTACCACCTGGCAGCTATGTCCTTCAGGACTCAGTCAGTAGTTATAGCTACCAAGACACTCTTGGTGATGGACATTGAAGTCACCTACCCAGAGTGCATTCTGTGCCCTTGCTACCCTCAGTGCTTCTCAACATGGAGGAGGACTGAATCATCAGCTGAGGGAGGGCGGTAGGTGGTAATCAGCAGGAGGTTTCCTTGCCCCTGTTTGACCTGATGCCATGAGATTTCAGGGGGTCCGGAGTCAATGTTGAGGACTCCCAGGGCCACTCCCTCCTGACTGTATATCACTGTACCGCCACCTCTGGTGGGTCTGTCCTGCCGGTGGGATGATGGAAGATTCTGGGACGTTGGCTGAAAGGTATGATTCTGTGAGTATGGCTATGTCAGGCTGTTGCTTGACTAGTCTGTGGGACAGCTCTCCTAATTTTGGCATAAGTCCCCAGATGTTAGTGAGGAGGACTTTGCAGGGTCGACTGGGCTTAGTTTGCCTTTTCTGGTGCCTAGTCGTCCATCCGGTTTTATTCTTATTATGACTTTTTGTAGCTGGATGTACAACTGAGTGGCTTCCTCGGCCATTTCAGAATCAGCCACATTGCTGTGGGTCTGGAGTCACACATAGGCCAGACCGGGTAAGGACGGCAGGTTCCCTTCCCCAAAGGGCATTAGTGAACCAGATGGGTTTTTAATGACAATCCAGATGTTTCATAGTCACTATTACTGATACTAGCTTTTTAGTCCAGATTTTATTTAATTAACTGAATTTAAATTCCCAGCTGCCGTGGCGGGATTTAAACTCATGACTTTGGATCATGAGTCCAGGCCTCTCAGATTATGAGTCCAGTAACATAACCACTATGCTACCGTACCCGGTAATATCTGATCATTATCACCTTGCTGTTTGTGGGATCTTGCTGTGTGAAAATTGAGTGCCGCATTTCCTACATTACAACAGTGACTACACTTCAAAAAGTACCTCATTGGCTGTGAAGCGTTTTGGGAGAATCTGAGGATGTGAAAGGCGCTATATAAATGCAAGTCTTTCTTTTACTCAGGAGGACACAAAAATACATTTGCACTATTTTAGGAAAAGCAAAAGACCTCTCTTGGTGTGCTGGCCAACATTTATCCCTTAGCCACCAGATTAACTGTTCAATTATCCCACTGCCGTTTGTGGGATCTTGCTGTGCGCAAATTGGCTGCCGCGTTTCCCGAAAGCAGTGACTACGCTTCAAAAGTACTTCATTGGCTATAAAGCACTTTGAGATGTCCTGAGGTCATTATATAAACGAGAGCCCTTTTATTTCCTGCTCCAGCATCACCTTTGCTTTTAATAAAATAAATTCAGCAACTCAAAAGGGATGTTACAGTTAATAAGAGTCCCCTTTACATCTGATGCACTTTATGAGGGGCCCAAGTGGCAAGACTTCCTGTGGGTGAAATATTCTGAGTTCAGAGGCCTGACCCTGGGAGAGTTTACGCCCATTAATCACTGCGCTCTTGAACTAAGTCTCCTGATTGCAGCTCAGCGTCACATTTTCACTCCCAGCCTGTGCTGATTCTGTTCATAGACGACATCCCAGATTGTACCAGTGTCGGAGAGACAGTCATTGGTGTTTGCGTTCCGCATTCACGGAATAGAGCTGATCAACAGCTCATAGAAAAATGGGCAGGGATATGGGGATCGAGCTTGGGGGAAGTGGGACTAATTGATAGCTCTACAGCCACAGGCACAAAGGGTCGAATGGCCTCCTTCTGCGATTCTAACTTCACCTCATCCAGCGGACGGGCCTGAGAAAGTCCCACTCTGCTGTATCATGGGCTGGACATTCTCTGGTGAAGGCGGTGCTTTAATTGTGGTGACAAGGGTCAGGATTTTGATAACGATTTATTGGTTCTGCAGGATTCTTTTAAAGACGTGATTTACCAAGATAGCAGAGGCAGAAATAAAAGCTCCAAATCTGCCCTCTTGTGCATCCCTGATTGTCATCGCTCCACCATTGGCGGCCGTGCCTTCAGCTGCCTGGGCCCTAAGCTCTGGAATTCCCTCCCTAAACCTCTCCGCCTCTCTCTCCTCCTTTAAGACGCTCCTTAAAACCTACCTCTTTGACCAGGCTTTTGGTCACCTGTCCTAATATCTCCTTATGTGGCTCGGTGTCAAATTTTGTTTCATAATCGCTCCTGTGAAGCGCCTTGGGACGTTTTTACTACATTAAAGACGCTATATAAATGCGAGTTGTTGTTGTTCTTGTTGAGTGTGCCCAGCATTTTTCCGGTTTTATGACAGAAATAATCCCCACTCTCTCCCCGTTGCTTCTATTCTGGTCAATCACACACAATTGTGCAGTCAATAAACCATTAACAGAATCACTGTCAGCACTGCTTTAATCAGCTTCCAGTCCCTCAAAAGACTGAAGTTGCCCGAGGCTGTCACTTAATCCAGGGCCGGCCCACTGGGGGAGAGAGTGTCCGTCTCTGTTCGATCGTCTCGGGGCCGGGAGTGTGCGGTTCCTGCGGATTCAGGCCTCTCTCTCACACAGCACCGCAACGAATGACCATTGCCCATTCCATTTAATAATCTACTCGACCGGGACCCACTTACTCATGGGAATTCTTCTGTAGGAACAGGAGGAGGCCATTCAGCCCCTCGAGCCTGTTCCGCCATTCAATTAGATCATGGCTGATCTGTACCTCGACTCTATTTACCCTCCCTTGTTCCATAGCCCTCAATGCCCTTACCCAATAAAAATCTGACGATCTCAGTCTTGAAAGCTCCAATTGACCCCCAGCATCCACAGCCTTTTGGGGGAGAGAGTTCCAGATTTCCACCGCCCTTTGTGTGAAAAAATGTTTCCTGAACGACCGAGCTCTAATTTTAAGATTGTGCCCCCTTGTCCTGGATTCCCCCACCAGAGGAAATAGTTTCTCCGTATCTGCCCTATCGAATCCTTTTAACATTTTAAACACCTCAATCAGATCACCCCTCAATCGTCCACACTCAAGGGAATACAAGCCAAGATGAGGAGGGGAGGGGAGAAAATTGGGGAGGTGGGATGGGGGACCCTATTTATAGCAAATGATGCCAAAGCAGTTGACACTATTAATTGGAGTAAAAGATCTGAGAGTTTTGTGTGTGTGTGGTGTTACTGCCCTCCCCTGGATGGTTCCGATAACGCAGCACACATTCCACCTCGGTCAATCCCCACCTGTACCCAGGCTATCGTCACCCTCTGGTGCCTCAGTTCTGGGTTATTTTTATTTACGTTTTTTTTAAGTGAAGAGCAGAGTAATTAACACAGTCTCCATCCAGGGACTTCATACGACGCAGGCTTTATTTTGATGCCTCGTTTTATTCCCAACACTACACAGTCGACTCTTGTCCATTTTGAATTGTCCACCAATTTGGATTGAGCGGCTTCAAATCGGCAGAAGTGTCGTTACTGTTATTGTTATTATTCATCCTCAATACTTACGGAATCACGATCATGTCCCTTTAGGGGAAGGAAACCTGCCGTCCTTACCTGGTCTGGGCCTATATGTGACTACAGTCCTAAACCAACGTTGTTGACTCTTAACTGCCCTCTGAAGTGGCCCAGCGAATCACTCAGTTGTATTGAATTGCTACAACAGGGCAACTGGGGATGGGCAGTAAATGCCAGCCTTGCCAACATCCTGAGAATGAAGAAAGAATTTTTGTTTTAGATAATATGATGCATCAAAAATTCCTGTATTGTAAGAGCGAAGTCCCTGACTGGAGACTGCAGGCTGTACAGAGTGAAGGGGAGCTGAAGGGGTCGATTTCACCACCCAAACCAGGCTCGGCCACACTCTGGGCCAACGTGTTCATCGCGGGCGGCTACAGTCTCTCACCTTCTGGTGGCAAAATTTCCCCCAAGCCACAGCAGGACCAGTCAGGAGAGAAACCACCGACTCCTTGTTAGGGGGTGAAGGAGGGGACGCAGGGAGATACAGCGTCTCACTGTGAGATAAATGTCCAATTCCCCAGTTAGACCCCGCTGAGTGATGTGCTGCTCGTAATCGTAACCACAGAGACACTGGAAAGCACCTCACACGATGAATTATTCCGTCTTGCAGTGGCTGCTGTTGCGTGGGTAGGTAACACTGCCACTTTGTGCACAGCAAGATCCCACAAGCCATCGGATGAATGACCATCCTCTTGTTCTGTTTTTAAGGTGGTGTTAGGTTGAGACAGGAATGTTGGCCCAGGACAACGGGGAGAACTCCCCTGCTCTTCTTCAAAACGCTGCCATGAGATCTTTAACCTTCATCTGAACAGGTAGACGGGACCTCAGTTTAATATCTCCTCAGAAACTGAAAAGATTAAACGACCTTGAATTAGAACTGAGTGGCCTTTACATTACATCAGTGTATTCTTGAAGCCACAATTGTCTTTTCTGTATCTGAGATCAAGGTTTTTTTCCTCAGTAGGTGCAGAGAAGGACAATCTTTTCATCCAGCTCCTACTTCAGGGCTCAATCTGTTCCATTTTCATCCTTTTCCTGCATCAATCTAACATCCCTCTACTGCCAGTGGAGTCAGGAATTGATCCAGTTTTTTTCCCCCAGTGTTTCAATTGAGTTAACATCCATTGCACTAGGAGGCACTGGGAGGCACCGGGAGGCACTGGGAGGCTCCAGGAGGTACCGGGAGGCACTGGGAGGCACTGGGAGGCTCCAGGAGGCACTGGGAGGCTCCAGGAGGTACCGGGAGGCACTGGGAGGCTCCAGGAGGTACCAGGAGGCACCGGGAGGCTCCAGGAAACACCAGGAGGCACTGGGAGACTCCAGGAAACACCAGGAGGCACTGGGAGGCTCCAGGAGGCACCGGGAGGCACTGGGAGGCTCCAGGAAGCACCAGGAGGCACTGGGAGACTCCAGGAAACACCAGGAGGCACTGGGAGGCTCCAGGAGGCACCGGGAGGCACTGGGAGGCTCCAGGAAACACCAGGAGGCACTGGGAGGCTCCAGGAGGCACCAGGAGGCACTGGGAGGCTCCAGGAGGTGCCAGGAGGCACTAGGAGACTCCAGGAAACACCAGGAGGCACTGGGAGGCACTGGGAGGCTCCAGGAAACACCAGGAGGCACTGGGAGGCTCCAGGAAACACCAGGAGGCACTGGGAGGCTCCAGGAGGCTCCAGGAAACACCAGGAGGCACTGGGAGGCTCCAGGAAACACCAGGAGGCACTGGGAGGCTCCAGGAAACACCAGGAGGCACTGGGAGGCTCCAGGAGGCTCCAGGAAACACCAGGAGGCACTGGGAGGCTCCAGGAAGCACCGGGAGGCACCAGGAGGCAGTTTGGTCCTCGGGCCAATGGCTCTAGGCAGGAGGAATCTACAATTTATCCAAACTCCGGCTCGTGTCATAGAATCATAGAATCATAGAATCATAGAAGTTACAACATGGAAACAGGCCCTTCGGCCCAACATGTCCATGTCGCCCAGTTTATACCACTAAGCTAGTCCCAATTGCCTGCACTTGGCCCATATCCCTCGATACCCATCTTCCCCATGTAACTGTCCAAATGCTTTTTAAAAGACAAAATTGTACCCGCCTCTACTACTGCCTCTGGCAGCTCGTTCCAGACACTCACCACCCTTTGAGTGAAAAAATTGCCCCTCTGGATCCTTTTGTATCTCTCCCCTCTCACCTTAAATCTATGCCCCCTCGTTATAGACTCCCCTACCTTTGGGAAAAGATTTTGACTATCGACCTTATCTATGCCCCTCATTATTTTATAGACTTCTATAAGATCACCCCTTAACCTCCTACTCTCCAGGGAATAAAGTCCCAGTCTGTCTAACCTCTCCCTGTAAGTCAAACCATCAAGTCCCAGTAGCATCCTAGTAAATCTTTTCAGTGGAAGAAGACAGGAGATAGAAAGTACGATACCACATCTTCATTATTGTTTCCTTTAAATACAACCGCCCGTGAGTTTCTGGCATCTGGCAGGAGTGACACTGGAAAATCGAGTGCCTCATAAAATGGGCCTGTGTCTTAAATGTAAAGTGAGGCTATTTAGGGGGGAAATCAGGAAACACTTTTTCACACAAGCAAAATGGAAATCTGGAACTCTCTTCCCCCAAAAGGCTGGGGGACAATTGGAGCTTTCGAGACTGAGATCGATAGATTTTTGACGCGTCAGGGTATCGAGGGATTCGGAGCAAAGGTGTGTAAATGGAGTTGAGGTACAGATTAGCCATGATCTGATTGAATGGCGGAACAGGCTCGAGGGGCTGAATGGCCTCCTCCTGTTCCTTTATTCCAATCCAATTAGTCCCATTCCCCTGCCTTTTCCCCATAGCCTTGCAAATTTTTTCCCTTCAAGTATTTATCCAATTCCCTTTTGAAAGTTATTATTGAATCTGCTTCCACCGCCCTTTCAGGCAGAACATTCCAGATCATAACAACTCGCTGCGTAAAAAAAATTCTCCTCATCTCCCCTCTGGCTATTTTGCCAATTATCTTAAATCTGTGTCCTCTGGTTACCGACTCTCCTACCACTGGAAACAGTTTCTCCTTATTTACTCTATCAAAACCCCTCATAATCTTGAACACCTCTATTAAATCTCCCCTTAACCTTCTCTGCTGTAAGGAGAACAACCCCAGCTTCTCCAGTCTCTCCACATAACTGAAGCCCCTCATCCCTGGTATCATCATGGTAAATCTTCTCTGCATTAATGAATCATTAATGGAATCACTGTCAGCACTGCTTTAATCAGCTTCCAGTCCCTCAAAAGTCCGGAGTTGCCCGAGGCTGTCACTTAATCCAAGGCCGGCCCACTGGGGGAGAGAGTGTCCGTCTCTGTTCGATCGTCTCGGGGCCGGGAGTGTGCGGTTCCTGCGGATTCAGGCCTCTCTCTCACACAGCACCGCAACTAATGACCATTGCCCATTCCATTTAGTAATCGACTCGACTGGGACCCACTTACTCATGGGAATTCTTCTGTGGGTCATTCGATGATTGCAGCCTCACACAAAGACGTAATATTTGGCAAGTAATCATTGCATTTACAAATTAAAATGATGCCACGTGGGCCTGTAACAATAGATCCAGGGTTAGAGCCTAAATCTCCAGCTGGAGATCTGAGAACCCCAAGAATTGGACAGACAGCTGATTTTCCAAACTACACCCACTTCCTGCAAAATCAGCCCTTCCAAATACCCGTGTGCTTGCCTGTGTCTGTGTGTGTGTGTGTGTGTGTGCCTGTGTGTGTGTGTCAGTGTGTGCGTGCGTTCGCCTGTCTGTGTGTGTATCAGTGTGTGTATGTGTGCCTGTGTGTGTGTCAGTGTGTATATTTGTGCCTGTGTGTGTGTGTCAGTGTGTGTATGTGTGCCTGTCTGTGTGTGTGTATGTGTGCCTGTCTGTGTGTGTCAGTGTGTGTGTCACAGAGTCTGAGTGTGACATGTGTTTGTGTGTAGTACTGTGTGTAGCAGTCTGTGTGTGTGTCACTCTGTGTTTGTGTGTCACTGTGTTTGTGTGTCACTGTGTGTGTCACTCTGTGTGTGTGTGTCACTCTGTGTTTGTGTGTCACTCTGTGTGTGTGTCACTCTGTGTTTGTGTGTCACTCTGTGTGTGTCACTCTATGGGTGTCACCCTGTGTGTGTCACTCTGTGTTTGTGTGTCACTGTGTGTGTCACTCTGTGTGTGTGTGTCACCCTGTGTGTGTCACTCTGTGTTTGTGTGTCACTCTGTGTGTGTGTGTGAGACCCTGTGTGTGTCACTCTGTGTTTGTGTGTCACTCTGTGTGTGTCACTCTGTGTTTGTGTCACTCTGTGTTTGTGTGTCACTGTGTGTGCGTCACTCTGTGTCTGTGTGTCACTCTGTGTGTGTGTCACTCTGTGTGTGTCACTCTGTGTGTGTGTCACTCTGTGTCTGTGTGTCACTCTGTGTGTGTGTCACTCTGTGTCACTCTGTGTGTGTGTCACTCTGTGTCACTGTGTGTGTCACTCTGTGTGTGTGTCACTCTGTGTCACTCTGTGTGTGTGTCACTCTGTGTGTGTGTCACTCTGTGTCACTGTGTGTGTCACTCTGTGTGTGTGTCACTCTGTGTCACTCTGTGTGTGTGTCACTCTGTGTCACTGTGTGTGTCACTCTGTGTGTGTGTCACTCTGTGTCACTGTGTGTGTCACTCTGTGTGTGTGTCACTCTGTGTCACTCTGTGTGTGTGACACTCTGTGTCACTCTGTGTGTGTGTCACTCTGTGTCACTCTGTGTGTGTATCACTCTGTGTGTGTGTCACTCTGTGTCACTGTGTGTGTCACTCTGTGTCACTGTGTGTGTCACTCTGTGTCACTCTGTGTGTGTGTCACTCTGTGTCACTGTGTGTGTCACTCTGTCTGTGTGTCACTCTGTGTGTGTGTGTCACTCTGTTTGTGTGTCACTCTGTGTCACTCTGTGTGTGTGTGTCACTCTGTGTGTGAGTCACTCTGTGTCACTCTGTGTGTGTGACACTCTGTGTCACTCTGTTTGTGTGTCACTCTGTGTCACTCTGTGTGTGTGAGTCACTCTGTGTGTGAGTCACTCTGTGTCACTCTGTGTGTGTGTCACTCTGTGTGTGTGAGTCACTCTGTGTGTGAGTCACTCTGTGTCACTCTGTGTCACTCTGTGTGTGTGTCACTCTGTGTCACTCTGTGTGTGTGTCACTCTGTCACTCTGTGTGTGTGAGTCACTCTGTGTGTGAGTCACTCTGTGTCACTCTGTGTGTGTGTCACTCTGTGTGTGTGAGTCACTCTGTGTCACTCTGTGTGTGTGAGTCACTCTGTGTGTGAGTCACTCTGTGTCACTCTGTGTGTGTGTCACTCTGTGTCACTCTGTGTGTGTGTCACTCTGTCACTCTGTGTGTGTGAGTCACTCTGTGTGTGAGTCACTCTGTGTCACTCTGTGTGTGTGTCACTCTGTGTGTGTGAGTCACTCTGTGTCACTCTGTGTGTGTGAGTCACTCTGTGTCACTCTGTGTGTGTGTCACTCTGTGTCACTGTGTGTGTCACTCTGTGTGTGTGAGTCACTCTGTGTCACTCTGTGTGTGTGTCACTCTGTGTCACTCTGTGTGTGTGAGTCACTCTGTGTCACTCTGTGTGTGTGTCACTCTGTGTCACTCTGTGTGTGTGTCACTCTGTGTGTGTGTCACTCTGTGTCACTGTGTGTGTCACTCTGTGTGTGTGTCACTCTGTGTCACTCTGTGTGTGTGTCACTCTGTGTCACTCTGTGTGTGTGTCACTCTGTGTGTGTGTCACTCTGTGTCACTCTGTGTGTGTGTCACTCTGTGTCACTCTGTGTGTGTGAGTCACTCTGTGTCACTCTGTGTGTGTGTCACTCTGTGTCACTCTGTGTGTGTGTCACTCTGTGTGTGTGTCACTCTGTGTCACTGTGTGTGTCACTCTGTGTGTGTGTCACTCTGTGTCACTCTGTGTGTGTGTCACTCTGTGTCACTCTGTGTGTGTGTCACTCTGTGTGTGTGTCACTCTGTGTCACTCTGTGTGTGTGTCACTCTGTGTGTGTGTCACTCTGTGTCACTGTGTGTGTCACTCTGTGTGTGTGTCACTCTGTGTGTGTGTCACTCTGTGTCACTCTGTGTGTGTGTCACTCTGTGTCACTCTGTGTGTGTGTCACTCTGTGTGTGTGTCACTCTGTGTCACTCTGTGTGTGTGTGTCACTCTGTGTCACTCTGTGTGTGTGAACAGCCCCCTGAGACCCAGTGCAGTATTGCAGTGTCACTGAGCTGCAGCTTTTAATCCTCGGTAACTTCCTCTTCCTTTATTCCTTTTAAGGTCTGTTCTCTGATGTCATTCGGTTTCCTGGGGTTCCGGGGCAGTTTGCCGCGAAAGTGGCTTCTGTTTCGGGTCTGAATCCAGGCTGGGACCGGGGACCGGGACCGGGGACCGGGGGGACGCGGCTCCGCAGAGATTCCCCGAGCGGTCAGTGTCTGTCGGCGAGCCCGGAGCCCGGAGCCGGTGGTCGGTGGTCGGTCAGTGAGTTTATTGTCGCGCAGATTGTGGTCGGAATCGAGAATTAAAACAAATAGAAAAACACGAGACAAAAGGAAACGAAACCGAGAAGTGCCCTAGTGTGAAAGCAAGTGTGCAAAAGTATAAGATGGGTGTGAGGGAATCCGAGTGTGCAAGAATGATTGTGAGTCAGCCAGTGTGAGTTTGGAAGACCGAATGAGTGAGGGAAAAGATCAGTGTGAGAGAATTAGCGTGTAACGGCGAGTGTGAGAGAACCAGTGTGTGCAAGAATGAGAAGCAGGGTACAAAAGTAAGTGTAAGAGAATCAATGTGCAAGAGTGTGAGAAAATCAGAGCGGAAGCGAATCAGAATGTGCAAAAATTAATGTGAATCGGTGAGTGTAATTGGGTGAGTGAGAATCAGTGTGTAAGAATGAATGTGCTAATCGGAAATTGTGAGAGTGAGTGTGAATGTGTGTGCAATGAGTATGCATCAAAATGAGTGTGTGAGAATCAGAGTGAGTGATTTTGAGAGAATCTGCATGAGAATTGGAGTATGAAACAATCAGTGTGTGAAACCAAGTGAGAGAATCAGTAAGTGGAAGTGTGTAAAAACAAGTGTGAGAATCAGAAAATGTGTGAGTTTTAGAGTCAACAAACAAGACCAAGTGAAGGAATCAGTAAGCGTGAAAAAAAATCAGCGTGCAAGGATGTGTGAGAGTGTCAGAGTGAGAGAATCAGTCTGAGTGTGTAAGAGTGCAAGGGGCAGGGGCAAAAGCTGATTGTGGATCTGTGAGCTGCCCTGGTATTGCTGGGAAATCATGGGCTGCTAAGTCAGTGTTTATGGTTTTTTTATGGTCACTATTTAGGATCTGTGCAGAGATTTATAGGGTTAGTGTTTAGGGTCGGCGCTGTTGCTTTGGGTATTTGGGGTCAGTGCCCTATAGATAGTGTTTAGGTTTTAAAAGGAATCCATAGCCTAGAGGTACTGAAACAGCAATCTAGAGGGTCGTGAGGTCAAATCCCACTGTGGTAAGTTCTGAAACTGAATTCAACAAATCTGGTAAATTGTAGTATTTGGGTCAGTGATGGGGTTTAGGGATCAGTATTAGGGTCAGTGTTTAGGGTCAGTGATGGGGTTTAGTATTAGGGTCAGTGTTTAGGGTCAGTGATGGGGTTTAGGGTTTAGTATTAGGGTCAGTGATAGGGTTTAGGGTTTAGTATTAGGGTCAGTGATGGGGTTTAGTATTAGGGTCACTGTTTAGGGTCAGTGATGGGGTTTAGGGTTTAGTATTAGGGTCAGTGATGGGGTTTAGTATTAGGGTCAGTGTTTAGGGTCGGTGATGGGGTTTAGGGTTTAGTATTAGGGTCAGTGATGGGGTTTAGTATTAGGGTCAGTGTTTAGGGTCAGTGCTGAGGTCGGTGATGGGGTTTAAGGTTTAGTATTAGGGTCAGTGTTTAGGGTCAGTGCTGAGGTCGGTGATGGGGTTTAAGGTTTAGTATTAGGGTCAGTGTTTAGGGTCAGTGATTTTCAGGTCGTTGGGTCTAATTTCCAGGATGTGCCGGCAGGAAATTCCAAGTCTATGAGTGAGTGTAATGGGAAAGAGTCTCACATTCAATAGGGGAAACAAGAAAACAAAGATCTTGCATTTCTACAGCATCTTTAACAACCTCAGGATGTCCCAAAGTGCTTCATAGACAATTAAATACCTTTTTTACAGTGTAGTTACTGTTGTAATGTAGGAAATGTGGCAGCCAATTTGTGCACAGCAAGATCTCACAAACAGCAATGTGATAATGACCAGATAATCTGTTTCAGTGATGTTGGTTGAGGGATAAATATTGGCCCCAGGACACCAGGGAGAACTCCCCTGTTCTTCAGATAGTGGCTGTGAGATCTTTTATATCCACCTGAGAGAGCAGATAGGGTCTCTCTTTAATGTCTAATCTGAAAGACGGCACCTCTGACAATGCAGCACTCCCTCGGTACTGCATTAGAATGTCAGCTTGGATTATTTGCTTAAGTCTCTGGAGCGGGATTTGAACCCACGACCTTTTGCTTTAGGGGCGAGAGCATTACTCACCGAGCCACAGCTGACACAAAGAGAAGAATATCCTCTGACTACATTAAGTAATTTCTAGAGTTAAAAGAACTTACTTCCCACACATTTGACTCCCAGCAAAACTGACAACGTTGTTCAATTGACTCCTTCAAAAAGGGGCTGCATAAATTTCCGGTCGGGAACAGGTGTGTGATTCCTGTGCTGCAAGGGTGGAGGGAATACCGTCTTTCGGGGCTGCAGAGTGGGGTTGAATAACGGAGATGCGAGAGTGGATGTTGCTTGTGAAATCAGGCTTTAAATACACAGAACTTTTTTCCTTGGGGAGGTTGAATGGGTGGGTTGATTCCGCACACAGGACGGATTGTACAGGTTCTATGAAAGAATCAGCGTTAAAAAAAAAATGCAAAGAAACTCTCCCAGTTGCAAGCATCTGCATTGCAGCAAACAGGTGCAGCACAAACTCCCCTTCTCCAATACCCCAATGTCAACAGGACATGGGTGTGAGTTTCTCCATGGATAACTCGCAGGCAACACTAAAGCCCACTCCTCCCCCCCCAGAGGTTTAAATCAAAATGTTTCCTTTCTGGGATTGTTCGCCTTGGAGCAGAGATGCTTAAGGGGAGATTTAATAGAGGTGTTCAAAATTATGAGGGGTTTTGATGGAGTAATTAGGGAGAAACTGTTTTCACCGGCAGGAGGGTCGGTAACCAGAGGACACAGATTTAAGATAATTGGCAAAAGAACCAGAGGGGGAGATGAGGAGATATTTTTTTTACGCAGCGAGTTGTTATGATCTGGAATGCGCTGCCTGAAAGGGCGGAGGAAGCAGATTCAATAATAACTTTCAAAAGGGAATTGGATAAATACTTTTAAAAAGGAAAAATTTGCAGGGCTATGGGGAAAGGGCAGGGGGAGTGGGACTAATTGGATAGCTCTTTCAAAGAGCCGGCACAGGCACGATGGGCCGAATGGCCTCCATCTGTGCTGCATGATTCTATGATTCATTGTCCAGTCGTTCGGTTCTGTTGCCCTCTTTCACGCCAATGCTAGTGTCATTCCGCTAAGTAAAGATGAAAATAGAAAATGCTAGAAACACACAGCACCAGGGAAAGAAATGACAGATTTAAGATTTTGGATGGAAACCCTTGAACTGAATCCCAACGTTATCGCTCAGGTGCTGGAGGATCTGTTGTGTTTTTTGGCGGTTTTGTATCTGCACTGTATTCTATTGAAATTGCTCGTCTAACCGGATCCGTTTTTGTAACATCTAATTTTTCTCCTGCCGGTGTAAGTCCACTGTCAGGAAGCAGCTCGATTGACACTTTCGAGTCATTGCAAAGTGTCTCTCAATGTGAATCAGTCCAAGATGGCAGCATAAGTGAGGAGACAATGGTGCAAATTCGATCCCCCGCGAGCTGTCTCTCACCCGGTTTGAGTTAGCACCGAGTGCAGTATAACTCCAGCTCAAAGTACACAGGACTGCTGTTGATGGGTCCTCTGTGGGTCCTCTGTTAAGTGGGCAAGAAATAATGTGGAATCGATGCAACACTTCACAGATCTGCACTGTAAATAGCTGAGACTGCAAACTCAATGGACCCTTCATGTGTTAGGTGCTGTTTTTGCACTGTGGGTTCGGTAGCCTGGTTATTATGGTACTGGACTAGCAACACATGTGGGTTCAAATCCCACCATGGCAAGTTATGGAACAGAATCTTTTTAAAAATCTGGTAATCTGTGGGTAGAAAGTAACCATGAAAAGCTGCCAGATTGTTGCAAAAACCCAACTGGTTCACTAATGTCCTTCAGGGAAGGAAACCTGCCGTCCTTACCCGGTCTGGGCTACACCTGGCTCTTAAAGAAAGAAAGACTTGCATTTATATAGCGCCTTTTATGACCTCAGGACGTCCCAAAGCGCTTTACAGCTTTACGGACACAGAGGCGAGAGTGCTAACCCACTGAGCCGTAGCTGCCACTGTACCCTCAGGGCAACAAGTGATGGGCAGTTGTCTTGCCAGTGTCGCCCATGTCCCAAGAACAAACTTTAAAAATGAAAAAGTAAAGGGATTCTTAAGTGTTGTTACTGGTGGTGTGTCTCGGTGTTTAGTGGGTATGTCTCTGTCTGTCTCAGTGTTTAGTGGGTGTGTCTCTGTCTGGATCAGTGTTTAGCGGATGTGTCTGTCTGTCTCGGTGTTTAGTGGGTGTGTCTCTGTCTGGATCAGTGTTTAGTGGATGTGTCTCTGTCTGTCTCGGTGTTTAGTGGGTATGTCTCTGTCTGTCTCGGTGTTTAGTGGGTATGTCTCTGTCTGGATCAGTGTTTAGCGGGTATGTCTCTGTCTGTCTCGGTGTTTAGTGGGTATGTCTCTGTCTGTCTCGGTGTTTAGCGGGTGTGTCTCTGTCTGTCTCGGTGTTTAGTGGGTATGTCTCTGTCTGTCTCGGTGTTTAGTGGGTGTGTCTCTGTCTGGATCAGTGTTTAGCGGGTGTGTCTCTGTCTGTCTCGGTGTTTAGCGGGTGTGTCTCTGTCTGTCTCGGTGTTTAGCAGGTGTGTCTCTGTCTGTCTCGGTGTTTAGTGGGTATGTCTCTGTCTGTCTCGGTGTTTAGCGGGTATGTCTCTGTCTGTCTCAGTGTTTAGTGGGTGTGTCTCTGTCTGGATCAGTGTTTAGCGGATGTGTCTGTCTGTCTCGGTGTTTAGCAGGTATGTCTCTGTCTGTCTCAGTGTTTAGTGGGTGTGTCTCTGTCTGTCTCGGTGTTTAGCGGGTATGTCTCTGTCTGTCTCAGTGTTTAGTGGGTGTGTCTCTGTCTGTCTCGGTGTTTAGTGGGTATGTCTCTCTGTCTCGGTGTTTAGCAGGTGTGTCTCTGTCTGTCTCGACGTGTAGCTGCGTGTCTCGATGTGTAGCTGCGTGTCTCGATGTGTAGCTGCGTGTCTCATCGTGTAGCAGTGTGGCAGATTGCCGCACACCTGGTCTGTCACCTCTTCTCTTTGCTCTTTTCCTGAAGCAGCTTGTGTGAGACAGCTTGGAACTGGGCAAGAGACACAGGCCGGGGCAACATGACTGGAGAGTGGCCCCAAGGCTTGTTTCTAGTAATGTTGTACCCACCACGTTAACAGAGGCAGAAATACATTGTAACATGAGGTTTCCTCATCGGGGTCATGGGAATTTTGACCATGGCTATCAATTCCTACAAGAAGCAGGAACTGATGAGAACCCTTTGTCTGTATGTTTTGCTGTTTGTGGGATCTTGCTGTGCGCGAATTGGCTCTCGCGTTTTCCTACATTACAACAGCGACTAAACTTCAAAAATACTTCATTGGCTGTGAAGCGCTTTGGGATGTCCTGAGGTTGTGAAATGCAAGTCTTTATTTCTATTTTAATTGGTTATATATAAATGGATTTATCCTTAATATTTGTTAGAAAAAAATTATCTCCTCCCCCCCCCCCCCCATATATATCAGATTAAATTATTAAAAGTTTTTGTGCACAGGCAGATGGTTTAATGCCTCATCTGAAAGACGGCACCTCTGACAGTGCAGCACTCCCTCAGTACTGGCACCGGGAGTGTCAGCCCGGATTATGTGCTCAAGTCTCTGGAGTGGGACTTGAACCTTCTAAATCAGAGACGAGAGTGCTACCACGGAGCCAATGCCAGGGTTCCTGCTCCCGATCACAATTATTATTAATTATTAAGTGTATTAACTAACAGCTGTTTTTTGTTGAAGAGAGATAATTGTCAAGATGGAAATGGTCCACTCGACAAGGACGTGTTTGAGCCCCAGCAGTGAAGTACGAGAGGGTTGAGGGTACTCCTGTTCAAAGACCGTAAACTTGCCGTGCCTGTTTTTATAATGTGCAACCTTTTCAATTTCAGTCGCCTTTCTCTGAGCCGTTCCACTGAACCATTGGATTTGCAGCCCCGTTGATTTTTGCAGCAGGAGTGACACTTTACCGAGGTAACAGGAAGTTTAAAAATAATTATAATCTGAAACCAGATCGTGATATTGTCTGGGGCAGGGCTGGTAACTCTGCACTCTTGTCACATGGCAGGAAGAGTGCACTTACCGTACTTCCTGTTTCAGGGTTCTAATGCTCATCCAAATTTGGATTGAATGCGCATCCCCCAATTTCCTTCACCCTGCCATTGGCGGCCGTGCCTTCAGCTGCCTGGGTCCTAAGCGCTGGAATTCCCTCTCTCTCCTTTAAGACCCTCAATAAAACCTGACTCTTTGATCAAGCTTTTGGTCACCCTTCCTAATGTCTCCTTTTTTTTTGGCTCTGTGTCGATTTTTTGCCTGATTCCGCTCCTGCGGAGCGCCTTGGGACGTTTCACTACGTTAAAGGCGGTGTAGAAATGCACGTTGTTGTTGTTGTAGTACGTGTTGGGCGACCAATGGCGGGGGACTGGGGGCCGGGGCAGATGGCGGTGGGAGATCGCGTGATGAAAACCTCCAGGAACATGTCCAACCAGAGTTGGGCAACCCCTGCGGTAGATCTACCGTACCTTGGCTAATCTATATTGACATACACTGATAATACCTGCTGATAAAAGTGGGCTTTGCTCAATAAGCAGGGCTATATTAGTCAGTCAAATGTGAACAGAAGGGAGAGGTGATAGCAGACAGCTGTTGCTTTAGGGAGAATAGATGATTATACATCTCACATTAGTTCATCAAAGCATGCAAATAACGTGAAGTAACTTGAATTAGTTGAAATTTCAATATGTTTCTACCTGTCTCTAAGGTCCTTTGATTTTAAAATTTGTTTTGCTGAAATATTAAGTCGCCTCCCCTGTTTTTTTTGTAATCGCCTGTTATTTTTGCCATTGTTCTGGGGCCTCAGGCTCTAGTCTCTAGTTGATGGCATCTGTGTGGGTATCTGTGTGGGTATCTGGGTTGCTGTGTGGGTATCTGGGTATCTGTGTGGGTATCTGGGTATCTGTGTGGGTAGCTGGGTTACTGTGTGGGTATCTGTGTGGGCAGCTGGGTTGCTCTGTGGGTATCTGTGTGGGTATCCGTGTGGGCAGCTGGGTTGCTCTGTGGGTATCTGTGTGGGTGTCTTTGTGCAAATGAAAACATTCACCCCGTGCCAACCTCAGACAGTGCAGTGGAGACGGGAGGCTCAATAAGTAGGGTATGGGGGGTATGATTTAGCAACCAACCTCTCCCTCGTAAAATGAGGCAGTTTTTTAGTGACACTCTACGATTGCCTATATCTCTTGTTCTGTTCTGAGCAAGCTGCACTGATCCCATTGGGAGGACAGGCCAGGGTGTTACATACAGGGTAACACACGAGGCTGGAGCATGTTACACACAGGGTAACGCATCGGCTGAAGCATGTTACATACAGGGTAACACACACACAATCCAAGCATGTTACATACAGGGTAACAGACAGGCTGGAGCATGTTACATACAGAATAGCACGCAGGCTGGAGCATGTTACATACAGGGTAATACATGAGCTGGCGCATGTTACAGGGTGACACATAGGCTGGAGTAATGTTACACACAGGGTAACACACATGGTATGGTGTGTTACATAGAGAGTAACACACATGGTGTGGTGTGTTAGATATAGGGTAACACACAGACTGGAGCTTATGTACAGGTTAGCATGTCAGTGGAGGTTTAAAGGAGCGTCTTAAAAGAGGAGAGAGAGGTAGAGAGGTTTAGAGAGGGAATTCCAGAGCTTAGGGCCGAGGCAGCTGAAGGCACGGCCGCCAATGGTGGAGTGATTAAAATCGGTGATGCGCAAGAGGCCAGAATTGGAGGAGTGCAGAGATCTCGGAGGGTTGAAGGGCTGGAGGAGGTTACAGAGATAGAGAGGGGCGAGGCCTGGGAGGGATTTGAAAACAAGGATGAGAATTTTAAAATCGAGGCGTTCCCGGACCAGGAGCCAATGTAGGTCAGCGAGCACAGGGGGTGATGGGGGAACGGGACTTGGTGCGAGTTAGGATACGGGCAGCAGTGTTTTGGATGTGCTCAAGTTTACGGAGGGTGGTGGGTGCATAGTGAGATGCAGGTGGTTGTAAGTGGCAGACATGTCTAGTTCAGTGATAATTCCTCTTACCTTGCCTGACCTGGTGAGATCATTAAAGTTTTTCTGGCCCTGCAAAGAGGTTCATGGCGGCCCTCCATAGGCACTGAGCACTCTGGCTACCTCCTGCGACTGCTGCTGTGTGGTTCTCCTTATGGGGAGATAGCGCAAGAGTTCCAAACAATGCCTCCCTCATCTGACTAACTTCACTGAGACTCACCACCAGGCCTGAATCACGTTCTGTCTTTTTTTCCCCAGGTTTTTGCCTGAGTGGAATATTTAGGTTTGAGTTATTAATGATGCTGAGCTGTCACAACTGTTAATACTCGGGGAGAACTGATTCATCCAACATCACTATCCATTGTAAAACCTTGGGAGGGCTCTCGTGCCTTTTAATAGGCGTCTTCCTGTGGAACAGCTTTCAGAACTGCTTCAAATGGGCATCATTTTTTCTTGGTGCGGTGTCCCTTTAAGCTGCTGCGGGCCTTTAAATCCTGCAGCTGCACACAATTTTCCACTGGTGTTTCCCACACCCGAGGATCGGCCTCATTATGTTAATTTGACTAACCCCAGAAACTGGCGCTGACACAGTGGGGTTACCACAACTCTCAGCACCAGAGTGAATCGACTTGCATTTATATAGCACCTTTCATGACCTCAGGACGTCCCAAAGCACTTTACAGTCAATGAAGTGTGGTCAAAGTTGTAATGTAGAAAATGTGACAGATAATTTACCTACAGCGAGGTCCCACAAATGCCAATGTGATAAATGATCTGATAATCTGTTATTAGTGATGTTGATTGAGGGATAAATATTGGCCCAGGACACCAGGGAAAACTTCCTTGTTCTTCTTCATGATAGTGACATGGGATCTTCCTCGTCCAGCTGAGAGGGCAGACGGGGCCTCGGTTTAAAGTCTCATCTGAAAGACGGCACCTCCGACAGTGTAGCACTCCCTCAGTACTGCACTGGGAGTGTCAGCCTAGAGTGCTGCCCACTGAGCCATGGCTGACACCAAGATGGCCACTAGAAGCACCTACTTCCAGTGAAGGGAAGAGCAGTGTGGTGTTTTTGTTTTGTTTTTTGCAGTCATTGTGTAAAGAGTGCACTTTGTTTCAGTGAGTGTGTGCGTGTGATGCGTCAGCGATGGCTTGTGAACAAGCTTCTGAAATTCTGCCTTGTGGGTTTGTAGACTTCAATAGATTCCTCTGTGCAGCTGTACCAAGCTTCCTGTCAGGCCAACTACAGAGCTCCACAAATAGCCAGCACGGATGTGGTTGCAGAAACATGACATTGAGCTTGTTGTGTTACACTCACTGCTGTGTTTGCTGTGCAGCAACGGAAAGACAAAAAACCTCAAACCGCAAGGAAGCCTAAGAGTGCTGGGAGGCACAGCTCATGGTACACCTAAAGTCAACATAAGATATTGAATGACTATAACTCGGGCAGAGATAGCGGGAGAGTGAAGGGGGCAAGTCTGGACCAGGCAAGAGGTAACATTGATGTGTTTAACTTGCAGGTTCTCTCTGCAAACTGTTTCCACCGGCAGGAGGGTCGGTAACCGGAGGACACAGATTTAAGGTCATTGGCAAAAGAACCAGAGGTGAGACGATGAGAATTTATTTAACACAGCGAGTTGTGATTGTCTGAATTGCACTGCCAGAAAGGGCGGTGGAAGCAGATTCAGTAGTAACTTTCAAAATGATATTGGATAAATACTTGAAAAGGAAACATTTGCAGGGCAATGGGGAAAGAGCAGGTGGGTGTGGGACTAATTGGAAAGCTCTTTTAAAGAGCCAGCATAATGGGCCGAATGGCCTCCTTCTGTGCTGTAAGATTCTACGATACATGCTGGAAATATTTTGTGTTTTGATTTTTTTTTTCTTTACCTCAGAATCTCCTTTTCAGCCTCTTTCTCGGTGGGTTTGTTTCGTCTTTAGTTGCAATTGAGCCCGAACCGAAAGACTCGACTTTTTCACTCCTTGTGGCCGTCCCTGCCCTCGCCACGTGAATTTCAAGATCCCCAGAATCGATCGAGCCACCTCTGTTTGGTGCCCGTTAACTCATCTGCTCCGTACCGGTTACGTGAGTGAGTGAGTGAGTGAATGCACCGCCCCGGTGAGGGGTGCTGGCTCGATTCCCCAATCTTCGCCGAGTTAACTGGCCTCAGCCAGAGCAGTGTTAGCCGTGGCTCCGAGGGTGGTGCTCTCGCCTCTGACTCAGGAGGTCGTGCGTTCATAGTCCCACTCCAAAGACCTAAGAACATAATCCAGGCTGACATTCCTGTGCAGTAATGAGGGAGTGCTGCACTATCGGAGGTGCCGTCTTTCGGATGAGATCTTAAACCGAGGCCCCGTCTGCCCTCTCAGGTAAAAGATCCCATGGCACTGTTTTGAAGTAGAGCAGCGGAGTGCTCATCCTGGGCCAATATTTATCCCTCAACTGACATCAGTAAAACAGATTATCTGGTCATTATCACATTGCTGTTTGTGGGATCTTGCTGTGCTCAAATCGGCTGCCGCGTTTCCTACATTACAACAGTGACTACACTTCAAAAATACTTTGTTGGCTGTAAAAGCGCTTTGGGACGTCCTGAGGTCGTGAAAGGCGCTATAGAAATGCAAATTCTTTCTTTTCGCCCATGGATTACCACTATAATTAACCGCAGCATCCTGACCCAGATAGGGTAAAGATCAGTCAGGGTTTCTGCCCCTGATCGCTATTCACTGACCCCTCCAGATGTTTAAAAAAATAGCGCACACAGGAATTTAGAGCGAGAGAGGTAAGCGTTCATCTGTGAACCTGCAGATCAGTTTCTATCTTCATGCAAGACAGGATTGGGCTTGGCTGTGATGCCTCCACAGTCGAATACCCTGCTGATGCTGGGAGGAGGGGTGGGGATTTTCAACTTGGTGGGCGGAGCAGCCCACCTGAAGCCGGTGTTGGGGAGATTTGGACCATTTTCAGGGTCGGGTGTCACTTGAATGCAGCCGGTGGGCAGCAGGCCCCAAAAGGGAGCTCTGCTTACACAGGTCTACTGAGCCTGTCGGCAGTTCGGGCCTTGTGGCTCGGAGCGGGAGGGGAGGAGGAGGCAGTGGTGGCGGGGGGGGTGGTGGGAGCAGCAGGTCACAGTATCTTTTTGGAGGCAAGAGGAGCACCCCTGCTCCTTTCGGGCCCCACACAGCCAAAAGAGAGTTGGGGGCCCTTTTTTGCAGAGAGGCCATATGAAGCCCCTTTAAGGATTAAGGATAATTAATACAAAGGAAGAATGAGTCCAAATGCAAGAGGAGATTAATAAACTTGCTGAATGGGCGTGTAATTGGCAAACGAGTTTCAATATAGATAAGTGCGAGGAGGTGCATTTTGGTAGGAAGAGTAAGGAGGCCACATACTGCTTGGATAATAAGAGTCTGAACAAGATAGAGTAGGTAGAGATACCCAAAGGGATCTCGGGGTATAGATTCACAAATCACTGCGATGCAGGTTAATAAGGCCATAAGAATGGCAAATTAAGCACTGGGGTCATTTCTGGAGGGATAGAATTGAAAAGCAAAGAAGTTATGTTAAACTTTTATAGAACCTTGGTTAGACCACACTTGGAGTATTGTACAGAGTTCTGGTCTCCATATTATAAAAAGGATATAGAGGCATTGGAGAGGGTGAAAAAAAGATTCGCAAGGATGATACCAGAACTGAGAGGCTATCCTTATCAGGAAAGGCTGAACAGGATGGGGCTCTTTTCTACGATACTCAGCTTGTATGAGAAGAACCGCCTTCGTCCATGATGAGTTACATCGAAACTACAGCAGAGAAAAGAGAAGACTGAGGAGTCACCCGATAGAGGTCTTTAAGATAATGATAGGGTTTGATAGGATAGACGTAGAGAAAATGTTACCACTTGTGGGGAGTCCAAAACTAAAGGGCATGAATCTAAGATAGTCACTAATAAATCCAACAGGGAATACAGGAGAAACTTCTTTACCCAGAGAGTGGTTAGAATGTGGAACTCACTCCCACAAGGAATAGTTGAGGCGAATAGTATAGATGCATTTAAGGGGAATCTAGATAAACAAGTGAGGGAGAAAGAAATAGAAGGATATGCTGATAGGGTGAGATGAAGTAGGGAGGGAGGAGGCTCGTTTGGAGCATAAACACCAGCATAGACCAGTTGGGCTGAATGGCCTGTTTCTGTGCTGTACATTCTATGTAACTCATTATCTTGTATTTATACAGCACCTTTAACATAGTAAAACGTCCCAAGGCGCTTCACAGGAGCGATTATTAAACAAAATTTGACTCCAAGCCACAAAAGGAGATATTAGGACAGGTGACCAAAAGCTTGGTCAAAGAGTTATGTTTTAAGGAGCGTCTTAAAAGGAGGAGAGAGAGGCGGAGAGGTTATGGGAGGAAATTCCAGAGCTTAGCACCTAGGCAGCTGAAGGCACGGCCGCCAATGGTGGAGCGATTAAAATCGGGGATGCGCAAGAGGCCAGAATTGGAGGAGCGCAGAGATCTTGGAGGGTTATAGAGCTGGAGGAGGTTACAGAGATAAGGATGGACGAGGCCATGGAGGGATTTGAAAACAAGGTTGAGGATTTTAAAATCGAGGCGTTCCCGGACCGGGAGCCGATGTAGGTCAGCGAGCACAGGGGGTGATGGGCGAACGGGACTCGGTGCGAGTTAGGAGACGGGGCAGCAGAGTTTTGGATGAGCCCAAGTTTGTGGAGGGTGGAAGATGGGAGGCCGGCCAGGAGAGAATTGGAATAGTTGAGTCTAGAGGTAACAAAGGCATGGATGAGGGTTTGAGCAGCGGATGAGTGAGGCAGGGGCGGAGACAGGCGATGTTACGGAGGTGGAAGTCGGCGGTCTTGGTGATGGAGTGGATATGTGGTTGGAAGCTAACTCATGGTCAAATAGGGCGCCAACAATAGAACAGTTTGGTTGAGCATTAGTCGGTGGCCAAGGAGAGAGATGGAGTCGATGGCTAGGGAATGGAGTTTGCGGCAGGGACCAAAGACAATGGCTTCGATCTTCCCGATGTTTAGTTAGGTACAAGTTGAGTATCATACTTAATTCCAGGCCGACCTCTCCCTTTTGGTTGCATGTTTCAGCTCCCAGAATAATAAGTCTGAAACTGGTCCCTCCCAGCAAGTTCCAGCTTTCATTATTGACGTTATTCTGTCTAGGTCTCCAAATAGTATCTCATAGGAATTGCTTGACAAAAAAAAACGACCAAGGTCCATCTAGTTCACCTTCTACCGTCCTGGTAGTCACATATGGAATTTACAAGTAGTTGAAGTGAATATCATAGATGCCTTTGAGGGGAAGCTAGATAAGTACATGAAGGAGAAAGGAGTTGAAGGTTGTGCTGATAAGGTGAGATGAAGTAAGGTGGGAGGAAGCGCATGTGAAACATAAACACCAGCATAGACCGGTTGGGCTGAATGGCCTGTTTCTGTGCTGTAAATTATATGTATTACGATAATGGAGTTGTTGACTATTCAAAGCAATCAGTCTCTATCAATGAGTCTACAACAGACCCAGACATGAGGTGAGGAAAACCCCCAGTGGTGGAGAGCTTTGGGAACCATAGGTCCAAAGTCACCTGTTCCTCCCGAGCCTGTTACACTCTCCACAAGTCATGTTTCAAATTACAGATTGGAGATGGGGTCTTTCCGGCCAACGTTGAAGGCTTTTCTCAATGGTCTTGTGTAGGTGCCGTGTAGTTTCTTTTCCCATTTCTTAGTAAATGGACAACAGGGCCGGCAGCAAGTAAGTGGCTTTGGAACGAGAGCGGTCAGTGACCCGCATTCACTGTTAGGTACACACAGTATGGCCATCAGGAGGATAGAAGAACATTAAGTATGGGAAAGCTGTAAGAGAGGAAAAAGAGAGATGCACGACATTTCAGAGCACGTTCAGAAGAGCTGACCACAGTCCGTTAGAGCACAAGTTCATGGTGGTGGCAGCTACACATCAGGAAACAAGATACTCGGAGGGGGATAAGTGATGCACGTAGGACTGGTTAATGATAACGCATGGAGTGAGCACCAGGGCTAGTGATCAGAAACTGGGGGATGATAGTGAGCAGTGTAGGGCTGATGCTGAGAAACTGGGGGATGATAGTGAGCAGTGTAGGGCTGATGCTGAGAAACTGGGGGATGATAGTGAGCAGTGTAGGGCTAGTGGTGAGAAACTGGGGGATTATAGTGAGCAGCATAGGGCTGATGATGAGAAACTGGGAGATGATAGTGAGCAGTGTAGGATTGATAGTGAGCAGTGTAGGGCCGGTGGTGAGAAACTGGGGAATGGTAGTGAGAAACTGAGGAATGGTAGTGAGCAGTGTAGGGCTGGTGGTGAGAAACTGGGGAATGGTAGTGAGCAACTGGGGAATGGTAGTGAGCAGAGTAGGGCTGATGGTGAGAAACTGAGGAATGATAGTGAGCAGTGTAGGGCTGGTGGTGAGAAACTGAGGGATGATAGTGAGCAGTGTAGGGCTGGTGGTGAGAATCGATGAGAGTGGCAACATAATATTACCGAACAGTTTAAATTAAACAACAAAGACATAAAGAAAACCTGAGATTATTGGACGTTTGAAATAAGAATAGAAATTTCTGGAAATACTCAGCATCTGAAAGAAGAAGACACATTAATGTTCCCAGTGGGACCAGTTTAGTTTCTCACACACAATCTCTTTGAGATGTCCATCAATCTTGCTCGACATCACCGGCAATTTCTGTTTTTATACAGTGACGAACAGCTGGAAATCTCATTTAAGGAAGCTGGGCTCATGTGCAAATTCAGATGAGTTAATTATCTGTTGTGTATAAATCTCTCGAATCCAGACTGACCCCTACCCACTTCAACTGTGGTCTTCAGTTTAATGAATTGTTTTGTTATTTGTTCTCAGGATGTGGGAAATGCTGGCAATGCCACATTTATTGCCCATCCCTGGTTGCTATTGCGACTGATTTTACGAGAGCAAAGCACAGATGTAGGCCAGGCCAGATCATGGTGACAAGTTCTTTTTCCTGAAGGACGTTAATGAACCAGTTGAGTTTTTAATGACAATCCTGCAGCTTTCATGGTCATTTGTTCCTTTTTCTTTATTCATTCTTGGGATGTGGACGTCGCAGGCAAGGCCAGAATGTACAAGGCCAGAATGTGGTGGTGGTGGGCCTTCTTTATAGTATCATAGGTATAGCGGAGGCCATTCAGCCCATCGTGCATATACCATGCCAATTAGGGACCATAAAGGGGATCTACTCATGGAGGCAGAGTGGATGGCCGAGGTACTAAATGTGTACTTTGCATCTGTCTTACCCAAGGAAGAAGATGCTGCCAGAGTCTCAGTAAAGGAAGATATCGTTGAGATACTGGATGGGCTAAAAATTGATAAAGAAGAAGAGGTACTTGAAAGGCTAGCTGTACTTAAAGTAGATAAGTCACCCGGTCCGGATGGGATGCATCCTAGGTTGCTGAGGGAAGTAAGGGTGGAAATTGCAGAGGTACTGGCCATAATCTTCCAATCATCCGTAGATATGGGAGTGGTGCCAGAGGACTGGAGAATTGCAAATGTTACATCCTTGTTCAAAAGAGTGTACGGATAAACCCAGCAACTATAGGCCAGTCAGTTTAACCCCAGTGGTGGGGAAACTTTTAGAAACGATAATCCGGGACAGAATTAGCAGTCACTTGGACGAGTATGGATTGATTAGGGAAAGCCAGCACAGATTTGTTAATGGTAAATTGTGTTTAACTAACCTGATAGAGTTTTTTGATGAGGTAACAGAGAGGGTAGATGAGGGCAATGCAGTTGATATGGTGTTTATGGACTTTCAAAAGGCATTTGATAAAGTGCCGCATGGTAGGCTTATCATCAAGATTGCGGCCCATGGAATAAAGGGGGCAGTAGCAACATGGATAAAGAATTGACTAAGTGTCAGGAAACATAGAGTAGTGGTGAACGGTTGTTTTTTGGACTGGAGGGAGGTGTACAGTGGTGTTCCCCTGGGGTCGGTGCTGGGACCACTGCTTTTCTTGATGTATATTAATGACTTGGACTTGGGTGTACAGGGCACAATTTCAAAATTTGCTGATGACACAAAACTTAGAAGGGTAGTAAACAGTGAGGAGGATAGTGATAGACTTCAAGAAGATATAGACAGGGCTGGTGGCATGGGCGGGCACATGGCAGATGAAATTTAACGCAGAAAAATCCGAAATGATACATTTCGGTAGGAAGAACAAGGAGAGACAATATAAACTAGAGGGCACAACTCCAAAAGGTGTTACAGGAACAGAGAGATCTGGGGGTATATGTGCACAAATCATTGAAGGTGGCAGGGCAGGTTGAGAAAGCGGCTAAAAAAGCATACGGGATCCTGGGCTTTATAAATAGAGGCATAGAGTACAAAAGTATGGAAGTCATGATGAACCTTTATAAAACACTGGTTCGACCACAACTGGAGTATTGTGTCCAGTTCTGGGCACCGCACTTTAGGAAAGATGTGAAGGCCTTAGAAAGGGTGCAGAAGAGATTTACTAGAAAGATTCCAGGAATGAGGGACTTTAGTTACGTGGTTAGACTGGAGAAGCTGGGGTTGTTCTCCTTGGAACAGAGAAGATTGCAAGGAGATTTCATAGAGGTATTCAAAGTCATGATGGGTCGAGATAGGGTAGATAGAGAGAAACTTTCCCATTGGCGGAAGGGTCAAGAAGCAGAGAACATAGATTTAAGGTGATTGGCAAAAGAACCAAAGGTAACATGAGGAAAAACTTTCTTACACTGCGATTGGTTAGGATCTGAAATGCACTGCCGAGGATTCAGGTGGAGGCAGATTCAATCATGGCCTTCAAAAGGGAACTGGATAAGTACTTGAAAGGAAAAAATTTGCGGGGCTACGGGGATAGGGCGGGGGAGTGGGACCAGCTGGATTGCTCTTGCATAGAGCCGGCGCGGACTCGATGGGCGAATGGCCTCCTTCTGTGCTGTAACCTTTCTATGATTCTAGTAAATCTGTTCTGCTCCCTCTCTAAGGCCTTGACATCCTTCCTAAAGTGTGGTGCCCAGAATTGAACACAATACTCCAGCTGGGGCCTAACCAGTGTTTTATAAAGGTTTATTATAATTTCCTTGCTTTTGTACTCTATGCCTCTATTAATAAAGCCCACGATCCCATATGGTTTTTTAACAGCTTTCTCAATTGTCCTGCCACCTTCAAAGATTTGTGTACATTAACCCCCAGGTCTCTCTGTTCCTGCACCCCTTTAAAATTGTACTATTTAGTTCATTTGCCTCTCCTCATTCTTCCTACCAAAATGTATCACTTCCCACTTCTCTGAGTTAAATTTCATCTGCCATGTGTCTGCCCATTTCACCAGTCTGTCTCTGTCCTCTGGAAGTCTGTTACCGTCCTCCTCACTGTTTACATTATTTCTGAGTTTCATGTCATCTGCAAACTTTGAAATTATACCCTCTATACCCAAGTCCAGGTCATTAATATATATCAAAAAGAGCAGTGGTCCTAATACTGACCCCTGGGGAACACCCTCCAGTTTGAAAAACAATTGTTTACCACTACTTCCTGTTTTCTGTCCCTTAGCCAGTTTTCTATCCATGATGCCATTGTCCCTTTAATCCCACAGGGTTTAATTTTGCTATTCTTGATGTAATTTAGTGACTTGCAAGGCCACTTCGTAGAGGCAGTTAAAAGTCAACCACATTGGAGTCACATATAGGCCAGACCGGGTAAGGACGGCAGGTTTCCTTCCCTAAAGGGCATTAGTGAACCAGATGGGTTTTTATGACAGCTTCATGGTCACTTTTACTGATACCAGATTTTTTTTTTTAAAACTGAATTCAAATTCTTAAACCACCATGATGGGATTTGAACTTATGTGCTATCGGATTACTAACGCAGTAACTTAACCACTACACTGCCTTACCCAATGGGTACCAGATTTTACTGAATTTACTTTCACAATATGCCGTGGTGGGATTTGTACTCATAAAGGAAGGGTATATGGACCTTGGAGGGGGTGCAGTGCAGATTCACCAGAACGATACAGGGCTTAAGAGGGGTTAGATTATGAGGACAGGTTGCACAGACTTGGTTTGTATTCCCTTGAGTTTAGAAGGTTGAGGGGTGATTGAATTGAGGTGTTTAAAATGATAAAAGGATTTGATAGAGTTGATCGGGAGAAACTATTTCCTCTGGTGGGGGAATCCAGAACAAGAGGGCACAATCTTAAAATTAGAGCTAGGCCGTTTAGGAGTGAAATCAGGAAGCACTTCTTCACCCACAGGGCAGTGGAAATCTGGAACTCTCTCCCCCAGAAAGCTGTGGATGCTGGGGGACAACTGGAATTTTCAAGACTGCGATTGATAGATTTTAGTTGGGTCAAGGTATCGAGGGATCGTGGAGCAAAGGCGGGTAAATGGAGTTAGGATACAGATCAGCCGTGATCTAATTGAAAGGCGGAACAGGCTGGAGGGGCTGAATGGCCTACTCCTGTTCCTCTGATCCATAACCTCTGATTCTCTAGTCCTACTGTTCTACGGTACCTGATAATTCAGAGATAGGAGGGGAAACTGGAATCCACAGCCTAATCCAGCAGCCTAAGGTAACAGGCTCGAGAGGCTCCGAGTTTTGTGCGAGAACAGTGATTTCTTTCTATTTTCCATCAATATTTCTTCACGTGGTGGGTGGCGTGACCGGGGGGGGGGTGGGGGCAGTGCCGCGGCGGGCGTGACCGGGGGGGGGTTGGGACAGTGCCGCGACGGGCGTGACCGGGGGGGGGTTGGGACAGTGCTGCGGCGGGCATGACCGGGGGGGGTTGGGACAGTGCCGCGGCGGGCGTGACCGGGGGTGGGGGCAGTGCCGCGGCGGGCGTGACCGGGGTGGGGGCAGTGCCGCGGCGGGCGTGACCGGGGGTGGGGGCAGTGCCGCGGCGGGCGTGACCGGGGTGGGGGCAGTGCCGCGGCGGGCGTGACCGGGGGTGGGGGCAGTGCCGCGGCGGGCGTGACCGGGGTGGGGGCAGTGCCGCGGCGGGCGTGACCGGGGTGGGGGCAGTGCCGCGGCGGGCGTGACCGGGGGTGGGGGCAGTGCCGCGGCGGGCGTGACCGGGGTGGGGGGGGGGGGGGCAGTGCCAGCTTGTCAAACTATTCCTTGTACAAACAGGAAGGCAACAAGAAAATGAATGTCAGATTAATCCAAGTAACCCGAGGGTAGATTATTTCCTTCACCGACTGGTCGATAATCTGGTGGAACTGATTGCTCGCCCATTATAGAACCCATCCGATTTTTATTCCATTCAATTCTACCCACCCCACCCCCCCCCAGTGTTTATCTTAATTACACAGAGAGGAAGTGAGGGCCCTGGAGTCGGCTCCGTTATTAATGTCACTTCTTGTTTCACTAACGCGGGACCGGATGTAAAACAGGAAGTGAAGAGTTACTGAACACTTTCATTTGCTCTCCTCGTTTTGCCCTAACCCCCCGCCCCCCCTCCCAGAAACAGGAACTTTCAGGATCCAGTACTTCTGTTTCGGGGAGGGGGGGAATAGTGTATGGGAAAGTGGGGGGAGGGGGAAGATTCTTAGAATTATTATTTAATATTTTTTGTGCAAATGAAAACGTCAGGAAAGAATTCCCATGAGGATTCTCCTGTTCATCCGCGGTAAGTGTCACGGGAATCCTGAAAAAACAGGGTGATCGTTGTTTGCGCCATTTTTGGGGGGTTTTTAGCTCTTCCACTAAAATTACAGCAGACAAGTGAGGGATCCCCTGCGGAAATTTACCCCCACCCCAACTGCCTGGTCCTCTTTTCTAATGTGGTGTCAGCAGTGCCTCAGTGGGTAGCACCCTTGCCCCTAACTTATGAAGGTTGTGGGTTCGAATCCCACTCCGGAGACTTGAGCCCATAATCCAGGTTAACACTCCAGTGCAGTACTGAGGGAGTGCTGCACTGTCGAAGGTGCTGACTTTCAGATGAAATGTTAAACCCAGGCCCCATCTGCCCTCTCGGGTGGACGTAAAAGATCCCACAGCGCTATTTTGAAGAAGAGCAGGGGAATTCTCCCCAGTGTCCTGAGGCCAATATTTATTCTTCAACCAACACCTCCCAAACCCACGACCTCTACCACCGAGAAGGACAAGGGCAGCAGGCACAAGGGAACACCACCACCCGCACGTTCCCCTCCAAGTCACACACACCATCCCGACTTGGAAATATATCGCCGTTCCTTCATCGTCACTGGGTCAAAATCCTGGAACTCCCTTCCTAACAGCACTGTGGGAGAACCTTCACCACACGGACTGCAGCGGTTCAAGAAGGCGGCTCACCACCACCTTCTCAAGGGCAATTAGGGATGGGCAATAAATGCCGGCCTTGCCAGCGACACCCACATCCCATGAACGAATAAAAAAAAAATCACTAAACACAGATTAACTGGTCGTTATCTCATTGCTGTTTGTGGGATCTTGCTGTGCGCAAATCGGCTGCCGTGTTTCCTACATTGCAACATAGACTATACTTCAAAAAGTACTTCATGACGTCCTATGGGTGCGAAACGCGCGATATAAATGCGAGTTATTTCTTTCTAACGCCAGAAGTAGTTCACTCTTGTGAAGCAACTCTGACACGGCAATATTGCTCTTCTCTCCTTCCTATTTCAGACACGCTGTGGGACGGTGAGGATGGGAAAACAGAACAGCAAGCTGCGGCCTGAGGTGCTGCAGGATTTACGGGAGAACACGGAGTTCACGGAGAATGAGATTCAGGAATGGTACAAGGGATTCGTGAAGGACTGTCCCAGCGGCTACCTGACCATGGACGAGTTCAAAAGACTCTATGGCAATTTCTTTCCCTACGGCGACGCCTCCAAGTTCGCGGAGCACGTTTTTCGTACCTTCGACGCCAACGGGGACGGCACGATAGACTTCCGCGAGTTCATCATCGCACTGAGCGTGACCTCCCGAGGGGGCTTGGAGCAGAAGTTGAAGTGGGCTTTTAACATGTACGATGTCGATGGGAATGGTTTCATCAGCAAATCAGAGATGTTGGAGATTGTCCAGGTATGTGATTCCACGACAAAGAAAGGGGATTTACTTTATCTGGATCTTTCCCGCTCTTTGCCGGTTCCTTTGTTTTCCTTTCTTTGCTGCTCCCTTTCAGAATAGCTCAGATTCCACACTGAAGTTCCCACCTTTTCCCTAATCCGGTACCAAGAGGGAGCAGGGCACAAGGTGGGATCACTCTTTGGGGTCTAATCTACGCTACATTGATGTAGAAACTGTTTCCAGTGGTGGGTGGGTTAGTGACCAGCCGTGGCTCAGTGGGTAGCACGAAGGTCGTGGGTTCAGGTCCCACTCCAGAGACTTGCACACAAAATCTAAACTGACACTCCCAGTGCAGTGCTGAGGGAGCGCCGCGCTGTCGGAGGGTCAGTGCTGAGGGAGCGCCGCGCTGTCGGAGGGTCAGTGCTGAGGGAGCGCCGCACTGTCGGAGGGTCAGTGCTGAGGGAGCGCCGCACTGTCGGAGGGTCAGTGCTGAGGGAGCGCCGCGCTGTCGGAGGGTCAGTACTGAGGGAGCGCCGCGCTGTCGAAGGGTCAGTACTGAGGGAGCGCTGCGCTGTCGGAGGGTCAGTACTGAGGGAGCGCCGCACTGGTCATTTATTTCATTGAGGTTTGTGGGAGTTTTCTATGCTCACATTGGCTGTCTTGTTACCCACATTACAACAATGACTACTTGTGCATCTTCATAAGATCTTTCCAAAGCCTCCTCTCACTAATTAGCTCTACCAGGATTAGAATTAATGTACTTTGATTACAGTCACAGTTTTTGTAAAGTGAGGTTTATTTCAGTAGGTTTACTAAAGACAAACCCTACCAGGTGAAGGATAATTGTAACTACGTCTCTCCGGTCCCATCTTGTCTTCTGTTGTTCCGTGTGTTGGTCAGCAGGAGGCGCGCTCTCTCGCACGGCGAGGCTGGATTAAGGATTCTTGGGGCCCTGGGCTGGTATTGGTTTCAGGTGTAACCGCTGGACAATTTTGGGCGCAGTAACCAATTGGCCACGCAGCTCTCTCCCGCCGCAGAATCGAGCGCGCCGCACTCCGTATTGGACCCTTCCGCGCGGTTTTTTCGCCCTGCGCGATCCGATTTCTGGGCTGCCGCCTTCAAGCGAGGAAGAGGTTTAAAAGAAAAATTAAAAACCCTCTCGGCAGTTCGAGCGGGAGCGTGCGCCCCAAGCTGCCTCGCCAGTCGGCCGGGAGTTTTCGAACGGTGGGGATCTTCAGTACTGACAGACTTGATTTGTTCTCCTCGGGCAGGCCATTTACAAGATGATTTCGTCGGTGATGAAGTTGTCTGAAGATGAAGCGACCCCAGAGAAAAGAACGGAAAAAATCTTCCGTCAAATGGACACCAACGCAGATGGTAAGTGGAGATGGCATCAGTGAACTGTTCTTTACTGTCATTCGGCCCATCGTGCCTGTGCCGGCTCTTTGAAAGAGCTATCCCAATCAGTCCCACTCCCCTGCTGTTTCCCCGCAGCCCTGCAAATTTTTCCCCTTCTAGTATTTATCCAATCCCCTTTTGAAAGTTATTATTGAATCTGCTTCCAGCTCCCTTTCAGGCAGCGCATTCCAGATCATCACAACTCGCTGCGTTAAAAAAAATGCCTCCTCATCTCCCCTCTGGTTCTTTTGCCAATTACCTTAAATCTGTGTCCTCTGGTTACCGACCCTCCTGCCAGTGGAAACGGTTTCTCCCTGTCAAAATAGGAGCGAGCAGCCCCAGGATACACAAATTTAAGAGGAACCAGAGGGTCATTTTAACTTTAATCGCTGAGCAATAAACGGGTGCTAGTGAATCGATGGGAAAGAAAATCAGGCAATGTTCATGTGGAGCATAAACGCAAGCATAGACCTGTTGGGCCGAATGGCCTGTTTCTGTGCTGTAAGGTTCTATGTAATTCTATGAGGTGTAAAAGAGGAGGCTGATTCGCTATCCCTCTGGCAATAATAGGTGAAGAGAGTGGGGGTCATTTTAACTAAAAGTGTTTGGCAGAGAAAAGAACGGCTCATCATTATTGTCATCTTGACTTCATGTTTCAACATGATTTACTTCCATTTGTTTATCAAACTTACTTTCAATTATTTGCATGTCTTTTTTTTTCCGTGAAGATGGTGGGTCTTTAATGGGGCGTTTTTCTCTGGAAAAGAGAAGGCTGAGGGGTGACCTAATAGAGGTCTTTAAAATTACGAGGTGGTTTAATAGGATAGACGGAGAGAAGATATTTCCACTTGTGATGGAGATCAAAACTCGGGGGTCATATATGTAAGATAGTCACTAATACATCCAATAGGGAAGTCAGGTCTTTACCCAGAGAGTGGTTAAAATGTGGAACTCACTACCACAAGAAGTAGTTGAGGAGAGTAGTATAGATGCATTTAAGGGGAAGCTAGATAAACACATGAGGGAGAAAGGAATAGAAGGATATGCTGATAGGGTTAGATGAAGAGGGGTGGGAAGAGGCTTGTTTGGAGCATATACACCAGTATAGACCAGTTGGGCCGAATGGCCTGTTTCTGTGCTGTAAGCGGAGATGACTTCATCCTAGACGCAGCTTCATTGACCAATAGTGTGGCTGGGCAGTATTCAGTCTTCAGCTTCTTTTTAAAAGAAGGAGTTACGAAGATATAATGAGACGGTTTCTATGGGTTTCTAAACTCCTCTAACAGCTCAGTAGGTACATACACTGCTGAATATGTAATTGAGCTAAATGAAGTGGGAAGATCCCAGGTTCTAGCTGGGCTGAGTGTTCTGCGCTGTACCTGTCACCTGATCTAGTCAGGGGCCCCTAGTGGAGCCAGTCAAAGGACCTACACAATGGTAACAGCTGAGCCCTGATCATTTTGTCGACTATTTTTACATTATCTATTGCAAACACACCTTTTCACAATCATACTCGTGTGGATCTAACACCAGATGGTCGCATTTAATATCATTGTCTAGTAAAATGTAGGCGCCCCAAACCCAACCTTTGCACGGGGTCCCCCGCAGGGCATAGGCCATCCCTGTCTGTCACTGATCTCAGCGGTAGGCTAGGCAACAATTGGCCTCCGTGCCCTTGTGTTAGGCAAGGACTAACGCCAGCCTGAGTTCCCATTCCTGATCACTTATCCAGTAATCCCTGCTGGAAAGTCGGTGTCTTTGGATGTCGGTGAGGACAGGATGGGGATTGGGTGCGATGCTGCTCGTGGTTGAATATTTATCCTCACTCATCGCGTTAGCACGCAGATGAAGAATGGGCACCCGGGAGCAAAATCATAGCCTCGGAGGAGTCAGCACCTTCAGGAGAGAAGAGAAGTAAAGGTCATTTTTCTAGGCATCGCAGAATTAACCGGCTTTGAGTGCTAACAGATTATATGAATGCCGTTCTAATAGAGACCGTGGGAGTGACTTTCCATGGGAGTTCTCTAATGGGAGTAGACCCCCTCCATAGGGTAACAACATGCAAGACGAGTTTTCTAAGATTCTTTTACAGATTTTTGTCAATGGAAATCGTAGAATCCTACAGCACAGAAGGAGGCTATTCGGCCCATCGTGCCTGTGCCAGCTCTTTGAATGAGCTATCCAAATAGTCCCATTCCCCTGCTCTCTCCCAAAGCCCTGCCAAATGTTTTCCCTTAAAGTATTTATCCAATTCCCTTTTGAAAGTTACTTTTGAATCTGTTTCCACCGCCCTTTCGGGCAGAACATTCCAGATCATAACAACTCGCTGTACAAAAAAAAATTCTCATCTCACCCCTAGTTCTTTTGCCAATTACCTTAAGTCTGTGTCCTCTGGTTACTGACCCTCCTGCCAGTGGAAACAGTTTCTCCCTATCTACTCTAACAAGTTGGTTGGAACTTTTTCACCCAAAGTGTAATAGAGTTGTGAAATAAGTTACCAGGGAAGGACATTGGAGCAGATGTTAGGAAGGACATTGGAGCAGATGTTAGGAAGGACATTGGAGCAGATGTTAGGAAGGACATTGGAGCAGATGTTAGGAAGGACATTGGAGCATTGGGCTCAAGAGGCAGTTAGTTGTGTTTGTGAAGGGAGGGCGAAGGTGGGTAGGTAGGGTCGATCGATCAGGAAGAGTCAAGCTGGTTGGAGGGTTTGTGGCATTTTCCTGTTCCTGTAAATTCTCATCCTTAACATGTCCACTATTTGTTTTTTTTTTAGGCAGACTTTCTCTAGAAGAGTTTATCAATGGAGCAAAAAAGGACCCAACGATCGTCCGCCTCTTGCAATGCGACCCCAGTACCGCGGGGCAGTTCTGAGACATTGCTGGGGACACATTTGGCTACTCCGGGCCATTCCTGTCAATGGCGACCCAGAGTGCAGCGGAGGAAAGTGAAGTTATGCTCAGGCAAACGGAACACTAGCGTCTGCCAAAAACTGAGCATCTTTCCTCGTGATGAAGAAACTGCATGAAGAAACAGATTCACAACTTATAGTACAGTAAATCAGTTCTAGATGTGTAGATGTGCCATAATAAGGGGAGCTCAGCTGTTCGACCAGAAGAAAATATTGTATCATCTTTATTTGTGCCAAACACTGTTGTGGATATAGTGTAACTCGACAACAGAGCAGAGAGGGCATGTTTTATTAGGACTTGCCTGGTCCATTGTTTGCTTTTTACCGGTGAATAGTGTATTTTTTTTAAATTTTAACTGCACTGAGTTCTAGTTTGTACTTGACAAAACCAGGCACAGTGAGGACCAAAATTTGGTGGGTTAATGTTTACATTTATGTATCAAGGACGTGAGAAAGCCATCAGGTTCCTACATGCTTCTCCCCATCCTTGGCCGATTCCATCCCCCATGTACCAACTCTCCCCTACCCCGTACCTCCAGGGATCAGCAAATAAATCTATCGCCAATCCAGTAGTTCCCTGTGAAAAATTCCTCTCCAACCCTCCATGGGTGATCGATCAGCAACTCCCCAGGAAGCCCCAAACCCGTTGTTGTTACCCAAAATTATTCACTCCCACCTTCCATTAGATGTGATGGCCCCTTTTCCCTAAGTCCATCTATCGCCTTCCTGAAGGACAGTAAAGAATCCTTCTTCACTCTAGAATCCTGCTCTACCCTCTGGGAAAAGTAAAACTTCAAGAGCTGAAACCTCACTCCCTGCTTGCTCAGTTTCTATGGGTGGCCTCTAGTTCTACCTTTCCCCCAATCACTTCACACACACTATCTACAGTAACCTTTAACAATCTTAAATATCTGGATCAGGTCCACTCCAGGTCTCTCCAGTGCGTACATAACCAAGGCATCAAGTATATCTTTGTAGCTCAATGCTGTCAGGCTGTTGTCCTTGTGTCTCTGCACTTTCTCCAGAATAAAAACGTCTTTCCTGAATTGGGCCCAAAATATGCCAAATGGTGTCTTCCCAAAACCTTCTATGGCTCAATTATTGTCTTCATTGTTCCATAATGAATGGCCTGGGCAAAAGAGCCCAGGAAACCTGTTTGCCTTTGACTTTGGCTTCCTGAAACCTAAGCAACTTTCCATCATCTTGCCCACCACAGAGGGTAAACTCACTGGTCTACAGTTCCCTAGGGACCACATCTGCATTCCTCCAGGCCTCTGGCACTACCCCAGTTCTCAGTGAGCTGATGAAAACATCTGCCACAGCATCATGCAAAACCTCCGCCACTTCTTCCAGCACCTTAGGATAAATTAAGTCTGGCCTCGCCTCTTTTTTTTCTACCTTGACCAACTAAGTTTCCCCTTGGGAAAAGCAAACAGTCTCTCTGGGATTTAGTCCAATCTGCTGGACAAGGGGCAGATTCAACCTTCTCATAATTGAACACAAATACAAAGTATCTTCTGTCATGCCTTAGTCATCGTTTAGAACTGTCCTCAAGTCATCCTGCAATGGTCCAATTTGTTTCCTGACTGATCTTTGACTCCTAATATAAACACATCAGGGTGAATTTCCTGGGGTGGGGGGTTCTTCCACTCATCCACTGGAAGAGCCGCAGAAACTCCGGAGAAACACCGTTCACCCCCAAAATGATTTCCCATTGGCCTATTTTCCACAAGCCTCTTCCCTAGATTCATTTTAGATCACCTGTCCAACAATAAGCATTTTTTCATTTACTAATTAAAAATGCAATTAGCCACATCTGGATTACCAATTAGCCAGATGTGGCTGGTGGCTATCGTATTGGACAACACTATCTTAGTCAGTGCTAACTGCTTTTTGTACCTTATTCTGTCTGTAGGATTATTACTTGTAGTTTCATAGTAGTAGTAGTATGGTACAGCACAGAAGGAGGCCATTTGGCCCATCGTGCCTGTGCCGGCACTTTGAAAGAGCCATCCAAGTTTCACGCCCCTGCTCGTTCCCCATAGCCCTGTAAATTATTTCCCTTCAAGTATTTAGCCATTTCCCTTTTGAAGGTTTCTATTGAATCTGTTTCCACCACCCTTTCAGGCAGAGCATTCTTCATGTCGCCTCTGGTTCTTTTGCCTGTTACCTAAGTCTGTGTCCTCTGGTTACCGACCCTTCTGCCGCTGGAAACAGTTTCTCCTTAATTACTCCATCAAAACTTTACCCTTCATGATTTTGAACACCTCTATTAAATCTTCCTCTTAACCTTCTCTGCTCTAAGGAGAACAATCCCAGCTTCTCCAGTCTCTCCACATAACTGAAGTTGTTCATCCCTGGAACCATTCTAGTAAACCTCTTCTGCACCCTCTCCAAGGCCTTGACATCCTTTCTAAAGTCTGGTACTCCATTCAGAACTCCTAAAATACCTCATCTTTAATGCCAATTGCCAAGTCAATTCCCCATGTAGCCATTGTGCCTTTCACCTATTGTATGCTCTGCCGCTTCCCTTCATTTCAGGATTTTGTTAGAAGTATCCATTAAGTGAGGTCAGGGATATTACAGATTGGGTTTGTTACACATTTAAGAAATGAATATGCCACTGTGGTATTAAAGAAAACAAAGACCTTCCCACAGCCGTTCTCCCCCCACCTCAAAATGTCTCATTACTGAGGAAGCTATCCTGCCCCAAAATATATAAAAAGTGTTTCCATTATCACAGTAGGTACAGCGCAGGTGGAGGCCATTCGGCCCATCGTGCCTGTACCGGCTCTTTGTAAGAGCTATCCAATTAATCCCATTCCCTTGCTCCTTCCCCATAGCCCTGTAATTTTTTCCCCTTCAATTCCTTTATCTGTCCAAGATCTCAGTCTCATAACAAAGCATCGCTGGTGGTTTTCCTTCATTTTACCCCTATAGTGTCTGAAACACTCCAATTGGTGTGGTAATAACTAGCTACTTTTATTTCCAGACCCTCTAGAATATTTCATCAAAGAATAACAAAGTATTACAAGAGAAGACATTGAAGTCCAATTGCTACAATGTGCTTACCCCAATGTCAGTGGCAGCCACCACTTATGCTCCAATTGCTCAGCTTGTTGATCTCAGTCTGCCATGTGCTGCTCCTCTTCATCCCAAAGCCAGTCACTGAGGCTCAGATTATTCTATCCTTCACTATAACACAAGAAGAGTGTCTTAACAAAAATAGGATTCAGCTCTCTCACTGCAGTAACAGCTAGGGTTGCCAACTCTGGTTGGACATGTTCCTGGAGGTGTCATCACATGGCCTCCAACCACCCCACACTCCCGCCATTGGTCACCCAACACGCCCATCCTCGCCTTCCAACACCAATCGGAAAACAAATAGACTCTTCGTTGCCTGATTGGATGATTCTTGACTATCAGTGAAACAGCCTTTTTCCCATGTCTGATATTTTTGTAACTAATGAACAAAAATGTTCAAAGAAAATTTTTTTAAAACAATTTTTTAAGCCCCTATGATTTTTCTCCCGAGTTTTGCTCCCAGCGGTGTCCTGGAGATTAATCTTTAATTCCTGGAGACTCCAGGGCAATCCTGGAGGGTTGGCGGCCGTATTAACATTCCCACTTCTGAATTCATAACTTTAAACGTTTATTCAGTGCTCTGAATTAAGAAATGTTCTGTGGTTCTGTACGTTTACCTGATTCTACATTTCAATCAGAATTAGAAACTTACAGAAATTAATTTTGTAGAGTATGAGGAGTGTATGAAAGATGAGAGTAAAACTTTGAAAATGGATTAATATATAAGGGTCAATGTTCACCCTCATTCCTTAGTAGAAACTAAGCAAGAATAAAAACAATTGCAGCGGTAACAACATTCCCTGAATAAAATGCCTCCATCATTTATTTTGTCTGAGCCAAGTCAAAAGAATATGATTACTGCTGGACTTTGGAGGTGGTTAAAAGTCAACCACATTGGGTCTGAAATTACTGTATTAAACTTAAATAAGGGCATTTATAAAGAATAATAAAGAGGGAGAAAATAAATTATGAGAGTAAACTAGCAAGAAATATAAAAACCACAAGACACTCTGTTCCTTCATCCAAGTCATTGATATATATTGTAAATAGTTGAGGCCCCAGCACTGATCCCTGCGGCACCCCACTAGTTACAGATTGACATTTTGAAAATGACCCTTTTATCCCAACTCTTTGTTTTCTGTTAGTTAGCCAATCCTCTATCCATGCCAGTATATTACCCCCAACACCATGAGCTCTTATCTTGTGCAGTAATCTTTTATGTGGCACCTTATCGAATGCCTTTTGGAAATCCAAATATACTGCATCCATTGGTTCCCCTTTATCCACCCTGCCCGTTACTTCCTCAAAGAACTCTAATAAATTTGTCAGACATGATTTACCCTTCATAAAACCATATTGACTCTCCTTGATTGTATGATGAGTCTCCAAATGTCCTGCTACTACTTCCTTAATAATGGATTCTAGCATTTTCCCGATGCCAGATGTTAGGCTAACTGACCTATAGTTACCTGCTTTCTGTCTCACTCCCTTCTTGAATAGGGGTGTTATGTTTGCGGTTTTCCAATCCGCTGGGACCTTTCCAGAATCTAGTGAATTCTGGAAGATTACAACCAATGCATCCACTATCTCTGTAGCCACTTCCTTTAAGACCCTCGGATGCAAGCCATCAGGTCCAGGGGACTTGTCAGCCTTTAGACCCATTAGTTTACCTAGTACTTTTTCTCTAGTGATTTCTTTCCCTTGCTATTTCTTACCTCCACCCAAATTGATTCGACATCTTGATCTTCTGAGCCAAGATCATTTCTCACTATTATACCAATTTCATCCTTTATTAACAGAGCTACCCCACCACCTTTACCTTTTTTCCTATCCTTCCGAAATGTTAAATAACCCTGAATATTTAGCTCCCTGCCTTGGTCACCTTGCAACCAAGTCTCTGTAATGGCCATGAGATCATGCCCATTTGTTTCTATTTGTGCCGTCAATTCATCTATCTTATGACTGCTGCGCGCATTCAGATAAAGAACCTTTAATTTTGTCTTTTTACCATTCTCTCCTACCCCGGCCCCATTTGTTAATGCACTCTTATGTTTGTACGCTCTGTCCCTTCCTGACTCACTGTGTTTATCATTACCCCCATCACTTTCCTGTACTACTTCCTTGTCTTTTCTCTTTATCAATCTAAACTTCGCCCCACCTGAGCCCTCCCCTCCCTCTATTTAGTTTAAAGCCTTCTCTACCGCCCTAGTTATTTGGTTTGCCAGAACACTGGTCCCAGCATGGTTCAGGTGAAGCCCGTCCCAACGGAACAGCTCCCTCTTTCCCCAGTACTGGTGCCAGTGCCTCATGAATCGAAACCCACTTCTCCCACACCAATCTTTGAGCCATATTTGATGGGACAGATTTTCTAAGACCGTCTGGAAGAAGATTCAGTCTGGAAGTGGCAATGATTCTGCGCTTATTTTGTTCAACCGATTTCCCCAAGAATAACATGTTTCTGCAGAGTTCCCGCTGAAGAATTTCCAGTTTACTGTGGGATTAAAACCTCAGGTTTATGAAGAGAAAAGAACTGATCAGTTTGTTTAAAGTTTAACAGTAGTCATTAATATTTAAATTGCAATTTTTTGGTATTTGTGTGAGTTGTTTGTTTGTTGACTTGTCCAATCTCAGACTGGATCTGCTGTGTATTATTTACTTCATAGAGTCAGTGTCCCCCTTAAACGTCAGAAAGGGGTAGTAATGTTTTTTTTTTGCCTTGATCCAAGTAAAAATTAAAACTGTACAAATCACCTAACCAGGTACGTCTTGGGAGTCATTTTTTATAAAGTGCTATTGTTTTCATTCACTCTCGAGATGTGGGCGTCGCTGGCAAGGCCGGCACTCATTGCCCATCCCTAGTTGTCCTCAAGAAGGTGATGGTGGGCCTTTTTGTGCAGCCTTCAGCTGTCTAGGCCCTAAGCTCTGGAATTCCTTCCCTAAACCTCTCGCCTCTCTCTCCTCCTTTAAGATGCTTCTTAAAACCTGCTTCTTTGACCAAGCTTTTGGTCACCTGTCCTAATACCTCCTTATGTGGCTCGATGTCCAATTTTTTTGATAATCGCTCCTGTGAAATGTCTTGGGACATTTTACTATGTTAAAGGTGCTATATAAATGCAAATTCTTGTTCTTGTAAACCAGTCATTATACTGTGAAATAACAATCGTCATTCCTGTAATGTCATGTTTTCTCAGAGAATCTTTTAGAAGAAAGTAATTTTCTTAATCCAGGAACAGGTGCTCACCATGAGGTCCAACAAGCCCATCTGCTCACCTCACCAGACAGCATTAGCTGTGGCTCAATGGGCAGCACTCTCGCCTCTGAATCAGAAGCTTACGAATTCAAGTCCCACTCCAGAGACTTGAGCACAAACCCTAGGCTGACACTCCCAGTGCCAGTGATGAAGGAGTGCTGCACTGTCGGAGGTGTCGTCTTTCCGATGAGACATTAAACCAAGATCCTGTTTGCCCTCTCAGAGGGACGTAAAAGATCCCATGGCCACTATTTCGGAAAACAGCGGGGGACTTCTCCTGTGACGCCCCCCATGGTTGTATAGTCTAAAGCTAAGCAAGAAGAATGGCTGCTTGGGCAAGCTACTCGAGGGCAGCAAGCATGTTGAAACTCAGCAAGAAGTCCAATCCTTCAGGGAAGGAGCAGGGAGAATCTAACAAAAATGTTGGGTGTTGCCACAAAATGATGAAAAAGGGTGTAGCTGATTTCTTTTGTATACCAGTCTCACAAAGTATGGAATCTCCACCTCGAAACTTGTTTTTTTTTTGTGCACAAGTGACATGCTAGGATTTGCAATCGATGTTGGAGTCAAAGGTTGGAGAAGTGTTCTGTGCATTCAATGGAAGTTGGTCAGGAATTTCCCTTCAGACGTCGGTGGCTCGAATCCTGGGTATGTGAACGGGTCACTGCAGTCAGGTGGATTGTTGCCGAACCCAAGAGAAATTAAGGTTGTGAAAAAAACTAGTGAGCACAGGAGCTATCCAGAAAGTAAAACCTGAAACAGCAAATTTTCCCGTCCTGCTTATTACCATTTGCAAATAGTTTGTTCCTTAAATCAGGCATTAAACTGTTTTATTATACCTAGGAAATTGAGAACGAAAAAAAAGAACTTGCATTTATGTAGAACCTTTCATGTCCTCCCATCAAACAATTAAGTACTTTTGAAGTGTAGTCGCTGTTGTAATTAGGGAAACGTGGCAGCCAATTTGCACACAGCAAGATCCCACAAACAGCAATGTGATAATGGCCAGATAATCACTTTTTAATGATGTTGGTTGACAGATAAATATTGGCCAGGAAACCAGAGAGAATGCCCCTGCTCTTCTTCAAATAGTGCCGTGGGATCTTTTAAGTCCACCTGAGAGTGCAGACAGGGCCTCGGTTTAACATCTTATCTGAGAAATGGCACCTCCAACAGTGCAGCACTCCCTCAGTACCGCACTGGTACTGTCAGCCTGGTCAAGTCTCGAGAGTGGGACTTGAAACCACGACCTTCTGACTCAGGCAAGAGTGATACCCACTGAGCCACAGCTGACACCTTAATTTACATTATCTGATCATTTTAATTTTTAAAATAAAACCGACTTTGAATTATTAAGAGTAGACTGTGTTGTATTTTCAATATAGAAAAGTGTGAGGTATTACATTCTGGTGGAAGAATAATGGGTCACATACTGCTTGGATAATAAGAGTCTAAATGGGGCAGAGGGATCTGGGGGTACAGATACACAAATCACTAAAAGTAGCAACGCAGGTTAATAAGGCCATAAAAAGGCAAACCAAGCACTGGGGTTCATTTCTAGAGGGATAGATTGAAAAGCAGAAAAGTTACGTTAAACTTGTATAGAATCATGGTTAGACCACACTTGGAGCACTGTGCACAGTTCTGGTCTCCATATTTTAAAAAGGATATAGAGGCACTGGAGAAGGTGCAAAAAAGATTCACTAGGAATGATACCAGAACTGAGAGGTTATACCTATCAGGGGAGATTGAGAAGGCTGGGTCTCTTTTCTCTAGAAAAGAGAAAACTGAGGGGTGACCTGATAGAGGTCTTTAAGATTATGAAAGGGTTTGATAGGGTAGACGTAGAGAAGATGTTTCCACTTGTGGGGGAGACCAGAACTAGGGGCCATAAATATAAGATAGTCACTAATAAATCCAATAGGGAATTCAGGAGAAACTTCTTTACCCAGAGAGTGGTTAGAATGTGGAACTTGCTACCACAAGGAGTAGTTGAGGTGAATAGCATAGATGCATTTAAGGGGAAGCTAGATAAACACATGAGGGAGAAAGGAATGGAAGGATATGCTGATAGGGTTAGATGAAGTAGGGAGGGAGGAGGCTCGTGCAGAGCATAAACACCGGCATAGACCTGTTGGGCCGAATAGCCGGTTTCTGTGCTGTACATTCCATGTAATTTTTATTTATCTCCTCCCCTCTCCCCAGTTTTCTTCCGTCCTCCCCTGAAGATGCTGAATCTCAGTGGTTCCATGCCCAGGTGCCACCCAGCAATTGTCCAAATGTCCACTCTTTACGTATCATCCTAAACAGCCAGTGTCCGCAGGGTCATTTAACCTTGAGGGGAGTCGCAGCCGAATCCAATCCCACCCTCTGATTTCCTGCACTCGCTTGGAAATGAATGAGCACCATAGGAAGCCGAAGAAATGACCGAGGCGGGAGGCTTTCACCCCATTAGTCATGGGGCTGGGTTCAAACTCACTGAAAAAGCAGTGTTCTTGCTCACTGTGACAGTCTATCCCACATTCCATTCATTTTTGATGTGTATGGGCATGAAATTCAAACCCTCCCTAGGGCTGGACCTCCTGTGACGTTCCAACAAATTCTTGTAAAATCAGCAAAAAGAAAAAACTGCAAGCACTGAAACAGAATTCGAGCAACTTTTTGATTCAAACTTTCAGAAGTGACCACTGCGTATTTTCTACTTTCATGTTACACTGCGATAATAGTTAGTGCCTTACAAATAGCTCAGTACTGCAAACAAGAACATCTCTCACCTCAGAGAGCAGGAAATCAGATCTCAGGCACTTCCCCTAATGCAGGAAAGGGTGTGATGCATTCAGAACAACTTTTAACCCTTCGAGATTTCTGCGCTCCTCCAATTCTGGTCTCTTGCGCATCCCCGATTTTCATCGCTCCATCATTGGCGGCCGTGCCTTCAGCTGCCTAGGTCCTAAGCTCTGGAATTCCCTCCCTAAACCTCTCCACCTCTCTCTCCCTTAAGACGCTCCCTAAAACTTACCTCTTTGACCAAGCGTTGGTCACCTGTCCTAATATCTCCTTATATGGCTCGCTGTCAAATTTTGTTTGATAATCGCTCCTGTGAAAAGCCTTGGGACGTTTTAATACGTTAAAGGCGTTATATAAATGCAAGCTGTCACTAATAAATTCAATAAGGAATTCAGGAGAAACTTCTTTATCCAGAGAGTGGTTAGAATGTGGAACTCGCTATCATAAGGAGTAGTTGAGGTGAATAGCATAGATGCATTTAAGGGGCAGTTGGATAAACACATGAGGGAGAAAGAAATAGAAGGATATGCTGATAGGGTGAGATGAAGTAGGGAGGGAGGAGGCTTCTGTGGAGCATAAACACCAGCATGGACCTGTTGGGCCGAATGGCCTGTTTCTGTGGTGTACATTCTATGTAATTCTAAAGCCTTAGCCATTCACATGTGCTTTAGCCATTCATACGATCTTTAACCAGTCACATGCATGTTCTTTGGTTTTTTAATGCTTCTGTGCATTACTTGACTGAAATGATCTGCTTCATCACCTGACAATCAGTAAGAATTGGGCCTACTACATCCCTTCCGACATTTCAAACCCGTTTGAGAATCTATCGAACAAGAAAGAACTTGCATTTGTAAAGCGCCTTTCACATCCTCATGATGCCCCAAAGCGCTTCATAGACAATGAACATTTGACCTTTTCTCCTGGCTTATGGCTGTGATATAACTCACCGGGTTAATAGGCTGCATGCCTCTGTCTGCTGGTTTGAGTGCAGGCTGGCACTGATTCTTCCTTTTTCCAGCCTCAGACTGGTGCTGGCTCCCTTTTTCATCAACCTCATACATGCATTGTTTCTCCTTTTCTTCTTCCTCTGCTCAGTCTTCTTTGTTTCATAAACAGAAAAAGAACTTGCATTTATATAGCGCCTTTGACAACCTCAGGACATCCCAAAGTGCCTTAAAGCCAATTAAGTACTTTTGAAGCGTAGTCACTGTTGTAATGTAGGAAGCGCGGCAGCCAGTTTTCGCACAGCAAGATCCCACAAATAGCAATGAGATAATGATCAGATAATCTGTTTTTAGTGATGTTGTTGAGGGATAAATATTGGCCCAGGACACCAGGGAGAGCTCCCCTGCTCTTCTTCGATTAGTGCCGTGGGATCTTTTACATCCCAAGAGGGCAGACGGGGCCTCAATTTAACGTCTCATCTGAAAGACAGCACCTCCAACAGTGCAGCACTCCCTCAGTACTGCATTGGAACTGTCAGCCTAGATTTTGTGCTCAAGTCTCTGGAGTGGGACTTGAACCCACGACCTTCTGACTCAGAGGTCATGAGCTAAATTCCCACATTGGCAAATTGTGAAAATGGATTTCGTAAATCTGTGGGCTGACACCAGGAAAAAAGTTATCCGTCTGGCTTACATGTGACTCTACACTATGTGGTTGACTCACAGAAACAGGAGTAGGCATTCAGCCCTTCGAGCCTGTTCTGCCATTCAATTGAGGTTGATAGATTTTTGTTAGGTAAGGATATTAAGGGATATGGAACCAAGACAGGTGAATGGAGTTAAGATACAGATCAGCCATGATCTAATTTGAAATTTTCAATTAACTCCCAGCCTCAACAGCTTTTTGGGAGAGTGCCAGATTTCCACTACTCTTTGTGTGAGGAAGTGCTTTCTGACATCACCCCTGAACGGCACCAGAAAAACAGTCTTCATTCTGGCCTATATGTGACCCCACACTATGGGGTTGACTCTTAATGCCATCAAGGCAATCAGGGATGGGCATTACTTTGGCAGAGTGGCAAAAACAAATGAAATGGAAATGAAAAAATGAGGACTAAACGTAAAGAAAGGCTGGCATTCATATAGCACCATTAGCAACCTTAGGAATTACCAAAGCGCTTCACAGCCAACTAAATACATTTGAAGTATAGTCATTGTTGTAATGTAGAAAACACAGCAGCCAATTTGCGCTCAGCAAGATCCCACAAACAGCAATGAGATAATGCTTAACCATTTCCATATTTAAGAAACGACATACTTGCTCTCGAGGCAGTACAAAGAAGGTTCACTCGGTTAATCCCGGGGATGAGGGGGCGGACATATGAGGAGAGGTTGAGTAGATTGGGACTCTGCTCATTGGAGTTCAGAAGAATGAGAGGCGATCTTATTGAAACATATAAGATTGTGAAGGGGCTTGATCGGGTGGATGCGGTAAGGATGTTCCCAAGGATGGGTGAAACTAGAACGAGGGGGCATAATCTTAGAATAAGGGGCTGCTCTTTCAAAACTGAGATGAGGAGAAACTTCTTCACTCAGAGGGTAGTAGGTCTGTGGAATTTGCTGCCCCAGGAAGCTGTGGAAGCTACATCATTAAATAAATTTAAAACAGAAATAGACAGTTTCCTAGAATTAAAGGGAATTAGGGGTTACGGGGAGCGGGCAGGAAATTGGACAAGAATTTAGATTTGAGGTTAGGATCAGATCAGCCATGATCTTATTGAATGGCGGAGCAGGCTCGAAGGGCCGATTGGCCTACTCCTGCTCCTATTTCTTATGTTCTTATGTTCATTCTATGATTCTAACGACCAGATAATCTCTTTTAGTGATATTGAGGGACATATATTGGCCCAGACCAGGGAGAACTCCCCTGCTTTATCTTTGAATAATGGCCATGGGATATTTTGCATCCACCTGAGAGCAGAGAGGGTCTCAATTTAACATCTCACTGCAAAAACAGCATCTGCGACAGTGCAGCACTCCCTCAAGTACTGCAATGGAGCGCCAGCCTAGATTTTGCGCTCAAGTCTCGGGGGGGGGGGGGGGGGGCTTGAACCCACAACCTTCTGACTCAGAGGCGAGAGCGCTACCCGCTGAGCCTCGGCTGCCGCCTACGACTTAAAAATGGGGCCTGGATTATGTCTGCGGGCCCTGCTACAATTGCCCCATTCCTCCACCCCCCCCCCAACTTTGCTTCATCTGAAGGCCACAGAATTAACGGCTGTTCAACTACAGGAGGCTGCACATTAGGGCGTCGCCTTCACTGGACACGCGCGGTAACCTTCGGGCCTTCCAGCCCACTCTCATGGGCCTTGACTTAGCCACAGGCGGTTGGGTGTTCCCTGCGGTGGGGCCCAGTGCCAGATGCACGGAACCGCGCCCCCCGCCGCCGCCGCCGCCCGGTCCGAGGCCTCTCATTCACTCCGCCGCTGGAGGCAGCGCCCTGCCCTGCCCGCCTGTCCCCAGTGCGCAGGCGCGCTCCGGCGGCGGCTGGCTCGTTGCCGCAGCAACGGTGACGTCACGGTCCTTGCGAATCCTCCCGGAGACCCCGTTTCGAGCCGTTGCCTGGGCGACCCCGAGGGGGGGGGGGGAAAGGAAGGAGGAGGAGCGGAAGCGAGCGGCTGTGGAGACCGAGTGAAGAGAGCGACAGCGACCGGGGATACCGTGAGTGAGAGGCGGGCCCGGGGGGCTGGGCACGGCCGGGGACCGGGGCGGGGGGAGGGGAGAGAGTGAGTGGCTCCGGTCGAAGCGTGTACAGCAGGGCCGCGGAGCGGGACGAAACGGCAGCGGCGTGACGGGGCCCGCGGGCTGGGAGCAACACACGGGCGGTCGCTCACCTCCGGAGCAAACTTGCAGCGCAGACACCGGAGTAATAAGGCAGTGACTGGAGTGAGATGGGAGTAATATGGGAGTCGCAGTGAGATGGGAGTCGCAATGAGATGGGAGTCATATGGGAGTCGCAGTGAGATGGGAGTCGCAGGCAGATCAGAGTAATGGACTAACTGACTTGAGTAATAGAGGCGAGTAATAACAAGTAGAGACCAGAGTAATGAGGGAGTAACAGAGGATGAAATAATGGAGTAACAAGGAAAGACTAGAGTAATATGAGAGGAAAGGGCAGAGATTAGAGTCATAGGGGAGGAAGTGGGAGAGGCCAGAGTCACAGGAAAACATTGGAATAATGAGACTGGAGTAATAGGCAAAGACTGGAGTAATGGAGAGTAACTGGGAGAGACCTGAGTAATAAAGGAATAATTTTTTTTATTCGTTCATGGGATGTGGGCATCACTGGCAAGGCCAGCATTTATTGCCCATCCCTAATTGCCCCTTGAGAAGGTGGTGGTGAGCCGCCTTCTTGAACCGCTGCAGTCCGTGTGGTGACGGTTCTCCCACAGTGCTGTTAGGAAGGGAGTTCCAGGATTTTTGACCCAGTGACTATGAAGGAACGGCGATATATTTCCAATTCAGGATGGTGTGTGACTTGAAGGGGAACGTGCAGGTGGTGTTGTTCCCATGTGCCTGCTGCCCTTGTCCTTCTAGGTGGTAGAGGTCGCGGGTTTGGGAGGTGCTGTCGAAGAAGCCTTGGCGAGTTGCTGCAGTGTATCCTGTAGATGGTACACACTGCAGCCACTGTGCGCCGGTGGTGAAGGGAGTGAATGTTTAGGGTGGTGGATGGGGTGCAATCAAGCGAGCTGTTTTGTTATGGATGGTATTGAGCTTCTTAAATGTTGTTGGAGCTGCACTCATCCAGGCGAGTGGAGAGTATTCCATCACACTCCTGACTTGTGCCTTGTTGATGGTGGAAAGGCTTTGGGGAGTCAGGAGGTGAGTCACTCGCCGCAGAATACCCAGCCTCTGACCTGCTCTTGTCGCCACAGTATTTATGTGGCTGGTCCAGTTAAGTTTCTGGTCAATGGTGACCCCCAGGATGTTGATGGTGGGGGATTCGGCAATGGTAATGCCGTTGAATGTCAAGGGGAGGTGGTTAGACGCACTCTTGTTGGAGATGGTCATTGCCTGGCACTTGTCTGGTGCAAATGTTACTTGCCACTTATGAGCCCAAGCCTGGATGTTGTGGAGAGACTTCAGTAAATGCATTATTGGAGTAACAGGCAAACATCGGAGAAGTGAGGAGAGACTAGAGTGATAAGGAAATAACAGGGAAACGGTTGAGTAATAGTGCAATAACATAAGGAGAGTGGAATAACAGTCCAGAAACATTGGGGTAGATTGGAGTAATAGTGCCACTGCCTACAAAGACTGGAGGAATGCAGCAACTTGGTGATGGGTGGAGTATTAATGCAGTAATACACTTCAGTAATATTGAGAGAGACTGGATTAACGCAGGAACACGAGAGTTTGGAGCACTCCAGTGACATGGGTACACTGGAGTAATGGTGCATTAATATCAGAGACTGGAGTAATACTGTAGTAACAAGGGAGACAGGAGCAATAGCACAATAAAATTGGGTGACAATAGTAATTGTGTAGGAACATTGGGAAGAGTGATGTATTAGGAAAAGAATGCAAGGTGAGATTGCATTAAATGTGCAAAAAAAAATCTTTGTTGCACTTACTGTAGTCACCCATGAGGAGAGTGCAGTAATGGCACAGAAATGGAGATTGAGACTAGAATAATAACAGTACCACGGGAATAGTGCAGTAGCTCTGGGGAGACTAGAATAGCAGGAGTGGTAGCACCGGATGAGACCGGCATAATAGGGTAATGAGACTGGAAACTGGTGTGATGTCGTAAAAACGGAGCTAGACTGGAGTAACAGCACAGTAGTGTTAATGAGACTCCGATAACAGCACTGAGACTGGAATAATAGTGCAGTAATATGGGATGACTAACCTAATAGCACAGTAACTACAGGAGAGAGTGGATTAGCAGCCTAGTAACACGGAGATAGACAACAGTAACACTAGTGTGATGGTGCAGTTAGAAAGGAAGCCTGGAGTAGTAGCCCCGCGACATGGGGTCAGGCTGGAGTAGTAGCCCCGCGACATGGGGTGAGGCTGGAGTAGTAGCCCCGCGACAGGGGGCGAGGCTGGAGTAGTAGCCCCGCGACAGGGGGCGAGGCTGGAGTAGTAGCCCCGCGACATGGGGCGAGGCTGGAGTAGTAGCCCCGCGACATGGGGCGAGGCTGGAGTAGTAGCCCCGCGACATGGGGCGAGGCTGGAGTAGTAGCCCCGCGACATGGGGCGAGGCTGGAGTAGTAGCCCCGCGACATGGGGCGAGGCTGGAGTAGTAGCCCCGCGACATGGGGCGAGGCTGGAGTAGTAGCCCCGCGACATGGGGCGAGGCATTAGCAGTAGGGAGTAATATAGGAGAAGGCATTAAGAAGGAAGAGACTGAAGTAGTAATACGATAACATAGGATACTGTTGTAATAGCACAGTAAAATGAGAAGGAAAGAAAGAAAGACTTGCATTTATATAGCGCCTTTCATGACCTCAGGCCATCCCAAAGCGCTTTATACCAATGAGGTACTTTTGAAGTGTAATCACAGTTGTGATGTAGGAATCACGGCAGCCAATTTGCACACAGTAAGATCCCACAGACAGCAATGAGTAGTTAATCTGTTTTGGTGGTGTTGGTTGTGGGGCAAGTTTTGGCCAGGACACCAGGATAACTCAATGAGATTGTTTCCCTCCACCAGGGAGGCCAAACGGGGCCTTGCTTTAACATTTAATTTGAAAGATGGCACCTCCGACAGTGCAGCACTCCCTCAGTACTGCACTGGAGTGTCAGCCTAGATTATGTGCTCAAGTACTGGAGTAGGGCTTGAACCCCCAACCTTCTGACTCTGAGGAGAATGCAACCACTGAATCATGGCTGACAGCAAATAAATAGCTAATAAATAGAATAGAGTCAATAAAGGACTGTATAGTTCAATGAAGGATAATACAGGCAATACCGAGTGGAATCAATCCAGATAATGGGTTCTGGGAGAGATTGGCTCTGTAAGGATTGTTTATTCAAAGTTGTTAAAATTAAATTATCAGATAATTTGAATTATTGTAGCATTAATTTCCACTGTTATTTTGTTGCCAAATTCAAATTATTGGATAATTTAAATATTTTAAATTAATTATCAGGTAGACTATATAGGGATAATTGGTCATCTGCTGTTGAATTACATAGAATTTACAGCGCAGAATCAGGCCATTCAGCCCAACTGGTCTATGCTGATGTTTGTACTCCACACAAACCTCCTCCCGCTCTAATTACCTCTTTTCCCCTCTGCCCCCGTATCCCTCTCTTCCCTTCTCCCCCATTTGCAGGGCTACGGGGATAGGGTGGAGGAGTGGGACTAGCTGGATTGCTCTTGCATAGAGCCGGCACGGACTCGACGTGCCGAATGGCCTCCTTCCGTGCTTGTAATCTTTCTATGATTCTCTGTGTGCATCAAGCCTCCCCTTAAATACAGCAATGCTAATCTGCTTCAACCACTCCATTTGGCAGCGAGTTCCACGTTCTCACCACTCTAAAGAAATTCCTCCTAAATTCTCTATTTGGTCTGTTAGTCACTATCTTTACGACCCCTTGTTCTAGACTCGCCTACAAGTGCAAACAGTTTCTCCACATCCACCCTATCGAACCACTTCATAATTTTAAAGATCTCTATTGGGTCTTCTCTTAGCCTTCTGTTTTTCCAGAAAAAAAATCCCAGATTCCTCAATCTTTCCAGTTTGTTGCATCCTCTCGATTCTGGTAACTTCCTTGTAAATCTTTGCACTTTTTTCAATGCTTCAATATCAAGAAACTAGTTCAGCAATATAAAAGTGCCTCTTATTGGTTCACAGCACTACAGTGACTGACCTGATCAGTTTGAGCAATTTAAGCAGTTTGTTTAATCGAGGAGTTGATGCAGGCAGGAATAAGTACAGCAAAGTGCACCTCAAATGGTACTGAGCCATAGGGAGAGCAAGGTCCAGCCTGAGTGCAAATATTTAGCTCCCCAAAAGCAGCATGCTGGGTGCTTTGCTTCTGAGCTGCTGGTGGGTTCTCATTTGTAATTCTGAGCCTTACAGGAGTTGTAGCGACTTGTTTACTCCGAGTGGGAGTACCGGTCAAACCAGTTTAATGAAACAAGTTGCATCATAAGCTAAGTGCTTTTGTGTTCCTGCTTGTGGGAGAAGCATCTCCTTTCTCATTTTGCCCAGCGAACAGGTTGCTGATCAAGTGAAGAGAGCTGAAGCTTTACCTACGTAGACATCATTGCAAGTTAATGAGTAGGTAAGAGGGTTGTCGAGGATTCTAAATGGTTAGGCAGCATGATGGTAGTGACCTTAAACTGAGGGATGAATGCTGGTACATTTAGTGGCAGAGTGTTGGATCACTGGCTTCGACAAACTCTCAAATTGTAACATCAGAAAATCAGATTTTTTTTTCCCTTTTTGTAATTTTCTAGTGTGAAGAGCAAATATTCTTTATTGCAAGAACCAGTTTCAGAATGGTGTTGCTATAGCTAAGTTAGGATCTGTTAAATTGGTGGAATATTAACTATTTCTGGTCTTATAACAAGACCCTCAGTTTTTGTATTTCTCATGGTTGTGGGTCTTCCCATCGCTAGGCAACCACTTCCTAATTATCTCTGGTGCTACGTTGAAACCTGTCCGTAAACCTGAGCTTATCCAAAACTCTGCTGACCACATCCTAACTCGCACCATGTTCCGTTCACCCATCACCCCCGTGCTCGCTGACCTACATTGGCTCCCAGTCTAGCAATGCTTCGATTTTGAAATTCTCATCTTTGTTTTCAGATCCCTTCATGGCCTCGCCCCTCCCTGCCTCTGTAACCTCCTACAGCCCTCCGAGATCTCTGCGCTCCTCCGATTCTGGCTTCTTGCGCATCCCCGATTTTCATAGCTGCACCATTGGCGGCCGTGCCTTCACCTGCCTAGGCCCTAAGCTCTGGAATTCCCTCCTTAAACCTCTCTGCTTCTCTATCTCTCTGTCCCTCTTTTAAGACACTCCTTAAAACCTATCTCTACCTGTCCTAATATCCCCTTATAAGGCTTGGCGTCAAATACTGTTTGATAATCGCTCCTGTGAAGCGCCTTGGGACGTTTTACTATGTTAAAGGCGCTATATAAATGAAAATTGTTGTGCTTCCTGTGGCTTTTCTTCACCACCTCCCCTTCACTAAGACTGAGAATTCATTGTGGTTGGGGAGAGGTCATGGGAATAAATTCTCTGGTGCAGAGTGGTGAAAGTTTGAGTCTGGCTCAGCTCCTGCCGAGACTTGTGTAAAAGTACTGTACACTGCTGTATTACTTCATGGCGATTGTACAGTATTAGTGCACTACTCTTATCCTGTTCTAAGATGATGGCTGAATACTACAGGGTGACTCTTGATTTCATTTAACATTACAAACTTGTATTTTGTGAATTTGTGCTTACTAGTGGCAGTGCTGTGCAATGGAACATTCCCATTTGGGCACAAAGTCCTGCTTCCCGCATTCCCAGGTTTCTTTTGGTCTTCCACGTATTGACATGCACGTACCCCATCATCACCAAGCTACTGAGATCTACACCTGTAGAATTCTTGTTTGCCTGATACCACAGTGCACTCTCTCTCGATAGGAGTAAAATTCACTTAGGTGTAACTTTGTGCTGTGGGCCAGTCCTCAGTAGAAGCTGAGTTGGGTCTGCCACAAGCTTATTTCACATAGCATACTCTCAGGCAACAGACAAAAGTTTCCACTGGCAGGAGGGTTGGTAACCAGAGGACACAGATTTAAGATAATTGGCAGAAGAAGCAGAGGGGGGATGGGAATTTATTTTACGCAACGAGTTATGATGATTTGGATTGCACCGCCTGAAAGGGTGATGGAAGCAGATTCAATAATAACTTTCAAAAGGGAATTGGATAAATACTTAAAAAGGAAAAAATTGCAGGGCTGTGGGGTACGTGCAGGGGAGTGGGACTAATTGAATAGCTCTTTCAAGGAGCCGGCACAGGCAATGATGGGCTGAATGGCCTCCTTCTCTGCTGTATGATTCTATGAAAAGTAACTTTTGTGCCAACAGTTTGGTATGGATTCAAACCCAGGTTTAGAGATGAAGACAGTCTGCTATCAAGGGGTAGCTTACTGCCCTCTTCCCCCTTCAAACTTAATGTTAATTTAAATTTTCCCCGCTGAATGTGGGGAAGCCATGCTCGACTTTAACTCGGCACCTCCCTAAACACCTGGCACTCTTCATGTGGTGAGTCATAGGTGTGATCCTGCTTTCTGTCTCTTGGCACAGCGCTATCAGAATAAAAGTGCCCCACCCTAATGGAAGCATCTTACTAATGACTGAAGTGACCAATCAATCTGGATATTAAAAAAAAATTATAAAAGAATGTAATCTAAAAAAGAGGCTGCTCATACTTGAGCTAAAACAAAAATAGAAGCTGCAAATCATTAGGAAAGTGGGAAAACGGGCTCTGACAGTGGCTCAGCAAGTTTACCCGGTGTTCAGCTACGCTACGTAAATCAGGAAGCTTCTGAATTCAAACCTTGCTCTGTATTGAGTTAGCTAGAGATTGGCCTCTGTGACTGGGTTAGGAAGCAAAAGCCAACCAGAGTTCCTGCTCACTATCCAGGGGGGGCCCTGCTGGAAGTGTATACCTATGTATGTTGGGTGAGGGCAAGATTGGGCTTGGCTGAGAAGCCCCCCAGAGTCAAATAGCCGGTCACCCCTCACTGTCGAGGTTCGCACTTGAATGATGGCCATGTAGGTCAGGCAGCGAAGAATGGTCTGTGTCCGTTGATCTGTATCCCAGCAAAACGTCAATCTTCAGGAGTTTTTTAAAAAATCGTGGAACAATAGAGTGGTGAAAGAAAGTTTAGTGGCATCATTTCTACCTGTGGAAAGCACCTGGAGCCCATGTGAGAGCAGAGTTAAAGTTTAATGTCAGAATTGCTCAAGCAGTGTTGTTACTTGGCATATTACACCAACGCACTATGGGTGGGGGAAAAGCTGCACCTGAGTCGGTAAGTTCTATCATTGCGGAGTGATGACTTTTATAGCACCAAACTGCAGGTGATGGCACACACAAGTTTCTCTCCGCATTGGCTGCATTTAGAAATATAAATTGCCCAACTGTTAGAATCATAGAATGGTTACAGCACAGAAGGAGGCCATTCGGCCCGTCGAGCTGTGCTGGCTCTCTGCAAGAGCAATCCAGCTAGACCTACTCCCCCACTTCACTGGTGACTTCTCCCTCTAGTGACCCACTTCTTTTGTGGATCTCGTAAACCGCCGCCAGATTCACCAGGCTTGCTAGTAGTTCGGGTCTGATGGAGATGGGCAGCAGGTGGAAATGTAAACTGGGGAGAATGGCACGAGGAGGCCTATATATCATCACTCGCATTAAACCAAGTGCAGCAATATAAATGTGCCTTTAACTGGTTCCCACCATTATAAGCACCAGTGACAGGCCTGATGGCTACCAATACTTCACTTAGTATCCATTGTTCTGACCCAAATGCTCTATGGCCACAAAATATATTACAAATCTTATGTCTGATTGCACTTAACTTTGTGCATTACAAATTCCTATCCGATCTGATTGAATGGTGGAACAGGCTCATTGGGTATCCCTAGATACCCTTAACTAAAAAAAATCTATCAATCTCAGTCGTGACAATTTCAATTTCCCAGCGTCCACAGCCTTTTGGGGGAAGAGAATTCCAGAATTCTACTACACTTTTTCAGATGAAAGGCTTCCTGATTTCACTCCGGAATGGCCTAGCTCTAATTTTAAGATTGTGCCCTCTTATTCTGGATTTCCCACGAGGGGAAACAATTTCTCTTTATCTACCCTATCGAATCCCTTTACCATTTTAAAGACCTCGATTAGATCATCCCTCAACCTTCTAGACTCAGGAATACAAGCCAAGTTTATGCAACCTGTCCTAAGTTAAACCTTTAAGCCCTGGTATCATTCTGGCGAATCTGCATTGTACCCCTTCCTAGGTCAATATATCTTTCCTGAAGTTTGCCCAAATGAGAATGTTCCCCGTTTTTTTCCCCCTCCCAATGTGCAAAAACCCTGCTCTTATTTGTCTTGAATTTCATCTGCCCGAGTTTTGCCCACTTGTACATATTGTCTAAATCTTTCTGCAATTCCATGGCTGCTTTTTCCAGATATAATCTGCCCCTGGGGATTTACTGGCTTAGAGCCTGCATAGGATGTCTACATAATTGATATCAAAATCATTAGGTTTAGTTGAGGAACCTCCTACTATGTGAACTCCTATCTCCTTCAGCTGTGCTGATTTCTGGTTTCCTCTTTTACCCCTCTGACTGCTTTCTAAATTATTTATTGGGAGGCTTCTTTACTCATCCCAGCAGTTTCCGTTACTTTTATTCCAACAGCCTTTGCAGAATTTGTTTTCTTATTTCTTTTTATATTGTCTTATCTGTTTAGTCTTGCTTCTTTAAACTTCACTTCTGCGACCTTGCTATATACTTACCCTGTAGATATTGTGTTTGTCCTCAACTGAAGTTTTGTTGAACCACTACCCCTGCCCCAGTATATTTACACAAGCTCTTCCCTTGTAATGTTGAAGCTGGTCCCTTTTAAAGTTGTATTGCTGTGATGGCTTATCCCATTATTTAATCTTGTTGTAGTCACTGTTGCCCAAGGGTGAGTTTACTTCTATCCCCTGTTTGCTATCAGGGTCACTTGCCATTTCCAGGCTGAGATGTGGGTTACCATCCTAAGGCATCCCTAACAGGCTAAGTCAGAAAGCAATCCTGAATTATATCCACTAACTTGGATCTTAAACCACTGGGACATTCATAATTTATATTGAATTGGTTAAAGCCCCCACCCCCCCTTAGCTTGAAGCAAGAAAGCTTGCATTTATATCGAGCCTTTCATGTTTGTCCCAAAGTGCTTCACAGCTGACGAATTACGTTTGAAGTATTGCTTTGGCAAAGGTGGCAGCTAATTTGTGCACAGCAACATCCCATGGACAGCAATGAGGGGAATCTCCAGTTTTCTGGTGGTGTTGGTTGAGGGATAAATGTTGGCTAGGACCCCAAGACAATTCCTCTTCTTCAAACAGTGTAATGGGTTTTTTGGGTCCTTTCTGTTTGCATATACTTTCTTATGGCAACCTGTCCTTTTTGTTGTGACCCTGCAGACCCCCTTTTTTTTATTCGTTCATGGGATGTGGGCGTCACTGGCGAGGCCGGCATTTATTGCCCATCCCTAATTGTGTGGTGAAGGTTCTCCCACAGTGCTGTTAGGAAGGGAGTTCCAGGATTTTGACCCAGTGACGATGAAGGAACAGCGATATATTTCCAAGTCGGGATGGTGTGTGACTTGGAGGGGAACGTGCAGGTGGTGGTGGTCCCATGTTCTAGGTGGTAGAGTTCGCGGGTTTGGGAGGTGCTGTCGAAGAAGCCTTGGCGAGTTGCTGCAGTGCATCCTGTGGATGGTACACACTGCAGCCACAGTGCGCCGGTGGTGAAGGGAGTGAATGTTCAGGGTGGTAGATGAGGTGCCAATCAAGCGGGCTGCCTTGTCCTGGATGGTGTCGAGCTTCTTGAGTGTTGGAGCTGCACTCATCCAGGCAAGTGGAGAGTATTCCATCACACTTCTGACTTGTGCCTTGTAGATGGTGGAAAGGCTTTGGAGAGTCGGGAGGTGAGTCACTCGCCGCAGAATACCCAGCCTCTGACCTGCTCTTGTAGCCACAGTATTTATATGGCTGGTCCAGTTAAGTTTCTGGTCAATGGTGACCCCCAGGATGTTGATGGTGGGGGATTCGGCGATGGTAATGCCGTTGAATGTCAAGGGGAGGTGATTAGACTCTCTCTTGTTGGAGATGGTCATTGCCTGGCACTTGTCTGGCGCGAATGTTATTTGCCACTTATCAGCCCAAGCTTGGATGTTGTCCAGGTCTTGGTGCATGCGGGCTCGGACTGCTTTATTATCTGAGGGGTTGCGAATGGAACTGAACACTGCATTCATCAGTGAACATTCCCATTTCTGACCTTATGATGGAGGGAAGGTCATTGATGAAGCAGCTGAAGGTGGTTGGGCCTAGGACACTGCCCTGAGGAACTCCTGCAGCAATGTCCTGGGACTGAGGTGATTGGCCTCCAACAACCACTACCATTTTCCTTTGTGCTTGGTATGACTCCAGCCACTGGAGAGTTTTCCCCCTGATTCCTATTGACTTCAATTTTACTGGGGCTCCTTGGTGTCACGCTGTGTCAAATGCTGCCTTGATGTCAAGGGCAGTCACTCTCACCTCACCTCTGGAATTCAGCTCTTTTGTCCGTGTTTGGACCAAGGCTGTAATATTTCCGGCTCATTAAATATTTCTAGCTGCTTCATCCTTTTCTTGACTTGTTTTTAAACTGTCCCAGACTTCTGTGCATCGTCTCTGCTGCTAACAGGTATGTTTTTGCAATTCATTCAGTGTATTGAGCCAATAGAAGCACAACATGGACTCCTAGATCAAAAAACAATAGGTTTCTTTATTTTGTGTTGGCAGGTGGAATTGAGTGAGATAATATTTCAGTTTAGGAGATAGTAATGGGACTCAAATTAGTTTTGCTCATAAAACAGCCCAGGGGCCATTTGTGACCTTTGACAAAGCTGCTCCTCTGTATTAGATTACAAAAATAAGACCAAGCTCTCGAAATCTGACTCACTAACCCCATCAGGGGACTACAGCCCCACCAACCCTGATATAAAAACAGCTTTTGTTCCGTTTTTTGGATTTTTCTTGCCTTTCTGCATTAACTGTGCTTGCTTCTTTTCAGCATTGTATTTGTATCTAATACTTTATTTAGCAATTGTGTGGGGTCAGTATACAATTGGAGGGCTAATAAGCTGGATCGTATGATGCTTCAGTCCTATTATCTCTGCTCAATGCCCCAGTACAATACGTGGAGGCGGCCTTTATTCATTTGCAGCTGTTTGTTGTGTTCGGTGACAGCATGGATTTAACTACACCAATTAATGGCTAAAAGTGTTATTAAAACAACTCCGTTACTGCAAAAAAGAGATGTGAAATCTACAAAGCTGTAGAAGTATCTGATGTCTATACCAGTCACGGCAAATGACTGTAACTTATGTGAGCAAGCATGACAGTGATTGTTAGCTTGGAAATAATGAATAGGAAATAACATGTAAAATTATATTCTTAAAAGATATAAAGCCTTAAAATCAGAATTTTTTGCATGGGCTAATTGGTCCCTCTGCCTAATCCTGTATAGTTTTACATAGAATTATATAGAATGTGCAGAACAGAAACAGGCTATTCGGCCCAACTGGTCTGTGCCGGTGTTTATGCTCCACACGAGCCTCCTCCCACCCCTCTTCATCTAACCCTATCAGGATATCCTTTTATTCTTTCTCCCTCGTGTGTTTATCTAGCTTCCCCTTAAATGCATTGGTGCAAGTCGCCTTAACTACTCCTTGTGGTAGTGAGTTCCACATTCTAACCACTCTCTGGGTAAAGAAGTTTCTCCTGAATTCCCTATTAGATTTATTAGTGTCTTTCTTATATTTATGACCCCTAGTTTTGGATTCCCCCACAAGTGGAAACATCTTCTCCACGTCTACCTTACTAAACCCCTTCATAATTTTCAAGACCTCTATCAGGTCACCACTCAACCTTCTCTTTTCTAGAGAAAACAGGCCCAGCCTGTTCAGTCTTTCCTGATAGTTATAACCTCTCAGTTCTGGTATCGTCTTAGTAAATCTTTTTTTGCACCTTCTCCAGTGCATCGATATTCTTTTTGTAATAAGGAGACCAGAACTGTGCACAGTCCTCCAAGGTGTGGTTTATTAAAGATAACCTCTTGTGTCCGTGCAGTCCTGAAGATGGATAAAGTTGAGCTGGTCCACAAAGCGAAGCTCGCTGAGCAGGCCGAGCACTATGACGACATGGCGGCCGCGATGAAAGCCGTCACAGAGAAAGGCGATGAACTCTCAAACGAGGAGCGGAACCTGCTCTCCGTGGCCTACAAGAACGTAGTTGGAGCACGCCGGTCATCCTGGCGTGTCATCTCCAGCATCGAGCAGAAAACCGAAACCGACCAAAAGAAGCAGCAGATAGCAAAAGACTACCGAGAGAAGATAGAGAAAGAACTTCAGGATATCTGCAACGATGTGTTGGTAAGACCCTGCGCTTGCTGTGGGATAGGGATTGGTTGTCGAGGGTGCTATTCTCTTTTTTTCTTTCTCCCTGTTGTGTAAATGTCCATGTTCAAGGTTGAGAGGCATGTGGGCCTCTCACGCCTCCTTCAGTATCTGTTTCAGAAACCGTTTCCACTGGCAGGAGGGTCGGTAACCAGAGGACACAGGTTTAAGATGATTGGATAAAGAACCAGGGAAGGAGATGAGGATTTTACGCAGCAAGTTGGAATCTCTCTCTCTCTCTCTCTCTCTCTCTCTCTCTCTCTCTCTCTCTCTCTCTCTCTCTCACACACACACACACGAAGTGGAATAGTTGAAATCAGGAACTCACCGTGTGGTAAATTGCATGTGCAAGCTGTTGTACCTTCACCAATGCATTATCCTACTGTAATGCATACTTGTGGGGTTTTTGTTTTAGGAGTGGGCTTTCTCATTTTCCAGTTTAATTGGTTCTGAAAATCAAATCCATGTCATATCTTGATGGTAGTAAACTTGGGGGTGGTTATTTAGTTACATGTTAATCTGTTTATTTCTCCATGCTGACTTGCTGCTTACAATGCAATTATTCCCCCCCAATTGATGGAGCTCGGGACTCAGCTAAACACTCTAGCTTTGTGTTGGGACCTGGCGCTAATTGGGATCGAGTGTCTCAAATGTGGCTTTCTTGTTTCTATGGCTATAGTGTCTAAGCTATTCAGAGTGCTTTCTGGGTGAAATCTGATTTTTATCGTTCAGAGCCTGTGAGCAATGTATTCTGTAGCCTAATAAAAACTAAACTTCCTTGCACCTCGTTAAGCTTGAATTGCAGGGAAGGAGCTGTATAAGATCTTTCACTCTGCCATATTCCCGTTGCGAGATGTATGATCAAATCAAACCCCAATAAACAGAATAAGTAAGCATTGGATGCCAGTGAGCTCCCAGCAAGTTAGCTCAGCACCTTTACTGCAGCCTAATCTGTTGGCCAGGGCCGCCTTTTACCGATGCAGTAGTCAAGGGGTTATAGTACTGGCTAAGGGGCCCATCGGCCATGGTGCCGAGTGATGAGCAAATCCTGCAACCCTCTATTCCGTAGGCAGGATTGGATTCAGCATCCACAGCTGGAATGGCATTCGGCTGATGCTATGATTAATGTGTGGCGTCGGCTTCCAGATCTGGATCTTCCCTCGTCTGCGATGAAGATTGTACTTGGTTCTGGAGAAATGTCCTCTGACCAGCCAAACTGCAGTGGCGAGCATCTAGGTCTGTCGTGCCTACCGAGAATAGCTGCAGCACTTGAGAAGAGGCTAACGCTCAGTTCTAATTGAATACATGCGACTGCAATCATGATCTTTCATCGGTCATTAGCGTCAGGTCCAGTAGGTTCTCGTCCCTTTGTGTTTCCCTTTATCATAGAATGGTACAGCACAGGAGGAGGCCAAACGGCCTATCACGCCTGTGCCGGCTCTTTGAAAGAGCTATCCAATTAGTCCCATTGCCCTGCAAATGTTTCCTTTTCAAGTATTTTTCCAATTCCGTTTTGAAAGTTATTATTGAAACTGCTTCCACCACCGTTTCAGGCAGCGCATTCCAGATCATAACTACTTGCTGTGCAAAAAAAGTTTCCGCATGTCGCCTCTGGTTCTTTTGCCAATTACCTTAAATCTGTGTCCTCTGGTTACTGACCCTTCTGCCAATGGAAACAGTTTCTCCGTATTTACTCTTTCAAAACCCTTCATGATTTTGAATACCTCTAAATCTCCCCTTAACCTCTGCTCTAAGGAGCTATGTGGAGATTATATCCAGGTAAATCTCCCTTGTTTCCTAACCTGGATGTTATCCTTAAACTCAATGTATAATTTGAAATTACTTACTTGAGAGACAGCACCATTAGTAGTCTTAGCTTTAGCTTACAGGGCTGGTAGGCTGCAGGCCTTGGTTGTCCCTGTTTGAGTAGAAATGAGGATAAGTGTACCTCTCGGTTCCTGCAGTTTTGTTTGAGTCAGGGCATTAATTTGCCCTCTTTTATTCGACGTCTCCATCAACTGGATGAGAATCATAGGTTTCGCTGTAGACGAGTGCAAAGTATTTTGTTTTTAATGTTCAAACTTTAGGAAGTCCCAGCAGTTTGTTGGGTCATGCAGGAAAGTGATCTTGGGTAACTGTTTGGGAAACCAGCAGATAACGAAACTGCTAAGGAAGTGTCTCTTCCATTTAGTCAGTGAGCATCCAAGAAGTCCAGTTAAGAGTCATTCTACTCATTCTCTGGTGACTGCCCAGTCTCCTATGATTTGCATTGACCGTGTCTGTAGAGCAACTGCGTGGAGAACCTCTCACATTTACCACACATTACTGTTACTAAGTCCCGTTCATCCATCACCCCCTGTGCTCACTGACCTATAATGGTCCCCGGTCCGGCAACACCTCCATTTTAAAATCCTCATCCTCGTGTTCAGATCCCTCCATGGCCTTGCCCACTCCCTATCTCTGTACCCTCTTCCAGCCCTACAACCCTCCAAGATCTCTGCGCTCCTCCAATTCTGGCCTCTTGCGCATCCCCGATTTACTTTGCCGGCCTTCAGCTGTCTAGGCTGAAGCTCTGGAATTTCCACCCTAAACCCCTCTTTACAACCTACCTCTGTGACCAAGCTTTTGGTCACCTGTCCTAATATCTCTTTACGCAGCTGAGTGTCAAATTTTGTCTGGTAACGCTCCTGTGAAGCACCTTGGGACGTTTTACTGCGTTAAAGGCGCTATATAAATGCAAGCTGTTGTTTAAATTTGGCCAACAGCCAAGACATCTTTTTTCCAGCAGATCTTTGGCAGCAGGTGTGTGGCCTCCCTGCTAGAGTCTTCCTGCTCCTGAATCTACTTTGGTATGACTGCTATAGTATGTGATGGGTGCCTGAAAGTGTAAAATAAGATTGCCTACTTTGTAAGGTCTTGGTTATCTTCAAATGATGACAGCCTTCACTACCATCCCCTCGGGCCCTGCATGGGGCCTCGTTGATGGTTGGGTAATTTTTAGGCAAGTTGCTTTAGATAAACGTAGATTACACAGCAATACAACTCGTATACTAAATGAGTGCGTAATAGCTATTATGTAAGAAATTCTACAAAGCAACACATAGTATAATATTCGTGCACATTGGTCATCTGGTAACGTTCTTCATCTAACAAACTATCCATAAACTAAACCAATTGATAATGACCAAATCTGGGAGGCACCAGAAGATGTTCCACCTTTACTGTAGCTGTCAGCTTCCTTATCCCTGGGGTGCAGACTGAGCTACGCTGCTAGCTGTCCCTCTACTTCAGTCCTGAAGCTGCAGCCCAGAATGACACTCTCAACGCACCTGCCAATTAAAGCACTGTGCTGAAGGAAAGTTGCAAAAACAAACTACCTGAAGTGGTAACATTAGTGGACCAATAAAGGCCGTCTATCTAATTGAAGGAATGTTACCTCCTTACCACCTGACTGCATTCCTTCCAAAGGGGTGGCCTTATAGGATTGTTTTTGTAAAAAGGCGTAATTAGATGGCTAGTGTTATACAGTTCAAGACTCTCAATGATCTGCATAGTATTTTAATTCAAAATCTGATAGCCTCTATCTTGAACATGCAAGTATATAAAATAAAGTGGATCTGTGGTGGTTGTTTTCTTTCTAAATCTAATGTACTATGGGAGGAGGGAAGAAAGAGGGAGCAAATCATTGATGGATTGTGATAATTGCTTCCTCCAAACTCTGAAATGAACCTGCCACCTTTACCTGGTTCATGCTACACGGTTGACTCTTGTTGCACTCTGAACTGGCCTTGCAAACCATTCAATTGGCCGTCCTAGATGACACCTGCTTATGGCAAGTAGGGACAAGCAATGAATGCAACATGTCCGCATTGTCCATACCCACTAAAAACAAACGTATATTAAAAAAAAATACTGGTGCTTACAGGTTTGCTGGTGGAAGAGGCAAATAAGAAGTTTTATTAGTATAGTTTTTGTTTTTTTGGTATAGTGCCTTGACACCCATACTCTAAATAACGCTGATGCCAGGGCTGGTGTTTTTGTACATTATCTGATGTCTTTGTTTACTATCTTTTCGTTTTCATTCAGGGACTCCTGGACAAGTACCTTATTGCCAATGCAACAGTGGCTGAGAGTAAAGTCTTCTATCTGAAGATGAAGGGAGATTACTACAGATACCTCTCCGAGGTTGCAGTTGGGGACAAAAAGAAAGGTGTGTTTGGAAATTTGATCACTTATAGACCAACTCTTTACGCCTCCCCCCCCCAGAACATCGTTGGAGTTTGTTATTTTACCTACAGGATTCCCCCGCAAGTCGAACAAACTGTTCTTCTGGGTCCCCATCTGCGGGTCCATGAATCGTTCAAGATTTGGAATCATTGCAAAGACATGTACCCACAAGATTACTCCTATCTCAGATGGGAACCCAAAAACACAGCTCGAAGGACTTACGGCAAACTTAATGTTTGTATTTTTGGAAGACAATCTTAGCTGTTAAAATTTTTAAGGGTTTATGTATGCAGTTCCATTTTCTTATTGCCCTCTCTTGTTTTGGTAAATTTACAAATCCATTCCAAAAAACAAAATTATTTCCTAAAAAGCGCTGAATAATCACCCTGTAATTTCCATCCAAAACAAGTCTACACATCACTTTTCTTCACTCTACTTCTTAATCAGTGAATGAATTTTTTAAAATTATGTTTTTATTATTTCCTGAAAGCATCTGATCTTGGCAAAAAGCCCGGCTTTTTTCCAAAGGCCCCGATATACGTTTACAGGCCACTAAAAGACTCAAAGGGACGAGTTCAATTTTATAATTCAGACTAGTCAACGTTGGCAGGTCCCCAGATCTGTGACTTTTCTTAAGGATACCCTTTGTTTACAATCAAGTGTGTTTACAACTCCCACCAGTTCTTGAAGTGTGAGATTCTACTCACTGTTAGAATGTGGAACTTGCTACCACAAGGAGTAGTTGAGGCGAATAGTATAGATGCTTTTTAAGGGGAAGTTAAATAAGAGAGAAAGGAATAGAAAGATATGCTGATAGTGAGATGGAGGAGGCTCATGTGGAGCACAAACACCAGCAAAGACCAGTTGAGCCGAATGGCCTGTTTGTGTTTTAGATTCTATGTTAGAGAGTCATCTGTTGCAGCAGTGGTTTCTGTATGCAGTGAGTGGGTTGTAATTTGTAAATGAAACTTTGTTACTCTTGATTTGTACCTCCACCTCTAACATCGCCAGCCTTTGCCCCCAGCCCAGCTCATCTGCTGAAACCCTTGTCCATGCCTTTGTTACCTCTAGACTTGACTATTCGAATGCTCTCCTGGCCGGCCTCCCATCTTCCACCCTCCATAAACTTGAGCTCATCCAAATCTCTGCCCGTAATCTAACTTGCACCATGTCCCGTTCTCCCGTCGCCCCTGTGCTCACGGACCTACGTTGGCTTCCGGTCCGGGAACACCTCGATTTTTAAAATTCTCATGCTTTTTTTTCAAATCCCTCCATGGCCTTGCCCCTCCCTATCTCTGTAACCTCCTACAACCCTCCAAGATCTCTACGCTCCTCCAAATCTGGCCTCTTGCGCATCCCCGATTTTAATCACTCCACCATTGGCGGCCGTGCCTTCAGCTGCCTAGGCCCTATGCCCTGAATTCCCTCCCTAAACCTCTCCATCTCTTTATCTCTCTCTCCATTAAGATGCTCCTTAAAACCTACCTCTTTGTCCGAGCTTTTGTTCACCTGTCCTAATATCTCCTTATGTGGCTTAGTGTTGAATTTTGTTTGATCGCTCCTGTGAAGCGCCTTGGGACGTTTTACTACATTAAAGGCACTGTATAAATGCAAGTTGTTATTTGTGTGCACAAGTGTATATCACCAGCAATTTCTCCCCTCTTCCTTTTGAAGCTACGGTGGATAACGCACAGCAGGCCTACCAGGAGGCGTTTGAAATCAGTAAGGCCAAAATGGAGACAACACATCCCATCCGACTTGGTCTCGCTCTCAACTTCTCTGTGTTCTACTACGAAATCCTGAACTCTCCAGAAGAGGCGTGTCACCTGGCAAAGGCAGTGAGTTTAAAAAAAACAAAGGCGTCATTCGCGGTGTGGCTGAATCCATGCACTGGTGCCAACATTGTAAGCTGCCTGCAGATCTCATCTTGTCCCCTGCTCCTAATTGGGGTTTGAGTAGACGATATCGTTAGGATTCATTTTGTTTCATTCATTTTTTACAAAAAAAAATGTAGGGTGTATTTTTATTCTCTTCCACTCCCTCACCTTACATTTCTGCCTTCTTTTCCAGATAGTGCAGATTATTGCTGGGAGATGTGCTTCTGGGTCTGAGAGGAAGAGAGGTACCAACAGGCTGTCCACCACTACAGCCTTTGCTGTTGCATTGGGGAGGGGCAGGTCTGCAGCTCACCTTGGTCACCAGGGCTACTGACAGGGTCTTTGAGTGGCGAGCTCATTTAACGGCCAGCGTTCATCTCTCCTAAGTTCCCCGTCTAGCTGGAGTGGGAGCCACTGCTCGCCCGGCAGCGGAGGGCCAGCGGGTTCAGTGAGCAACATACTCAGCCCTTTCTGCTGCGTGAAGCCACTGTTTGTTTTTTTTGAGAGGGCTGGTAAGTTGTGGATCAGCCGTGGAAGCATTAGCTGATCCTCCTGGCTGGCACGTTAGAGGTGAATGCAAGTGAATAAGGGATTTTGCACTCTGCTCATTCCTGGATACCGAGCTTGCAGCAAGAAGGGGGTTCTTGTGATTGTCGGGCCGGAGGAAGTCTTGTGAGGAAGCAGTGGAAGAGAAGCTACATATTTTGGGTTTGGAACTGGGGAGGGTATTTCCTACCTTTTTGCTTGGGTTCCTGGTCGACGTGTTTTTTACTGGATTGCCGGGGCAGTTTCAGGCTGAAACCTGCATTTGGTTCCAGAGCTGACAGCCTAGGCAGTTTTCTGGGCCACGGCATCACCATAACAGGTGTTTTAACTGGCTGACTGTGAGATGCAGAGCAGCTTGTTGTGCATTGAACGAATGAACCTCACCGCTGCCTTCTATTTGCAGGCATTCGATGACGCAATTGCAGAGCTGGACACGTTGGCTGACGATTCGTACAAAGACAGCACGTTGATTATGCAGTTACTACGGGACAATTTAACTGTATGTATCACTGAAAGGGAAAAACTTCCGAAGATTAAATTAAATTGCAGTCCCTTTTATTTTTAAAAAAAAATTGCCATTAGTGCATTTTCTATTTAAATCGGTTTTCTTAAGCTTTCCAATTGACGAGTGTGAAATGCTGGCCTTGCCAGCGACATCCACATCCCCATGAACGAATTTTTAAAAAAATACTGTCAGTGAGCTAAATCATCACCTACTTTCACGCCAATGATTCTGAGCATTTTATAACAGTCTGTTTTCAAGCAGCTCTGTCCAGTGCTCTGTATAACGGCAGTAGACCCTTCTTGCTTTTCCATTCTAAACCCCCTGTTCATCTCTTTAGCTTTCTTTCTTCCCCCCCCTCCCCCACTACAAGCTACCGTTTGTTCATCGACATTCTACATCTGAAGTACACCACACTACATTAAACTGCATCTGCTATCAGTCTGCCCACTCACCTAATCTATGTCCATTTGCAATTTTCTGCACTCTTCACAGTAGATTAGGTGAGTGGGCAGAATTACCGTAGATGAACAAAAGCTAGCTGGTAGTGGGGGGAGGAAAGATATTAAGGAGGTTTAGAATGTAAAACAAGAAGGGTCTACTGCAGTTATACAGAGCGCTGGTCAGACCTTGTTTAGCATATAGTATTAAATATTGCGTGGGTATAGTAGCGCAGTGGTTATGTTACTGGACTAGTAATCCAGAGAATGTAAGGAAGGATATATTGACCTTGAAGAAAGTTCACCAATGATTTACCAGAACGGTAGGTGGGATAGAGTGAAACTATGATGCACTTAGTAAAAGTTGGATTATATATATTGGATTGGGTTAGGAGGGTATCTGATTGAGGTGAAGGGAATTGGAGGAAGAGTCTAGAACAAGAAGCCAGAATCTTAAGAGCCCGAGGATGAAAAGTCAGTCGAGGTGTTTGAGGGATAGTAAGGATATGAAGGGCAGGGAATTGGGATTAAAAAGATAGAGCTGCCATGGCTAACCAATGTATGACCACTTCCTGTTCCTATGTTCCAGCGCAATGACGTCCATTTTGTGTATTACTTCTGAAACTACCCATCAGTATTCTGAAATTATTATTTTCTTGATTGAGATGTTACAAACTTTTTTTAAATAGAAAACTGTTCTTACCAATGTTTGGTTGTAATGAGCATTCTTTGACTTTTTACTCGTTTTTTGTGTGTTTTTTTTTCCTTTTTCTGCAGTTATGGACATCAGACAACCAGGGAGACGAAGGGGAGGCTGGCGAGGGGGAGAACTAAAAACCACCTGCTACACTTCCAACTTTTCCATTTATTCACTTTCACCTGCTCCTGCCTGGCCAAACTGCTCCACTGTCCTCTCTTTTTTTCCTCCTCTTACTCTTCTCCAACATTCTTTTAGGCAATGCACACCACAGCCCCTTGACCCCAGGATCACCTGCACCGAGCTTCACACCAGCATGCTGCATTCTGATGCACTGACGGGCACTCGGAAGGGAAGAGTCTGACCAGCAGTGGCTCTAAACTGCGCTGCTTGTTGCAATTGTTGGCTTCATGTGGATAGCTTGATGATAAACCAACTGGCAGACAGGTCGGAATTTCTTTAGACACCAAACCTAGCCCGTGTTCGTGTTGATGGGGGAGAGGAAGGTGCAGGAATTGCATTCTCCGAGGACGACTAGGTGAAGGACTCGCGGGGGGGGGCTTGTTAAATTGGTTGCCCCTGGATGGCAATCCTTAATTGTTCCTGCTTTGCGGCTGCCCCTCCTTAAGTAACCTGCGGTTTGCATTTCTCACTCCTTTTGCCTTATTGCATGCTTCCGATGGTGATCCCATTCTCCGTACCCTCCGTTCCTGCTTTGTGAGCACGCTCTCGTGGAGGTAGTGTCGCTGGGTGCAGTCAGTGCTATGCGGATGAATGCTCAGATGCTGTAGCTTTGGGAGGTGGGGCGGCTTCTCCAGTAATCATGGGAATCGACAGGAAAGAAAATGGTGGACTTCTATCTCGTCAGGCAGCCTTAATATTGGGGCCACCTTTTACAAGACCTGAATGCTGATTTCGCCAGTGTTTGTCCTGCAGGTGTCGGTGCAGTTCTGTCTAAAACTCAAACACTTTTTTTTTTCCCCCTTTTTCTCCCACACAGGCAATTGTAGGGCACTAACCAGTTTCCGAGTCCTGGCTATGTTAATGTTCTGTACCCGGCGTGTGGAGCAGTGCTCGATTAGCTCTGCTCTCTCCGTTCATTCTGCCCTGGGTGGTTTTTTTCCCCTACATTCCCAGTTAGAGTTGAAATCGTATCACCAGAACGGGGACTGCTGCGTGGTTGCAGCAACTGTGTTACTCTTCCCTGTCTTGCATACACGTGCATCAAAATTTTCCTGATATTTTTGATATTGTACTTGCACAAAGTTCAATCACGTGGCGTAATAACTGGTACCTTCAGCAACCCCTGTCCCCCAACTATCCTGTTTTAATTCTAATCAGTATTTGAATAAGTGCATATGAGGTATTTTGATATTAAACTATTAAGTTTCTTCAGCTGATGTATTGCACAAGTCCAGACCTTTCCCTGTAACTTTCTGCCTGTAAAACCGTGGACCCTTTTTGGGGATCTGCATGATGCCATTTCATTTAGTAGTTTCTTTGCCTCTGAGCAGTGCTGTTTTTAAAAGTTTCCCAAAGTTAGACCCACGAGCACGAACGAATATGACATGAAAATGTGTGCAGACTTCAATGATGCAGTCTGAATCAACCTCTCCCTCTGGCAGCCCAGTTAAAATACGGTTTGTGCCCAAGTATGAATTTCAACAGGACCACTGTAACTTTAGTTGACTTCTTCTCTGAACGGTAAATGCAGACTGTCAGTGTCTGAATGATGAGCTTACTCTCGGCCATGCGCTGCTCAGTGTAGTAACGTGGTCCAGTAGGTTCTAGGAATGTGGCCCCTGAGTGAGCTGATAGTTGTCTGTTAACACGGCTGCTAATCTGCACAGCTGGGGGAAAAAAACTGACACTATTCTGAAACAAAGGAAAAGGTCTGGGGCGGGAATTGTAGAAAAATGGTCAGTGTGTTTCCTGTTTTTTTTAAAAAATTACATTCCACGGATGTGCAACTCATCTGTGTGTCCACTGAAAAACACTTCGCGCACTGAAAAAAAAATTGAAATTACTTTCAGCTGAACGAACGTGCAGTTGAACTCTTAATGACCTCTGGTAGTGAACGTGAAGCGGACTCCCGTCTGTATAATCTCGTAGCTGCCTTCCTGCTTCGTTTTCACTGACCAGTATTCTGCCTCCAGTCGCTTCTGTGACCGTTGTAGCACGCACGTGATTGTGTAACAGTAGTGCAAAAGATATTAAAGAAAACTTGGTTATTGATGTATGATTAGATTTGTGTAAGTCTTTTTAAATGGACAGCGAGAAAATAAATCCAGAACATGTACAAGACAGTTCAAAATGAAAATAAAAGTTTTATCGGGTAATTTGTGTGGTTGTTGTCTTGTGATGTCTCATTGGGGAACTTAATGTTGACCACTGATCCCTAGGGGAAGATATATAGAATGCACAGCACAAAAACAGGCCATTCGGCCCAACAGTTCTATGCCGGTGTTTATGCTACACAAAAGCTTCCTCCCACCCCATCAACGTATCCTTATATTCCTTTCTCCCTCATGTGTTTATCTAGCTTCCCCTTAAATGCACCAATGCTATTCACCTCAACTACTCCTTGTAGCGAGTTCCACATTCTAACCACTCTGGGTGAAGAAGCTTCTCGTGAATTCACTATTGGATTTATTAGTGACTATCTTATATTTATGGCCCCTAGTCCTGGTCTCCCTTGCAAATGGAAACATCTTCTCCACGTCTACCCCATCAAACCCTTTCATAACCTTAAAGATGTCTATCAGGTCACCCCTCAGTCTTTGTTCTAAAGAAAAGAGCCCCTGCCTGCTCAATCTTTCCTGACAGGTATAACCTCTCAGTTGTGGTTCTGATATGTGATGGCTGGAATTTCACGTGATAAATAAACCATGGAGAAGGTGCAGAGGAGATTTACTAGAATGGTACCAGAGATGAGGGACTTCAGTTATGTGGAGAGACTGGTGAAGCTGGGGTTGTTCTCCTTAGAATAGAGAAGGTTAAGGGGAGATTTAATAGAGGTGTTCAAAATTATCAGGGGTTTTGATAGAGTAGACAGGGAGAATCTGTTTCCACTGGCAGGTGGGTCAATAACCAATGGACACAGATTTAAGATAATTGGCAAAAGAACCAGGGGGGAGATGAGAATTTCTTTTACACAGTGAGTTAAGATCTGGAATGCGCTGCCTGAAAGGGCGGTGGAAGCAGATCCAACAGTAACTTTCAAAAGGAAATTGGGTAAATACTTGAAAAGGAAAAACTTGCAGGGCTATGTGGGGGGAGTGGGACTAATTGGGTGGATCTTTCAAGGAGCCGGCACAGGGACGATGGGCCGAAGGCCGCCTTCTGTGCTGTAAGATTCTATTATTCTAACTATAGATGGGATTTGGTCCATTCTTAGCTTATCCATTTAAAAAAACAGTCTTCTCCCAACAGAGCATCCAACATTGTTTTAAATGCTTCCAGTTATTTGCCTCTGCTCCTCCATTCTAAGTGTTAATGAACCTGCATTTTAAAAAAATTCAGTGCTAAATTTAATCAGTTTGAACCTGTGCCCACATGGTCGTCTGTGATAGCTTGCCTTTAGCTATACCATTTACTGCCATGTATACCTCTCTAACCTCCTGTGAAAACTGAAGATCCCAAGTTTCTCCAGTCTTTCCTCTGACACTAGGGATCATCCTTGTGGCTACTTCCTTCCGGGGTTTAAAATATTTCCTGCTTGTTCTAGTGACTAAATCAACACACTTCTCGTGCTGCAGTCTGCCCAAAGCACAGTACGGTTCCAATGTAACGTTCCCCAACTGGTGCCCTGATTTGGCACAATTCACCAGCAGATGGTGTAAATGTGTTTTAAGCTCTGACTCTGGATGAAAGGATATAACAACTTGCATTTATATAGTGCCTTTAACGTAAAATGTCACAAGGTGCTTCACAGGAACAATTATCAAACAAAATTTGACTAGTGACCAAAAGCTTGGTCAAAGAGGTAGGTTTTAAGGAGCATCTTAAAGGAGGAGAGAGGGGATGATGTGGAGATGCCGGTGATGGACTGGGGTTGACAATTGTAAACAATTTTACAACACCAAGTTATAGTCCAGCAATTTTATTTTAAATTCACAAGCTTTCGGAGGCTTCCTCCTTCGTCAGGTGAACGATGTGAAAATGAAAACCTCGAAATGAAATCGCATTTATAATTCACAGAACAATGCTTGGTGAGTACAGACAGTTTTTTCAACTGCCCGTTGCCAAGGCAATCAGTGTGCAGACAGACAGGTGTTACCTGCCAGGTCTCACAGAATATACAAATCACCAAAAAAAAAACAACAAACAAAAAAAAACAGAGATAGAGAGGTAGAAACATAGAAAAGACAGCAACTGACCCGTTATATTAAAAACAGATAACATTTGCTCGCTGGTGGGGTAACGTGTAGCGTGACATGAACCCAAGATCCCGGTTGAGGCCGTCCTCATGAGTGCGGAACTTGGCTATCAATTTCTGCTCGACGATTTTGCGTTGTCGTGTGTCTCGAAGGCCGCCTTGGAGTACGCTTACCCGAAGGTCGGTGGATGAATGTCCATGACTGCTGAAGTGTTCCCCGACTGGGAGGGAACCCTCCTGTTTGGCGATTGTTGCGCGGTGTCCGTTCATCCGTTGTCGCAGCGTCTGCATGGTCTCGCCAATGTACCATGCTCTGGGGCATCCTTTCCTGCAACGTATGAGGTAGACAACGTTGGCCGAGTCACAGGAGTATGAACCATGCACCTGGTGGGTGGTGTCCTCTCGTGTGATGGTGGTATCTGTGTCGATGATCTGGCATGTCTTGCAGAGGTTACCGTGGCAGGGTTGTGTGGTGTCGTGGACGCTGTTCTCTTGAAAGCTAGGTAATTTGCTGCGAACGATGGTCTGTTTGAGGTTGGGTGGCTGTTTAAAGGCGAGTAGTGGAGGTGTGGGGATGGCCATAGCGAGGTGTTTGTCCTCATTGATGACATGTTGAAGGCTGCGGAGAACATGCGTAGTTTCTCCGCTCCGGGGAAGTACTGGACGACAAAGGGTACTCTGTTGGTTGCGTCCCGTGTTAGTCTCCTGAGGAGGTCTATGCGATTTTTTGCTGTGGCCCGTCGGAACTGTCGATCGATGAGTCGAGCGTCATATCCCGTTCTTACTAGGGCGTCTTTCAGCGTCTGTAGGTGTCCATCGCGTTCCTCCTCGTCTGAGCAGACCCTGTGTATTCGCAGGGCCTGTCCATAGGGGATGGCCTCTTTGACGTGGTTAGGGTGGAAGCTGGAAAAGTGGAGCATCGTGAGGTTGTCCGTGGGCTTGCGGTAGAGTGAGGTGCTGAGGTGCCCGTCTTTGATGGAGATTCGTGTATCCAAGAAAGAAACTGATTCTGAGGAGTAGTCCATGGTGAGCTTGATGGTGGGATGGAACTTGTTGATGTTATCGTGTAGTCTCTTTAGTGATTCCTTGCCGTGGGTCCATAGAAAGAAGATGTCGTCGATGTATCTGGTGTATAGTGTTGGTTGGAGGTCTTGTGCAGTGAAGAAGTCCTGCTCGAACTTGTGCATGAAAATGTTGGCGTATTGGGGTGCGAATTTGGTCCCCATGGCTGTTCCGTGTGTTTGGGTAAAGAACTGGTTCTCGAAGGTGAAGACATTGTGATCCAGGATGAAGCGGATGAGTTGTAGGATGGCGTCCGGAGATTGGCTGTTGTTGGTGTTGAGTATTGATGCTGTCGCAGCGATGCCGTCATCGTGGGGGATACTGGTGTATAGTGCCGAGACGTCCATCGTGGTGAGAAGTGTTCCTGGTTCAACTGGTCCGTGGGTACTGAGTTTTTGTAGGAAGTCTGTAGTGTCGCGACAGAAGCTGGGGGTTCCCTGTACGATGGGTTTCAGGATGCCCTCGATGTATCCAGAGAGGTTCTCACACAGGGTTCCGTTGCCTGATACGATAGGACGTCCGGGTGTGTTGGCTTTGTGTATCTTTGGGAGGCAGTAGAAGTCTCCCACGCGGGGAGTACGTGGGATGAGAGTGCGTAGGATGCTTTGAAGGTCTGGATCGAAGGTCTTGATCAGTTCGTTGAGCTGGTGGGTGTGTTCTTTGGTCGGATCTGCGGGTAACCGTCTGTAGTGTTCCTGGTTGTCCAGTTGTCGGTATGCTTCTTTGCAATAGTCCGTTCTGTTCTGTATGACTATGACTCCTCCTTTGTCCGCTGGTTTGATGACGATGTTGCGGTTGGTCTTGAGAGCGTTGATGGCGTTGCGTTGTGCTCGGGTGACATTCTGGACTGTCTTCTGAGTGTGGCTGATGAATCTGGCATTGATGCATTTCCTGACAGCTTGAGCATACATGTCCAGCTGAGGGCAGCGACCCTCCGGAGGAGTCCAGTTTGACTCTTTCCTCTTCGGTTGCTGTAGGATAGAGGGGTTTAGGGAGGCAGTTCCAAAGCTTAGGGCCTAGGCAGCTGAAGGCACAGCCGCCAATGGTGGAGCGATTAAAATCGGGGCTGTGCAAGAGGATATAATTGGGGGAGCGCAGAGATCTCGGAGGGTTGTAGGGCTGAAGGAGGTTACAGAGATAGGGAGGGGCGAGGCCATGGAGGGATTTGTAAACAAGGATGAGAATTTTAAAATCGAACCAGGAGCCAATGTCGGTCAGCAAGCACAGGAGTGATGGATGAACGGGACTTGGTGCGAGTTAGGATATGGGCAGCAGAGTTTTGGATGAGCTCAAGGTTATAGAGGGTGGAAGATGGGACGCCAGCTAGGAGAGCATTGGAATAGCTAAATCTAGAAATAACGAAGGCATGAATGAGGGTTTCAGCAGCAGATGAGCTGAGGCAGAGACGGGCTATGTTATGGAGGTGGAAGTAGGCGGTCTTGGTGATGGAGCAGATATGTGGTGATAAAGCGAATCGTTTTTTAAAAAAAACACTTTGCCACAGTGCATTCACACGATCCTTTGATCTCTGTAAGCTGGGTTCAATCTGGCAGAGACAGATGGGATGAAAGTCCGCTGTCAGTGCCTGTATGGGACAGCCTCACCTTGGTTAACCTTGCAAAACTGCCCATAAGTCAGCACTAAGAATAACAACATTTGACATAAGGGTGATGGTGAATGGAAATGTAGCACTGGTACAGGCATGATGGGGCTATGATACTTTCGGCCTGTGCTATACCTCACCTGGCAGTGGTCGGCGGTGATATTGGGTGCCAAAAGTAGAAAGGTTCCCTCTTCACCTGCACTGACCTCGGTTTGAGCTCTTTTTAAAAAAAAAATCAGCATGGAGCTTTATTTATTGGTGGGTTTTTTTCTTGAGAAGTCAGCCATTATTGTCCCTCATGGTGTACAACTGATAGTGAAGAAAAAAATGGCTTCCATTTATATACCACCTTTCACAACCTCAGGACACCCCAAAGCATTTTATAAAGTGTAGTCACTGTTGTAATGTAGGAAATGCAGCAGCTAATTGCGCCCAGCAAGGCCCTACGTGTGATAATGACCAGATGATCTGTTTTAGTGATACTGGTTGCAGAATAAATATTGGCACCAAGGAGAACTCCCCTGTTCTTCTTCGAAATAGCCCCATAGATCTTTTATGTTCACCCAAGAGGGCCTCAGTTTGGCATCTTATCTGAGAGATGGCACCTCTGATAGTGCAGCACTCCCTCAGCACTACACTGGCATATCAGCCTAGATTTTGTGCTCAAGAGTGGGGCTTGAGCCCACAACCTTCTGGCTTAGAGGTGACAGTGCTACCCACTGAGCCACGGCTGACTTAAGTTTGTTACGGAAATTAGTTTAAGAAATTGAGAGTCTACAATGGGCCTGTCAAGTATTACTGATCAAGTGACTATCCTTGGGGATGGTAAATGGGGTTTCTCCAAGGTTCCACACCTGGTAAGGGAAGTCTCAGTCATCCAATACCTCAACCAGGCAAGTTTTCAATACTCCAGGACACCATTATTGATTGACCAGCCAGCCTGGCTCATTATTGGGATGTCATAGGGGCTGATCATCCTCCCACTCTGCTCCCAATAGACCTGCAAGCCGATGCCCTAATAGGTAAGGTGGTCCTACGCTGGACAAGCAATGGGAAACCTACCGGTGCTCGGCGCTGATAGTCACTAAGCCTTGGCTGTTGTCAAACTGTGCTTAAGCGCTCTGCACTTGGATAGGTTGGTGTGTCCCAATAAGTGGGAGAGTGTGCACTCTATATTGGGCAAACAGAAACTCAACCTGCGTAAATTTCTCACTAGTTTGGTTTGACAACTCTTGCAGAAACCTGTGTTATACACCCAACTAACCAAAAAAGCCTCACATATACAGATTTAAAAATGCAACCTATTTTAATGTATCTCAGTCCTAAAACTAAACCCAACTCTATATATTTTAATGAGTTTGTACTACCTTGCTCTTTTTGATTATGAATTTCACTCCTAACATTTTGCCAATCAGTGTGGTAAGATTTTTGTGAAAGGTGTTTAGCTACTATGGAACAGAACAACTTACATTTATACATGAAATATCCCAAAGTGCTTCATAGGGGAGGGAGAGAAGAGAGTGAGTGATGAGCAGGAGTTAGGGGAGGTGATGAGGTCAAAAGGGTAAGTTTTAAGAAGGTTTTTGAAGATGGGGAGTGAGGAAGAAGAGGTTTGACATAGACAAAAGAACTTGAATTTATATAGCGCCTTTCGAGACCTCAGGACATCCTAAAGCGCTTCACAGGCAATACTTTTGAAGTGTAGTCATTGTTCTAACGCGGCAGCCAATTTGCGCACAGCAAGGTTCCACAAACAGCAATGAAATAAATGACCAGATAATGTGTGTATTAGTGGTGCTGGTTGAGGGACAGGACACCGAGGGGAACTCCCCTGCTCTTCTTCAAATAGGGCCATGGGATTTTTTAATGTCCACCTGAGAGGGCAGACGGTCTAATGTCTCACCTGAAAGAAAGTACTGCACTCGGAGTGAATAGAAACAAAAATATAGTAAGAGTGGTCAACTGGGGTCACTCTTTAGCATTGCACGTGGCCCAAGAAGGCTATCTGTCTGATCCAAAAAAGGTGAAGAGATGGTTTACAATTTTTCTTTTTTGTTTGAGTATCAAACGGTGTGATGTTGCCCATTCTTGCCAACACTGATGATCTCTGGTTACACCAAAGTAAATGGAAAGTAAAAAGTTACAGTAAGTGTGAGTGGGTTCTTTTTGGAGTGGATTCATGCCCTTTTGGACCCTGTTGCCATAGGAATGAGGTAAAACCATTGGCAAGAGACAGAAAGCAGAGAGTGGTGGTGAACGGTTGTTTTTCAGACTGGAGGGAAGTATACAGTGGTGTCTCCCAGGGATCGGTATTAGGACCACTGCTCTTTTTGATATATATTAATGACCTGGACTTGGGTATAGAGGGTATAATTTCAAAGTTTGCAGATGACATGAAACTCAGAAATAATGTAAACAGTGAGGAGGATGGTAACAGACTTCAGGAGGACATAGACAGACTGGTGAAATGGGCAGACACATGGCAGATGAAATTTAATGCAGAGAAGTGTGAAGTGATGCATTTTGGTAGAAAGAATGAGGAGAGTCAATGTAAACTAAATTATACAATTTTAAAAGAGTTATTTGAACAGAGAGACCTGGGGGTGTATGTACACAAATCTTTGAAAGTGGCAGGACAAGTTGAGAAGGCTGTTGAAAAAGCATATGGGATCCTGGGCTTTGTAAACAGAGGTATAGAGTACAAAAGCAAGGACGTTATGCTAAACCTTTATAAATCACTGGTTAGGCCCCAGCTGGAGAATTGTGTCCAATTCTGGGCACCGCACTTTAGGAAGGATGTCAAGGCCTTAGAGAGGGTGCAGAGGAGATTTACTAGAATGGTACCAGGGATGAGGGACTTCAGTTATGTGGAGAGACTGGAGAAGCTGGGGTTGCTCTCCTTAGAACAGAGAAGGTTAAGGGGAGATTTGATAGAGGTGTTCAAAATCATGAAGGGTTTTGATGGAGTAAATAAAGAGAATCTGTTTCCAGTGGCAGATGGGTCAATAGTCAGAGGACACAGATTTACGGTAATTGGCAAAAGAACCAGAGGCGAGATGAGGAGAATTTATTTTTACGCAGCGAGTTGTTATGATCTGGAATACACTGCCTGAAAGGGCGGTGGAAGCAGATTCAATAATAACTTTCAAAAGGGAATTGGATAAATACTTGAAGGGGAAAAATTTGCAGGGCTGTGGGGAGTGGGGCTAATTGAATAGCTCTTTCAAAGAGCTAGTACAGGCATGATTGGCCGAATGGCCTCCGTCTGTGCTGTATCAGTCTATGATTCTAAGTACTTCTAGGCTGGAGATTGGAACTCCTGACCTAAGTTTTTATACATACAGTTGCAGATAACTAAAAAAAACATTCCTCTTCTCTGGCACAACTTGTCTCTGTGGTTAAGGAAACTAGATAAAAATGAGAAATGTACGGATGTCCTTACCCATAATTCTCCCAACTCAATGTATGGAAGAACGGCGCCCCCATCAGCTCCTCCTTTGATAGGGGGTGACCCAGCGGTCCAATCCAACATTTAGAGGGAACAGGCGAGGTGCCGTTGGCTTTAACTGGCAAATCCAGAAGGAAAACCTTGTATTAGCCCAAATCCACCCAATAAGGTCATACTCTGTGCCTTCATTCCGTATAAAAGACACTTCAAACAAGTTATTTTTATTTATTCTCTGGATTGTCTCTATTCTGGCACACTCGCAGGGCGACCTTCAACCCCACAGACATTATCTCATAGGAACAGGAGAAGGCCAATCTGCCCCTCGGCCCATCCAATCAGATCATGGCTGATCTGCACCTCAATTCCATCTACCTGCCTTTGCTCCGTACCCCTTGATACCCTTAACTAACAAAAATCTATCAATCTCAGTCTTCAATTGACCCCCCAGCATCCACAGCATTTTGGGGGGAGAGAATTCCAAATTTCCACTTCCCTTTGTGTGAAAAAGTGCTTCCTGATTTCACTCCTGAACGGCCCGGCTCTAATTTTAAGATTGTGCCCCCTTGTCTATGATTCCCCCCACCAGAGGAAATAGTTTCTCTGTATCTACCCTATCGATCCTTTTGTCATTTTAAGCACCTCGATCAGATCACCCCTCAACCTTCTCCACTCAAGGGAATACAAGCCAAGTCAATGCAACCTGTCCTCATAATTTAACCCTCTAAGCCCCGGTATCATTCAAGTAAAGAAATTAAGGATAGTATCCGACTAAAAACAAGGACATATAAGGTAGCCAAACTTAGTGGGAGGATAGAAGATTGGGAAGTCTTCAAAAGACAGCAAAAAGTAACGAAAGGATTGATTAAGAAAGGGAAGATGGATTATGAAAATAAATTAGCAAAAAATATAAAAACAGATAGCAAGAGTTTCTACACTTATATGAAAAGAAAAAGGGTGGCTAAGGCAAACATAGGTCCTTTAGAGGATGAGACCGGGAAATTAATGGTGGGAAACATGGAGATGGCAAAAATGCTGAACAAATATTTTGTTTCAGTCTTTACGGTAGAGGACACTAAGAATATCCCAACACTGGACAAACAGGGGGCTCTAGGGGGGGAGGAGCTAAATACGATTAAAATCACTAAGGAATTGGTACTCAGTAAATTAATGGGACTCAAGGCGGATAAATCCCCTGGACCTGATGGCTTACATCCTAGGGTCTTGAGGGTCTACATTAATGACTTGGATATGAATGTAAAAGGTATGATCAGTAAGTTCGCTGATGATACAAAAATTGGTAGGGTGGTAAATAGCGAGGAGGATAGCCTCAGTCTGCAGGACGATATAGATGGGTTGGTCAGATGGGCGGAACAGTGGCAAATGGAATTTAACCCGGAAAAGTGCGAGGTGATGCACTTTGGAGGGACTAACAAGGCAAGGGAATACACAATGAATGGGAGGACCCTAGGCAAGACAGAGGGTCAGAGGGATCTTGGTGTGCAAGTTCACAGATCCCTGAAGGCGGCGGAACAGGTAGATAAGGTGGTAAAGAAGGCATATGGGATACTTGCCTTTATTAGCCGAGGCATAGAATATAAGAGCAAGGAGGTTATGATGGAGCTGTATAAAACACTGGTTAGGCCACAGCTGGAGTACTGTGTGCAGTTCTGGTCGCCACACTACAGGAAGGATGTGATCGCTTTGGAGAGGGTGCAGAGGAGATTCACCAGGATGTTACCAGGGCTGGAGCGCTTCAGCTATGAAGAGAGACTGGGAAGATTGGGTTTGTTTTCCTTGGAGCAGAGGAGGCTGAGGGGGGACATGATTGAGGTGTACAAAATTATGAGGGGCACAGATAGGATGGATACTAAGGAGCTTTTTCCCTTCGTTGAGGGTTCTATAACAAGGGGACATAGATTCAAGGTAAAAGGCGGGAGGTTTAGAGGGGATTTGAGAAAGAACTTTTTCACCCAGAGGGTGGTTGGAGTCTGGAACTCACTGCCTGAAAGGATTGTGGAGGCAGGAACCCTCACAACATTCAAGAAGCATTTGGATGAGCACTTGAAATGCCATAGCATACAAGGCTACGGACCAAATGCTGGAATATGGGATTAGAGTAGACAGGGCTGATGGCCGGCGCGGACACGATGGGCCGAAGGGCCTCTATCCGTGCTGTATAACTCTATGACTCTATGACTCTATAACTCTATGACTCTATGAAGTGGCAGTAGGGATTGTGGATGCTTTGGTAATAATTTTCCAAAATTCTCTGGACTCAGCAAAGGTCCCGGCAGATTGGAAAACTGCTAATGTAACACCCTTATTTAAAAAGGGTAGTAGGCAGAAGGCTGGAAATTATAGACCAGTTAGCCTAACATCTGTGGTGGGTAAAATTTTGGAGTCTATTATTAAGGAGACAGTAGCGGAACATTTGGATAAACATAATTTAATAGGACAAAGTCAGCATGGCTTTACGAAGGGGAAGTCATGTCTGACAAATTTGCTTGAGTTCTTTGAGGACATAACGTACAGGGTGGATAAAGGGGAACCAGTGGACGTAGTGTATTTAGACTTCCAGAAGGCATTCAACAAGGTGCCACATAAAAGATTATTGCTCAAGATAAAGAATCACTGGATTGGGGGTAATATTCTGGCATGGGTGGAGGATTGGTTATCTAACAGGAAGCAGAGAGTTGGGATAAATGGTACATTCTCGGACTGGCAACCTGTAGCCAGTGGTGTTCCGCAGGGGTCGGTGCTGGGTCCCCAACTCTTTACAATCTATATTAACGATTTGGAGGAGGGGACCGAGTGTAACATATCAAAGTTTGCAGATGATACAAAGATGGGAGGGAAAGTAGAGAGTGAGGAGGACATAAAAAACCTACAAGGGGATATAGACAGGCTGGGTGAGTGGACGGAGATTTGGCAGATGCAATACAATATTGGAAAATGTGAGGTTATGCACTTTGGCAGGAAAAATCGGAGAGCAAGTTATTATCTTAATGGCGAGAAACTGGAAAGTACTGCAATACAAAGGGATCTGGGGGTCCTCGTGCAAGAAAATCAAAAAGTTAATTTGCAGGTGCAGCAGGTGATCAAGAAGGCCAACGGAATGTTGGCTTTTATTGCTAGGGGGATAGAATATAAAAACAGGGAGGTATTGCTGCAGTTATATAAGGTATTGGTGAGACCGCACCTGGAATACTGCATACAGTTTTGGTCTCCATACTTAAGAAAAGACATACTTGCTCTCGAGGCAGTACAAAGAAGGTTCACTCGGTTAATCCCGGGGATGAGGGGGTGGACATATGAGGAGAGGTTGAGTAGATTGGGACTCTACTCATTGGAGTTCAGAAGAATGAGAGGCAATCTTATTGAAACATATAAGATTGTGAAGGGGCTTGATCGGGTGGATGCGGTAAGGATGTTCCCAAGGATGGGTGAAACTAGAACTAGGGGGCATAATCTTAGAATAAGGGGCTACTCTTTCAAAACTGAGATGAGGAGAAACTTCTTCACTCAGAGGGTAGTAGGTCTGTCGAATTTGCTGCCCCAGGAAGCTGTGGAAGCTACATCATTAAATAAATTTAAAACAGAAATAGACAGTTTCCTAGAAGTAAAGAGAATTAGGGGTTATGGGGAGTGGGCAGGAAATTGGACATGAATTTAGATTTGAGGTTAGGATCAGATCAGCCATGATCTTATTGAATGGCGGAGCAGGCTCGATTGGCCTACTCCTGCTCCTATTTCTTATGTTCTTATGTTCTTATTCTGAATTCTGCATTTTAAATGTCTGTTCACTACTGTACGAGATGAAAAGATCCCTTACTTCCGTGTGCCTACTTTTATTAGCAATAGGTTAATAGTCAATGTCATAACTTTTCACTTGGGAAGGAAAAGGATTAAACATCTGTTGCATCTGTACACAGCTTGCCCAGTGGAGACAATCCATAGCGGTGGGAGACCAAGCCCTTAATAAAGTGGTGGCATTGGTAATCTGGTTAATTTTAGAGCTTGATAATATTGCAAACTTTTCTGTTAGTTAATGTCTTCTCTCAAGAATTACAAAATAAGATCATCCAGCTCCCGAAATATGCTAGCTATGGAGCCGCATGATGCAAATCTGTTAATTCTTTCTATGTTCTTTCAGTGCCCCCAGAGAACGTACAAAGTTGGGAAGAAAGTTGAGACATCTCAAATAAAAACCTCTCTGGATCTGGGAGGAAGGGGAATAATCCCAAAGGAACCGCCATTAATCTCAGCATGCATCAAGGGAGACCACAGCTGATGAGATCACTGGCTTTAGGCATGCCAGTAATGGGTCCATAACCATTACATAATAACTAGCTCTCAGCGAGCTCAACTGGCCCACGAGGGAGAATGGAAACTAACCTGGCCATGAATACTTTGGCAAGGATTCATGAATCTGAGTTAATGTTGGAGATGAGCCAAGACCCACACAAGAGAGCATCCCTAATCTCCTTGGGAAGGGTTACTAGTTGGACTAGTTATTGACTGTACTGTAGAGTTGAACATTTCCAGTAACACAGGCAGTAGAAGAATGCATCTCCTGTACAAAATATTGAGGGGCCTTCCTCTAAGCACCTTTTTGGTTCACGAAGAATGCTCCAATATCCATTTTTTGCCAACCATTAAAAACAAGACAGATTTTGAAGGATGTCACTGAGATGTACAATGCACAGCAATACTGACAGAGGACGTGAAGGGCACTGTAAAAATGCAGAATCCTTCTTTTATTTTCCAGGGTTGAAGGGTAACAAATCTAAAGACAGGTTTACATTAACCCGCTGTCTTGTTGGATAACCAACCTTCCCATTCCCCAACTCCCTTCTCCAGCATTGCCACCCACCTGTTTCTGAATCAATCTGGCTTCTAGTTTGGACTGTGTAGAAATCTCTGAAATGTAAACCAACCCCGTACCCAATCTCTATTTGTGTTTTTAATCAGAGTTCACCCACCGGGAGTTCAGCACTTCTGTCCAGCCCTGTACAGTTTGGGTTTAATTGGGGACCCACCCACTTTCCTGCAGTCACTCCAGCCTCTGCTGAATAGGACAGTAGGGGGGCAGGGGTTAAGTTTTTTTTTTAAATAACAAATAAAAATTCATTTTTTGGGTTGTTTTGATGCTCGTTAAATGAAGCAAACATTTTGCCTCGATATCTACAACAAACAATCTAAGGGATTTGTCTACATTTTAAAAAAATTATTAATTCTCAGGGTGTGGCAAGGCCAGCATTTACTGTCCATCTACTAGTTGCCCCTGTTTTGATACAGCTGAGTGATTTACCTGGTCACTTCAGAGTCTACTACTTTGGCATGAGACTGTTGTTCCCTATAAGCCAGGCCAGGTAAGGACAGCAGGTTTCCTTCCACTAAAGGGCATCAGTGAACCAGTTGGGTTTTCATGACATTCCAACAACTTTATGGTCACTTTTACTGATAACAGATTTTATTTTTCCAGATTTTTGGTTTACATTGCCATAAGTGGGATTTGAACTCATGGTCTCTGGATTGTTACTAGCCCAGTAACATAACCAATGCACTACCTACCCCAGCAATGCATAAACATAATTGATGGGGTCACATTCAGGCATCTAATGGATCTGCAGTTAGTCACTGGACACTGGCTAGTCTCACCTGTAAGGAATGGCCACAATTCTACCCCAGTATGAGTCAGTACCTTCAGGAAGTGGGGGGGGGGGGGGGAACTAGACAACAAAAAATTAATAACCACCCAAAATATGAGGGTGAGAAGAAAATGACAGTCATATTAGAAAAAGAACAGAGAAGGGATTAGTGACCACTGATTCCTATTGGCAAGGCCAATCATTGATAGCCATTCACACATCTTGTATGTTAATTTGCATTATTAGTTTGGATTAATTGAAGATCTTTAAACAATTACGTGGCACCAGACAGGAAGTGAAGGCAGATTATTGGAATTGAAATTCTGTCACGAGGAAAATCAAACACAACAAAAAATACCTGATGAGGTGATTTTATTAAACGATAGGTGCATGGCAGTATTGCTCTCTGTGGTGGAACAGGCTGCCCAGACACACCATCCAGTTTATAAATAAAGAACAGCCACATGGAGACTATACCAGGGAGCTGGGAAAACTGTGTGTGTTAGCAGAAGATCATATTCAAATATATTGGTACTTGTAAATAAATGTGCACAATAATTCCAAATGCAGTTTAATTAGGAAGGAACCGATTTGTCCTGGTCTCAAATTACAATGATAAAAGGTAACTAAAGCTTTAATCAGCACCCTGAGCCTCCTTATTGAACTGTTTACCCACCTCCCCAATCTCTAATCTTCTTCCTACTCACTGGGACTCCGTGCCCGGTACTATTTACTCCAGGAAGTAGTGCTGCGGTCTCCATGGTGGAGATATAAAGAGCTGGCGGGATTTGTGTCGGCCAAATAGAGCTCTAATAAAATATAAAAATAAAAAAAAGGGGGGAAAAGGGAAAAAAAGGTGTCTTTAAAGTGAAGCATCAACAGGACGGCGTCTGGTAACAGCGGTTAGTGAGAGTTTTATTTCTCAAGATTTTTTTTTAAATGTTGCAATGAGAAGATTCTGTAGAAAGGAACTAAAAGTGGAGTTGGGTTTGGTTCCAAGTCAATCCAGAGAGAGAGAGAGAGAGAAAATGGGAAGTTTTGGGAAATGTTTCTCTCCATGGGTCCCATTGGCTTCCTGTTTCCCAACATGGATCACATTGGCCTTGAGTTGAGTTGAGTTGAGTTCCATTACCTTAAGACCGAGGACCTCTGACTGGTCTTCTGGGAAGGTCCGTTTGAAATTCCTTCACATCTGTTTTTCTTCTTTTTTTATATAAACAAATAAGCAGCCCGCACCAGGGATTAGTTGAGTGACCGGATATCTTGGTGTGGAGAGTGGATCGCGGGAAGGGACCTGAGACTGGGTGGCTCATTGGCTCATTGACGAGGTTTTTCATGGACCGTCTTTGTAATAAGGGCTCGGTTCACCGAGAAATGCGTTGAGACTTAAGCAAACGTTATTGAATGAGTTCACTCCAGTACGTTTGGGGAGGGGAAGGGGACTTGTTCAAGTGAATCGTGTCTACTGCAAGATAGATTTTTTTTTTGTACTTCATATTCACAACACAGTGAAGCTCTCTCTACACTACCTTGAACTGTCAAAAAAGAACAATTGTTCATCCACCGCCCATCTTTGTATCTCTTTGATTAGTCCTTCATTATGGGTGGATTTGGGCCCAGGGTTTTGGTCTAACTCCTTTCATTGGAGTCCTTAATCCTATGTATCGGGGCTGGATTTGAGCAAAAATTCCCAGTGGTGAAAGGATAGTGTGTTAACTACTGCATCATTCAGCCCCCTTTTTCCTAGTTGTTTTCTTTGAACAATGGATGTTTGGGGAGGGGGTGGAGTGGAGGAGGGAGGGAGGGAGAAGAGAGACTGGCCTGGAGGAATGAGTGAATCTCCCCTCTGTCCTGATAACGATTGAGAATATCTTGCTCCTTTCAGTCTTTTTCTAGGACTTATTGCAGTCTAACTACATGTGTCCTTTTTATAACAGCAGATGCACCCAGAGTGGGCCTGAGGTGCTGCAGTGGCCAGAGGTTGTTCATTGGTCACAGCGTTTCTATGCTGAGTTTCGGAGGGATGAGTTATTTCGATTGCCTGTGAATGCAGCCACCACTGGTCTGCCCCTTCTTGCTCCCTTGGCTTAATTTTCAGTGATGTTCTGTTTTTTTTAAATGAATGGTATCAATGTTCACCTGTACGTGTCAAAAAATTTAAACATCTGGGTGTTCACAGGGTCTCGTACAAAAAGTAACAATCAGTGGGCAAAGTAAATTGAAGCTATTATTTTTAATGTGAATGAGTTTGACCTTTAATTTTGAATGATAGGTTCTCTCTTCCTTGGTTGATGAACAGTGCAGACTGAACCATGTTAATATCGATCACCTCGTTGTGTGTTTCATGGGTATTTTCCTCCCTCCAATTTCCTTTAATCTCCAGTAACTGTTGACTCTTTGCTGGGCTACAGGACCACAGTTGCTAGCCACTCATTCACGTGAGCCTAAATAGTCAGTGTTTGGCAACTGTTGAACTGTGGGGGCATCACGGCTGAGCCTGACCTTGTTCTTGCCTGATGAACACTTTCCAGCAGGGCGTCTCTGGATAGTGATCAGGGGGAGCCTTTGGTTTTGACTTGGGGCGATACCCAGCCAACTGAGAACCTGGTCACTCCATCTCCTCCGTCGCCCCCGCCCCCCCACCAAAAGAAACCCCGTGATGGGCTTTGAAACCAAGTCTGAGATGAAAAGTGGAATGTTATGAGACAAAGCATCGAACAGCCCAGTACCTGCAGTGCACTGAGAAAACTTCAGCATGTCTTCTGATTGCATCTGCCTGTTTCCCAAAGATAACTTCTATTGAAATGTCTTGTAGAATTGAGCTGCCGCCAAGAATGAATGCGAGTGGCCCGGGCTACCCGATTTCCTCACTGTACGTCGGGGACCTGCACCATGATGTCACTGAAGCAATGCTGTATGAAAAGTTCTCCCCTGCTGGAGCGATCATGTCCATCCGAGTGTGCAGGGATATGGTCACACGCCGATCGCTCGGGTATGCCTACATCAACTTCCAGCAACCCGCTGATGGTGAGTGGCGGTCTAAGGGATTCGTCATACAGGTCATGCTCGGAGGGCTTGTTCATGCCACGAAGGAGTGATGAAGCTTCCAAAGTTATTTCCCAGTTACCTGTAGGGTGAATCTTCAATAACTTGTACACCAGATAACGCCCGTTTAGTGTCCCTTAAGTATGAACTGCTCTCGCACAAGTATTGGCCCAAATCGAAAGAACGAACTTGCATTTATATAGTGCCTTCCACAACTTCAGGATGTCCCCATAGCCAGTGAAAGTACTTTTGAAGTGTAGTCACTGTTGTAAAGTAGGAAACGTGGCAGCCAATTTGCGCACAGCAAAGTCCTACAAACAGCAAAGTGATAATGATCAGATAATCTGTTTTACTGATGTTGGTTGAAGGGTAAATATTGACCAGGGCACCGGGGAGAACGTCCCTGCTCCTCCTCGAAGTAGTGCCAGGGGATCTTTTGCTTCCACGTGAGGGCAGATGGGGCCTCGGTTTAACATCTCATCTGAAAGACGGCACTCCCTCAGTACTGCACTGGAGTGTCAGCCTGGATTATGTGCTCAAGTCTCTGGAGTGGGTCCTTCTGACTCAGAGGCGAGAGTGCTACCAACTGAGCCATGGCTGACAAACTGTTAGTCTAGCGGGGAATCAAGACTGAGTGCAGCCTTCGGGTGAAGCAGGGTTTGAGGCGCACAGACATAAATCAATCTACATTTTAAAGCTACGTGTTCTGTCCTTACTTTTAAACAGTGTTTGATTTTTATATTATTTGAACGTGTGGTGATTTGGGAAACCGAGAAGTAGCATTGGTTTGAGCAGAGGCGTTTCTCTTGAGCACAGGCTGAGTCGTCGGGAGATTCAAATCTGCAGTGCTGTAGCACCACCACTGGTAGGGAGGTACAATTACAGCGTGACCAGTTTACATAGACAGTTTCCATTATAAATATAGACACAGGAAAATTATGATTTTGGGGTGGGGGGGTTGATAATTGACTAAACAGACTCATTTCATGTGGGATTCTTGCACTCAGCAAAAAGGAGAACTTTATCCCAGTACTTGGGAGTGAAAGTAAGTTACAACACCCAGGCCCCAACATATACATAATTGGGGAAATTCATACAGGATTCCCTCTCTTATTGGTGGACATAGGGTCCTCCTGCCTATTTCAACTGGGGTTAATCAGTAAAACAAAAGCAAAATACTGCAGATGCTGGAAATCTGAAATAAAAACAGAAAATGCTGGAAAACATTCAACAGGTCAGGCAGCATCTGGAGAGAGAGAGAGAGAGAGAGAGAGAAACACATTTCAGGTTGATGACCTTTCGTGGGGTTAATGGGTGTTGCTTGAAGCACCCAAGGGGTCGGTGCTGGGTCCAATTTTGGTCTGTGTGTGTATTGGTGATTTGGACTTGGGGACAGGGAGCCTGAATGTGATGTTTACTGATGGCACAAAGGAAAACAGGAGGATTGCAATAGTTTTCTAGAGGGAATGGGCAGACAGGTGGTAGATGCAATTTAATGTGGACTAAGTGTGAGCTCATTGATTTTTTTTTTTTGTAAACCCCAATTCTCGTTTTTCCTGCCAATCAACAGAAAGGTGCTGCTGGGGTGTGGATGAACAGAGAGACTTTGGGGTTCAACCATATAATTCCTTGAAAGTGAGAGGACAGGTAGACAAACCATTAAAAAAAAAATTGCATTTTGGCTATAAATGGGAGCATATTTTTACAAGAGTAAAGAAGTAATAATGAACTTGTACAAGACAATGGTTAGGCCACAATTAGAGCACTGTGAAGATTTGGTTGCTCTATTATAGAAAGGACATGAAAGCCATTCAGTGTAGATTCAACCAGGCAATGTGAGGGATCGAATACTATAGTTATGAAAAGAGACTTGGAACTATTTCTATTGAAGGGGTGAAGGCGAAGAGGTTTTTAAGATTTATGAAGGGTTTTGATAGAGTAAACAGGGGAAGACTATTTTTCCTGGTTAGAGAATCAATGAGGAAGGCTCATCAATGTAAGAGTCACTGCGAGTGAGGAGAGAGGTTTGGAGATAATATTTTTTGCAGAGGTTTGTTGGCGTATGAAATGTTTTGCCACAGGGTGTGGTTGAAACAGGACCCTTGTGCCTTTTTAAGTGAAAAGTGGATAAATATTTGAAGTAGAGGTAGGTATGGGGAGAGCAGGGTGCATTGGGATTATTTTTGGATTGCTTTAGCAAAGAGCCAGCATAGACACGATGGGCCGAATGATCTCTACTGTTAAATTCTATGGTTTGGCATCAGCTCAAGTATCGCCCAGTGTTAAGTCACTAGTCACGTTGAAGAACTAGCTGAGCTGCATCATGCGAGCAGTGATTTTTATCTTCCTTCCTTCTCTCTCCAGCGGAACGTGCTCTCGACACTATGAATTTCGAGGTAATTAAAGGCAGGCCGGTCCGTATTATGTGGTCCCAGCGTGACCCTTCCCTGCGCAAGTCCGGAGTGGGAAACATCTTCATAAAAAACCTGGACGAATCCATTGATAACAAGGCTTTGTACGATACGTTCTCTGCTTTTGGAAACATTCTGTCCTGCAAGGTAAGACCCTCGGTTGGGAGGTGGGGGGGGTTTAACAAGGTGTCCTGTACCTTCCAGCCATTGTCTTTGGGCCCTGCCACAAACTCTGTTCCCTAGCCACCAACTCCATCCCTCTCCCTGGTCACTGTCTGAGGCTGAACCAGACCGTTTGCGACCTTGGCGTCCTATTTGACCCCGAGATGAGCTTCCGACCAAATATCCGCTCCATCACCAAGACCGCCTACTTCCACCTCCGTAACATCGCTCGTCTCCGCCCCTGCCTCAGCTCATCTGCTCAAACCCTCATCCATGCCTTTTGTTACTTTTGGATTTGACTATTCCAATGCTCTCCTGGCCGGCCTCCCGTCTTCCACCCTCCGTAAACTTGAGCTCATTCAAAACTCTGCTGCCCGTATCCTAACCTGCACCAAGTCCCGTTCTCCCATCACCCCCTGTGCTCGCTGACCTACATCGGCTCCCAGTCCGGGAATGTCACGATTTTAAAATCCTCATCCTTGTTTTCAAATCCCTCCGTGGCCTCGCCCCTCCCTATCTCTGTAACCTCCTCCAGCCCTACAGCCCTCCGGGATCTCCGCGCTCCTCCAATTCTGGCCTCTTGCGTGTCCCCAATTTGAATCACTCCAGAAGGCCGTGCCTTCAGCTGCCTGTGCCCTAAGCTCTAGGATTCCCTCCCTAAACTTCTCTGCCTCTCTCTCCCCCTTTTTAAGATTCCTTAAAACCTACCTCTTTGACCAAGCTTTTAGTCACCTGTCCTAATATCTCCTTATGTGGCTCAGTGTCAAATTTTGTTTGATCGTTCCTGTGAAGCGTCTTGGGATGTTTTACTACGTTAAAGGTGCTATATAAATGCAAGTTGTTGTTTGGGCTCCCAACCAGAAAGCTTGAAGATGAATCTTACTTTGATATGTAAAGAAAGAAAGAACTTGCATTTATATAGCGCCTTTCACAACCTCAGGATGTCCCAAAGCGCTTTACAGTCAATGAAGTACTTTTGAAGTGTAGTCACTGTTGTAATGTCGGAAATGCAGCAGCCAATTTGTGCACAGCAAGATCCCACAAACAGCAATGTGATAATGACCAGATAATCTGTTTTTTTAGTGATGTTGGTTGAGGGATAAATATTGGCCCAGGACACTGGGGAGAACTCCCCTGCACTTCATTGAAATAATGCCATGGGATCTTTTACATCCACCTGAGGGGGCTGGAGGGGCCTCGGTTTAGCATCTCATCCGCAAGACGGCACCTCCGACAGTGTAGCACTCCCTCAGTACTGCACTGAAGTGTCAGCCTGGATTACGTGCTCGAGGCTCTGGAGTGGGACTTGAACCCACGACCGTCTGACTCGGGCAAGAGTGCTGCCCACTGCGCCTCGGCCGACACCGTGCGGATCAGTGCTGTCCAATAGAAATCACTGACTAGCCACAGGTGTGGCTGTGGTGAGACTGTTTTAGCCGCGAGCATTAATTTTAGTGGAAAACGCCTTACGCACAATCCAGGTAAATGTACTTCACGTGCATATTTACTTAACAAGTGACCAAGGGAGTAAAGCAGCCACAGTGATCAAGAGACACACTCTCATACTCTCTGCTTTTTGTCTCTCCATTTTACCAACAAACGCACAAAGGTTAAAGTTCGCATGCACACACAGTGCAAACTTGAGTATTGAGATCACATGACCAACGATGGTGTCTGTTACTCATTTTTTATTTATTATCCAGAAATGCAATTGGCAACATCTGGATTCCCAGTTAGCCACATGTGGCTGGGACAAGACTGATGTAGATTTTGGGCTGGCTTGATGAAGCGGGGTTCAGGTGGGCAACTAGGCGGAGTCACTCACTGCGACAGGTCAATAGGGCAAGGAGAAAAGAATCAAACTTTCACCCTATGGATGTCTATAAGCCCAAGACTCTTGCAACTGCAGCTCAAACCTCCCAAGATTATGAAGGGAAAAGATCGATCCAGGCAAATTGTTCACTGGTAAAGGGTTCAGATACCGAGGGTGGGGGTCATATCTGGGTGGGGGGGGGGGGGGGGAAGAATGAAATAGGGGAGCTTGAAATTAGGGAGAGAAGTCTGACGAATTTTTATTTTTCCACCCAGAGGGTGATAGAATTGTGGAATAAGGGCATTGAGGAAGGTATGAATGGGTTCAGGAGACAATCTGATGTGATGCTGGAGAGAGAGGAGATGGTCCAGCAAAAGGATGCATAGGAACAGGAGGAGGCCATTCAGCCCCTCAAGCCTGTTCCACCTTTCAGTTAGATCACGGCTGACCTGTATCTTAACTCCATCTACTCGCCTTGGTTTCGTAACCCTTAATACCTTTGCCTAATGCTAAAGGGATCAAGGGATAGGGGGGGGGGAAAGCGGGAACAGGCTACTGAGTTAGACGATCAGCCGTGATCATTTTGAATGGCGGAGCAGGCCTGAAGGGCCGAATGGCCTACTCTTGCTCCTATTGTCTAAGATTTTTGTTAGAAACATAGAATCTATCGATCTCAGTTTTCAAATTTTCAATTGACCCCCAGCCTCAACAGCTTTTTGGGGGAGAGAGTTCCAAATTTCCACTCCCCTTTGTGTGAAGAAGTGCTTCCTGATATCACCCCTGAACGGCCTGGCTCTAATTTTAAGGTTATGCCCCCTTGTTCTGGACTCCCCCCACCAGAGGAAATAGGGTAGATAGAGAGAAACTATCAACTCCTTTAATCATCTTAAACACTTCAATTAGATCACCCCTTAATCTTCTATACTCAGGAGACTACAAGTCTTGTCTATGCAACCTGTCCTCATTATTTAACCCTGTTTGCCCCGGTATCATTCTGGTGAATCTGCGCTTTTATGGTTTCCAGCGGGTAAGAGAGGAGGGAAAAAAAAACCTCTTTTGAAATTTCCCTCTGTTGCAGGTGGTCAGTGACGAGAGCGGTTCAAAAGGCTACGGTTTTGTGCATTTCGAAACGCAGGAAGCTGCAAACCGTGCAATTGATACGATGAATGGAATGCTGCTTAACGATCGTAAAGTGTAAGCACGGTCTGTGAACTCGGGGAAAGTACGATACAGAGGAGGAGACGGTGGTGGGTGGAGAGACGGGCAAAGGGGAGGGTGGGGGAGAGAGAGAGAGATGTAACCGATCCCTTGAGAGGCCTGAGTGATTTTATCACTGTGCAATTCACGCAGTCCTTGGAGATGTTCAGAATGAGCCTGTACAAATGGATTGTAAACAAATGCAGCTGTATACACAACACACATTACCCTCGTCAACCCCCTCCGTTACTTGATCAAAGAACTCAAGCAAGTTACTCACAGGATATTCCTTTAACAAATCCATGCTGACTTTCATTTATTAGCCCACGCTTTTCTAAATGCCAATTTATTTTGTCCTGGATTATTGTCTAAGTTTCCCCATCACCGACGTTAGGCTGACTGACCTGTAATTGCCAGGTTTATCCCTCCCCCCTTTTTTGAACAGGGGTGTAACATTTGCAGTCCTCCAGTCCTCCGGCTCCATCCCTATATCTAAGGAGGATTGGAAAATTGTGGCCAGAGCCTCTGCAATTTCCACCCTTGCTTCCTTCAGTAACCGAGGATGTATCCCATCTGGACTGGGTGACTTTTTGTTTCAAATTTCCAGCATTGGCAGTTTTTTTTTTTTTTTGCTCGTTACTCTTGACCGTGGCTGTGTTGTAAGCAAAATAGTCGTTGGGTCAAGTGTCTTTGTTAACCTAAGGCCAAAGAGCTTTTTAAACAAAGTGTCTCATTGTTTTAAGTTGAAGTTGTCCCGTTCAGTATGTACACCCAGTCCTGGGTGCCCCCATCCTCTGTCTCCAGGTGTTCCCTGGTCCTGGGTGGGCGCCATGTCCTGCTCCCTGGTCCTGGGTGGGCCGCGTCCCGTCTCCAGGTACACGTGGTGCTGGGTGATGCATCAGTAGGCGGTTAGCACTTGAGGAAACTCCAGCCAGGTGAGTTGCCTTTCCACTTTGAGATTTGCCCTGCTATCCCTGATCCCCCCCCCACCAAACCTTAACCGTTATTCAATTGTCAACAAACCGGAGAAGAGTCAGCGTGATGGTTAATAAAATGATTTGTGAAAGAACCTGCTGTATCGATTTACAAAACCTCAGTGCCAAAGATTTAATCATGGTTCCCACTTCAATCTCAGTCCCTACAGAGCTACATTTACCCAACTAGGTCCAATATTCTCGAGCACCTCTGGATATAGCTCCGGCTAAATTGACACCTGCTTCCTGCTGCCTGGGCAATGTGCTCTTTGGCGGATCTGGGACACCTTGAGATTGGCTGGTGTGACAACTCGGACTGCATTATGTGCATGCTGACAGTTTATTTAAATCCCAGTAGGTTGGGGAGGACATGGGGCCATGTGTATAATAGGGTAGATGTTAGGCGTCCCAGAGAACAGGCAACTGGCTTGTTGGGTGAGTGCTGATTCACTCTGTACCTTTTGAGAGCTGGGCCTGAGATGGATTGGCCATGGATTTTTGATCTGGTTTTTTGCCTCTTGGGTAAACTACATGGCACCTAAGGGAGTGGGTGTCTCTTGCCCTGATGTGTAAGTCATCACATCTGTATGGGGCAGGTTAGATGTACCAGCTGGCCTTTTCCTGTCTGTGATGTTTTTGTATTTAAAAGAGAGAAAAAAAATTGCATTTCTGTAGTTCCTTTCACAAGCTCAGGACACCCCAAAGTGCTTTACAGCCAATTAAGTATTTTTTGAAGTGTGGCCGTTGTTGTAATGTTGGAAACGTGACAGTTAATCTGTGCACAGCAAGGTCCCACAAACAGTAATAAAATAAATGACCAGATAATTTTTTTTTTAGTGGTGTTGGTTGAGGGATAAATATTAGCCCAGGTCACCGGGGAGAACTCCCTTGTGGCTTCCTGCCGGTGATTGGTGGAACATTGTGTGACCAATTGTCCCATTGTGCATCGGATCCATGAGGAACTTGAGCTGCTTTTATCCCAACTCCGCTGCCTTCTGGGCTGCTCATTGTCCAGAATTGGTGAGTGATCCAGTCAATAGTGTTCCAGCCCAGCACCTCGTCCATCAGAGGTTGCGATCACTTGAGGATCGGCTGATCTACCTCAATGGAGGTAAAGTCTCTTCCGAGCTGAACTCCGGTCATCTTTTGATGAATCCCAAGAAGCCCTCTGGCTGAGGTCTTTGATATTGGGCGGAATTGCGTGTGTTGGGATGGAGGATCATCCTGTCGACATGGGACCCCCGTTTGTGTCTCCTGCTGGGACTTGTTCCGAGGAGAGTCCCTGACTTGATGCTGATGGAATTCTGGGTGGAGACAGCAGAGGTACATTACAGGGTCAAATAATGTGAGAATCTAATTAAAGTACTAAAATTTCAATCGCTCTACCTATGAGCAGTTATTTTAATCGGGGAGCCATTGATTGACGGCATGTGAAGAGTTTGCTGTTAATAACTTGATTTATGTTTGATCAGATTTCCCCCTGTTTGTGAATGATTGATTAATTTGGGGTTTGTGTTTGTAAAAGATTTGTGGGTCACTTCAAGTCCCATAAAGAGCGAGAGGCTGAATTTGGAAGCAAAGCTCTAGAATACACCAACATCTACATCAAGAATTTTGGAGAAGACATGAGCAGCACCAGACTGAGGGAGATCTTCAACGCATTTGGTGAGTTTGGGTTCTTTTGAAGACCAGAGCACTTCAATAAAACCACACCCAGCCTATATCCGCCAGCCACTGCACTCAGTGAGCTCGTGATACTCTACAGGGTGTCTGCTTGATCTGGTCACTTGTTCTTTTTGTGAGGAACGCTGTCGTTAGTTGCTGTAGGCTTCTTGCATTTAATGATCTCGCTTTTGGTTTCTCATTTCACTTCTCTTTCTCTCTTCTTCCCCTCCCCCCTAAATCCTCCATTTTTAAAGAAAGCCTCTCCACAAGGTATTGGGGTAAAGTACTTCATCCAAAAGGCAGTTCTTGTGTGGTCCTAGACAGTGTGTATCAGTAATCCCACTCCACCTCCTACACAAATCGTGGAGGAGCAGGGATTTCACAACCGATAGCAACTTGCATTTATATAGCGCCTTTAACGTAGTAAAACGTCCCAAGGCAAACAAAATTTGACACGAGCTGCATAGAGATATTAGGACAGGTGACCAAATACTTGGTCAAACATGTAAGTTTTAAGGAGTGTCTTAAAGGAGGAGAGAGAGGCGGAGAGGTTTAGGGAGGGAATTCCAGAGCTTGGGGCCCAGGCAGCTGAAGGCACGGCCGCCAATGGTGGAGCGATTAAAATCGGGGATGCGCAAGAGGCCAGAATTGGAGGAGGGCAGAGATCTCGGAGGGTTGTAGGGCTGGAGGAGGTTACAGAGATAGGGAGGGGGTGAGGCCATAGAGGGATTTGAAAACAAGGATGAGAATTTTAAAATCGAGGCCTTGCCGAACCGGGAGCCAATGTAGGTCAGCGAGCACGGGGGGTGATGGGTGAACGGGACTTGGTGCGAGTTAGGATGCGGACAGCAGAGTTTTTGATGCGCTCAAGTTTATGGAGGGTGGAAGATGGCAAGCCTGGTCCTGTTTCACTTAATGGTCACTTTCAGCAAGGGGTAACTGTGTTGGTCCCTTCAGTCTTTAGTTGTGTCAGGGTGAGCCTGTTTACAGTAGTGTACTCTCATTCTACGGTCCAGATCGTCAGCCAATCTTAAGGTTCCATTTCCTCTTTCAAGGAAAGACGCTGAGTGTTCGGGTAATGACTGATGAGAGAGGTCGCTCCCGGGGCTTTGGGTTTGTCAACTTTGAAAAGCACGAAGAAGCTCGAAAGGTGAGAATTTGAGTCAGTTTTTCCGAAGGGTGAGCTCCAGGGATGGAGCATTTCTAAAGGTCGTGGCCCTTCATAACTGGTAATCTGAGCCTCACATAAACATCGTAACCGAGGCCCAGGAGCGATTAGAGGAAATAATTGAGGGTGTATTGTGACCGTTTGTATATAAAATCCTCAACTACCAAACCTGAAGACCTGCGAAGAAGTTGCATTGTAAATGGCTTTCTTCGGTAGTCGGGTTTCACATTCTTCATTGAGTTCATAAAATCACACAGCACAGAAAGAGGCCATTCGGCCCATCGTGCCTGTGTCGGCTCTTTGAAAGAGCTATCCAATTAATCCCACTCCCCTGCTCTTTCCGCACAGCCCTCCAATTCCCTTTTGAAAGTTACTATTGAATCTGCTTCCACCGCCCTTTCAGGCAGCGCATTCCAGATCATAACAACTCGCTGCGTAAAACAAATTCTCATCTCCCCTCTGGTTACTCATTACCTCTTCTACCCGTGTAATAGTTCCTATTGACCAAGTGTGACCGGCCACTGTCCTGAATCCGACTTGTCCATCGATGACTCGTTATGTGGGAGGAGTTGGGCACTGGCCCATGTCTCGCGCTGATCTGAAACCACCAGTTGACAGACCTGAGCCTGAAGACTTGGGCTTCTCATAGTGAACGGTGCTTTCCGTACGGGAACGCTAGGCGTAGAAGGTTTCCAAAATCCCTCCTGTTTTATATATTTTTTTGTGTTTAGGCAGTGTCTGAGATGAATGGGAAAGAGATTAACAGCCGTGCTGTTTATGTAGGCCGTGCTCAGAAGAAGATGGAACGGCAGAATGAGCTGAAACGCAGGTTCGAGATGATGAAACAAGAGCGAATCAGTCGATACCAGGTCAGCAGTTCACCGGCTCGGGAATTGTGGTAAAATTCATATATCCATGAGGCATTGACTGCGCTTCACTGTAACTATAGTCCGTGTTCATCGAATAGAATTACAGAGCGCAAAAGGTGGCCGTTCGGCCCATCGTGTCTGTGCAGGCTCTTTGAACGAGCTATCCAATTAATCCCACTCCCCCTGCTCTTTCCACACAGTCCTTCAATTTTCTCTCCCTCCAATTCCCTTTTGAAAGTTACTATTGAAACTGCTTCCACCGCCCTTTCAGGCAGAGCATTCCAGATCATCACAACTCGCTGCATAAAACAAATTCTCCTCATTTCCCTCCCCTGGATTTTTTGCCAATTATCTTAAATCTGTGTCCTCTGGTTACTGACCCTCCTGCCACTGGAAACAGTTTCTCTTTATTTACTCTATCAAAACCCTTCATGATTTTGAACACCTCTATTATATCTCCCCTTAACCTTCTCTGCTCTAAGGAGAACAACCCCAGCTTCTCCAGTCTCTCCACATAACTGAAGTTCCTCATCCCTGGTACCATTCTAGTAAATCTCTTCTGCACCCTCTCCAAGGCCTTGACATCCTTCCTAAAGTGTGGTGCCCAGAATTGAGCACAATACTCCAGCTGAAGCCTAACCAGAGTTTTATAAAGGTTTAGCATGACTTCCTTGCTTTTGCACTCTATGCCTCTGTTTATAAAGCTCAGGATTCCATATGCTTATTTAACAGCCTTCTCAACTTGCTCTTGCCTACAAGGATTGTTGTATGTGAACCCCCAAATCATCTTGAGGGCACTACACAGAACATAAGAAATAGGAGCAGGATTAGGCCATACGGGCCTCTCGAGCCTGCTCCGCCATTGAGTCAGATCATGGCTGACCTTCAACCTCAACTCCACTTTCCCGCCTGATCCAACAAACTACTTTCTGTAGTCCCTGTGGGTGCAGCATTGAGAAGATGAAGCTATTTTGTAGCCAATTGCAATACTATGTAGTTGACTTGCCAATTGAGATGCCTTGATCGTATTATCATCTCTGAAGCGTTCCGTCTTGTAGCTGGCTGGCACAGGATGTAGCCCAGAAGGGGAGGGTGAACGAACTCAATCAGTTTGATCCTAGTGGTTTCCAGGAGCGTGGAGCAATTTTTGGATATGTAATGGTTTGTACATCTCATTCCCCCGGGTTTTAAAAGTTCTACCTGCTGTTGGGTTTTAGGGCGTGAACCTGTATGTGAAGAATCTGGACGATGGGATTGACGATGAGCGTTTGAGGAAGGAGTTCGCTCCGTACGGGACAATCACCAGCGCGAAGGTACGAGACACAAATTCCCCACTCCGAGAGAAGGCAGCAGCTTTGGATTTGGTGGCAACGTGGGTGAGGGAGGGGAGGTTTGGGGGGTGGTGGGGAGATGGTGCGGGGGGGCGGGGAGTGAAATACCAGACTTTGTGAAATGAAATGCTGTGGGGAGTGTGGTGGTTTATTTCTGGTTATAGCAGGGTACGGTCGCATAGTGGTTCTGGTACTGGACTCGTAACCCAGAGGGCATGAGTTCAAATCCTATATTGGAAAGTTATGAAATTGAATTCAATAAATCTGGTAACTTGTGAGCTGGCACCAGAAAAATGGCCATGAAATCTGCTGGATTGTCATTTTTTAAAAATAAACACACACCAGCTGGTTCGTGAATGTCCGACGGGGAAGGGAACCTCCCTGGTTTGGCCGACACGTGACTCCAGCCCCTCACTACGTGTCGATTCTTGGTGCCGTTGAACGCCTTTGAGTTGTTGAACAATTGCTGCAGGGCGACGAGAGATGGGTTAACGGCAGAGCGGCGCAAATCGTCCAACAACTTGTGACGGTTCTTAGTCCATGGGATATTTCTTCCTTGCCACAAGTTGCTGGCGGATTCGCACGTTAATAACGGTGAGTGTCGTTCAGGCGGCACTTTTCTTCCTGCTAATTCTGGGCCAGTATGGAGGCGAGAATCCAGCCTATTCCCGGTGCTGCACGTGGCACCTGCTCCTCTCCGACTCTCGGCAATTCCTACTTGCGTTTGTATTTTTTTTTTTTGGGGTGTGTTGCAGGTGATGACCGAGGGAGGCCACAGCAAAGGCTTCGGGTTTGTCTGCTTCTCCTCGCCAGAAGAAGCTACAAAAGCTGTCACCGAGATGAACGGGCGGATCGTGAGCACGAAGCCGCTGTACGTGGCACTGGCTCAGCGCAAGGAGGAACGCAAAGCCCATCTGACTAACCAGTACATGCAGAGACTGGCGAACATGAGAGCCATACCCAGCACCTTGCTCGGCTCGTATCAGCACCTGGCGCACTCTGGCTACTTCATGCCAGCTGTACCACAGGTAAAAGAGCGAGGAATATGTACTGGCTTGTTCCTTATGCCAACATTCCCATTATTCTGAAATAATGGGATACCGGGTCTGGTGGTGTAATGGTCCAACCATATCTTTTTAAAAAAAAAAATTCTCATCCTTGTTTTCAAATCCCTCCATGGCCTCGCCCCTCCCTATCTCTGTAACCTCCTCCAGCCCTACAACCCTCCGGGATCTCTGCGCTCCTCCAATTCAAGCCTCTTGTGCATCCCCAATTTCAAACGCTCCACCATTGGCGGCCGTGCCTTCAGTTACCTAGGTCCTAAGCTCTGGAATTCCCTCCCTAAACTTCTCTTTCCCCCCCCCTTTAAGACGCTCCTTAAAACCTACCTCTTTGACCAAGCTTTTGGTCACCTGTCCTAATAGCTCCTTAAGTGGCTTGGTGTCAAATTTTGTTTGATAATCGCTCCTGTGAAGCGTCTTGGGACGTTTTACTACGGTTAAAGGTGCTATATAAATGCAAGTTGTTAATGTCACTGGACCTGTAATCCACTGTAAGTTCCAGTTCTGATGAAAGGTCATTGACCTGAAACGTTTCTTGCTTCACAGATGCTGCTTGACCTGAGTATTTCCAGCATTTTCTGTTTTTATTTCAACTATTCCAATGCTCTCCTGACCGGCTTCAGCTCATCCAAAACTCTGCTGCCAGTTTCCTAACCTGCACCAAGTCCCACTCCCCCATCACCCCGGTCCTCGCTGACCTACATTGGCTCCTGTCCCGTCAATGATTCAGATTTAAAGTTCTTATCCTGTTTAAATCCCTTCATGGCCTTTCCTCTCCCTGTCTCTCTCTCTAGTTTCCTCCAGTGCTACATCCCCCCCCCCCAAATACTGTTCCTCTGATTCCAGCCTCTTAATCACCTCTCCTAATCTTTCCTTCCTTCCTTGTTGGCTTGGTGTCAGTTTCTCCTTCTGTCCCTCTGAAGCACCCTGGGTCGTTTCTGTACATTAAAGGCACTATTTAAATATTGGTGGTTGTTACCCTGGACAGTGCTCCTAAGTACTGTTCATAAGTGAAGTTCTATTTTTATTGCAGGGGACACCAGGATTTTTTCCGATCTTTTAGAATTTCATTTTTATGATTCCATGTAAAGCAGAGGGTGACTGAACTATTTTGTGTGTCTTGGACATGTTTTTTTAATGAATGAAAGTGAGCTAATGTTTTCTTTGGTGTGCTTGGGCTTCAGATAGTTGCGTGTTTATCTTTTTTTAAAAAAAATTATTTTAAAAAAAAATGCTTTGGTCTTCACAGGTTCAAAATCGTTCCACGTACTATACCACCACTCCAGTGACCCCAATCCGTCCAACTCAACGCTGGACAGGACAGCCCATCAGACCTCCAAGTAAGTCGGGGTTTGATGCAATGCAAGTATTTACCAGGAAGAGGGAGCCATTTGGTAAAGTCTCAGCCCCCTCCCCTCCCACCCCCTGCCGTGAGTCATTGGGGAAACAAACAGCACCCCCACCCCCTGTTGCTCAAACATCCGTGTGGATCACGTGGCCACTGTCAGGAGCTCGTTCAGGGGCGTTGGTCTTGTCCAGCCTTTGAGTTAATCATAAGCTGGCCAGCAGAGGGCAGGCTCCACCATAAATTCCACTGCTTGGCTTGTCCTGATCTCCCTAACTTAACATCTGGATTGAATGAGGATTTCTTTGGGTTTTAGTTGAATTGTTTTTGTAATTCTTTCTTTATCTTCTGTGTCGAGTCATGAGACGACCCACTGCTTTTACATCCAGCCTATCGTGCTCTGGGTTGCATCGTAACAAAGACCCTTTTCGTGCGAGCAGGTCGTTACCCTGACTCGTTAAAACCCCCTCCCCACAAACCGGGAGAACTAACTAGATCCAATGGGGGGGGCAGGGGGTTATCAGTCCACTCCCATCGGACACGAGTACCCCCACTGGATGTCAACCCGCGGCTGTCTGGGAGTGAGGCCCGAACCCGTAACCACCTGACTCGGAGGGGGGGTTTGCAAACACTGAGTCACGGCTCTAATTACTGTTTTGTAATTACTAGGACATAAAATGTGCTTGTATATTTTTTAAATAAAAAAATTCCTGACTGCAATGCCATTGAACTCAAATAAATTGGTATCATCAGTGAATATTTAAATGATTTCACTGAGCATCTTACACTATGTCCGTCTAACCAATACTGAGGAATTCAACACCAGCGGGAGGGGAGGGAGGAACGAACAGGTGACTTTAGACCTGAGGTTCCCAAAGCTCTCCACCACTGGGGGTTTTCCTCACCTTATGTCTGGGTCTGTTGGAGACTAATTGACGGAGATTGATTGCTCTGATTAGTCAACAACTCCATTATCACCGTATCATGTGACTCCCAGGATGGGAGGAGGTGAACCTGGGATCCTCGAACGGTTCCTGTGTAATTGATCTTTTGATTTGATAGAATGGCTCTGAAGGAGGAATGAGAAGCGGCCATTCAGCTCACTCCTACCTCAGCCAGGGACTCTTCCTTCCCCCCCCCCCCCCCCCCCCCCCCAGCGAGGACCAGGGATGAGTTGATGAACTCATCGAAGTAGCTCAGACGGCGTCTCTCAGTCCCGTAACGTAGCAAGTTCCAGGAATCAGGTCTGCAGTTCCCCCTCCCGGGCTCAGCCTTGTTATCAGGTGGGAAGCAATCGTTCCCCACAGGAACCTTCACCCCTCACCTGTGCGTTCTGGGGCTGAGGCAAGTGGGGTGGACAGGGGTGGGTTGCAGGTTTGTCAGGTGGTCGTGACATTGGTAAGCTGTGCTTTGGAAGGTGAAACAGATCTGTCCCTAAACTCAGATTTGAGTGGGTATTTTTTTTAAAAAATTTTTTTGCTTCCAGCCCCTTACCACCACATCCCACCCCCAGTGAGGGGGGCAGCACCCAGAAGAATAACCACAGCCATCAGCACGGTGAGGCAGGCATCCACACAGGTCCCTCAGGTCCCGTCCAACACACAGAGAGTGGGTAAGTACCTTCCAGAGTCAGTCTGCAACTCCTGGTCACCGCAGGCGAGCAAACCTACACGGGACTGTTTTGAAAACCTTTCCAGCTTGATTTGTGTGACGTCTCCTCACAGGGCGATTTATTATAATCGATGAGCTCACAGTACCTGCCGCCCCACGCTGCAACCTTCTGGGAACATTCAGTATCACGGAGAATTTACTTCTTAAAAGTTTTTTTTAAAAAATCAAAAAACTGCCTTAAAATAGTTATTTGTCATCTAACAAATGCTCCTACTTTTATTTTTTAGAAATAAAATTTGAAGCAATTGAGCCTAGTGGGGTTTTTTTTAAGAAATATTAATTCTTGGGATGTGGCAAAGCTGACATTTATTGCCCATTACCTAGTTGTCCTGCGATGTTGGCCACACTTCAGAGGGCAGTTAAGAGTCAACCACGTTTGTATAGGATCGGGTCAGGACGGCAGGTTTCCTTCCCTAAAGGACATTAGTGAACCAGTTGGGTTGTTATGCTGTTACAGTCACTCATACCATCATTTTATTACTAGATTTTTTTAAATTAAAAAACTGACTAAGTTCTCAAACTATCATGGTGGGATTTGAACTCCTCCAATGGATTGCTAGTCCAGTAATATAACCACTACACTACCATCTTGTGCTTTGTTCTGTTATTTCTGGTTAATGGAAACTCAAATTAGTTTTGGGACCCAATGCAGAGCAAAGGAGCCGGAAATAAGTTAACAATCTGTGTAAATGTTAATCCCTTTTTTTTAATCCTCTGCTCACACCCTGCAGCCACTATAGGAACTCAGACAGCCGGGCCGCGCACTGCCCTTTCTGGACCCATGGTGCGAGTACTCCCACAGTATAAGTACACATCTGGAGTCTGCAACACCCAACACTCTTCCAGCGCACTGCAGGTACTGACCGGAGATGCTCTGGCCTAACTTGTGTGTGAAGTGTTCGGAAGCTATGGTAACAATCGGCAGAGAATCCAGACCAGCAGGTGGCAATATCTCAAAGGGGGGGGGTTTTATTCCAGTGTTCTCGATTCACCCGTGACTCTTGTAAATTTGGTTCGCAAGTAAATTCAGTGAAGTCTGAGCATTTATCCCGACGACCCGTGGCTTTGAGTGTATCGCTGTATGGACAACTGTTTAATTCTTTTAGCTGTTGTGAGGCACGAGTGTGGCAAGTGACCCACAGGTCTTCTCCCTTCACCAAGCAAGTTAGCTGAATGCCTTTCGTCGCCTCGCACGTTTCAAAGTATCGAGAGTCTTTTATGCGATGCAACTAGATTTCTCTCTGGAGGTGTGCTAGGATCCTACAGTCTGCCTGTTGCATTGTCTGCTCGGGAGTGATATGTTGGCCTTGGAGGTGCAGCGCAGTTTCACCAGAATGATAAAGGGTTAAATTGTGAGGACAGGTTGCATGAACTTGGTTTGTATTCCCTTGAGTATAGGAGATTGAGGGGTGATCTGATTGAGGTGCTTAAAGTGTTAAAAGGATTCGACAGGGTAGATACGGAGAAACTATTTCCTCCGGTGGGGGAATCCAGAACAAGGGGGCACAATCTTAAAGTTAAAGCTCGGCCAGTTAGGAGTGAAATCAGGAAGCACTTTTTCACACAAAGGGGAGTGGAAATCTGGAACTCTCTTCCCCCAAAAGGCTGTGAATGCTCGGGGACAATTGGAGCTTTCCAAACTGAGATCGATAGATTTTTGTTGGGTGAGGGTATCGAGGGATATGGAGCAAAGGCGGGTAAATGAAGTTTTGAGGTACAGATCAGCCATGATCTAATTGAATGGTGGAACAGGCTCGAAGGGCTGAATGGCCTCGTCCTGTTCCTACTCGATTGTTACGAGAAGTTAACTTTCTATTTTGAGGCAGGTTTTGAAGTTGGTCTGTCTGTAATGGGGATTGTTGTTTTGTTTTTTGCGGCAATATTGCAGGTGTCTGAGGCCACTCTCCATGTCCACCGTCAGATGCCACTCACGGCCTCTATGCTGGCTGCAGCACTGCCACAGGAACAGAAACAGATGCTGGGTACGTGTTTAAAACAGGAGACCGTGTAGGGGTGAAGGAAGCATTAGGCTGTTGTAAGAGCAATTATGGCACCCAATCCTGACACTGTACCAATGGTTGTGCTTTAATCTGTCTGCACTCCTCCAACTCTGACCTCTTACACATCCCATGTTCAGTTCATCCCAGCCGTGCCTTCAATTGTCTAGGTCCTAAGCTCAGGCATTACCCCCCACTGAACTTCTCCACCTCCCTCTCCTTTGGCTCGGTGTCAATTTTTAAAAATCTGATTACACTCCTGTGACTCGCCTTGAGACCTTTTACTATGTTAAAGGTGGTGTATGGATGCACATTGGCATCAGAATTTGACGAGTGAAACCAAACAACATTTAAAATCTAGTCTTCTCCTTTCTCTCTTTCTCCACCCTCCCAAGGCAGCGATTTGCTGAGATACAGTTTTGTGGAATCTAGCCGCCCTTTTGGTATCTCCTCCCGAGTGATTAATTCTTCACCTGGGAGTTTCAGCCGACTGTTTTTCCCCCATCGCTGTGGCCGCCCAGTGTGATGAGATCACTCCCCTCTGTGTTGTCTTTTTTTTCTCTTGGTAAATATTAACCGCTGTTCACTTGTGCAGGCATTGTCCTGTCCGCCTCAGGAAGCTCCAAGTCTTCAGGCACAACTGGAGCATCTGTACTTATCTACTGGTCAGAGGCTCCAACCTTCCAATATCCGTCCCTAATACTGGGCTTCCTTCTTGGTACAGCTTTGAGTTTGCCGTCATTGGTTTAAGTCTGGCTTCTGCAAAAAAAAAAAAAATTCCTGCGTAAATTTCTAAATGTTGGCCTTTTTAAAGAAAGCAGTGTTTAAAACAGCAACGCCTGTCATTATCTGGGGAAGTTTCAGAGCTCTTGTGTTTTATACAGGTGAGCGTCTGTACCCACTGATCCATGGCATGCAGCCAGCACTGGCCGGAAAAATTACAGGAATGCTGCTGGAGATTGATAACTTGGAACTGCTCCACATCTTGGAATCGCAAGAATCCCTTCACTCCAAGGTAGGATTTTTGGTTTTTTTTTTGTTACCTGCTGGTGACTGGAATCGGGAGCTGGAGGTCACACCGGGTGTTTGGGAAGACAGCATGGGGTAGATACAGTCACCCTAGTGCTCAGTTCTTGCCCCTCTCCTTTATTCCCCCCCCCCACCCCCACCCTGGTGTAGCTGAACAGTTTGTGTCCCATGACGTGTGTTGGGAGGATTCTATAATCCATACCCAAGCACTCAGTGACGGATGTCTTCAGGTTTTGCCCACAACTCCAGTAGCATTCAAAGAGCCGGCACAGGCTCGATGGGCCGAGTGGCCGCCTCCTGCGCTGTAATGATTCCGTTCCTTCTGAGAAATTGTCATTGGCCATTGCTGAGTTGCAGTCAGGAAAACAGATGTCGGATGCGACGATCGGGGTGGACGAGGGTGCAAAAATAGTCTTCGCTTTTACAGATGAATTCCTCTTCCTAGTTATTAAGACCAGCTCGACTGCTGCTTCTTTCTCACTTTCTGCTGGTAGAACTTCAGGCAGATTTCCAAGTGCTGCTAGGAGCTCAGGAACTTTCGAAGGCACCTTGTATAAATTGTTCCATTTTAATCTGAGCTCTAAATTAGTTTTTGGTGAGTTTGGTTTTAAGTTCTCAACAGAATTGCTATGGGCGCCTCTCCCTGCCAGTGTACGCTAATATGTTGGGTGCCAGCCGTGGGCAGCACTCTCTCCTCGAGTCAGAAGTCTCACCCCAGAGACTTGAACACACAACCTAGACTGACACTCCAGCGCTGCACTGTCGGGAGGAGCTGTCTTTCAGAGGAGACATTAAACCGAGGCCCCATCTGCCCTTTCAGTTGGATGTAAAAGATCCCCATGGCTTTGTTTCAAATAACCTTTACAAATAACTGGTTAGGTCTCGGCTGGATTTTCGTGCATAATTCTGGGCTCCATGCTTTAGGCCTTGGAGAGGGTACTGAGGAGTGATACCAGGGATGAGGGACTTCAGTTATGTGGGGAGACTGGAGAAGTCGGGCTTGTTCTCCTTGGAGCAGAGAAGGTTAAGGGGAGACCGAATAGAGTTATTCAAAATTGAGGGGTTTTGATAGAGCAAATAGGGAGAAACTGTGTCCTCCGGCAAGTGGGACGGTGACCAGGGGTCATAGTTTAAAATAATTGGCAAAAGAACTGGAGGGGAAATGAGAATTTGTTTTGAGTGCTGTTAAGATCTGGAACACACTACCTGAGAGAGCGGTGGAAGCAGATTCCATAGGAACTTTCAAAAGGGAATTGGACATGTATCGAAGAGGACTAATTTGCAAGGTTATGGGGAAAAAGCTGGGGTGTGGGACTAAATTGGACAGCTCTTTCAAAGAGCCGGCACAGACACGATGGGCCGAATGGCCTCTTTCTGTGCTGTAAGATTCTAAGAACAGGGGAGTTCTCCCCAGTGATCTGGCCAACAGTGAAAGTTTAAAAGTTTGGCCACCTGGCACCATCTTGCAGAGACACTGGCCCCTTCAAGAACTACACTGGACTTCTACCCCCCCACCCCCCTCCCAGTACTAGGAGGTAGAATTTTCAGTGCCTCTCCCAGATTTGTTGAAGTGGATCCCATCAAAGATTGGGAGAGGCTGAACATTAACTTTGATGGACAAGGCTTGAGGTTCAGGGCGGCTGCGTTGTGTCAAAATCCTGTCCCAGGACCAAATGTGGCATTTTGGATTAAAGTAGAACTGGGTTTAAAAAATATAGAACTTAACTGTTCAATTGCACATTGTCAATTAAGTTGTTCTTTTGGTGCAAAATTGTTGCTCTAGTTCTCCAGATGGGTTCATACAAACCCGATACAGCAAGTCAGCAATGACTTTCTGAATACCGGGAGTGAAATAAAGCATTAGGCTTCACACATGAGAACTGTGACTACCAGCTGGTCCGTGCGACTTGACTGGTCCAGAAGCTAGTGGCTGAAATCGTGTAACCAGCCAGTGGAGACCTTGATTTGGTGGCAGAGGTTGTGGGATGATGTCCTGCTCTAACGGTGAGGAGTTGGGACATCCAGAGGAGAACACAATGCACGACGCACAGTTAATGGGGATATTTGTAGATGTAAATTAACATTCAAATGAAGGTCTATGATTACTGAAAATTTATGTGGGTTCCTTTTTATTTTGTTGGATGTGACTGTCAGACTCTTCAATGTATAGTGTTCACTGAGCCTAGTTGATAACTTGCCTTGTCTTAAGTTACAAGATGTAGAAGGAAATTTGAGAACAATAAAACTCCAGTCAAATGTCCACTGATAACAGGAGTGAGTGCCCATTGTGTTAAAAATGGTATCCAAGGCCCCAGTGTTCATCCTGAATGTGTCGCTCCTCAGAATAGCGGCGTCAGCAGTGGCTCAGTGGGCAGCCTTCTCTCCTCCTGGTCACAGGTTCAAATCCTACTCCAGGGACTTAAGCCCATAATCTAGGCTGATGCTCCCGGTTCAGTACTGAGTGAATGCTGCCCTGTCGGAGGTGCTGTCTTTCGGATGAGACGTTAAACTGACCTCTCTCTCTTGTGGATGTAAAAGATCCCACTGCTCTCTTCAAAGAAGAGCAGGGGAGTTCTCCCCGGTGTCCTGGGCCAATATTTATCCCTCAACCAACATCACGAGAAAAAATAACAGATTATCTGGTCATTTATCTCATTGCTGTTTGTGGGATCTTGCTGTGCACAAATTGGCTGCTACATTACAACAGTGACTATACTTCAAAGGCACTTCATTGGCTGTAAAGTGCTTTGGGATGTCCTGAGGTTGTGAAAGGCGCTATATAAATACAAGTTCTTTTTTTTATTCAACCATGGTGGGACATGATTGCCTGAACCTGGTTTGGTATGTTGTTATCACACACTTCGCCATGTTGTTATCACACACTTTTCCAGCGGGGTCACTGGGTAGTGATGAGAAGCAGGAACCCTGGTGGACTTGTGAAAATTGTTGGGTGAGTATCTTGTCGTCCGGTCAGTTGCAGCTTGAAGAATCCTGGTGTGTTTGGCCTCTTCCAGGTAGAAGAAGCCGTTGCTGTGCTTCAGGCTCACCAAGCTAAAGATACTGTACCGAAAAAAGGAAGTACAGTAGCTTGAGCAGGTAAGACCGTGTCTACAGTTTAGTGGCACGATGGGCAGGTATGAGTTTTTTTTGCTTGTGCTCTTTTTTTCAAATAGGACTGAAGCTGGATGTTTTCCAGCTCGTGCAACTTGCCCTCTAAAATTCAACAAAGGCACCAGATAACAATACATAGAATGTACAGCACAAGAACAGGCCATTCGGCCCAACTGGTCTATGCCGTCGTTTATGCTCCACACGAGCCTCCTCCCTCCCTTCTTCCTCTTGCCTATCAGTATATCCTTCTATTCCTTTCTCCCTCATGTGTTTATCGAGCTTCCCCTTAAATGCATCTATACTATTCACCTCAACTACTCCTTGTGGTAGCAAGTTCCACATTCTCACCACTCTGAGAAAAGATGTTTCTCCTGAATTCCTTATTGAATTTATCAGTGACTATTTTATATTTATGGACCGCTAGTTTTGGATTCACCCCACCAGTGGAAACATCTTCTCTACGTCTACCGTATGAAAGACCTCTAGCAGGTCACTCCTCAACCTTTTCTTTAGAGACAAGAGCCCCAGCCTGGTTAGTCTTCCTGATAGTTATAACCTCTCAGTTCTCGTGTCATCCTTGTAAATCTTTTTTGCACCTTCTCCAATGCCTTGATATCCTTTTTCTGTAACGTGGAGACCAGACCAGGAAATAACCGTGAAAGCTGCTGATTGTCGTTTTAAAAACCCAACTGGTTCAAAAGTGTCTTTCAGGGAAGAGTCTGCCCGCTGCCTTTACCCCGGTCTGGGTTTGCTCGTGAATCCAGTGTCACGTTACATGGTTGACTCTCGCTGCCCTCAAGGCGACTAGGGTTGGGCAATAAATACCGGCCTCGCCAGCGTCGTCCACATCCCGAGAACAAATATAACTAGCGCAAGGTGCGTGTGGGTGGGTGAGGGAGGGAGGGAGGGAGGGGAGAGCAGGTTACTGGTTCGGCTTCTGTCCTTGAGGGAGGTGGTTTGGTACAGTAGGACTGGTGCGGCCCGTTGATGCGTTTCCCATTTCTTGCAGGAGAGACGGGGTGACTACCAGAAAACAACTGCTTCACGAAGAAAAGATCATCCAAAAAAAAGGGGAAAAATTAAAATTAATTGGTCACATGATTAAAGTTTAGCTGGGGAAGGAAACTGAACAAGGATATGATGTGAGGTGGGAAAACAGGTTCTGCTGATACCACAGGTCAGTCGTGTGTCAAGACTGACCTGTGCACTGTTGTCTTCTAGCCTGTCCTGTCCTGTGTGTGGTTCTTTGCCTTAGCCTTTATTAAAGTACACAAACTGGAAAATGGTGACTGAATTTGATTTTTTAGCAACACACATGCACCCTTTCACACTGGGTAGCATTTTGAAGTTGTGGAATTTTGTACTAATGATGCTCCACAATTAATTCCTCCTCTTCCTCTCACTAAGGTGTCTGTGTTTCATCCTCTCGAGGATTGGCCAGACCTGCACATATGGAGAAGAGTACTTCGTTTACTCTGATATAATTTATCGCCGTCCACGGTACGATCTTGGGGAGGAGTTGCTCGCAGTAGGGCTGGCGCTAATGATTTATGACACTCTGGTTGACTCGTGATTTTAAAAGGTGATGCTAACAGGTCCAGAAGGAGACGAACTTAGATCAGGCTGAGGTACTGGAAGAGGAGGTGAGGGTGGGAGAGTCGGGGTACTTGGTGGGGGACGTTGGGCTGGGAGAGTCGGGGTACTGGGTGGGGGATGTTGGGCTGGGAGAGTCGGGGTACTGGGGGGGGGGGGGATGTTGGGCTGGGAGAGTCGGGGTACTGGGGGTGGGGAACGTTGGGCTGGGTGAGTCGGGGTACTGGGTGGGGGATGTTGGGCTGGGTTTTTAAAAAAAAAGTTGAGTCTTTTACTTCAAAAGCTAAATAATGCTATTTTTTGCATTGAACCCTGAAGATCATAGGCCATAACATTTTTTTTCTTGGGATTATGGGCAGTGCTGGCATCTTTATTGCCCATCCCTAATTGCCCTCAGGTGATGGTGAACCTTCTACTTGCAATCCTGGTGCTCCCACAATGGTGATGGGTGGGAAGTTCCAAGATTTTTTTTTGACTCAATGCCAGACCAGGCTGGTGTGTGTCTTGAGGTGAATTTTCTCAGGGCTTCTACCACTGCTTCAGAAACTCCATTCACGAGTGTGGAGTCTTTGCCAAAGCTATGGTGGTGGAGCTGGAGAAGTCCTGGGGAATTCACCCTCTGTGTTTCATTCTCGTGATGTCAGTCTGGCCAGCAATGCCCATGTTTATTACCCATCCTTAATTACCCTGAGAAGATGGTGGTTGAAATCCATTTAGCGTCAGGTAAGGAGCAAATGTAACAATCATTCTGGCCTACTTTTAGCTCCGTCTGAGATACACTTGATTTTTGCATAACTATTAGTTCACTGGTTTAGTGAAATACAGAAACCCATTAGCTGCATTCCAGAGTTTGTACTACTGCCACAGTCTCCGGCTACAATGTGCCTCAAAAGAAAGCACAATCTTTGGGATAAGACCTTTTAAACAGAGGCCCCGTCTACCCTCTCCCGTGGACACAAAAGATCCCATGGCACTAGTCGAAGAGGAGCAGGGGAGTTCCAATGTCCTGGCCGATACATCTTTGATGGGCAAATGTCACCAAATCTGAAGGTTTCATCACTTGGGTAAATACCAATTACCCTTAACTGAGCTGGGAGTGATATTTAGATAAATTGATGCTCTGAAAGTGCAGGAAAGGGAGGAAGTCAGTTTATGCATTTAGGTATGTAGATCTCCTGTCTCTCATTCCTGGCCATTTACCCGTTTGAATTCAGCTTGATTGAAGGGCATAAGTTTAGGCAACACAGCCTCAGATGGCAGCCAAATTTTTGGCTTGAGCCTTGCCACTGCAAGTAAGGAGTAGTAAGAAAGAGCTTGCATTTATATAGTGCCTGTTATGCTCTCAGGGTGTCCCAAAGTGCTTTACAGCCAATGAAGTACTTTTGAAGTGTAGTTGCTGTTCTAATGTAGAAAATGCTGATTTTTGTGCACAGCAAGATCCCACAAACAGCAATCTGATAATTACCAGATAATTTGGTTTTTTTTAGTGGTGTTGATTGATAAATACTGGCCAGGACACCAGGGAGAACTCCCCTGCTCTTTGAAATAATCTGGGATTTTTACATCCACCTGAGAGGGCAGTCAGGGGCCTTGGTTTAACGTCCTATCTGAAAGACAGCAATGCTGATAGTGCAGCACTCCCTTAGTACTGCATTGGGAGTCTGGCTTATGTGCTCAAGTCTCTGGAGTGGGACTTGAACTCTCAACCTTCTAACTCAGAGGCAAGAGTGCCGTCCACTGAGGCGCAGCTGGCAATAAGGGACAATTGGTTCAGGTTTTTTTCAACGTATATGAGCAATCTCAAATTGTGGCCGTTTGTTTCATCTCCATCCTGAGAGCCAAGGGTTAGACCCTGGTAACACCCCCACTCTACTAAAATAAAAACACTGCCTGTTGTCATTACTGTAATAGTTTAATACCTGAGTCCAAGAGGTTTACAGTGCAATACAACATTCAAACTAAACCAAAAGCACACAGCCTGAGATATCTGGAATTAAACATCAGGCCCTCTGGAACTAGACACAAAGACAGGAAGTCATTAACAGTGCAGGCATATGAAAACCATGTGAAGGGGCTGGTTAAAGCCTGAAGATAAATAATTAAAACATGCTTGTCCTTTGCTAACTTCCAAAAGCTTTTGAAAAGTGTTTTTTAATTAAATAAGTTGATTACACACAGAACTATCTTTACACACCTGCAAAAATGTGTTAACGTCAGACAATCACCACTGATTACCCGTGGGTGGAGGGAGTGTGTAGGTGTGAAACGAGCTGGCTGACAGTAACTAATAAATTGATCTGTTGAGATGGTGTAAGTGTTCCTGATAATTGCCTTTTCCAGTTTGAGGCTGAAGTTCATTCAAGACAGTGGCATGACGACAAGTACCACTTGTCACTAAGACCACTGCCGTCCAAAGTAACTGACAAAAAGAAATTCCAGCCAAAGTTCTGGGCGTCTTAACGCACAACATAACACTCAGATCCTGGCCCCTAGCTGCCACACTAGACAGAAGCACAGTATTGGAGCTCCTGGAATAGGTTAAACACGGTTGACCATTTTGAGAAAAGATTCTCCCTCAGAATAGCCGAATCTAAGCCCTACAGGAAATCCCACTAATGTTTCTGCCTCTACTGCCCTGGTTATTCCAGAAAGTTATCACCAAGGAAAGATATTCTTCCCTACATGTTTTAAATATACTTTTTCTAGTTTAATCTCAAGTAATATTCTAGGTTTGCCTGAGCTACAGCACTTAATATCAACCCCACCCCCCAAATCAGCAGCAGCAATCACTGACACACCCAAACAGTTGTGCAAAAAAGATTTCCTGCTCAAAATACTGAATTGGACTTTCATTAGCAGAAAAGTCTGTTTCTCTTGAACTCCAAAAAGTTGCTACCAGTGGTTGGTAGAACTTGACAAATTTTTTTAAAATTAAAACTATGATGGATGATTCCTCTAAGTCAACAATCAAAATCTGGAGCAACAGAGAGTTAGTAACACCAAAGAAATATATAATTTTTAAAAAAAATACTTCAGTAGCAAAAATGTATTTTGCCAATTTACTCCCAAATTCATTGTACTACTAGCTGTGTGCAGACATGTCATGCGGGAGATCGAATGTACAATTTGTACGGGGTCTTTGGGGGACGTATTACCTTTCTTGCATCAGTCTTTCCTCCTGTCCATCAGTAAACGGAGGCCAATGGGTCAAAATAATCTGAATCTCAAAACTATTCCAATGGTCCGGTGTTACTCTGGGTAACACTGACCGAGAGCAAAACCCTTGGATTACTCTAGATTTCCATGCCAGGGGATTGGTGACTTACATCCCAGTAAACGCAATATTTTCAGGGTTTGTGACGGCACTGTTAGGGTTTTGCTGCTACTCCATGGGATATGTGGTCAGATTTATTTATTTTTTCTTCCTCTGTATACAAACTGTTTGTTGCATTATATGGATTTTTACTTCCACCACCTTATTTCTGTGAAGATGTTGACATTTTTTTTTTAAAACACACGTTCCAATTAAATTCTAAGTATTGTTCCCCAGCCAGGAACACTCAGGAGAGCCAAACCAACAGTGCAGTCAGAAACTAAGCAAAGCGTCTAGATGAAGGGGTTAATGAAGATAAGGGGGAGCACTGGGCCGTGGGGGGGAGGGGGGGAGAAAGAGAGAGAGACCAACCTTGAACAGAGGTAGGAAGGGCCACTGATGCTCGTCCCTCCTCTCCCCACACAAACCACCTTCATCCTACAAAAAAAATACCAACACAGGTTTCGATGCCTGGTTTGTGCCGAGTTAATGGACCTCAGCTGAGGAGACAGGAGGGAGGTTACAACTAACCTTATCTGAAAGTGTGTGTGTGGAGTGAGGACTTAATCAGGTTCGGCCGTGAGGCCAGTCAACTCTCACCGTCCACACTAACAGATACTGGAATGGGGCACGTGCTCCCTTGGAACTGTACTCCAGCAAAGAGTCAACACCCTCAGGAAAAGGGGGTGGGGGTAAGGGAAGGGGGAAGAAAATGCAACCCAAAGGGTTAAAGTGCACTCCTGCAAATACAGCCAGACAAAAATCAACTACACACTGTGGGGAAAAAATTAAAACGTCACATTACACATCAAAGTCCGCGCGACACTTCATTTGGAAGCAGGCTATAGCTGTGCAATCTACAGAGTTTAATTCAGGTGGTGACACTCTGCTGCCAAGGTCAGTACAGGTTTCTCGCTGTGTCGGAGCTGTTTCTATTTTCAAATGTTGTTCTAATTGCGCAGGAATAAGCGTCGAGCGGAACGAGTCGCAATCACTACATCTTTTAGGCAGTTTAATTCCAAATATTCTACCACAGCAACTCTTTGGTGACAGACCTACCAACCCGTAAATCCCTTGAAAAGCAAAAAACATACAGACAGATATATATATATATATAGGGGTTTGAAACGTGCCCCAAGCCTCCCCTTCTGATGTACAGGTATTCAGAGCTGGAAACATTTCCCACTAGTTTCAGAAGTTCGAGTCCACACAACAGCAGCAAGCTTTTATTTAATGAGCTTCTTGACTTCCTGCAACAAACGTTGACCAGCTGAGTTGTTTGGATCCAGATTAAGCATCTCCCGAAGATCAGCAACACTGCCCTTGTAATCCTGAAGAAATCAAACATTACTTAGCATGTTATTTCCACCCGTCCTTCACTGTTCAAAAAAATATTTTCTTTAAAACTACTATAAAATCAATATGAAAATCAACTCTTAAGTATCGCTGAACATGCTCCTTCAAACACTGCATGTTCTAAGCTACTGATCCACTTAATTTCAGATGATCTCAGTTCTGGGCACTGCACCTTAGAAAGGACATACTGGCCTTGGAAGGAGTGGAGCGCAGATTCACCAGAATGTTACCAGAGCTCCAAGGGTTAGATTATGAGGAGAGATTCCATAAACTAGGCCTGTATTCCCTGGAATATAGAAGGTTAAGAGGTGATTTGATGGAGGTTTGCAGGTTTTGAAGGGAATCGATAGGGTCGACAGAGAGAAACATTTTCCGCTGGTGGGGGAAGTCTAGGACAAGGGAGAGTGTGTGGAACTCTCTCCCACAAAAAACAGTAGGTGCTAGTTCAATCAATAATTTTAAATCTGAGATCGACAGATTTTTGCTAGCCAAGGGTATTAAGGGATATGGAGCCAAAGCGGGTAAATGAAATTAGGATACAGATCAGCCATGGTCTCAATGAATGGGTGGAACAGATTCGAGGGGATGAATGGCCTCCTCCTGTTCCTAACGTACAATTTCAAATCTGAAATATTGTACTAAAAATCCAATACCTTCGGTGAACTGGATTCTAACAAATTGTCTACGGTTACACTTCGTAGGTGTCGGCCGTGGCTCAGTGAGCAGCACTCTCACCTCTGAGTCAGAAGGTCGTGGGTTCAAGTCCCACTCCAGGATTTGAGCACATAATCTAGGCCGACACTTCAGTGCAGTACCGAGGGAGTGCTGCATTGTCGGAGGTGCCGTCTTTCGGATGAGATGTTAAACCGAGGCCCCGTCTGCCCCCTCAGGTGGATGTAAAAGATCCCACGGCCACCATTTCAAAGAGCAGAGGAGTTCTCTGTGGTGTCCTGGTCAATATTTATCCCTCAACCAACATCAATAGAACAGATTATCTGGTCACTATCACATTACTGTTTGTGGGACCTTGCTGTGCACAATTGGCTGCACTTCAAAAGTACTTCATTGGCTATAAAGTGCTTTGGGACGTCCTGAAGTCGCTATATAAATGCAAGTCTTTCTTTCCAATAAAATTGAGCGTGGAGAAGGTCCAATAAGCTGGTGGGTCTCATTGACAGAGGGTCAAAGTACAAATCTAGAGTGTGTACTACTGCAGTATAGTCAGATTCCCGGGCATAGTTCCAGTCACCTAATCAGAGGAAAGACATTAATACCCTCGAGATGGAGGGACAATAAGACGATTCTAGACGTCAAGGGTTTAAGTTATGAAGAAAAATTCGGAGAATTGGACTGATTGCTTTGAAGTGACGCGACCCAAGCTCACGGTTATAAGAAATTGGCAAAGTTGAACCAGGCAAACTTTTCACCATGGGGAGGGTTCAAAATAACAGGAAAATTAAGGGTGGGGGGGGGGGGGTGCTGAAAATCTGTGGGTCCCCCACTCGCCCCACCATCACTCCGGCTGGGAATGCAGTGGAAGGGCCGCAAATTAATCTGGGACCCAGATCCGCCGGGGTCTGGCCGTGATTAGGAACTGCGCAAGGTCTTGTTTGGTACAGAGCCTCCAAAATAAGACCCAGTGTCACCAGAGGGGGCTGGGACCCCCCCCCCCCCCAAGACCAAGGCGGAGTTTCTGCGTCCCCAGCCTCTCACTCGCCATGCTGATCGCCGGTGGCCAGTACACCGGGAAAAACCGCGGGCATAACCGCTGCTTCTGTGGTGGAGGCGGGGCCAACCTGCGGGGGCCCAGACCGGGACTCTCGGAGACATGCGGTAATATTTTATCGAGGGGGGGGGGGGGGGGGTGAGGGGGGCACCTGCGGCTGCTTTCTAGGGATGGGTTGGGGGGCGGGGGGGAAGGAGGAAAGTGGGACACGATCCAGCAACCTGTCACAAGGAATGCAGAACGAATCAGTCGGATAAACTTTTAGATAATACAACGAGCAGGACACTGAATCATAGAACCATCACAGCATGGAAGGAGGCCATTCGGCCCACCGAGTCCATGCCGGCTCTATGCAAGAGCATTCCAATTAGTCCCGCTCCCCTGCCCTTTCCCCGTAGCCCTGCAATTTTTTTCCTTTCAAGTACTTATCCAGTTCCCTTTTGAAGGCTATGATTGAATCTGCCTCCACCACCCCCTCGGGCAGTGCATTCCAGATCCTAACCACTCGCTGTGTAAAAAAGCTTTTTCTCATGTCACCTTTGGTTCTTTTGCCAATCACCTTAAATCTATGTCCTCTGGTTCTTGACCCTTCCGCCAATGGGAACAGTTTCTCTCTATCTACTCTGTCTAGACCCCTCATGATCTTGTACACCTCTATCAAATCTCCTCTCAACCTTCTCTGTTCCAAGGAGAACAACCCCAGCTTCTCCAGTCTATCCACGTAACTAAAGTCCCTCATCCCTGGAATCATTCTAGTAAATCTTTTCTGCACCCTTGCTAAGGCCTTCACATCCTTCCTAAAGTGCGGTGCCCAGAACTGGACACAATACTCCAGTTATGGTCGAACCAGTGTTTTATAAAGGTTCATCGTGACTTCCTTGCTTATGTACTCTATGCCTCTATTTATAAAGTCCAGGATCCCATAATGCTTTTTTAACCGCTTTCTCAACCTGCCTTGCCACTTTCAATGATTTGTGCACATATACTCCCAGATCACTCTGTTCCTGTACCCCTTTTAGAATTGTGCCCCCTCTATTTTGTATTGCCTCTCCTCGTTCTTCCTACCAAAATGTATCACTTCGCATTTTTCTGCATTAAGTTTCATCTGCAACATGTCCACCCGCCCCCCTCCTGAACTCGGTCACCGCCCCTCCTGAACTCGGTCACCGCCCCTCCTGAACTCGGTCACCGCCCCTCCTGAACTCGGTCACCGCCCCTCTGAACTCGGTCACCGCCCCTCCTGAACTCGGTCACCGCCCCTCCTGAACTCGGTCACCGCCCCTCCTGAACTCGGTCACCGCCCCTCCTGAACTCGGTCACCGCCCCTCCTGAACTCGGTCACCGCCCCTCCTGAACTCGGTCACCGCCCCTCCTGAACTCGGTCACCGCCCCTCCTGAACTCGGTCACCGCCCCTCCTGAACTCGGTCACCGCCCCTCCTGAACTCGTCACCGCCCCTCCTGAACTCGGTCACCGCCCCTCCTGAACTCGGTCACCGCCCCTCCTGAACTCGGTCACCGCCCCTCCTGAACTCGGTCACCGCCCCTCCTGAACTCGGTCACCGCCCCTCCTGAACTCGGTCACCGCCCCTCCTGAACTCGGTCACCGCCCCTCCTGAACTCGGTCACCGCCCCTCCTGAACTCGGCTCACCGCCCCTCCTGAACTCGGTCACCGCCCCTCCTGAACTCGGTCACCGCCCCTCCTGAACTCGGTCACCGCCCCTCCTGAACTCGGTCACCGCCCCTCCTGAACTCGGTCACCGCCTCCTGACTCGGTCACCGCCCCTCCTGAACTCGGTCACCGCCCCTACCTGAACTCGGTCACCGCCCCTCCTGAACTCGGTCACCGCCCCTCCTGAACTCGGTCACCGCCCCTCCTGAACTCGGTCACCGCCCCTCCTGAACTCGGTCACCGCCCCTCCTGAACTCGGTCACCGCCCCTCCTGAACTCGGTCACCGCCCCTCCTGAACTCGGTCACCGCCCCTCCTGAACTCGGTCACCGCCCCTCCTGAACTCCGGTCACCGCCCCTCCTGAACTCGGTCACCGCCCCTCCTGAACTCGGTCACCGCCCCTCCTGAACTCGGTCACCGCCCCTCCCTGAACTCGGTCACCGCCCCTCCTGAACTCGGTCACCCGCCCCTCCTGAACTCGGTCACCGCCCCTCCTGAACTCGGTCACCGCCCCTCCTGAACTCGGTCACCGCCCCTCCTGAACTCGGTCACCGCCCCTCCTGAACTCGGTCACCGCCCCTCCTGAACTCGGTCACCGCCCCTCCTGAACTCGGTCACCGCCCCTCCTGAACTCGGTCACCGCCCTCCTGAACTCGGTCACCGCCCCTCCTGAACTCGGTCACCGCCCCTCCTGAACTCGGTCACCCGCCCCTCCTGAACTCGGTCACCGCCCCTCCTGAACTCGGTCACCGCCCCTCCTGAACTCGGTCACCGCCCCTCCTGAACTCGGTCACCGCCCCTCCTGAACTCGGTCACCGCCCCTCCTGAACTCGGTCACCGCCCCTCCTGAACTCGGCTCACCGCCCCTCCTGAACTCGGTCACCGCCCCTCCTGAACTCGGTCACCGCCCCTCCTGAACTCGGTCACCGCCCCTCCTGAACGTCGTCACCGCCCCTCCTGAACTCGGTCACCGCCCCTCCTGAACTCGGTCACCGCCCCCTCCTGAACTCGGTCACCGCCCCTCCTGAACTCGGTCACCGCCCCTCCTGAACTCGGTCACCGCCCCTCCTGAACTCGGTCACCGCCCCTCCTGAACTCGGTCACCGCCCCTCCTGAACTCGGTCACCGCCCCTCCTGAACTCGGTCACCGCCCCTCCTGAACTCGGTCACCCGCCCCTCCTGAACTCGGTCACCGCCCCTCCTGAACTCGGTCACCGCCCCTCCTGAACTCGGTCACCCGCCCCTCCTGAACTCGGTCACCGCCCCTCCTGAACTCGGTCACCGCCCTCCTGAACTCGGTCACCGCCCTCCTGAACTCGGTCACCGCCCCTCCTGAACTCGGTCACCGCCCCTCCTGAACTCGGTCACCGCCCCTCCTGAACTCGGTCACCGCCCCCTCCTGAACTCGGTCACCGCCCCTCCTGAACTCGGTCACCGCCCCTCCTGAACTCGGTCCACCCGCCCCTCCTGAACTCGGTCACCGCCCCTCCTGAACTCGGTCACCGCCCCTCCTGAACTCGGTCACCGCCCCTCCTGAACTCGGTCACCGCCCCTCCTGAACTCGGTCACCGCCCCTCCTGAACTCGGTCACCGCCCCTCCTGAACTCGGTCACCGCCCCTCCTGAACTCGGTCACCGCCCCTCCTGAACTCGGTCACCGCCCCTCCTGAACTCGGTCACCGCCCCTCCTGAACTCGGTCACCGCCCCTCCTGAACTCGGTCACCGCCCCTCCTGAACTCGGTCACCGCCCCTCCTGAACTCGGTCACCGCCCCTCCTGAACTCGGTCACCGCCCCCTCCTGAACTCGGTCACCGCCCCTCCTGAACTCGGTCACCGCCCCCTCCTGAACTCGGTCACCGCCCCTCCTGAACTCGGTCACCGCCCCTCCTGAACTCGGTCACCGCCCCTCCTGAACTCGGTCACCGCCCCTCCTGAACTCGGTCACCGCCCCTCCTGAACTCGGTCACCGCCCCTCCTGAACTCGGTCACCGCCCCTCCTGAACTCGGTCACCGCCCCTCCTGAACTCGGTCACCGCCCCTCCTGAACTCGGTCACCGCCCCTCCTGAACTCGGTCACCGCCCCTCCTGAACTCGGTCACCGCCCCTCCTGAACTCGGTCACCGCCCCTCCTGAACTCGGTCACCGCCCCTCCTGAACTCGGTCACCGCCCCTCCTGAACTCGGTCACCGCCCCCTCCTGAACTCGGTCACCGCCCCTCCTGAACTCGGTCACCGCCCCTCCTGAACTCGGTCACCGCCCCTCCTGAACTCGGTCACCGCCCCTCCTGAACTCGGTCACCCGCCCCTCCTGAACTCGGTCACCGCCCCTCCTGAACTCGGTCACCGCCCCTCCTGAACTCGGTCACCGCCCCTCCTGAACTCGGTCACCGCCCCTCCTGAACTCGGTCACCGCCCCTCCTGAACTCGGTCACCGCCCCTCCTGAACTCGGTCACCGCCCCTCCTGAACTCGGTCACCGCCCCTCCTGAACTCGGTCACCGCCCCTCCTGAACTCGGTCACCGCCCCTCCTGAACTCGGTCACCGCCCCTCCTGAACTCGGTCACCGCCCCTCCTGAACTCGGTCACCGCCCCTCCTGAACTCGGTCACCGCCCCTCCTGAACTCGGTCACCGCCCCTCCTGAACTCGGTCACCGCCCCTCCTGAACTCGGTCACCGCCCCTCCTGAACTCGGTCACCGCCCCTCCTGAACTCGGTCACCGCCCCTCCTGAACTCGGTCACCGCCCCTCCTGAACTCGGTCACCGCCCCTCCTGAACTCGGTCACCGCCCCTCCTGAACTCGGTCACCGCCCCTCCTGAACTCGGTCACCGCCCCTCCTGAACTCGGTCACCGCCCCTCCTGAACTCGGTCACCGCCCCTCCTGAACTCGGTCACCGCCCCTCCTGAACTCGGTCACCGCCCCTCCTGAACTCGGTCACCGCCCCTCCTGAACTCGGTCACCGCCCCTCCTGAACTCGGTCACCGCCCCTCCTGAACTCGGTCACCGCCCCTCCTGAACTCGGTCACCGCCCCTCCTGAACTCGGTCACCGCCCCTCCTGAACTCGGTCACCGCCCCTCCTGAACTCGGTCACCGCCCCTCCTGAACTCGGTCACCGCCCCTCCTGAACTCGGTCACCGCCCCTCCTGAACTCGGTCACCGCCCCTCCTGAACTCGGTCACCGCCCCTCCTGAACTCGGTCACCGCCCCTCCTGAACTCGGTCACCGCCCCTCCTGAACTCGGTCACCGCCCCTCCTGAACTCGGTCACCGCCCCTCCTGAACTCGGTCACCGCCCCTCCTGAACTCGGTCACCGCCCCTCCTGAACTCGGTCACCGCCCCTCCTGAACTCGGTCACCGCCCCTCCTGAACTCGGTCACCGCCCCTCCTGAACTCGGTCACCGCCCCTCCTGAACTCGGTCACCGCCCCTCCTGAACTCGGTCACCGCCCCTCCTGAACTCGGTCACCGCCCCTCCTGAACTCGGTCACCGCCCCTCCTGAACTCGGTCACCGCCCCTCCTGAACTCGGTCACCGCCCCTCCTGAACTCGGTCACCGCCCCTCCTGAACTCTGTCACCGCCCCTCCTGAACTCTGTCACCGCCCCTCCTGAACTCTGTCACCGCCCCTCCTGAACTCTGTCACCGCCCCTCCTGAACTCTGTCACCGCCCCTCCTGAACTCTGTCACCGCCCCTCCTGAACTCTGTCACCGCCCCTCCTGAACTCTGTCACCGCCCCTCCTGAACTCTGTCACCGCCCCTCCTGAACTCTGTCACCGCCCCTCCTGAACTCTGTCACCGCCCCTCCTGAACTCTGTCACCGCCCCTCCTGAACTCTGTCACCGCCCCTCCTGAACTCTGTCACCGCCCCTCCTGAACTCTGTCACCGCCCCTCCTGAACTCTGTCACCGCCCCTCCTGAACTCTGTCACCGCCCCTCCTGAACTCTGTCACCGCCCCTCCTGAACTCTGTCACCGCCCCTCCTGAACTCTGTCACCGCCCCTCCTGAACTCTGTCACCGCCCCTCCTGAACTCTGTCACCGCCCCTCCTGAACTCTGTCACCGCCCCTCCTGAACTCTGTCACCGCCCCTCCTGAACTCTGTCACCGCCCCTCCTGAACTCTGTCACCGCCCCTCCTGAACTCTGTCACCGCCCCTCCTGAACTCTGTCACCGCCCCTCCTGAACTCTGTCACCGCCCCTCCTGAACTCTGTCACCGCCCCTCCTGAACTCTGTCACCGCCCCTCCTGAACTCTGTCACCGCCCCTCCTGAACTCTGTCACCGCCCCTCCTGAACTCTGTCACCGCCCCTCCTGAACTCTGTCACCGCCCCTCCTGAACTCTGTCACCGCCCCTCCTGAACTCTGTCACCGCCCCTCCTGAACTCTGTCACCGCCCCTCCTGAACTCTGTCACCGCCCCTCCTGAACTCTGTCACCGCCCCTCCTGAACTCTGTCACCGCCCCTCCTGAACTCTGTCACCGCCCCTCCTGAACTCTGTCACCGCCCCTCCTGAACTCTGTCACCGCCCCTCCTGAACTCTGTCACCGCCCCTCCTGAACTCTGTCACCGCCCCTCCTGAACTCTGTCACCGCCCCTCCTGAACTCTGTCACCGCCCCTCCTGAACTCTGTCACCGCCCCTCCTGAACTCTGTCACCGCCCCTCCTGAACTCTGTCACCGCCCCTCCTGAACTCTGTCACCGCCCCTCCTGAACTCTGTCACCGCCCCTCCTCACTGTTCACTTCACTTCCTAGTTTTGTGTCATCTGCAAATTTGGAAATTGTGACCTACACACCCAAGTCCAAGTCATTAATATATATCAAGAAAAGCAGTGGTCCCAGCATTGACCCCTGGGGAACACCACTGTACACCTCCCTCCAGTCAGAAAAACAACCATTCACCACTACTCTCTGCTTCCTGTTACTTAGCCAATTTTGTATCCATGTTGCTACTGCCCCCTTTATTCCATGGGCTTCAGTTTTGATGACAAGCCTATTATGTGGCACTTTATCAAATGCCTTTTGAAAGCCCATATACACAACATCAACCGCATGGCCCTTGTTGACCCCCTCTGTTACCTCGTCAAAAAACTCTACCAAGTTAGTTAAACACGATTTGCCTTTAACAAATCCATGCTGGCTTTCCCTAATTAATCCACACTTGTTCAAGTGACTGCTAATTACGTCCTGGATTATTGTTTCTAAAAGTTTCCCCACCACTGAGATTAAACTGACTGGCCTGTAGTTGCTGGGTTTGTCCTTGCACCTTTTTTTGAACAAGGGTGTAACATTTGCAATTCTCCAGTCCTCTGGCACCACCCCCGTATCTAAGGATGTTTGGAAGATTATGGCCAGTACCTCCGCAATTTCCACTCTTACTTCCCTCAGCAACCTAAGATGCATCCAATCCAGACTGTTCCCATCTAGATCTGCCAATAAAATATTCAAAATCTCACGTCTGCAAGCACTTTCCCTCTGCATCACTTGACTTTGTGCAGTGACGTTTTCGTCACACTTTTTGAGCCAACTTTTTTTGATTATAAATTCTGATGTCCACATTTATAATGGAGATGGCCCATGTAAACTTTCCACTCTGACTCCACAATCCGGCCACGAGGCTCTCTCTGTTCTCAAAAATGTTTTCTGAAATTTTTTTCAGGCACCAATTTTTTCCTCAGTAACTGAAATTTCTCGTGTCCAAAATAAGGGTTTAACCAAAAATAAAGACAAATGAAAAAAAATTACATATTTTACAACATGTTTAACACCTTCATTAAAGCTTTCACTTAAAGGCCTCAGCCTGGACTTGGAGTCGATATTTTTGCCCGTAACTGTGAAGCTGTGAGCTGCATTTGGATTATTCAGTGCATGTGCAGTATACCTAATTTCCCAGAATACACCAGTAGCGTTCAGTCAGCTATACCGAGGAATATTTTTTCCCTTAGCTACTCTTAGTGTCGGCTGAAAAGTTTTTCAAAATTGTTTGATGGACAAACTTCAAAAGCTTTACTGAGGTAAAATTCAGAGTTTTTTTTAAAAAGTGGCTTTGTGTGCGCACGAGAGAGAGAAAAGTGACTTCTGATTACACACATGTTGTAGACTATGTTTTGTGTTCTATAAACTTTAGAAAGTGAAAGAGACACAGGCAAGGGCCTGCGGAGAGACAGATCGGGGCTGGAGGGAGGAGTGTATGTGGTTGAAGGAAATGCAGTGAGTGAAGAGTGTGTCTTTCTTCGTGTCATGTTACTTTAATTTTCAAAAGAAAAAAGTTGAACTTTAAAGCCAATTAATTACTTCACCTATTTTTAGGAAAGGTCAATGCTAATGGATTATACCTGTGAGAAGATTCTAATACCCATGAGAGAGCAGAGAAAGACACAAATAGCGAGAAAGGGAGACATCCAGTTTCTTTCCTCATGCTAATTTGATTTCTTTTATAAAAAAAACAAGTTGAACTTTGAAAGCAAATGAAGCCTCTTTGAGGGAAACAGATTGGAAGGGAGTGCAGGAGGGAAACTGGTTGAGGGTAAAGCAGGCCTCTGGCCCCTCCCCATCTCACCTGCCCTTGGGGTGAGGAAGAGTGGATGTATGGTTATGGGTAAGTGACAGTGGAGCAATGAAGAGGGGTGGATAAAGGGGTTTTATGTTGTAGTTCAAAGGGGAAGAGGTAGAGATAGTGATGGGTGTGAGGATGTGGTAGGACGGGCAATGGGTAGTGAGAAGATGTAGGGTTAGGGGACATGACGGGTGTGAGGGGGTTGGGACAAGCACGAGTGTTCGGGAAGGGAAGGCAACCACAGAGTTACATTTTCCCTGCAACCCCCAAATGCAGCTACATCCGTTGGTCAGTCCTTGCCCCATGACATCATCCACCATCTCCCACGCAAAGTAAAGGAGAGAAGCAAAAGGAAGAGTTAAGGAGAAGGAATCAGAAGAGAGAGAAAATGAACTAGAGCAGAAAGAGAGAGAGAAATAGCAACACAGAGACAACGGAGATGGGTAACAGGGGAACCATACACTCCAACTTACTGTATGCAACACCACAAGTGTATATTAAAAATTCTTGTGTGCACACACTTCCTGTCCAATTTCCTGTAGTCACAATTTCTACTCACACTTGTCAACATTTAACATTGAAACTACCTACGGAAATATTTAGAGTCCCAACAAGGAATTCAGGAGAAACTTCTTTGGTCAGAATGTGGAACTCACTATCACAAGGAGTAGTTGAGGCGAATAGCAGAGATACATTTAAAGGGAAGCTGGATAAATACTTGAGGGAGAAAGGAATAGAAGAACATGCTGATAGGGTGAGATCATTCTATGAAGTAGGGAGGGAGGAGGTTCGTGTGGAGCATAATCACCGGCATAGACCGGTTGGGCCGAATGGCCCGTTTCTATGCTGTAATTTCTATATCAACAGTTTCAACCCCTGCCAACAGTGGCAAAGTGCAGTAGTTTCTGAAGTCTCTCTCCCACTCCATCACCATCTTATATGGCTAAAAGAAAAACTTCCTATTCATCAACTGATCGCGGCCAATGCCATGGGAAATTTACTCGCGTTTTAATAACGTTATAAACCCTCGTTTGATTGCTGTACTTTTCTTACCTTCACCTCCTTCCGAGCTTGCCCACGCCGGTAAAAAGCCTTCAAATTTTTGGGATCCAGACCTAATGCGGCCGTACAGTCCTGTATCGCTTCATGGTACTGCTTCAGGAACAGGTGGCACAGGGCTCTGCCGAGAGAGAAGGGAGAAGACACAACACAGACTGGGTTAACTAAGAAGGCACAGGTGGTGGTAAAAACACAGAACCACAGGTGGATGGAACTGAAGTTCCAATCCTCATTTGTATTTGGGCTTTTGTAAGAAGGGAAGCTCACACAGTCATAGGAACCGGAGGAGGCCATTCAGCCCCTCGAGCCTGTTCCGCCATTCAATGAGATCATGGCTGATCTGTATCCCAACTCCATTTACCTGTCTTGGCTCCATATCCCTTGGCTAGCAAAAATCTATCGATCTCAGATTTGAAATGATTAATTGAGCTAGCATCTACTGCTTCCTGTGGGACAGAGTTCCACACTTCTACCACCCTTTGCGCGAAGAAGTGTTTCCTAATTTCTCCCCTGAATGGCCTGGCTCGAGGAACAGCACCTCATCTTTTATGTGGCACTTTACAACCTTCTGGTCTCAACACTGTTTTCAATAACTTCAGACCATAACCACTGCTCCCACTTTTTCGGACAGATGCAATTGGTTCTGCTGTTGCAGCTCCTCTAGACCCATCTTTTCTTTCTTTACTTGACCCATTCCCACCCTCCTCCTTGCCTTGCACCATCATCCCTTTTGTCATTTAATTTGATAAAGTGCCACATAATAGGTTTGTCAGCAAAATTGAAGCCCATGGAATAGTGGCAGCATGGATACAAAATTGTCTAAGTGACAGGAAACAGGGAGTAGTGGTGAACGGTTGTTTTTCAGACAGGAGGGAGGTGTACAGTGGTGTTCCCCAGGGGTTGGTACAAGGACCACTGCTTTTCTTGATATATATTAATGACTTGGATTTGGGTGTACAGGGCACAATTTCCAAATTTGCAGATGACACAAAACTTGGAAGTGTAGTAAACAGCGAGGAGGGTAGTGATAGACTTCAAGAGGACACGGACAGGCTGGTGGAATGGGTGGGCACATGGCAGATGAAATTTAACACAGAGAAGTGCAAAGTGATACATTCTGGCAGGAAGAATGAGGAGAGGCAATATGAACTAGAGGGCACAATTCTAAAGAGCATATGGGATTCTGCGCTTTATAAAAAGAGGCATAGAGTACAAAAGCAAGGAAGTTATGTTGAACCTTTATAAAACACTGGTTCAGCCACAACTGGAGTATTGTGTCCAATTCTGGCACTGTGCTTTAGGAACAATGTGAAGGCCTTAGAGAGGGTGCAGAAAAGATTTACTAGAATGGTTCCAGGGATGAGGGACTTCAGTTATGTGGAGAGACTGGAGAAACTAGGGTTGTTCTCCTTAAAGCAGAGAAGGTTGAGAGAAGATTTGACAGAAGTGTTCAAAATCATGAAGGGTTTAGATAAAGTAAATAAAGAGAAACTGTTCTCACTGGTGAAAGGGTCGAGAACCAGAGGACACAGATTTAAGGCGATTGGCAAAAGAATCAAAGGCGACATGAGGAGAAAATTTTACGCAGTGAGTGGTTATGATCTGGAATGCGCTGCCTGAAAGGGTGGAGGAAGCAGATTCAATAGTAACTTTCAAAAGAGAATTGGATAAATACTTGAAAAGGAAAATTTGCAGGGCTGTGGGGAAAGAGCAGGAGAATGGGACTAACTGGAATGTTCTTACAAAGAGCTGGCACAGGCTCGATGGGCCAAATGAACTCCTTCTGTGCTGTAACCATTCTATGATTATCATTCCTGCCCTCCACCCTATCACAGACCTTTTTGTTCTTTCCACCTCTTTCCCTGGCTCTGTACTTGTTTAAAAACTGTTTAATCTTCAACTTGTTCCAGTTCTGACACAAGGCCATCGACCTGAAACGTTTAACTCTGTTTCTTTCTTGTGAATTTAAAATAAAATTGCTGGACTATAACTTGGTGTTGTAAAATTGTTTACAATTGTCAACCCCAGTCCATCACCGGCATCTCCACATCATGTTTCTTTCTCCACAGATGCTGCCTGACCTGCTGAGTTTTTCCAGCATCCGCAGTATTTTGCTTTTCACTAAAACAGATTACCTGGTCATTATCACATTGCTGTTTGCGGGATCTTGCTGTGCGCAAATTTGCTGCCGTGTTTCCTACATTATAACGGTGACTACACTTCAAAAGTACTTCATTGGCTGTAAAGTGCTTTGGGACGTCCTGAGCTTGTGAAAGGTGCTACAGAAATGCAAGTCTTTCTTTCTTTCTTTCTTTTCAGATACTGACTGACCTGCTATTTATTTTCAACACTTTCCGTTTTTATTTTCAGCGTTACTTTATCTCAAAGAACTGAGTTCCGGAGAGTGTGGATTTTAAGATACTGGGTATTGCTACATTACAAATATCTATGTTTCTTGCCTAGTCACACTTGCACTCACGAATCACCTAGGAATCAGGGCTAAGGGGATAGAGCAGGGGAGTGGGACTAGCTGGATTGCTCTTGCATAAAGCCGGCACGGACTCGATGGGCCGAATGGCCTCCTTCCGTGCTGTAACCTTTCTAGGATTCATTGTCCCAAACTGACCCGTAATCAAGGCGCTGCACACTCATGTAAGTGTGCACGACACTTCTCACCCGCGTGTGTACGGTATAATCACTGAGAGATACAGACCATGCTGCTTGTGTACCTGTTGGTATAGGTGGTACACTCCTTGTTATTCAGCTTCAGACTCGCACTATATTTCTCCACTGCTTTCCTGTGCTCTCCTTTTTTCACCAACTCGTTCCCTTCTTCCTTCAGAGACTTGGCTCGCTCGAGGATGTGGCTGATGGAAGCTGACAACACAATGCAGATATGTAGGGCACTGAAATGAAAAGTTGTCCTCCCAGTACCTTATTTTAAGCTTGCTGTTCTACATCAGGAGTTTTCAGATTGCTCGTACTCCCGATAGGGTAGAAGGAGCTTCACTCCGCATCCAAGTGTTACAAACCAGACCTGGAATGCTCTAGGTGCCTGAAATTTCTCCTTAGACCCCGTTAACCCTCCCACACCCTCCTTAGACCCCGTTAACCCTCCCACACCCTCGAGACCCCGTTAACCCTCCCACACCCTCCTTAGGCCCCGTTAACCCTCCCACACCCTCCTTAGATCCCGTGCATCATCGCACACAGTCCTTTTAACTTAAACAGGCACAGGCCTTGCTCACATCAGAATCGCAGCTCAGTGAACCGAACGTGCCGGGAATCAGGTGCAAGAGGTCAGGGGCCTCATTTTGCAGCGAGGGTCTGCTCCACCAGTGAAACCTCGGAGACTTAAGGCTCAGGTCCCAGAGGTGAAAGGTCAGTCCCTAACTCCCCGAGCCAACCAGTCACCACTCGTTCGCTAGTTTACCAGATGGTGAATTTTGTATGTGTGACTGCATTTAGTTACGGAATTCTGGCTACAGATGTTTTAACTGATAGTTGGGACGGGTAACAGTGTTATTTGCCACCCCTTCGTCCAGCTGTGACAGTGGGCAGTTCAACCACTGAGAATTTGGGTGGGGGGGGGAAACAGGCCCTGATCCTCTCACCTGTGTCTCCTCCATTCTGCTGCAGGCCCCTCGGCTGTGCGGTTGTGTTCCCGTTCACGGAGGCGCTGGGTTCCCATCTCCGCTGAACCTCGAGGGGCACCGACGGCATCCGAGGGAGATTCTGGCGCCAACCATCACCTTCCATCTCGATCAAAACCTTCCTCATTCTGCGACAGGGAGGGAAGAAAAAAACAAACTGACACGTAAATCAGAACAAATGTTCAATACGCTGAATTTACTGGTCCAGAGGAATCACTACCTGCGTCTCATTAACCCTTTCAGTGCTGCACCAACCAGCAACAAATCCCGGGGCTAGGTCGCCGTGTTTTATTTGGGAAAAATTATGAATGAACCCGTTGAAAGCTTTCAAGGTGCTTACCTTCCTTATACAACAAAAATTACTGCCAGATTTCTTCTCCCTACTCCCTTTACCAGGGCACTGATGCCAATCACAGCACCACTCCCCCGCCACCACTGAGATAGTTACATTTCCCTACATTACAACAGCGACTTCACTTCAAAAACACTGCAGGGCGTCCCGAGATTGTGAAAGGCGCTATATAAATGCAAGTCCTTTCTATCGCCTGAATTGGCACCCTCCTGGTCTGTACAGGTCAGCTACTCACTGGGCAGTGCCCATACCCACCAGCCGGTCTATTCCTCAAGAAGGAAGAAAGACTTACATTTATATAGCGCCTTTCACGACCTCAGGACGTCCCAATCTGCTGAACCAGATTGTTCTCCTTAGAGCAGAGAAGTTAAGGGGAGACTTAATGGAGTGTTCAAAATTAGGGCGGGGAGTTGGCATTGGTGCAGAAATTAGAAAAAATATTTTTCACAGTTACCGGAACTGCCTTAACACAAGTGCCTGAGGAAGGAGAACATTTGCCTGAGGAAGGAGAAAATCTCCGAAAGCTTGTGAATTTAAAATAAAATTGCTGGACTATAACTTGGTGTTGTAAAATTGTTTACAATTAACACAAGTGGCCATTGACATCACTTAAAAGGAATTAAGTAAGTATTTGAAAAGGAAGAATATAAAAGGATGCGGGGAAAGGGCAGGGAATTGGGAGAAGTGTAGACAGCTCCAGTTGTAGGGCCGGCAATGGCGCAGAGCGATGGGCCAAATGGCCTCTATTATTCTAATTTCTCTGATTCTGTATCACGTCACTTGGTTTGATGTCATGGTGACAAAACAAAAATACAAGCCTCTTGCTGCCCAAAGCATTTTCTGGTGAAGGTGGGACTTCTTTAATTTGAGTGTCTGAAATTAAAATGAGAATAAAAGGCATTTTACAGCTGTCTGGAATCCATATCGTGACATTGGGCATATCCACTAACAGTTGTACTTGTCTCAAATGTTAATGCAAGACAATAAAATGAAAGGTGAACTCGGTAAAAAAAAAGGACAGTCTTCTCTCTCTGGGCACCACGCTTTAGGAAGGATGTTAAGATCTTGGAGAGGGTGCAGAGGAGATTTACTAGAATGGTGCCAGGGATGAGGGACCTCAGTTATGTGGAGAGACTGGAGAAGCTGGGATTGTTCTCCTTAGAGCAGAGAAGGCTAAGGGAGAGATTTAATAGAGGCGTTTAAAATCATTTAAGCATTTTGACAGAGTAAATCAGGAGAAACTGTTTCCAGTGGCAGGAGGGTCGGTAACCAGAGGACAACAGATTTAAGGTAATTGGCAAAAGAACCAGAGGGGAGATCATAATGAATCTACATCCACCGCCCTTTCAGGCAGTGCATCCCAGATCAAAACAGCTCGCTGCGTTAAAAAAAAGCTCAAATATTGTTGTCCAAAAATACAAGTAGAAAGAACAAGAAACCCGGGTCCAGTGACTCCAGCCGGGATATCGGCCGAGGACGGGATCGGCTGTGATGCCGCTTGTAGTTGGACAGTCTGTCGCCATTCAATGACATGGCTGTTGGGCACGGTGAGTGAGGTACCAGAGGGCAGCCTGTGCCTGTGGAATCATACACAGTTTAAACAACTTGTGCTGGAGTAAGATTAGGAACAGACTGGATGTTGGGCGATTCTTCTATACCCAGAGAGCAGTGAGCCTCTGGAACGAGTTGCCGGCTGGTGTGGTGGGAGCTGACTCTCTGCCTTCGAGAGGGAGCTGGGGCAGAGATCGCATCATATAGAGGGGAAGTGTCTTTATTGGTAACACTCGGTCTGTGTGATCTCCTGGACTGGTTTCAATCGCCTGAGGGGCTCGGAGAGGAATTTTCCAGAGTTTTTGTTCCCTTATTGGCCCTGTTTTTTTGCCTGTCCCAGGAGATTACATGGCTGTGGGAGAAATGGAGGGGAGGGGAGGGGAGGACGTGTCCAGTCACAATGCTCCAGCCATCATGTGTGGGGCAGGCTCGATTTTGTATGTTCGTATGTAAGTCAGCACCCTCAGAAGAGCCAGGGTACAAAAACAGCAACCAAGGAAAAATAAAGAATCAAGAGGACTGATGAATAAAGCAGCAAGTAATAGTGTCATTTGTTTCCACACCTCCTGCACCTTATGAACATGCATAGAATCATAGAAAGGTTACAGCAAGGAAGGAGGCCATTCAGCCCATCGAGACCATGCCTGCTCTCTGCAAGAGCAATCAAGCTAGTCCCACATCTCTGCTCTTTCCCCGCAGCCCTGCAAATTTTTTCCTTTCAAGTACTTATCCAATTCCTTTTTGGAAGCCATGATTGAATCTGCCTCCACCACCCCCTCAGGCAGTGTGCATTCCAGATCACAACCACTCGCTGTGTAATTTTTATTTCTCATGCCACCTTTGGTTCTTTTGCCAATCACCTTAAATCTATGTCCTCTGTTTCTTGACCCCTCCGCCAATGGGAACAGTTTCTCTCTGTTTACTCTGTCTAGACCCTTCATAATTTTGAACACCTCTATCAAATCTCCTCGCAACCTTCTCTGCTCTAAGGAGAACAACCCCAGCTTCTCCAGTCTATCCACATAACTGAAGTCCCTCATCCCTGGAATCATTCCAGTAAATCTGTTCTGCATCCTCTCTAAGGCCTTCACATCCTTCCTAAAGTGCAGTGCCCAGAAATGGTCACAATACTCCAGTTGTGGCCGAACCAGTGTTTTACAAAGATTCATCATAACTTCCTTGCTTTTGTACTCCATGCCTGTATTTATAAAGCCCAGGATCCCGCATGCTTTCTTAACCGCTTTCTCAATCTGCCCTGCCACTGTCAACAATTTGTGCGCGTATACCCCCAGATCTCGCTGTTCCTGCACCCCTATTAGAATTGTATCCTTTAGTTCATATTGCCTCTCCTCGCTCTTCCTACCAAAACGTATCACTTTGCACTTCTCTAGGTTAAATTTCATCTGCCACATGTCCGCCCATTCCATCAGCCTGTCTATGTCCTCTTGAAGTCTATCACTATCCTCCTCACTGTTTACTACCCTTCCAAGTTTTGTGTCATCTGCAAATTTTGAAATTGTGCCCTGTACACCCAAGCCCAAGTCATTAATATATATCAAAAAAAGCAGTGGTCCTAGTACCAACCCCTGGGGAACACCACTGTACACCTCCCTCCAGTCCGAAAAACAACCGTTCACCACTACTCTCCGTTTCCTGTCACTTAGCCAATTTCTTATCCATGCGTTTCAACTCTGATGACAAGCCTATTATGCGGCACTTTATCAACCGACTTTTGAAAGTCCATATACACCACATCAACCGCATTGTCCTCATCGACCCTCTCTGTTAAATCCGTGCTGGCTTTCCTTAATTAATCCACAATTGTCCAAGTGGCTATTAATTCTGTCTCGGATTATCATTTCTAAAAGTTTCCCCGCCACCGAGGTTAAACTGACTGGCCTGTAGTTGCTGGGTTTATCCTTACACTCTTTTTTGAACAAGGGTGTAACATTTGCAATTCTCCAGTCCTCTGGCACCACCCCCGTATCTAAGGATGTTTGGAAGATTATGGCCAGTACCTCCGCAATTTCCACCCTTACTTCCCTCAGCAACCTAGGCTGCATCCCATCTGGACTGGCTAACTTATCTACTTTAAGTACAGCCAGCCTTTCTAGAACCTCTATCGATTTTTAGCCCATCCAGTATCCCAACTACCTCCTCTTCTACTGTGACTTTGGCCTTGGTTAAGACAGATGCAAAGTATTCATTTAGTACCTCAGCCATTCCCTCTGCCTCATCTTTTTTGGTCCCACCCGTTTACATGCCTATAGAAGACTTTTGGATTACCTTTTATGTTGGTCTATTCTCATACTCTCTCTTTGCACCTCTTATTTCCTTTTTCTCTGTACTTTCTATATTCAGCCTGGTTCTCACTTGTATTATCAACCTGACATCTGTCATAACCCTATTTTTCCTGCTTCATCTTACTCTCTATCTCTTTTGTCATCCAGGGAGCTCTGGCTTTAGTTGCCCTACCTTTCTCCCTTGTGGGAATATACCTGGACTGTACCCGAACCATCTCCTCTTTAAAGGCCGCCGAGTGTTCGATTACAGTTTTGCCTGCCAATCTTTGATTCCGATTTACCCGGGCCAGATCAGTTCTCAACCCACTGAAATCGGCCCTTCTCCAATTGAGTATTTTTACTTTAGAGTGGTCCATGTCCTTTTCCATAGCTATTCTAAACCTTATGATACTATGATTGTTGTTCCCTAAATGTTCTCCCACTGACACTTGCTCCACTTGGCCCGCCTCATTCCCCAGAACCAGATCCAGCAATGCCTCCTTCCTCATTGGGCCGGAAACATACTGGTCAAGAAAGTTCTCCTGAACACACATCAAAAATTCCTCCCCCTCTTTGCACCGCCACCCCCCAACACCATGCATTGAGGCAAACCTGTGAACACCTGGGCTCTTCATACCTGTTCATACCATCCTGCGCAGCCTGAACACTGCTGTCCACCTGTATGGTGGTTCTGTAGTCCACGTAGGCCAGCCGGTATCGCTCCAACACCTCGTAAGCAGCAGCACGGCGTAGCAGGGGCTTCAACGCGAACGGAACAAGCTCTAAAGCCCTAGAGAGAGAAACACATGGCAGGGATATCAGATCGATCGTCAATAACAGCGCAGAAAGCCAAGTACATTAAACACTCGTTTAAAAATCGGAATAATGGCATAGTGAGTCAACGAGGTGGACGGGGGTGGGGAGAGGAGAGGGGGAGCGTTCAGGAACTTACAGTCACTTTAAAATAGAGGAGACGTCAAAGAAAACAAACTCAATTTCATTAAACTTTCCTGAGAACTTAAACTGAAGTGTTCAAACTTATGATTCACAAAGGTGATGTGGGGAATTGTTCAATTTGGTAAAGGGTTCAATACCAAGGGACACAAGTTAGGAGCAAGAAAGGAAGTCTGGCAGAACTTAAGCTACGTAAAAACATTTTTAAAAACTTGGAACAAAAGAAAAAAGAACATCGAGCCTATTCTTTGCTCAGTCATCGACTCCAACCCCCAATCCCCATCCAGGATGAAGCAGGGTGGGAAGTAACGATTAAAGCATTCATGTGTTGATTACTTAACATAAAAGGCACATTTTTATATTTACTGTAGTAACAACAAGTATTTTTACTGCAGTTTAGCTTTGGCCACTAAACTTCTGATTTATTCGAAAAAAGGGAACCAATCAGCTTGAGTTGGTTGGGAGGAAAATTTCAGTTAGAATCGACATTTAGAAAGGCACGGGTTAATCAAGGTCAGTCAGCGTGGATTGTTAAGGGAAGGTCGTGTCTGATTACCTTGATTGAATTTTTTGAGGTGGTACCAAGGAGTGTCGATGAGGGTAGCACGTTTGATGTAGTCTACAAGCAAGGCTCTTGAAAAGGTCCCATGTGGCAGACTGGTCAAAAAAGTAAGATCCCATGGGATCCCAGAGAAAGTGGCTAGTTGGATCCAAAATTGGTTCAGTGACAGGAAGCAAAGGGTAATGGTCGACAGGTGTTTTTGTGACTGGAAGGCTGTTTCCAGTGGAGTTCCGCTGGGCTCAGTACTAGGTCACTTGCTTTTTGTGGTATATATCAATGTTTTAGATTTAAATGTAGGGGGGCATGAATAAGAAGTTTGCAGATGATACAAAAACTGGCCGTGTGGTTGATAGGAGGAAAGCTGTAGTCTGCAGGAAGATATCAATGGGCTGGTCAGGTGGGCAGAAATGTGGCAAATGGAAGTCAATCCAGAGAAGCGTGAGGTAATGCATTTGGAGAGGGTAAACAAGGCAAGGGAGTACACAATAAATGGTAGGATACTAGAAGTGTAGAGGAACAGAGGGACCTTGGAGTGCATGTCCACAGATCCGTGAAGGTAGCAGAACAGGTGGATAAGGTGTTTTTTTAAAAATTCGTTCATGGAAGGTGGACGTCGATGGCAAGACCGGCATTTATTGCCCATCCCTAATTGCCCTTCAGAAGGTGGTGGTGAGCCGCCTTCTTGAACCGCTGCAGTCCGTGTGGTGAAGGTTCTCCCTCAGTGCTGTTAGGAAGGGAGTTCCAGGATTTTGACCCAGCGACGATGAAGGAACGGCGATATATTTCCAAGTCGGGATGGTGTGTGGCTTGGAGGGGAAAGTGTAGGTGGTGTTGTTCCCATGTACCTGCTGCCCTTGTCCTTCTAGGTGGTAGAGGTCACGGGTTTGGGAGGTGCTGTCGAAGAAGCCTTGGCGAGTTGCTGCAGTGCATCCTGTGGATGGTACACGCTGCAGCCACAGTGCGCTGGTGGTGAAGGGAGTGAATGTTTAGGGTGGTGGATGGGGTGCCAATCAAGCGGGCTGCTTTGTCCTGGATGGTGTCGAGCTTCTTGTGTGTTGTTGGAGCTGCACTCATCCAGGCAAGTGGAGAGTATTCCATCACACTCCTGACTTGTGCCTTGTAGATAGTGGAAAGGCTTTGGGGAGTCAGGAGGTGAATCTCTCGCCGCAGAATACCCAGCCTCTGACCTGCTCTTGTAGCCACAGTATTTATGTGGCTGGTCCAGTTAAGTTTCTGGTCAATGGTGACCCCCAGGATGTTGATGGTGGGGGATTCGGCGATGATAATACCGTTGAATGTCAAGAGGTGGCGGTTAGACTCTCTTGTTGGAGATGGTCATTGCCTGGCACTTGTCTGGCACGAATGTTACTTGCCACTTATGAGCCCAAGCCTGGATGTTGTCCAGGTCTTGCTGCACGTGGGCACGGACTGCTTCATTATCTGAGGGGTTGCGAATGGAACTGAACACTGTACAATCATCAGCGAACATCCCCATTTCTGACCTTATGATGGAGGGAAGGTCATTGATGAAGCAGCTGAAGATGGTTGGGCCAAGGACACTGCCCTGAGGAACTGCTGCAGTGATGTCCTGGGGCTGAGATGATTGGCCTCCAACAACCACTATCATCTTCCTTTGTGCTAGGTATGACTCCAGCCACTGGAAAGTTTTCCCCGATTCCCACTGACTTCAATTTTACTCGGGCGCCTTGGTGCCACACTCGGTCAAATGCTGCCTTGATGTCAAAGGCAGTCACTCTCACCTCACCTCTGGAATTCAGCTCTTTTGTCCATGTTTGGACCAAGGCCGTAATGAGGTCTGGAGCCGAGTGGTCTTGGCGGAACCCAAACTGAGCATCGGTGAGCAGGTTATTGGTGAGTAAGTGCCGCTTGATAGCACTGTGGACGACACCTTCCATCACTTTGCTGATGATTGAGAGTAGACTGACAGGGTGGTAATTGGCTGGATTGGATTTGTCCTGTTTTTTGTGGCCAGGACATACCTGGGCAATTTTCCACATTGTCGGGTAGATGCCAGTGTTGTAGCTTTACTGGAACAGTTTGGCTAGAGGCACAAGTAGTTCTGGAGCACAAGGCTTCAGCACTACAGCTGGGATGTTGTCGGGGCCCATAGCCGTTGCTGTATCCAGTGCACTCAGCCGTTTCTTGATATCACATGGAGTGAATCGAATTGGCTGAAGACTGGCTTCTGTGATGGTGGGAATATCGGGAGGAGGCTGAGATGGATCGTCCACTCAGCACTTCTGGCTGAAGATGGTTGCAAACGCTTCAGCCTTGTCTTTTGCACTCATGTGCTGGACTCCGCCATCATTGAGGATGGGGATGTTTACAAAGCCTCCTCCTCCAGTTAGATGTTTTTTTTAATTTTTTTTAAAAATTCGTTCACGGGATGTGGGCGTCGCTGGCAAGGCCGGCATTTATTGCCCATCCCTAATTGCCCTCGAGAAGGTGGTGGTGAGCCGCCTTCTTGAACCGCTGCAGTCCGTGTGGTGACGGTTCTCCCACAGTGCTGTTAGGAAGGGAGTTCCAGGATTTTGACCCAGCGACAATGAAGGAACGGCGATATATTTCCAAGTCGGGATGGTGTGTGACTTGGAGGGGAACGTGCAGGTGGTGTTGTTCCCATGTGCTTGCTGCCCTTGTCCTTCTAGGTGGTAGAGGTCGCGGGTTTGGGAGGTGCTGTCGAAGAAGCCTTGGCGAGTTGCTGCAGTGCATCCTGTGGATGGTGCACACTGCAGCCACAGTGCGCCAGTGGTGAAGGGAGTGAATGTTTAGGGTGGTAGATGGGGTGCCAATCAAGCGGGCTGCTTTATCTTGGATGGTGTCGAGTTTCTTGAGTGTTGTTGGAGCTGCACTCATCCAGGCAAGTGGAGAGTATTCCATCACACTCCTGACTTGTGCCTTGTAGATGGTGGAAAGGCTTTGGGGAGTCAGGAGGTGAGTCACTCGCCGCAGAATACCCAGCCTCTGACCTGCTCTCGTAGCCACCGTATTTATATGGCTGGTCCAGTTAAGTTTCTGGTCAATGGTGACCCCCAGGATGTTGATGGTGGGGGATTCGGCGATGGTAATACCGTTGAATGTCAAGGGGAGGTGGTTAGACTCTCTCTTGTTGGAGATGGTCATTGCCTGGCACTTATCTGGCGCGAATGTTACTTGCCACTTATTAGCCCAAGCCTGGATGTTGTCCAGGTCTTGCTGCATGCAGGCTCGGACTGCTTCATTATCTGAGGGGTTGCGAATGGAACTGAACACTGTGCAGTCATCAGCGAACATCCCCATTTCTGACCTTATGATGGAGGGAAGGTTTAATTGTCCACCACCATTCACGACTGGATGTGGCAAGACTGCAGAGCTTTGATCTGATCCGTTGGTTGTGGAATCACGTAGCTGTGTCTATAGCATGTTGTTTCGCTGTTTAGCATGCATGCAGTCCTGAGTTGTAGCTTCACCAGGTTGGCACCACATTTTTAGGTACGCCTGGTGCTGCTCCTGGCATGCTCTTCTACACTCCTCATTGAACCAGGTTTGATCCCCTGGCTTGTTGGTAATGGTAGAGTGAGGAATATGCCGGGCCATGAGGTTACAGATTGTGCTGGAATACAATTCTGCTGCTGCTGATGGCCCACAGCGCCTCATGGATGCCCAGTTTTGAGCTGCTAGATCTGTTCTGAATCTATCCCATTTAGCTCGGTGATAGTGCCACACAACACGTTGGATGGTGTTCTCAGTGTGAAGACATGACTTCGTCTCCACGAGGACTGTGCGGTGGTCACTTCTACCAACATGGTCATGGACAGATGCATCTGCGACAGGTAGATTGGTGAGGACGAGGTCAAGTAGGTTTCTCCCTCGTGTTGGTTCTCTCACCACCTGCTGCAGGCCCAGTCTGGCAGCTATGTCCTTCAGGACTCGGCCAGCTCGGTCAGTAGTGGTGCTACCGAGCCACTCGTGGTAATGGATATTGAAGTCCCCCACCCAGAGTACATTCTGTGCCCTTGCTACCCTTAGTGCTTCCTCCAAGTGGTGCTCAACATGGAGGAGGACTGATTCATCAGCTGAGGGAGGGCGGTAGGTGGTAATCAGCAGGAGGTTTGCTTGCCCATGTTTGACCTGATGCCGTGAGATTTCATGGGGTCCGGAGTCAATGTTGAGGACTCCCAGGGCCACTCTCTCTGGTCGGTCTGTCCTGCTGGTGGGACATGACCTACCCAGGAATGGTGATGGAAGAGTCTGGGATGTTGGCTGAAAGGTATGATTCTGTGAGTATAGCTATGTCAGGCTGTTGCTTGACTAGTCTGTGGGACAGCTCTCCCACTTTTAGCACAAGTCACCAGATGTTAGTGAGGAGGACTTTGCAGGGTCAACCGGGCTTGGTTTGCCTTTGTCGTGTCCGGTGCCTAGTGGTCCGATGCCGGGTGGTCCGTCCGGTTTTATTCTTATGACTGTTATTTTTAAAAGTGAGATTGTACAACTGAGTGGCTTGCTCGGCCATTTCAGAGGGCAATTAAGAATCAACCACATTGCTGTGGGTCTGGAGTCACATATAGGCCAGACCGGGTAAGGACGGCAGGTTTCCTTCCCTAAAGTGAACAAGATGGGTTTTTCCGACGATCCGGTAGTTTCATGGCCACCGTTACTGATATTAGTTTTTTTTAATTCCAGATTTTATTTAATTAATTGAATTTAAATTCCCCAGCTGCCGTGGCGGGATTTGAACTCATGACTCCGGATTACTAGTCCAGTAACATAACCACTATGCTACCCGTACCTGAGGCACAGAATATAAGAGCAGGGAGTTAAGCCACTATGATTGCACTAGAGAGGGTACAGAGGAGATTTACGAGGATATTGCCAGGACTGAAGAATTTTAACTATGAGGAAAGATTGGATAGGCTGGGGTTGTTTTCTTTGGAACAGAGGAGGCTGAGGGGAGATTTAATTGAGGTGTATAAAATTGTGAGGGTTCTCGATAGAGTGGACAGGGGGGAGCTATTTCCCTTAGCAGAGAGGTCAATAACCAGGGGGTATAGAATTAAAGTAATTAGTAGAAGGATTAGAGGGGAAGCTGAGGAGAAATTTTTTCACCCAGAGGGTGGTGGGGGTCTGGAACTCACTGCCTGAAAAGGTGGTAGAGGCAGAAATCCTCAACTCATTTAAAAAGTACTTGGATATGCACTTGAAGTGCCGTAAGCTACAGGGCTACGGACCAAGAGCTGGAAAGTGGGATCAGGCTGGATAGCTCTTTTTTGGCCAGCACAGACACGATGGGCCGAATGGCCTCCTTCTGTGTCGTAAATTTCTATGATTCTACAATAGAACTTTGACTTCACTCTCAGGAACTATCTTGTATTCCGTTTCCTCCCCAATTTTTACGCCTCTTCTCCTGATGGGCTGGGGTACGTTATCATAGGAATGGGACACCCTCTGGTACCTGGCCCATATGACCATTTGTCACATGCCTAATTAATGAATGTCACCAGACTATTTGGCTATGCGAGCCATCACAACTGAATTTTAACCTTCACCTCACCCGTGCACGAGTCTCTGGATGGCAGGAACGCGTCCTGATTTTTTTTCCCCACTCCCTAGCCCTGGGTCGCTGAAACCAATTGCAGGACTTCTGCTACCACTGATCCCTAGATCGCAGACCTTTGTATTTATCGTAAAAAGATTTCTCTTGTGCGTGTGAAGGCGTTGGCCCAGATACATACGCAGTGCAATCCTTTATACATTCGCTGCAGCTTCCAATCTTCAGATAACAAGCGGCTCGATTCGAATACAGCACACTCAAGTCCTCTGGGGATTTCACACCTGGAGAAACAGAGCAGAAAAAGCAGAGATACCTACAATCAATACACAGTACACATGCAGTCAGAGCACCTCACTAAACCAAAGAATCACTGAGCTGTGCAAACGGAGAGGATTGCTTTGTGAGTGGGGTATTCATAGACTAGCTGTTTCTCACCCAACTTATATCTGGGTATTTGCAGAAATAATGTAAGTACAAACTTGCATTTCTAGAGCTCCTTTCATGATCTCAGGACGTCTCAAAGTACTTTTCAGCCAGTGAAGTACTTTTTTTGAAGTGTAGTCAATGTTGTAATGTAGGAAATGCGGTGGCCAGTTTGCACACAGCAAGATCCAATTTGTGCACAGCTAATGTTATTCCTATGTTTAAAAAGGGCAAGGACCTATAGACCAGTTAGCTTAACGTCAGTGGTAGGAAAGGTAACAGAATCTTTACTCAAAGATATAACAGAAAGACATCTAGAGAACAAAAATAACAGTCAGCACGGATTTCAGAAGGGAAAGTCATGCTTGACCAACCTTATTGAATGCTTTGAAGTAACAGAAAGGGTAGACAAGGGTAATGCAGTAGATGTAATATATTTGGATTTTCAAAAAGCCTTCGATAGGCATAGTAAGGCATGACTAAGGTCAGAGCATGTGGAGTCAGGGGATGGGTAGCAGAATGGATAGCAAGCTGGCTACAAAACAGAAAACAGAGAGTAGGGGTTAAGGGAAGCTACTCAGGCTGGCAAAAGGTGGGAAGTGTTGTTCCACAGGGCTCGGTGCTGGGACCATTGATGGTCACAATTTACATTAACAATTTGGATTTGAGAATCAAGAAGTACAATTTCAAAATTTGTGGACGACACCAAATTGGGGGATGTAGCTAATAGGAAAGGAAGAGTGCGTCAAAATGCAAGAGGAGATTAATAAACTTGCAGAATGGGCATGTAATTGGTAAATGAATTTCAATATAGATAAGTGTGAGGTGGTACATTTTAGTAGGAAAAATAAGGAGGCCACATAATGCTTGGATAATAAGACTTTAAACAGGATAGAGGAGCAAAGGGATCTAGGGGTACAGATACACAAATCACTAAAAGTAGCGATAAGGCCATAAAAAAGGCAAATCAAGCACTGGGGTTCATTTCTAGAGGGACAGAATTGAAAAGCAAAGAAGTTATATTAAACTTGTATAGAACCTTGGTTAGACCACACTTGGAGTATTGTGCAGAGTTCTGGTCTCCATATTATAAAAAGGATGTAGAGGCACTGGAGAGGGTGCAAAAAAGATTCACAAGGATGATACCAGAACTGAGAAGATATCCTTATCAGGAAAGGATGAACAGGCTGGGGCTCTTTTCTAGAGAAGGGAAGGCTGAGGGGTGACCTGATAGAGGTCTTTAAAATGAAATGGTTTGATAGGGTCGACATAGAGAAAATGTTTCCATTTGTGCGGGAGTCCAAAACTAGATTCGTAAATATAAAATAGTCGCTAAGAAATCCAATAGGGAATTCAGGAGAAACTTCTTTACCCAGAGAGTGGTAAGAATGTGGAACTCGCTACCACAAGGAGTAGTTGAGGTGAATAGCATCGATGCATTTAAGGGGAAGCTAGATAAACACATGAGGGAGAAAGGAATAGAAGGATATGCTGATAGGGTCAGATGAGGTAGGAAGGGAGGAGGCTCGTGTGGAGCATAAACGTTGGCATAGACCAGTTGGGCCGAATGGCCTATTTCTGTGCTGTAGTTTCGATGTAAATCCCACAAACACCAATGAGATAACGACCAGTTAATCTGTTTTAGTGATGTTGGCTGAGGGATAAATATTGGCTACAACACCGGGGAGAACTCCCCTGCTCTTCTTCAAATAGTGCAGTGAGATCATTCACGTCAACCTGAGGGCAGACGGGGCCTCGGTATAACGTCTCATCCAAAAGAAGGCACCACTGACAGTGCAGCACTTCCTCAGTACTGCACTGGGAGTGTCAGCCTAGATTATGTACTCAAGACCCTGGAGTGTGACTTGAACCCACAATCTTCTGACTCAGAAGTGAGAGTGCTTTCCAGTGAGCCAAGGACCAGCTATGCAAATAGCAAAACACACGCACACACCCATCCCAGGTGACCAAGAGAGGGCAGCAGAAGATTGCCTGCACGTCTAAAGCTGCACCTCAGCATGAGTCAGCACCTTCAGGGGAGGAGGAAGAAATACAGGGGAAAATAACTGGGCTTAAAATACAACTGGAAGTCCCATTTGGCATCCTGGCATATTGAGCACTGTCCAGGAAAGCCCTGGTCCTTTCAGAGCGGAGATGGAATGTGTGGTCACCTCATTGACCACATACGTATGTGGACAATGTGATGACCTTTGGGTGGGGCAATGCAGTCATCAAGGACAACTTGGTACTGGAATCCCTGTGGAACTCAACCCCAGGAGATAAAATTGGGAGGGGGGGAAAAAAAAGTAAATCTTTGCTCTTGTAATTTAGGACAACATTCAGCATCTCCAGACTGAATGACCCGTTTGCAATTCAGTGACCCCTGTCTATTATCCTTGGTTTCGACCAACCAGCTGGGCATAGCTTATTGGCATTTCTGACACTGAAACAGTAGCAGCACATTGTTCGAGAGTGGCACCAGACTACATCAGCAAAACCTAGGGGTGTAATCAGCAGTAAATTTGTGCTAATTAATGATTTTACATCAATGATAAAATACTATCCCTCCCTTGACCACAGCTGCACAAATGCCAGAAATAAAACACTGACTGTGGGCACCAGAGTTCTAAGACATAGACTCACGTGTGAGCCCCTTAAACGTGTGAGTTCCTTATATCACCGGTGAGGGGAGCCGAGGAGGTTCTTTGGTAGATATGGAGTTTGAAGGATCAAATATAGAAATTTTCATGGCTGGAAGCGGCCATAGGCCCAACTAATCCAACCTGCTGCTGTTGTACCAGTCGCATCTGATGATGTGATTCTCTTCAAGATATTGATCCAATTTGACCTTGATGCTACTTGCCCCTCCTGCGGTAAATAATTCAAAAACCAACCACCCTCTCAAGTCATCTCGGCTTTCCTCACGTAAATTCCAGTTATCATATTTGGGAGAACAGAGTGGGAGGGAGACTGGGAGCAGGGAGCCTGCCCTTATGAGACAGTGTCGCTGTGTGGCGCACACAGTCTGACCAAAGAGGGTCCGAGGGGAAAAAAAAATTCAAGGACAAAATTGAGGAAATGTTGGCCCTCATCAGACGAATGGGTAAATACACCTCCCAAGTGCAATACTGAACCACGCAGAGCAGGGAGTTCCAGGGTTCAACCCCCGCTCTGTGTTGAGCTAGCTGATCCCGGGCCACCCAGCTACACAGTGCCACCCCAGAGCTAAGAAGGGGAAATGTTGGCACAATACCTTACTCATAGAAAATAGGGCCGAATGGCCTACTCTTGCTCCTTCGGACCTGCTCCCCCATTCAAAATGATCATGGCTGATGGTCTAACTCAGTACCCTGTTCCCGCTCTTTCCCCATATCCCTTGATCCTGATTGCTATCCGTGGATTTGAGCACATAATCCAGGCCGACACTCCCAGTGCAGTACCGAGGGAGTGCTGCATCGTCGGAGGTGCCGTCTTTCGGCCGAGACGTTAAAACGAGGCCCCGTCTGCCCTCTCGGTGGGGGAGAACGCGACAGATCCCACGGCCACTATTCCAAGGAGAGCAGGGGGAGATTCCCCAGGGTGTCCTGGGGCCGATATTCATCCCTCAACCAACGTCACTAAAAAAACAGATCATCAGGTCATTTATCACATTGCTGTTAGTGGGATCTTGCTGTGCACAAATTGGCTGCTGCGTTTCCCACATTACAACAGTGACTGCACTTTTTATAGTTATAAAATCATAGAAATGATGCAGCACAGGAGGGGGAGGGGAGGGGGGGAGGGGGGGGGGGGGGAGGGGAGGGGGGGCAGGGCGGCTCTATCCCCTCCCCCCCCCCCCCCCCCGGCCCTCGCCCCCTCTCGCCAGCTCCAGCCCCCACATCCCCACCACCCCGGGCCTCCTTCCTCCCTCCCTCCCCCCCCGGGTTACCTGAGTCCCGCAGCTTGCCGATGGCATCCGAGTACCGGGCCGAGGCCTGTCCGAACTGCCCGTGCCTGAAGAAATCGTTGCCGGCGCTTCTCAACTTTAGCACGGCGGCGGCGGCGGCAGCCTGAGGGGCCGAGCCCCGACTGTGGCCCGACATCGAGCGCCTGGAGACCCGGGGCCGCAGAGACTGGGGACGGGGGGCGGAGGGCGGAGGGGGAGCCGGGTGTCGGACTATCGCCGGGCAGAGGGGGACCGGCCTGTGTCTCACGCTGCGGCAAAGCGCGAGTGACGCGGGGCCGGCGGGGCGGGGCGGGGCGGGGCCAGTTACGGAATAATTAATTAATTAAAGGGGACTCGGGCTAATTTCTATTGCAATTATTAATAATATCAGCAAACCCCACACTGGGGTAAGAAGATCTGGAAATATATTTATCTCATTATATGAATATTACAACCCCCGCCCGCACTCACTCACTCCCCATCAACTGTCTTCCCATTTATAATGGGAATTTCTTATGTAAACATGTCACGTTGCGACTGCAACCTCTCACCAGTGGGGGCGCCCTAGCTCCTGGATTGCCACTGTAAAGAAAGGACTTGCCTTTTATATAGCGTCCTTCCCAAAAAAAAACAAATCAAAATCAAATAATAAAGTCAAATAATAATTTTATTACATTGATCAAGGATGCACTCCAGTCCCTGCGGCGCCCACCGGTCGCGGAAAGCCTCAAGCGTACCGGCGGACCTTTCCTGACCTCAGGATGTCCCAAAACGCTTCACGGCCAATGAAGTACTTTCTGAAGTGTGGTCACCGCTGTAATGTAGGGAAACACGGCAGCCAGTTTGCGCACAGCAAGATCCCACAAACAGCAATGTGATAATGAGCACTTAATCAGTTTTTAGTGATGTTGGTCGAGGGATAAATATTGGCCCAGGACACCGGGGATGAACTCCCCTGCTCGTCTTCAAATAGTGCCATGGGATCTTTTATGGGTCCACCTGAGAGGATTAATGTCTCATACCGAAAGACGGCACCTCCGGCAGTGCAGCACTCCCTCAGTACTGCAATGAGTGTACCAGCCTTGATTATGTGCTAAAATCTCTTGAGTGGGACTTGAATCCACAACCTTTTGACTCAGGAGAGTGCTACCAACTGAGCCACACTTAATTTTCTGCTTCCAAAATTCCATACATTTTGCTATTTAAGTATAAATAATAATATACTCGCCGATCTCCTCTGGCAGGAACATGGGGAGTCAACAGCAAGTGTAGCATTTAGATGAAGCGGGTGGGTATCCCCGATTTTAATTGCCCCACCATTGGCGGCCATGCTTTCAGCTGTCTTGGCCCTAAGCTCTGGAATTCCCTCCCTAAACCTCTCCACCTCTCTCTCCTCCTTTAAGATGCTCCTTAAAACCTACCTCTTTGACCAACCTGTCCTAATATCTCCTTATGTGGCTCAGTGTCAAATTTTGTTTGATAATCGCTCCTGTGAAGCACCTTGGAACATTTTACTGTGTTAAAGGCGCTATATAAATGCAAGTTGTCGTTGTTGTTGGGAGGGCGGGTGATAAATGGACCAGGGCACGTAGGGAGAGTAACCTGCCATTCTTACCCTTAGTCTGGGCCTATATGTGACTCTCCCACACCCACATAGTTGACTCTGAACCGCCCTCTGAAGTGGCCCAGCGAGCCTCTCTTGGTTAAAGAAGGCAGCTCACTACCAGGGCAACATGGGATGGGCAATAAATGGCGGCCTTGTCAGGTATCGATGCCCACATCCCGAGAATGAAGTTTAAAAAAAAATTCTGAGCTGGAGTTGATCCCAGATCTCAAAAACAAAAGGACTTAAAACCCAATTGCCGGACTGTGCCACTATTCTAGGATTGGTTCCAGTTGAGATGTACTGGGCCAATGATATTAGGTTTTGTTTTTTGCGGCAATATTGCAGGTGTCTGAGGCCACTCTCCATGTCCACCGTCAGATGCCACTCACGGCCTCTATGCTGGCTGCAGCACTGCCACAGGAACAGAAACAGATGCTGGGTACGTGTTTAAAACTGGAGTCCAAGTAGGGGTGATGGAAGCATTAGGCTGTTGGATCATATCATAGTAGGTACAGCACAGGAGGAGGCCTGTGCCAGCTCTTTGAAAGAGCGATCCAATTAGTCCCATTCCCATGCTCTTTCCCCAGAGCCCTGTAAATGTTTTCCCTTCAAGTATTTATCCAATTCCCTTTTGAAAGTTATTATTGAATTTGCTTCCACCGCCCTTTCAGGCAGCGAATTCCAGATCATAACAACTCGCTGCGTAAAAAAATGTTTCCTCATGTCGCCTCTGGCTCTTTTACCTTAAATCTGTGTCCTCTGGTTACCGACCCTTCTGCCACTGGAAACAGTTTCTCCTTATTATAACAGAAATTATGGCGTCCAATCCTGACACTGTACCAATGGTTGTGTTTTAATCTGTTTGCACTCCTCCAACTCTGACCTCTTACACATCCCCTGTTCAGTTCACCCCAGCTGTGCCTTCAATTGTCTAGGCTCTGAGCTCTGGAAATCTATCCTGCCCCCCACCCACAAACCTATCCGACTCTCTGTCCTCTCTTAAGAAGCTAGGTAAGCATATGAGGGAGAAAAGGAATGAAAGGGTAACCTGATCGGGATTGACGAAGTCGGGAGGGAGGAGGCTAGAGGGGAGTGTTGGAAATATGCTATTATCCTTCTTAATAATAACTTCCACAATGATTCGGGCCCGAGTGTGACCGAACACGTGAGCTTTTTATAAGAACAATGTTGTAATGCAGTTATACCATTCAACAAGTATTTATACAACAATATTCTAATACAGTTATATCAAATAAACAAGGATGGTACAACCTGTCCCTAGGAAGTTTCAGGATGATCAGGCCTGGTTCATAGGGTGAGTGGGCCTCCGCCAAGTCCCAAGAAACTACTTCTGCCTTTTAGTGGGACAGTGTCCTGGTTTATATATCTTTCTGAAGCGTAGTTGCTTCTAGTAGCTTAACGACATTAGTCCCATGATGTCATCTGTCCCAGACAGCTTCCCCTCAGGATGCCCGTTGTTCCAGACATCTTTCCGATATCCATTCTACGGTGTTAACTATTGTCAATCCGAGCTAGTTAATGGGGAGGGACGAGCCCTTATCTTTCTGTGTATTTGGATTGTTCAGATGCAGACATTTAAGATGTCTCATCCTGTATATTCCAATCACGAAGGTTGCCTAATTATCTGCACAAAGCTCCTGCAATTAACATCACAGGATTAGTCTGTGTCCAGGTCCTGAGTCTTTGGGACGTCTTGTCATCTGTTCCTGACGATTGGTCTTCGATGTGTCTGTTTCACACTTCTGTTGTCTCTGCAATATTCCCAATCACTTTGCCTGATGTCAGATTCCCTGTGGAATGTTGGATCCCTTTGTATTCTCACAGACACAAGGTCTGCCCACAGCCTCACTTTTTAGCCAAGCGCCTGAAGCTTTGCTGGATGGGATACATGTTTATGGTTTGGTCTAGAAATCGCATCTCTTACATGGAGCATAAACGCCAGCATAGACCAGTTGGGCAGAATGGTCTGTTTTTGTGCTGTAGTTTTGATGTAACTCGATGTAAGACCCTCCTTAAAACTTAGCACTTTGACCAAGCTTTTAGTTGCCCCTCCTATTATCTACTTCCTTGGCTCGGTGTGAGTTTTTGTCTGACTACGGTCCTGTGAAACACTTTGGGTTGTTTTCGTTAGGGCATTATATAAATGCATGTTGTTGTTGCTTTGGTGTTGTAAATCTCTCATTATCCTGGATCTTATTGTCCTAACATATCTGCAGTGTCACTGAGTTGGTGCAAGCAGACAGAAGTGCTGCTTCTTCATTCCCACAAACTATGTGTATAAAAAAAGTGTAACTTGCAAAATCCCTCATTCGGAAACTGAAACCTAACTCTTTACTTTTGAAACAAACATATTCGTGAAACGGAGACAGGTTCAGTTTCAGTTTCCTGTAAGTTCTGGGGTAAAGTCATTAACACTTTCAGGAGCCATACACCTTTTCAATAAAACAGAGGTATAGAATCTAAGGATGAAGTACAAGATAATAAATCCCCAGTCGATTAAAACAAGTTACTTGTTACAAATTAGAAGTAAAATCATTGTAAACAATTTTACAACACCAAGTTATAGTCCAGCAATTTTATTTTAAATTCACAAGCTTTCGGAGGCTACCTCCTTCGTCAGGTGAACGATGTGAAAATCAAGTAAAATCATGAGTAAGGTGGGTGCACAAAGCAACTCACTGATGTGCCAGTGGGTCTTGAGTTTATCATTTTCAAATGGTTAGCGCAAATCTACCCTTAATTTGGCCCTAACATCGCGGTCTCACTCAGAGATAAAGAGATCTGTTGTGGGAAATTGAGGTAAAATCATAGAGCACAGGAGGAGGCCATTCGGCCCATCTTGCCTGTGTCATAGATCATAGAATCATAGAATCATAGAAGTTACAACATGGAAACAGGCCCTTCGGCCCAACATGTCCATGTCGCCCAGTTTATACCACTAAGCTAGTCCCAATTGCCTGCACTTGGCCCATATCCCTCGATACCCATCTTCCCCATGTAACTGTCCAAATGCTTTTTAAAAGACAAAATTGTACCCGCCTCTACTACTGCCTCTGGCAGCTCGTTCCAGACACTCACCACCCTTTGAGTGAAAAAATTGCCCCTCTGGATCCTTTTGTATCTCTCCCCTCTCACCTTAAATCTGTGCCCCCTCGTTATAGACTCCCCTACCTTTGGGAAAAGATTTTGACTATCGACCTTATCTATGCCCCTCATTATTTTATAGACTTCTATAAGATCACCCCTTAACCTCCTACTCTCCAGGGAATAAAGTCCCAGTCTGTCTAACCTCTCCCTGTAAGTCAAACCATCAAGTCCCGGTAGCATCCTAGTAAATCTTTTCTGCACTCTTTCTAGTTTAATAATATCCTTTCTATAATAGGGTGACCAGAACTGTACACAGTACTCCAAGTGTGGCCTCACCAATGCCCTTTGAAAGAGCTATCCAATTAGTCCCACTCCCCTGCTCTTTCCCCATAGCACATTTTTCCTTTTCAAGTATTTATCCAATTCCCTTTTGAAAGTTATTATTGAATCTGCTTCCACCGCCCTTTCAGGCAGCGCATTCCAGATCAGAACAACTCACTGCGTAATAAAAATTCTCCTCATCTCCCCTCTGGTTCTTTTGCCAATTACCTCAAATCTGTGTCCTCTGGTTACCAACCTTCCTGCCAGTGGAAACAGTTTCTCCTTATTTACTCTGTCAAAACCCTGCTGTAGGATGTTCTCTTCTGAGATTGGGAGTTAAAGCATTTTGTTAAGGTAGATTAGAGGCAGCTTTACTCCGCATCTAACCTGGCCCGGGAGTGTTTGATTTGAAAGAATTTGTTTTTTTAGGCACTGACATCCCTCACCTGGATTAATCACAATATACATTTGAAAGTAAAGTTTTGTAAACTGGGTTTAAAAGGCAGTTTACAAGATGTGAAACTTTCACATGTGGTGAGGTAAATGCACTGGAGTGAGAAGAAGCCCAGTGTGTCCCTTGGGCTATTCCAGTGCTCTCCTGGCCGGCCTCCCATCTTCCACCTTCCATAAACTTGAGCTCATCCAAAACTCTGCTGCCCATATCCTAACTCGCACCAAGTCCCGTTCACCCATCACCCCCCTGTGCTCGCTGATCTATACTAACTCCCGGTCTGGGAACGCCTCGATTTTAAAATTCTCATCCTTGTTTTCAAATCCCTCCATGGCCTCGCCCCTCCCTATCTCTGTAACCTCCTCCAGCCCTACAACCCTCCGAGGTCTCTGCACTCCTCCAATTCTGGCCTCTTGCGGAACTCTGATTTCCATCGCTCCACCATTGGCGGCCGTGCCTTCAGCTGCCTGGGCCCTAAGCTCTGGAATTCCCTCCCTAAACCCCTCTACCTTTCTCTCCTCCTTTAAGACGCTCCTTAAAACCTACCTCTTTGACCAAGCTTTTGGTCACCTGTCCTAATATCTCCTTACGTGACTCGATGTCAAATTTCGTTTGATAATCGCTCCTGTGAAGAGCCTTGGGACGTTTTACTACGTTAAAAGCGCTATATAAATGCAAGTTGTTGTTGTTGTAAGGAATCTAGGCGGCCTCTTCAGTGCAATACAGAGGGAGGAGCGGTACCGAGAGTGGGTCAATACAGGGAGGGGCGGTACCGAGAGTGGGTCAATACAGGGAGGGGCGGTACCGAGGGGGGAGACGCACTGCCGGAGGGGCGGTACCGAGGGGGGAGACGCACTGCCGGAGGGGCGGTACCGAGGGGGGAGACGCACTGCCGGAGGGGCGGTACCGAGGGGGGAGACGCACTGCCGGAGGGGCGGTACCGAGGGGGGAGACGCACTGCCGGAGGGGCGGTACCGAGGGGGGAGACGCACTGCCGGAGGGGCGGTACCGAGGGGGGAGACGCACTGCCGGAGGGGCGGTACCGAGGGGGGAGACGCACTCCCGGAGGGGCGGTACCGAGGGGGGAGACGCACTGCCGGAGGGGCGGTACTGTTAAAGATCCCACTGCACTATTCCCTCCAAGTCACACACCATCCCGACTTGGAAATATATCGCTGTTCCTTCATCGTCGCTGGGTCAAAATCCTGGAACTCCCTTCCTAACAGCACTGTGGGAGAACCTTCACCACACGGACTGCAGCGGTTCAAGAAGGCGGCTCACCACCACCTTCTCAAGGGGCAATTAGGGATGGGCAATAAATGCCGGTCTTGCCAGCGACGCCCACATCCCATGAATGCATAATTTTTTTTTAATTCAAAGAAGAGGACCAGGAAATTCTGATATCCTGGCCAACACTTCCCTCCCCCTTTAATTAAAATAGGCCAGCTGGTTATTTATCTGGTTGTTTGTGGAACCTGTTTGTGCAGAGACTGGCTGCCATATTCCCCTCCAGCAACAAGTGACTACACTTTAAAAAAAAATAATTCATTTGGCTGTGAAACGTTTTTTGGGGGAGGCGTGCAAGAGGTGAACGGGTGCTTTATAAATGCAATTTCTCGCTTGGGTAGAATTTCGCTCCAAAATCTAACTGCAATTCAAACAACTCCCTAAGCTTTAATATTTACAACAGGACCAATTCTCTCCCCCCAACCGGAGGACATTTTAAAAGGAGACTTTGAACTAAAGCAAAAGCGAAAGAGAAAGAAGTTAGCTTTGTATTTCGCTTCCTGCTTCTTTACACCGAGACTCCTCCTCTCGCTTCCTTGGCTGCTAAGTTTCCATTATTCCAATTTCCTCTCCCCACCCCTGAAAGCAGCATCCCGATCAGCCTGTGTGTGTGTGTGGTTTTTTTGCCCTGCTGCTCATCCGCAAACTGGTCGCGATGTTGGAAGAGGCGGGATACGATTCGACTTGGGCGGAGAGCGAGGGAGAAGCGGAACCGCCAGCAGAATCCCCCAAACCCATGGACAAGAGGCGATCGCAGCGGTGGAGTGCGGTAAGAGGACCGGGGGGGGACACAGAAAGAGAGCAGGTTTCTGTCGGAATTGGTTGCACTCAAAGCCTGACTGACAGCTGCCTGCACTTTTGGCCAAAAACAGGCACACCCAGGGCGAAATTCAGACTCTTCTTTTTTTTTTCTTTGAGTTTGACCAGGAATGCCTTGGTACCACGATATTGGTGCAAATGCAAAAACACCGACTCTCGCCAAATGATCTCTTTTAAGTTTAGTAACTAAATCCTTCGAGGCCTTGTCTTGTGTCTTTGGCTGCAGTTTGAGGATTTCAGGCAGTAGGAGCCATTGCTGTTGATTCCTGCCCAGCTGAATCTCATTCCTTGCACCCAGGAGAGGGAGCTCCCCGCCTGTTCCACTGCAACACATGTGTCTTAAAATCGAAGGAGCGGAATTCCCTGTGTGTTTGTGCCGGGACGCGGCTTAAAAGATCGCAGAGTTTTTTTTGGGGGGTGTGCAAACGAGTTGTTCTGATCTGGAATGCGCTGCCTGAAAGGGCGGTGGAAGCAGATTCAATAATAACTTTCAAAAGGGAATTGGATAAATACTTGTGAAAATTTTTTTACAGGGCTATAGGGAAAGAGCAGGGGGGAGTGGGACTAGTTGGTTAGCTCTTTCAAAGAGCCAGCACAGGCACGATGGGCCGAATGGCCTGCTCCTGTGCTGTACCATACCATTTATAGTATGATAAGTGAGTTACGTTCATAAGTATAATACGCCCAAATCTCCTCTATTGTCTTATTGACCTCTGCTGAAACGCATCTTCTCCCAGAATACTGCCCCACCCAAGTTACAGAGCCTCACACGAGATCTCTGCGCTCCTCCAATTCTGGCCTCTTGCGCATCCCCGATTTTCATCACTCCACCGTTGGCGGCCGTGCCTTCAGCTGCCTGGGTCCTAAGCTCTGGAATTCCCTCCCTGAACCTCGTTACCTCTCTCTCTCTCTCTCTCTCTCCTCCTTTTAAGACGCTCCTGAAAAACCAACCTCTTTGACCAAGCTTTTGGTCACCTGTAGAATTTCTCCTCAACTGTCTTATTGATCCCTCTGCCAGAATGCATCTCCGCCAGAATAATGCCCCTCCCCACCAAGTTACAGAGCCTCACGGGCGACTTTCCTGCAATTGCACTTGCTCGGAGACTCTCTTCAAATTGTGACCAGATTTTTCAGGCGCAGCAAATTCATTTTCTGGTGTTTGTTTGAAAAACGTCTGAGCGTTTTTATTTTATTTGATCCTCGCTGAGGCCTGCTCTGGATTTTTTCAGTTCCTTTAAATGGATTTTTATGGCATCAGTATAAGTCACATCATTTAAAAGCTGCTTCCGCCCCCCCCCACCTCCCCGCTCCCCGATTGCTGGTTCTTAAGTATGTTGTGCCGACCTCCAGCGATCGCTCCTGTCTGACCTCGGAAGCTGTGCAGAGTTAGGCTTGGCTGGGAGACCGCACCGGAATACCAGGTGCTGTAGGGGTTTCCTTCTGCAACCGGTGGGCACCGCAGGGTATAGAGTGTCTTATTGATAGTCACAACAACATTGTCATCTAATTGTCATTTGTGTGCTTTTGCGGTATTAAGATTGGTTATTATTGTTTGAACTTGTAGTTGGAGCTAAAATACAGGCACTGTTAGAGCCGGGGGGACTTAAACAGTGGAAAACTGGGGGAGAAATCTTTGACCAAGCTTTTGGTCACCTGTAGAATATCTCCTTATATGGCTCGGTATCACATTTTGTTTGATTATCGCTCCTGTGAAGCGCCTTGGGCTGTTTTACTGCGTTAAAGGCGCTATATAAATGCAAGCTGTTGTTATTTATTTATTATATAGGTGGTGCCCGAGGGCACTTGTCATAATTTGTTATGTCTCTGCCAGGGGACACCAGGGCACCTCTGTGTCACCCCTACAGATTGAGCCAACAAAAAGGCCTAAACACGTTTGCCTGTTGTACATGAATGATGGTTAAATAGTTGAACCTTTAAATTTCATACTTAAAGAAGGAATATAAGGTGTGAATTCAGTGCTTTCCTTGGGCCCCGATTCTTTCTGCTGATTTCCTCCCATTTTACATTTGGGCATATTCAGCCCCTCGGGCCTGTCGCACGGGGGCAGGAGGAGGCCGTTCAGCCCCTCGGGCCTGTCGCACGGGGGCAGGAGGAGGCCGTTCAGCCCCTCGGGCCTGTCGCACGGGGGCAGGAGGAGGCCGTTCAGCCCCTCGGGCCTGTCGCACGGGGGCAGGAGGAGGCCGTTCAGCCCCTCGGGCCTGTCGCACGGGGGCAGGAGGAGGCCGTTCAGCCCCTCGGGCCTGTCGCACGGGGGCAGGAGGAGGCCGTTCAGCCCCTCGGGCCTGTCGCACGGGGGCAGGAGGAGGCCGTTCAGCCCCTCGGGCCTGTCGCACGGGGGCAGGAGGAGGCCGTTCAGCCCCTCGGGCCTGTCGCACGGGGGCAGGAGGAGGCCGTTCAGCCCCTCGGGCCTGTCGCACGGGGGCAGGAGGAGGCCGTTCAGCCCCTCGGGCCTGTCGCACGGGGGCAGGAGGAGGCCGTTCAGCCCCTCGGGCCTGTCGCACGGGGGCAGGAGGAGGCCGTTCAGCCCCTCGGGCCTGTCGCACGGGGGCAGGAGGAGGCCGTTCAGCCCCTCGGGCTTGTTACGTAAGGCAAGCATTGCTCGGCATTTACATTGTATCCAATTGCCCACCATTTCTCGCGTTGTAGCCACTGCGTACAAACTGCCCTGATAGCTCCGCTGATGAGTGCACTGCCCGATCTATACAGAGCCTTACAGGAAGCCCTTGTGCTGCTTATATTCTGCAATGGGTACTGAGCTACTCGGTGTCAGCCGGGATGGTGGCAGGAGCATTGCAGTTGGTCTTGGTGCCCCTCACTTAGGGAAGGCCAAAATGAGCCAGTTGCTATTCCAGTGAGTTTTGCTGGAAAATACACACACACGGGGATACGATTTGACTCCTGGGCAAATAGTCTGCAGGCATTCGCTGGTCAGGCTTCCACATGAAGAATGGCCACTCGATTTGAGGCACCAGAGGGAAATTGGCACTTGTTGAACTGTCTCGGTCAGAGTCAGCACCGTCAAAGAAAAAGAAAGAAAGATGGAACTTGCATTTATACAGAGCCTTTCACAACCTCAGGACGTCCCAAAGCGCTTTACAGCCAATGAAGTACTTTTTGAAGTGTAGTCGCTGTTGTAATGTAGGAACCGCGGCAGCCAATTTGCGCACAGCAAGATCCCACAAACAGCAACGTGATAATGACCAGATAATCTGTTTCTTTGTGATGTTGGTTGAGGGATAAATATTGGCCCAGGACACCGGGGAGAACTCCCTTGCTCTCTGAAACAGTGCCATGGAATCTTTTACATCCACCCGAGAGGGTAGATGGGGCCCTCACTTTAACATCTCATCCTAAAGACGACACCTCTGACAGTGCAGCACTCCCCCAGTGTTGGCATTGGGAGTGTCAGCCTAGATTTTTGTGCTCGAGTCTCGAGAGTGGGGCTTGAACCCACAACCTTCTGACTCGGAGGCGAGTGCTGCCCACTGAGTTACAGTTCAGGAGTGGAGTGGGGAATACCGAATAGAAGAGAATAGGAATAAAGTACCCTGTAGTAATGTTTTTTTTTTAGTCAAACCTGCTTCAAAACAATGGAGGTGAATTTCCTTGGGGTTTAACCAAGTTTCCATCGAAGTTACGATGGTGGAGCAGGAGAAGCCTTGAGGAAATTCACCCTGATTTCCAGGAGCGTCCTAGGCATCGCGAGCTGTGTTGTATTTGATTTTTCCCTAGATATTTATTTAAGTACATGTTTGACAATCAACATTTTTTTTAAAAGAAAGTATAAAGTTTCTATTGCATCCACCATTTGTCCAACTTAGTCCCACAGCAGGAAGTGGTGTAAGGGAACTTCCTGGAGACAGCTCTGAAGAAGCCCAAATGTCATTGTGCTGTTACTTGTCTTTGCTGCTTGCACTTCCTCGCAGCGGTTTTCTCCGTGTGAACATGGACGAAACACGGACAAAAATCTTTGGCACTAAACTTGTACTTCTGTTCAATGCTAATGGGTGAGAAGGCTCCCCTCTTACCGTCTCTCCATTTACTGTCCCTCAGATTTATTTTCTTCAGTGGCTGTGGGCTCTAATCCTCTCCATTTTTTCGAATCGGACCCAGGTGAGATTTTTTTTCTTTCACCGTCTCTGAACGACAAACTCCATACTTGAAAGCAGCCATTTAAAGTGCACAACACTTGGTCGCTCTCTGCAACTGTGGATATCAAGTATGAGTTGAATAAAGAAAGACTTGCATTTATATAGCGCCTTTCACAACCTCAGGATGTTCCATAGTGCTTCAATCAATTTAGTACCTTTTTCAAGTATAGTCACTGTTGTAATTTAGAAAATGCAGCAGCCAATTTGCACACAGCAAGCTCCCACAAACAGCAATGAGATAATGACCAGATCATCTATTTTAACGATGTTGGTTGAGGGATAAATCTTGACCAGGACACCGGGGAGAACTCTCCTGCTCTTTGAAATAGTGGCCGTGGGATTTTTTTTTTTACCTCCACCTGAGAGGGCAGACGGGGCCTCGGTTTAACGTCTCATCCGAAAGACAGTGCAGCACTCCCTCAGTATTGCACTGGAATGTCTGCCTAGATTTTGTGTTCAAGTCTCTGGAGTGGGACTTGAACCCACGACCTTCTGACTCAGAGGCGAGAGTGCTACCCACTGAGCCATAAGAGATAGGAGCAGGAGTAGGCCATTCGGCCCCTCGAGCCTGCTCCGCCATTTAATGAGATCGTGGCTGATCTGATTTTTACCTCAACTCCACTTTCCTGCCCTTTCCCCGTATCCTTTGACTCCCTTGTTGATCAAAAATTTGTCTAACTCAGCCTTGAATGTATTCAATGACTCAGCCTCCACAGCTTTTTGGGGAAAAGAATTCCAAAGATTCATGACCCTCTGGGAGAAGAAATTCTTCCTCATTTCCATCTTAAACGGGCGACCTCTTATTCTGAGACCATGCCCCCTAGTTTTAGATTCCCCCATGAGGGGTAACATCCTCTCAGCATCTACCCTATCGAGTCCCCTCAGAATCTTGTATGTTTCAATAAGCCACAGCTGACACCTGAATAGAATCACTTGACGGGCCTCGCTGTCTAGGCTCAGCTAGTTGAACGAGGTACCAGAGATCTGCTAGTGCCATGTAATCTAACCCAACAAGAGTTGGCACCTTCAGGAGAGACGGGGGGAGGGGCAGACCAATGATTCAGTGTTGCTCCAACATGTCACTGCTTCACCTGTATTGGGCATGACCCTAGTGTCTCCCTCGATTCCTGCTTGAGGCAAAGAGAGAGATGGAGGCAGCGCATTATAATAATGTGGAAAAGAGTTCTCTCAGGTAACCAATGGCATGTAGGTAATACAAGGTGACATAGAACGAGAGATAATGGCTCTGCCCTGATCTGCCAATGACCATTCTGCAGACCACTGCCAATTTACTTAAAGGTGGTTTGATGTTGGTCCTTAGTTTAGAAGAAAATTCACAGAAGCACTGGTAACGGTACATTAATTATTAAATCTATCCGCATTCGAGAGTTTTCAAGTTCACCTCTGTTTTATTCTTCTAGTTATAGTAACACAGGTTTATTAATTTCAGAAAGATCTCTGGCAAGATTATTGGATTTCAAATATTTGTTTTCAAATCTCATGCTTTCACTCAGTGAATTTTTGAATGAATCCAGATGAGGGATTTCTGTGCTAAGGAGTGGAACATTTATTCTGCATCATGTCAGTATCAAACACTCCCAGGGCAGGTACAGCACGGGTTAGATACAGAGTAAAGCTCCCTCTACACTGTCCCATCAAACACTCCCAGGGCAGGTACAGCACGGGTTAGATACAGAGTAAAGCTCCCTCTACACTGTCCCATCAAACACTCCCAGGGCAGGTACAGCACGGGTTAGATACAGAGTAAAGCTCCCTCTACACTGTCCCATCAAACACTCCCAGGGCAGGTACAGCACGGGTTAGATACAGAGTAAAGCTCCCTCTACACTGTCCCATCAAACACTCCCAGGGCAGGTACAGCACGGGTTAGATACAGAGTAAAGCTCCCTCTACACTGTCCCATCAAACACTCCCAGGGCAGGTACAGCACGGGTTAGATACAGAGTAAAGCTCCCTCTAAACTGTCCCATCAAACACTCCCAGGGCAGGTATAGGTTCGATGTGGCTAATTACATTTTTAATCTCTGGGTGGAGAGCGGCGGGGGCGGGGGGGGGGCGTCTGGGTGGAGAGCGGGGGGGGCGTCTGGGTGGAGAGCTGGGGTGGGGGTCTGGGTGGAGAGCGGGGGGGGGGGGGTCTGGGTGGGGGTCTGGGTGGAGAGCGGGGGGGGGGTCTGGGTGGAGAGCTGGGGTGGGGGTCTGGGTGGAGAGCGGGGGGGGGGGGGGTCTGGGTGGAGAGCTGGGGGGGGTCTGGGTGGAAAGCGGGGGGGGGGCCTGGGTGGAGAGCGGGGGGTGGGTCTGGGTGGAGAGCGGGGGTGGGACTGATGAGTCTTGTTGTAAGCATCAACGTTCTCAGCAATCACTGATGAAGCCCAAGTACCGCTCACAACTGCTGCACTAAGATGTGCCGCATCTGATAAACTCACGGCAGAATTCCAAACTTTGGTGAAAGAGAAATACTGGAAAGTTTTGCACTGAATGGTGGGAGATGTTCATTAAGTAGATGTACAGTGAGGTACGTTTACCCGTATGTGGCTAAAACATTGTCTTCGTAGCTTCACCTGAGGCTACTGAGGGATTTCCGTTGGACGACGCTGGACTGAAAGGTGTGTGCATTATTTTTCAGGAGGACCATCAGGAGACTTTGCAAAGACCTACTGAGAAGAGGAAATATTATCAGGTGCGTCTGTGTGCACGTGTGTCTGTGTTAGATATTTGGGTTTCAAGGAAACAGAAAAATATAAAAGGGAAGAGAAATTTAGATGCAGAAAATTTTATTCAGGGTACTTCCTTGATGCCTAGTTTCAAAATGAAGGTCGCCTGTCCCTTGGCTGCTGTTAAACCCCAGAACTCCTATCACTAAACCTCCTACCTCAGCATCAAAAGCGTGGCCTCGATTGTAAATATTGAATGTTTGTTTTTCAGAGTGAGCCATATCGATGGCGTAACAGGAGAGCAGCAAAGGACCTTCAGCGATATCGGCATGGTTACCCTGTGAGTCGTGTGTGCGAGAGCTACAGCAGCAGAGAATTGTATCAGGGAGTTTCTCTTATCGATTGTATATGCACCTCGTGGTGTAATGTTAAACATCTCTGAGTCAGAGATTTATGGGTTCAAGGGGCAGTGGCAGCACGGATATGAAATTGGCTCAGTGACAGGAAACAGAGAGCAGTGGTGAACGGTTGTTTTTCGGACTGGAGGGAGGTGTACAGTGGTGTTCCCCAGGGGTCAGTGCTGGGACCACTGCTTTTCTTGATATATATTAATGACTTGGGCTTGGGTGTACAGGGCACAATTTCAAAATTTGCAGATGACACAAAACTTGGAAGTGTAGTAAACAGTGAGGAGGATAGTGATAGACTTCAAGAGGACATAGACAGGCTGTTGGAATGGGCGGACACATGGCAGATGAAATTTAACAGAGAAGTGCATAGTGATACATTTTGGCAGGAAGAACAAGGAGAGGCAATATAAACTAAATGGTACAATTCTAAAGGGGTACAGGAACAGAGATATCTGGGGGTTTATGTGCACAAATCATTGAAGGTAGCAGGACAGGTTGAGAAAGCGGTTAAAAAAGCATATGGGATCCTGGGCTTTATAAATAGAGACATAGAGTACAAAAGCAAGGAAGTTATGTTGAACCTTTATAAAACACTGGTTCAACCACAACTGGATATTGTGTCCAATTCTGGGCACCGCACTTTAGGAAGGATGTGAAGACCTTAGAGAGGGTGCAGAAAAGATTTACCAGAAATGTTCCAGGGATGAGGGACTTCAGTTACGTGGATAGAGTGGAGAAGCTGGGATTTTTCTGTTTAGAGCGGAGACGGTTGTGAGGAGATTTGATAGAAGTGTTCAAAATCATGAAGGGTTTAGATACAGTAAATAAAGAGAAACTGTTCCCATTGGTGGAAGGGTCGAGAACCAGAGGACACGGATTTAAGGTGATTGGCAAAAGAACCAAAGGCCTCGAGGAAAAACCTTTTTACGCATTGAGTGGTTATCATGTGGAATGTGCTGCCTGAAAGGGCGGTGGAGGCAGATTCAATCGTGGCTTTCAAAAAGGAATTGGATAAATACTTGAAGGGAAAAAATTTGCAGGGCTACGGGGAAAGAGCAGGGGAATGGGACCAACTGGAATGTTCTTACAAAGAGCTGACACGGGCCGAATGGCCTCCTTCTGTGCTGTAACCATTCTGTGATTCTAAGTTTGAGCTGATTAGCTTGGCCGACTCTCCAGTGCATTGTTGAGGGAGTGCTGCGCTGTCTGAGACTCCGTCCTACACACGCGACAGGCCAAAGGCTTAGTCTGATGCTTCAAGTAGATGTTAAAGATCCCATAGTGCTCTTCAAAAGAAGAGATGGTTTCTCTGTACTTCAAAGTAATTCATTGTGGGTAAAATACCTTGAGACCTTTCTGAAGAAAAAGAGAAAAAAAAATAAGACTTACAAAAAAACAGTTCATCATTCATTTCCATACATCAGCAGGGCAGCAGTGTGAGCTCTGCAATTGGTTGGAGAGAAGAAAATTATCCAGGGTAGAGTTCCTGTTCCCATCGCCATCCAATGACTTCTCTTGTATGTGGACATCAGCTGAGGTCAGGATTGGGCTTGGCTGTGATTACAACCATGGTCGAACAGCCCACTGACACTCACTGTCTACACTCAGGCAAAGACAATGTCTTCCTGGATGATCAATGAAAGGTCGCCCTGCACTGATAAAGAAAGAACTTGCATTTATATAGCACCCTTCAAGACCTCAGGACGTCCCAAAGTGCTTCTCAGTTGATGAAGTACTTTTGAAGTATAGTCACTGTTGTAATACAGGAAATGTGGCAGCCAATATGCGCACAGCAAGATCCCACAAACAGCAATTAAATAAATGCTTTGGTTGAGGGATAAATGTTGACCAGGATACCAGGGAGCACTTCCTTGCTCTACTTTGAATAGTGCCGAGGGATCTTTTACGTCCACCTGGGAGGGTAGACAGGGCCTTGATTTAACATCTCATCCAAAAGACGGCACCTCCGACAGTGCAGCACTCCAGTGGGAGTGTCAGCCTAGATTTTGTGCTCGAGTCTCTGGAGTGTGGCTTGAACCCATGACCTTGTGACTCCGAGACGAGAGTGCGATCCACTGAGCCATGGTTGTCCGCTTTTGGAACAAGCCCTCAGCCGAGTGTTAATCCCTTCCGGAGAGGAGAAGGGGGGGGAGGGAAGGAGAAGGGGGGGAGGGAAGAAGAGGAAAAACATTTCCATTTATTTAGAAAAAGTAGGTTAAAAACATCCTGGATTGGTCTGGTCCCTTGGGTAGTTGAGCACTTGACTCCTAACCAGAAATGGCAAGACTTAGGGGTACAATTTTAACCTAACCCGCCCATCGGGAAACTGACGGGATTGGGTGCAACGCTGGTTTTACACTCTGCCTGATTTTACTCTCCATTGAAGTCAGTGAAGAGCAATACTGGGCCCGGTGTAAAACCACTCGATCCCATGGGTTTCCTGCCCGGTGAGTTAGGTTAAAATTACCCCCTAAATTAGTCCCAGAGCTCTCTGTCCCTTCTCAAGCCTGCCCCTGGTTTGATGAGTTTCTTCTCTTCTTTAGCTCCTTTGTGTTTAGCTACTGTCACTCTAAGGGCAGGTGTTTGGGTTTTGGGAGTTGCTCCCATTTCTGGGAGGGTTGTAAAAATAAGTTGTCCTTTTGGCAACTTGTCCAGTATGAATGACCTTTCCTCCGAGGCAGTCCCTGCAATGGTGTAGGCCCAAATGGTGGAGCACTGGCGTAGTCCTGGCAGATTCCATAGCTCGATATCTGAAACCTCGTGGGTGCAAGAGGGTGTGTCGTGTTGAACAACCCGAAGGAGAAGGAGAGAGGGAACATCAGAAGCAGAACCAAACTAGGAGATGGTTTTGGCAGAGTGGGAAAAGCCATTCCCAGTCACCAAATATCCATTTATATGTGGGAAATCTGAAAATGAAAATTGAGATTCAAAGCTCTGTGCCAACCAATGGCCATCTTTCCCAATCCATTTTTCAGTTCTTAGTGATGATTTTTAAGGCCTTTTCTGCAATTTCAAACTCCCATTATCACCCCCACCCCCCAACCCACATTTTCTGGGCCAGTGCAGACAAACCCCCAAAATTAAGCGGGGTACCTCTGTTACTCTCTTTTGTTTTTCTGTTTTACAGTAGTGTAGTGGTTATGTTACTGGGCTAGTAATCCAGAGTGCTAGACGAATAACCCAGAGATCACGAGTTCAAATCCCACTATGGCAGTTTGAGAATTTGAAATAAAAGGTTAGTACCAGTAAAAGTCACCGTGAAGCTGTCGGATTTTTGTAAAATCCCAACTGGTTCACTAATGTCCCTTTAGGGAAGGAAACCTGCCGACTTTACCCGGTCTGGGCTTATACGTGACTCCAGTCCCGGTGATTGACTCTTAACTGACCTCTGAAGTGACCTAGGAAGCCACCTAGTTGTATCAAGAAGGCCCACCACCACTTTCAGGGCAACTAGGGATGGGCAATAAATGCCGGCCTTACCAACGACACCCACATCCCTATGATTGTGATGTTTGCGGTGTGTTTAACATGGAACTACTAGACTAAAGGTCAAAGGAATGGAACCTCTCAAGAAAATGCACCTTAAAGGGCATTTCTAGAACTGATCTAGCTTTTGTTGCTTTCTGTGACGTGTAGCAAGATGGTTTAGTGACTTTTCCCTGAAATTCAATGGAGTGAATGGTTCCAACCAGGTTGATTTCAGGATGCCATCCCCTGGTCTCTATTGAGACATCACTCTTGTCTCTGAGTCAGCAGGTTGTGGGTTCGAGCCCCACTCCAGGACTAGAGCAGATATCCTGGTTGACATCTCCGTGCAGTGCTGAGGGTGCAGTGCTGAGGGTGCAGTGCTGAGGGTGCAGTGCTGAGGGTGCAGTGCTGAGGGTGCAGTGCTGAGGGTGCAGTGCTGAGGGTGCAGTGCTGAGGGTGCAGTGCTGAGGGTGCAGTGCTGAGGGTGCAGTGCTGAGGGTGCAGTGCTGAGGGTGCAGTGCTGAGGGTGCAGTGCTGAGGGTGCAGTGCTGAGGGTGCAGTGCTGAGGGTGCAGTGCTGAGGGTGCAGTGCTGAGGGTGCAGTGCTGAGGGTGCAGTGCTGAGGGTGCAGTGCTGAGGGTGCAGTGCTGAGGGTGCAGTGCTGAGGGTGCAGTGCTGAGGGTGCAGTGCTGAGGGTGCAGTGCTGAGGGTGCAGTGCTGAGGGTGCAGTGCTGAGGGTGCAGTGCTGAGGGTGCAGTGCTGAGGGTGCAGTGCTGAGGGTGCAGTGCTGAGGGTGCAGTGCTGAGGGTGCAGTGCTGAGGGTGCAGTGCTGAGGGTGCACTACATGGTCAGAGATGCAGTCCCATCTGCCTACTCTGATAGTTCAGATGGATGTTAAAGTCCTTTACACATGTATTTACTAAAACAAAACTAATTTAAAAGCTGGTTCTCTTTTGCAAAAATTTTAAATGTTTTTACATAGAATGTACAGCACAGAAACAGGCCATTCGGCCCATCTAGTCTATGCCGGTGTTTATGCTCCACACGAGCCTCCTCCCTCTTTACTTCATCTAACGCTATCAGAAACCCTTCTATTCCTTTCTCCCTCATGTGTTTATCTAGCTTCCCCTTAAATGCATCTATGCTATTTGCCTCAGCTACTCCTTGTGGTAGTGAGTTCCACATTCTAACCATGGGTAAAGAGTTTTTCCTGCATTCCCTACTGGAATTAAATGCCATCAGTTTTCCCATATTGATCCTGCTTTTGTTCCCAACAGGATCTAGATGATAAAGTAAAGGATAATAGCAACATCAACTTTAAATTCTACATGAACAAAATGCCCTCTCAGCCAGATGGTAAGTGCTTGCCAGCTAAATTTTTGTTTTTAAAAATATAACTCTCGGGATGTGGGCGTCACTGGCGAGGCCGGCATTTATTGCCATCCCTAATTGCTCTTGAGAAGGTGGTGGTGAGCCGCCTTCTTGAACCGCTGCAGTCCGTGTGGTGAAGGTTCTCCCACAGTGCTGTTAGGAAGGGAGTTCCAGGATTTTGACCCAGCGACGATGAAGGAACCTCACAGTATATGTCCAGTGCGGCCTCTGACCAGAGTAAATGGGTCAGCTCCCCCGAACCTACCCGTGCAAATTCAAGTGCGAAGCCTTGACCTCATCAGTCCACAGGATGAAGCAGGCTGTGGCTTCAATCAGTCGTTGTAATTTTGGGGGTTTTTTTTACCAGTGGATCTAAACCTGGCTGAGAGGACAAGTTATCCAGGCACTTCCTGCTGGGTTAAGTTGTTACAAAGCACACTGTGTGCACTTGACTTCAAGGACGTTTAATTAGAGGGAGAAGCTGAGAAGAGGAGAGCGACGGTGGCCACCTGGTAGGGGGGAAAGAAACAGCAACATGAAGATGTCAAGATACACGTAAGCGAGAGCATATCCCGGGAGTTATCGCAAGCAACAACGTGGAAAATCAGAGTAAAGCTTCCCCTATGCTTCTCCAACAAGGTGTCTCAGTTCCAACTTAAGAAAAATACACATTACTACCTCCAGATAAACTTTTTTCCAATTTCCACACCAGCCTCCTATAGAAAAGAAAGAAAGACTTGCATCTATATATTATGTTTTCACAACCTCAGGACGTCCCAAAGCACTTTACAGCCAATGAAGTACTTTTGAAGTGTCGTTACTGTTGTAATGTAGTAAACACGGCAGCCAATTCGTGCACAGCAAGCTCCCACAAACAGCAATGTGATAATGACCAGATAATCTGTTTTAGTGATGTTGGTTGAGGGATAAATATTGGCCAGGACACCGGGCAGAACTCCCCTACTCTTCTTTGAAATAGTGCCATGGGATCTTCTACGTCCACCTGAGAGGGCAGACAGGGCCTTGGTTTAACGTCTCATTCAAAAGACAACACCTCCAATAGCGCAGCGCTCCCTCAGCACTGCACTGAACTACGTCAACTTAGATTTTGTGCTCAAGTCTCTAGAGTGGGCCTTGAGCACATGACCTTCTAATTCAGAGGCGAGAGTGCTACCCACTGAGCCACGGCTGACTCCTCAAAGAGGCCCTTTCCATCTCGAACCAAACTGTTGGCCATCTGTAGACTTTGAACTTTGTTCCCAGTGGATGTAAGTGGTCGAACTAATCTCGTTTAGAGCTTTGCAGCTGGGGATGTAGGAAGTTCCCAACCCATCAGCATGGGCCAAATTTTTATTTGCATCCCAGCGGTGTGCGGTGTGGAAGGGACTGCATTTCCCCACTCCCCCTCACTGCCACACCCAGTCCAACAGAGTTTGGTTCTCCGCCTGAGCCCACGTTCAACAAGTTAAACATTTCAGACACTTTGTTGCTACTTTGGTTTCTTTTTAACTCCCAAACACCAGTGGAGGATTGACTCTCTTAATTTCTTTTGTCTTCTAGAGTGGACAATAGAAGAGGCGATTACTAATTGGAAGGGGGAATATGAACTATTGGAGAGGAACCATTCATACATCCAGTGGTAATACTGTCTTTTTCTTCTCCATGTTGGGTGTGGTGTTTAATTGCAGGGATTTATTTTTTCAATTAGATGGTAAACTCCGTATTTTTAAAAATTTCTTTTTGAGGAACACGCAGTACAGTTGATGGGGCAGGTGATCTGCCTTGACACCCACAGATGCCTCTCAACCCCATATTGTGGGAAGGTTGCGCTAGGGTGGCCTGGGATGAATCTCATGACTATAGTCCGCGTCCCCCACTCCAACCAGGACTATCGGATAGCCAACGGAGCGGGCCATCGAACCTGCAGGGGACCATTGCCTCGATGTTGGGCATTGATGCTTCAATGTGTTGTGCGAGTGTGCTAATTAATTATCATGAATATTTAAATAACTACGGTCTTCACTTCTGGGTTGGAAGGCGTTTCTGTACGTTTGCCTGCACCTTCTGAAACTGTCCTCGTTTCTAACGGTTTGGGTTGCGTTTTTAGGCTGTTTCCATTGCGAGAACCTGGAATGAATTGGCATGCCAAGGAACTCACAAGACAAGAAATCAAGGTGTGTAACAAGGAGCAGAATTGTTCAATGTGTTGCTCCCCACTTGACCCTTCAAGCACTAAATATTCCTGTTAATCCAAAAGACGTGTTTGATCATAGAATCTTGCAGCACAGAAGGAGGCTACTCGGCCCATCGTGCCTGTGCCAACTCTTTGAAAGAGCAATCCAATTACTCCCACTCCCCACCCCCTCCACCCCGCCCCACTCGTTTCCCATAGTCCTGCAAATTTTTTCCCCTTCAAGTATTTATCCAGTTCCCTTTTGAAAGTTATTATTGAATCTGCTTCCACCGCCCTTTCAGGCAGCGCATTCTAGATCATAACTGGTTGCATAAAAAAATTCTCCTCATCTCCCCCCTGGTTCTTTTGTGAATCCTTTGTTTACTCTGTAACGTGCTTGCGTGTACAAAACTGAAAAGGTTACAGGTTCCTAAAGTTAGGTAGAATTTGAAGTGATGGAATCCTTTGCTGATATGTTCTCTGGAAATTTTGAATTGAGTGTAAAAATTTGTACTACGGAAATTAAAAAGCAGATGTTTCTCAGTGAGAAGGAAGGTAATGTTAGTGTGAGGCTTACCTCGAGCTGCTCTGCATCTCCAGAGTAACTGCATGTGGATCATGACCGTACACACTCAAACTCTTGCCAATGTTTCTTAGCTTCCCAAGACAATGAGTGGAGTCACGTTGCTTTGTTGTGGTGTCCTATGTTACGATGGACCAAATTGGGTTTCCATCAGCATTTCCCATCTTTGTCACACTGTCCAGAGTGAGGTACCAAGCAGAGTGGCAGAATGTCGCCAAATCAGTGTAGAGTAACGTTGTCTGTCGGAGATTATGGCATTTTTTAAAAAAATTATTGTGAAACCAAGCTGAAAGACCAAGGCCTCTATTGCAAGAGCCCACCAAGGTTGAAAATAACAGCAGAGATGGTATAAATCAATGAGTAGATGACAACCTTTTGGTTTTGAAACTCTATCAATTGTAAGAGGAAGGGAGGACCGAGGGAGGTGAGGGGTTTCACAATTTTGAGTTTCTAAAGGAATGAGGTAGGTGACACTGCTGTGAATTTTGATTTCAAGAGCAGTGAGGATGAACCGAGGAGGAGGTACAAGGAGGCATATTTGGAACAAAAAATTAAAATTCACTGGCCATGGTAGATTGGATGGATATAGGATCTGAACAGAATTCTTTTTGTAAAGAAGCCATTCTCTCTGGCTTAAAAGTTTTCAGCTTTCTCAATTTCGAAGACCTCTTGTTTCATGGGGTCAAATTTGAGGCAGGTTTTTAAAATGGTGTGTTTTTTTTACATGTTTTGCCTTTCATGACCTCAGGATATCCCAAAGTGCTTTACAGTCAATTAAGGTACTTTTTGAAGTGTCTCTGTTCTAATGTAGGAAAATGCAGCAGCCAATTTGTGCACAGCAAGATCCCACAAACGGCAATGCGATAATGACCAGATAATCTGTTTTTAGTGATAAATATTGGCCAGGACACACGGGAGAACCCCCCTGCTCTTCTTCGAAATAGTGCCATGGGATCTCTTGCATCCACCTGAGAAGGTAGACGAGACCTCAGTTTAACGTCTCATCCGAAGGACGGCACCTCCGACAGTGCAGCACTCCCTCAGTACTGCACTGGAGTATCCGCCTGGATTATGGGCTCAAGTGTCTGGAGTGGGACTTGAACCCACGACCTTCTGCCTCAGAGGCGAGAGTGCTACCCGCTGAGCCACGGCCGACATCTAAGATGTTTCATTCTCCCCTTCAGGGAATTGAACCCTGGTCAGTTTTAACATCCCTACCAGCACCCTGGATGAGATTGCTAACTCTGCACCGATATTACTGGTTTGTTTGGCTCATTTCTACAGTGGGCCATGCATTTACCCACTGAGCCATTGGTCATTGCCTAGAGTTATGATGATGGCCATTTACAGCCAATGAAAAGAATGTGAGGAGTTAAGACAAGGCAGATATGTTTGATGTGTCTCACCTGTTATTTCCGGTGTTGAATTAAATGCCGCAATCCTGGAATTTCTTTTATTAATTGACTACGTTTTTATGCACTTGCATTAACTATTTCACTATCTACAGTTATTCAAAGAATCTGAGATTGCGAAGAAGAGGCTCATTAAAGCATACGAGATCATGCTGGATTTTTATGGCATTCAACTGGTGAATCGGGAAACTGGAGAGGTGAGGCGTACCCATCACTGGAGACAGAGATTCAACAACCTGAACCTGTGAGTGTAATCAAAGAAAGACATGCATTTATACAGCACCTTTCACAATCCCAGCCAGTGAAGTACTTTTTGAAGTATAGTTAGTCACTGTTGTAATGTAGGAAACATTCCAACCAATTTGCACACAGCAAGATCCCACAGACAACAATGAGATAATGACCAGACAGTGGTTGAGGGATAAATATTGGGGAGAACTCCTCTGCTCTTCTTTTGGAATATTGCCATGGGATCTTTTACGTCCACCTGAGAGGGCAGACGAGGTTTGGGTTTAGCATCTCATCCAAAAGACAGTACCTCCAACAGTGCAGCATTCCCTCAGTACTGCACTGAGTGTCAGCATGGATTATTTACTCAAGTCTCTGGAGTGGGGCTCGAACCCCACAGTCTTCTGAATCTGAGCCATGGCCGACATCAAAGCTGAACTTTTTAAAAATGTCCTCTACCTTGTGCTTTGGTGGGGGGAGTTGTCCCCTCACTTCTTGGAGCACCAGTGGACTATGACACAGTGCTACTCATGGGGGAAATACTGGTGTTACAGGACTCTGCTGCTACCAGTTATTGTTGTTTTGCAGATTTTGATGCTGATTATTTTTTTTCTTTCTTTCCCATTTCAGACGCACACACAATAATCTCCGAATCACTCGGATACTGAAGTGCCTCGGAGAGATGGGCTTCGGACACTATCAGTCGCCACTGGTGAAGTTCTTCCTGACTGAAACACTGATCAATGAGCAGTTACCCAGGGTTAAAGAGAGTGTCCTGGACTACTTTATTTACACCGTCCGAAGTAAATCTGAGAGAAGGAAACTGATACTTTATGCGCAGCAGCACTATCGGCCTCTTGAGGACTTTGTCTGGGGGCCTCCCAAGGGAACAGAACACCGGTTCAGCCATATCCTCGAAGAACTGAGGAAGGAAGAGGTTCAAGAACAGGAAATGGTTAGCGAGGAAGTGTCAGATGAAGATGAAGAATTGAGTTGTGTGTCATCGGAGGCAGTCAAAAGACGAAATCAGAAACAGGGACGTCTAATGAAGAGAAAGTCTTCAGATTCAAGGGAAAAGAGTACAAACCATGCGAAGGACGCTGAGGAAAGATCTGAATATTGTAAAGAGACTAGAACTCTTGATGCAGCCACAAGTCAGGAAGATTGTAGTGGTGAAGAAAAGAGTAACGGTGATGGGAAATCTCCAGTCTCAGAAAATAAGTCTCACCAAAATGGAAATGTTAAAAAACAAACCGAATGTGATGAAGACGCTGTCGAGGAAGGCCGTAAAACTAACACCAAGGAATTGGTGCAAGGCAATGAAGTACTGAAGAACTGCGAAACCAAGCACAAGGAGAAAACTGAAGACAACCCAGAAATGTTTGAAATTCAACCAGGAGTAGTGACTAGTGAAGCTACCTATCGAAAAGAAAAGGAATCAAAGGAGAAGTTTCTGCCTTCAGGAGAACCAGAACTAGTGACCAGTGAAGAGGATAAGCCTGCAACAGTAGGAAGTAAAATTGGGGATGAAGCAACAAGAGAGCCAGATGAGATAGCTAAGCCAGAACCAGTAACCATTGAAGAGGATAAGCCTGTAACAGTAGGCAGTAAAATTGGGGATGAAGCAACAAGAGAGCCAGATGAAATAGCTAAGCCAGAACCAGTAACCATTGAAGAGGATAAGCCTGTAACAGTAGGCAGTAAAATTGGGGATGAAGCAACAAGAGAGCCAGATGAGATAGCTAAGCCAGAACTAGTGACCATTGAAGATGACGCAACAGAAGAAGATAAAATCAGGAATACAGTAATAGGGGGACGGAAGAATGTGTTAACTGAATTAGAAATTCATGAAGGACAAAATAAATCTGTTTCTGAAAGGAAGATTCAGAGTTCCACTGCAGATGAAAGTGAGTGCGTGGAAGAAATGGAAACGCAAGAAGCAAGTCTGGCATCTGCTGTGGAAGATGCTAAATGTCCTGGTGAGAAAAATGTGGAAATGGAGATAGAAGATGTTAAATGTCCTGGTGAGAAAGGCACGGGAACAGAGGAAGATGATGTGGAAATGCAAGATGCTCAGTAAACATCTAAATGTTGGTAGTGTGGCAGCACATTGGGTCACTATTTTCCTGTGCCGTAGAGTGTTAGGAGTGTGTCCTCATGTCATCAAATGCAGGGCACTAAACAAATATGCTTTGCTACTCCATAGGGTTGGGAGGGTGAATTACCTCGTGACTCCCATGGACTTTCTAATGCCAGATACTGAATGGCATTTAGAGGTTGATATATATACATGTATAGATATAATCCATGATTTTTTATATATAATTCTGATAGTAGAGTAAGTTTAAATAATAATAAATGTATTTTGTACCACATTGTAACCCCAGTTTTCCTCTCTGTTGTAATCCTAGAATTATAGAACTGACAGCCATCCGTGGCTAAGTAAAGAAATTAAGGATAGTATCCGACTAAAAACAAGGACATATAAGGTAGCCAAACTTAGTGGGAGGATAGAAGATTGGGAAGTCTTCAAAAGACAGCAAAAAGTAACTAAAGGATTGATTAAGAAAGGGAAGATAGATTATGAAAATAAATTAGCAAAAAATATAAAAACAGAGAGCAAGAGTTTCTATAGTTATATAAAAAGAAAAAGGGTGGCTAAGGCAAACGTAGGTCCTTTAGAGGATGAGACCGGGAAATTAATGGTGGGAAACATGGAGATGGCAAAAATGCTGAATAAATATTTTGTTTCAGTCTTTACGGTAGAGGACACTAAGAATATCCCAACACTGGACAAACAGGGGCCCGCTGGGGGGGAGGAGCTAAATACGATTAAAATCACTAAGGAATTGGTACTCAGTAAAATAATGGGACTCAAGGCGGATAAATCCCCTGGACCTGATGGCTTACATCCCAGGGTCTTGAGGGAAATGGCAGTAGGGATTGTGGATGCTTTGGTAATAATTTTCCAAAATTCTCTGGACTCAGCAAAGGTCCCGGCAGATTGGAAAACTGCTAATGTAACACCCTTATTTAAAAAGGGTAGTAGGCAGAAGGCTGGAAATTATAGACCAGTTAGCCTAACATCTGTGGTGGGTAAAATTTTGGAGTCTATTATTAAGGAGACAGTAACGGAACATTTGGATAAACATAATTTAATAGGACAAAGTCAGCATGGCTTTATGAAGGGGAAGTCATGTCTGACAAATTTGCTTGAGTTCTTTGAGGACATAACGTACAGGGTGGATAAAGGGGAACCAGTGGACGTAGTGTATTTGGACTTCCAGAAGGCATTTGACAAGGTGCCACATAAAAGATTATTGCTCAAGATAAAGAATCACTGGATTGGGGGTAATATTCTGGCATGGGTGGAGGATTGGTTATCTAACAGGAAGCAGAGAGTTGGGATAAATGGTTCATTTTCGGACTGGCAACCAGTAGCCAGTGGTGTTCCTCAGGGGTCGGTGCTGGGTCCCCAACTCTTTACAATCTATATTAACGATTTGGAGGAGGGGACCGAGTGTAACATATCAAAGTTTGCAGATGATACAAAGATGGGAGGGAAAGTAGAGAGTGAGGAGGACATAAAAAACCTACAAGGGGATATAGACAGGCTGGGTGAGTGGGCGGAGATTTGGCAGATGCAATACAATATTGGAAAATGTGAGGTTATGCACTTTGGCAGGAAAAATCGGAGAGCAAGTTATTATCTTAATGGCGAGAAACTGGAAAGTACTGCAGTACAAAGGGATCTGGGGGTCCTAGTGCAAGAAAATCAAAAAGTTAGTATGCAGGTGCAGCAGGTGATCAAGAAGGCCAACGGAATGTTGGCTTTTATTGCTCGGGGGATAGAATATAAAAACAGGGAGGTATTGCTGCAGTTATATAAGGTATTGGTGAGACCGCACCTGGAATACTGCATACAGTTTTGGTGTCCATACTTAAGAAAAGACATACTTGCTCTCGAGGCAGTACAAAGAAGGTTCACTCGGTAAATCCTGGGGATGAGGGGGTGGACATATGAGGAGAGGTTGAGTAGATTGGGACTCTGCTCATTGGAGTTCAGAAGAATGAGAGGCGATCTTATTGAAACATGTAAGATTGTGAAGGGGCTTGATCGGGTGGATGCGGTAAGGATGTTCCCAAGGATGGGTGAAACTAGAACTAGGGGGCATTATCTTAGAATAAGGGGCTGCTCTTTCAAAACTGAGATGAGGAGAAACTTCTTCACTCAGAGGGTAGTAGGTCTGTGGAATTTGCTGCCCCAGGAAGCTGTGGAAGCTACATCATTAAATAAATTTAAAACAGAAATAGACAGTTTCCTAGAAGTAAAGGGAATTAGGGGTTACGGGGAGCGGGCAGGAAATTGTACATGAAACTGAGTTCGGATTGGTCAAGGCCCTGTGGGTGGCGGAGTGGGCCCAGGGGCTGATTGGTCAGGTCCTGCTCCTACTTGTGTTCTTTAGATTTGAGGTTAGGATCAGATCAGCCATGATCTTATTGAATGGCGGAGCAGGCTCGAGGGGCCGATTGGCCTACTCCTGCTCCTATTTCTTATGTTCTTATGTTCTTAAGCACTGAAGGAGGCCTTTCGGCTGTGCCGGCTGTCTGCAAGAACAATCCAGTTAGTCCCATTTCCCCGTATCCCTGCAAATATTTTCCCTTCAAGTATTTATCCAATTTCCTTTTGAAAGCCACGATTGAATCTGCTTCCACCATCCTTTCAGGCAGCGCATTCCAGATCATAACTACTCGCTCCGTTTTTAAAAAAAAAGTTTTTCCTCATGTTGCTTTTGGTTCTTTTGCCAATCACCTTAAATCTATGTCCTCTGGTTCTCGACCCTTCCCACCAATGGGAACAGTTTCTCTCTATCTACTCTGTCTAGATCCCTCATGATTTTGTACACTTCTATCAAATCTCCTCTCAACCTTCTCTCCTCTAAGGAGAAGAACCCCAGCTTTTTTTTATTCATTCATGGGATGTGGGTGTCACTGGCAAGGCCAGCATTTATTGCTCATCCCTAATTGCCCTTGAGAAGGTGGTGGTGAGCCGCCTTCTTGAACCGCTGCAGTCCGTGTGGTGAAGGTTCTCTCACAGAGCTGATAAGTGGGGAGTTCCAGGATTTTGACCTAGCGACGATGAAGGAATGGCGATATATTTCCAAGTCGGGATGGTATGTGACTTGGAGGGGAACGTGCAAGTGGTGATGTTCCCATGTGCCTGCTGCCCTTGTCCTTCTAGGTAGTAGAGGTCGCGGGTTTGGGAGGTGCTGTCGAAGAAGCCTTGGCGAGTTGCTGCAGTGCATCTTGTGGATGGTACACACTGCAGCCACAGTGCGCCCGTGGTGAAGGGAGTGAATGTTTAGGGTGGTGGATGGGGTGCCAATCAAGCAGGCTGCTTTGTCCTGAATGGTGTCTAGCTTCTTGAGTGTTGTTGGAGCTGCACTCATCCAGGCAAGTGGAGAGTATTCCATCACACTCCTGACTTTTGCCTTGTAGATGGTGGAAAGGCTTTGGGGAGTCAGGAGGTGAGTCACTCGCTGCAGAATACCCAGCCTCTGACCTGCTCTTGTAGCCACAGTATTTATATGGCTGGTCCAGTTAAATTTCTGGTCAATGGTGACCCCCAGGATGTTGATGGTGGGGGATTTGGGGATGGTAATGTCGTTGAATGTCAAGGGGAGGTGGTCATTGCCTGGCACTTGTCTGGCGCGAATGTTACTTGCCACTTATCAGCTAAAGCCTGGATGTTGTCCAGGTCTTGCTGCATGCGGGCATGGACTGTTTCATTATCTGAGGGGTTGCGAATGGAGTCTTCTCCAGTCTATCCACATAACTGAAGTCCTTCCTCCCTGGAACCATTCTAGTAAATCTTTTGTGCCCCGTCTCCAAGGCCTTCACATCCTTCCTAAAGTGCGGTGCCCAGAATTGGGTACAATATCCAGTTGTGGCCGAACCAGTGTTTTTATAAAGGTTCAACATAACTTCCTTGCGTTTGTACTCTATGCCTCTTATTTATAAAGCCCAGAATCCCATATGCTTTTTAACCACTTTCTCAACTTGACCTGCCATCTTCAACGACCTGTGTAATGGGAGTGTATGTAAGATGGTGGACTGATAGCAACCTTGTTATTTCCCTTTCCTTCTCTCCCATCTCTCCTGAAGGCATTGACTCCGTGCTGAGGTCCAGTTCTGGGGGTAGGAGTGGGGTGTAGTCAGGGGAGCCGGATACCAGGCAATCTCCACGACCTTTGTTCAAGCAGCCATTATCCACGAGCGAGCCTTAACACTGAGTGTCAGGAGGCCATCCAACTGCAGACTAAGCCCTCTACCCCTAAATCCACGCACTTCCAGCAGAAGTCTTTCTGGATAGCAGTCGGGGAGCAGGAACCCTGGCTGATACAGGGCTGGGCTGCCTGTTCCATATATAAATGTGTTTGGAATAGAGTCTATTGTTGCGGTGCTGCACTGGTGCTCCAGCTGCATTAGCCGTCTAATTAGAATGAAAACCTTGCCCACAGTTACTGTGTAGGCACACAGCCCCCGTTACGCTCGCTGGAGGCCGTGCCTGCATTGTGGACCTGAGGCCTCCTTGCCTGATAATAGAGAGCCTGATCCACTTCATCGTTACCCGCCCCCTGCCGTTACCCTCAGTGCTGAGAAGGACAAGTCATTGGGCCATATCTTTCCGGAAAGATAACAGTGTGTTAATGATGCCCTCTGTTATTAATGCACAAATCGGCCGGCAAGTTCAGGGGATGAAGAGATACGCCCTGAGTTGGGACTGTCCAGAACTTGTCGATTTACGCCGCTGCACAACTTGTTTCGCACAAACGGCATCGCGCCTCAACCTCCCCGTTTGTCCCTTAAACTCACCACAGAAAGATAGGGCCCATAACGAATAGCATAAGTACCCTTTAACAACATGATAATTGTTTATGTAATGCCAATCAATGTCTTTGGCCCAGAAAGGGAAAACTATAAACCATTCAGTTCATTCCTGCATGTAGTGAATTCTTCTTAGAGATTTAAAATTTTTCCTTTCTGTCTCTTTTCTCTCTCTCTCTTAGTTCACTCTTTCTTTCCCTCTCTTTATTTCTCTCTCCTGTACCTGGTTTGATTCTGATTCACTCTATTTCCTTCTCCATTGTTCCTGTTTTTCCCAATCCTTAAATCTCATTGGTTAAGGAGATAGTGTTGCTCCCGCCAATCACTCTGGTCCCAGCTGCCCCATTGCCCCTCGCTGCCCTGTTATCAGCTCACACTTCCAGCAAGTTACGGTGCAAAAACATTGAGCTGAAGAGTGCGGGGAAAAGCCTATCTAACGCGTTCATCGCGAGAGGCCCCACTCTAGTAAGATTTGTCCCTTGCTCAATAACTTTAAGAAAGACAGACTGGCAATGATACTATCCACCCCTCTGTCTCTAAGGGCTGCAGTTACACACATTAACCCCCTCGGCTTGATGATGCATTTCTCGCACGCCCTCATGTCAAATGGGAGTCGAAAAATTCTCTCACCTAATGAGGAGGAATTGGTGCTTATCTTTTTTATTTTTGGTCCGAGTGTATTATATAGACAACAGGATGTGTCCAGGTGGTGACTCTGCCTGAACGAGATTGGCCAGCTCCAGTCTATCTGACATAATCGTGTCTGCTGACTCTTGAAGTACAACTTCAGTCATCATCTGGTACAGGACTGGCAGACTGGTGTCATAACGTCATAGTCCACAGAAGGAGGCTATTCAGCCCATTGTTTCTATGCTGGCTCTCTGAAAGAGCAATCCAATTAGCCCCACGCCACCCCCCCCCCCCCCCACTTCCCGGCTCATTCCCTGTAGCCCTGAAAATAACCAAATAGAATAAAAAGAGAATGAATGGTCAGAGACCCTGTTCTCACTCTTTGGCGGAGGAGCCTTTTCACTGTTTCTTAAATGATCTTTGTCTCATAAAACCAACAGATGATCCCTTTTGAAGGCCACCTGTGAACGGGAGTAAAGATTTACTGCCGTATATCTTTGGGGGTGAATGTTTTATGTGTGAATGGCTACACATCACATCACTTTGTGTTAACCAGCCAAGCCTCTGCCCAGAGCTTCCCCCTGCCCCACCAAAGCTCCCTTCTTACTGACTTTCACTGTCCAGACTGGTCTTTGACAAGTTTGGAAAGCTCTTGCCTTATTAAACTGATGGCATTCTGTTCTTCCCTCTCCCCCTCCCCTCCTACTCCCCGACTTCAAGCAGCTTCGCCCCCTCTTACTGTGATCGAGTTAGGTCAGTGGTGGTGTCCATCGATTGAAGCACAGTCCAGATCTGCTCTTCCATCTGTATCCACCCCTTTAAAATGTTCTTCCTTCTCAGGGACAGTCTGTCATTTTACCAAAATCCTAAATCCATGGTTACGCTCTCACCTCTGGCTCAGACGTTTGGGGGTTCAAGTCCCCACTCCAGAAACTTGAGCACAAAATCCATGCCGTTTTTTGGATGAGACATTAAATCAAGGGCCTGTCTGCCCTCTCAGGTGGATGTAAAAGATCCCTTGGTCACTATTTTGAAGAAGAGCAGGGGAGTTCTACCCCAGTCTCCTGGTCAATATTTAGCCCTCAACCAACATCAGTACAACAGATAGTCTGGCCATTTATATCAGTGCTGTTTGTGGGATCTTGCTGTGCGCAAATTGGCTGCTGCATTTCCTACATTACAACAGTGACTACACTTCAAAAGTACTTCATTGACTGTAAAACGCTTTGGGCGGTCTTGAGGTTGGGAAAGGCATTATATAAATGCAAGTCTTTGTCAAACTCCTGGGCTCTCTGACCTGTCTATCTTTACAGACTGTGTTTGTCCAGCCCCTCCTCCTCCCTTCAGTCACCGCTAACTTCCTTAAAAGATCCAGAGGTGGGGGGAGATGAGGAGATTTTATTTACACAGCAAGTTGTTATGATCTGAAACTCTGCCTGAAAAGGTGGTGGAAGCAGATTCAATAGTAACTTTCAAAGGGCTATGAGGAAAGAGCAAGGGTGAGGGAATAAGTGGACAGCTCTTTACAAAGAGCAGGCACAGGCACGATAGGCCGAATGGCCTCCTTCTGTGCTTTAAGATTGGATGATTGTATAAACCAGCCGCTATTGACTTGTCCTTTTAGCCAAACACTCCGCCCCTCGTCTGCCGACAGCCGTTGCACTCTCCTAAGGAGCTGTCAATCAGAGTGAGACAGGCTGCTCTCTGCTCCTGGAGCCTCGGGTTTATCTGGATCCAGACTGCAACCCATTAACCAGGAGCTGAGAGAAAGGACGAGGAGGGGACCATGGCCGCGATTTCGGCACTGGGGCTGCTCATAGTGTCCCATCTACTCGCAAACTCCAGAGCCCAGGTAAGGGAGAGCAGCTCCTGCATTCGCTGGAGATTAACCTTGTACCAAATGTTGGTTTGGGGAGCGGACCCAGTGAGCGGCGGCTGGAAAGGGATAAGTGGGAGCAGACAGAAGGCTCTCAATTCCACGGGAGAGGATTTGAGCTGCGAACTCACTCTTTAGGCGATGCATTGAATAGTCTTTGGTACCTGTGGACTCCTGGCTGGCGCAATGACCGTTTCAGCCGATACAAAAAGAAACCTCCATCACTAAGGGACCGGTATCTGACCGCTTGCATCTGAAACTATGAAGGTATCCAGTTGGTGTTTCTTTGTGTTAAGAGGATGAGTTGGTTCACGGGCTGTATTGCGGCGAAGGAGTGGACAAACCAGACAGTTGGGGTTTTCTTTTGGGATTAAATATTAATCCGGGATGTGTCGGTGTGAAAGTCTCAGTGACTGAGGGATTCAGATCTAATCCCTGAACTAGCCCAGGACCCATTATATTGGGAGGTCTGCGCTGTTTCTCTCTTGTTGGGTTTGTTTTGAAGAGTTTCGCCATCGTTCTGATTTCCTTTCTGTAGGGATTTTTAAAAAGGTTTATTTTTTAGCCGGGGAGGGGGGAGGGGGGTAGTTTTATCCTGCGCCGGTGGCGGAATCTCCAGTTTCTCCCAGTTTTAGGAATGTTCTTTCGGCTGCCAGTGCCGCTTCGCTCCCACCTCCCACAATGACACCTTTGTTCCCGGGGCCTCAAATCCGTCCCTCTCCCTCTGAATGTCGGAATGTGAATAATTCAGTCTCACCGCACATCACTGGAACAGCCAACCTGGGCAAACCAGAGAGAGAGAGAGAGAGAGCGCTAGCCCAGGCTCAGCCTAGAGGGGTCTGCAATCCCGGGACTAGGACCAGACCCGGGTTATTTCATAGATGAGATCCCATCCAGGCTTGGCCTGGGTGGACTGTCCATGCTCTCAGAGTAAGTCCTGAACCGGTCCTCACTAACATCAGGGGATGGAATCGTACAGTACAGGAGGAGGCCATTCGGCCCATCGTGCCTATGTTGGCTCTTTGAAAGAACTCTTGGTTTAGTCCCACTGCTCTTTCCCCATAGCCGTGCAAATTTTTCCCTTTCAAGTATTTATCCAATCCCCCTTTTGAAAGTTACTATCGAATCTGCTTCCACCGCCCTGTCAGGCATCTCAATGTAAAAACTCTTCCATCCAATCGCTATTGTGTTTAAGTGGCTGTATTCCTGAACTATTGCATTGGCGGCCAGGCTTTGGGGAGTCCGGGGGACTGGTTTCAATGCAAGTTCTTTTCTTCAAACCCCTGATTATTTACAATAGAAGCCTTGTGTGACCGAGGAGGGCCGGATACAGGGAATTACTCTCCATCTACAGCAGGTTCTCGTGGAATGGGGAAAAGGGAGAGACCGCGGCAGGTCTGGGTCCCACCGATAATCAATGAATGCCCGGGACCGGGACCCGTGCCCACCTCCGGGAGCGCTGCTTCTTATATTTGTGATTTGTCACCGCGTTTGGCGACCGATCGACGGCTCTAAACCTTCAGTAACAATTGGAGTCGGACTTTATTTAATTCCAGGTGTTTTCTCATTTAATGTTGAATACGGATCTTCACAGACCCCAAATCCCACCACCCGCGCGGTGCCAAACCAGCCTCAACCCCCCCGATACTCAGCCCCGATACACCCTCAGTAACCAGCCCGGGACCCCCCGCTACCCGGCCCGGGACCCCCCGATACCCGGCCCGGGACCCCCCGATAACCAGCCCCGATACACCCCCCGATACCCCGTCCGGGACCCCCCGATACCCCGTCCGGGACCCCCCGATACCCGGGCCGGGACCCCCCGATACCCGGCCCGGGACCCCCCGATAACCAGCCCCGATACACCCTCAGTAACCAGCCCGGACCCCCCGATACCCCGTCCGGGACCCCCCGATACCCGGGCCGGGAACCCCCGATACCCGGCCCGGGACCCCCCGATACCCGGCCCGGGACCCCCCGATAACCAGCCCCGATACACCCCCCGATACCCCGTCCGGGACCCCCCGATACCCCGTCCGGGACCCCCCGATACCCGGGCCGGGACCCCCCGATACCCGGCCCGGGACCCCCCGATAACCAGCCCCGATACACCCTCAGTAACCAGCCCGGACCCCCCGATACCCCGTCCGGGACCCCCCGATACCCGGGCCGGGAACCCCCGATACCCGGCCCGGGACCCCCCGATACCCGGCCCGGGACCCCCCGATAACCAGCCCCGATACACCCTCAGTAACCAGCCCGGACCCCCCGATACCCCGTCCGGGACCCCCCTCCTCCGATACCCAGCCCGGGACCCCCCGATACCCAACCCAGAACCCCCCCCCCCCCCCACCATACCCAATCTGGACCCCCCAATAACCAGCCCGGACCCCCCGATACGTAGTCCGGACCCCCGATACCCAGCTCGGGAACCCCCCCGATACCGAACCCGGACCCCCGATACCCAGTCCGGACGCCCCGATACCCAGCCCGGACCCCCCGATACCCAGCTCGGGAACCCCCCCGATACCCAGCCCGGACCCCCCGATACCCAGCCCGGACCCCCCGACCGGCTGCTCCCCCTATTTCCCGGATAAACCGTATCCCTTCCCCCCGGGGCTGAGATCGTTGATTCGGGGTGAGGGTCTCTGCCCTTGTCCCCGGGGCCGTGGGATCTTTCTCTGCATTTAATGTGATGGCTGGGTTTAGATCTGAGCTTTTTAATGATTTATTTATTGTCTCCTTTACTTTCTTTTCCCTTCTCATCTTTCCAGGTGCAGGTCCCTTCAGGGCCTCTCGGTCCAAGTGGACCTCCGGGACCCCCGGGCAAGGACGGGGTCGATGTGAGTACATTAAGAGAGACACAGAACTTAGCAACAGCCGACCAGACCTGTCTCACATGATCAGCATTTAATCTCCTTAAATTAAAATTTAAAAAAACAATTAAAATAGAACCGACCTCTGAGAACCCCATCACTGTCCATGAGAAAAGGAACATTGATTTAATTTCACACTCTATCCTGCGAGCCCCGGGCGGAGGTCAGTTCACCCTTTTTCTGGGAGGATATTTTAAAGTTTAATTGAATGGAGGGTGTTATTACAGCGGGACACCTGCAGGAGGCGCTGGCCCGCCCACTGGCCAGATGTTACCCCCGATGACGTCACAGGGGGCGAGCAGAAACCACCTCGAAAGTTGCCCCAAGACCTGAGGAACTGTCCCACTGACCAGTCATCAGGGGTGATCCCAGCAACCGAGCAGAGGTTAACCTTGGGAATATTACAAGATAGTGCAAACGCGTGAATGTCCTTCCCTAGTTTAAAAAATAAAATTAATAAAACTGACAACTGAAATTAGTAAAGTGGACTGGAAGGGAACTGAACCAAATTTGGCCCCTCCTTGCTAAAAGTTTTCCTGATTCCAGTGAAGCTGACGTCTTTCATATTTAAACGCCTTAATCCTAATTCAGAATCTCTAACCTATTGGTGACCCTTCCCCCAATATGAACAAGACAGAATATCTAAAGGGTCCCATGGTCAAAATCCAATCATCATCTTCAGGCCCTACGAGTCTTCAAACCCCAAGATAGGTTGCACCTTCAGACTTGATTGCATATAATCCAAATAAACACTAAATCCCCTTCACAACACTAATCCTGTTACTTATAATGAGATCCCTCTCCTGCAAGTAAAAAGAAAAAGACTTGCATTTATATAGCGCCTTTCACAACCTCAGGACGTCCCAAAGCGCTTTACGACCAATGATGTACTTTTGAAATGTAGTCACTGTTGTAATGTAGGAAACGCGGCAGCCAATTTGAGCACAGCAAGATCCCACAAACAGCAATGTGATAATGACCGGATAATCTGTTTTTTTAGCTTGAGGAATAAATATTGGCCCAGGTCACCAGAGAGGATTCCCCTGCTCTTCTTTAAAACAGTGCCATGGGATCTTTTATGTTCACATGAGAGGGCAGACTGGGCCTGGGTTTAACATCTGATCCAAAAGACTTTAAATCCTTAGAGCACTACCACCAGGTCGATTTACCTGGGCTTATGGATTGCGGAGACCACTGTCGAGGAGTTTGAATTATGAGTTTTATATTAGATTGATCTGATTCCACGTGTGATTCTGGGTATCGATCTTGGGTCTTGCATTGGATGTTAAGGGGTGGCTGCACCCACTGAAAACCCTGTTCTAGAAAGAACTTGCATCCCATTTCAACAAAGGGAGCAGGGAGGATTTTTAAAGTGAAAAAATAGTTATAATAGAATATATCAATTAGTAAAAGAGTGAAATTAAAGTTCAAATAAAAAGAGAATGGAGAGAATCGGGGAAAAGGTAGAGTGCGATAAAAGTATTTAATTTTCTAATTATATTTTAGTGCTTGTCATAGTTCCTGGTTAACACTCTGCTAATAAATCTGCTCTTGGTGCCTGGGTCGTTTTATTGGCGTTTGTTTCAGCGCCTGAGCTGGAAGCAAACAACATTGGTGGGGCCAAGAAGTTGGAAGTTTCCCCTCGACCTGGCGGCAGTGCAAGGGTTAAACCTTGCCTGCAGTTTTGAGGTAAACAAGCAATGCTCCCAGTTCAAACTTTAACATGTCTGAACTCTAAGGGTTGCCCACTCTGCAGGCTGGTGTCACACTGGCATCAGCCCAACTTGCTCCCGTGCTCAAAAGTACAGACATCAACAGAAAATGAGGCTCTTAACGTTCGTTAACCTACGACCCTGTGTATGAATAGAATTGTAAACAATTTTACAACACCAAGTTATAGTCCAGCAATTTTATTTTAAATTCACAAGCTTTCGGAGACTTCCTCCTTCCTCAGGTAAATGTTTCAGGAGCTCCTGAAACATTTACCTGAGGAAGGAGGAAGTCTCCGAAAGCTTGTGAATTTAAAATAAAATTGCTGGACTATAACTTGGTGTTGTAAAATTGTTTACAATTGTCAACCCCAGTCCATCACCGGCATCTCCACATTATGAATAGAATGTTACACAGGAGCCAGGGCCATAGGGAGGGGGATGGGGGGAGAGGGTGTTGTTCAGGGTGTTCAGACACCCTCCGAAATTTCTATAATTTTTTTTATTGGACCATTGCTTCTTTCAGAATAATGTGCCTCAGATCACCTGATAGAACGCAGAGCTGGTCAGTTCTGCAATTCAACCAGTGAAAGCCGATTAGTTAGGCTTGCTTCTAAATGTTCACCCGGTTATTGCAGCGAATAACGGCCAAGTTATTGATAGACTGGTGACACATAACCAGCACTTGACTTCATGCTTTAGTGTTTTTATCCAATGAGACTTTGTTTTCCCTTTTCATTTTGCTTTATTTGTATTGTTAGAGTAATGGAAGTGATAAAGTTTCTATTTGAATCTTACTGTGAAATTCCGATTTGTAAAACAGACCTTTTTGAAGTAGTTTTGTTTGTTCTTTCAAGCGTATATCAAAACGCCCCACATCCACCCCCTGTACCTCCCACCCCACCCCACCGAAAGAAATACTGCCTGTACCATCGGTAGGAGGAGTGTGCTTTAATATGTGAAACCGAGGCAAAGTGAAGTCTGCAGTCAAACAAGAATGCAAAATGCAACTGACCATGCAGTAAGAAGCTGGGAATTTACCTACTCCACAGCTATGCCCAGGGGAGAGTTATGAATGATCTGCCTTTTACAAGGATGATACCAGAACTGAGAGGTTCAGGAAAGATTGAACAGGCTGGGGCTCTTTTCTCTAAGGCTGAGAGGTGACCTGATAGGGGTTTTTAAAATTATGACGGGTTTCGATAGGGTAGACGTAGAGAAAATGTTTCCTCGTGTTGGGGAGTTCAAATCTAGTGGCCATAAATATAAGATAGTCACCAATAAATCCAATGGGGAATTCAGGAGAAGCTTCTTTACCCAGAGAGTGGTTAGAATGTGGAACTTGGAGTTGTTGAGGCGAATAGCATAGATGCATTTAAGGGGAAACTAGATAACTACATGAGGGAGATAGGAATTGAAGGTTGTGCAGATAGGGTTAGATGAAGTAAGGTGGGAGGAGACTCATTGGAGCATAAACGCCGCCATAGACCTGGTGGGACGAATGGCCAGTTTCTATCATAGTATCATAGCACAGGAGGAGGCCATTTGGCCCATCGTGCCTGTGCCGGCTCCTTGAAAGAGCTATCCAATTAGTCCCATTCCCCAACTCTTTCCCCATAGCCCAATAATTTTTTTCCCTTCAAGTATTTATCCAATTCCCTTTTGAAAGTTACTATTGAATCTGCTTCCACCGCCCTTTCAGGCAGCGCATTCCAGATCATAACAATTCGCTGCATATAAAAATGTTTCCTCATGTTGCCTCTGGTTCTTTTGCCAATTACCTTAACTCTGTGTCCTCTGGTTACCGACCCTTCTGCCACTGGAAACAGTTTCTCCTTATTTACTTTATCAAAACCGTTCATGATTCTGTGCTGTAAAATTCTATGTAGTTCTATGTAATTCTATGCCTTTAATATAATGTAGTTAAGTTTGATCTAAATGTCTTGTTAGGAAGGTAGGATTGAAGCCTGTCTTTGTTAACTGCATGGAGCTGTGAGATTCTCCTTATTCCTTTTCATGTTCACTGTGATGAGGATTCCTCGTAAAACTGTCCCTTCCCCATTTCATCCTCTCCATGATTCCCAGTAAAACTGCCATTAGTACCTATAAGAAAGAAAAGAAAGACTTGCATTTATATAGTGCCTTCCACGACCTCAGGACGTCCCAAACCGCTTTTCAGCCAATTAAGTACTTTTGAAGTGTGGTCACTGTTGTAATGTCGGAAACGGGGCAGCCAATTTGAGCACAGCAAGATCCCACAAACAGCAATGTGATAATGACCAGATAATCTGTTTTAGTGATGTTGGCGGAGGGATTAATATTGGCCCCAGGACACAGGGGCGAACTCCCCTGCTCTTCCTTGAATAGTGCCATGGGATCTTTTACATCCACCTGAGAAGGCAGACGGGGCCTCAGTTTAACGTCTCATCATTGTCAGCCTGGATTATGTGGTCAAATCTCTGGGGTGGGACTTGAACCCATAATAATTCAATATCAGCAAATTTTGAAAACAGCAACACCCAGGCTGCATTATGGATTCTGAATATTATTACATATTAGGAACTCACACCTATCACACACTAGAAAACCATGACTATCACTTGCACACACTTGAAAAAACACCAGAATTATTTCTGTTCACAGTATTTCTCACTAGAATATTTCAGGACTTTTCATATAATTTAGTTAGAATAATCTTATGTAATTCATTATGCAGCTTTACATTGAATTACACAGAAATTACAGCACAGAAAGAGGCCATTCGGCCCAACTGGTCAATGCCTGTGTTTATGCTCCACATGAGACTCCTCCCACCTTGCTTCATAAGAACATAAGAAATAGGAGCAGGAGTAGGACATCCGGCCCCTCGAGCCTGCTCCGCCATTCAGTAACTTCATGGCTGATCTTCGACCTCGACTCTACTTTCCCGTCCGATCCCCATGTCCCTTGAGTCCAAAAATCTTTCGATCTCAGTCTTGAATATACTCAACGACTGAGCATCCACAGCACTCTGGGGTTGAGAATTCCAAAGGTTCACCACCCTCTGAAGGAAGAAATTTCTTCTCATCTCAGTCCTAAATGTCCGACTGCTTATCCGGAAATTATGCCCCCTACATCTAGACTTTCCAGCCAGGGGAATCATCCTCTCAGCAGCTAACGTGTCAAGCCACCTTAGAACCTTATATGTTTCAATGAGATCACCTCTTATTCTTCTAAACTCCAGAGAGTATAGGCCCATTCTACTCAGTGTCTCCTCATAGGACAACCCTCTCATCCCAGGAATCAATCTAGTGAACCTTCATTGCACTGCCTCTAAGGCAAGCATATCCTTCCTTAGGTAAGGAGACCAAAACTGTACACACTACTCCAGGTGTGGTCTCACCAAAGCCCTGCACAATTGCAGCAAGACTTCCTTACTCTTGTACTCCAACCCCCTTGCAATAAAGGCCAATATACCATTTGCCTTCCTAATTACTTGCTGTACCTGCATGTTAACTTTCTGTGTTCCGTGTACAAGGACACCCAAATCCTTCCGACCACCAACATTTAATAGTTTCTCACTATTTAAAAAATATTCTGTTTTTCTATTTTTCCTACCAAAGTGAATAACCTCACATTCTCCACCTTCACGGCACTCCACTAGTTACAGCCTGCCAACCTGAGAATGACCCGTTTATCCCTACTCTCTGCTTTCTGTCCGTTAATCAATCCTCAATCCATGCTAATATATTACCCCCAACCCCATGAGCCCTAATCTTGTGTAACAACCTTTTATGTGGCACCTTATCGAATGCCTTTTGAAAATCCAAATATACTACATCCACTGGTTCCCCTTTGTCTACCCTGCTAGTCACATCCTCAAGAAATTCTAATAGATTTGGCAAACATGATTTCCCTTTCATAAAACCATGTTGACTCTGCCTAATCATATTATGATTTTCTAAGTGCCCTGTTACCACTTCCTTAATAATAGATTCTAGCATTTTCCTGACGACTGATGTCAGGCTAACTGGCCTGTAGTTTCCTGCTTTCTCTCTCTCTCTCTCCTTTCTTGAATAGTGGGGTTACATTTGCTACCTTCCTATCTGCAGGGACCGTTCTAGAATCTAGGGAACTCTGGAAGATCAAAACCAATGCATCCACTATCTCTGCAGCCACCTCTTTTAAAACCCTAGGATGTAGGCCATCAGGCCTAGGGGATTTGTCGGCTGTTAGTCCCTTTAAACTTTCTAATACTTTTTCTTTACTAATCTTAATTACTTTATGATCCTCCCTCTCATTAGACCCTTCGTTCCCCACGGTTTCCAATATTTTTTTGTGTCTTCTGCTGTGAAGACAGATACAAAATATTTGCTTAACATCTCTGCCATTTCCTTATCCCCCATTATAATTTCTCCTGTCTCTGCCTCTAAGGGACCCACGTTTACTTTCGCTAATCTCTTTTTATATACTTGTAGAAGCTATTACCATCTGTTTTTATATTTCTTACTAATTTAATCTCATGTTAAATTTTGTCCTGATTTATCAATTTCTTGGTCATCCTTTGCTGATTTCTAAAACCCTCCCAATCCTCAGGCTTAGTACTTTTTTTGGCAACATTGTAAGCCTCTTCTTTTAATCTAATACTATCCTTAACTTCTCTAGTTAGCCACGGTAAGATCACCTTTCCCGTGGAGATTTTATTCCTCAGGGTATATAAGTTCATTAGGAATTATGAATGATTTCTTTAAATGTTCACCATTGCTTATCTACCATCATATCTTTTAATCTAATTTCCCAATCTAACTTAGCCAACTCGCCCCTCGTACCTACATAATTGGCCTTGTTTAAATTTAAGACCCTAGTTTCGGACTTAACTACATCACTCTCAAACTCAATATGAAATTCTATCATATTATGACCACTCTTCCCCAGAGGATCCTTTGTTATAAGATCAATAATTAATCCTGTCTCATTACACATTACTAGATCTAAAATAGCCTGTTCCCTAGTTGGTTCCAGGACATATTGTTCTATAAAACTGTCTCGGATGCATTCCATGAACTTGTCCTCCAAACTACTTTTGCCAATTTGATTTGCCCAGTCTATATGAAGATTAAAGTCCCCCATGATTATTGCATTACCCTTGTTACATGCTCCTCTAATTTCCTGATTTATACTCTGTCCACATTAACTACTGTTAGGGGGCCTGTAAACTACTCCCACCAGTGTTTTCTGCCCCTGGTTATTTCTTAGCTCCACCCAGACTGATTCTACATCCTGATTCTCTGAGCTAAGACCCTTTCTCACCACTGCCTTTATCTCATCCTTTATTATCAGGGCTACCCCTCCCCCCACCCCTCCTTTTCCATTTTGCCTATCTTTTCTAAAAGTCAAGAACCCTGGAATATTTAGCTCCAACCTTGGTCACCCTGCAACCACATCTCAGTAATGGCGACTAGATCAAACCCATTTATCTCTATTTGTGCCATTAATTCATCTGTCTTGTTATGAATACTTCGTGCATTCAGATAAAGCGCCTATAATTTTAACTTTTTGCTATTTTTCCCTGATGTGACCGTAGTCACCAATGCCCTATTATCTTTGTGAAACTCTTTGTCCCTTCCTGACACACTCTGCTTGTTTTTACCCAAATCGCTACTCTGCTCTACAACCTTGACTTTTCTGTTTAGATTCATAAAATTACCCTTAACTGAACCCTCCCCCCTCTTATTCATCTCACCCTATCAGCATATCCTTCTATTCCTTTCTCCCTCATGTACTCATCTAGATTCTCCTTAAATGCATCTATACTATTCACCTCAACTACTCCTTGTGGGAGCGAGTTCCACATTCCAACCACTCTCTGGGTAAAGAAGTTTCTTCTGACTTCCCTATTGGATTTATTAGTGACTATCTTATATTTATGGCCCCTAGATTTGGACTCCCCCACAAGTGGAAACATCTTCTCTACATCTAATCTAACAAATCCCTTCCTAATTTTAAAGACCTCTATCAGGTCACCCCTCAGCCTTCTCTTTTCTAGAGAAAAGAAGCCCAGTCTGTTCAGTCTTTCCAGATAGTTATAACCACTCACTTCTGGTTTTATCCTTGTAAATCTTTTTTGCATCTTCTCCAGTGCCTCTATATCCTTTTTGTAATATGGAGACCAGAACTGTTCACAATACTCCAAGTGTGGTCTAACCAAGGTTCTATACAAGTTTAATATAACTCCTCTGCTTTTTAATTCTATTCCTCTAGAAATGAACCCCAGTGCTTGGCTTGCATTTTTATGGCCTTGTTAACTTGTGTCTCTACTTTTAGTGATTTGTGTATGTGATGCAGGAAAGATTTGGCATTTATATAATGCCTCAGCACATCGTTTGCATGTCACAAAGCACTTTAAATACAGTGAGCTATTCCTTTAAATGAAATTACCTTTAATAATTTTGATAATTTAGCTCTAACGCACTATAATTCCGCTTCCAGGGAAAAAAGGAGCAACCTTTGGTCTGATAACAAAACCATGTTCCCAGAGGTTAGTTAGCCGGTCGTTAACTAGACATGCTCCTATTTTTTCACTAGGGTATGTTTCAGCCCATGATGGTTTACATTAAGGGTTGACTTCACAAACATTTAGCCCTGCAGTTGTCAGCAACTAAGTTTATGTTTAATCACTCCATAAACCTCAAGCTTAAGCCTTCAGCTGTCTAGGCCCTAAGCTCTGGAATTCCCTCCCTAAACCTCTCCGCCTCTCTACCTTTCCTCCTTTAAGACGCTCTTTAAAACCTATCTCTTTGACCAAGCTTTTGGTCACCTGTCCTAATATCTCCTTATGTGGCTCAGTGTCAAATTTCGTTTGATAGTCGCTGAAGCACCTTGGGACGTTTTACTGCGTTAAAGGCGCTATATAAATGCACGTTGTCATTGTTGTTAAGTGACCGCGGGGGATTCTTTTTTTTCTGAGGGTCGAGCTCTGAGATCACGTTCCCAGTTTCAGAAAGAAGGTGTGCTGATTCCACTGGTACTTGCAGACCCCTTTAGTGTAGCTATAGCTCTGAGAGAACACTCGCCCCTTCCAGCTGGCTGGTCCCATTTTGTACCAGTGGATAATGGCTGTACTCTTAATGCCCTATAGAACATAGATTTACAAACAGGGGGTCCACGGGCCTGGAATTTGGGGTGAGGGGGAGTCCATGAACGGAGCCCAGGCAGTCCCTGAGGTGAACAGATTTCTGTTTGTCTGGGACTGGGTATACCACATCCTGCACGCACAGACTGTTGCTAATTCTGTATTCTATATTTTTTTCTGTACTTTACCGTGTTTGTTGACTCTGTAGCATGTTTTTTCTCTGTTGCCAATTGCTAATAAAAACCGTACTCTTCAGTGATAGCACTGTTTTCCTCTGCTTGGCGGAGATTGACTTTTGGAAGGTAGAGCAGGGGTGCCCAGCTGAATCTGGCCCACAAGCTCCTTCTACCCAGTCTCTGCCGACTCTTTTCTTTCCCTTTGTGTGTTTGTGTGCAATGCTGACGCTTTGCTTCTGTTCAGCCTCATCCCTTTAAACTGCTCCAGGCCCCGGAAGTTTAAAGAGAGATAGGTGGGGGGCAGCATTGGAGATCACAATGGGGAGCGAGCAATGGAGTGGGGCAGTGAACCAGACCTGGGGGAAGAAGAGTGAACCAGACCAGACCAGGCACTGGAAGAGGACAGTGACAGAACAGGCCAGGCCAGGAAGTGAATGGCAAAAAGCAAAATTGTGCTCTAGGCAAATTTAGACTATATTTGTAGAGGGGGTTTGACTCTTTGTGTATTGGAGGTTTGGAGTTTTTGTGTATGGGAGTGGGGTTGTATTTTTCGGTCTCTCATCCGTCTCACGTATCTGGCTCCCAACTCCAGAAGAAGAAAGAAAGACTTGCATTTCTTTAGCACCTTTCACAACCTCAGGACGTCCCACAGCGCTTTACAGCCAATGAAGTACTGTTGTGATGCAGGAAAACATAGCTGCCAATTTGTGCATAGCAAGCTCCCACAATGAGATCATAACCAGATAATCTGTTTTTAGTGATGTTGTGATGTGGAGATGCCGGTGATGGACTGGGGTTGACAAATGTAAGGAATCTTACAACACCAGGTTATAGTCCAACTGTTTTATTTGAAAATCACAAGCTTTCGGAGGCTTTCTCTTTCGTCAGGTGAGTGTGGGACAAGATCTAATGATTACTGATGTCCATCCCTCTCTTCAGTTTGTTTATTTTTTTGCTGAGCTTAAGATGCCGACTTTCAGAATTGAGTTATTTTCTCTCTTGTTTGCATCTCACACTCACCTGACGAAGGAGAAAGCCTCCGAAAGCTTATGATTTTCAAATAAAACAGTTGGACTATAACCTGGTGTTGTAAGATTCCTTACATTTAGTGATGTCGGTTGAGAAATAAATATTGGCCAGGACCCCAGGGAGAACTCCCCTGCTCTTCTTCAAATAGTGCCATAGGATTTTTTGCATCCAGCCTGAGAGGGCAGATAGGGCCTCTGTTTAACATCTCATGGAGTATCAGCTTGGGTTATGTGCTTAAGTCTCTGGAGTGGGACTTGAACCCACAACTATTCTGACTCAGAGGCGAGAGTGCTACCCACTGAGCCAAGGCTGACACTTAGTACTGAAATATGAAACCGTTAATATAACCGTTAGCAGCATTGCTGATGGCAGCAGTTAAATTTGCAAATATTGGTTTCTGCTGCAGAGAATGCCCAATTAATGAGAAATAACACCGTGCCACCTTGTGGGGAAATCTAATGATTCCTGATATCCATCCCTCTCTTCAGTTTGTTTATTTTTTTGCTGAGCTTAAGATGCCGACTTTCAGAATTGAGTTATTTTCTCTCTTGTTTGCATCTCCGTGTAGTCCCGGGGGAAAACGTTCTTATTCCCAGAACCCGCCACTGCAGGGGCTGTAATTGGCAGCCGAGAGCGCAGCTTGCGATTGGATAAAGGTTTCTGCTCATTGCTTTGCTACAGCAGCGCAACCGGGGCCTAGCTCACACCCTACCAGTTCAGAGTAACGCCTGGCACAGTATTCTGTCGCCCTGTGGCACACATCTACTTGGGAGCGCAGTCTACTTACAGTCACAGTGAAATGAACGCATACTAAATGCCAGCTGCCTGGTGTCAGTATGGCTCAGTGGGCAGCGCTCTTACCTACTGAGTCAGAAGGATGTGGGCTCGTAGTCCCACTCTAGAGACTTGAGCGCAAAATCTAGCATGACACTCTGGTGGCATATTGCTGGAGTGCTGCACTGTTGGAGGTTGTGTCTTTTGAATGAGATGTTAAACCGAGGCCCTGTCTGCCCTCTCAGGTGGACGTTGAAGATCCCACTTCCACTATTCGAAGAAGAGCATAGGAACATAGGAACAGGAGTAGGCCATTCAGCCCCTCGTGCCCGCTCCGCCATTTGATAAGATCATGGCTGATCTGTGATCTAACTCCATATACCTGCCTTTGGCCCATATCCCTTAATACCTTTGGTTGGCAAAAAGCTATCTATCTCAGATTTAAAATTAGCAATTGAGCTAGTATCAATTGCCATTTGCAGAAGAGAGTTCCAAACTTCTACCACCCTTTGTATGTAGAAGTGTTTTCTAATCTCACTCCTGAAAGGTCTGGCTCTATTTTTCAGACTGTGCCTCCTAGTCCTAGAATCCCCAACCAGCGGAAATAGTTTCTCTCTATCCACCCTATCCGTTCCCCTTAATTGCTGTTTGTGGGATCTTGCTATGTGCAAACAGGCTGCTGCGTTTCCTACGTTACAACAGTGGCTACACTTCAAAAAGTACTCCATTGGCTGTAAATTGCCATGCTGCATAATGGCCAGTAGGATTTATCTCTCCCTCCACCCCCACAACTTTGCTTTATTTGAGGGTGTGTCTGGTCTGCTTTGAGCTTCCCCCAATGCCGTGAACTTGAGGAACTGCGTAAGGAGTTGAGGACTAAAGTCTGGGTCCAACCATCCCCAGCAGGGTATTTTTTTATATTTGTTCATGGGATGTGGGTGTTGCTGGCAAGGCCGGCATTTATTGCCCATCCCTAATTGCCCTTGAGAAGGTGGTGGTGAGCTGCCTTCTTGCTAGGCTATTTCAGAGGGCAATTAAGAATCAACCACATTGCCATAGGTCTGGAGTCACATAGAAGCTAGACCAGGTAAGGACGGCAGGTTTCCTTCCCTAAGAGGGCATTAGTGAACCAGATGGGTTTTTATAACAATCCAGTAGATTCATTCACCATTACTGATACTAGTTTTTTTTAAATTCCAGACTTTATTTAATTAATTGAATTTTAAATTCCCTAGCTACACGTGGTGGGATTTGAATTCATGATTCTGGATTACTAGCCCAGTAACATAACCACTATGCTACCGTACCCTACTGTCTAGGAGAGCTCCAACATGCTGCTCCACCCTGGATATGTTCATCTTCCACGTCAAATTATATTGTCCTCCTCTCCTCTCCGAAGGCGCTAACTCATGCCTCCAGTCACTTTCCAGTACCTCACCGGGGTACTTTAACTCCTGGGCCTCACTCAATTTCCGCCAGCTGATTTCCCACAAATTCAGGGAAGGAAACGGCGGGAAATGGAAGAATTTTCAAGAATAGGGAAAGACCATTTGGCCCAGAAAGGTCATTTCTTGGTCCTGCAGAATGACTGATGATGACGGATATGGAGAGAGCGCAGGGCAGTGGGATTAGTATTGGATTACACTGTCAAAGAGCTAGCACAGGCATGATGGGCCGAATGACCTTCTTTCTGTGGTTTACAGTAGTATAGAGACAATACAGTGACACATATATAGGTACAGACATTCCTGGGGGGGGGGGGGTCTCAGTTGCCCTTCATTCCCATGCTTTGTGCTTTGGATTTGCTGGTTAGAGAAGGCCTGAGATGTTGTTTGAAGCTCCTTTTGATGTGACATCCTGACGTTCCCCTCCAATGATAAAAGAAAGAAAAGGAAGGACTTGCATTTATATAGCGTCTTTCACGACCCCAGGACATCCCAAAACTCTTTACAACCAATGAAGTGTAGTCACTGTTGTAAAGTAGGAAACACGGCAGCCAATTTGCGCACAGCAAGATCCCACAAACAGCAAAGTGATAATGACCAGATAATCTGTTTTTTTAGTGATGTTGGTTGAGGGATAAATATTGGCCCCAGGACACCAGGGAAAACTCCCCTGATCTTCTTCGAAAAAGAGGCGTGGGATCTTTTACGTCCACCTGAGAGGGCAGACGGGGCCTCGGTTTAACGTGTCATCCGAAAGACAGCACGAAGGAGGTAAAAGAGGCTGCCTTTCCCCCTGAGGTCCGCTGCAAGATGAGGCCAGTGCCCGCTCGGCATGACTCCCCCAGTGGAGGGCAGGAAGCCTGCCTCCAGCATGCAAAATGATCCCAAGAGCGAGAAGTCGGCTTGGGTCAGAGGGAGCTCCGTGGAGGATGGAGGTCCTGCCCGAGCCGAGAGCCCCTCCCCTCCCTCAACAAAAAACCTAGGCTGTTGTTGCATTATATTTAAGCAATGTTTGAGCTACATGAGCTAATCAGTGTGGCCTAGAAACATAGGAACAGGAGGAGGCCATTCAGCCCCTCGAGCCTGTTTCGCCATTCAAATGGGTCATGGTTGATCTGCACCTCAACTCCATATCCCTTGACACCCTTAGACAACAAAAATCTATTTCACCAAATTGGGCCTCAGCTATTTACAATCTATATAAATGACTTGGATGAAGGGACCGAGTGTAATGTATCCAAGTTTGCTGACGATGCAAAGCTAGGTGGGAAAGTAAGCAGTGAGGAGGCTGCAAAGAATCTGGAAAGGGATATAGACAGGTTAAGTGAGTGGGCAAGAAGGTGGCAGATGGAGTATAATGTGGGGAAATGTGAGGTTATTCACTTTGGTAGGAAGAATAGAAAAACAGAATATTTCTTAAATGGTGAGAAACTATTAAACGTTGGTATTCAGAGGGATTTGGGTGTCCTTGTACACGAAACACAGAAAGTTAACATGCAGGTACAGCAAGCAATTAGGAAGGTAAATGGTATGTTGGCCTTTATTGCAAGGGGTTTGGAGTACAAGAGTGAGGAAGTCTTGCTGCAATTGTACAGGACTTTGGTGAGACCTCACCTGGAGTATTATGTACAGTTTTGGTCTCCTTACCTAAGGAAGGATATACTTGCCTTGAAGGCGGTACAACAAAGGTTCACTAGATTGATTCCTGGGATGAGAGGTTTATCCTATGAGGAAAGATTGAGTAAAATGGGCCTCTTCTCTCTGGAGTTTAGAAGAATGAAAGGTGATCTCATGAAAACTTATAAGATTCTAAGAGGGCTTGATAGGGTAGATGCTGAGAGGATGTTTCCCCTGGCTGGAGAGTCTAGAACTAAGGCGGGGAGGCATAGTCTCCAGACCCACAGCAATGTGGTTGATTCTTAATTGCCCTCTGAAATGGCCTAGCAAGCCACTCAGTTGTAAAAATCTCGCTAGGGATGGGCAATAAATGCCGGCCTTGCCAGCGACGCCCACATCCCGTGAACGAATAAAAAAAATAAAATAAAATAAGGGGTTGGACATGTAGGACTGAGATGAGGAGGAATTTCTTCACTCAGAGGGTTGTGAATCTTTGGAATTCCCTACCCCAGAGGGCTGTTGATGCTCAGTCGTTGAGTATATTCAAGACTGAGATCAATAGATTTTTAAACTCTAAGGAAATCAAGGGATATGGGGACCGGGCGGGAAAGTAGAGTTGAGGTTGAAGATCAGCTATGATCATTTTGAATGGCGGAGCAGGCTCGAGGGGCCGTATGGCCTACTCCTGCTCCTATTTCTTATGTTCTTATGTTCTTAAATTGCCCTTGGTATTCATTATCTGTGCACCCTCATTGTAGGATGTAATTAAATATTTCAACTTCTAACTGTCTCCTTTATTATTAACAGGGTGATCTCGGTCCACCTGGTTTGCCAGGATCAGCAGTAAGTTCACCACATTCATTACTAAAATTCGGAGAAATGTTCTATTGAGATGCACACACTGCTGATGTTCACCGTTTCACGGCAGCGTCTGGTGTGATTTTTTCTTTTATTCAGGGTATTCCAGGTGAATCAGGAGACCCGGGCGTTCCCGGAGCCCCAGGACTCGCAGGACTTCCAGGAGTAGATGTGAGTGAAGTTTACAAGACTCAACTTCCACCATTTTCTTGATTTCTAAAACCCATTTCAAATTACGAATGAACACTCCCTCAGTACTGCACTGAAGTGTCAGCCTAGATTACGTGCTCAAGTCTCTGGAGCAGGGCTTGGTCCCATGACCTTGTGTCGGATTGTCGTAAAAAGCCGACTGGTTCACTCATGTCCTTTAGGGAAGGAAACCTGCCGTCCTTACCCGGTCTGGGCCTATATGTGACTCCAGTCCCACACCAACGTGGTTGACTCTTAGCTGCCCTCTGAAGTGGGCTAGCAAACCCCTCAGTTGCATCTAATCGCTACACTGCAACAAGAAGGCCCACCGACACCTTCTCAGGGCAACTAGGGAAGAGCAGTCTGTGAGGAAATGTGCAGGAGATTGTTGGACAAGTCAGTAGAGTGGGCAGACAGGTGGCAAATGCAGTTCAATGAAAAGAAATGGGAAGTACATTTTGGGTAACATAACAGTGAAAGGATGAGAATCAGAGTGGAGAAACAGAGAGATCATGGGGTGGTAATGCACAAATCTTTAGTGGGAGTGGAGGTAAAAAAGGCTATGAACCCCAAATGGGATTCTGAGTTTTCTATATGGGGCATTGAATATAAAACAAGGCTGAGTTGGTACAAAGCTTTGGGAAGACCACAGTTGGTATATCGTGTGCAGTTCTGAGAATCCAAATTATTGGAAGGCTATTAGAGAAAGGATGCAATAAAGAGTCACCGGGGTGATACCAGGAATTAATTATCGTCACAGAGAAAGGCTTGAAAAATTCCAGCTTTTTTTTTCCTGGAACAGAGAATAAGAAGTTTCTGAAATTCTGAAAGATTTTGAAAGGGCAAATAGTGAAAGGTTATTTCCACTCATTGATGAATCAGAAGCAAGTAGCCGTAGATTGAGGATCATCGCTGGAAGATTGGAGGAGAAATTAGAAAAAATATTTTTCACACAGTTACCGGAACTGCCTTAACACAAGTGGCCATTGACATCATTTAAAAGGAATTAAGTAAGTATTTGAAAAGGAAGAATATAAAAGGATGCGGGGAAAGGGCAGGGAATTGGGAGAAGTGTAGACAGCTCCAGTTGTAGGGCCGGCAATGGCGCAGAGCGATGGGCCAAATGGCCTCTATTATTCTAATTTCTCTGATTCTGTATCACGTCACTTGGTTTGATGTCATGGTGACAAAACAAAAATACAAGCCTCTTGCTGCCCAAAGCATTTTCTGGTGAAGGTGGGACTTCTTTAATTTGAGTGTCTGAAATTAAAATGAGAATAAAAGGCATTTTACAGATGTCTGGAATCCATATTGTGACATTGGGCATATCCACTAACAGTTGTACTTGTCTCAAATGTTAATGCAAGACAATAAAATGAAAGGTGAACTTGGTAAAGAAGAGGACAGTCGTCTTCTCTCTGAGGAAGGATGTCAAGGCCTTGGAAAGGATGCAGAGGAGATTTACTAGAATGGTATCAGGGATGAGGGACTTCAGTTATGTGGAGAGACTGGAGAAGCTGGGGTTGTTCTCCTTACAGCAGAGAAGGTTAAGGGGAGATTTGATAGAGGTGTTCAAAATCATGAAGGGTTTTGATAGAATATATAAGGAGAAACTGTTTCCACTGGCAGAAGGGTCGGTAACCAGAGGACACAGGTTTAAGGTCATTGGCAAAAGAACCAGAGGGGAGATCAGGAGAAATATTTTTACACAGCGAGTTGTTATGATCTGGAATGCGCTGCCTGAAAGGGCGGTGGAAGCAGATTCAATAATAACTTTCAAAAGGGAATTGGATAAATACTTGAAGTGGAAACATTTGCAGGGCTAAGGGGAAAGAGCAGGGGAATGGGACTAATTGGATAGCTCTTTCAAAGAGCCGGCACAGGCACGATGGGCCGAATGGTCTCTTTCTGTGCTGTTTCATTCCATGATTCTGTGATTCTTCCATGCATAACAGAGAACCAAGGGTCTGGCGAGAATGAGGAACTGAAAGAAATTAGTATTAGTTAAAAAATAGTACTAAAGAAATTAATGGGACTGAAAGCCGATAAATCCCAAGGACCTGATGATCTACATCCCAGGGTTTTGAAAGAGGTGGCTATAGAGATAGTGGATGCATTGGTTGTCATCTTCCAAAATTCTATAAATTCTGGAATGATTCCTGCAGATTGGAGGGTAGCAAATGTAACCCCACTATTTAAAAAAGGAGGGAGAGAGAAAACAGAGAACTACAGACCTGTTAGCCTGACATCAGTTGTAGGGAAAATGCTAGAGTCTATTATAAAGGATGTGATAACAGGACACTTAGAAAATAATAACAGGATTTGGCAGAGTGAACGTGGATTTATGAAAGGGAAATCATGTTTGACAAACCTATTGGAGTTCTTTGAGGATGTAACTGGTAGAATAAATAAGGGGGAACCAGTGGATGTGGTGTATTTGGATTTTCAGAAGGCTTTCGATAAGGTCCCACACAGGAGATTGCTGAACAAAGTTAGAGCACATGGAATTGGGGGGAATATACTGGAATGGATTGAGAATTGGTTAACAGACAGAAAACAGAGAGTAGGAATAAAAGGGTCTTTTTCAGGGTGGCAGGCAGTGACTAGTGGGGTACCACAGGGATCAGTGCTTGGGCCCCAGCTATTCACAATATATATCAATGATTTGGATGAGGGGACCAAATGTAATATTTCCAAGTTTGCTGATGACACAAAATTAGGTGGGAATGTGAGTAGTGAGGAGGATGCAAAGAGGCTTCAAGGGGATATAAACAGGCTAAGTGAGTGGGCAAGAACATGGTAGATGGAATATAATGTGGAAAAATGTGAAGTTATCCACTTTGGTAGGAAAAACAGAAATGCAGAGTATTTTTTAAATTGTAAGATTGGGAAATGTTGATGTTCAAAGGGACCTGGGTGTCCTTGTACATGAGTCACTGAAAGCTAACATGCAGGTGCAGCAATCAACTAGGAAGTCAAATGGTATGTTGGCCTTTATTACAAGAGGATTCGAGTACTGGAGTAAAGATGTCTTACTGCAATTGTATAGGGCTTTGGTGAGACCGCACCTGGAGTATTGTGTACAATCCTGGTCTCCTAAGAAAGGATATAATTGCCATAGAGGGAGTGCAACGAAGGTTCACCAGACTGATTCCTGGGATGACGGGATTGTCGTATGAGGAGAGATTGAGTAGACTAGGCCTGTATTCCCTAGTGTTTAGAAGAATGAGAGTTGATCTCATTGAAACATACTAAATTCTTAAAGGGCTCGACAGGGTCGATGCAAGGAGGATGTTTCCCCTGGCTGGGGGGTTTAGAACCAGGGGTCACAGTCTCAGAATAAGGGGTAGGCCATTTAGGACTGAGATGAGGAGAAATTTCTTCACTCAGAGAGTGGTGAACCTTTGGAATTCTCTACCCCAGAGGGCTGTGGAGGCTCAGTCATTGAGTACATTCAAAACAGAGATCGATAGATTTCTAGATATTAAAGGCATCAAAGGATATGGGGATAGTGCAGGAAAATGGCGTTGAGGTAGAAGATCAGCCATGATCTTGTTGAATGGTGGAGCAGGCTCGAGGGGCCGGATTGCCTACTCCTGCTCCTATTTCTTATGTTCTTATAGCAGCACAAAACAACCCATTTCTTCCACTGCTTTACATCCAGCACATCACGCTCTGGGTCTTTCTGTAACGAAGACGATTTTTATGTGGACAGATCATTAGCCTTACTCACAACCCCTGCTATCAGGAAGACCGGCTAGATGCCATTGGAGGGGCGGAGATCTCCACACCACTCCCATCGGGCATGAGTATCTCGCTGGATGTCAACCCAGTATTCAGAGGCCGCAGCACTTGTCTCCACTGGCCAGGGCTGTGATGCGAATGGTCTCAAACCCATAACTTTCCCACTTAGAGGTGGGAATGCTACCACTGAGCCAAGGCTCACTCCTAGGGAGGCCATTAAAGAAAGAAAGCAAGAACTTGCATTTATATAGCATCTTTCACAACCTCAGGATGTCCCAAAGCACTTTACAGCCAATGAAGTACTTTTGAAGTGTGGGGAAATGTAGCAGCCAATTTGCACACAGCAAGATCCCACAAACAGCAATGAGATAAATCGCCAGATAATCTGTTTTAGTGAAGTTGGTTGAGGCATAAATATTGGCCAGGACACCGGGGAGAACTCCCCTGCTCTTCTTCGAATAGTGCCATGGGATCTTTTACATCCACCCGAGAGGGCAGATAAGGCCTCGGTTTAACGTCTCATCAGTAAGACGGCACCTCCAACAGTGCAGCACTGCAGTGTCAGCCTAGATTATGTGCTCAAATGTCTGGAGTGGGATTTGAACCCATGATCTTCTGACTCAGAGGTAAGAGTGCTACCCACTGGGACACGGCTTTACATTATTACACGTAAATGTTCTGGTTGCGAATCCTGTTAAAAGTACATTTCCAAGCTTCTCAATGTGCACCGTGTGTTGTCTCTAGCCATGCACTGTTAGGAAGTATCTCCAGTGACCGAGTTGGCATTAAACTGAACTGCTGACTGTGTACAAACACTCCTGGTAATAACACATTTATGTAAAGGGCCATTCACAACGCCAGTGTCAGCGAGTGATGGTTGTACAGGAGTCCAAATCTGAAACCTCCAATTTCTCCCTTTATAAGCCTCATGGATCTTGGCCAAGATTCCAATAAAAAAATTCTTTTTGATCACTTGTAGAGGAAGTAAAGTGGTCTACATTCAGATTTTGATCAGGTAGTCAATGCGGTTACTAATTTAAATGGTGCCCCACCTGACATGTAGGAATTAAAGCAATCGTAGAGTTCTCTAACTTTACTTTGCCCCCCTGTTTGTTAATTTGGCTACTTAAGATAATTAGCAAAAGCACCAGTGGGGAGATGAGGAGAATTTTATTTTGACGCTGCGCGTTGTTATGATCTGGAGCGCACTGATTGAAAGGGCGGTGGAAGCAGGTTCAATAGTAATTTTCAAAAGGGAATTAAATATATAGTTAAAGGGGAATCATTTGCAGGGCTATGGGGAAAGAGCAAGGGAATGGGACTAATTGGATAGCTCTTTCAAAGAGCTGTGACAGGCACGATGGGCCGAATGGCCTCCTTCTGTGCTGTAAGGCTCTAGCGTGCAGTGTAAAATACGTACAGCAAGATTGAGTGAACAGAATGCAAATATATGGACGGAACGAAAAGAAGTCGGGTGATATTGGAAGAACAACTTGTGCACAAATTTGCAAGAAGTTAGATGCACATTCCTTCAAATTAGAGCGAATAATTGGGGCGAACCTAATCGTAAGTGAAGACTGAGGACTTCTCCCCACTATATCGAGGCTAACAGCACATTCTCTGCAGTTGCAAAGACATCTCTGCCCTTTTTGTAAATTGAGAAACCTAGGGAAAGGTCCAAGGCTGTCAGGAAAGGTACAAGAAAGAAAAAAGTTCTGCCTGAAAGCAGAATTTAAATCCAGTCCCAACGTAGAAATCTTTGGCGGAAACTAAACTCGGACCCTGGAGTGTCTTAATTAAGATTAATTAATGAAGAGCTGGGAGCAGGTGGAGGACTATGTTCTCGCTCCAGAAACTTGAGCACAAAATCCATGCCGACACTCCCAGTGCAGTACTGAGAGGGTGCTGCACTGTCAGAGGTGCCATTTTTCGGATGAGACATTAAACCCAGGCCCCCGTCTGCCCTCTCAGATGGACCTAAAAGATCCCAAGAGCAGGGGAGTTCTCCCCGGTGTCCTGGCCAATATTTATCCCTCAACCAACATCACTAAAACAGATTATCTGGTCATTTATCACATTGCTGTTTGTGGGATCTCGCTGTGCGCAAATTTGCTGCCACGTTTCCTACATTACAACTGTGACTGCACTTCAAAAGTACCTCATTGGCTGTGAAGCGTTTTAGGACATCCTGAGGTCATAAAAGGCGCAATATAAATGCAAGTCCTTTCTTTCTTTATCTGGAGTTAATGCACACCATGAATTAAAACCTTTAGTTGGATGTGGCAGGTTACTGCAAACAGTATCTCCACGTTGCACCCTGACAAGAAATTTGCAAAGTTACCGAAAACATTAAAATGAAAATAATTGTTGGAAACAGAGTTCATTAAATATAATGGGAAAGCCTTTTCAAACTTTCAGATCATATGATCAGACAGTGCGATTAAGGAACTTGTTACTCCAGGTCTGTGCGTACACTGTTCAGTGACTGTGTGTTAATTAATGACTGATACCGCTGACTGTTGGTGACCGTGAAGGGTCATTAATGAAATGAGTGCAGACATTTCTTATCCAGCTTACAGTGGAAATTGGTCCAAAGCAACAAACTCTAATTTCAACTTTACTTGGCAGGGAAAGTGTGAAAACAGAAAATACTGGAAATGAACAGCATCTCCGGGAAAGAAAAGTTAACATTTTAGGTGGAAGTCCTGCATCAAATGGTGATACGATGGGCAGAGGGGAGGACAGCAGCTAGAAGTAAAGATATGTACCGATATCAAGAAAGAAAGAAAGGACTTTCATTTATAAAGCGCCATTCACAACCTCAGGATGTCCCAAAACGCTTTACAGTCAGTTAACTACTTTTGAAGTGTAGTCACTGTTGTAATGTAGGAAACGAGGCAGCCAATTTCCACACAGCAAGATCCCACAAACAACAATGTGATAAATGACCAGATAATCTGTTTTTTTGGAGATTGGTTGAAGGTTAAATATTGGCCAGGACACTGAGGAGAACTCCCCTGCTCTTCTTCAAATAGTGCCATGGGATCTTTTACGTCCACCTGAGAAGACAGACGGGGCCTCGGTTTAATGTCTCATTCGAGAGTCGGCATCTCCGACAGCGTAGCACTCCCTCAGTACTGCACTGGAAGTGTCAGCCTAGGTTATGTACTCAAGTCTCTGGAGTGGGGGCTTGATCCCATGACTTTTACAAAGAGTAAAAAGTAAAATACAGCAAACCTGAAACAAAAACAGGAACCTCTGGAATCACTCAGCAGATCAGCCAACATCTGCAGAGAGAGAACGGACAAAACTGAGGAAGGTTCCTCCCTGGAATTGTTAACTTGTCTGTTCGCTCCACAGATGCAGACTGGCCCGTTTGTTTCTAGCACTTTCTAACTTTTATAGTGCAGCAGCTAATGGGTTTCGCGGCCTAGTGGTAAATCTTAAATTGCAGTGAAGAGTTTACAGAGCATCGATCTGGCAAACTCCATCAGCAAGATCAAGGACGGGGCACACAGAGGATTTCTTTACTCTGTTATTTCAGCAGCCTCTTTCTGTCCTCCTTTACTGTTTCCCCAGTATAGTATCCTGTTAATAAACAGTTTTGAATCCCTGCCCAGCAAATCTATAAAGTTTGATGGTAAATTCTCCTGGTTTGGCTACATGAAGCACAGAGTGCATTCAAACCAGTTGTGAAAGGAGATTTCACACTTTCAAAGCACTGACTGCTTGCAGGGCTGAGATTCCCCAGGCACTGACAGCCCTGGGATACTTCACCTGAGGCCATTAAGTCCAGGGAGTGAGTGTCAGGAGGTTTTACAATCCAAGGACCCCTGTTTGAGGCTATTTTACAATCCAAGGACATCGACACGCACCAAATGAGGACTGGGTTGGCTGTGAAGCCATACACAGTCAAATAGCCTAATAATCACTCTCCATTCTGACAAATGAGAGATGATTCTTTGGTCAAAGTACTGGGAATGTGTGGTGGGGTGGGGGGGCTGCTGGCAATAATGGAATGAATTAGAGTCCAGTCTGATCATTGTCCAACTTTGAATCTTTCTTTCTTCTTTTGCACGAGTTCCAGTGTTGGTTCTGAAGCCGTTGATCCAAACGTTTGTAAAATTTCTAACTCACTTTTTATTAAATTGAGAAACCAAGGTGAAGTGCCAAGGCCCATAGTGCAGGACACCACCCAAGGGTGAGAAGAGCAGGAGAGACCATGAGATAAATCCAGATGTATGATCAGATGTACTATTATATATTATCCTGGTGGAGGGATTCCAGAACAAGGAGGCATGACCTTAAAATGAGAGCTGGACCGTTCAGGAGTGATGTCGGGAAGCACTTCTACACACAAAGGGGAGTGGAAATCTGGAACTCTCCCCCCCAGAAAAAGTTGTTGAGGCTGGGGGGTCAATTGAAAATTTCAAAGCAGAGATTGGTAGATTTTTGTTAGGTCAGGTTATTAAAGGTTACGGAATCATGGCGGGTAGATGGAGTTAAGATACAGATCAGCCATGATATAATTGAATGGCAGAACAAGCTCGAGGGGCTGAATGGCCTCCTCCTGTTCCTATGTAGCTAGGTAGAGGATGCCAAGTTGAGCTCAGTTAATGGCTTGCTTTATCTCGACAGGGTTTACCAGGACCCGATGGTGCTGCTGGTGCTGATGGATCACCAGGTGAAAGGGTGAGTTCAACTCGAGATTACCGAGTCTATCAGCGTGTTCTATATTTGATGAAATCACTTACTGTTCTTGAACCAAGTTCACCACACTGAGTGAGAGTGGGGTGAGGGAGAGTTTGAGATTGTCTTAGTTTTATTTGGGAAGTGCTCACCCCCCGCTCTGATTAAAATGTTAACACAAACCGCTGCTGGGATAATTCGTTTTGTGAGATTGTTTGAACTATATTCCACCCCCTCCTCTTCCTTCTGTCTGGGTTGTTTGTGGAATTTCCAAGGCAAATCCTCCTTTGATTATTTGTGTCAAGAGCCATTTGTCGCTGAGATGTGACTTAGCAGGAGGGATTTTAATGAACGAGATGGAGTTTTGTTTTAATCTAATGTTTACAGTGAGAGGCTCAATGAGAATGACTTGTGTAATCCTCATCGGACTTTAAACTCCGTCTCATTACCAGCAGGAGATATGGGGGGGGGGTAAGTGGGAGGGGGGGGGCAAGTGGTGGGGGGGGGTAAGTGGGGGGGGGTAAGTGGGAGAGGGGGGATGTGGGAGGGGGGTAAGTGGGGGGGGGGTAAGTGGGAGGGGGGATGTGGGAGGGGGGTAAGTGAGGGGGGGATGTGGGAGGGGGGTAAGTGGGGGGAGGGTAAGTGGGAGGGGAGGGGAGGGGAGGGGGAAGTGGGAGGGAGGGGGGTAAGTGAGGGGGGAGGGGGAAGTGGGGGGAGGGGTAAGTGGGAGGGGGTAAATGGGAGGGGAGGAAGTGGGGGGGTAAATGGGAGGGGGGGATGTGGGGGGGTAAGTGGGAGGGGAGGGGGAATTGGGGGGGTAAGTGGGAGGGAGGGGGTAAGTGGGAGGGAGGGGAAAGGGGGGTAAGTGGGAGGGGGGAAGTGGGGGTTAAGTGGGAGGGGAGGGGGAATTGGGAGGGAGGGGGAAGTGGGGGGGGTAAGTGGGAGGGAGGGGGGGTAAGTGGGGGGGGGTAAGTGGGAGGGAGGGGAAAGGGGGGGTAAGTGGGAGGGAGGGGGTATGTGGGAGGGGGTAAGTGGGAGGGGGGTAAGTGCGAGGGGAGGGGGAAGTGGGGGGAGGGGGAAGTGGGAGGGGAGTAAATGGGAGGGGAGGAAGTGGGGGGGTAAGTGGGAGGGAGGGGAGGAAGTGGGGGGGTAAATGGGAGGGAGGGGGAAGTGGGAGGGGGTAAATGGGAGGGGGGGAAGTGGGGGGGTAAGTGGGAGGGAGGGGGAAGTGGGAGGGGGTAAGTGGGAGGGAGGAGGAAGTGGGGGGGTAAGTGGGAGGGGGTGTAAGTGGGAGGGAGGGGGTGGGGTAATTGTTACCAAGAGAAAGATTCCATTCCCCAAATTGCAAAAAACAGTTTTAGGCCTCGGGCCTCGCACTCTGTGGCCGGCGTCCATTTCAGGCCTGAAAATGGCCCTAAAGCAATTTCTGCCCTCCACGTTTTCTTGTTTTAGCTTTTACATGGAAATTAACCAACTCTAATTATCTGATGCGACAACACCAACTTGCATTTATACAGCGCCTTCAATGTGGTAAAATGTCCCAAGGCGCTTCACGGGAGCGTCAGCAAACAAAATTTGACACCGAGCCACATAAGGAGATATTAGGACAGGTGACCAAAAGTTTGGTCAAAGTGGTAGATTTTAAGGAGCGTCTTAAAGGAGGAGAGAGAGGAGGAGAGGTCTAGGGAGGGAATTCCAGGGCTTAGGGCCTAGACTGCTAAAGGCACGGCCGCCAATGGTGTAGTGATTAAAATCGGGGCTATGCAAGAGGCCAGAATTGGAGGAGTGCAGAGCTCTCGGAGGATTGTAGGGTAGAGGAGGTTACAGAGAAAGGGAGGGGCGAGGCCATGGAGGGATTTGAACACACGGATGAGAATTTTTTTTTCATTTAGTGTCCCTGCAGAATATGAGATGGTGATTTTCACTAAAGTCTCACTCAGCTCTCGTCAAAAGTAAATTGCCCACAGTGTTCTTTCCTCACTGTCAGTTCTCACTACTCACAGTGAGTCACTCCCAGAGTTTGATTGTTTCTCCGATGTCTGGGAGACCAGAACGAAACGCCAATCCTGACCGGAGGCCTGTATGGCTGCAGCACTGCAGCCTCAACCTTAAACTCTACTAATTTGGCAATCTAGCTCAGCATTCTGCTTGCATTGTTAATTGCTGCTCTGCTATGACTGGACATTTGCAGAATCTTATTACTCCCGCACTTCTTTCAGCCTAGTTCAGCACTGTTTATTAAATAGTTGGTTCCCTATAGTGGCTCAGCCTGCAGGGAAACACACTGGGAGTAACCAGCCACGTCTCAAATATAGATATTAAAAGTCTATAGAGACTTCCTTACAATTCGAAATGTAACTAAGCATCCCATCCGTTGCACTGCGCTACCAGGATTCAACACATGGCCCTAATACTGCATTATTGGGGTTCAACACATGGCCTTTTTAATGCATTATTGTGGTTTGATGCACGACCCTATTACTGCACTATTGGGGTTCGATACTCAGCCCAATGCTGCATTATTGGGGTTCAACACACGGCTCTATTACTGCATTATTGGGGTTCAACACACTGCTCTATTACTGCATTATTGGGGTTCAACATATGGCCCCATTACTGCACTATTGGGGTTCGATACTCAGCCCAATGCTGCATTATTGGGGTTCAACACACGGCTCTATTACTGCATTATTGGGGTTCAACACACTGCTCTATTACTGCATTATTGGGGTTCAACATATGGCCCCATTACTGCACTATTGGGGTTCGATACTCAGCCCAATGCTGCATTATTGGGGTTCAACACATGGCCCTATTACTGCATTATTGGGGTTCAATGCATGGCCCTATTACTGCACTATTGGGGTTCGATACTCAGCCCTATTACTGCATTATTGGGGTTCAACACACGGCTCTATTACTGCATTATTGGGGTTCAACTCATGGCCCGATTACTGCATTATTAGGGTTTGATGCACGGCCCTATTACTGCATTATTGGGGTTCGATGCAATGCCCTATTACTGCATTATTGGGGTTCGATGCAATGCCCTATTATGGCATTATTGGAGTTCGATGCATGGAGTTATTACTGCATTATTGGGGTTCGATACTTTGCCCTATTACTGCATTATTGGGGTTCAGCACATGGCCCTATTACTGCATTATTGGGGTTCGATATTCCACCCTTTTACTGCATTATTGGGGATCGATATTCCGCCCTATTACTGCATTATTGGGGATCGATATTCAGCCCTATTACTGCATTATTGGGGATCGATATTCAGCCCTATTACTGCATTATTGGGGATCGATATTCAGCCCTATTACTGCATTATTGGGGATCGATATTCCGCCCTATTACTGCATTATTGGGGATCGATATTCAGCCCTATTACTGCATTATTGGGGATCGATATTCAGCCCTATTACTGCATTATTGGGGATCGATATTCAGCCCTATTACTGCATTATTGGGGATCGATATTCAGCCCTATTACTGCATTATTGGGGATCGATATTCAGCCCTATTACTGCATTATTGGGGATCGATATTCCGCCCTATTACTGCATTATTGGGGATCGATATTCAGCCCTATTACTGCATTATTGGGGATCGATATTCCGCCCTATTACTGCATTATTGGGGATCGATATTCCGCCCTATTACTGCATTATTGGGGATCGATATTCAGCCCTATTACTGCATTATTGGGGTTCGATACTTTGCCCTATTACTGCATTATTGGAGTTCGATGCATGGCGTTATTACTGCATTATTGGGGTTCGATACTTTTCCCTATTACTGCATTATTGGGGTTCAGCACATGGCCCTATTACTGCATTATTGGGGATCGATATTCAGCCCTATTACTGCATTATTGGGGATCGATATTCAGCCCTATTACTGCATTATTGGGGATCGATATTCCGCCCTATTACTGCATTATTGGGGATCGATATTCAGCCCTATTACTGCATTATTGGGGATCGATATTCCGCCCTATTACTGCATTATTGGGGATCGATATTCAGCCCTATTACTGCATTATTGGGGATCGATATTCAGCCCTATTACTGCATTATTGGGGATCGATATTCAGCCCTATTACTGCATTATTGGGGATCGATATTCAGCCCTATTACTGCATTATTGGGGTTTGATATTCAGCCCTATTACTGCATTATTGGGGTTTGATATTCCGCCCTATTACTGCATTATTGGGGATCGATATTCAGCCCTATTACTGCATTATTGGGGATCGATATTCAGCCCTATTACTGCATTATTGGGGATCGATATTCCGCCCAATTACTGCATTATTGGGGTTTGATATTCCGCCCTATTACTGCATTATTGGGGTTCAACACATGGCCCTATTACTACATTATTGGGGTTCGATGCATGGCCCTATTACTGCATTATTGGGGTTCAACACACGGCTCTATTACTGCATTATTGGGGTTCAACTCATGGCCCGATTACTGCATTATTAGGATTTGATGCACGGCCCTATTACTGCATTATTGGGGTTCGATGCAATGCCCTATTACTGCATTATTGGAGTTCGATGCATGGCGTTATTACTGCATTATTGGGGTTCGATACTCTGCCCTATTACTGCATTATTGGGGTTCAACACATGGCCCTATTACTGCATTATTGGGGTTCGATATTCAGCCCTATTACTGCATTATTGGGGTTTGATATTCAGCCCTATTACTGCATTATTGGGGTTCGATGCAATGCCCTATTACTGCATTATTGGAGTTCGATGCATGGCGTTATTACTGCATTATTGGGGTTCGATACTCTGCCCTATTACTGCATTATTGGGGTTCAACACATGGCCCTATTACTGCATTATTGGGGTTCGATATTCAGCCCTATTACTGCATTATTGGGGTTTGATATTCAGCCCTATTACTGCATTATTGGGGTTTGATATTCAGCCCTATTACTGCATTATTGGGGTTTGATATTCCACCCTATTACTGCATTATTGGGGTTCGATATTCCGCCCTATTACTGCATTATTGGGGTTTGATATTCCACCCTATTACTGCATTATTGGGGTTTGATATTCCACCCTATTACTGCATTATTGCGGTTTGATATTCCGCCCTATTACTGCATTATTGGGGTCCGATGCACGGCCCTATTACTGTATTATTGGGGTTCGATACTCAGCCTTATTACTGCATTATTGGGGTTCACATGTACGCTGACGACATCCAGCTCTACCTTACCACCACCTCTCTCGACCCCTCCACTGTCTCTGATTTGTCACGCTGCTTGTCCGACGTCCAGTACTGGATGGGCAGATAGTTCCTCCAACTAAATATTAGGAAGCCATTGTCTTTGGTCCCCGCAACAAACTTAATTCCCTAGCCACTGACTCCATCCCTCCCGCTGGCCAGTGTCTGAGGCTGAACCAGACCGTTCACAATCACTGTCTGACACTGAACCAGACCGTTCACAATCACTGTCTGACACTGAACCCGACCATTCACAATCACTGTCTGAGGCTGAACCAGACCGTTCACAATCACTGTCTGACACTGAACCAGACCGTTCACAATCACTGTCTGACACTGAACCAGACCGTTCACAATCACTGTCTGAGGCTGAACCCGACTGTTCACAATCACTGTCTGAGGCTGAACCAGACCGTTCACAATCACTGTCTGACACTGAACCAGACCGTTCACAATCACTGTCTGACACTGAACCAGACCGTTCACAATCACTGTCTGAGGCTGAACCACACCGTTCACAATCACTGTATGACGCTGAACCAGACCGTTCACAATCACTGTCTGACACTGAACCAGACCGTTCACAATCACTGTCTGATGCTGAACCCGACCGTTCACAATCACTGTCTGACACTGAACCAGACCGTTCACAATCACTGTCTGAGGCTGAACCAGACCGTTCACAATCACTGTCTGAGGCTGAACCAGACCGTTCACAATCACTGTCTGACACTGAACCAGACCGTTCACAATCACTGTCTGACACTGAACCAGACCGTTCACAATCACTGTCTGAGGCTGAACCCGACCGTTCACAATCACTGTCTGACACTGAACCAGACCGTTCACAATCACTGTCTGACACTGAACCAGACCGTTCACAATCACTGTCTGACACTGAACCAGACCGTTCACAATCACTGTCTGAGGCTGAACCCGACTGTTCACAATCACTGTCTGAGGCTGAACCAGACCGTTCACAATCACTGTCTGACACTGAACCAGACCGTTCACAATCACTGTCTGACACTGAACCAGACCGTTCACAATCACTGTCTGAGGCTGAACCAGACCGTTCACAATCACTGTATGACGCTGAACCAGACCGTTCACAATCACTGTCTGACACTGAACCAGACCGTTCACAATCACTGTCTGATGCTGAACCCGACCGTTCACAATCACTGTCTGACACTGAACCAGACCGTTCACAATCACTGTCTGAGGCTGAACCAGACCGTTCACAATCACTGTCTGAGGCTGAACCAGACCGTTCACAATCACTGTCTGACGCTGAACCCGACCGTTCACAATCACTGTCTGAGGCTGAACCCGACCGTTCACAATCACTGTCTGAGGCTGAACCAGACCGTTCACAATCACTGTCTGAGGCTGAACCAGACCGTTCACAATCACTGTCTGATGCTGAACCCGACCGTTCACAATCACTGTCTGAGGCTGAACCAGACCGTTCACAATCACTGTCTGAGGCTGAACCCGACCATTCACAATCACTGTCTGACGCTGAACCAGACCGTTCACAATCACTGTCTGACGCTGAACCCGACCGTTCACAATCACTGTCTGACACTGAACCAGACCGTTCACAATCACTGTCTGACACTGAACCAGACTGTTCACAATCACTGTCTGACGCTGAACCAGACCGTTCACAATCACTGTCTGAGGCTGAACCCGACCGTTCACAATCTTGGCGTTCTATTTTACCCTGAGGTGACCTTCCGACCCCATATCCGCTCTATCACCAATTCCGCCTACTTCTCCTGATGGGGTTCAAAACATGGCAGTAATATTGCACTATTGGGGTTTGATGCACAGCCCTATTGCTGCACTATTGGGGTTTGATACACAGCCCTATTGCTGCACTATTGGGGTTTGATACACAGCCCTATTGCTGCACTATTGGGGTTTGATGCACAGCCCTATTGCTGCACTATTGGGGTTTGATGCACAGCCCTATTGCTGCACTATTGGGGTTTGATGCACAGCCCTATTGCTGCACTATTGGGGTTTGATGCACAGCCCTATTGCTGCACTATTGGGGTTTGATGCACAGCCCTATTGCTGCACTATTGGGGTTTGATGCACAGCCCTATTGCTGCACTATTGGGGTTTGATGCACAGCCCTATTGCTGCACTATTGGGGTTTGATGCACAGCCCTATTACTGCACTATTGGGGTTTGATACACAGCCCTATTGCTGCACTATTGGGGTTTGATACACAGCACTATTACTGCACTATTGGGGTTTGATACACAGCACTATTACTGCACTATTGGGGTTCAACACATTTGCAGATGATGCCAAACTAAGAGAGGCTTTGAAGTCAGAGGAGAAAGTTTAGAGATTACAGAATGAGTTTGACAAAGTATGGAAGTGGATAGAACAATGAAATGTAAAGTGCTGCCCATTGGAAGGAACAATGGGGAACTCACGTTTTCCATGAATGATGCTGAAATAACTAAGGATGAAATGGAAAGAAACGTGGAGGATTTTTAACTGTCAGCTGGCTGTTTCTCACTTGAAAATCGGACAATGGCCGGAGGACAATCTGGTGGACACATTATTGCTGCTTCAATCTTCAGGCAAGCCTTTAAATGAAGTTGGAAGATTCTGGAAATCCAATCGGTTCCTGTGCTGAAGGAGCTATGGAAACATTACTTACAGAAAGCAACTGGCCGGGGGTTGACCAATGGTGAATATCAGAATGGACAAATATTCTGGAGTCCCACATGATAATCCTTTGAGGATCAGGGAGATTCTATACAGAACTTTCACTCGGGTGATTAAAAAAGAAAAGAAAATACTTGCGTTTCTACAGAGCCATTCACAACCTCAGGACGTCCCAAAATGCTTTACAGCTAATTGTGAAGTGCAGTCATCATTGTAATGTAGGCAACATGGCAGCCAATTTGCACAGAGCAAGGTCCCACAAACAGCAACGAGATAATGACTGGATAATTTGTTTTAGTGATGTTGGTTGAGGGATAAATAACAGTCAGGGAAGAACTCCCCAGCTCTCCTTCAAATAGTGCCATTGGATCTTTTACATCTACCTGAGAGGGCAGATTGGGCCTTGGCTTAATATCTCATCTGAAAGACGGTAACTTCCAACAGTGCAGCACTCCCTCTGTACTGGCACTGAAGTGTCAGTTTGGATTATGTGCTCAAGTCTCTGGAGTGGGATTATGAACTCACAACCTTCTGACTCAGAGTCAAGAATGCCGCCCACTGAGCCAAGGCTGACGCCACGAATGATTAAATGGTTAAGATGTCCATGAATGTACATGGCCTGTGGAAGGAGTTTGTTTGATGGGCTAAATGGCCTTTCCTACTTCCAACTTCACAAGTTGGGGGTCTTATAGCAATCATCTCTTCATTACTTTGCTGCTCGGTGTAAAATGATGCTGATTTACTGGGATGAGTATATTTGAAAGCAAGGACTTGCATTTATGTAGCACTTTTCACATCCCCAGGATGTCCCAAAGTGCTTCACAGCCAAATAAGCACTTTTTGAAGTGTAGTCACTGTTGTAATGTAAGAAACACGGCAGCCGATTTGCGCACAGCAAGATCCCACAAACAGCAATGTGATAATGAGCAGCTAATCTGTTTCTGGAGGTTTTTGAGTTAGGGTTAAATGTTGGGTGAGACACTAGGATAGCTCCCTTGCTCTTCGAATAGTACTAATGGATCTTTTATATCCACCTGGGGCCTCAGTTTAACGTCTCATCAGAAAGAAAGAACTTCCCTCAGTATTTATTGCACTGGGAGTATCCGCCTAGATTATGTGCTCAAGTCTCTGGTGTGAGGCTTAACCCAATGATCTCTGACTCAGGTGAGAGTGCGACCACCTGAGCAAGGTGACGCTTGATGGAGCAACAGACTCTCTGTCAGACAACTGAGTTGTGTTAAAACACTTGCATTTATATATCGCCTTTCGTGACCCAAAGCGTTTTACAGCCAATTACGTACTTCTTGAAGTGCAGTCACGTTGTAATGTAGTGTTGTTGACTATAAGATGGTAAAGATATTTCATTTTCTTCGCAGGGAGACCCAGGGCCACCAGGACTACCTGGTCCACCCGGGGTGTCCAGCCTAACTGTGAGTACACATATTATTAAGAAGCAAGTTATACTGCGTATTTGGTACCAGTGTGTTGTGACATTGTTGCAGCGTGTAAACTCCATGTCAGAGAGTTTAAAATGACTTGCGTTTGCCTAAGTTGGGAGTTGGGTATCAGTGTTGAGCCCATCTGAACGAACAACACTGCAGTTGGATTTTGAAACTTGAAGTTTAATCGAAACAACCTCGTGCATGACCTTTCAACTTCTAACAATACCCCACTATCTCGTCTCCTCATGTCTGTCATTAGGAAGGTCACAGCTGTCGGAGGCTGGCGATCGGTCATACACATACTCTAGTTACGTCCGCATGAAGCTGTATCTTTCCCCTCTCGGCAGTGGTGTGCACGGGCTGTATAACATCTCCAGTATCTGCCTGTACCATAAAAACTAGGCCGAATAACCAGCCTGGGGCTCTAAGTCTGAGAACTAATGCTGAAAACGATATGGTTACAGGAAAGAAAAAGTTCTATTTATACATCGCCTTTCACAACCTCAGGACGTCCCAAAACACTTCACAGCCAATGAAGTACTTTTGAAGTGTAGTCACTGTTGTAACGTAGGAAATGCGGCAGCCAATTTATGCACAGCAAGATCCCACAAACAGCAATGACCAGTTAATCTATTTTTGCGATGTTGGTTGAGGGATAAATATTGGCCAGGAAACCGGGGAGATCTCCCCTGCTCTTTTTCAAAACAGTGTCACAGAATCTTTTCCATCTACCCGAGAGGGCAGATGGAGCCTCAGTTTAACATCTTGTCCAAACAACAGCACCTCTGACAGCACAACACTCCCTCGGTACGACACTGGGAATGCCAGCCTAGATTTTGTGCTCAAGTCTCTGGAGTGGGATTTGAACCCATGACCTCCTGACTTAGTAGGTAAGCGTAATACCCACTGAGCCAGGGTTGACACCGTTGGAAGAGCTTCTTGATGGCACAGGTACTAAATGTGGGGTGATGCTGAGCCAATCAGATCGAAAGGGTCCTAGATTCGATTCCTGGTGTGTGATGATCTGGTTGATAATAAGGGAGATACAACCGGCCTTAGGATCCCTGGCCTACGGAGGAGAAAATTTAGCCAGGGCTCCTGCTCCCGATCTCTCTCTGCTGATCCTTGCTGGAAAGTCACATGTGGAAATGTGACTTGGCTGTGAAGCCCATCACAGCTGACCGTATTGCCAACACTCACCGTCTAGGCTCGCGCACGAAGGATAAGGTGAGGCACAGAAGGCTGCTGTCCCGTGGGACTGTCCCCCAGAAGGAGCCAGTGCCTCCTGGAAAGGTGGGGAGAACATTGTGGGGAATAAGCAGAACTGCACCCGGTGCAAAGCTTTCAGATTTGAGCAGAAAGCTGGTGATAGCAGATTGGCCCTCCGTTATACACCCCGCCAGATGTGGCTTTCGAGGAAAGGGTGTAAAACAGAGGGCCAATAGGGTGTAAAACAGAGGGCCAATCTGCTACCGCCCATTTTCACCGACTTGGAACTGGCTGGGTCTGGAATATTTGCCGAGAGTTGGGAATAATTCCGATCGCTGGATCATCGCAATGCTGCTCATTGTTGTGTTTTTCTTCCTTGATTCACAGGGACCAGGGAAGATTGGACCTGCGGTAAGACTATGCTTTGTTTGCTTTAAATCTCAGTGTGAGGAGGATAACACCTAGTGGGTATCAGACTAGTTACTAGTTCTGTTCTTTCACCACTGTGCAAGGCTCATAGGGTGATTTGGGGTTGTGTTACATAGAATTGCATAGAATTGGCAACAGAGAAACAGGCCATTCAGCCCAACGGGTCTATGCCGGTGTATAAGCTCAAAACGAGCCTCCTCCCTCCCTACTTCATCTCACCCTATCAGCATATCCTTCTATTCCTTTCTCCCTCATGTACTTATCTAGCTTCCCCTTCAATACAAATGTTGTTGCCTTGCAGAAGTTATGAAGCATCTGGAAGCTTCCATTCCCATTTGGTTATGAAGGATACCTGTCCAGGAGACAGAGATGCCTCTGGTTCATGGTCAGCAGTGATGAGGGAGACTGAGCAGATAATGCACAAGCGATGGTCATAGACTGTTTGACCCAGCCCATGAATGCAGACATTTATCAAGTTATATTGATGGGGAATGTGTTGTGTGTTTCGCGTTAGAGAAAAACATCATTCAGAGTGTTCTTATAATTTGTTTAGACCCAACAAACTCCATGGAAACTCTTTGTCACTGGCCCTATAGACATGGATTGGTGATGTTTCTTTCATGATTAAATTTAGTTGAATAAATTTTAAAAATTGATTCTGCCCAATAAGATGTAATTGTTAGCAGTTTTTTAAAAGCTAATTTTGACTAGTTGGGGTCAATTTTCACTTGGGGAAAAATTGGGGGTTAACGGAGGGGGGTAAGAGCCTGAAAAATGGGGTTGGCAGCCTTACCGTCCCGTTAACCCCAGACAATCGTCCCGTTGGGACTTTCATAGGGGCCTAATGCTGGCGGTAACCTCCTTGCCTCCGGAACGGGCGACCGGTCAAAGGTCAAAGTTGACCCCATTGACCTTTGCTGGCGGGAGCAGTCGTCGGCCGTGAAATTTCACCGTGCAGATGCCATTGCTCGAAAACTCAACGCGTCCGACATCTTATCAAATTTATTTCAATCTGGTTTACGCTTCTGTCAAAATAGGGGAGAAAGGAATTTCATACAAATAAGCACTCTTGAAATCTGTTGGTAACCTGCTCCCTTCAAACAAAGGGGAGTGGAAATCTGGAACTCTCTCCCCCAAAAAAGCTGTTGAGGCTGGGGGTAAATTGAAAATTTCAAGATTGAGATCGACAGATTTTTGTAGGTAGTGATATTAAGGGATATGGAACCAAAACGGGTAGATGGAGTTAAGATCAGATCAGCCATGATGTAATTGAATGGTGGAACAGGCTGGAGGGGCTGAATGGCCTCCTCTGGTTCCCTATGTTCCTATGCTGGCCCAGTGAGCCACAGAACAAGCACATATGACAAAACCTCATCTAAATTTGGGCAGGGTCCCTCATTCCAGCAGAAAGAGGAGTGTGATTATCCAAAGCCAGTTTACTCAGTGTTGCTGGGAATCTCATGGCTGCCTTTGAATTAACCCTGGAGCTCTGCGTGACCTCGGTGGGGTGGGGGAAGAGAGGGGAGAGGAGGAGGTGGGTGTATTGCTCCATTTTTGAGGTTCCATCTTCATCCCAATATCATTATTTTAATACTTTTTTTAAAGAATTCCAAAAATAGTATTTTTTTAAACACTGAAGCTGTAATTTATGAGGACAGCCTGCATAAGTTTTTATTCCACACTTGGAATACTGTGAACAGTTCTGGTCTCCATATTTTGAAAAGGATATAGAGGCACTGGAGAAGGTGGAAAAAAGATTTAAGAGGATGATACCAGAATTGAGGTGTTATACATATCAGGAAAGATTGAACAGGCTGGGGCTGTTTTCTCCAGACCAAACAATCGTGGTAATGTAGGGGATGGGATCAAACAGGAAATTAGAGATGCATGTAACAAGGGTACTACAGTAATCATGGGTTACTTTAATCTGCATATAGACTGGCCAAACCAAATTAGCAATAATACTGTGGAGGATGAATTCCTGGAGTGTGTACTAGATTGGGTATAGTGCAATGAGAAGGGGTTAATTAATAATCTTGTTGTGCGGGGTCCTTTAGGGAAGAGTGACCATAACATGATAGAATTCTTCATTAAGATGGAAAGTGAAGTAGTCCAATCCGAAACTAGGTTCCCAAAGGAAACTACGAAGGTATAAGGAGTGAGTTGGCTATGATAGATTGGGAAGCTTCATTAAAAGGCATGGATAGGCAATGGCTAACATTTAAAGAACGAATGCATGAATTGCAACATTTATACATTCCTTTCTGGCGCAAAAACACAAAAGGAAAAGCGGCCCAACCATGGCAAACAAAAGAAATTAAGGATAGTATTAGATCCAAAGAGGAGTCATATAAAGTTGCCAGAAAAAGTAGCAAGCCTGAGGATTGGGAGCAGTTTAGAATTCAGCAAAAAAGGACCAAGAGATTGATTAAAAGGAGAAAAATAGAGTATGAGTGTAAACTTGCAAGGAACATAAAAGTGGACAGTAAAAGCTTCTACAAGTATGTAAAAAGAAAAAGATTAGTGAAGACAAATGTAGGTCCCTTACAGTCAGAAATGGAAGAATTTATAAAGCGGAACAGGGAAATGGCAGAGCAATTAAACAAATACTTTGCTTCTGTCTTCACGGAAGAGGACACAAATAACTTCCCAGAAATGCTAGGGAACCAAGGGACTAGTGAGAAGGAGGAATTCAAGGAAATTAGTATTAGTAAAAAAATAGTGCTGGAGAAATTAATGGGACTGAAAGCCGATAAATCCCCAGGACCTGATAATCTGCATCCCAGAGTACTAAAAGAGGTAGCCATGGAAATAGTGGATGCATTCGTTGTCATCTTCCAAAATTCTCTTGATTATGGAACAGATTGGAGGGTAGCAAATGTAACCCCATTATTTAAAAAAGGAGGGAGAGAGAAAACAGGGGAACTGCAGACTGGTTAGCCTAACATCAGTAGTAGGGAAAATGCTGGAGTCTATTATAAAGGATGTGATAACAGGACACTTAGACAATATCAACGGAATTAGACAAAGTCAACATGGATTTATGAAAGGGAAATCATGTTTGACAAACCTACTGGAGTTTTTTGAGGATGTAACTGGTAGAATAGATAAGGGAGAACCAGTGGATGTGGTTTATTTGGATTTTCAGAAGGCCTTTGATAAAGTCCCACATGAGAGGTTAGTGTGCAAAATTAAAGCACATGGGATTGGGGGGAATATACTGGCATGGATTGAAAATTGGTTAACAGACAGGAAACAGAGAGTAGGAATAAATGGGTCTTTTTTGGGGTGGCAGGCAGTGACTAGTGGGGTACCGCAGGGATCAGTGCTTGGGCTCCAGCTAGTCACAATATATATCAATGATTTTGATGAGGGAACCAAATGTAATATTTCCAAGTGTGTTGACGTCACCAAACTAGGTGGGATTGTGAGTTATGAGGAGGATGCAAAGAAGCTTCAAGGCGATTTAGACAAGTTGAGTGAGTGGGCAAATACCTGGCAGGTGCAGTATAATGTGGATAAATGTGAAGGAAGGAAAAACAGAAAGGCAGAGTATTATTTAAATGGTGATAGATTGGGAAATGTTGATGTACAAAGGGACCTGGGTGTCCTTGTACACCAGTCACTGAGAGCAAACATGTAGGTGCAGTAAGCAGTTAGGAAGGCAAATGGTATGTTGGCCTTCATTGCAAGAGGATTTGAGTACAGGAGCAGGGATGTCTTACTGCAGTTATACAGGGCCTCAGTGAGACCACACCTGGAGTATTGTGTGCAGTTTTGGTCTCCTTACCTAAGAAAGGATATACTTGCCATAGAGGGAGTGCAGCGAAGGTTCACCAGACTGATTCCTGGGATGGCAGGACTGTCGTATGAGGAGAGATTGGGTGGACTCGGCCTGTATTCACTCGAGTTTAGAAGAATGAGAGGGGATCTGATTGAAACATATAAAATTCTGACAGGGCTAGACAGACTGGATGCAGGGAGGATGTTTCCCCTGGCTGGGTGGGGGGGAGGGTCCAGAACGAGGGGGTCACAGTCTCAGGATACAGGGTAGGACATTTAGGACTGAGATGAGGAGAAATTTCTTCACTCAGAGGGTGGTGAACCTGTGGAATTCTCTACCACAGAAGGCAGTGGAGGTCAAGTCACTGAATATATTTAAGAAGGAGCTGGATAGATTTCTAGACACAAAAGGCATCAAGGGGTATGGGGAGAGAGCAAAAATATGGTATTGAGATAGAGGATCAGCCATGATCATATTGAAGGGCGGAGCAGGCTCGAAGGGCCGAATGGCCTACTCCTGCTATTCCTCTATGTTTCTAAAAGAGAAGGCTGAGGGGTGACCTGATAGAGGTCTTTAAAATTATGAAAGGGGTTTGATAGGGTAGACGTAGAGAAGGTGTTTCCACTTGTAGGGGAATCCAAACCTAGTGGTCATAAATCCAACAAGGAATTCAGGAGAAACTTCTTTACCCAGAGAGTGGTTGGAATGTGGAACTCGCTACCACAAGGAATAGTTGAGGTGAATAGTATGGATGCATTTAAGAGGAAGCTAGATAAACACATGAGGGAGAAAGGAATAGAAGGATATACTGTTAGGGTGAGATGAAGTAGGGAGGGAGGAGGCTCGTGTGGAGCATAAACACTGGCATAGACCTGTTGGGCTGAATGGCCTGTTTCTGTGCCGTACATTCCAGGTAATTCTATGTAATTCCTTTGAGTTTAGAAGATTGAGGTGTGATCTAAACAAGGTGTTTGAAATGATAAAAGGGATTTGATGGGGTAGAAACTATTTCCTCCGGTGGAAATGATTATTTTTAAGTTGCTCTCGTTGGATGCCCCTCGCTGTTCCGCTGATGGGACCGCTCAGCTCTACTTGGCTGGAGTAAAAAAAAGGAAACAGAGATAATGAAGACCCCCCTCCAACGTGATCTGAATTCCAGAATATTATTGTTATGTCGAGGCCTCAGGGTTCGAGCAAGAAATGAAATCAGCTCAGGCTCCCACTCCCGATTACTATCCAGTGCAGGAGGGGTGCGGATACCCTCAACAGAGTCAATGGCTGGAGGGAGAAGGAAAGAATAATTATTTTTGTTGTGCTAAGTCATTTGATTTTTGAAATATATAGTGTTTATTGAATTTAAATTTCAGCCAAAAGTAATCACCTAACTCCCAAACATCACATTGCAGTGATAACCTGCATGTGTGGGAATATAGGAACAGGAGGAGGCCATTCAGCCCCTCGAGCCTGTTCCACCATTCAGTTAGATCATGGCTGATCTGTACCTTAACTCCATTTACCCACCTTTGCTCCATATCCCTCGATACCCTTAGCCAACAAAAATCTATTGATCTCAGTCTTGAAATCTTCAATGAACCCTCAGCATCCACAGCCTTTTGGGGGAGAGAGTTCCAGATTTCCACTCCCCTTTGTGTGAAGAAGTGCTTCCTGATTTCACCCCTGAACGGCCCGGCTCTAATATTAAGATTGTGCCCCCTTGATCTGGATTCCGCCACCAGGGGAAATCATTTCTCTTTATCGATCCCATCGAACCCCTTTATCATTTTAAAGACCTCGATCAGATCATCCCTCAACCGTCTAAACTGAAGGGAGTACAAGCCAAGTTTATGCAACCTGTCCTTGTATATTACAACGTTCATTCCTCTGGAATGTGCAGCCATTTCTAATTCTGATTGGAGTTTGGAAATGATGCACTGCTGCTCGTGCTAGTGATGGACTGATCAAACGTTGTGTTAGCCATGCACTAATTGTAGTAAGAGAACACCTTACATACACTCATCCAATACATGTGAATGTACTTCACATGTGTAGATCCTGGATCCAGAGGGGAAAGGCCAATGACTGACTAACTGCACCAGCCAGTTGCCCTCCTGTTGCTGCCACTGTGCTGGTTACTAACTAATACCCATCGTGCCACACAACAACAACAACAACAACAACAACAACAACATGCATTTATATAGTGCCTTTAATGTAGTAAAACGTCCCAAGGCTCTTCACAGGAGGGTTGGCAAACAAAATTTGACACCGAGCCATATAAGGAGATATGAGGACAATATTCAAAAGCTTGGTCAAAGAGGTAGGATTTAAGAAGCATTTTAAAGTAGGGGAGAGAGGCGGAGAGGTTTAGGGAGGGAATTCCAGAGCTTGGGGCCCAGGCAGCTGAAGGCACGGCCGCCAATGGTGGAGCGATGGAAATCAGGGATGCGCAAGAGGCCGGAATTGGAGGAGTGCAGAGATCCCGGAGGGTTGTAGGGCTAGAAGAGGTTACAGAGATAGGGAGGGGCGAGGCCATGGAGGGATTTGAACACAAGAAAGAGAATTTTAAAATCGAGGTGTTGCTGGACCGGGAGCCAATTGAGCACAGGGGTGATGGGTGAACGGGACTTGGTGTGAGTTAGGATATGGGCAACAGAGTTTTGGATGAGCTCAAGTTTAAGGAGGGTGGATGGTGGGAGGCCGGCCAGGAGAGCACTGGAATAGTCGATTCTGGTGAACACCCACTTGTATTCAGCTCTGGCTCTTGGTTCTAACTGACGAAATGAGCACTGGGAGACTTTACAATGAGTTAGAAACATGGGGCCCAGTAACAGGTCAAGATTAGACCCCTCGATCTAATTGAAAGGGTGGGATTAGATCAGTACTTTGGATGGGAGAGCAGATTTTGGTCAAAAATTGCTGGCTTGGGAGTCACTTCTCTCTGTAGCTCTGTTTAATGTTGGGGCTGATCTGATTTAGGACGGGATCATCGAACAGAATCCTAGAGAGAAATGCTCTGGAAAATAATTGTATTGCACTTTCTTGTTAACGTACCTGAATGTGGCCTCACCTGAGTTATTTGCATTGAAACCTCTCAGGGCCCTCAAGGAGATACTGGACTGTCCGGTGCCCAGGGACCGCAAGGACCAATGGTAAGTCAACAGTATCGTAGAATGTATCGTGGCAACTCCCCACACAATTTTATTCACCAGAATATTCTTTCCCTTGCTGTTTCAAGGTTTGTTTCACCCAGAACTGATTCTTTCTCGTTTAATTCAATGGAATTCCATTTTAATTGTCATCATTTGTAGCAACCGTTTTTATTATTCACACTCGGGATGTGGGCGTCGCTGGCAAGGCCGGCATTTATTGCCCATCCCTTGGGAAGGTGGTGATGAGCCTTCTTCTTGAACGCTGCATTCCGTGCAGTTAAGGTTCTCCCTCAGTGCCGTTAGGAAGGGAGTTTCACGATTTTGACCCAGCGACGATGAAGCAACAGCCGATATATGTCCAAGTCAGGATGGTGTGTGACTTGGAGGGGAACTTGGAGGTGATGGTGTTCCCATGCACCTGCTGCCCTTGTCCTTCACTGTAACGAATGAAGTGTCTTCGCTAAAACCGTAAACCCTGTGAGTCAGTCTGTGGATGGTGAGTCTTCCTGGCCCCACAAAGGAAAAGGGCCTGCACTGGGGGTCTGGCCAGTTTCACCCATCGGAAACACCACGCCGGCCAATCCAGGCAATCTGGCCAACCCGCCCAATCCACTCAATCCAGGTAATCCGGCCAATCTGGCCAATTGCCATGGGGTCCGATCAGGGCGATATCTTTACAGCCAACTTTCTGAAGTCTAGTCACTGTTGTAATGCAGTCAATGCAGCAGCCAATTTGCGCACAGCAAGATCCCACAAACAGCAATGTGATAATGACAAGATAATCTGTTTTTCAGTGATGTCAGTTGAGGGATAAATATTGGCCAGGATACCGGGGAGAACTCCCCTGCTCTTCTTTAAAATAGTGCCATGGGATCTTTTACGTCCACTTGAGAGGTCAGACAGGGCCTCAGCTTAACGTCTCATCCAAAAGACAGCACCTCCAACAGTGCAGCACTCCCTCAGTACTGCACTGGAGTGTCAGCCTAGATTATGTGCTCATGTCCCTGGATTGGGGCTTGAACCCATGACCTTCTGACTCAGAGGTGAGAGTGCTACCCACTGAGCCCCGGCTGACACTGACTCTTGCCTGTTTAATGTGTGATACTCTCCATTACCGCTCAGGAACCAGCTGCCAGGAGCTGCAGTGAGAGCAATTTACCCCCGGGGGATGATGCTGCGACTGCTTCTTCCCCTTGGCTGTGCCCTACACCTCCCCATGGCAATATAACTGTGGTGAGAACATTACACAACGGAGGATGGTTAGTAAGGACACGAGCTATCACTGAGTGACACTGTCCACTCCACTGCAACGCACAAGGCCACGGTAGATTGCACGCGATGTTGAAACCTGCATACTTTCATGTTAATGTTCTCTGTCTTCCTTCAGGGTGTAGATGGTCTACCTGGACTTCCAGGCCCCCCTGGGCCCCCTGGACCCCTGGTAAGTGTGACACCAATTGGACACATCATGTGTTTGGTTTGAAACTGTTGCAGTGATAGAGGCATCAGACACAAAGTTAGAGCTTGTCTGTCATCTCATTTCTTGAGGGAAGATTTACAAACGCTGGTTAAGGTAGAAATAGTGGAATGAAGATCGGGTGGGTTCCACAAAGAGCGGACGATCCTTTCTGCCAAAGTACTGCCCTGGCGGTGAAGATGGAATCAACCCCCAGTAATCCCTAGTCTGTAGTCGGTCAGCTAAATTCTGCCAGTGCAGTGATTGGAGGGTCACACTTGGTCTTGGCTCCATCACACTGCACCAGCTGAGAATCCTGCTCCTAATCGCTCTCCAGTGCTGGAAGGTGCCCACCTGTTGATCATTCATATCATACGGCACAGAAGGAGGCCATTCGGCCCATCGTGCCTGTGCCGGCTCTTAATAAGATTAAACGACAGGCGTCTTGAGCCAGTACAACTTAAGATTTATGTAACAGGACACGACACTCGATCGAGCAATGATACGGAATGATCACTGTCCGGGAGCTGGTGAACTGTAGCAGCATCACAATGTAAAGTAGACACCGATCTAACCACTTTAAACCAGATTTTCATCTCCCCGCTTTATATAGAATAAAGTAAATCAGACCGATTCACACCTCCCCACACAATTAATGCAATTATTTCCCCCCCCCACCCTCACTCCTGCTCTTTCCCCATAGCCCTACAAATGTTTCCTTTTTCAAGTATTTTTCCAATTCCCTCTTGAAAGTTACAATCGAATCTGCTTCCACTGCCCTTTCAGTACTGGGTGCGGACTGGATCGGGTTTGACTGTGACCCCCCTCCGTGGTGGAACACCTCTCTGACATGTGCTGTCATGGCTCATGCATGAAGTGTGAGCACTCGGCTGAGATACTGGAGGAAGATCGGGGCCCAGGATCAGCCCGTTTCTTCAAGGAGGAGGGGAGAACAGTAGGAAAAAATATCTGGGGATGAAATTGGTCTTTGCTAGTAGACTCGTCAATTACATAGAATTACATAGAATGTACAGCACAGAAACAGGCCATTCGGCCCAACAGGTCCGTGCCGGGGGTTATGCTCCACAAGAGCCTCCTCCCACCCTATTTCATCTAATTCTATCAGGATATCCTTCTATTCCTTTCTCCCTCATGTTTATTTTGCTTCCCCTTAAATGCATCTACACAATTCACATCAACTACTCCTTGTGGGAGCGAGTTCCACATTCTCACCACTCTCTGGGTAAAGAAGTTTCTCCTGAATTCCCTATTGGATTTATTAGTGACTATCTTATATTTATGGCCCCTAGTTCTGGTCTTCCCCGCAAGTGGAAGCATCTTCTCTACGTCTACCCTATCAAACCCTTTCATCATCTTAAAGACCTCGATCAGGTCACCCCTCAGTCTTCTCTTTTCTAGAGAAAAGAGCCCCAGCCTGTTCAAGTCAAATGAAGTCAATGGAAAAGAGAATTGGGCGCGGTGTGGATCGGGCGCGGTGTGGATCGGGCGCGCTGTGGATCGGGCGCGGTGTGGATCGGGCGCGGTGTGGATCGGGCGCGGTGTGGATCGGGCGTGGTGTGGATTGGGCGGGGTGTAAAATGGACGCGGTGAAAATCGGGCGTTGTGTGGATCGGGCACGGTGTGGATCGGGCACGGTGTGGATCGGGCGCGGTGTAGTTCGGGCGCGGTGTGGATCGGGCGCGGTGTGGATCGGGCGCGGTGTAGAATGGGCGCGGTGTGGATCGGGCGCGGTGTGGATCGGGCGCGGTGTGGATCGGGCGCGGTGTGGATCGGGCGCGGTGTGGATCGGGCGCGGTGTAGAATAGGCGCGGTGTGGATCGGGCACGGTGTGGATCGGGCGCGGTGTAGTTCGGGCGCGGTGTAGAATGGGCGCGGTGTGGATCGGGCGCGGTGTGGATCGGGCGCGGTGTGGATCGGGCGCGGTGTGGATCGGGCGCGGTGTGGATCGGGCGCGGTGTGGATCGGGCGCAGTGTGGATCGGGCGCGGTGTGGATCGGGCTATCGATTCATTTTGTGCCCATTTCACATCATTGGTCTGGACCAATTTCATGCCCTGTTGGTTTTATGCAATTAAGCTCCAATTTCCCTCAAACGCTGCGATCCTTTCATCTTTTAGGGTCTCCCAGGACTTTTCACGGGAGAAGGAAGTGGTGACTTTTCTGTAAGTTTTCTAACAACTTTTATGTTCAGTGACTGTGTACTAATCGTACCTAAATGCACTCCACTGGTTAAATACCAAAAGATAAAAACTGCTGAGGAAGGAGTCTTTAGAATTGGAAAGAAAGAATTTCCATTTATATATCGCTTTTCATACCCTCAGGACCTCCCAAAACTCTTCGCAGCAAGTGAATTACTTTTGAAGTGCAGTCACTATTGTAATATGAAACATGACAGCCAATTTGCGCACAGCAAGATCCCACAAATAGCAGAGAGATAAATGACCTGATCATCTGTTTTTTACTGGTATTGGTTAAGGGATAAACATTGGCCAGAACACCAGGGAGAACTCCCCTATTCTTCTCCAAATGGTGCAATGGGATCTCTTACGTCCATCTGAGAGGGCAGATGGGGCCTTGGTTTAAGGTCTCATCTGAAAGACGGCACCTCCGACAGTGCAGCACTCCCTCAGTGCTTCACTGGGAGTGTCAGCCTAGATTATGTGCTCAGGTCTCAAAGATGAGCATGCTACCCACTGAGCCAAGGTTCAATAAATTACATAAAAAGAGAGCATAACTCTAGACAGGTAGACGCACCTGTATCCTTAGAGGCCATCAAAGGTCGGCACTTAACCTGTGGAGTCCTTCATTGATAAATACAGAAGATAGTTTGCATACTTCTTGGAGGCTTTTACAATGTGCCGTGCGACGTGAAACACACGAGTGTGCACTCCGAGACTGACGTTGAGCAGAGGTTCTGAGTAGGCTGAAAGGGCTGAAGACCAATAAATTCACTGGTACAATCAGAGTGCTGAGAGAGACTAGGGAAGGGATTTGGGAGGCACTGACAATCATTATGAGGGAATCAATGGACACTGGGGAGATAGCTGTAAATTAGAAATAGGCTAGTGTGGTGTCCATATTCGAAAATGGGGGACAAAACAGTCACAGTCAACTCAGAGTCCTGAATGTTATTTCAATTCTGTGTAAAATAATCGAATTGATTATCGGGAGTAAGCTTGGGGAACATCTGTACAACATTAACATCAGTTAACATCAGTCAGCGCGGATTCAGAAGGGGAAGATCATGTTTGATCAACCTCCTGAATTACTGTGAGGAAGTGACAAATGGACTTTGGTCGGTCCAATAACATAGAGTGATACAGCACAGCAGGAGGCCGTTCAGCCCATCGTGCCTGTGCCGGCTCTTTGAAAGATCTATCCAATTAGTCCCACTCCCCCTGCTCTTTCCCCAAGGTGTACTTCGACTTCTAAAAGGCTTTTGATAAAATTCCACATGAAAGGCTATTCATTAAATTCAAAGCTGTGGGGGATTCAGGGTAAACCCTGGGAATGGATAAGAAACTGGGCGAAGGGGAGGAAACAATAAATGCTTATTAGAGGAGTATGTCAGAGTGGGGGGAAGTACTGAGTGGAATACCTGATATATATATATCCATATTGGTACCAACGACATAGGTGGAAAGTGCGATGAGGTCCTGCAGGCAGATTTTAAGAAGCTAGGAAAGAAATTAAAGGACCTCAAAGGTAGTAATCTCCGGATTACTCCCGGTTAGTCCACACGCTAGTGAGTTTAGAAATAGGAGGATAGTGCAGATGAATGCATAGCTGGAGAGATGGTGCAGGAGGGACGGCTTTAGATCCCTGGGACATTGGGACCGGTTCTGGGGGAGGTGGGACCTGTACAGGCCAGACGGGTTGCACCTCAACAAGGCCGGGACCAATATCCTCATGGGGAGGTTTGCTGTTGCTGTTGGGGAGGGATTAAACTAGCTTGGCAGGGGAATAGGAGCCTGAGCATAGATTCAGAAGGGAGAGATGCAGAGCTGGAAATGGAAGACAAAAAATTAGTAAGCAAGTTTGGAAGGCAGAGGAAACAAAGAAAATAGACAACAGAAGAGTTTGGCAGTGCTCAATGGTATATACTTCAATGCAAGGGATCTAGTGAATAAGGCAGATGAGCCGAGGGCACAGAAAGACACGTGGAAGTATGATATCATAGCTATTACTGAAATATGGCTTAAAGAGGGGCAGGAATAGCAGCTCAACATTCCTGGTTACAGGGTTTTCAGACGAGATTGAAACATATGATTATGAAGGGGCTTGACAGGATAGATGCTGAGAGATTGTTTCCCCTAGTTAGAGAGTCTAGAACTAGGGGGCATAGTCGCAGGATACAGGGTCGCCATTCAAGACTGAGATGAGGAGGAATTTCTTCCCGCAGAGGGTTGTGAATCTTTGGAATTCTCTACCCCAGAGGGCTGTGGATGCTGAGCCATTGAATATATTCAAGGCTGAGATGGATAGATTTTTGGACACTAGGGGAATCAAGGGATACGGGGATCGGGCGGGAAAGTGGAGTTGAGGTCCAAGATCAGCCATGATCTGATTGAATGGCGGAGCAGACCCGAGGGGCTGTATGGTCTACTCCTGCTCCTGTTTCTTATTTTCTTATGTTCTTATGAGATAGCGAGGGGGATAAAACAGGAGGTGGGTGGCAATATTGGTTAAAGAAACAATTACGGCTGTGAGGAAGGATATTATGATAGAAGGATCATCAAATGAGGCCATATGGGTGGAACTGAAGAACAAAAAAAAGGGGCAGTCACACTGCTGGGAGTGTACTATAGACCCCCAAACAGTCAGAGGGAGATAGAAGAGCAAATATGTAGGCAAATTTCTGAGAAGTGCAAAAACAATAGGGCAGTAATAGCAGGGGATTTCAACTACCCGAATATTAACTGGGATACAATCAGTGTAAAAGATACAGAGGGCGCAGAATTCTTAAATTGCATTCAGGAGATCTTTATTAGCCAGTACAGAGCAAGCCCAACAAGGGGGGTGGGGGGGCAGTTCTGGATTTAGTTTTAAGGAGTGACGCTGGGCAGGTGGAAGGAGTATCAGTGGGAGAGCATTTTGGTGTTAGTGATCATAATTCAGTTAGATTTAGCATAGTTATGGAAAAGGTCAAAGATAGAACGGGAGTAAAAGTTCTAAATTGGGGAAAGGCCAATTGTACTAAGCAGAGAAGTGATTTAGCAAAAGTGGACTGCAAACAGCTACTTGAAGGTAAATTAGTGTCAGAGCAGTGGGAGACATTCAAGGGGGAGAGAGTGAGGGTTCAGAACAAACATGTTGCCACAAAGAAAAAGTGTGGGACTCTCAAATCCAGAACCCCTTAGATGACAAGGAGCATACAGGGTAAGAGGAGGCAAAAAAGGGAAGCTTATGACAGATACCGAGAGCTCAATACTGCAGAAAGCCGAGAGGAGTATAGAAAGTGCAGGGGTGAAATTAAAAAGGAAATTAGGAAAGCAAAGAGAGGGAATGAAAAAATACTGGCAAATAAAATCAAGGAAAACCCAAAGATGTTTTATAAATACACAAAGAGCAAGAGGATAACTAAGGAAAGAGTAGGGCCTATTAGAGACCAAAAAGGTAACCTATGTGTGGAGGCGGAAGATGTGGGTATGGTTCTTAATGAATACTTTGCATCTGTCTTCACAAAAGAGGGGGACGATGCAGAGATTGGAGTTAAGGAGGAGGAGTGTGAAATATTGGATGGGATAAACATAGTGAGAGAGGAAGTATTAAGGGGTTTAGTATCTTTGAAAGTAGATAAATCACCAGGCCCGGATGAAATGTATCCCAGGCTGTTAAGAGAAGCAAGGGAGGAAATAGCGGAGGCTCTGACCATCACTCTCCAATCCTCCCTGCCTACAGGCATGGTGCCGGAGGATTGGAGGACTGCTAACGTTGTACCGTTGATTAAAAAGGGAGCAAGGGATAGACCGAGTAATTACAGGCCAGTCAGTCTAACCTCGGTGGTGAGCAAATTATTGGAAAAAATTCTGAGGGACAGTATAAACGGTCATTTAGAAAGGCACAGGTTAATCAAGGACAGTCAGCATGGATTTGTTAAGGGAAGGATGTGTCTGACTAACTTGATTGAATTTTTTGAGGAGGTAACAAAGAGGGTTGATGAGGGTAGTGCGTTTGATGTAGTCTACATGGATTTTAGCAAGGCTTTTTACAAAGTCCCACATGGCAGACTGGTCAAAAAAGTAAAAGCCCATGGGATCCCAGGCAAAGTGGCAAGTTGGATCCAAAATTGGCTCAGTGGCAGGAAGCAAAGGGTAATGGTCGACGGGTGTTTTTGTGACTGAAAGGCTGTTTCCAGTGGGGTTCTGCAGGGCTCAGTGCTACATCCCTTGCTTTTTGTGGTATATATTAATGATTTGGACTTGAACGTAGGGGGCATGATCAAGAAGTTTGCAGATGATACAAAAATTGGCCGTGTGGTTGATAGTGAGGAGGAAAGCTGTAGACTGCAGGAAGATATCAATGGACTGGTCAGGTGGGCAGAAAAGTGGCAAATGGAATTCAATCCAGAGAAGTGTGAGGTAATGCATTTGGGGAGGGCAAACAAGGCAAGGGAATACACAATAAATGGGAGGATACTGAAAAGCGTAGAGGAAGTGAGGGATTTTTTAGTGCATGTCCACAGATCTCTGAATGTCGCAGGTAGATAGGATGGTTAGGAAGGCAAACGGAATACTTTCCTTTATTAGACAAGGCATAGAATATAAGAGCAGGGAGGTTATTCTAGAACTGTATAAAACACTATTTAGGCCACAGCTTGAGTACTGCGTATAGTTCTGGTCACCACATCACTGGACAGATGTGATTGCACTAGAGAGGGTACAGAGGAGATTTACAAGGATGTTGCCAGGGCTGGAGAATTTTAGCTGTGAGGAAAGATCGAATAGGCTGGGGTTATTTTCTTTGGAACAGAGGAGGCTGAGGGGAGATTTAATTGCAGTGTATAAAATTATGAGGGGCCGAGATAGAGTGAATAGGGAGGACCTATTTCCCTTTAGCAGAGGGGTCAGTGACCTGGGGGCATAGATTTAAAGTAATTGGTAGAAGGATTAGAGGGGAGCTGAGGAGAAACTTTTTCACCCAGAGGGTGGTGGGGGTCTGGAACTCACTGCCTGAAAGGGTGGTAGAGGCAGAAACCCTCATTGCATTTAAAAAGTACTTGGATGTGCACTTGTAATGCCGTAACCTACAGGGCTACGGATCAAGAGCTGGAAAGTGGGATTAAACTGGATAGCTCTTTTTTGGCCAGCACAGACATGCTGGGCCGAATGGTCTCCTTCTGTGCCATAACTTTCTATAATTCTATGAATTGTGAAGTGCTACATAAAAGAAATAGGTGATATGCATACTCCATGAATGGTGGTGTCAAGGCGAAGGATGAAGCTGAAAGATCTAGGACTCTAGATCTCGGTGCAAATGCATTGAGATTGTCCAAAGTCATTTCATGTCGAACACTTAGAGTCAGTAGAGTGAGGAGAGGATCACTCTATCAGTCTGGGCTGATTCAAACCCAGCTTCCGGAAGCAAAAGGTCACTATGTAACCCCTGATTTTTGAAAGCATTAATGATCAATGTTAGTTTTGGTAGAACCTAAAAACGTAGGATATTGATAACTCATACTGATTGATAACTGATATTGATTGACAACTGATGTTGATTGATAATTGGTAATGATTGTCAGCTTATATTGATTGACAACTGATGTTGATTGATATTGATAGCTGATATTGATTGATCACTGATATTGATTGATAATTAATATTGATTGATCACTGATATTGATTGATAACTTCCTCTTTTTGCTTGATTCTCTCTAGTGCCCAGCTGTGTGCCCCGCTGGTGCCGCTGGCCCTCCTGGCATGCCCGGATTCAAGGTATGATCACGCACTCAATTCATTGGTCTAGATCAGTACAGATGTTTCAGCAAAGAGTTTTATATACACAGCCGCAGTCCCGTGATAACGCTGCCATCAAATACCACCTTTGATGCCGAGCTAAATAAAAGTTCGGAAAGCTTATACTGAGTGGATAGTTACTGTGCAGCAGAATCAACAGGACACAGTGAGAGAGAAATGTGTGATTGCCCATGGGTCAGTTGGAATTTAATGAACCGAATCTGGCTGATAATTTTTACCAGTAAACTCTAGTTCTATGTGCGTGTGTACACACATATGTACATGTGATTATGGGGGTGTGTGTGTGTGTGAGGGTGTGTATATGTATGTGTGGGTGTGTATTGGGTATGTAGGTGTTTGTGGGTGCGGGTGTGTACGTGTGTGTGTGTGTGTGTGTGTATGTGGGTGTGTGTGGTGTGTATTTTTGGTGTGTATGTGTGTGTATGTGTGCTTATGTGTGTTGTGTTTGGGTGTATGTGTGGTGTATGTGTGGTATGTATGTGTGTGTGGTATGTGTGTGGTGTGTGGGTGTGTGTGTATGTGTGTATCTGTGTTTATGTGTGTGCGTATGTGTGTGTCTGTGTTTATGTGTGTGTATGTGTGTGTCTGTGTTTATGTGTGTGTATGTGTGTGTCTATGTTTATGTGTGTGTGTGTGTGGGATGTGTATGTGTCTATATGTATGTCTGTGTTTATGTGTGTGGGTGTGTCTGTGTTTATGTGTGTGTGCATGTTGTGTCTGTGTGTGTGTTTATGTGTGTGTCTGCATTTTTGTGTGTACAAGTGTGGTGTGTGTATTGTGTATGTGTGTGTCTGTGTGTATGTATGTATATGTGTGTGTGGTGTGTGCATGTTTTGTACGTGTGTCTGTGTTTATATGTGTGTATATGTGTGTGGTGTGTTCTGTGTCTGTGTGTATATATGTGTTGGTAGGTATGTGTGTGTGTCGGTGTTTGTGTGTATGTGTGTGCCTGTGTTTATGTGTGCATGTGTGTTTGTGTTTATGTATGTAGGTGTGTGTGTGGTGTGTGCGTGGTGTGCGCGGTGTGCGCGGTGTGTGCGTGGTGTGTGCGTGGTGTGTGCGTGGTGTGCGTGGTGTGCGCGGTGTGCGTGGTGTGTGCGTGGTGTGTGCGTGGTGTGCGTGTGCGTGGTGTGCGTGGTGTGTGTGCGTGGTGTGCGCGTGGTGTGCGCGTGGTGTGCGTGGTGTGCGCGTGGTGTGCGTGGTGTGTGCGTGGTGTGCGCGTGGTGTGCGCGTGGTGTGCGTGGTGTGTGCGTGGTGTGCGCGTGGTGTGCGCGTGGTGTGCGTGGTGTGTGCGTGGTGTGCGCGTGGTGTGTGTGGTGTGTGCGTGGTGTGTGCGTGGTGTGTGCGTGGTGTGTGCGTGGTGTGTGCGTGGTGTGTGCGGTGTGTGTGTGTGGTGTGTGTGGTGTGCGTGGTGTGTGTGTGGTGTGCGTGGTGTGTGTGTGGTGTGTGTGTGTGGTGTGCGTGGTGTGCGTTGTGTGTGTGGTGTGTGCGTTGTGTGTGTGTGTGTGTGTGTGCGTTGTGTGTGCGTGGTGTGCGCGTGGTGTGCGCGTGGTGTGCGTGGTGTGCGCGTGGTGTGCGCGTGGTGTGCGCGTGGTGTGCGTGGTGTGTGCGTGGTGTGCGCGTGGTGTGCGCGTGGTGTGCGTGGTGTGTGCGTGGTGTGCGCGTGGTGTGCGTGGTGTGCGCGTGGTGTGCGCGTGGTGTGCGCGTGGTGTGCGCGTGGTGTGCGTGGTGTGTGCGTGGTGTGCGCGTGGTGTGCGCGTGGTGTGCGTGGTGTGCGCGTGGTGTGCGCGTGGTGTGCGTGGTGTGTGCGTGGTGTGCGCGTGGTGTGCGCGTGGTGTGTGTGGTGTGTGCGTGGTGTGTGCGGTGTGTGTGTGTGGTGTGTGTGGTGTGCGTGGTGTGTGTGTGGTGTGCGTGGTGTGTGTGTGGTGTGTGTGTGTGGTGTGCGTGGTGTGCGTTGTGTGTGTGGTGTGTGCGTTGTGTGTGTGTGTGTGTGTGTGTGCGTTGTGTGTGCGTGGTGTGTGCGTTGTGTGTGTGTGTGTGTGTGTGTGTGCGGTGTGTGCGTGGTGTGTGTGGTGTGTGTGTGGTGTGTGCGTGGTGTGTGTGTGTGGTGTGTGCGTGGTGTGCGTGGTGTGTGTGGTGTGTGTGTGGTGTGTGCGTGGTGTGTGTGTGTGTGTGTGTGTGCGTTGTGTGTGCGTGGTGTGTGCGTTGTGTGTGTGTGTGTGTGTGTGTGCGGTGTGTGCGTGGTGTGCGTGGTGTGTGTGGTGTGTGTGTGGTGTGTGCGTGGTGTGTGTGTGTGGTGTGTGCGTGGTGTGCGTGGTGTGTGTGTGGTGTGTGTGTGGTGTGTGCGTGGTGTGTGTGTGTGGTGTGTGCGTGGTGTGCGTGGTGTGTGTGGTGTGTGCGTGGTGTGTGCGTGGTGTGTGTGTGTGGTGTGTGCGGTGTGTGCGTGGTGTGCGTGGTGTGTGTGGTGTGTGTGTGTGTGTGCGGTGTGTGCGTGGTGTGTGCGTGGTGTGTGCGTTGTGTGTGTGGTGTGTGCGTGGTGTGTGTGTGTGGTGTGTGCGTGGTGTGTGCGTGGTGTGCGCGGTGTGTGCGCGGTGCGTGGTGTGTGCGCGGTGTGTGCGCGGTGCGTGGTGTGTGCGTGGTGTGTGCGTGTGGTGTGCGTGTGTGCGTGGTGTGTGCGTGGTGTGTGTGCGTGGTGTGTGTGCGTGTGTGTGTGCGTGCGTGTGTGCGTGGTGTGTGTGCGTGGTGTGTGTGCGTGTGGTGTGCGTGTGTGCGTGTGTGTGTGTGTTGACTTAGCTCCCTATCCCATTATCATTAGGGCCCAATTGTAGACTTCCTGTGCCTGTCCCACTGAGGGGTGGCTGGGATTTGTACTGATTTCGGTTCTGATGCACACCCAACGCCTTCTCCAGTTGGATTCACTTTCTGCAATGTGAAAAGTGACCATAAGCGATGCAGGGCCTGGGACTGGGTGACGGTGACCAGAGCAGGAGAATGATTGGTTCTTCAGAATGAATTTTTTTTTAAATGTAGAAATGGAATCGGTTGTGAAAAAAATAGCAGAGCTCAAAATCGACAGGTCACCAGACGGTGACGGCCTGCACCCAAACTGTTGAAGGGAAGCAAGAGCTTCTGACCACAACTTAGCATTTCTCCATAGTTATGCAAATTATGTTGTGGGATTGGAGAATAGCCAATGTAACACAGATGCAGTGGGTAACTATAAAACAGTTAACCTAATATCAGTTATAAGCAAAATCCTAGAAACCTTTAGTCAAATTAATGAGCATTTAGAGATGCATGGGATAATCAAGGACAGCCAGCATGGATTTGTTAAGTCATGTTTGACAAATGCAATTGTTTTTTTTCGGAAGAAGTGACCAATGGATAATAAAGGGGATGTGGTGTCATGTATTTGGACTCTGAGAAGATGTTCAATAAAGCATCTACCTCACAGGAGTATTGTTGCAAAAATTCAGGCCAATGGTGTAAGCAGAAATGTAGCAGCTTGGATAGAAAGTTGGTTGATGGATGGAAAAGAAAGGGCTAGGGCAGGTTGGAGAAAGGTTGGAGAAAAAGGTTGGAGAAAGGTTGGAGAAAGGGTGGAGAAAGTTTGGAGAAAGGTTGGAGAAAGTTTGGAAGTAATACAATGGAACAGAAAGTGGGGAGAGATGTATAACGGGCAGCTGAATTGATACCACCCATTTTACACTATTACCCAAAGTCATAATTACCCCCCAGGGGTCAGTGCTGGGCCCAGTTTTGTTCTTGATGTATCTAGGTGATTGAGACTTGGACGTAGGGAGCGTAATATTGAAATTTGCTGATGAGATGGAAGTAAGGGTTTGGCAAACAATAAGAGGACTGTAATAGGTCAACAAAATGGGCAGCGATGTGGGCAGATGCAATTTAATACAGAGAAATATGAGGTGATGCATTTTTTGGGAAGAAATGGGAGTATAAACGCCAATGGATAGACTCTAAATGAAGTAAAGGAACAAAGAGGCCTTGGGGTTCAAATAAATAATCCCTTGAAAACACGAGTGCAGGTAGACAACGCTATAAGAAAGACCAATATCATCGTGGGTTTTATAAATAGGGACATAGAGTACAAGAAAAAAGAGGTCAATTTGGTGTTATTCACTCAATGTCGACACACTCATGTACTTTCCTGTACCGAGGATTAATTAGTTGATATTGTATTTAACTCATTTAATGAAGGCATGGGGAGGTATAATACGGAGGGGAAACATCAGTTAGGATTCATCTCCTCCCCACCCCAATCACCATCCATGTTGGAGCATTAATGAAGGGCAGGAAGAGAAACTTTTACCTGGCAACATAGGCTTATCAACAGCTGTACCTGCTCGGTCGGGGGAGGGGTTGGCTAGGGAGTTAATCCACCTGATTCCAGGTAATCACAACTTACATCCTGATAGACAAAACCACTGATTTAAACCATAAATGAAGCCCCCTACACCCCCATCCCAATTAAAATACTAACAGGAGTGGCTGTAGGATGGAGCATGGAGCCAGATGTCAGATGCCCTGTCCTCACCCAAGCTCATGGTATGAATGAAAAGGTTGATTTAAGGTAAATGGAGAAACTTGAGTTAAGGGCCAAGACCCTCAGTGCAGGACATTATTGAACCTGAGAAGATTAGAGGAGAGGGTGATCCAGGAGCAATGCTTAAGGTTTTCAAAGTCTATAGATGTAGGAGGAAGTGAAAGCAGAGGGAGTTAAGGAATTCCAAGTTTGAAAGAAAGAAAGACTTGCATTTCTATAGCGCCTTTCACGTCCTCAGGATATCCCAAAGTGCTTCACAGCCACTGAAGTACTTTTGAAATGTAGTCACTGTGGTAATGTAAGAAATGCAGCAGCCAATTTGCACACAGCATGGTCGCACAAACAGCGATGTAATAATGGCCCGAAAATCTATTTTGAGGTGTTGGTTGAGGGATAAATATTGGCCAAGACACCGGGGAGAACTCTCCTGCTCTTCTTCGAAATAATGCCGTGGGATTTTTTTACGAACACCTGAGAGGGCAGACAGGGCTTCAGTTTAACATCTCGTCCGAAAGGCGGCACCTCTGACAATGCAGCACTCCCTCAGTACTGCACTGGGAGTGTCTGCCTAGGTTTTGAGCTCAGGTCCCTGGAGTGGGACTGGAACCCACAACCTTCTGACTCAGAGGCTACCCACTGAGAGACAGCTGATACTTTGAACTCCTGTCAAAGAATGAGTTCCGGTGGGAAGTGATGAGATAAGTTCTCATTTCAACAAAGTGAGGATCCAGGGAAGAAGAGCAAAGAGATGGTGTAGGGAGTCCAAAACTAGGGGCCATAAATATAAAATAGTCACTAATAAATCCAAGAGGGAATTCAGGAGAAACTTCTTTACCCAGAGAGTGGTTATAATGTGGAACTCACTACCACAAGGAGTAGTTGAGGTGAATAGTGTAGATGCATTTAAGGGGAAGCAAAATAAACACATGAGGGAGAAAGGAATAGAAGGATATACTGATAGGGTGAGATGAAGTAGGGAGGGAGGAGGCTCGTGTGGAGCACAAACACCGGCATTGACCAGTTGGGCCGAATGGCCTCTTTCAGTGCAGTACTGAGGGAGTGCTGCATTGCCAGAGGCGCCGTCTTTCGGATGAGATGTTAAACCGAAGCCCTGTCTGCCCTCTCAGGTGGACGTAAAAGATCCCATGGCACTATTTCGAAGAAGAGCAGGAGGGAGTTCTCCCCGGTGTCCTGGCCAAAATTGAAAGTAGTTCTATTTGGAGCTTAGCAGGAAGTGAGGAGGGAAGTTCAAAGGAACACTAATAGCCTCAAGAGAGACCTGAAAGATCGCGATAGGAAGAAAGGTTGGAGACTAGAAGTGAGGAATAGGTGTCCACCAGCTGACAAGAAGATGAAGTCTCCTGCTCACTCCTTCACAGGCCATGTGCAATCTCCTTGTCCTGCTTTCTACCTGATTGATCCCATCTCCTGAGCGAAACCCCCCTATGGGTTCAATCACAATTGATTCATTTCATAATCGAACCTTGGTCACAGAAGCTTTATTCTGTTAGGGGGTGGGTGGGGGGGGTTGGGTTCTGTGTGTGTACTGGGCGGGGGGCTGGAGGGGGCCACAGGGTCTTTGAAGTCAAGGAACTTTGACCGGGGCTCCTTGAGCGCTGTTTGATCTTCTCTCTGTTAGAGAGCTTTATGGGGAACCAGCAATCTTGCACTCCCAGCTCAGTGCCTCACTGCATTGAGGTAAGACTACAACAACAACTTGCATTTATATAGTGCTTTCAACGCAGTAAAACGTCCCAAGGTGCTTCACAGGAGCGATTATCAAACAAAATTTGACACCGCGCCACATAAGGAGATATTAGGACAGGTGACCGAAAGCTTGATCGAAGAGGTAGGTTTTAAGGATTGACTTAAAGGAGGAGAGAGAGAGGGAGAGAGGTTTAGGAACGGATTTCCAGACCTTAGGGCCCAGGTGGCTGGAGGCACGGCCTCCAATGGCGGAGCGATTAAAATCGGGGATGCGCAAGAGGCCAGAATTGGAGGAGCGCAGAGATCTCGGAGGGTTGTAGCAACACTGTAGCATCGATCTACTAACCTCCACTCATGTGGAACAAAGATTTGTGTTGGGAGCACGGGATTACTGTATAAACCCTTATATTACTGCTTATTGATATGCGATGCAAGGCTTGGCAATTTGGTAATTTAACTTGTTAACCTTTGACTTGTAGCATCCCTAGTACGACAGTGTGGCACTGAGTTATAGAATTACATAGAATTTACGGCACAGAAACAGGCCATTCGGCCCAACAGGTCTATGCCGGTGCTATTGTTCCACACGAGCCTCCTCTCACCCTACTTCATCTCACCCTATCAGCATATCCTTCTATTCCTTTCTCCCTCATGTGTTTATGTAGCTTCCCCTTAAATGCATCTGAGGGAGTGACGACGTGTATCTTAATCATCAGCAGCACGGTTCTGGAATATCACCGGAACAAAATAACTGAATCTTGAAACATGTTCATTGCAGAACAGTCATGCAGAATAAGTGTAATAAATTGGATAGCCACGTGGCGAAGGAGACAATACCAGAGCCTGGTCTTCAGTTGCTTCCAAGCCTTTATTCACAGAGATCAACCTTACACATTGTGCACCCACTAGATAAACTCCCTCCTAAATATGGATACAAGAGAGTCCCCAATTGATACTCACCACCTGAATACAATTAACACTAATTGCTATAAATCACGTGGGTACAATTAACAATAAGGACTGTCACAGGTTTCAACCCCCGATCTGTACTGAGCTGGTCTCGGCTAATAGAGGTGCCACAGTTAACATCGTGGCTCCTGGGCTGGGGAGAGGAGAAATCAGCCAGGGTTCGGTCTCTGATCTCGGTCCTGCTGGACGTGGGCACATTGGGTGAGGACTGGACAGGGCTCGGTTGCGATGAACCCCTATGATTGCATCTTCTGCCCGGTGAGTCGGTGAGGTACCGGCGGATGGTCAATATCCGTGGGACGGTTACACCGCTGACAATCGGCAACTTTGGACGGGATGGGTGGAGGAAAATGGCCGCAAGAAGCGGTTGGGTCTCTCTCCAGCGTTGGTGATGTTCCACCACTGTTTATCGTTTCTCTTTTTACTTCCAGGGTCACACCGGCCACAAGGGAGATAGTGGAGAACCCGGAAAACTCGGCGCTAAGGTAAATCACCGGCTGTTTAAATCGGAGAGAGCTACGATCTCGTGGGGGTGGGGGATGAGGAATCGGAAGACGATTGTCACGCTGGATGTTTACCGTGTTTTTTTTACTTTTAGCGCGGAGTGTTTGTTCCTTGTGATTTTCACATGTCCTAACGAGTAATTGTTTGGAATTTCAGGGCGATCCTGGACATCCGGGTGTGTCAGGCATCCCCGGGGCTGTCGGATTACAGGTAGGAGCAGCTCAGGATGGAGGGGGGAGCATTTATTATATCGTTTACAACCCAACCAAACTCGAAATGGTGAAAAGATAGGAACAGCGAAGGTCCAAAGAGATTTAGGGGTCCACGTGCACAGATCAATAAAATCGCCAGTGGTCAGGTACAAAAAATAATCAGAAAGGCTAATAGAATGTTAGCCTTTATAACTAGAGGGCTAGAATATAAAGGGGAGGAAGCTTTGCTACAGCGATGCAAAGCCCTGGTTAGACCACATCTGGAATACAGTTCTGGCCACCGTATCTTAGAAAGGATATGTTGGCCTCAGCAGCGCAGATTCACCAGAATGTCACCAGGGCTCCAAGGATTAGATTATGAGGCGAGATTCCATAAACTAGACTTGTATTCACTGGAATATAGGGGATCAAGGGGTGATTTCATTGATCTTTTTAGGATTTTGAAAGGAATTGAAAGGTTAGATAGAGAGAAACTTTCTCCGCTGGTGGGGGGAGCCTAGGACAAGGGGACATAACCTTAAAATCAGAGCCAGGCCATTCAGGGGAGAAGTTAAGAAACATTTTTGCATGCAAAGGGTGATAGAAATGTGGAACTCTCTCCCACAAAAAGCAGTAGGTGCGAGCTCAATTAATAATTTTAAATCTGAGATCAATAGATTTTTGCTAGCCAAGGGTATTAAAGGATGTGGAGCCAAAGCGGGTGGATGGAGTTAGGATACAGATCAGCCATGATCTCATTGAATGGCGGAACAGGCTCAAGGGGCTGAATGGCCTCTTCCTGTTCCAATGTTCCTATGAATCTGCGCGGAGATGCTGCAGAGATACCGGAAATAAGGAACTGATTTTTCTCTCCGGCCCCCTCTGGGTGTCGGTCTGCTTGATTTTCCTGGCCCAGGCCATTTGCAAGGCCCCAGGTATCCTCCTGGCACAGGCCCGTCCACTGATAGGACCTTACGCTGTGATTGAGGGTGCAGAGGATAGAAACAGGAGCACAGCTGCAGGCTTGAGAGTTCCTGGTTTTGGGTCAGAAGATGCAGGCCTGATGATTGTGCTGGGGAGAAAATTATTTACCTGTCCGCTGCCTCCTTTTGATATTTGGGAGTGTTGCTCCTTGGAACTCCCCGGAGACCCTCTGGTCTGCAGAGGGAGCTGGAACAAGCACCATTGCCCCACGGACATACATGGAGGAAAATGAGGCAGGAGAGCCAGGGATTCTTCCTCCAGCCTCACCTGTATCCTAATGCTGGGTCGGTGCCTACAACAAAAACAACTTGCATTTATATAGCGCCTTAAACATAGTAAAATGTCCCCAAGGCGCTTCACAGGAGCATTATCAGACAAAATTTGACACCGAGCCACATAAAGAGATATATGTGGTGACCAAAAACTTGGTCAAAGAGGTGGGTTTTAAGGGGCATCTTAAAGGAGGAGAGAGAGGTGGAGAGGCGGAGAGGTTTAGGGAGGGTATTCCAGAGCTTAGGGCCTAGGCACGGCCACCATGGGTGGAACGAAGAAAATTGAGGCTGAGCAAGAGGCCAGAAATGGAAGAGTGCAGAAATCTTGGAGGATTGTAGGGCTGGAGGAGGTTACAGGGTTAGGGAGGGGCGAGGCCATGGAGGGATTTGAAAACAAGGATGAGAATTTTAAAATTGAGGCGTTGCTGGACCAGGAGCCAATGTAGGTCAGCGAGCTGCAGGCATATGCCCAGTAATGCCCATATTGGGAAAGCCCAGAGCAATATCTTGGGGACAGAGACCTGTCCCCAAGATATTGCTCTGGGGACGTTCAGCTCCTCTTCCCCAAAAGGAAAGAAAGACTTGCATTTATATAGCGCCTTTCAAGCCCTCAGGACATCCCAACGCGCTTTACAGCCAATGAAGTACTTTTGAAGTGTAGTCGCTGTTGTAATGTAGGAAATGCAGCAGCCAATTTGCGCACAGCAAGATCCCACAAACAGCAATGTGATAATGACCAGATAATCTGTCTTAGTGATGTTGGTTGTGGGATAAATATTGGCCAGGTCACCAGGGAGAACTCTCCTGCTCTTCTTCAAAATAGCACCATGGATCTTTTAACATCCACCTGAGAGGGCAGACAGGGCTTTGGTTTAATGCCTCATCCGAAAGAATCTGACAGTGCAGCACTCCCTCAGTACTGCACTGGGAGTGTCAGCCTAGATTTTGTGCTCAAGTCTCTGGAGTGGGCCTTGAAGCCACAACCTTCTGACTCAGAGACGAGAGAGCTGCCCAATGAGCCATGGCTCACACCTGACAAAGTAAGTCGCTGTCCCAGCAGCATCGCCTGCGGTGCTGGCCCTCGGCATTTGGAATGTCCTGGTATTTGCTCTCCAGAGCAGTCTGGAGTGGGGCCCAAACCCACCCCTATTGACTCAGAGGCAGGAAAACTGCCCCTGAGACAGTGGTACTGCCACCAGTATGGTGCGGGCTAAAATGGGGCAAACCGGGAGAAAATAAGAGTTTTAAAGAATGAAAATATATAATCCTGAAAATGGTTCACATTTTTATTCTGTTAAAAACTCTCAGTCTGGGACACATCTCGGTGATGTTGCTAAAATGCTGGAATATTTCTGGTCGGATTCTGCTGAGTGAGTTTTATATCTGACTGTTCTATCTGCTCCGCAGGGTCCTCGAGGTTTGAGGGGCCTCCCTGGCAAGGCCGGTCTTTCTGGTGACAGAGTAAGTGAACGCCTGGACTCTTGTTTATCTCCATACTGGCGCCTCTCTTTAGGAAAGCTGCTAACTTCACCAGCACTGCGCCGTTCATACAACAACAACTTGCATTTATAGAGAGCCTCTAGCGTAGTAAAACGTCTCAAGGCGCTTCACAGGAGCGTAAATCAGACAAAAATTGACAAAGAGCCAAAGAAGGAGACATTAGGACAGGTGACCAAAGGCTTGGTCAAAGAGGCAGGTTTCAAGCAGCGTCTTAAAGGAGGAGAGCGAGGCGGAGAGGCTTAGGGAAGGGAATTCCAGAGTTTGGGGGCCCAGGCGGCTGAAGGCGGGGCCTGGGGCGACAAATACGAAGCGGATGTGATCGGAAGGACGTCGTGGTACAAACGAGCCGGGGCGAAAGCTCCAAGGCCGCTGAGTGTTGCCTGATTTGACGTTCATGCATCACGAGCGAATATAAAAGGCCAATGCCGACACTGGGGCTCTCTCGTTGCTGGCCTGTTGAAGGATGGTCTTTCCCCTTTATTTGTGCTAACTGTCCTGTTCTTTTGCAGGGTCCCACAGGATTCCGTGGACCAGTTGGTCCTCCGGGGCCCCCGGGGAAAGTTGTAAGTATTAAATCACTGGTTAAAAATACGATCCTAAACAAACGATGGACTGAATTCTGTAACTTCCGTCCAGCTTAAGAATTATATAGTTAAGGAATTTTGACAGATTGGAGTGCAGCAGAGTGGTGGACGTCTCTATGGTGTTGTCGTTGTAGGATCTCTGTCGGTGTTTTCCATGGTCTTCTAAGGCTGGTCTTTGCTACGCTTAGTGATACACAATGGGATTAAACACGGGGTCAGTGGATTAGATGTTGGCCAGATCTCTGATTCAAAGAATGAAGTGAGTGACATTTTGCGGGGGGGGATTGATCAAAATTTCCTGGTGTCTGATCCATCTGAATAGAAACATGTTTCAGATAAGGGACCCACACAGCTGTTCCCAATCCTCTGGACCTGCGTTCAGATCCAACAATTTGTGCTGATGTTTAGGAATGAAACTGCCAAGTGTGTGACAGCTTTGAGTGACTCTCCTGGTTTCCCTGCTGAAGCCCCAGGCACTCCATTGGATGAGTTTCATTCCAGCTGCACCCTGGGTCTAAGCGCAGTGTTGATAACGCATTCCTAAACTCACACAGGATCAGCTCTACACGCGGTGAGCTATTCACAGCGAGGAACTTGCTGAGCACGGACAGTCCAGTCTACCTGATATTTGATCTCATTGACATGTACGTACTGCTAAAGGCAGAAGGTCTGTGGGCCTCAACTGCCTCATCCAACATTGACCTCAAAGTACTGCCACTGACAGCCAGTGGCATCCTTAGACTGTCTACTAAATGGACTGATTACCACAGCTAGACCTCAGTTTGATCCCCTTACCTCCCAGAGGCCTGACCCAGTACCCACTGAGGACCGTTAACTCATCTGGAGTCATCTGTTCATTCTCCTCCCTTTTTTTGTTTCTCCGACCTTACTTCAATGCTTGCTCATCTTTTTGGTTTACAGTTCTGATGAACGATAAATCCCCAATGGTAACTTGTCCTTTCTTTTTCAATGCACCTGCCGTGTAATCACAGCATTTCCAGTTTTTATTTCGGACTTACCGCCGTTTTATTTGTCACGATAATCTCTTTATGCAACAGAACGTTGCTCTCCAATAAGCCGAGTACAGGTGGATGTGCTTCAAACAGCGAGCCTTTAGATCTGCTGAGTGCTTCCTTTAAATGCTTCAAATTAAAATCACAGTCATAAATACTCAAAGAGGAGTTGTTGGCTTTTTAAAGTTGGAGCCATTGTTTAGTGTGTCAAACCAAACTGTACAATGGGGTGAGATGTTTGCAGTGACAATCCTGGGAAAGGTTTTTTTTGTTGTTTATTGAACTGTTTGCTATCGATTACAGGGAGATAAAGGTCCAAAGGGACATTTTGGATTCCAAGGACCAAAGGGAGACCCAGTAAGTGACCGTCAGATATTTTTAAAGATGATTTCTGTTGTGATTCTTCTTCATTTTGTCACAATTGCTTGAACTCCATGTATAGCGGTTGTGTTTATTAGTAAAATAAAAGGGAATAAATAATACCAGAGACCGGTGTCTTGTTATAGGCAGTGAATGGGGAGGGAGAGAGGACGTGTATGCAGAACAAGGTGCTACAGGAAAATACAAATTCATGGCTCCGTATCTACAGATTTATAGAAGGGTGGATGTGAAGATAAATCTTGACGGTGATGTCAGGAAGCACTTCTTCACACAAAGGGGAGTGGAAATCTGGAACTCTCTCCCCCAAAAAAAGCTGCGGAGGCTGGGGGTCAATTGAAAATTTCAAAACTGAGATTAAAAGATTTTTGTTAGGCGAGGGGTATTAAGGGTTACGGAACCAAGGCGGGTGGATGGAGATAAGACCAGATCAGCCATGATCTGGTTGAATGGCATAACAGGCTCGAGGGGCCGAATGGCCTACTCCTGTTCCTACGTTCCTAACCTTTACCCTGGTTGAGGGGTGTCATTTCTGGGTTGTGAGTGGGCTGGAGAGTCGAGACTTCGTGCCCTGGAGTGGGCTTGTGGCCAAGTAATCAAGGCTACAGTTCTGCCATTGGGAGTCATACTCACCATCAAATGACATTAGCCTGTGACAGTCACATAGATGCTTATTGTTGGAGAGAGAGGTGTTTTTTTTAAGCCATAGCAGATCAAACAGCTGCCTGAACACGATCTTTCTCAAAAGTTGCAAGCAGAATAACTAAGGAAAAGTTTGCAGGGTTATGGGATAATTGGATACCTCTTTCAAAGAGCCGGCACAGGCTCGATGGGCCGAATGGCTGCCTCCTGTGCTGTATGTGAGGTTCTGTGATTCTATGAAGTAATTTTTAAAATATATATTGAGAAACCTAGGTGAAAGGCCAAGGCACAAAATGCAGAACAGCATTCAAAGAAAAGAGTCAGAGAGAAGATAAGGTCATTCAGGAAGCTGTCGGGAGATGACACCAATCTTGGGTTTTAAGAACCTGTAGATTGTCGGAAGACGGGGAGACTGAGGGAGGTGAGGAGGTCCACATTGTTGCACACAAGAGTAGCCTAAATGAAGGATTCTGACATAATTCTCCAATATAAATACAGCATTAGATTCCTCACCAATCAGTTCTCTGAAAGAGTTCTTAGCTAAGGAGTCTTGCCAGCTACTTAGTTTAGTAGCTGACAATAGGGATGTTACCTAGTTAGTTAATTTAGCTAGTTAGCCCTGGTTTGAAGTTGTTGGAATATCCTGAGAATTCAGCAAAGATTTGTTTCAGCGAAGGTGAGTTTTCTGAGGACTACGATACTTCTGTTTGGTTTCTAATTGTGATTTTAATCACTTCTGATTCTAAACCTGAGCCTGCGCCTGGTTTGATATCGACTCGTGCTCTTGTTACAGGGGAAGATCGGTCCCAGAGGCCTTCCTGGAGTTGCAGGCCACAAGGGCGAGCCAGTGAGTATTTCACACTGCAAATTTTTTTCAGAATGTTCACAGGGATTGAATTTACTGTAATAAATATACTCGATTAAATATACTCACTGCTGTCCATTTTAATTAGCCTCTGATTACAAGTGTACTCATGAGATAATATTGCCCCCTCCATTAATGACAACAGTCTAGTGGCAATGTTACATGTACCACCATGTGCCCTTTCAGTCTCAGAACTAAAGGGCATATGGTGGTACATGTAACATTACCCCAAGGCTATTCAATTGCTTAGGCCTTTATTCTTTGTGTTCCTTGATTTTAGGGTCTTTAAGGGCTCATTTATTTAAAATCAGATGGAATCTTCTTGAATTAAGTTGATGCTGAAAGGTTTAAAATTTTCTGAAATATTTCAGGGCATTCCAGGCCGTGATGGGCGGGATGGAAATCAAGGAATCAACGGTGAAAAGGTAATTAGACAATTTTCAGTGTTCATAAATTGAAATCTCCACTGTTAAATGCAAATTAGACGCAACAATGAAATTCAAAATACAACAAGAAAGTTGGAGATATTTTGTTGTTTTGTGAGTTGATTTTTTTTCTCTCGATCTGATGATGAAATGTGTTATTTATATTACAGGGAGATCCTGGACAACATGGGGTCCCCGGAGAGAAGGGTCCAGTTGGGCAGCCTGTGAGTATTCCCAGGGCAATATTCTGTTCCTCAAAACAAAGACAGCGTTAAACGATGGGCTGCAAAGCTGAAAGAGCAGTCAGAGCACACGGTTAATAGACGCAAGGAGGAGAGAGCAGTCAGAGCACACCATTAACAGAAGCTTAAAACAAGGCAACTCAGTAAAATATGCCCAAGTTGGCCTCTAGCCAAGCTGTTCCAGTACAGCTACAACACTGGCATCTACCCGACAATGTGGAAAATTGCCCAGGTATGTCCTGTCCACAAAAAGCGGGACAAATCCAATCCGGCCAATTACCGCCCCATCAGTCTACTCTCAATCATCAGCAAAGTGATGGAAGGTGTCGTCGACAGTGCTATCAAGCAGCACTTACCAATAACCTGCTCACCGATGCTCAGTTTGGGTTCCGCCAGGACCACTCGGCTCCAGACCTCATTACAGCCTTGGTCCAAACATGGACAAAAGAGCTGAATTCCAGAGGTGAGGTGAGAGTGACTGCCCTTGACATCAAGGCAGCATTTGACCGAGTGCGGCACCAAGGAGCCCCAGTAAAATTGAAGTCAATGGGAATGAGGGGGAAAACTCTCCAGTGGCTGGAGTCATACCTAGCACAAAGGAAGATGGTAGTGGTTGTTGGAGGCCAATCATCTCAGCCCCAAGACATTGCTGCAGGAGTTCTTCAGGGCAGTGTCCTAGGCCCAACCATCTTCAGCTGCTTCATCAATGACCTTCCCTCGATCATAAGGTCAGAAATGGGGATGTTCGCTGATGATTGCACAGTGTTCAGTTCCATTCGCAACCCCTCAAATAATGAAGCAGTCTGTGCCCGCATGCAGCAAGACCTGGACAACATCCAGGCTTGGGCTCATAAGTGGCAAGAGGGTACGGTAGCATAGTGGTTATGTTACTGGGCTAGTAATCCAGAGGCCTGGACTAAAATCCAGAGTCATGAGTTCAAATCCTGCCACGGCAGCTGGCGAATTTAAATTCAATTAATTAATTAAATTCAATTAATTAAATTCAATTAATTAAATAAAAATCTGGAATTAAAATACTAGTATCAGTAATGATGGCCATGAAACTACCGGATTGTCGTAAAAAACCATCTGGTTCACTAATGCCCTGCCGTCCTTACCCGGTCTGGCTATATGTGACTCCAGACCCACAGCAATGTGGTTGATTCTTAATTGCCCTCTGAAATGGCCTAGCAAGCCACTCAGTTGCAAAATCTCGCTACGAAAAGTCATAATAAGAATAAAACCGGACGGACCACTAGGCACCGGACACGACAACGGCAAAACACCAAGCCCAGTCGACCCTGCAAGGTCCTCCTTACTAACATCTGGGGACTTGTGCCAAAATTGGGAGAGCTGTCCCACAGACTAGTCAAGCAACAGCCTGACATAGCCATACTCACAGAATCATATCTCTCAGCCAACGTCCCAGACTCTTCCATCACCATCCCTGGTTATGTCCTGTCCCACCGGCAGGACAGACCAACCAGAGGTGGTGGTACAGTGATATACAGTCAGGAGGGAGTGGCCCTGGGAGTCCTCAACATTGACTCTGGACCCCATGAAATCTCATGGCATGGGCAAGGAAACCTCCTGCTGATTACCACCTACCGTCCTCCCTCAGCTGATGAATCAGTCCTCCTCCATGTTGAACACCACTTGGAGGAAGCACTGAGGGTAGCAAGGGCACAAAATGTACTCTGGGTGGGGGACTTCAATGTCCATCACCAAGAGTGGCTCGGTAGCACCACTACTGACCGAGCTGGCCGAGTCCTGAAGGACATAGCTGCTAGACTGGGCCTGCGGCAGGTGGTGAGCGAACCAACACGAGGGAAAAACTTACTTGACCTCATCCTCACCAATCTACCTGTCGCAAATGCATCTGTCCATGACAGTATTGGTAGGAGTGACCACCGCACAGTCCTCGTGGAGATGAAATCCCGTCTTCGCACTGAGGACACCATCCAACGTGTTGTGTGGCACTACCACTGTGCTAATATGGGATAGATTCAGAACAGATCGAGCAGCTCAAAACTGGGCATCCATGAGGCGCTGTGGGCCATCAGCAGCAGCAGAATTGTATTCCAGCACAATCTGTAACCTCATGGCCCGGCATATTCCTCACTCTACCATTACCAACAAGCCAGGGGATCAACCCTGGTTCAATGAGGAGTGTAGAAGAGCATGCCAGGAGCAGCACCAGGCATACCTAAAAATAAGGTGCCAACCTGGTGAAGCTACAACTCAGGACTACATGCATGCTAAACAGCGGAAGCAACATGCTATAGACAGAGCTAAGCGATTCCACAACCAACGGATCAGATCAAAGCTCTGCAGTCCTGCCACATCCAGTCGTGAATGGTGGTGGACAATTGAACAACTAACGGGAGGAGGAGGCTCTGCAAACATCCCTATCCTCAATGATGGCAGAGTCCAGCACGTGAGTGCAAAAGACAAGGCTGAAGCGTTTGCAACCATCTTCAGCCAGAAGTGCCGAGTGGATAATCCATCTCAGCCTCCTCCCGATATCCCCACCATCACGGAAGCCAGTCTTCGGCCAATTCGATTCACTCCACGTGATATCAAGAAACGGCTGAGTGCACTGGATACAGCAAAGGCTATGGGCCCCGACAACATCCCAGCTTTGGTGCTGAAGCCTTGTGCTCCAGAACTAGCTGCGCCTCTCGCCAAGCTGTTCCAGTACAGCTACAACACTGGCATCCACCCGACAATGTGGAAAATTGCCCAGGTATGTCCTGTCCACAAAAAGCAGGACAAATCCAATCCGGCCAATTACCGCCCCATCAGTCTACTCTCAATCATCAGCAAAGTGATGGAAGGTGTCGTCGACAGTGCTATCAAGCGGCACTTACTCACCAATAACCTGCTCACCGATGCTCAGTTTGGGTTCCGCCAGGACCACTCGGCTCCAGACCTCATTACAGCCTTGGTCCAAACATGGACAAAAGAGCTGAATTCCAGAGGTGAGGTGAGAGTGACTGCCCTTGACATCAAGGCAGCATTTGACCGAGTGCGGCACCAAGGAGCCCTAGTAAAATTGAAGTCAATGGGAATCAGGAAGAAAACTCTCCAGTGGCTGGAGTCATACCTAGCACAAAGGAAGATGGTAGTGGTTGTTGGAGGCCAATCATCTCAGCCCCAGGGCATTGCTGCAGGAGTTCCTCAGGGCAGTGTCCTTGGCCCAACCATCTTCAGCTGCTTCATCAATGACCTTCCCTCCATCATAAGGTCAGAAATGGGGATGTTCGCTGATGACTGCACAGTGTTCAGTTCCATTCGCAACCCCTCAGATAATGAAGCAGTCCGAGCCTGCATGCAGCAAGACCTGGACAACATCCAGGCTTGGGCTCATAAGTGGCAAGTAACATTCGCGCCAGATAAGTGCCAGGCAATGACCATCTCCAACAAGAGAGAGTCTAACCACCTCCCCTTGACATTCAACGGCATTACCATCGCCGAATCCCCCACCATCAACATCCTGGGGGTCACCATTGACCAGAAACTTAACTGGACCAGCCATATAAATACCGTGGCTACGAGAGCAGGTCAGAGGCTGGGTATTCTGCGGCGAGTGACTCACCTCCTGACTCCCCAAAGCCTTTCCACCATCTACAAGGCACAAGTCAGGAGTGTGATGGAATACTCTCCACTTGCCTGGATGAGTGCAGCTCCAACAACACTCAAGAAGCTCGACACCATCCAAGATAAAGCAGCCCGCTTGATTGGCACCCCATCCACCACCCTAAACATTCACTCCCTTCACCACCGGCGCACTATGGCTGCAGTGTGCACCATCCACAGGATGCACTGCAGCAACTCGCCAAGGCTTCTTCGACAGCACCTCCCAAACCCGCGACCTCTACCACCTAGAAGGACAAGGGCAGCAGGCGCATGGGAACAACACCACCTGCACGTTCCCCTCCAAGTCACACACCATCCCGACTTGGAAATATATCGCCGTTCCTTCATTGTCGCTGGGTCAAAATCCTGGAACTCCCTTCCTAACAGCACTGTGGGAGAACCGTCACCACACGGACTGCAGCGGTTCAAGAAGGCGGCTCACCACCACCTTCTCAAGGGCAATTAGGGATGGGCAATAAATGCCGGCCTCGCCAGCGACGCCCACATCCAATGAACGAATAAAAAAAATTTTTTTCCTGTAATTCCCCCCACCGGGATTCCCACTGGCCACTCCTTCTCTGCCCATCTCGTGCCAATGGCAGCAGCGGTGCCCAGTGAATTTCCCTCTCTTTCACCCCCACTTAATGTCACTTCCAAGGCCACCATTTGGAAAATGGCCATGTCCCTCCGTGGGAGCCTTGTTGCCATGCTCGGGCCCTTTAAGGTCCCCTTTGCCCCCTCTGCTGGTGTTGTGACAGTTTTGGGGTTTGGGCGGATTTGACGGGGTTCCTGCCCCATCAGAACTCCGCCCTGAAGAGGAGAAACCCCCCCTCTCGATCTCAGTCAGAAATCACACGGTCAAAACATTTCTGATTATCTGCAGATTTTTACTTGATGTTGATCTTAAACATCAATCGTTTGCTTATTAATCGACAGAGTAGAACCTGAGATTGAACACGTCATCAACAAGTTTTGATCGGGAATGGGTCAAAAACTGATTGGCCATCAAACTCCAGGACTGTCAAGAATTGATCAATATCTGATCAGCAGTTAACTCGAGTCAGGAATCGATTAGACTCTGGGTTAGACAAGGATCAATGCTTCAGTGCAGGACAGTGAATCATTTGTCAATACTGAGAAAGTGATTGATTGTGATAGCAAAGCACAGGGTGTTTGTGATCTTAAAGCATCTCTGAGTGGAGTGGGCCTGGCTCGGCAAAATAAAACTAGCAGAAGTCCACAATTCACAAGCAGTCCCACAGCTCCTGAAGCAGGCTCCTCCTTAATAGAATAATATAAACCAGTGAAATTAGCTTTGTGTTTAATATTGAGCGGCATAAATGTGAAGGTGCATCAGAGGGTGAGAGAGTCCGGAACCAGAAATGGCCATTCGTGCCATCGAAACTGTTGCCTCCATAGACTTATGTACAATCCACTGGTTCCCCTCCACCTCACTCAAATCCCCTGAGGGGACTCCAACCACAGAGAAACCTCCAAGACAAAGCTCTGAGAACCTTGAACTCGACCCTCAAAGATAATTGAGTGAACTTGTTAAGGGCGATGGAACCTTCTTAAGGACTTTTCAGTGTCTACTTGCATCCACTAGTCCGATCGAACATTCTCAGGTCCTAGTACGACATGAGATAGAGGCGTAAAAGAGCTGGTCTGACTTTGCAGTCACCTCAAACTCGGAAAAACATCCCCTCCTGGAACAACATGGCAGTCCCATCCAAAACCTTTCCCCGAGTGGGACTGTTGAGTTCGGACCTTATGGTGCTGCAGGTCCCAAGAGAAATGAATCAATAATCTTGGGTTAAAGTGTGTAACAATAAGGCCACCAGGGGCCCATCAACACCTGTGGAATTAAGTAGAAAGTGATCAAGCGATACAAATCGGAATAATGTTTGGATTGTTTAACTTTTAATGAAGAACTATCTGACGACATTGAGCATAAGGTCGGGGCTGTTTGGTGTTCAGGGTCTCTGCATTTTTACATTGAACTCGTTGGTACAGACTGTAGTCAGAATGTAGTTGACTGCTGGTGAATATATTCAATTTAATAAACTGCTTTTTTTCACCCCATTTCCATTTTAGGGATTACCTGGAAAGCCGGGAATTAAAGGAGCCGGTGGTGAACAGGTAAACAGTCCCATGCAGCACCGTCTCCCGCCCCATGCAGCACCGTCTCCCGCCCCATGCAGCACCGTCTCCCGCCCCATGCAGCACCGTCTCCCGTCCCATGCAGCACCGTCTCCCGCCCCACGCAGCGCCGTCTCCCGCCCCATGCAGCACCGTCTCCCGTCCCATGCAGCACCGTCTCCCGTCCCATGCAGCACCGTCTCCCGCCCCATGCAGCACCGTCTCCCGCCCCATGCAGCACCGTCTCCCGCCCCATGCAGCACCGTCTCCCGTCCCACGCAGCACCGTCTCCCGTCCCATGCAGCGCCGTCTCCCGTCCCATGCAGCACCGTCTCCCGCCCCATGCAGCACCGTCTCCCGCCCCATGCAGCATCGTCTCCCGCCCCACGCAGCACCGTCTCCCGTCCCATGCAGCACCGTCTCCCGTCCCACGCAGCACCGTCTCCCGTCCCATGCAGCGCGGTCTCCCGTCCCATGCAGCGCGGTCTCCCGCCCCATGCAGCATCGTCTCCCGTCCCATGCAGCACCGTCTCCCGCCCCATGCAGCACCGTCTCCCGTCCCATGCAGCGCGGTCTCCCGTCCCATGCAGCGCGGTCTCCCGTCCCATGCAGCGCGGTCTCCCGCCCCATGCAGCGCAGTCTCCCGTCCCATGCAGCACCGTCTCCCGCCCCACGCAGCACCGTCTCCCGCCCCATGCAGCGCGGTCTCCCGCCCCATGCAGCATCGTCTCCCGCCCCATGCAGCGCGGTCTCCCGCCCCATGCAGCATCGTCTCCCGTCCCATGCAGCGCGGTCTCCCGCCCCATGCAGCATCGTCTCCCGTCCCATGCAGCGCAGTCTCCCGCCCCATGCAGCATCGTCTCCCGCCCCATGCAGCGCAGTCTCCCGCCCCATGCAGCATCGTCTCCCGCCCCATGCAGCATCGTCTCCCGTCCCATGCAGCGCGGTCTCCCGTCCCATGCAGCGCGGTCTCCCGCCCCATGCAGCATCGTCTCCCGTCCCATGCAGCGCAGTCTCCCGCCCCATGCAGCATCGTCTCCCGCCCCATGCAGCGCAGTCTCCCGCCCCATGCAGCATCGTCTCCCGCCCCATGCAGCATCGTCTCCCGTCCCATGCAGCGCAGTCTCCCGCCCCATGCAGCATCGTCTCCCGTCCCATGCAGCGCAGTCTCCCGCCCCATGCAGCATCGTCTCCCGCCCCATGCAGCGCAGTCTCCCGCCCCATGCAGCATCGTCTCCCGCCCCATGCAGCATCGTCTCCCGTCCCATGCAGCGCGGTCTCCCGTCCCATGCAGCGCGGTCTCCCGTCCCATGCAGCGCAGTCTCCCGCCCCATGCAGCACCGTCTCCCGTCCCATGCAGCACCGTCTCCGGCCCCATGCAGCGCGGTCTCCCGTCCCATGCAGCGCAGTCTCCCGCCCCATGCAGCATCGTCTCCCGCCCCATGCAGCGCAGTCTCCCGCCCCATGCAGCATCGTCTCCCGCCCCACGCAGCGCAGTCTCCCGTCCCACGCAGCATCGTCTCCCGTCCCACGCAGCGCGGTCTCCCGCCCCATGCAGCATCGTCTCCCGCCCCATGCAGCACCGTCTCCCGCCCCACGCAGCACCGTCTCCCATCCCACGCAGCACCGTCTCCCGTCCCACGCAGCGCGGTCTCCCGCCCCACGCAGAGCGGTCTCCCGCCCCACGCAGCGCAGTCTCCCGTTCCATTCAGCGCTGTCTCCCGCCCCACGCAGCACCGTCTCCCGCCCCACGCAGCATCGTCTCCCGCCCCACGCAGCTCCGTCTCCCGTCCCACGCAGCACCGTCTCCCGCCCCACGCAGCTCCGTCTCCCGTCCCACGCAGCATCGTCTCCCGTCCCACGCAGCGCGGTCTCCCGCCCCACGCAGCGCGGTCTCCCGCCCCACGCAGCGCGGTCTCCCGCCCCACGCAGCGCGGTCTCCCGCCCCACGCAGAGCGGTCTCCCGCCCCACGCAGCGCAGTCTCCCGTTCCACTCAGCGCGGTCTCCCGCCCCACGCAGCGCGGTCTCCCGCCCCACGCAGCGCGGTCTCCCGCCCCACGCAGCGCGGTCTCCCGCCCCACGCAGCGCGGTCTCCCGCCCCACGCAGCGCGGTCTCCCGTCCCTGGTAGAGCAGTCAGCAGTCCCATGTAATTCACGCTACATAATGCGCCAGTCACTAAACAATATGCACAAGATAAGATGTGGGGGTAAATTGTCGACTTGGGCATTGAACTGGGACTGTGGATCAGTCGCATGTCATGAAACATGCATGAAACCCCCCGATTTTCATTTCCAAATGAAAATAAAACATCGAACGGTCGACCGTTCTGCCTCGGCCGTTTTACACCAGGGCGGCTAGTTAAAATCTAACGCATGATGTGCAATGTGTTACACATTGTACAGTATATGATAGCATATACCCGAATGTATTGAACATGGTGGAATGTCACTCATTCTGTTGGACACTACACTGTATGTCATACTCCCTATGGTATTAGTTATGCCATTTTACATAGAATTTACAGAACAGAAACAGGCCATTCGGCTCAACTGGTCTATGCCGGTGTTTATGCTCCACATGAGCCTCCTCCCGCCCTACTTCATCTCACCCTATCAGCACATCCTTCTATTCCTTTCCCCCTCATGTGTTTATCCAGCTTCCCCCTTAAATACAGCTATGTTATTCGCCTCGACTACTCCTTGTGGGAGCGAGTTCCACATTCTCACCACTCTCTGGGTAAAGAAGTTTCTTCTGAATTCCTTATTGGATTTATTAGTGACTATCTTATATTTATGACCCCTGGTTTTGGTCTCCCCCACAAGTGAAATCTCTACGTCTACCCTATCAAACCCCTTCATAATCTTAAAGATCTCTATCAGGTCACCCCTCAGCCTTCTCTTTTTTAGGGAAAGGAGCCCCAGCCTGTTCAGTCTTCCCTGATAGTTGGATCTTAAGATGAAATCGGGAAATTATGGAAGTGTGCAGTACGTGACTCGCTATCCGAGGGAGAAACTAGGCTGAATGTTTTTGGGTGGAATCCTGAGTGTATCTGGGTTTGTGTTGGGCATTCATCCGGTTTTGTTATTTTCCTTTCATCGCAGGGAAGCCAAGGAGTAATGGGAGGACCAGGACCCCGGGGGCCACCGGGCAGTGCGGTACGTCCATCCAATCTCTGCCTTCATTTGCTGCAACTTTTGTGAGACTTCAGCCGTCAGACCTCAGAAGCAGATGATTTTGTTAATGATTCCCCCATAACACAACAGTGGCAGTGAACATCGCACTATTGCAAGACTGACTAAAACAATCTGGATTTGTTCATTAAACCGATTACAACCGGGCAACTACTGGGAGTATGTCCATACTGGGTCACTGCTGTGTATACCTGTTCTGGGTACACTGCCGGGTATACCTGTACTGGGTACACTGCCGGGTATACCTGTACTGGGTACACTGCCGGGTATACCTGTACTGGGTACACTGCTGGGTATACCTGTACTGGGTACACTGCTGGGTATACCTGTACTGGGTACACTGCTGGGTATACCTGTACTGGGTACACTGCTGGGTATACCTGTACTGGGTACACTGCTGGGTATACCTGTACTGGGTACACTGCTGGGTATACCTGTACTGGGTACACTGCTGGGTATACCTGTACTGGGTCACTACTGAGTATACCTGTACTGGGTACACTGCTGGGTTTACCTGTACTGGGTACACTGCTGGGTTTACCTGTACTGGGTACACTGCTGGGTATACCTGTACTGGGTCACTACTGGGTATACCTGTACTGGGTACACTGCTGGGTATACCTGTACTGGGTACACTGCCGGGTATACCTGTTCTGGGTACACTGCCAGGTATACCTGTACTGGGTACACTGCTGGGTATACCTGTACTGGGTCACTACTGGGTATATCTGTACTGGGTACACTGCCAGATATACCTGTACTGGGTCACTGCCAGGTATACCTGTACTGGGTACACTGCCAGGTGTACCTGTATTGGGTCACTGCTGGGTATACCTGTACTGGGTACACTGCCGGATATACCTGTACTGGGTACACTGCCGGATATACCTGTACTGGGTCACTGCCGGATATACCTGTACTGGGTACACTGCCAGATAGACCTGTACTGGGTCACTGCCAGGTATACCTGTACTGGGTACACTGCCAGGTATACCTGTACTGGGTACACTGCCAAGTATACCTGTACTGGGTCACTGCCGGGTATACCTGTACTAGGTCAATGTCGGGTACACCTGTACTGGGTTCATTGCCAGGTACACCTGTACTGGGTTCACTGCTAGGTACGATCATACTGGGTCCCTGCTGGCTATGACTGTAATCTTTGTCACTGTGTTAAATGTTCGGGTGCTATTCTAATGTATGATATTCCCTTCACAGGGCGATATGGGAGACTCTGGAGAGATGGGAGAGCGTGGACCAAGAGGAGTTGATGTAAGTGACAGTACAGTAGAAAATTTCACGGCTAGAAAAGACTATCCGTTGATCTTGCCCCCGCCCTCTGCCCCCTACCCTCTGCCCCCTACCCTCGCAGTTGTGACCAATGGTGTCTTTCTCACAGGATACTTGTCCATTTGACCTTGAAGATATCCAGAAGCTTCTTTTCCTAACCTTTGCCACCAGGGTACACTTGCTCTCCGCCCCCTTTTTCGCACCCGGGTTTCTGAGAGTGCCCCCAAGGGATAGAGCTGGGCCTGTCCCCACAGTAGGACGTAAGCCCAGTTACCAGTGATAATGAGGTGGCAAGGGCTGTTCTTCACATCCCACTATAATTTCCTGTCATAGCGTCTCGACGCTGTGGTGGCCCGAGAAGCTGGTGATGGGTGTGGTGCCAGGGTCCCCCTCAGATCGGAGGGTTAGAGAGAGAGAGAGTGTGGCAGCAAGTTAAAGACCCCCGACAGCAGGCTCAAAACTTTTTATTCCAGTGACTCACCAGATCTTTGGAGAAGAGTAGCCGGGAGGCCCTGAGGCCGGAGTCCAGGCCTTTCCCTCGAGCCTTCTCCCTAACACCCTGAAATTGTTTTGAAGGACCACCGGACTCTGCCCCCCTTTGTCGTTGGTTCCCCAATGTGGACCATGACGGGTTTATCTCCCCACCCCTTTAATCGAGCACCTGCCCACGAGCTGAGATTCATCACCCTCGCACCTGGGAGGCCACTTTACTGACCGGTTCACATGGTCACATCTCCACATCTTCCTATCTACAGAGCCAAGGATCAAACTCCTGCGGCCACCAGCGTTCTACTCTTCCTCCAGCACCCCTCTGCCCCGGGAGCTACTGAAATACCTTTGGTGCTGTGGGGATTTGTAGCCACCTGCCCAGCTCCTGTTCACAGATATGAATTGTTTGGGCTCCGTTCTGTTGAAGTGTTTGCTCCAGCTCCTCCCCCTGCCTCTGACCACACTCTGCAATGGTTGCTTCCCCTGCCTGTAGAATCATAGAGAATCATACAGCACAGAAGGATGGCCATTCAGCCCATCTTGCCTGTGCTGACTCTTTGCAAGAGCTATCTAATTAGTTCCACTCCCCCTGCTCTTTCCCCATAGCCCTGCAAATTTTTCCCCTTCAAGTATTTATCCAATTCCCTTTTGAAAGTTATTATTGAATCTGCTTCCACCGCCCTTTCAGGCAGCGCATTCCAGATCAGAACAACTCGCTGTGTAAAAAAATTTCTCCTCATCTCCCCTCTGGTTCTTTTGCCAATTACCTTAAATCTGTGTCCTCTGGTTACCGACCCTCCCGCCACTGGAAACAATTTCTCCTTACTTACTCTATCAAAATCCAATATAATGTTGAGCACAAAATTAGCCTGTGAGCTTGTTTTGCAGGCGCTCTTGCTCTCTACCTGTTTATCTCTTGCAGGTGAGGCTCACATGGTGTTATAGCTCTGAACACAACCAATTACCACCCCCCTCCCAACTGCACCCCAAGAACTGTGATTTGTAACGAGTGCTGCAATTAGGTTGCATTTGGGCTATGTGTAACATCCTACAAAACAGACTGGATGCCACACGTCCTGCAAGAGATGCCTTGCAATCCTTTAGAGTTTGGGGGTAATTTTAACCTAACCTGCCCGGTGGGAATCTAACAGGATTGGATCGAGTGCCCGTTTTACACTCCGCCCGATTTTACTTTCTGCTGTGGAAACTCCCGACTACAGAAAGTCAGGTGTCCACTTGGAGTCGTTGAAACTAAAAGAGCATTAGAGAAAAGATGAAGAACTGAAATATAAGACAGACAGCGGGAGTACAAACACTGTGTGGGTTAGGAATGGTGATCGAGCCTCTGAGGCATTTGCTATTGAGTGTTGTTACTGTATGTGAGTGTTTGTGTGTGTGTGTGATGTCACACTCATTTTACCTGTTTTGATTGTATTAGTGCAGAAATGATCTGCGTCCATGTTTTGATCCAGCGTGATATCAGAAAGGATTTAAAAAAGAAAGACCTCAAGACGTCCCAAAGTGCTTCACAGCCAATGAAGTACTTTTGAAGTGTAGTCACTAATGTAGGAAATGGGGCAGCCAATTTTACCCTCTTTCTTTCTCTATCCCTTCTATCTCTCACTTCCCTCCATTTCTTTCTCCCCTCATCCCTTCTCTCTATCCCCCTCCCTAACTTTGTCCCACTCTCCTCCCCACCTCGCTCACTCTCATCCTATTCTCCCTCTCTTCTCTCTTTCTCCGCTCTCCCTTTCTCTTTCCTTTTGCCCCCACCCTAACTTTTCCACCACCTCTTTCTTCCCTCCATTTCCCCTTCTCTCATTCTCCCTCTCTGTCCCTTCCCCTAAGTCCCTCTCTCCTGCTTTCTCCTCCTGTTTGCTTGTCCACACCTCTTTCCTCCATTCCCCCTTTCTCAACCTCCCCACCATCTCTCCCTCGTACTGACCGCTGTTGCCTCTCTCCCACTCCTCTCTTTCTCTTCTCTCTCTTCTTAACTCACTCGCACTGTCACCTCTCTTCCTGCCTCTCTCCCATCCTTTTTCCTCTCCATCCCTAATTCCCTCCCTCCTCTCTTTCTCTTTCTTTTCTCTCCCCTTGCTTCTTTCTCCCTCTTTTTCCTTCCTCTCTCCTCTCTCCCTCTGTTTCTCCAGTCTTTGTACTCTCACCCCTTTCCATCCTGTCTTTCACTCCCTCCTTCTCTCCCCTTTCTTTCCCTCCCTCTCTTTTTTCCTCCCTCCCCTCTCTCTCTAGTGGGATAAACCCTGGGACTGCTATCCCAGCCTACACTGCTGTAGTGAATGGACTCCACAGAAAAAATTGGCGCCATTGTAATCAATGACCCGTCACTCGCACCTGAAATAAATTTTACTGCAGACATTTCACTACTTTTTGAAGGAGGAGTTTTAGTTAATCTGAGCTGTTAGAATGGCTAACCCTTCTGTCCAGTTCGCTCATGCTCTCAAAGGCTCATTGTTTGCCTGTGTATACAAGACTCAGAGCTGCTCTGTAATAGCTGGGGGGTTTGATATTTGAACAGTTCCTAGTGTGGGGGTTGGTTTGCTGCCAGAATGCAAGGATCCCAGTGAGCACTGAATGACACAGACTCCATTCAGTACCTGGGATCCTGCCGGAAAGTAATGAAAAGCAGCTTGAGAGGTGGAGCAGATGAAAGTTCCTTGTGGAATCAGCAGTGCTGGAACGAATGTCAGAGACCCAGTCACAATTCATTGAAACTAGAGGACTGATGTTCATGACAGGCTCGGCCAAAAGTACAGGAGCGCCCTTCACATCTGGAGCGCCCTTCACATCTGGAGCGCCCTTCACATCTGGAGCGCCCTTCACATCTGGAGCGCACTTCACGCCAGGAGCGCACTTCACGCCAGGAGTGCACTTCACATCTGGAGTGCATTTCACATCTGGAGCGCACTTTATATCTGGAGCGTACGAACCCCACAAGAATTGGTGAGACCCGCTCAGTTGAATAATAATCCATCACAGAATGGGCCATCTCCTGCGAGCGTGTAGACCGCTGATGCGGGATATCCTCCTCAGCAGCAGGTTTTAAAGAGCCGCTGCCTTGCCTTAAAGGGGCAGGCGCAATTTCAGACGAGGACATTGGCGGCAGGAGAAATTCCGCGGACTCATTGAAACTGATGGCTGGAGATAGCCATGGAGAGAGAGAGAGAGATTGAAAGGACTGCCCCCTTCCCCTTGGAGAGAGAGTCCTGGAGGTGACACTGAGGGAGGTGTAGCCAAGGAGAGTTGTCATCTTTGGCTCGGAGAGGAAGTCTACCTGACAAGATGTGAACATTACTTTACAGCTGAGGCCGTCATTGGGGCAGATGAGGAGACAGTTTAGCCGCGTTGAGGCAGTTTTCCAAGGTTGATGTACCCTGAATGTAGATACTTGAAGTGCGGTGTCATGGAGTGACTGGAACGTGCACACTCGCCTCAGCCAACTTGACTTTGGGCTAATGATCATCACGTGGAAACTATTTAGCCTTCTTCACCCAACCACATAGCCGCCCATTTTCATGCAATAGTACACCCCCAGACCTGCCCAAGCACAGGGATCTTTGCCGCTGGTATGTTCGACCTTCATCCTTATGGAGGGGCGGGCCTCATATTTTCTTGCAGCTGCGATTTGTGGATTTCGGAGTGGAGCCATGAGTCACAGTTCAAGAAGGTCCCCCTGTTCATGGGCTCCATGGCCTCACCCCTCCCTATCTCTGTAACCTCCTCCAGCCTAAAAGCCCTCCGAGATCTCTGCGCTCCTCCAGTTCTGGCCTCTTGCTCATCCCCGATTTCCTTCGCCCCACCATTGGCGGCCGTGCCTTCAGCTGCCTAGGATCTAAGCTCTGGAATTCCCTCCTTAAACCTCTCCACCTCTCTCTCTCCACCTCTCTCTCCTCCTTTAAGATGTTCCTTAAAACCCTACTTCCGTGATCTGTCCTAAAATCTCCTTATGTGGCCCGGTGTCAAATTTTGTCTGGTTACGCTCCTGTGAAGCGCCTTGGGACGTTTTACTACATTAAAGGCGCTATATAAATGCAAGTTGTTGTTGTTACTGCGATGGTTCGCCCAGTGCAGTGAGGTAGCAATCTATCACATCAGTGACTCGTGGTAAAAGTAACGTGTACTTTACTGATACTGAAGGAAATGGGCCTCGCGCATATACCGGGGCCGAAAGTCCATGGCTTTTCAGGCACAATCCCGCCATAACCCTGATTGGAGTGGGACAGAAGCGACACAGGTTAGGTTTCGCTGGGTCCAAGCCTGACGGGGGGAGTTTCCCAGGTGCCCCCCCCCCCACTCCCCAAACAAGGGCATCGACCTAATTAAAATGGAAAATACCACCCAATTATATTTTTCTTTCTGTGCCTTTACATCGGGTCCTCAAGCAGCTTCCCTTTGACAGGTGGGGTGGGAGATACTGTTAGGCAGTAGAAGAAAGTAAGAAATATTGTATTATATTCCAATCATTCCCTCCATAGTGACACTGGTAACAACATGTGACTGGTGTCCAGTGTTACCAAGAAGCGGTAGTATTTCCCTCTTTAACTATGGTGCTTTATCGGTGTTAGTGGGCTGGGGATCCACTACTCTGATTCCCCGCACATCCGGGACTTCCCATTGCGAGTCATGGCAGACATTGATTGCGATCACCAAATATGGGCGGCCATATTCAAAGTAGGCGGTAACGACAGAGTGACGTCACACATTTCCCAACATTCCCTCCATAGCGACACTGGTATCAGCAACATGTGACTGGTGCCCAGCAAGTGCCTTTAAATTTTAAATCCTTCCCATCAAGGAGGAACATAGGAATTGCTAGACGAGAAAAGACCAGGGTCCATCCAACACCGATAAAGCACCATAGTTATCGAGGTAAATACCTCCGCCTCTTAGTTCTCCAGCACTTTCTGATTTTATTTGATTCCCAGCATCCGCAGTTTTTTTGCTTTTGGCCAAGGTCCATCTACTTCACCTTCTACCATCCTGGTAGTCGGATGATGCAACGATAATGGAGATATTGATTAATCATAGCAATCAATCTCTATCAATTAGTCTACAACAGACCCAGATGGTGGAGAGCTTTGGGAACCATAAGTCCAAAGTCACCTGTTCCTCCCAAGTCTGTTACACTCACCACATATCATGTTTCAAATTATTCGGATATTGTATCTCAAATGAGGATTGATTCCACCCACAGTTGTTACATTTTAGGCATAAAATCCCCCTTCCATCTGCTACAGGCACCCAACATCTGCTGGAATTTATTTCACCTCTTGCTCGGCCAACCTCTCTCCTAAATCCTCTCCCCCTCACCCCGTCTCTCTCCTAGATCTTTTCCCTCTCACCCCGTCTCTCTCCTAGATCTTTTCCCTCTCACCCCGTCTCTCTCCTAGATCTTTTCCCTCTCACCCCGTCTCTCTCCTAAACCTTTTCCTTCTCACCCCGTCTCTCTCCTAAACCTTTTCCCTCTCACCCCGTCTCTCTCCTAAATTCTCTCCCTCTCGGTCTGTCTTTCTCCTATGTGGAGCGATTTATGATGGTTTTATTACATTAAACGTGCTAGGCAGACGCAAGTTGTTATTTATTAAACTCTACCAGAATCCCTCGAATAGGCATTTTATTTAGAAGACACACAATATAGTCATTATTAAAACATTATACCCTTGAAATTATGCTGTGCAAATAGTTGCATGAGACTGCTTAAAGCATTCCTGAAGTTCCCTTGTTTACTTTTTTGAGGGAGATTTTAACCTGTGTGTACTTGTATGTACAATTTTTGTGTGCGTGTTTGTTGGTATATTAGCTGCATCTGTATGTGCATTTCTGTCTTTGTTGCCTGTATCTCTTCCTCACAGGATTACTGTATGGGTTTGTATGTATACCTGTGCGTATACCTGTACGTATTCCTTTGCGTATACCTGCAGGTATACTTATGTGTATTCCTGTGTGTATACCTGGGGGTATACACGTGCATATTCCTGTGTGTATCCCTACGCGTATACCTGCGGGTGTACCTGTGCTTATACCTACGCATATACCTGTATGTATTCCTTTGCATATACCTACGCGTATGCCTGCGCATATTCCTTTGCATATATTTGCACATATTCTTTTGCATATACCTGCGCATATTCCTTTGTGTATACCTGCGCGTATGCCTGCGCATATTCCTTTGCGTATACCTGTGCATATACCATTGCATATACCTGCATGTGTACCTGCCCTATACCTGCGCATACTCCATTGCATATACCTGTACGTGTACCTGCCCATATACCTGTACGCATTCCTTTATATATACCTGTGAGTATACCTGTGAGGATTTCTGCGTGTGTCTGTATCCCCTGTTCATTGGCTACCACTGTTGCTATGAGCTGCTGTCAGATTTGTGTCTCTTTTTTCCCGATTTGTGCAGGGGGAAATGGGTCCAGTCGGGAGCCGCGGATCTCAGGGTCGCAGAGGTTTTCAGGTAAAGAACTTCCTTGTTGAGGCTCCCTTCTCAAATGGATGAACTTGCATTTATATTCAGGACGAACCAAAACCCTGCACAGCCAGTGAGATATTTTTGAAGTGCAGTCACTGTTGTAATGTAGGAAACACGTCAGCTAATTTGTGCCCACAAATATCAATGAGATAAATGACCAGTTATTCTGTTTTTAGTGGTGTTAGTTGAGGGAGGGCACCGGGGAGAACTCCTCAGCTCTTCTTCGAAATAATTCCATGGGATCTTTTACATCCACTGAGAGGGCAGACATCGGTTTAACATCTCATCCGAAAGACGGCACCTCCGACAGTGCAGCACTCGCTCAGTACTGCACTGAAGTGTCGGCCTAGATTATACACTCAAGTCTTTGGAATGGGACTTGATCCCATGACCGCTTGACGCAGGCGAGAGAGCTACTGAGCCGAAGCTGACACTTCTTGTGACGACGTACTGCTGTGAGTGAGAGAGCAGGGTTACTGACAATGGTACAGTAACGCTGGTGACGCAGGGATCTGCTCCCCCATCAGAAACGGGCAGCATTTCCTGCACAAACTCTGACAGCTGAAGCTCGCTCAGCTGAAGCTTTCTTTCTTTCTTCTCGTTCCAATGTTTCCTCCTTTCCTAAATGCACTGGCAGGTGCCCGACACTCTCCAGTGCCAAGGGGCCGGTCTTTACACGTGAACCTGGACAGTGCGTCATCAGGTGGAGCCTTGCGCTCTCCTCACCCGACACCCACACACGTCCACGCACCTCCCAGCAAGAATCACTGGATATTGATTATGAGCGGGAACCCTGGTGAACGTCTTCCCCCTTTGCCCAAGCCCAGCCCAGGGGTACTACACCAGCAGCTGTGTTCTTCCACTAGGGGTATCAGGGCCCTCCATGCGGTTGTCTGAAAGTTGCAGTCTTATTATTTTTTTTCTTGACCGTCTGGGGGAATCAGGTGAGGGAACTGCATTGCCGGCCTGTACAGACAAGGGAGCTCCTCACCAGGGAAATGGCGCCTCTTTCTGTGGCGGTAGTTTCTTTCCCATGAATCCCTCCTACAGGCTCCTGCCCCAGAAAGCTCACACCTCATCCCGTGAAGCGGATTTTCCAAGTGGTTTATTATCCATTATTTTTTAAACGGGCGTTTCCTCATTTACTATCCCTTAAGAAATTTACGTTTTGACAAAATGTATGAATCTTGATGGTGATCTGTCCTTATTGAAGTGTAAATCTTCATTCACTGAGATTAAAGCACAAATATTCTCTGTAAAGTTATTTTTGCAGTTGTTGAAAATTGTTCTTCCTCGTGGCTTAAAATAATCCCATCTCACACACATTCCTCATTCTTCCCCTCCTCCTCTTCCTCTTTACCCTGATCCTTTCCCCAGCTTTTTTCCCTCTTTCCTACCTTTCTCACTCCTCCATTTCACTTCTTACTCTACCTTTCCATGTCATCATTCTCATCTCCTCTTCCTTTCCCCAAATCCAACTTCCCTTTACTCCTCTTCTCCCTCCATCGTTCCATCTCCAACTCTGACTTCCTAATTATCTCCCTTTTCCCATCCCCTCCCTTCCCGCTCTCCTTCTGTCGCTTCTCCCCTCTCGCCTTCACTCATCCTTTCTCTTTCCCATCCTCTTCTTCTATTGTCTGCCTTCTTTCCCTCTCCCCCTCCACTGCACTTTCCTCCTCCTTTCAAAGCTTCTCTCCATCCTCCTTCTCGTCCCCTTCCTCTTTACTCCGTCCCCACCTCCATCTCTTTCACCCTTTCTCCTCCATCAACTCTTCCTTTTACATCTCTTCTCCTCCTCTACTCCTTTCCCCTCTTTTTCTCTCCCTTTCCCCTCCTTTATCCCCACTCTTTGCCCATCCTCCTCCTCATGCCGTCTTCCTTTATCCTCTTCATCTTCTCCTTCCTCTTTCTCCATCTCCCCTTCTTTCTTGTCCCCCTTACACCGTCCCTTCCCCTTCAGTCCTCCTTTACTTCTCACCACACCTCTCTTCCTTCCTCCTCTTCCACCCCTGCTTGCTCTCTCATTCCTCCTCTTGCCTCCCCTTTCTCTCCCTCTCTTCCTCGTTCTTGTCTTCCTTCTCTTTCTTCATCTCCAAATTCACCTTCCACTTTCCCACTTTCTCTCCCTTCCCCTCCTCACTCTCCCCACCTCCTTTCACCCTCCTCACCTCCTCTCACCTCCCCACCTCCTCACACCCTCCCACCTCCTCTCACCCTCCTCTCCTTCCCCTCTTCTCTCCCTCCTGCCCCCCACCCCCTTATACTCAGATAACTCATCTTGCTAATGGAAGTGATTTTTTTCCTATAGGGCCATAAAGGTGAGAGCGGTGAGCCAGGTGTACCGGGACCTACGGGAATCCGCGGGGATTTTGGGGAGCGGGTAAGTGTTTGTCCTTATGTGGCATTATTCACAGTAAAGAAATAATGCCAGTCTTTAGATTGCTGCTTATTACAGAACGGTTCAGCTTTCTATCAGCTCTGTTGATTGCTGCTGTACCATGATTGAGTGTTGAGACTAAGAGTCCTAGATTTTATTCAACTTCACCTGTGGCCATTTCAACAACGTTTAAGAATCACAGAGAATCTTACAGCACAGAGGGAGGCCATTCGGCCCACCGTGCCTCTGCCGGCCCTTTAATAGAGCTATCCAATTAGTCCCACTCCCCCTATGCTTTCCCCGTAGCCCTGCACATTTTTCCTTTTTAAGTGTTTATCCAATTCCCTTTTGAAAGTTACTATTGAATCTGCTTCCACCGCCCTTTCAGGCAGCGCATTCCAGATCATAACTATTCGCTGCGTTAAAAAAATTCTCCTTATCTCCCCCCTGTTTTTTTTTGCCAATTATCTTTAATGTGTCTCCTCTGGTAACCGACCCTCCTGCCAGTGGAAACAATTTATCCCCTTAACAGAGCGGAAAAGCTGGGAGTAGCATGGGGGGAGGGGGAGGGAGAGCGTGAGAGGGGAAGGAGCGTTCTGACAATAACTGATGGTGGGGGGGGGAGGTTTTTTTTTGCCAGAAAGGAAATGAATTTAAACCTTTTTGTTCCAGTAATAAATGATTTGCTACTGGGACAGAGAAGTTTCAAAATATACAGAAAAAGACTTATTTTTTTTATTAATCATTCTCAGGATGTGGGCAACATTGGCAAGGATGGCATTTATTGCCCATCCCTAGTTGCTGGTCAGTTTAACATCTTATTTGAAAGTCGGCACCACCAACAATGCAGCACTCCCTCAGTACTGCACTGTAAGTGTCAGCCTAGATTTTGTGCTCAAGTCTCTGGAGTGGGACTCGAACCCATGACTATTCTGACTCAGAGAAGAGAGTGTTACCCACTGAGCCGCAGCTGACACTTCCAGCTCTGCCTAGGTTTCTGTATTCACATATTTACGTTCAGAAGCAGTTTCTGATAATCTCTCTCAAGCCGTCTGTCTGTGCTTTCTCCAGCCCTTTTCTGGTTGTCCTTGGTTCACCCATACCATTATAATCGTTTCTTAAATGTATTTACACAGCTCTCTGTCTCCTGTTCAGACTTTGTTTGGTTTACAGCACTAGATACTGAATGCTACAACTATCCTTCTGTGTTCAGACAGCCTCTCAGTTTCCTGACTTGGCACTCAAGGGGAGGCTTGAAGTCCTGTTCTGCGCTGGGCCTGTGTAACAGGACTTAGCCTCTCAGCATAGACTGACCATTGTTTCCTCAGTGTTTCAACTGAAAAAAAAAACTTTCACGAAGATTCTTACACTGTTTTTCCTATCCTTCACCAGTTTCCTCACCTTCCCTGATTATGTTCACTGCATAAGGTCCTAAGCCACCAGATGGAACATTACAAACCCTCTGTTCAAACATTACAACCCCCCTGTTCAAATATTACAAACCCTCTGTTTGAACATTACAAACCGTCTGAACATTTAAAAACCCTCTGTTTGAACATTACAAACCATCTGTTCAAATATTACAAACCCTCTGTTTGAACATTACAAACTGTCTGTTTGAACATTACAAACTGTCTGTTTGAACATTACAAACCCTCTGTTTGAACATTACAAACCCTCTGTTCAAAAATTATAAAACTTCTGTCTGAACATTACAAACCCTCTGTTCGAACATTACAACCTCTCTGTTTGAATATTACAAACCCTCTGTCAAACATTACAAACCTCTGTTTGAACATTACACACCCTCTGTTCAAAAATTATAAACCTTCTGTCTGAACATTACAAACCCTCTGTTCGAACATTACAACCTCTCTGTTTGAATATTACAAACCCTCTGTCAAACATTACAAACCTCTGTTTGAACATTACACACCCTCTGTTCAAACATAACAAACCCTATGAACATTACACGCTAACTGAACATTACAAACCCTGTTTGAACATTACAAACCCTCTGTCTGAACATTACAAACCCACTGTTTGAACATTTCAATGCCTCTGTTTGAAAATTACAACCCCTCTGTTTTAATATTACAAACCCTCTTTTTGAACATTACAAACCCTCTGTTCAAATATTACAAAACCTCTGTTCGAACATTATAACCCCTCTGTTTGAATATTACAAACCCCCCTCTGTTCAAATATTACAAACCTGTTTGAACATTACAAACCCCCTGTCTGAACATTACGAACCCACTGTTTGAACATCACAAACCCCCTCTCAGTACATTACAAACCCTCTGTCAGAACATTACAACCCCCCCATTTGAACATTACAAACCCTCTGTTTGAATATTACAAACCCTCTGAACATTACAACACCTATGTTTGAATATTACAAACCCACTGTTCAAAAATTACAAACCCTCTGTTTGAACATTACAAACCCTCTGTCTGAACATTACAAAACCTCTGTTCGAACATTATAACCCCTCTGTTTCAAATATTACAAACCTGTTTGAACATTACAAACCCCCTGTCTGAACATTACGAACCCACTGTTTGAACATCACAAACCCCCTCTCAGTACATTACAAACCCTCTGTCAGAACATTACAACCCCCCCATTTGAACATTACAAACCCTCTGTTTGAATATTACAAACCCACTGAACATTACAACACCTATGTTTGAATATTACAAACCCACTGTTCAAAAATTACAAGCCCTCTGTTTGAACATTACAAACCCTCTGTCTGAACATTACAAAACCTCTGTTCGAACATTATAACCCCTCTGTTCAAATATTACAAACCTGTTTGAACATTACAACCCCTGTTTGAATATTACAAACCACCTCTCAGTACATTACAAACCCTCTGTTTGAATATTACAAACCCTCTGTTTGAATATTACAAACCCTCTGTCTGAACATTACAAAACCTCTGTTCGAACATTATAACCCCTCTGTTTGAATATTACAAACCCCCTCTGTTCAAATATTACAAACCTGTTTGAACATTACAAACCCCACCTGAACATTACAAACCCTCTGTTTGAACATTACAAACCCCCTCTCAGTAAATTACAAACCCTCTGTCAGAACATTACAGCCCCCCCATTTGAACATTACAAACCCTCTGTTTGAATATTACAACCCCTCTGTTCAAATATTACAAACCCTCTGTTTGAACATTGCAAATCTTCTGTTTCAACATTACAACCCGTCCGTTCAATTATTACAAACCCACTGTTTGAACATTACAAACGCAATGTTTGAATATTACAACCCCTCTGTTTGAATATTACAATCCCCCATCAGAACATTACAAACCCTCTGTTTGAACATTACAAACCCTCTGTTTGAACATTACAAACCCTCTGCTCAAACATTACAAACCCTTGAAGGTTACAAGCCCTCTTTTTGAACATTACAAACACTCTGTTCAAACTTTACAAGCCCTCTGTTTGAACATTACAAACCCTCTGTCTGATGGTTACAAGCCCTCTATCAGAAGGTTGCTAGCCCTTTATCGGAACATTACAAATTCTGTGTCTGAACTTTGCAAACACTTTGCTTGACTGTTACCCTCATAAGGTTCCCAGTTATAAGGGAAGATCTGTGCTGAAGCTGTTGGACTCTGACTCCCAGATTTTATCTCCTGTGTTTGGAGATTCTTATTCTTGGTTGCACCTCGTTTATAACAGGCTAGTGCTCGGCTTCTGTTGCAGTGAAAATGGAAGGAACTGAACGGCAGTAATTGTGGATCCCACTGTCATTTTTATGCATTGTGTTCAACTTAGCACAGTACCTCAGGGGGGTCAGAGATTAAAGTACACCATTTAAAGAGAGGGGATCTCATTGAAACATATAAAATTCTGACAGGGCTAAACAGACTGGATGCAGGGAGGATGTTTCCCCTGGCTGGGGCATCCAGAACAAGGGATCACAGACTCAGGATACGGGGTAGGACATTTAGGACTGAGATGAGGAGAAATTTCTTCACTCAGAGGGCGGTGAACCTGTGGAATTCTCTACCACAGGTGGCTGTGGAGGCCAAGTCACTGAATATATTTAAGAAGGAGCTGGATAGATTTCTAGACACAAAAGGCATCAAGGGGTGTGGGGAGAGAGCAGGAATATGGTATTGAGATAGAGGATCAGCCATGATCATATTGAATGGCAGAGCAGGCTCGAACGACCAATGACCTACTCCTGTTCCTGTTCCTGTTTTCTATGTTTCTATCCACTTGAAGAGAAACACATTATCAGTTGCACCAATTAGGACAACAGAAGGCAGGCTAGATGGACTTTATGGTCTTTTCCGGCATTGAATTTTCAATTAAACACTTAATTTTCCTCTTGTAGACCCTTCCTGCCAGACTTTGCTGTCCTCATCACTCTGGACAGTTTGATCGCACCGAACACATAACCAAACCTCCGGGAAAGAAAAGAAATACTTACATTTATATAGCACCTTTATCGACCTCAGGACGTCCCAAAGCGCTTTACAGCCAATGAAGTACTTTTTTGAAGTGTAGTCACTGTTGTAATGTAGGGAAACGCGGTAGCCAATTTGCACACAGCAAGATCCCACAAACAGGTAATGTGATAAAGACCAGATCATGTTTTTTTTAGTGATGTTGGTTGAGGGATAAATATTGGCCCAGGGCACCTGTGTCTATAATAATAATTTTTGTGGGACAGCGATGTTATTCAAGGCAAATGTGACATCATGAAGGAAGGTTACCTGTGAACACTGGGCCGGAGGGTAGATGGGTGGGTGGATACTTGGGCAGATGGTGTTACGAGTGTGTTGGTCACCTTCCATCATATGCTGATGGTTGCAGTGATGCTTTCTAAGCGTTTTGATCAGAGTTGAAGTTTTTATTCTTCACAGCCAGCTAATCATTTTGGGATCTTGTTTTCTTCCTCAGGGTCCTGTTGGAGCATCTGGTCCCAAAGGTGACCAGGTAAGAAAGTTATTCCATCAACTGCAGCTCCTACTGTGAGAGTCCTTTCAACCATGAGCCCCTGGTTGCAGGTCGGGTTGACAACACTCGTTGGATGAATTCCTGGAGGTTTCTTCACATGGTCTCCTGCCTCCAACCGTCCCACCCCCACATTCCCGCCATTGATCGCCCAACACACCCATCCTCATGATGTACCGCCTTCCCATGGCCACCTGGAAAGCAAACAGACTCTTTATTACCCGAATGGATGATTCTTGACTGTCAGTCAAACAGTCATTTCTTTCCCATCTCCAACATTTTTATAACTAATAAACAAAAGTGTTGAAAGTAAATTATTTTTTTAATGCCCCTATGATTTTTCTCCCGGGTGATGCTCTCAACAGTGTCCTGGAGATTAATCTTCAATTCCTGGAGACTCCAGGGCAATCCTGGAGGGTTGGCAACCCCTAGCTGCAGGGCCTCAATCCCTTTCCTTTGTTTAAATATATGTCAACTCCTATTGTATGTGCTGTTTTATAGGGACTCGCAGGGTCTGATGGGCTCCCAGGGGACAAAGGAGATATGGTGAGTTGCACTCTCCCAAGAGCTCAGTATGACCAAAACTCTGATCTGACAATCACTGTTGCTCACAACTAGTGATCACAAGGGAATGCATGTGACACATTCATCAATAAAGCAACAATAACAATCGCCAGTCATGTCAATCATAGAGAAGTCTTGTATATTCACCTGCTGGTCCAGCCTTAATGAGGTTCTGCTTGTAATATGATAATGAGATGCTGGTTGTAATATGATAATGAGATGCTGGTTGTAATATGATAATGAGGTGCTGGTTATAATACATTACTGAGATGCTGATTGTAATATGATAATGAGATGCTCGTGGTAATATGATAATGAGATGCTGGTTGTAATATGATAATGAGGTACAGGCTGCAATATGATAATGAGGTGCAGGTTGTAATATGATAATGAGGTGCAGGTTGTAATATGATAATGAGGTGCTGGTTGTAATATGATAATGAGATGCTGGTTGTAATATGATGTTAAGATGCTGATTGTAATATGTTAATGAGCTGCTGTTGTAATATGATAATAAGGTGCTGGTTGGAATATGATAATGAAGTGCTGAGGGCAGTAGTCCACACCTCTGAGCTGGAAATGCACTCAGTGCAAACAGCACCTTGGTCAAAATGGGAAGCATGAAGGAAGTGCAGACTTGCCTTAAAGCTGCAATAATCAGGTCAGATCAGCCTAATTTGGGAAGGGTTTTTGTGCAAATTGTTTTTCATTTGTTGGCCTTTCAGAGACTTTAGTGAGAACTAGAGTGCGATTTGCCGCTATTTATGCTCTTACTTTGCCGCTATTTCTGTGCTCTTACTTTACTCCTATTTCTATGCTCTTACTCTGAAAGTGCCAGCATGGAAATCCCATTGTTCCCTGGAGGTTGAGTGTAGGTTGGGATGCCCAAGAGGTCAGGTTGCACTGCTGGCACCTTTACCATATCACCCCTTGGCCAATGTGTCTGAAGAACAGTGCCTCGGGAGGCTGTGCTTGAGGAGATGGGGAGAGGTAGAATTGTGTTGCGTGCTTGAAGCAGACCTGTAGTTATGCCCCCAGCACAGACGACCGATGGCAGTAGAGGTGAGCACAGACCTCAATTTCTACATGTCAGGATCCCCCGAGGCACCTCCGGGGGGCACTACCTGCACCTCTGGTCTTGGGACCTAGGTGTCCGTCCTTTGAGATGGGTCTTCAGATGGGCAAAACCTATCTGATGCAGCTTGCATTGCCTGATGCATTGCCTGAAAAAGCCAGCTTAACAATTCCTCCCCCCGCCTGCCAGGGGCAATCAGCAGAAGCACGAACGCACTATGAGTTTCTAGCGCATGGTGGGAATCTCTCAAGTTCATGGATGGAACACGGGCTCCTTTTGGGTACCTGCCCTATACCTACGTGAAGCGTAACGGGTACAGTTCCCTCAACATGCAGCTGCCGTGTGACCACGATGTGGAATCATGCTCGCTGGTGTCTGCTACCCCGACAGCAGCCAATATACCTTCACCCTCAGGCAGTCAGAGGTGCCTGCGTTACTAAACACACAAAGAAGATTGCAAGGTTGGGCACTAGGAGAGCAAGGGTACATTGATGTAAGAATTACCCTGAATGAATCTTTAACCACCTTCCTTTTCTTCCGTTTAGGGTCAGCCAGGACCACAGGGGCAGAAGGGAGAGGTAAGTGTTGTCAGAGAAAGGGCAAAACCTTGGTGTTGGGAGCTTTGGGAACCATAGGTCCAAAGTCACCTTTTTCCTCCAAAGCATGTTACACTTACCACATGTCATGTCTCAAATTATTCAGATACTGTATTCCAAAAAATGTTATTTTTGGAAAGAAATCCACCTGTATCGGATAGGTGGGTTTGCCCATTTACAGACCGCCTGAAAGTTGCATTGGACAGGCCTTGGGTGGCAATGGAACAGCCAAGTTGCCCCAATTCCCCCCCCCCCCCCGATATGCATGTTTTTCAGGCGAGAATCAGGTAGAGTAAAGATGTGTCAATGCCTGAAGCCAGATGCTGCATTCCAGAATTCACTTGAGTAAACATTTAATCATTGTTACAAGTGAAACACAAGTCAGTGTTTTATTTTATTTTGTACTCCTTCCAAACTACTTTTGTTGATTAGCACTTTATTTAAACACTAATGACTATCTTGAATTTCAGTTGAATTATCAGTTGAAATCAGGAGGGGCATAGCCTTATACCATACTCTGTCAAGAGCCAGTCCGTTCAGGGGGAGCGAGAGACGGGAGGAGGAAAGAATAAATCCGTTACCTTTTCATTTGTTGAAGTCTTTATTATCATATATCCTGTAAAATAATTTAGCTTGCTTCTGAAAGCTATTTCACGCTACATCGATTTCTGTCCTTTCATCAGATGCTGCCGAGCTGACTGATCTTTGATTAATTCTCTTTTGGCTTTCTGATGCTTACAGCCGGGACTTCGTGGTGAAGTGGGCCCCAAAGGTGGCCCTGGACCGGCTGGCGTGCCCGGATCAGATGGCGTTCCTGGTCCTCCCGGGCTGTTGGGTGTGGCCGGAGAGAGCGGAGTCCCCGGGATCACTGGAAAAACAGGTCCTCCCGTGAGTAACTTGTTCAAAAATACTTGGTGGGAGTGGGAGGACGTGTTTCATCTGAACCTTTCATTTAGGTCTTTACGTAGCGGGAAATGAACTGGGGCCATTTCATACAGTAGGTATCCTGGTTGACACAAAGATTGGTGGCATTGTAAGCAGTGTAGATGAAAACATAAAATTACAAAGGGATATTGATAGATTAGGTGAATGGGCAAAACTGTGGCAAATGGAATTCAATGTAGACAAATGTGAGGTCATCCACTTTGGATCAAAAAAGGATAAAACAAGGTACTTTCTAAATGGTAAAAAGTTAAAAACAGTGGATGTCCAAAGGGACTTAGGGGTTCAGGTACATAGATCATTGAAGTGTCAGGAACAGGTGCAGAAAATAATCAATAAGGCTAATGGAATGCTGGCCTTTATATCTAGAGGACTAGAGTACAAGGGGGCAGAAGTTATGCTGCAGCTATGCAAAACCCTGGTTAGACCGCACCTGGAGTACTGTGAGCAGTTCTGGGCACCGCACCTTCGGAAGGACATATTGGCCTTGGAGGGAGTGCAGCGTAGGTTTACTAGAATGATACCCGGACTTCAAGGGTTAAGTTACGAGGAGAGATTACACAAATTGGGGTTGTATTCTCTAGAGTTTAGAAGGTTAAGGGGTGATCTGATCGAAGTTGATAAGATATTAAGGGGAACAGATAGGGTGGATAGAGAGAAACTATTTCTGCTGGTTGGGGATTCCAGGAGTAGGGGGCACAGTCTAAAAATTAGAGCCAGACCTTTCAGGAATGAGATTAGAAAACATTTCTACACACAAAGGGTGGTAGAAGTTTGGAACTCTCTTCCGCAAACGGCAATTGATACTAGCTCAATTGTTAAATTTAAATGTGAGATAGATAGCTTTTTGGCAACCAAAGGTATTAAGGGATATGGACCAAAGGCAGGTATACGGAGTTAGATCACAGATCAGCCATGATCTTATCAAATGGCGGAGCAGGCACGAGGGGCTGAATGGCCTACTCCTGTTCCTATGTTCCTGTGTTCCTATCTCAGCACCCAAAGCTGTCTGATGCAAGGCAGATCTCATTAGTACAGCACCCATACGCTCGCATGCTGCTCATTTCATTGAATCACAGAATGATACAGCACAGAAGGAGGCCATTCAGCCCATCGTGCCTGTGCTGGCTCTTTAGAAACGTTATCCAATTAGTCCCACTCTCCCTGATCTTTCCCCTTAGCCCTGCAAATTTCTCCTTTTCAACTATCTGTCCAATTCCCTTTGGAAAGTAATGATTGAATCTGCTTCCACCGTCCTTTCAGGAAGTGCATTCCAGATCATAACAACTCGCTGCCTAAAAAAAAATTCTCTTCATTTCCCACCTGGATTTCTTTGCCAACTCTTTTCGAGGAACAACTTGAGGAACAGTTTCTAAGCAACATCAGATGACTTGCTATGAACCTATCAATTCTGAGATTATCGTCACGTGATCCTTATGTGTCATATGCCAATGTTGCACCACATACATTTAATTCCAACGGGAATGTGGATGGTTCTCTTAAAGTTAAGATAATTTTGCACGGTTATCAACATTCACACACTTTCCAGGATAATAGCAAGCTAACCCAGCCACGTTATCTCCAAACGAGGCTATAATTCTTTACACAGATCCTTTGATGCTTGTTAAATTGCATGAATTGTATTTACATAGATGCCTTTAAGGGGAAGCTCGATAAGTACACGAGGGAGAAAGGAATAGAAGAATATGCTGATGGGGTGAGCCCGTATCACACAGAAAAAAATTCATCATATACAAGGATATTATTAGTGACTTCTGTATTGTTGAGCTATTTTTCATTATTTCTTATCAGACGTTCTAAACCTTCTACCGCGTCACGCCCGATCTACCTCTGCGTTTTATGCACTTCCTCCTTTCCTGTAGTCCTCTGTGATAACTATCCCATGATACCATTTACTTCTACCAAGCTGTCATCCTATTATTTTATACATTTTTCTCTCACTAACCTACAGGGTAAACTGGCAAGTGAACAGCGAATCCGGGAACTCTGCCACAACCTGATCAATGGTGAGTTTAAACTTACACAATGCAAACAAATCATCTTTTATTCAGTTACTATGAATTAATTAATATTTCACACAAAGGATATTAATTTACACATAGTGGGGTAACTCATTACATGAGCTTTGAGAAACTTCTTTACCCAGAGAGTGGTTAGAATGTGGAACTTTTAAAAAAATTTGTTCATGGGATGTGGGCATCGCTGGCGAGGCCAGCATTTATTGCCCATCCCTAATTGCCCTTGAGAAGGTGGTGGTGAGCCACCTTCTTGAACTGAGTGGCTTGCTGGGCCATTAAAAATCAGCCACATTGCTGTGGGTCTGGAGTCACATATAGGCCAGACCAGGTAAGGACAGCAGGTTTCCTTCCGTAAAGGGCATTAGTGAACCAGATGGGTTTTTATGATAATCCAATAGTTTCATAGCCACCATTACTGATACTAGTATTTTAATTCTAGATTTTCTATTTAATTAATTGAATTTAAATTCACCAGCTGCTGTGGCAGGATTTGAACTCATAATTCTGGATTTTAGTCCAGGCCTCTGGATTACTAGTCCAGTAACATAACCACTATGCTACTGTACCCTTAGTGGTTGAGGTGAATAGCAAAAGGGGAAGCTAGATAAACACAAGTAGGGGAAAGGAATAGAAGGGTATGCTGATAGGGTGAGATGAAGAGGGGTGGAAGGAGACTCCTGTGCGGCATAAACACTGGCACGGACCTGTTGGGCCGAATGGACTGTTTCTGTGCTGTATATTCTATATAATTCTATGTAATACGTAACGTAACATCTAAAGGAGTTAACATTGTAAGATATTTCTCAGTGGGTAACTGCAGGGAACACATTGTAGAACACAATGGGGGATGAAACTGATTTTCGCCAGTAGTGCGAAGATCAATTTCACCCCCAGTTTTCCAAATGGAAAAGAAAATCTGGCGCCATGCTGCCGATTTGGTGCAAGTGTGTTTTATTCTACCGGCAAAGATCAATTTCACCCCCAATTTTCTTTATAACTAGTCACTTTCCTATGATGTTACACATGGGGAGTCGAGACATAGTGCAGTCTTCAGGTGAAGCAGGGTTAGAGGGTGTGGGGATAATTGGACCAGAGCAGGTAGATGTAAATCAGTCCCCATTTTAAAGTCATACATTCTGTCCCCATTTTTATATTCCTGTCATCAATTCCTATCTACACACTTATAATGGAGACTGCTTATGTTAACTTGGCATGCTGTAATAATGCCTTCCTGCCAGTGGTGGCAGGATAATGTAATTACAGTGTGACAAATTTACAAGCCATTCTAACTGTTGTAATAGGCATTTATAATGGTAAAAGTTGACAGGAAATGCATGCAGATGTAAGAGTTTTGATACAGTTGTGCAAAAATATAGCCATTCCTTAGCTTTTAAATTCTTCAGTGTTCTCCACTTTAGATGTGGGTGAGATATCAGTGATGGACATTCAGTTCCTGGTTGTGTACCTTGTGATTAGGATAGGAATGGTAGTGAGATTTATTTTATTGACTGATATAGAGAATAGTGTTACATGTTATAAAGGGGATGCAGCTTTCTTTTTCGTTCCAAAATATTTCCTCCTGTTTACTGAGTTGGATGTTGCTGATTCTTCTGTTTTGCAAAGGGAATGAGGTTTGGAGTGAAAATATTTCCTGTATACACTAGTAAAGAGTCCATGGTCAGTTGATGAATATGTTTTTCTTTCCTTGGTGACTGAGTTACGATAAAGACTTCAGAAACCGACTCCACTGAGTTGCTTAGTGGCCAACGCTTGCAACTGCCTCCCTCAGTCTTTGGTTTTTAAAACCTAAGCTTAATGTAATCTAACCTCTTCTTCTTGGTTGATCTCATCTTCTCTCCTACACTTTTCAATCTTAGAATTGAAAAGCAGGGAAGTTATGTTAAACTTGTATAGAACCTTGGTTAGACCACACTTGGAGTATTGTGAACAGTCCCGGTCACCGTATTATAAAAAGGATATAGAGGCACTGGAGAAGGTGCAAAAAAAGATTTACTAGGATGATACCAGAACTGAGAGGTTACACCAATCAGGAAAGATTGAACAGGCTGGGGATCTTTTCTCTAGAAAAGAGAAGACAGAGGGGTGACCTGATAGAGGTCTTTAACATTATGAAAGAGTTTGATAGGGTAGACGTGGAGAAGATGTTTCCACTTGCGGGGGAGACAAGAGCTAGGGGGCCATAAATATAAGATAGTCATTAATAAATCCAATAGGGAATTCTGGGGAAACTTTTTTACCCAGAGAGTGGTTAGAATGTGGAACTCGCTACCACAAGGAGTAGTTGAGGTGAATAGCATCGATGCATTTAAGGGGAAGCGAAATAAACACATGAGGAAGAAAGGAGTAGAAGGATATGGTGATAGGGTGAGATGAAGTAGGGTGGGAGGAGGCTCCTGTTGAGCATAAACGCTAGAATAGACCTGTTCAGCCGAATGGCCTGTTTCTGTACTGTACATTCTATGTGATTCTATGTAATCTTGGTAGTGTCTTGCCTTGGTCTTTCACATAGTATTCCTAATTTTTAAAAAAACACCAGATTAGCATGGACTCTGGAATAATACGAGTTGCTGAGGGGGACAGGTCCTAGATTGGAGTAGTGATGTAATGAAGTTGAGTGTCAGCCTTGGCACTCTCACCTCTGAGTCAGAAGGTCGTGGGTTCAAGCCCCACTCCAGAGACCTGAGCACATAATGCAGGCTGACACATCACAGTGCAGTACTGACGGAGTGCTGCACTGTCAGCAGTGCCGTCTTTTGGATGAGATGTTAAACCCCTCTGCCCTCCCAGGTAGATGTAAAAGATCCCATGGCGCTATTTGAAGAAGAGCAGGAGAATTTTCCTGGTGTCCTGGCCAACATAGATCCCTCAACAAATACAATCAGCAACAGATTAATTGGTCTTTCATCTCATTCCTGTTTTGTGGGACCTTGCCACGTGCAAATTGGCTGCTGTGTTTGCCTATATATAAAAAGCAACAGCGCCTACACTTCAAAGGAATTCATTGGATGTGAAGCACTTCGGGACATTCTGAGGATGTGAAAGGCGCTATATAAATGCAAGTGCTTCCTCCTTGCTTTCTAAGAAAGGCGAAGAGTCCAAATTGCAAAAGATGCCTGCAGTATACTAATGGCTACAACAATATGGCAATAGAAACTTTGTTTAAAACTCCACCAAGAATGAAAATTTAATAACGAAATGGAATTTTCTTTTTTATAAATTTCTTCTTCCAGATCAAATTGCATTGTTAGCAAATAACCTGAGGAGGCCACTGGCTCCTGGAATGATAGGACGACGCGGACCCCCTGGTCCACCAGGCCAACCAGGGTCTAAGGGCGCAGTTGGCCACCCAGGCAAACGAGGTCTACCCGGATTGAGTGGACCATCGGGAGAACTTGGTGACACAGGCCCTCGAGGTAAGAGCAAGTTGGAAGGGTTTAAATTCACATAGAATGTGACCCATGAGCTGATACTTAACTACTTGGGTTCATGAGAGTACTCTTAACTTTAAATATGTAAAAGTTAAACACTTTCTTTTAGAGTTGTAATGTCTACGATGCTGTAGCAGCAGTGTTTTAATTTTAATTTGTTTTCGGGAGGTGGGTGACACTAGCAAGGCCGGCGTTTATTGCCCATCCCTCGTTGCCCTGAGAAGGTGGCGGTGGGCCTTCTCCTTGAACCGCTGCAGTGCTTGTGGTGGTGGTGCTCCCACAATGGTGTTGGACAGGGAATTCCAGGATATTAACCCGGGATGATGAAGGAACGGCGATATTTGTCCAATTTAGGATGGTGTGTGACTTGGAGGGGAACTTGGAGGTGATGGTGTTCTCATGACATTGCTGCTCTTGTCCTTCTTGGTGGCAGAAGGGCTGTTGAAGTAACCTGGTGAGTTGCTGCAGTGCATCCTCTGCCACATTGTGTCAGTGATGGAGGGGGTGGATATTGAGTCCAATCAAGTGAACCGCTTTACACCATCCAGAAGCCCAGAATTTGAATTCCAAGGCTGCTTGCCCCTCAAACTCATAGGTGAAGATTTGAGGCTAACTGTCCCTGTCGAGTTCGAAAGGGTTGAGAAACGCCCAACTACCATGTGACCTGTTGAATCCTGTTGATAGTCGATTGGATTGGAGATGATAGGGTGATTTCTAGGAGCATTTACTGTCCTCACTTCACGCCAACGAGTTGGTAAGGAAAAGTCAAAAGAATCAGGAAAAGTTGACCACATTGGGTGTCTCGAAGAGAGCCACATTGTTGGTGGATCCAACTTTAAGCACCCGTGAAGTCTGCCTCTAAGTTTGGTTGTTTGAGCTGATGCTGATGAAGGTTTTATTCTCTCTTAATTTCCATGAGTTTCGTGCTTCCTGGTGGTTGTGGTGTTTTTGTTCGAACTATGAAGGCTGCTGCTTTCAGCTTCTTCTGTGGAGTTTACAACCAGAAGCAAATCATCTCCATAGGGGTTTTTATTTGGTTTTGGTCAGATAAGCTGTCTAACATGCTTATTGCCATCTTTAAAAGTCTCCAAACCATGATACAGAGATGACACGGGTTCAGGTTAGGTAGAGTTACTGTTTGCCCGATATTGAGTGCATACTCTTTCCTTGTTGCGAGACACTTCATTTACCTAAGTCCAGAGAGCTTAGGTGCAGATTAGAAAAAAGAACAAGTTTTGAGAGACCCTTGAGTGTGTGCATAGCTACGACTGCCAATGCATCATCAACAGTGTCCTGGAGTACTGCCATCACTCAGGTATCAACTACCAAGACTACCGTAGAGAGTTGACTTGGTTTCATGCTTACACCATCAGGCCTGTCGCCTTGAATCCTCCTCGATCTCAAAGAGGCTCTGTATACAATCTATACAGAATATAGTAGGTGGCAGCCTTGGTTCATTGGGTAGTATTCTCACCCCTGAGTCAAACAGTCATGGGTTCAAGTCCCACTTCAGAGATACAAAGATATGAGCCTCAGAAATGGGACTGACTGGTTGATCTGAATGACCCTATGGCTAACCTCAATGGGAACCCCTAAACTCCTCCAGCCACCTCTTGCTCCTTTTTATAATTTGTTCTTGGGTTGTGGGTGTCGCTGGCAAAAGTTGCATTTGTTGTCCATCCCTAGTTGCCCTTAGAAGGCGATGGTGTGACTTCTTGAGCTGCTGCAGTTCTTATGCCGCTGTTGCTTGTGATTCTGTTAGAAAAGAGAAGGTCTTTGGGATTATGAAAAGGGTTTGATAGGGTTGATATAGAGAAGATGTTTCCACTTGTGGGGTAGACCAAAACTAGAGGTCATAAATATGAAATAGTCACTAATAAATCCAATAGGGAATGCAAGAGAAATTTCTTTACCCAGAGAGTGGTTAGAATGTGGAACTTGCTATCACAAGTAGTTGAGGTGAATAGCATAGATGCATTTAAGGGGATGCTAGATAGAACATGAGGAGAGATTGAGTAGAATGGGCCTATACTCTCTGGAGTTTAGAAGAATGAGAGGTGACCTCATTGAAACATACAAGATTCTGAGGGGGGCTTGACAGGGTAGATGCTAGGAATTTGTTTCCCCTGGCTGGAGAATCTAGAACTAGGGGGCATAGGATAAGGGGTCGGCCATTTAAGATTGAGATGAGGTGGAATTTCTTCACTCAGAGGGTCGTGAATCTTTGGAATTCTCCACCCCAGAGGACTGTGAATGCGGAGTCATTGAATCATAGAATCATAGAAAATTTACGGCACAGAAGGAGGCCATTCGGCCCATCGTGTCCACGCCGGCCGAAAATGAGACATCCAGCCTAATCCCACTTTCCAGCACTTGGTCTGTAGCCCTGTAGGTGACGGCACTTCAGGTGCACATCCAAGTACTTTTTAAATGAGTTGAGGGTTTCTGCCTCTGCCACCCTTTCAGGCAATGAGTTCCAGACCCCTACCACCCTCTGGATGAAAAAGATTTTCGTCAGCTCCCCTCTAATCTTTCTACCAATCATTTTAAATCTATGCCCCCCAGTTGTTGACCTCTCTGCTCTATCTAGGCCCCTCATAATTTTGTACACTTCAATTAAATCACCACTCAGCCTCCTCTGTTCCAAAGAGAACAACCCCAGCCTATCCAATCTTTCCTCATAGCTAAAATTCTCCAGTCCTGGCAACATCCTCATAAATCTCCTCTAAACCATCTCTAGTGTAATTACATCCTTCCTGTAATGTGGTGACCAGAACTGGACACAGTACTCAAGTTGTGGCCTAACCAGCGTTTTATACAGTTCCAGCATAACCTCCCTGCTCTTATATCCTATGCCTCGGCTAATAAAGGAAAGTATTCCATATGCCTTCTTAACCACCTTATCTACCTGTCCTGCTACCTTCAGGGATCTGCACTCCAAGGTCCCTCACTTCCTCTACCTTTCAGTATCCACCCAATTATTGTGTACTCCCTTGCCATGTTTGCCCTCCCCAAATGCATTACCTCACACTTCTCCGGATTGAATTCCATTTGCCACTTTTCTGCCCAACTGACCATTCCATTGCTATCTTCCTCCAGTTTACAGCTTTCTTCCTGTAATGACGACATAGGTAAAAAAAGGGATGAGGTCCTGCAAGGTGAATTTAAGGAGTTAGGAGATAAATTAAAAAGCAGGACTTCAAAGGTAGTGATCTCAGGATTACTACCGGTGCCACGTGCTAGTGAGTATAGGAACAGGAGAATAGACAGGATGAATGCGTGGCTGCAGGGATGGTGTAGGAGGGAGGGATTTAGATTCCTGGGACATTGGGACCGGTTCTGGGGAAGGTGGGACCTGTACAAGCGTGACGGGTTACACCTGAGTAGGACCGGGACCGATGTCCTCGCGGGGGTGTTTGCTAGTGCTGTTGGGGAAGGTGTAAACTAGAGTGGTAGGGGGATGGGAACCTGAGCGGGGAGTCAGAAGGGAATAAAGTTGAGAGCAGCAAGAGAGGGGAAGACCCAAGGGAAATCTACAATACAAATAGTACAAACAGTTGTTCAAGAACAAGTGAAAGGGAAAAGCGTAGAGCAGCAGAAAGAAAGTGTACTTTAGGCACGACAGATAAAATAAAAACTAGAAGGCGTAAGGCGATTAACCCAGCATCAAAGCTGTGGCAGGGGGTTGGGAACCTGAGCAGGGAGACAGAGGAAAGCGTGTCAGGAAGGGACAGAAGGTATGGAGTAAAAGGTAAAGTGTTAAAAAAGGAAAAAGCAGGAACTAAGTGTTACAAAACATATTTGAAAGTTCTTTATCTGAATGCACGTAGCATTTGTAACAAAATGGATTAGTTAACGGCACAAATAACTACGTATGGGTATAATCTTGTGGCCATTACAGAAACATGGTTGCAGGGTGACAACGACTGGGAATTAAATATGCCAGGGTATTTAACAATCAGGAAGGACAGGCAGGAAGGAAGGGGAGGTGGGGTGGCTATGTTAATAAAGGAAGGAATCACTGTAATACAGAGAAATGATATTGGGACAAAGGATCAGGATAATGAAACAGTTTGGGTAGAGATAAGGAATAATAAGGGGGAAAAAACACGAGTGGGCGTAGTATATAGGCCTCCTAATAGTTGCAACTCTGCTGGAAGAAGTATTAATCAGGAAATAGTCGGGGCATGTAATAAGGGAACAGCTATAATTATGGGGGATTTTAACTATCATATTAACTGGACAAATCAAATTGGGCAGGGCAGCCTTGAGGAAGAGTTTATTGAGTGTATTAGGGATGGATTTCTTGAGCAGTATGTAACTGATCCCACAAGGGGGCAAGCAACCTTGGACCTGGTCCTGTGTAATGAGCCAGGATTAATTAATAATGTCCTAGTTAAGGATCCACTTGGAATGAGTGACCATAACATGGTTACATTCCATATCCAATTAGAGGGTGAGAAGGTTGGTTCTCAAACAAGCGTACTGAGCTTGAATAAAGGAGACTATGATGGTATGAGAGTGGAATTAATTAAAGTGGACTGGGAAAATAGATTAAAGGGTAAGACAGTACATGAGCAGTGGTGTTCATTCAAGGAGTTATTTTACAACTTTCAAAAAAAATATATTCCACTGAGGAAAAAAGGGGGTAAAAGAAATGACAGCCATCCATGGCTAAGTAAAGAAATTAAGGATAGTATTCGACTAAAAACAAGGACATATAAGGTAGCCAAACTTAGTGGGAGGATAGAAGATTGGGAAGTCTTCAAAAGACAGCAAAAAGTAACTAAAGAATTGATTAAGAAAGGGAAGATAGATTATGAAAATAAATTAGCAAAAAATATAAAAACAGATAGCAAGAGTTTCTACAGTTATATAAAAAGAAAAAGGGTGGCTAAGGCAAGGTAGGTCCTTTAGAGGATGAGACCGGGAAATTAATGGTGGGAAACATGGAGATGGCAAAAATGCTGAACAAATATTTTGTTTCAGTCTTTACGGTAGAGGACACTAAGAATATCCCAACACTGGACAAACAGGGGGCTCCAGGGGGGAAGGAGCTAAATACGATTAAAATCACTAAGGAATTGGTACTCAATAAATTAATGGGACTCAAGGCGGATAAATCCCCTGGACCTGATGGCTTACATCCGAGGGTCTTGAGGGAAGTGGCAGTAGGGATTGTGGATGCTTTGGTAATAATTTTCCAAAATTCTCTGGACTCAGCAAAGGTCCCAGCAGATTGGAAAACTGCTAATGTAACACCCTTATTTAAAAAGGGTAGTAGGCAGAAGGCTGGAAATTATAGACCAGTTAGCCTAACATCTGTGGTGGGTAAAATTTTGGAGTCTATTATTAAGGAGACAGTAGCGGAACATTTGGATAAACATAATTTAATAGGACAAAGTCAGCATGGCTTTATGAACGGGAAGTCATGTCTGACAAATTTGCTTGAGTTCTTTGAGGACATAACGTACAGGGTGAATAAAGGGGAACCAGTGGACGTAGTGTATTTAGACTTCCAGAAGGCATTCGACAAGGTGCCACATAAAAGATTATTGCTCAAGATAAAGAATCACTGGATTGGGGGTAATATTCTGGCATGGGTGGAGGATTGGTTATCTAACAGGAAGCAGAGAGTTGGGATAAATGGTTCATTCTCGGACTGGCAACCAGATATACAGTCAGGAGGGAGTGGCCCTGGGAGTCCTCAACATTGACTCTGGACCCCATGAAATCTCATGGCATCAGGTCAAACATGGGCAAGGAAACCTCCTGCTGATTACCACCTACCGTCCTCCCTCAGCTGATGAATCAGTCCTCCTCCATGTTGAACACCACTTGGAGGAAGCACTGAGGGTAGCAAGGGCACAAAATGTACTCTGGGTGGGGGACTTCAATGTCCATCACCAAGAGTGGCTCGGTAGCACCACTACTGACCGAGCTGGCCGAGTCCTGAAGGACATAGCTGCTAGACTGGGCCTGCGGCAGGTGGTGAGCGAACCAACACGAGGGAAAAACTTACTTGACCTCGTCCTCACCAATCTACCTGTCGCAAATGCATCTGTCCATGACAGTATTGGTAGGAGTGACCACCGCACAGTCCTCGTGGAGATGAAATCCCGTCTTCGCACTGAGGACACCATCCAACATGTTGTGTGGCACTACCACCGTGCTAAATGGGATAGATTCAGAACAGATCTAGCAGCTCAAAACTGGGCATACATGAGGCGCTGTGGGCCATCAGCAGCAGCAGAATTGTATTCCAGCACAATCTGTAACCTCATGGCCCGGCATATTCCTCACTCTACCATTACCAACAAGCCAGGGGATCAACCCTGGTTCAATGAGGAGTGTAGAAGAGCATGCCAGGAGCAGCACCAGGCGTACCTAAAAATGAGGTGCCAACCTGGTGAAGCTACAACTCAGGACGACATGCATGCTAAACAGCGGAAGCAACATGCTATAGACAGAGCTAAGCGATTCCACAACCAACGGATCAGATCAAAGCTCTGCAGTCCTGCCACATCCAGTCGTGAATGGTGGTGGACAATTAAACAACTAACGGGAGGAGGAGGCTCTGCAAACATCCCCATTCTCAATGATGGCGGAGTCCAGCACGTGAGTGCAAAAGACAAGACTGAAGCGTTTGCAACCATCTTCAGCCAGAAGTGCCGAGTGGATAATCCATCTCAGCCTCCTCCCGATATCCCCACCATCACGGAAGCCAGTCTTCGGCCAATTCGATTCACTCCACGTGATATCAAGAAATGGCTGAGTGCACTGGATACAGCAAAGGCTATGGGCCCCGACAACATCCCAGCTGTAGTGCTGAAGACTTGTGCTCCAGAACTAGCTGCACCTCTCGCCAAGCTGTTCCAGTACAGCTACAACACTGGCATCCACCCGACAATGTGGAAAATTGCCCAGGTATGTCCTGTCCACAAAAAGCAGGACAAATCCAATCCGGCCAATTACCGCCCCATCAGTCTACTCTCAATCATCAGCAAAGTGATGGAAGGTGTCGTCGACAGTGCTATCAAGCGGCACTTACTCACCAATAACCTGCTCACCGATGCTCAGTTTGGGTTCCGCCAGGACCACTCGGCTCCAGACCTCATTACAGCCTTGGTCCAAACATGGACAAAAGAGCTGAATTCCAGAGGTGAGGTGAGAGTGACTGCCCTTGACATCAAGGCAGCATTTGACCGAGTGTGGCACCAAGGAGCCCTAGTAAAATTGAAGTCAATGGGAATCAGGGGGAAAACTCTCCAGTGGCTGGAGTCATACCTAGCACAAAGGAAGATGGTAGTGGTTGTTGGAGGCCAAGCATCTCAGCCCCAGGGCATTGCTGCAGGAGTTCCTCAGGGCAGTGTCCTAGGCCCAACCATCTTCAGCTGCTTCATCAATGACCTTCCCTCCATCATAAGGTCAGAAATGGGAATGTTCGCTGATGACGGCACAGTGTTCAGTTCCATTCGCAACCCCTCAGATAATGAAGCAGTCCGAGCCCGCATGCAGCAAGACCTGGACAACATCCAGGCTTGGGCTCATAAGTGGCAAGTAACATTCGCGCCAGATAAGTGCCAGGCAATGACCATCTCCAACAAGAGAGAGTCTAACCACCTCCCCTTGACATTCAACGGCATTACCATCGCCGAATCCCCCACCATCAACATCCTGGGGGTCACCATTGACCAGAAACTTAACTGGACCAGCCATATAAATACTGTGGCTACGAGAGCAGGTCAGAGGCTGGGTATTCTGCGGCGCGTGACTCACCTCCTGACTCCCCAAAGCCTTTCCACCATCTACAAGGCACAAGTCAGGAGTGTGATGGAATACTCTCCACTTGCCTGGATGAGTGCAGCTCCAACAACACTCAAGAAGCTCGACACCATCCAAGATAAAGCAGCCTGCTTGATTGGCACCCCATCCACCACCCTAAACATTCATTCCCTTCACCACCGGCGCACTGTGGCTGCAGTGTGCACCATCCACAGGATGCACTGCAGCAACTCGCCAAGGCTTCTTCGACAGCACCTCCCAAACCCGCGACCTCTACTACCTAGAAGGACAAGGGCAGCAGGCGCATGGGAACAACACCACCTGCACGTTCCCCTCCAAGTCACACACCATCCCGACTTGGAAATATATCGCCGTTCATTCCTTGTCGCTGGGTCAAAATCCTGGAACTCCCTTCCTAACAGCACTGTGGGAGAACCGTCACCACACGGACTGCAGCGGTTCAAGAGGGCGGCTCACCACCACCTTCTCAAGGGCAATTAGGGATGGGCAATAAATGCCGGCCTTGCCAGCGAAGCCCACATCCCGTGAACGAATAAAAAAAAAAAAAGTAGCCAGTGGTGTTCCGCAGGGGTTGGTGCTGGGTCCCCAACTCTTTACAATCTATATTAACGATTTGGAGGAGGGGACCGAGTGTAACATATCAAAGTTTGCAGATGATACAAAGATGGGAGGGAAAGTCGAGAGTGAGGAGGACATAAAAAACCTACAAGGGGATATAGACAGGCTGGGTGAGTGGGCGGAGATTTGGCAGATGCAATACAATATTGGAAAATGTGAGGTTATGCACTTTGGCAGGAAAAATCAGAGAGCAAGTTATTATCTTAATGGCAAGAAACTGGAAAGTACTGCAGTACAAAGGGATCTGGGGGTCCTAGTGCAAGAAAATCAAAAAGTTAGTATGCAGGTGCAGCAGGTGATCAAGAAGGCCAACGGAATGTTGGCTTTTATTGCTAGGGGGATAGAATATAAAAACAGGGAGGTATTGCTGCAGTTATATAAGGTATTGGCGAGACCGCACCTGGAATACTGCATATAGTTTTGGTGTCCATACTTAAGAAAAGACATACGTGCTCTCGAGGCAGTACAAAGAAGGTTCACTCGGTTAATCCTGGGGATGAGGGGGTGGACATATGAGGAGAGGTTGAGTAGATTGGGACTCTACTCATTGGAGTTCAGAAGAATGAGAGGCGATCTTATTGAAACATATAAGATTGTGAAGGGGCTTGATCGGGTGGATGCGGTAAGGATGTTCCCAAGGATGGGTGAAACTAGAACTAGGGGGCATAATCTTAGAATAAGGGGCTGCTCTTTCAAAACTGAGATGAGGAGAAACTTCTTCACTCTGTGGAATTTGCTGCCCCAGGAAGCTGTGGAAGCTACATCATTAAATAAATTTAAAACAGAAATAGACAGTTTCCTAGAAGTAAAGGGAATTAGGGGTTAAGGGGAGCGGGCAGGAAACTGGACATGAATTTAGATTTGAGGTTAGGATCAGATCAGCCATGATCTTATTGAATGGCGGAGCAGGCTCGAGGGGCCGATTGGCCTACTCCTGCTCCTATTTCTTATGTTCTTATGTTCCTCACAATCAACCACATGGCCAATTTTTGTATCATCTGCAAACTTCTTTGTCATGCCCCCCAAATTCAAGTCCAAATCATTGATATATATCACAAAAAGCAAGGGTTCTAGTACGGAGCCCTGCACAAAAACACCCATCGACCATTACCCTTTGCTTCCTGCCACTGAGCCAATTTTGGATCCAACTCTCCCTTGGATCCCATGGGCTTGTACTTTTTTGACCAGTCTGCCATGTGGGACCTTGTCAAAAGCCTTGCTAAAATCCATGTAGACTACATCAGATGCACTTCCCTCATCGACCCTCCTTGTTACCTCCTCAAAAAATTCTATCAAGTTAGTCAGACACAATCTTCCCGTAACAAATTCCTGCTGACTGTCCTTGATTACTCTGTCCCTTTCTAAGTGCTTTTATCCTGTCCCTCAAAATTTATTCCAATAATTTTCCCACCACCGAGGTTAGACTGACTGGCCTGTAATTACTTGGTCCATCCTTCGCTCCCTTTTTAAACAATGGTACAATGTTAGCAGTCCTCCAATCCTCCAGCACCACGCCTGTATCCAGTGAGGATTGGAAAATGATGGTCAGAGTCTCCACTATTTCCTCCCTTGCTTCTTTTAACAGCCTGGGATACATTTCATCCAGCCCTGGTGATTTATCTACTTTCAAAGATGCTAATTCCCTTAATACTTCCTCTCTCACTAAATTTATCCCATCCAATATTTTATACTCCTCCTCCTTAACTACAATATCTGCATCGTCCCTCTCTTTTTTGTGAAGACAGACGCAAAGTATTCATTAAGAACCATCTTCCAACAATCTTCCGCCTCCACACATAGGTTACCTTTTTGGTCTCTACTAGGCCCTACTCTTTCCTTAGTTATCCTCTTGTTGAATATGTTCAAGACTGAGATAGATAGATTTCTGGGCTCATGGGGAATCAAGGGATATGGGGATTGGGCGGGAAAATGGAGTTGAGGTCGAAGATCAGCCATGATCTTACTGAATGGCGAAGCAGGCTCGAGGGGCCGTATGGCCTACTCCTGCTCCTATTTCTTATGTTCTTATGAAGGAGAAAGGAATAGAAGGATTTGCTGATAGGGTTAGATGAAGAGGGGTGGGAGGAGGTTTGTGTGAAGCATAAACACAGGCATGGATCATTTGGGCCGAATGGCCCGTTTCTGTGCTGTAAATTCTCTGTAATTCCATGTTATTCGTTTAAGAACTGAATCTCTTGCTGAGCACATCACAGGGCAGTAAAGAGTCACCCGCAGACTGTGGGACTGAAATTGCATATCAGGCCAGACCGGGTGGGGTGCCAGAGACATTAGTGAGCCAATTGTTTTTTTTTACAACAATCCGGCATCATTTTTCCTGGCGCCAGCCCATAAATGACCTGATTTAGTAAATTCAATTTCACAACTTGCCATATTGGGAATTACACTCTCATCCTTTGGGTTGCTAGTCCAGTACCATAACCGCTACACTACCATACTCGTCACCCATTTAATCGCGCTTATTCTGGTTTGGTGAATTTTGGCAACTGTTAGACGAATTGCTTGAGCACCAAACACACGGAATTTCATCCTGTAGAAAACGTATATAGGTTAGGACGTCCTGCTGGAATTCTGCTTCTTGCTGGTTGACTTTGGATGAGCATTGAGGGCAGACACAGAACTCCACAGTCTGCAGTACCTTGGCCTCTTGTACTGTAGTGAGAAATGAGCAAAATCTAATTATTTTAAAATCAGGTAGGCACAAAACAGCCATGTCGTAAATTGCTGAACATCCCAGGGCTGAAAATCATTGTTTAGTTCAGATTATCAGCACGGTATATTGAAAAGAAAGTTGGCGGAGAGATTGAATAAACTTAAATTACTGAAGACCAATTTATTGAAGGTAATATATCAGGAATGTATCTCTAGATCAGTGCTAAAGGAAAGAACATATTGCTGAAAGCTTCTGTAATTGTACTCGACACTGGACAGCTCTGTTGAATAGTGCGGTGCATACTTTGAATCTTTCTCTTTGTTCAACTCAAGGTGACCCTGGTATAGCCGGAGACAAGGGTGTTCTTGGCAAAGCAATTGATGGCTTAGTAGGACCTCAAGGACCTCCAGGTAAGCTGCTAAATACTAGGAATAATTTTACGAATTTATACACCCAGCAAGGAGCTTTGCTTTCCTGGAGCACAGACTTGGAGTTTATGTGTGGGGCCTCTGTGATTTTTCGTTCAATAACTGTATTAAATTTTGCAATAAGAAAACGCTTATACATTAATCATTCTGCTCCAGAATAATGTTTAAAGATCAAGTGCCTACTGTGGGTGCAATATGCAATTTATTATTTATGAAGGATGGATAAATGTTACTGTTTGCATTACTCCAGAAAGAGGTACACTGTGTGATGTGCTTTGACACACTTTAACATGAAAGGTATTATTATAATTACTCTTTGGAACTTGATCATTAATGAATCACTCAAGGCATGTGCTTTTATATCTCAAAGATGCAAAGACCAGTGTTTCAAAGTGTTAAAGTTATTGCAGTTGCTTTCGATAGGTTAATTTGAACTTATGGGAACAGTTTTACTAGACAGTAAGGAATAGAAGGCAATCTAACCCATTGGCTGTAGAAAAGTATATTGTGCAAAACCAGGGCAGGGGAACCCAGAGGATAGAATTGTTTTAAAAGCAAGGAATTAAAACAGAACTTAAGGAATTACTTTCTCATGCACAGAGTGATAGGCCCGAAGGATAAGTTATCATCTGTTGTTGTTTTATGGAAATGGACTATAGTTTGTTCCTCATTGTTAGATTTGACTTAATAACAAAATCACAGAAACATGTTACCTTGAAATGTGTGCTTCCGGGTTTTGTGAGTAGGAATAAGTGATGGAGCACCTGCAATAATGACCCTTTAACATTTGTCAAACATTAATGACCCATTGCCAAAAAGTTCATGAATATAGCTGTGGAGCATGCACTGTTTGCGCAAAATGGCTCAGTGTCGATTTTTGAAAAGCTCTTTTTGCCTGTGAGTTTCAGGCAACTGCTGCAAGGCTGTGAGAGAGAAGCAGAGTGAGGTAACTCAAAAGAAATAATAAATGCAGATGGTAAACATGTTGATTTATTCAGATAATTCAATGCTTGTCAGATGACTTAATTAAGCTAAATTTTAATGAGGTACTGGCCATCTCTGTATCAATATTGGTTTAATTTTCTATTCATAATTGAGTATAGGAAGTTTCCTGACTGTCCCATCTGACCTAGAAGTGTTTGTCTGATTGACAATAGTTTAGATGGTTGCACAGCAAAAGAGCACTTATTTGTAAGCTTGAAATCTTTTCCTGTTTGTTACCAGCTGAACTTAATAACAAACCCTACATGGCACCAGAAGTGGGACTGTATTAGTCGAGAAGTCATTTTAAAATGAGAAATTTAAAACGTTAATTATTGGGAATTGCAGCCTCTGTATAGTTGTACAAACCAATTATTCAAAGTGTACCATTCCCGGCTATTTGAAAAGCTTTAAGAGAATTTGGAACAAGTATGAGATTACATCATGACTCATTAAGCAGCGAAAAGATGTCACAAGTGCTACACTAATTAACAGTATAGGCAGAGAAACTCAGAAAATACTTGTTGGTCTTTGGTTTGAGGTATGAGGGCAAGACTAATATAGAGCTTCTTAGCAAGATGGAATAATTTTGTGTTGGAGAGTCGAATAGGAACATGGGAACAGGAGGAGGCCATTCAGCCCTCGAGCCTGTTCCACCAATGAATTAGATCTTGGCTGATCTGTACCTCAACTCTATTTTCCCACCTTTGCTCCATATCCCTTGATACCCTTACCCAACATAAATCTATTGATCTCAGTCTTGATAGCTCCAACTGACCCCTGACATCCACAGTCTTTTGGAGGAGAGAATTCCAGATTTCCACTACCCCTAGTGTGAAGAAGTGCTTCCTGATTTCACTCCTGAATGGCCTAGCTCTAATTTTAAGATTATAGAATCTTCCAGTGCAGAAGAAGGCCATTCAGCCCCCTTGTTCTGAATTACCCCACCAGGGGAAATTGCTTCTCTGTAGCTACTCTATCAAATCCTTTTATCATTTTAAAGACTTCAATTAGATCACCCCACAACCTTCTAAACTCAAAGGAATACAAGCCATGAATCTTGAAAGCTATATTTTTAACAATCAGGACTAAGATCTTGATGAAACAATACAATCAAATATAACGAGTCTATGGGGTTTAGTGAGAATATGTGAAGGACAGAGCTGTAGAAGAAAATGTAATCTGAGACAGAATAGTTATTCGCATATGAAAACAATGGTACTAAGAGACTTATATCAGAATCAAAACTGATGTTGAAAGCTTTCATTGACATATATAAAACTGGTGAACTGGCAACAAAGGAGCTGAAAGAACTAAGAACCCAGAAAGAAGTGCAATATTCAGTGAGACAGAAGGAGGCAGCGTCTCCAGATGTGAAGCCCAAGAGATGTTTGAAAGCTCCTGAGACTGTAAATACTGTGGAAAACATCGTGTCAGAAAGAAAAATAAACTGTTCTGCTTGGGCTGGTGTGTAATGTATGTCGAGGACAGAAGCATTTCACAGACAAGTGCCCAAAGTCCAGAAATCGGAAGATAGGCAAATAATGGCTACATATGGCAGACGAAGCTAATTGCGACTCAGATAACAAGTCACATTCTCTTGCTTGAAGTTGCTGCATCTGTATAAGACCAATATGTCAACAAATTATATGTCAAAGTGCTCATAAACAACAAGTAAATCAATCAGTTCTGGCACCGCACCTTAGGAAGGGTATGGTGGCCTTGGAGGGGGTGCAGCGCAGATTCACCAGAATGATACTGGAGCTAAAAGAGTTAAATTATGAGGACAGGTGGCGTAGACAAGGCTTGTATTCTCTTGAATATAGAAGATTAAGGGGTGATCTAATTGAGGTGTTTAAGATAATTAAAGGAGTTGATAGGGTAGATAGAGAGAAACTATTTCCTCTGGTGGGAGAGTCCAGAACAAGAAGGCATAACCTCAAAATTAGAGCTAAACCTTTCAGGGGTGATGTCAGGAAGCACTCCTTCACAAAGAGGGTAGTGGAAATCTGGAACTGTCTCCCCCAAAAAGCTGTTGAGGCTGTCAATTGAAAATGTCAAAACTGAGATTGATTGATTTTTGCTAGCCAAGGGTGTTGAGGGCTACGGAACCATGGCGGGTAGATGGAATTAAGATACAGATCGGCCATGATCTAACTGAATGGCGGAACAGGCTTGAGGGGCCGAATGGCCTCCTCCTGTTCCTATGTTCCTAATTCATGTCTACTGTATAGCTACTGTCAATGTCCTACTTGAGAACGAACACGTGGGACTGGTTGCTGATCCAACTGACAGAGAACTTTAGGATTCTAAACCTTTAATGTTTATATTCAACAAAACAGAAACAGAGCCATTGGAGCAATGGGCAAGCTTTCACAGGTCATAATAGGGGATAAAATGACTACCTGGAAAGACATGAGTAAATTATGGACAGTCAGCATGGATTTGTAATAGGCAACTCATCTTTGATAAATGTAATAGAGTTTTTTGAGGAAATAATGGTGTGTATTGATAACGGCAATGCAGTGGATTTTGTGTGTATGGATTTTCAAAAGGTATTTGATAAGGTGCCTCATAGGAGGCTTGTTGATAAAATTAAGGCTTATGGTATTGAAGGGAATGTGGCAGCATGGATAGGAATTTGGTTAAAGGGCAGAAAATAGAGAGTAGTAGTTGATGGATGTATTTTGCACTGGAGGAATGTAAGCAGTGGTATCCCCCAGGGGTCAATGCTGGGACTTCTCAGTATATATATATATATTTATATAAATGATTTGAACTTGGGTATGGGACACAATATCAAAATTTGCAAACAATCCAGAAAATAAGGCGCATGATTAAGTGACTTTAGGACGTCTTAGGAAGGTTAGTAGATTGGACAGATAGATGTCAGATGAAATTTAATGTGATTGTTTATCAAAGAAAATACCATATAGGGCCCTTGGTTTTATAAATATGGGTACAGATATACCAGGAGGAGTATCGAGTCTGCGGACTATCTTTTTAACATCATTTGGAACATGCAGATTGTTGCACATGTCTTTTCGAATTTCTCCAGCTGTTGAGTAATTTGAGAGGACCTCCTAAGACACATGAAAGACACTCTGAAGGTGGAATAAAACCAGATCCTGATACAGTTAAAGCCGTGCTTAAGATGCTTTCTTTAACCAACAAACAAGGCATCCAGAGAATTCTTGGAATGATAATCTGCACCAGTTTGCTCCAATGTTATTAGAGGTAACTGCTCCTCTATGTGAACTACTGAAGAAAGAAGTTGACTTTACATGGAACTGTCAACATGAGAAGTATCCGGATGAAGTCAAGGCAATCGTCTCTGAGTCGTACTAAAATACTTTGACGTCCGTAAAGATGTACTTCTACACTGTGTTGCATCTGAAGGAGGTCTAGGAGAATGTCTCACGCAAGAAGGTCAGCTTGGCGAATGCCTCAATATCGCAAATAGAAACAGAGATAAAGAGGGTGAAATTTGTCTCGGGTGGTAGTGCTAAATGGCCGATAGGGAATCAGCCGCCCGATTTACACTTCGCCAGATTTTCTTTTCAATTGAAGTCAATGGAAAAGAAAATTGCTTGGGGCATAGAACAGGCTGAGACAGATAGATTTTTGGACTCTAGGGAAATCAAGGGATATGGGGATCAGGCGGGAAAGTGGAGTTGAGGTCAAAGATGAGCCATGATCTTATTGAATGGCGGAGCAGGCTCAAGGGGCCGAATGGCTTACTCCTGCAGCTGTTTCTTATGTTCTAATGTAGATTGCCGATTCTCTATCGCCCATTTTGCGCTACTGCTTGAGATTAATTTCACCCCCAAAGTCTGCTCATATTAGAAAACAAATCTCAGTCATTGTTTTTGGTCTAAAGAAATTTACTGTAGAAAGTGATCACAAACCACTTGAAGCCATTTTGAAGGAGAGTCTAATTATAGTGCACCCAAAAGGCTCTAGAGAACGATGTTACATCTTCAAAAGTACGGATTTAATGATGTCTACAAGAGATGATTTTTGCTGCCATGCTGAGCAGAGCACATCCACCTCGTAGAACCAGAATGGTTGACGGTGAGGAAATCGTGTCAATCAGTAAACGTTAGGAAACAGAAAAAGAAATAGAAACCATCAATACATTGAAATACTTACCTGAGGATGGAATGAACGAGATACTGGAATAAATGAAGATCAGAAATCATTGAGGATGATAATTAGCAAAGGATAGCATGACACAACAAACGTCATGCTACCCCAGATTTTTGTTTTTTATTTGTTCTTGGGATATGGGCGATGCCGATAAGGTCACATTTATTGCCTATGCCTAGTTGCCCTGAGAAGGTGGAGGTGGGATGTCTTCATGAACCGCTGCAGTCCTTGTGTTGATGGTGCTTCCATGGTGGTGTTAGACAGGGAACTCCAGCATTTTGGCCCGGCGATGATGAAGGAATGGTAATACATGACCAAGTCAGGATGGTGTGCGACTTGGTGAAGAACTTGGTGGTGATGGTGCTCCCATGACATTGTTGCTCTTGTCCTTATTGGCAATAGAGGTTGCAGGACTAGGAGGTGCTGTCGAAGTAAGCTTGGTGAATTCCTTCTTGATTGTACATACAGTGGAGGGAGTGGATCTTGAGCTCAGTGACAGTTGTCTGCCTGTGTGTGTCCTTGTACATGTTTTTTGTGTGTGTGGTGTATGTTTATTTGTGTTAAGTACAAAGAAGCCCAGGTCATCAGAGCAGATTTATGTAACAAGGACCTGAATTGACCTCCTTATGTTTACTTTGATACTCAGGTCAGTGTTAAATTCCCACTAGGATTAACAACGTGATTACAACCAAGTTAAAGAATCTATAAGAAAAGTTTATACAATAATCTTTGCCAATCTTTAACACCTACCGTTAAAATATTAACTGTTTGGTTTCTGTAGTGTCATTTTTGCACCGAAATAAAAACAACAGCATATTTCTCAGGTCAGCAACAAGTTGTCAGATTTCAAGTCTGAAAGAAATATTTTCCCATTGATCATTTTGAGGTTGCGGGCTCCTGCCCATGACCGATATTACCTGTCTATATTACCGTCTGATTCTTATGTCTGGTGCATGTGCAGGGTGTGGGAAAACTTCTTATGTATCTTCAGGGCCCAAATTGGTTCAAATCTCTCATTCCTTAAAAGAGAACTACTTGGGGAAAAATAAATTCTCACTGTCTCTATTTATCCCTGTCACTAAAATTCATCAACCACCACAAAGGCAACCAACTGAATTGCTGAAATTCTTTTCAAGTTGCTTTTCCCAGCTAATCATCTTTATTTGCGCTTTATGTGCCTAAAAGTTACATCGATATCAGAACTCAGCATTTATCGGGGATCAAACCTGGGACCTTGCTGGTCTGTATGACTCAGTACCATGCCATACTACGTTTATCCACAGATCCATGGGACATGGAGGACAGGAGTCGGGAAAATGTATTTTTAATGGGGGAAGAGCATCCAGTAAATGGCTATATTTCCTTTCCTAGAATATTGGAGCTCAGAAATTGGTCATTCGCCTTATTAAATCTGTTCCAGTGCTTTTCTCCATGACCCACCTAGTCCATTCCCAGACTCTGGCTTGCTTCCCATATCATATAATCATAGAATGGTTACAGCACAGAAGAAGACCATTCAGCCCATCGAGCCCATGCCGGCACTTTGTAAGAGCAATCCAGTTAGTCCCGTTCCCCCGCTCTTTCCCTGTAGCCCTGCAAATTTTTTCCCTTCAAGTATTTATCCAATTCCTTTTTGAAAGCCACGATTGAATCTGCCTCCACCACCCTTTCAGGCAGCACATTCCAGATCATAACTGCTCACTGCGTAAAAACGTTTTTCCTCATGTCACCTTTGGTTCTTTTGCCAATCACCTTAAATCTGTGTCCTCTGGCTCTTGACCCTTCTGCCAATGGGAACAGTTTCTCTTTATTTACTTTATCTAAACCCTTCATGATTTTGAACACTTCTATAAAATCTCCTCTCAAACTTCTCTGCTCTAAGGAAAACAACCCCAGTTTCTCCGGTCTATCCATGTAACTGAAGTCCCTCATCCCTGGAACCATTCTAGTAAGATTATGGCCAGCACCTCTGCAATTTCCATCCTTACTTCCCTCAGCAACCTAGGATGTATCCCATCTGGACCGGGTGACTTATCTACTTTAAGTACAGCCAGCCTTTCTAGTAACTCCTCTTTATCAATTTTTAGCCCATCCAGTATCTGAACAACCTCCTCTTTTACTGTGACTTTGGCAGCATCTTCTTCCTTGGTAAAGAAAGACGCAAAGTATTCATTTAGTACATCAGCCATGTCCTCTGCCTCCATGCGTAGAACTCCTTTTTGGTCCCTAATCGGCCCCACCCCTTCTCATACTACCCGTTTACTATTTATATGCCTATAGAAGACTTTTGGATTCCCTTTTATGTTAGCCGCCAGTGTATTCTCATACTCTCTCTTTGCCCCTTACTTCCTTATTCACTTCTCCTCTGTACTTTCTATATTCAGCCTGGTTCTCACTTGTATTATCAACCTGACATCTGTCATACGTCCCCTTTTCCTGCTTCATCTTACTGTCTATCTCTTCCTTCATCCAGGGAGCTCTGGCTTTGGCTGCCCTACCTTTCCCCCTCGTGGGAATGTACCTAGACTGTACCCGAACCAACTCTTTAAAGGAATTGGATAATTGTTCGATTACAGTTTTGTCTGCCAATCTTTGATTCCGATTTACCCGGGCCAAATCCGTTCTCAACCCACTGAAACTGGCCCTCCTCCAATTAAGTATTTTTACTCTAGATTGCTCCTTGTCCTTTTCCATAACTAATCCAAACCTTATGATACTATGATCACTGTTCCCTAAATGTTCCCCCACTGACACTTGCTCCACTTGACCCACCTCATTCCCCAGAACCAGCAATGCCTCCTTCCTCGTTGGGCTGGAAAAATACTGATCAAAAAAGTTCTCCTGAACACACTTCAGAAATATGCTTTAATATTCCTCTTTTTCAAGCAACTACCCTTCACCCTTATAGAGGAATTAATGAACTCTGCTTCATCAATGGTTTGTGGCAGATAATTTGAGATTTACCACCCTCTGTGTAAATAATTGTTTTCTAGCCTCCCCATTAATTCCTTTTCTGAGATCTGTGCCTTCTCATTTCTGTCTCATTAGTCAGTGCAAACTATCAGTATTTACCTTGTAACAGCCCTTTGCGAAATTGAGGGCCTCTATCAGGTCACCATCCCAGCTATAGTGAAAAAGCTCCAACTTCACAACCTCTCATCTCTGGTGACAATCTAGTAAATCTATGCTGCAGTTTTTCAATTGCATTTATATATTTCCTAAAATGTGGTACCCAAAACTACTCACTGTATTCCAGCTCCAGCTTAACTAAGGTACAAGTTGAGCATCACCTCCATGCTTTCATATTCTATGGTTCTAGATACAAAACCAAGAACTCCATTTGCCTTTTATATGGCCTTACAATGTGTTGTCAGACTATTTGTCCGACATCCAATCTTGAATAAGCCACAATTTCCTGTTCATATGCTCTCCCACACCAAGTTCTGCGCACCTATCATTCTCGTCCTTGCTGACCTACACTGGCACCCAGGCCCCCAACAGCACAAATTTAATATTCTCATCCTTGTGTTTAAATCCCTTCATGGCCTCACCACTGCCTATCTCTTTAATCTTCTTCAGCCCTACAACCCCCACCACCCCAGAACTCTCTGTTCTTCTGACTCTTGTGCATCCCCTCTCCCCTCACCACATCATTCGTGACCCTGCCTTGAGCTGCCTAGGCCCCACACTCTTGAATTCCCTTCCAGATCCCTCCACCTCTCTACCACCCTTTCCTCCTTTTAAGATCGTCCTTGAAACCCACCTCTTCAACCAAGCTTTTGGACACCCCTCCTAAAATCTCCTTCTTTATCTTGGCGTCCATTTTTGGTTGATTATGCCTCTGTAAAGCGCCTTGGGACGTTTTTCTATTTGAAAGGGGCCGGTTGTTATTGTATGCTGTTGTTATTGTTATTATCTAATTGTGTTGCCACCTTTTAAATGACTTGTAAATCTGAACACCAAGGTCCCTCTACTCTGTTACCTATCCTATGGTTTTAATTGCCACAGTCCCTTTATCTGTCACTATTTCCCGTCTGTAGGTCCCTCAGGAGTTATGGGAATTAGTAAGAATGGGCGAGATGGAGCACTGGGAGACCCAGGTCTTCCAGGAGAACCAGGACGACCTGGAAGAAATGGCGCTATGGGAACCCCAGGAATCTGTGACACCTCTGCTTGCCAGGGATCTGTGGCTGCAGGAAAATCATCACATCCCAAAAAATCGTGAAGGGCATCGTCACAGAAACAAAGAAGATAACTTGAAGCATGGCCCAATTCCTCCTGAGATTGAGTGAATAGAAAGAGACAACCAAAAAAGACAATTCATCAATGTTTCGACTCCTGGTACCAAAGTGTCTTATAAATATGTTCGTGAGAAGGTGCTAAAAACAGACACTTCGCTTTTAATCATGTGTTTCTACATCATTTTTCAATTTTGTTTGAGATCTGTAAAGATTTATCTGCAGTTAGCCTTGTCTGGTTAGAATGTTCCACTTTTTAAACACTTATTTCCTTAGTTTGGCTACTCCATTTCTTGTCATTGTCTGTTAAACAATACTATCAATTATAAATGCTTACCTCAATAAGCAGCACCCTATAGTAATTATTGATGTTACAGTTTCTGAGCTGTGAGGGGATACACTGTACATATGATATAAATTTAACGGTCATAGTGTTTTGTATAGTACCCTAATTTCAGAACCAATAACGACTCCCAATTTCAGACCTTTTATGTAACTAATGGTTACGGGCAAAGGAGATTTACACTATTTGTGTCGTGTGTTTTTTTTTAACAAAAGTATGATTGACTCTCCCCTTCCCCTGACTGTGCGCTTATCCTAGTTTAACACATTTTGTGTGGAAACGGCAATCATTTTTGTGAATTACTAGATAACAATTTATGGCTTGTTGTTACTATATTCCGTCCCATTTTGTAACGTTTTCCATAAATTAATAAATCCCTGTTAAAACTCCTGCATCCACTATGTACGGTGCTGTAACCAGTCAGTATCCTTGACTTAAAATAGTATTTATTATTTGTGGGTGCCTGCTGTCTGTAAAATAAAGCTGTTGCCACCAACTGTTGTAAGATAATGAATAAAGCCACTTTTCAGAAAAAAAAAGGAACACTTAACTCAGTCCCACCAGGTGCCATTCTGAACTAAGTTCCAGCTCAGACAAAAAAGGCAGTGCTATGTAAACAAGAATATCAGCTTGTGTAATATGTATAGAGGGCGAGATGAGGAGAATTTTTTTACGCAGTGAGTTATGATCTGGAATTCATGGCCTGATAGGGTGGTGGAAGCAGATTCAATCGTAACTTTCTAAAGGGAATTAGATATATACTTGAAAAAGAAAAATTTGCAGGGCTATGGGGAAAGGGCAGGGGGAATGGGTCTAATTGGATAGCTCTTTTAAAGAGCTGGTACAGGCATGATGGGCCGAATGGCCTCCTACTGTGCTGTATCATTCTATGATTCTATCAGATTGTGACCAGTGAGATCCAGGCAGCACAAGGGCAGGTAAGTAACCTAAGCGATTTTAACTGCCCACCCACCAGTTTCGGCCGTATGGTTAAATTCGCCCCCAATGACTTCAATGCCCCTGTGACGCATATGTGTTAGATAACTGAGGCAGTAATGGCAATGGATATAAATCGGATTGAAATGGGTATGGTAATGTAGTGGTTATGTTACTGGACTAGTAATCCAGAGAATGTGAGTTCAAATCCCACCATGGCAATTTGAGTATTTGCATTCAGTTTTTAATAAAAAAGCTGGTACCAGTAAAAGTGACCATGAAGCTATCGGATTGTGATAAAAACCCAACTGTTTCACTAATGTTCTCTTGGGAAGGAAACCTGCCGTCCTTACCCGGTCTGGCCTACATGAGATTCCAGACTCATACCAGCATGCGTGACTTTGGTCAGGGGAAACTAGGGATGGGCAAGAAATGCTGGCCTGGTCAGCAACGCCCACAACCCGAGAATGAATTAAAAAAAGGTAATTCATACAAATCAAATTACAGTAGTATGGTAGATATAAAGCAGGTTAGAATAGTGATAAAGCTGCATATATAAGCAGGCTGTAGTGAAGCACATTGGAGACAGATGTTGCACCCATACAACTACAGTCTACTCATATTTCAAAGTTATTTTTTGTACTAACAAAAATACAAATAATCCAATAATTTGAATTAAGCGATGTAAATAATGTAGGAAAGTAGGAATTTAGTGCTAAATAAAATTTGAATTATCTGATAACTGAATGGAGCAATTTTGAATTAGGAGTAGACCACACTGACCAAGTTATAGCTGCAGCGGTCCACAAAATTAGCAGATTATTCCAGGGTACAACCTGCCCAGTATTTTGTTTTTGTAACTGTCATGTTCCATGCCCACATATTTGTAAGATTAACACAGTTCTGCTTTGTGCTGCACCTCAGTTGAATATTATGCATGAAATCAATTACCATTTATTACTTTATGCCCATGGGAAACTGGACAAACTGATTGGGTACCTTTGATTTTTCTTTGATTTTTTTTTCCTCCTTCACATATATTTACCGTCTAATTGAGTCACTTGCCATGATGCAATTCCTTTCCAGGTGAGCCGAATAGTCTTGGCCATGAAATTCTCTACAACCGCAGCCGGTGTCATCTCAGTACTTGACCATCAGGAGTTAAGGGTCAAGGCTCAGGAATGGTTAACTTGGGCGGGTTAGGGTTAGGGACATTGAATTTTCATCTCCCAGTTGGAATGCCTCATCTCTGTCCATCATCTTCATCTGATGGCTGGCTGAGAAATAACTGCCTTTAATCGTTGGAGAAAGAGGACCCAGGAACAATCTGCATAACTATTTGTTGGCTAATTAAGATAGATGAGATTTTTCGGAATTGGATCCGCGAAGGGTTTAGTTCTCCCTGGCGTCCCCTTTGCTTTATTGCGAATTTTTGTTCTTGGTCAGCTAATTGTCTGACATGCAGGGAAACCCATCACTATGCTCAAGTGAGAAAGCCAAACTAATAAACAATCAATGCATAGAGTTTTGTTTGCGTGATGTGGAGTACATGCTCTCTTCCCATTGGGACACACCATACTTACATAAGTCCAGAGGGTATAGGTAGTTGTGAAGAGCTAAGGCTGAGATTCACAGGTATGTGCAGGGGTGCCGTTGGAATTTAACCAGTTATAACTGCTTATTTTGCCAACAGATTGGTGGTAAGCTTCCCACTGCTTCTTTAGCCAACAAATTGGCCTGCAGGGTTATTTGGAGCTAAGTGGGAAGAATCCCAGCCACTTGGACAAGTCTAGCCCTCCTGGTCCTATCAATGAGCCAGACTGCCTGGTCAGTCATCAACACTGCCTTTCAGTACTGTGGATCTCCCTGGCTCAGGTAATGCATTATCGATTGTGCCGCAGAGCGTTGATTCAGTGAACAAAATCCTCCTTTATAGTTGGTGTGTTTGGTACTCAGGACAATCTAGCTCTAACCACAGATCCTCCTGGATTACGTAGAATGTACAGCACAGAAACAGTCCATGCCGGTGTTTATGCTCCACACGAGCCTCCCTCCACCCCGCTTCATCTCACCCTATCAGCATAACCCTCTATTCCTTTCTCCCTCAAGTACTTATCTAGATTCCCCATAAATCCGTCTATGCTATTCACCTCAACTACTCCTTGTGGTAGCGAATTCTACATTCTTACCACTGTCTGGGTTAGGAAGTTTCTCCTGAATTCCCTATTGGATTTATTAGTGACTATCTTATATTTATGGCCCCTAGTTTTGGACTCTCCCACGAACGTAAACATCTTCTTTACATCTACTCTATCAAACCCTTTCACAATCTTAATGACCTCTATCAGGTCACCCCTCAGCCTTCTCTTTTCTAGAGAAAAGAGCCCCAGCCTGTTCAATCTTTCCTTGTGGGTATAACTTCTCATTCTGGTATCATCCTTGTAAATCTTTTTTGCACCTTCTCAAGTGTCTCTATGTCCTTTTTATAATATGGAGACCAGAAATTTGCAAATCCAAGTGTGGTCTAACCAAGGTTCTATGCAAGTTTAACTTAACTTCTCTGTTTTTCAATACTATCTCTCCTAGAAATGAACCCCATTGCTGACCCTGTGTTAGACAGAGCAGCAATCAGGGTATTGTGGGACAATAGCCTGATTCAACAAGGTTTCTAGTTCAGCCAACCACTAGTCCAGCACATTATGGATGTGTTGTCACCTCCCAAATCTGTGCCCATCTTTCTCCACAACTCCCTGTTTGAGTCTCTACAATCAGGTTTCTGCTCCTGCCACTGCACCAGAACGGCCCTAAGCAAGGTAACAAATGGTATTCTGCTGACTGCGACCGTGGTGCATTATCCTTTCTCAATCTCTCTGTAGCCTTTGACATGGTCCACCAACCACATCTTGCTTCACCAATGCCTCTCCTCCATAGTCCAGCTCAGTGGGACTACCCTTGCTCAGTTCCACTCTTACCAATCCAATTGTAAACAAAGCATCTGCAGCAATGACTTCTCCTCCTATCACTGCATAGTTACCTCTGGAGTTCCTCACTTCTTCTTCAACCACATGCTGCCCCTTGGCGACATCCTCTGTAGACATGGGGTCAGCTTGCATGTGTATGCTGATGACACCCAGCTCTACCTCTCCACCATCACTCTCGACCCCTCCACTGCCTCTGTGCTATAAGACTGCTTGTCCAATATCCAGTCTCGGATCAGCCACATTTTCCTCCATTGGTAAGACCGTAGCCATCGTTTTCGGTCTGCACCACAAACTTCATACCCTAGCCATCGATTCCATCGCACTGTCTCAGGTTGAATCAGACTGTTTGCAACCTCGGCATCTTATTTACTCCTAAACTGAGTTTCCGACCCTATATCCTCTCTGTCAGAAAGACTGCCTATTTCCACCTCTGTAACATGGCCAGCCTATGCCTCAGTCTATCTGCTACCTAAACCCTCAGCTATGCCTCCAGTCTCCTCCTGACTTGACTATTCCGATGCTCTCCTGGCTGGCCTCCTATTTGCCACCTTTCATAAACTTCAGCTCATCCAAAATTCTGCTGCCTGTATCCTATCCAGCACCAGGTCCTGTCCCCCATCACCCTGCGCTTGCTGATCTACATTGGTTCCAGGTTGTCCAATGCCTCAAATTTAAAATTTTCATCCTTGTGTTTAAATCCCTTTATGACCTCGCCGCTCCCTATCTCTGTACCCTCCCCCAGTCTTGCAACTCCCTCTTCTTCAAAATCTCCACTCCTCTGACTCTGGTCACTTCTGCATCCACCCACCCCTCCCTTCACCTCACCATTGGAAGCCCTGCCTTCAGCCGCCTAGGCCCCACATTCCCTCCCTAAACCCTTCTGTCTCTCTACCTCCCTCTCCTTCTTTAAGACCGTTCTTAAAACCTAGCTCTTCGACCAAGGTTTTGGGCATCCTCCCAATATCTTCTCCTATGGCTCAGCATTCATTTCTTCCTTACTCTTGTCACTCTCCAGCCTTTCCAGGCCAAAAATTTCCACTGTAGCTTATTTGGGTAGTGTCTACACTTTGTTCTTCTGTAGCTCACCACGCATAGTTTTACAATTGGTTAAAATGAGAATTTTGCTTGGTTTTCTTCTTGCTGTCACAGAATTCCTTCCTGACTTACTGCCGCCATCTATGGGTGGCACACATGGCATCGACCAGGCTTGCTTTCTTGCATGTGGATTGAGTGGTGTGTATCGGAGGCTGCAGTTTGCCCAGTGCCTTTTCCATAATCAAACTCACCACTAGGTGTGTAAAACGCATCTTTCTGGTCTATTTTTTCTGTACTCGTTCTAAAGTTTTCACCCATTAAACATCTGTGTTTGTGAAAGTTTGTTTCTTAGAAAGGTCAAGAGGCTCATTTTCTGCTTGTTTAAGGTGCTAAATTATGATAATTGCAGACTGCTGTGATTGGCTCAAAACTATTTGTTAAATTTGAGGAATAGTGGGCAGCATGGGAAACTGAAAGAAAATTCTTTGCATTTTATGTAAATACCCTAGTTAAAGGCCCAACTATACAGAATTGACTGTGGGAAAGCACTATTTTACATAATTACTCTTACAACACCAGGTTATAGTCCAACAGTTTTATTTGAAAATCACAAGCTTTCGGAGCTTACCTCCTTCGTCAGGTGAGTGATCAATCACCTGACGAAGGAGGTAAGCTCCGAAAGCTTGTGATTTTCAAATAAAACTGTTGGACTATAACCTGGTGTTGTAAGATTGCTTACATTTGTCCACCCCAGTCCATCACCGGCATCTCCACATCATTACATAATTACAGCATGGAGGAAGTCTGTTGTGTTATGAGATCAGTCTTGGGTGTACCAATACACTTTTCTTAAGAGAGGAGGAAAATACAACACCTTTGTTGTAGCTTTTGCCAAGTTATGCCCATGGTATGAGATTGTGACTAGAAATTATAGATATTGTTACACTTATCTGATAATTGAGTCTTAAATCTATTTTAATAACTTAATAAGAACTGGAACAATTCCTTTTTTGACACCTGTAAAAATCCCTCAATAAATGTGTGAAGTCTTAAAAATCTTGTTTTACATTTCTCTATATTACAATTTTAAAGACAGACTCAATAAATAACAAAAATCTTTGGATGAATACCTTTATTTGCTCAAAAAAGATAAAATACAAATAATTTGTTTTAAAACTTAATGTAAATGATAGATCTTTTGTATATCTGAATGTTTTTATATTCTGTGAAACATCACAATAATACATTTGCTTTGTTATTTACACACTGCTTAAGTTGACAGAAAACCCTTCAAGGGCTTACTGTTTATATTTATTTTGAACATATTAACTAAAAGCTATGCAGTTTAACCTAAATAAATATTAAATATACTTAAATGATAATACAGTATACACTGTATGGTTTACTAATTTATGAAACAAGTTTATTTTTGAAGTATTTGGTCATCCTTTATTTTACAGATCAATAGCTCCTTCAACAATTAACTGGTCATTGAAATAAAACTGCAAACAGATTCCACTTAATGAATAAAACCTCTTTGTAGAGCAAGGAATCATTTTGTGTTGCTGTTAAAGATTATAAATATCTTGTACTTTAAATATATTGCATAAATTTTAAAGCTTATACAGAAGTTAACTATCAGTTTCCATTAAAGGGACAGCATTCGTTTTTGTTTTTTTTGCCACACTCAGAATGACATATAAAACTTAACAACCCTCTTAGCATGCTTTATTAAAGTGCTTCAGTCTTGTGAAAAAGTGTTACATAGTTTTTCCCCAAACTGTTTAGTTTCATACCGCGATACGAAATCTTTAGGTACAGTAAAACATGCACATTTCTGCACTCCTTCTATTAATCCTACTAGATTTCACCAAGTAACATCATAGTTATGTATGTTTGATTGTTTATAGTTAAGTGGATACTGTCTCTTTAACTGTGCTTTCGCTTTATTAGCAGCATTTAGGTGTAGAGTTGTTCAGCGTGTTAAAGTTGCTATTGTCAACAGTTTCCAGCTAACAAACCAAAAACACAATGTTCAGACACCATACCATTGCTGAGATTGTCCAACACCACTGCTCCAACTGCATCTAATTTAAATGTCAAAGATAGGTAGCGAAAATGTGAGTCTCCCGTGATTTTTATATAATGTATATTAAAATATTTTGAAAGGTTTTACATGGGTGGCCTGGTAGCTACGACAATGGTGTTGGATCTTCAACTGAGCTAAATTTAAATGTCACTGATGACTGACATTCATATTTGGGTTTTCTCTAGTGGGGTGCTTGTCAGACTCAACCAGAAAAGCAGGAAATCTGAGCATGGGAGAGGTTTCTTTCCACCACAAGCATACACCTGGACAGACTGATCAAGCAGCAGCATTTAGATTATCATCCTGGTTGTCTATGCGTTGGACTGTTCCTTCCCTCCAACAGAAAATTTGAAGGAGAGGAAAAATAAAGTACAAATAAAAGATTATAGACAGCTAAATAAGAAGATAGGACTTCTTCTTATGGGGATTGGGGCAGCACAAACATTTATATGGCACAAATCATAGTGGACTCAAATTTTCTGCCACCATCTTTGATTTTACAGTGCAAGTTTAGAGTTCTGAACATTGCCAGAGATAATACTACCTTGCCACTACGCTGGGATGACAAAGGGCTTACAGTTCTGTGCTTGGCTACACTTTTCCATTTCCTGACCCTGGGTTTTGATATGGTGAATCGGGCAGATACGTCTAACTTTGTGTCTCTCTTGGAGTTGTAACTTCACTCATACTGGAGTTCATTTACCTTCCATCACACCATGATTGTGTAGACTGGTAGTTACTGAGTGATCTACTGGTGCTTCTACTCTTGGTTGTTTCAGTCGCCTGCCAGTTTTCCCACAGAAAACACTCTCAAATTCCTTGAAGATAAAGAATATTCAACTATTTACCATTTACTCTACCAACAGTAAAAGTAATGAGTTTTTAAGCTTTATTTTATGTAATTGTTTTTCATTGTACCTCATGCCTCTTTAGTCCACTGGCCGACCTACTTCAGTTGTTGAGATCTGATACTACCTCCATTGCCCCTGTAGTCAGTCACTATGAGGCACTAAAATTTGACCAGATGTGAATCTTCCACAAAGAGGCACTTAAGCCACGGCTTGAAGCTTTCTTTCTTTACATGGCTAATATTGTGAAGTGATCAAGCCTATTCTTGTTCCTCTCTCTGTGTTGCTGAGTGTTGAGACCCAGGACTGGATTCTTGATTTTTTGAACCCTGCTGAGAATGAGGGTCTGAACCCATGGATAGGCTATTGTATATACTGGTATTCCTAATGTACCTATTTCTTAGGGACTGTACCCTTTCTTAGGGATTCAGACAAGAACTTGCCTGATAAAGGCTTTATACACACTTCTCTCACATGGTTGAGCAGCTTGCATTATACATGACACTGATTGTAAAATAAAGTGAATTGAAATGAATACATGAAGATTGCTTTTACAGATCCAGAAAAGGGCTATCACATGGGTTCTGGATGAAAGTTTTCTTAGAAGGCCACGTGCCTGTGATTTTTATTTTTCCTAATGCATATCTTGTCTGTTCCATGGTTTATAGACTTTAACCAATCAGAAAGTGATCATTGTATGACAAGTTTTACACTTTAGATCACTTAATTATTTTTAAAAGCAAATTTTTTAAAGATAAGGTCTCAAGACAATAAATTTGTTATAGATATTCACATGCAAGTATATTAAGTATTTTACTAAAATGATATACAAAGAATTATTTTTGTTAAAAATGCAACATATATTTTAATTACAAATTCTGGACTTTATATAGCAATTATAGAGCCTGTTGATTTTTGAGCCTTAACAGGAATGTTCAACAAATATTTCCACAGCTCAAGACCATTATTGAATAACTAGGGAATTGTAGAAACATTATTTTCCTCTTTATTCATCTCCTCAAATACCTACAGACTTTATTTAAGGAAAGGCATCTGAAAGTGAGGGCACAATACAGACTAAACAATTAGCAGTAGACATCATGGTAGCTTTACATGCGTTCAGAAGCTGCTTTATCATAGAATCATACAGCACAGAAGGCGGCCATTCGGCCCATCGTGCCTGTGCCAGCTCTTTGAAGAGCTAACCAAATAGTCCCAATCCCCTGCCCTTTCCCCATAGTCCTGCAATTTTTTCCCCTTCAAGTATTTATACAATCCCCTTTTGAAAGTTATTATTGAATCTGCTTCCATCACCCTTTCAGGCAGTGCATTCCAGATCATAACAACTCACAGTATAAAAAAAATTCTCCTCATCTCGCCTCTGGTTCTTTTGCCAATTACCTTAAATCTGTATCCTCTGGTTACTGATCATTCTACCACTGGAAACAGTTTCTCCTTATTTATCAAAACCCTTCAGGATTTTGAATGCCTCTATTAAATCTCCCCTTAACCTTCTCTGCTCTAAGGAGAACAACCCCAGCTTCTCCAGTCTCTCCACATAACTAATATCCCGCATCCCTGGTACCATTCTAGTAAATCTCCTCTGCACCCTCTCCAAGGCCTTGACATCTTTCCTAAAGTGGATTGATGAAGATTCAACTTTGAACAGTGTTGAGGGAGACTCACTATCGGGAACTCTTTAAAAATTAACCAAAAAAAAAAAATTCGAATTAACCAGTTATCCCATTAGCTATTATTTGTCTACATTTTTTAATTCATTACAACAGTATTACATAATCTAGGAGGAATGGCTTTTAGTAATTACTGACCCGGTGGCGTGAGGGAACTGGACACCAAAGATGTAAGGATACTGGATTAGCGTACAGAAAGCTGAAATGGAAGCAGCCTGCGTTAATGATAACCTAACAAAGCTGCATCCTCAGAACTCACGTTTCAAAGCCATGTGTTCCTACAACTTTGCTAGTGGGTCATTAAATATGGTGGAAAATAAGATCAAACAAGTTAATAGTAATACAGGTATAAATAAGAGCAGCATGAGAGCAGCTGATTAATTCTACACACAGCTTTATGAAGTGCATTGGCTCTCTGATTGTTCTAACCACATGATTGCACCGTAAGTATTAAAAGTCACTGAGTTATTGGATGAAAATAGGTATGTTTGCTTACTGTTGCTCTTGATTTTAGCTCACGGATGGCAACACCTTGCCCCATACTGATGTCTCCCCAGCTATACTTTCCATCACCTGCCTCACCCAAACCGCTGTGGCCCGTATCACCAAATCGTACCTTGATCTCTTCCCCTAAGCCTTTGATACCTTCTCCTCCTTCCATCAACTCATCTTATTCCACACGTCTGCCCTTGGAAAAAACTCTCCCTCAAGTCATTTACAATTACTTTCAAGCTACCAACTGCCTAGCCTCTGGCCCTCCATTCGTCATAATATTTCTGCAGCTGTCTACCACTCAATCACTTCCAACTTTGATGCACTTGTGCCCAGCAAAACCTTTACTCTCTCCCATCCCGGTCATTCCCCGTAGCATAGCCCCTATCTTCACTCCCTCAATTCAAGGGGAGCAGACTTGAGAGTATCTAAAGCACAACTGGTTTAGCCATCCATCACCAGATCTGTCTGGAACACATCAAGCACCAACAGACCTCACTCTCCTCTGCCAAAACCTTCCCACTTTTAGAAGATCCAACATGGAGAGTAAAGATAATCCCTGGCTTCTTTTCTCCACTACCAACCAAATCTTTAAACCCACCCTTCCTGCTCCCTACACCTTCAATTGCAAGATTGAGATCGTTTGTTCAGCTGCCTCTGCTGCTTCCTTTCCCCAGCAAGCCAAACCGCACCCCATGCCCTTTAGATTCCCCTCTTTCCTAGCCCTATTCCCAACTCTTTCTCTAGTTTGACTAATATCTCATAACATGTCTGCTCTGAGATCATCTTGTCCATGAAACCCACCTCCTGCTCCCCAGACCCCATTCCCTCTAAACTGCTGACCACCCAACTTCCTTTCCTGGCACCATGCTAGCTGAATGGTAAACGGTTCCCTTTCCTCAAGTACTGTCCCCCTCCCTTTCAGAAATGTTATCATCAGCCTAAATAAAAACCACCCTAGATCCCTCTATCCTTTCAAACTACGGTCCCAACTCCAACCTCCCTTTTTCTCCAAAGTCCTTGAACATGTTGTCCACAAAAAGCAGGACAAATCCAATCCAGCCAATTACCGTCCCATCAGTCTACTCTCAATCATCAGCAAAGCGATGGAAGGTGTCGTCGACAGTGCTATCAAGCGGCACTTACGCACCAACAACCTACTCACCGATGCTCAGTTTGGGTTCCGCCAGGACCACTCGGCACCAGACCTCATTACAGCCTTGGTCCAAATATGGACAAAAGAGCTGAATTCCAGAGGTGAGGTGAGAGTGACTGCCCTTGACATCAAGGCAGCATTTGACCGAGTGTGGCACCAAGGAGCCCTAGTAAAATTGAAGTCAATGGGAGTCAGGGGGAAAATTCTCCAGTGGCTGGTGTCATACCTAGCACAAAGGAAGATGGTAGTGGTTGTTGGAGGCCAATCATCTCAGCCCCAGGGCATTGCTGCAGGAGTTCCTCAGGGCAGTGTCCTTGGCCCAACCATCTTCAGCTGCTTCATCAATGACCTTCCCTCCAACATAAGGTCAGAAATGGGGATGTTCGCTGATGATTGCACAGTGTTCAGTTCCATTCGCAACCCCTCAAATAATGAAGCAGTCCGAGCCCGCATGCAGCAAGACCTGGACAACATCCAGGCTTGGGCTTATAAGTGACAAGTAACATTCGCGCCAGACAAGTGCCAGGCAATGACAATCTCCAACAAGAGAGAGTCTAACCACCTCCCCTTGACATTCAACGGCATTACCATCGCCGAATCCCACACCATCAACATCCTGGGGGTCACCATTGACCAGAAACGTAACTGGACCAGCCACAAAAATACTGTGGCTACAAGAGCAGGTCCGAGGCAGGTTATTCTGCGGCGAGTGACTCACCTCCTGACTCCCCAAAGCCTTTCCACCATCTACAAGGCACAAGTCAGGAGTATGATGGAATATTCTCCACTTGCCTGGATGAGTGCAGCTCCAACAACACTCAAGAAGCTCGACACCATCCAGGACAAAGCAGCCTGCTTGATTGGCATCCCGTCCACCACCCTAAACATTCACTCCCTTCACCACTGGTGCACAGTGGCTGCAGTGTGTACCATCCACAGGATGCACTGCAGCAACTCGCCAAGGCTTCTTCGACAGCACCTCCCAAACCCGCGACCTCTACCACCTAGAAGGACAAGAGCAGCAGGCACATGGGAATAACGCCACCTGCACGTTCCCCTCCAAGTCACACACCATCCCAACTTGGAAATATATCGTCGTTCTTTCATTGTCGCTGGGTCAAATTCCTGGAACTCCCTTCTTAACAGCACTGTGGGAGAACCTTCACCACACGGACTGCAGCAGTTCAAGAAGGCGGCTCACCGCCACCTTCTCAAGGGCAATTAGGGATGGGCAATAAATGCTGGCCTCGCCAGCGACGCCCACATCCCATGAACGAATTAAAAAAAACTCCCAAATCCCTGCCTGTATTTCCCACAACTCCATGTTTGAATCTCTCCAATCATGTCCCTGCCCATGCCACAGCACCAATAAAAGTCATAAATGATACCCTCTGTGACTGTGACAATGGTGCTTTAGTCTTCCTCATCCTTTCTGCAGCCTTTGACTTGGTGGTAGCACTTAGTGAAGCACTGAGCACGAGTTAGAAAGACAAAGTGTAGGTGGATTTGCAAGACATGTTCTCGAGGACAAGAATATTGGTAAGATCATCTGTGGAAGCGCATGCTGAAAACATTACAGGTAATCATGGATCAGATGCAACAGGAGGCCATTTAATTCATCATGTCTGTGCTGGCTCTTTGCTAGAGCAATCCAATACTAATCCCACTGCCCAGTTCGATCCGCATAATCTGTATCTTCCTCTGCTTCAAGTGTTTATCTACTCTTCTCTTGAATAGTTTTTTCTTCAACTACTTCTTGTGGCAAAGCATTCCATGTTCTAACAACCCCTTGTGTAATGAAATTTCTCCTGACCTCTCTCCTTACTTTCTTAATAGCAATTTTAAATTGACGACCCCTCATCACTGATTCTCTAACCAGAGGAAATATTATTATTCCTTATGCACCCTGTCCATAACCCCATTAATTTTGAAAACCCCTATTAAATCTCCTCTTAGCTTCTTCCGTTCCAGTGGAGATAGTCCCAGTATCTCAAATCCATTCTCATAACTATAGTTTGTCATCATGGCCTCCCACCTTGCACCCTCCGTAAACTTGAGCTCATCTAAAACTCTACTGCCCGTAACCTAACTCAAACCAAGTCCCCTTTTGCCCATGTGTTCGCTGACCTACATTGGCTCCCGGTCCGGCAGAGCCTCGATTTTAATATTCTCATCCTTGTTTTCAAATCCCTCCATGGCCTCTCCCCATCCTATCTCTGTAACCTCCTTCAGCCCTACAACCCTCCGAGATCTCTGCACTTTTCCAATTCTGGCCTCTTGCACATCCTCGATTTTCATCGCTCCACTATTGGTGGCCATGTCTTCAGCTGCCTCGGCCCTAAGCTCTGGAAATCCCTCTCTAAACCTCTCCGCCTCTCTATCCTCCTTTAAGACCCTCCTTAAAACCTATCTCTAACATTAACTTGCTTAAGAAGCAAGTAGATTTGTTCTTCCCTCCCCAAAATCTTTTCTCCTCAGCTACTTGCATCAGATTTATTATTTGCCCTTCCTCCCACATTTGAGATTATTTTATTTATTCGTATTTTTTCTATTGAAAAAGTTTTTTTTCTCAGTTATTTACATGATTTAAAGAGATCATTCTCCTCCCCCTAACTTCCACGGTGAATTTTTAGTTCTTGTTGAGGCTGTCAATGGTGTAGCACTGGGCTAGGGAGGATTTTCCCAGTCAAGTTACCAATGACTGGGACCTTGAACTGGTGGTCATTTGCATGATTTGGGTTTGCCTGATTGTCTCAGCAACAACGTCTGAACTCAGCACCTCAAACATTTCTTTGTTGTCTGGTGCAAAGGTCAATTCCCCCTCTTTTACACAACAAAAAACATCATGCTGAGCAACATCTGTAGATTAGAATTTGTATTCAACAGCTTAAACTGTATAAGCTACTGAAAAAAAATAACTCCCCCCCCCCCCCCCCCCAGCTCACAGGAGAGGAGGGAAAAACACTTGGAAAAAATGTAACCTACCTTTTTTAGTGTATCGCCGTGTTTTTCCTGAATATACTTCAAAAAGGCAGTGGTCCACTGTAAAGTTGTAGCTTTATCAGTTTCAGAATTGCAGAATGGAACAAGATAATTCAGCTCATCACAGCAAATACGGATTCTACGCCTGCGAATATATGCAAGTTTCAGTGAATCCCAACTATAATTTTTAAAAATCCAAGTATCAGGGTTGTTTGATGCACATCAACAGAATACTTCATCTCTCCTTTATCTTTATTCATCAAATATACTGTTTTTTCATGACAGCTGATTATCTACTATGGTAATCATAATATTATGGAATAAGTTATCAGATGCTGATTAAAATACTGGAGCAGTTCAATCCATCATTAATACTTTAGGAATGCAATGTTTAAAATGCATCAAAACCTGTTCACTTCGCCAATGGGATCACTTCTTTTCAATGATCTACTGATACTAGTGTGATACAACCAGTTTGGCCATTGACTATCAATCAGTGGAATTCTGGCACCATTTTATTTTCGTGAACCTTCTCAAGGAGGGGCAGAATAAGACAATTTACTTTTGTCATGACAAAGACATTTTGTTTACAGTACAGTCCATATATTTTCTCAAAGAAACTTCACTGTAGTGCTAGTATTATGTACAATTCAGAACAAAACCAAGAAAATAACCACTCCCTGTAGTGTCAATAACCAGGCGGGAGAAAATAAAGCTTGTAAACTTGCTAGGCTAACAGTTACAAATTCTGCTGGGGATTGATGGCAACCAAGTTTGTTTATATTCAACAAATATCCCACATAATTTTTTTTCTCAGTTTCACTAAAAATAGAGGACATATACAAGAATCCCTATGGACTGACTCAACTAAGGCAGTAACTGTTAAATGATAGAAATGTTCTCATAAGTCTTCAATGGTTATAAAGATTTCTTTAAAAAGTGCACAGAATATCAGTCTCTGGATTGATAATATTAACCAATGTGTCAACAAACAACTTGCAGTTACATAGCTCTTTTAATAAAGATGAGCAGGAAATGAAAGAAGATTAAGGGAAAGTGACTAGCGATGTGGTTGATAAGGTAATTGTAAACAATTTTACAACACCAAGTTATAGTCCAGCAATTTTATTTTAAATTCACAAGCTTTCAGAGACTTCCTCCTTCCTCAGGTAAATGTTTGATAAGGTAGGTATTGAGGAGGCTTTTGAAAGTGGGGAGAGATGTAACCAGGTGTGGGAAGTGAATTCCAGAGTGCAGGGACGTGATGGCTGGAGGTTCTGTCACCTAGAACGGAGTGTACAGTAGGACCAAACTGAAAATGCAAAGGATGCAAGGCGGAACTTAAGGAGATTGCAGAGGTAAGATGGCACAAGGCTTTAGGGGGATTGAAAAATAAAATAAGGATTTTTAAATCAATGCACTGAGAGATGAGGAGCCAGTTGAGGTCAATGATGACAGAGGTAATAGATAAGTTGGACTTAGAACAGGATAGGGTACATGTGCCGGAATTCTGAATGAGTTGGATGGACAAAATTTGACACCGAGCCACATAAGGAGATATTAGGACAGGTGGTCAAAAGCTTGAACAAAGAGGTAGGTTTTAAGGAGCGTCTTAAAGGAGGAGTGAGAGGTTTAGGGAGGGAATTCCAGAGCTTAGGGACCAAGGCAGCTGAAGGCACGACCGCCAATCACAGGGCGAAGGAAATTGGGGCTGCACAAGAGGCCAGAATTGGAGAAACACAGAGATCTCGGAGGATTGTAGGTCTGGAGGAGGATGAGAATTTTAAATTTGAGACATTGCTGAACCGGGAGCCAATGTAGGTCAGCAAGCACAGGGTAATGGACGACCGGTACGTGGTGCAAGTTAGGATACGGGCAGCAGGGTTTTGGATGAGCTCAAGTTTACGAAGGGTGGAAGATGGGAGGCTGGCTATAAGAATAGTCGAGTCTGGTGGTGACAAAAGCATGGATGGAGGGTTCCAGCAGAAGATGGGCTGAGTCATGGGCGGTGATGGGTGAAATTACAGATATTAGTAGCGGTCTTGGTGATGGAAATGGAGACTAAGCTCAGCTCAGGGTCAACTAGGATGCCGAGGTTGCAAACAGTCTGGTTCAGCCTCAGACAGTGGCCAGAGTGGGGGGCATGGAATCGGTTACTATGGAACGGAATTTGTGGCGGGGGCCGAAGACAATGGCTTCGGTCTTCCCAATATTTAATTGGAAGAAATTTCTGCTCGTCCAATACTGGATGTCGGACATGCAGCGTGACAGATCATAGGCAGTGGAGGAGTTAAGAGAGGTGGGTAGAGGTGAAGTAGAGCTGGGTGTTGTCAGCGTAGATGTGAAACCTGACGTGTTTTTGGATTATGTTGCTGAGGGGCAACATGTAGATAAGAAATAGGAGGGGAACAAGGAGAGATACTTGCGGGATTCCAGAGGTAACAGTGAGGGTGCAGGACGAGAAGCCATTGCAGGAGATTCTCTGGCTACGACTGGATAGATAAGAATGGAACCAGGCGACGACAGTACCACTCAGCTGGACAATAGAGGATGGTGTGTCAAAGGCTGCAGTCAGGTCGAGAAAGATGAAGAGGGATAGCGCATCACAGTCACATAGGATGTCATTTGTGACTTTGATAAGGGCCCTGGCAGAGGCGAAAACCTGATTGGAGAGGTTCAAACATGAAGTTGATGGAAAGATGGGCACGGATTTGGGAGGCAACAACACATTCAAGGTTTGGGAGAGGAAGGGGAGGTTGAACAAGGGGCGGTAGTTTGCAAGGACAGAGGGGTCAAGGGCAGGTTTTTTGAGGAGGAGGTGATGACAGTAGATTTGAAACGGTGGGGGACAGTACTAGAGGAGAGGGAACTGTTAACAATATCAGCTAATATGGGGGCCAAGACGGGGATTTGGATGGTCAGCAGTTTAGTGGGAATATGGTTGAGAGAGCAGGAGGTGGGTCTCATGGACAAGATGAGCTTGCAGAGGGCATGAGGGGAGAAACTAGAGAAAGATGTGAGTTCAGGGCTGGGGCAGGGGGGAATCTTGGCTTGGTGGGCTAGGGGAAGGGAGGAATGCGGCAGAGGCAGCTAAACGGATGGTCTGAATCTTAGTTGTAAACAATTTTACAACACCAAGTTATAGTCCAGCAATTTTATTTTAAATTCACAAGCTTTCGGAGGCTTCCTCCTTCCTCAGGTGAACGAAAACCTGAGGAAGGAGGAAGCCTCCGAAAGCTTGTGAATTTAAAATAAAATTGCTGGACTATAACTTGGTGTTGTAAAATTGTTTACAATTGTCAACCCCAGTCCATCACCGGCATCTCCACATCCTGAATCTTAGTGACAAAGTGGTCCATGAGCTCCTCGCACTTGTTGTTGTTGGTGAGGGTGGTGGGGCAGGGGTGAGGGGTTTAACAAGACGGTTGGTAGTGAAGAGAAGCCAGGGGTTATCTTTGCATTCCAGGATGATCCTGGAATAGTGAGCAGTTATAGCAAAGGATAGCAGGACCCAACAGTGCTTTATGTGGTCTAGCCAGCTCTGGCAATGAATGGCTAAACCAGTTGCCCACCATAAACTTTCAAGTCTGTGTCCCTTGGACTTAAGAGAGCAGAGATTGGAGCCGTACCAGGGGGAACGACCAGAGTAGGAGAGAGTAAGGGTTTTACTGGGGACAAGGGCATCAAAGGTGGAGGTGAGCATGTGAGTGAGCAAATCGGTTGCTGCAGAAGTATCATGCTGAATGGAGGGCCAATGACTAGACAGTTGCGAATTTGAAAGTGTCGTTGTAAGTGACTTGGGGGAGAGTTTTTTCCAAGGGCAGACGCAGAAGGAAATGGGGTTTGAAGGGGGAAGGGAGACGCCAGTGGGGAGGGATACAAGGAAGTGATTGGAAATGTAGGTCAATAAGAATTTGGGTGTTTCGCAGTGATATCTTTTTCATTCAACATAGATCAAGATTCCATTTGAAAGGCTTCTTATATTGTAGGTCAGTTGTTAACAGAGCTGTTACTGCTTGCCATCTCTGTTGAGCACATTCCTGGGTGCAAGGGTGCAAGCAAACAGGGCACCCTCAGTCACAATGGTACACTGGAGTTACACAGGCATTAATCCTAATCAGATAAATGAGCTGAGCTGGCAGGGCAGATAAGGGTCGCTTTTAGCCCAGCACACTTGGCGAGAATGGTGCGGGAGGGGGTTTATGGCTGGTGGTGGCGGGGAAGGCGGTTCGCACGACATTACCGACACGATACAGACTAGTTCCCACCCCCCACCATTTTAACTTGCCTGGTATGGGAAGTCCACAAGGAGCGGGGGGCTAATTTCAATGGGAAAGTTCCGTCCCGCTGAACACCATTTTAATCGCAGGCCCAACTAAGGCCCGCAAAGTCTGGAACCCACCAGCAAAAGTTGGTGGCAGTCAGGATCCTGGCCACAGATACATTCATTTTTAAAGGTCCCTTGTGGGCAAGGAGGAGCAGGTGTTGGAATAAATTGGCTATTTGTAAAAATTTGGGGTACAATTTTTTCTACAATTAGTGCACACAGCATATGTTCTCTCCTGGCACTATCCAATGACCCCTGCTGGAGGAGTGTGTGTGTGTGTGTGTGTGTGTGTGTGTACGTCAACTGCGAACTGGATCAGATTGGTAGTGATGCTTTTTGTGATAAAATAGCTTGCCCATACTGACTGGCAAGGCTCACATAGGCACAGAGTTGTGGAGTGTTATTGAACCATAGGTCAGTGAGGAGTCAACACTTTCAGAAGAGAGATGCAGTGAGAAAATCTAATTTAAAGAAGTAATATACATGACAAAAGGAATGTCTCTTACCATTTAGATAATTCTTATCATCATAGTATGGTACAGGACAGGAGACCGCCATTCTGCCCATTATGCCTATTTAAAAGAGCTATCCAATAAGTCCCACTTCCCTGCTCTTTCTCCTTCAAGTATTTATCCAATTCCCTTTTGAAAGTTATTATTGAATCTGCTTCCTCCACCCTTTCAGGCAGCGCATTCCAGATCATAACAACTCGCTGTGTAAAAAAATGTTTCCTCATGTTGCCTCTGGTGCTTTCACCAATCATCTTAAATCTGTATCTTGGTTACCAACCCTTCTGCCATGAAAAACAGTTTTTCCTTATTTACTCTATCAAAATCGTTCATGATTTTGAACACCTCTATCAAACCTCCTCTTAACCTTCTCTGTTCTAAGGAGAACAACGCCAGCTTCTCCAGTCTCGTCACACAACTGAAGACCCTCATCCCTGGCACCATTCTAGTAAATCTCTTCTGCACTCTCTCTAAGGCCTTGCCATCCTTCCTAAAGTGTGGTGCCCTGAACTGAACACAATATTCCAGCTGAGACCTAACCAGTGTTTTATTAAGGCTTTGCATAACTTCTTTGCTTTTGTACTCAATGGGCTCGATTTTCGCACCTACAATCGGGTGCATTCCTGGCGGGGGGGCTACGAAAATCGGGGATTCCCGGGGCGGGTCAGGAGCCCGGCTCCAACCCGCCCCATTTCCGGATTCCCCACTGACGCGCTGACATAAGCGCGCAGCCCCCACAATTAAAGCCGGCGGGGTGCCACTTAAGGTATTTATTTAGGTATTTCAGGTCGTTTAGAGACCTGATTAACATGATATTTTAGGAGGGGTGGGATTTTGCAAACAACTGGGACTGTTTCCCGTACTGGGGGAAACACTCCCAGTTCAAATGGACGTGTTGCAGCCATCAGCCTGTGGCAGCTGCAAAGGTCCATTTGACAGGTGGGGTGGGGGGAGACCCTCACTCATTGAAGGAGGCCACTCTGTCACCTTGGACAAAGTTTGGCCTCCACCACCCTCCTCCGAACAATAAAATTCACCAACTTGCACACTTACCCCGGTGTCCAGACACACGTACCTACCTTGCGGACCCCCTCAGATGTGCATCTTCCGGATGGGGGCCGCCTTAGCTGCAGTCGTGACCTCCTCGGAGGGCGAACAGCATCACCAGCCTCGCCGTCCACCTCTGACACGTGGAGCTCCACAACACAGTGCTGTGACACATCCACCTGCACAGCAGGAGGGAGGGCAACTGCAGAGAGAGATGCGTCGCAGAGGGTACTACCCTCGCCACAAGGTCCACAGACCGAGGCTCAGCTTCGTGGACCTCTCTGAGCAGCAGTGCACACGGAGGCTCAGAGCCATTCAACATGTAGTCATGGACATCTGCAGCCTCCTTCATGCCGAGCTGCTCCCGGCTGGCCCGAGCACCATCTTCTTACCTGTCGCTGTCAAAGTCACCATTGCCCTCAACAACTTCTCCTCCACATCCTTCCAGGGTGCCACCGGGGACATTGCCGACGTCTCTCAGTCGTCTGCACAAAAGAGCCCTGCAAATACACCTACACACACTCTGCAGTGACACAATGGGTGGCATCAGTTGTGGGTCTTTATTGTGATCCTCACGAAAGGGCATTATTGCACAAACCAGACAAGATTCGCAAAGACGTGGCAGTAGTGGTGCCAATATAATATGTAATGTGAGTTGATCAGAAATACAATATAAGTAACACCCATGACAAACCCTCAAACAGCCTTGTGCATCCCCTTCATGCTCACGACACGTTTGCCTTTCGCTTCCTACTGCACATATGTGATGCATGCCCTGTGGCTGCAGCACAGGTAGTGGCAGGTTGAGTGAGGCTGGCTGTGAAAGAGATGCATGAGAGGGTGAGTATGAGATAGAGCCATGAGATTGTATGAGGATTGGGTTGAGTGGTAGTGGCAGGAGGAGTACTGGCGAGGTGAGTAGGTGCAGGTAAGATGAGGATGAGCTTTGAGTGGGTGTGAGGAGTGATGTGACTGAGTAGTGTTGGCTGTGCATAAGGAGATGTGGGATGAGGCCGGTGATGTGGCAGACGGAGTGTAGGGGAATGAGTAAGTGTACTCACTTCGGCTGACCTACTTAGGTCATTGCAGCGCCTCCTGCACTGTATGCAGATGCGCGATATGTTGGTGGTGCAGGTGACCTCCTCTGCCACCTCGAGCCAGACCTTCTTGGTGGCAGAGGCAGGCCGCTTCCTCCCACCCACCGGGGGGAAGATCTCTGTCCTCCCCCTCCTCCTCACCCCATCCAATAACAGCTGGAGTGAGGCATCATTAACCTGGGAGCAGCCTTCCCCCTGGGCTGCTCCATGCTGTAATTTTTCCTATTTCTTGCAGCATCAGTCAGTGGAGGACTGCCCCTTTAAATAGAGCTCCTCCAGCTGACAGACCTTACTGCGCATGCGCAGTCCGCCCGCCACGCAACTTACCAGCGGGGAACCCGGAAGAACAGGTAAGTGGCTCCAATCAGCCTGCGATTGCATTCGGAGCAGACTGATTTCACCGGGCGCGTGAATCGACCCCCCGCCGCGAACCTGCCGCTATGGTAATATCGGGCCCAATGTCATAGAGTCATAGAGTTATACAGCACGGATAGAGGCCCTTCGGCCCATCGTGTCCGCGCCGGCCATCAGCCCTGTCTACTCTAATCCCATATTCCAGCATTTGGTCCGTAGCCTTGTATGCTATGGCATTTCAAGTGCTCATCCAAATGCTTCTTGAATGTTGTGAGGGTTCCTGCCTCCACAACCCTTTCAGGCAGTAAGTTCCAGACTCCAACCACCCTCTGGGTGAAAAAGTTCTTTCTCAAATCCCCTCTAAACCTCCCGCCTTTTACCTTGAATCTATGTCCCCTTGTTATAGTACCCTCAACGAAGGGAAAAAGCTCCTTAGTATCCATCCTATCTGTGCCCCTCATAATTTTGTACACCTCAATCATGTCCCCCCTCAGCCTCCTCTGCTCCAAGGAAAACAAACCCAATCTTCCCAGTCTCTCTTCATAGCTGAAGCGCTCCAGCCCTGGTAACATCCTGGTGAATCTCCTTTATATGTCTCTATTAATAAAGCCAAGGATCCCATATGCTTTTTTAACAGCCTTCTCAACTTGTCCTGCCACCTTCAAAGATTTGTGTATATACACCCCCAGGTCTCTCTGTTCCTGCAACCCTTCAAAATTGTTTCATTTAGTTTATATTGCCTCTCCTCATTCTTTCTACCAAAATGTATCACTTCACACTTCTACATAAGAACATAAGAAATAGGAGCAGGAGTAGGCCAATCGGCCCCTCGAGCATGCTCCGCCATTCAATAAGATCATGGCTGATCTGATCCCAACCACAAATCTAAAGAACACAAGTAGGAGCAGGACCCGGCCACACAGCCCCTGGGCCCTCTCCGCCACCCACAGGGCATTGACCGATCCAAACTCAGCTTCATGTCCAATTTCCTGCCCGCTCCCCATAACCCCTAATTCCCTTTACTTCTAGAAAAATTTCTGTTTTAAATTTATCTAATGATGTAGCTTCCACAGCTTCCTGGGGCAGCAAATTCCACAGACCTACTACCCTCTGAGTGAAGAAGTTTCTCCTCATCTCAGTTTTGAAAGAGCAGCCCCTTATTCTAAGATTATGCCCCCTAGTTCTAGTTTCGCCCATCTTTGGGAACATCCTTACTGCATCAACCCGATCAAGCCCCTTCACAATCTTACATGTTTCAATAAGATCGCCTCTTATTCTTCTGAACTCCAATGAGTAGAGTCCCAATCTACTCAACCTCTCCTCATATGTCCACCCCCTCATCCCCGGGATTAACCGAGTGAACCTTCTTTGTACTGCCTCGAGAGCAAGTATGTCTTTTCTTAAGTGTGGACACCAAAACTGTATGCAGTATTCCAGGTGCGGTCTCACCAATACCTTATATAACTGCAGCAATACCTCCCTGTTTTTATATTCTATCCCCCGAGCAATAAACGCCAACATTCCGTTGGCTTTCTTGATCACCTGCTGCACCTGCATACCAACTTTTTGATTTTCTTGCACTAGGACCCCCAGATCCCTTTGTACTGCAGTACTTTCCAGTCTCTCGCCATTAAGAAAATAACTTGCTCTCTGATTTTTCCTGCCAAAGTGCATAACCTCACGTTTTCCAATATTATATTGCATCTGCCAAATCTCTGCCCACTCACCCAGCCTGTCTATATCCCCTTGCAGGTTTTTTATGTCCTCCTCACTCTCGACTTTCCCTCCCATCTTTGTATCATCTGCAAATTTTGATATGTTGCACTCGGTCCCCTCCTCCAAATCGTTAATATAGATTGTAAAGAGTTGGGGACCCAGCACCGACCCCTGTGGAACACCACTGGTTACTGGTTGCCAGTCCGAAAATGAACCATTTATCCCAACTCTCTGCTTCTCTGTGTTAAATTTCATTTGCCTTGTGTCTTCCCATTTCACCAGTCTGTCTCTGTCCTCCTGAAGTCTGTTACTATCCTCCACATTGTTTACTACATTTCCGAGTTTTGTGTCATCTGCAAATTTTGAAATTATACCCTCTGTACTCAAGTCATTGTTATATATCAAAAAGAGCAGTGGTCCTAATAGAGACCCCTGGTGAACACCACTGTATACTTCCCTCCCGTCTGAAAAACAACCGTTCGTTCACCACTACTCTCTGCTTTCTGTCCTGCAGCCAATTTTGTAAAAGTTTTCCCACTACCAACATTAGGCTGACTGTCCTGTAATTGCCGGGTTTATCCCTCACCCTCTTTTTTGAACAGGGGTGTAACATTTGCGATCCTCCAGTGCTCTGGCACCGCCCCCCTATCTATTGGAAGATTGTGGCCACAGCCTCCGCAATTTCCACCCTTACTTCCCTCAGTAACTTAGGATGCATCCCATCTGGACTAGGTGACTTTTTTACTTTGAGTATTGCTAATATTTTAAGTACCTCCTCTTTATCTATTTTTATCCTATCCAATATCGCGACAACCGCCTCCATTACTGCTACATTGGCAGCATCCTCTTCTCTAGGGAAGACTGATGCGAAGTATTCATTTAGTACCTCGGCCATGCTCGCTGCCTCCACAAGAAGATCTCCTTTTTTGTCCCTAATTAGCCCCACCCTTCCTTTGACTAGTTATATGTTTTATAAAAGACTTTTGGGGTCCCATTTATGTTGCCGCTAATCTATTCTCATACTCTCTCTTTGCCCCTCTTAAATCCTTTTTTAGATCTCCTCTGTATTATGAACTTTACATTTGTCATAAGCCTCTTTTTTCTGTTTCATTTTAATCTCTATATCTTTAGTCATCCAGGGAGCTCTAGCTTGGATGTGCTTCCCTTGCCCACTTATTTTGTATTTATTCATGGGATGTGGGCGTCGCTGGCAACGCCAGTATTTATTGCCCATCCCTAATTGCCCTTGAGAAGGTGGTGGTGAGCCGCCTTCTTGAACTGCTGCAGTCCGTGTGGTGCAGATACTCCCACAGTGCTGTTAGGAAGGGAGTTCCAGGATTTTGACCCAACGACGATGAAGGAACGACAATATATTTCCAAGTCAGGATGGTGTGTGACTTGGAGGGGAACGTGCAAGTAATGGTGTTCCCATGTGCTTGCTGCCTTTGTCCTTCCAGGTGGTAAAGGTTGCGGGTTTGGGAGGTGCTGTCGAAGAAGTCTTGGCGAGTTGCTGCAGTGCATCTTGTAGATGGTACACACTGCGGCCATGGTGCGCCGGTGGTGGAGGGAGTGAATGTTTTAAGTGGTGGATGGGGTGTCAATCACGCGGGCTGCCTTGTCCTGGATGATGTCGAGCTTCTTGAGCGTTGTTCGAGTTGCACTCATCCAGGCAAGTGGAGAGTATTCCATCACACTCCTGACTTGTGCCTTGCAGATGGTGGAAAGGCTTTGGGGAGTCAGGAGGTGAGTCACTTGCTGCAGAATACCCAGCCTCTGACCTGCTCTTGCAGCCACAGTATTTATGTGGCTGGTCCAGTTAAGTTTCTGGTCAATGGTGATACCCAGGATGTTGATAGTGGGGGAATCGGCGATGGTAACGCTGTTGAGTGTTAAAGGGAAGTGGTTCGACTCTCTCTTGTTGGAGATTGTCATTGTCTGGCACTTGTCTGGCGCGAATGTTACTTGCCATTTATCAGCCCAAGCCTGGATGTTGTCCAGGTCTTGCTGCATGCGGGCATGGACTGCTTCATTATCTGAGGGGTTGCGAATGGAATTGAACACTGTGCAATCATCAGCGAACATCCCCACTTCTGACCTTATGATGGAGGGAAGGTCTTTGATGAAGACGAGACCTGGGTGTCCTTATACACCAGTCGCTGAAAGCGAGCATTCAGGTGCAGCAAGCAGTTAGGAAGGCGAATGGTATGTTGGCCTTCATTGCAAGAGGATTTGAGTACAGGAGCAGGAATGTCTTACTGCAGTTATACAGGGCCTTGGTGAGACCACATCTGGAGTACTGTGTGCAGTTTTGGTCTCCTTATCTGAGGAAGGATGTCCTTGCCATGGAGGGAGTGCAATGAAGGTTTACCAGACTGATTCCTGGGATGGCAGGATTGATGTATGAGATGAGATTGGGTAGACTAGGCCTATATTCACTAGAGTTTAGAAGAATGAGGGGTGATCTCATTGAAACATATAAAATTTTAACAGGACTAGACAGACTAGATGCAGGGAGGATGTTCCCGATGGCTGGGGAGTCCAGAACCAGGGGTCACAGTCTCAGGATAAGGGGTATGCCATTTAGAACCGAGATGAGGAGAAACTTCTTCACTCAGAGGGTGGTGAACCTGTGGAATTCTCTACCACAGAAGGCAGTGGAGGCCAAGTCATTAGATGTATTCAAGGAGATAGATATATTTCTTAATGCTAAATGGATCAAGGGATATGGGGAAAAAGCGGGAACAGGGTATTGAGTTAGACTATCAACCATGATCATTTTGAATGGCGGAGCAGGCCCGAAGGGCCGAATGGCCTACTCTTGCTCCTATTTTCTATGTTTCAATGTTTAAGCAGCAGAAGATGGTTGGGCGTAGAACACCGCCCTGAGGAACTCCTGCAGTGATGACCGGGGGCTAAGATGATTGGCCTCCAACAACCACTACCTTCTTCCTTTGTGCTAGGTATGACTCCAGCTACTGGAGAGTTTTCCCTCTGATTACCATTGACTTTAATTTTACTAGGGCTCCTTGATGCCACACTCGGTCAAATGCTGCCTTGATGTCAAGGCCAGTCACTTTCACCTCACCTCTGGAATTCAGCTCTTTTGTCCATGTTTGGACCAAGGCTGTAATGAGGTCTGGAGCCCAGTGGTCCTGGGGGAACCGAAACTGAACATCGGTGAGCAGGTTATTGGTGAGTAAATGCCGCTTGATAGCACTGTCAACGACACCTTCCATCACTTTGCTGATGATTGAGAGTAGACTGATGGGGCGGTAATTGGCCGGACTGGATTTGTCCTGCTTTTTGTGGACAGGACATACCTGGGCAATTTTCTACATTGTCGGGTAGATGCCAGTGTTGTAACTGTACTGGAACAGCTTGACTAGAGGCATGGCTAGTTCTGGAGCGCAAGTATTTAGCACTACTGCGGGAAGTTGTCGGGGCACATAGCCTTTGCTGTACCCAATGCACTCAGCCGTTTCTTGATATCACGTGGAGTGAATCGAATTGGCTGAAGAGTGGCTTCTATGATAGTGAGGATCTCAGGAGGAGGCCAAGATGGATCATCCACTCGGCACTTCTGGCTGAAGATGGTTACAAACGCTTCAGCCTCGTCTTTTGCACTCGTGCTGGGCTCTGCCATCATTGAGGATGGGGATGTTCACGGAGCTTCCTCCTTCTGTTAGTTGTTTAATTGTCCACCACCATTCACGACTGGATGTGGCAGGACTGCGGAGCTTTGATCTGATTCGTTGGTTGTAGGAATGTGTCTACTTTGTATCCGAGCCATCTCCTCCTTAAAGCCTCCCATTGTTCAATTACTGTTTTGCCCAGCAATTTTTGATTACAATCCACCTAGAATCGTAGAATAGTTACAGCATAGAAGGAGGCCATTCGGCCCATCGAGCCCGTGCAGGCTCATTGTAAGAGCAATCCAGTTAGTCCCATTCCCCCGTTCTTTCCCCACAGCCCTGCAAATTTTTTCCCTTAAAGTATTCATCCTATTCCCTTTTGAAAGCCATGATTGAATCTGCTTCCACCATCCTTTCAGGTAGCGCATTCCAGATCCTAACTACTTGCTGCGAAAAAAGTTTTTCCACATGTCGCCATTGGTTCGTTTTCCAATCACCTTAAATCTGTGTCCTCTGGTTCTCGACCCTTCCGCCAATGGGAACAGTTTCTCTTGATTTACTTTACCTAAACCCTTCATGATTTTGAACACTTCTATCAAATCTCCTCTTAACCTGCTCAGCTCTAAGAACAGCCCCAGCTTCTCCAGCCTATCCATGTAACTGAAGTCCCTCATCCCTGGAACCATTCTAGTAAATCTCTTCTGCACCCTCTTTAAGGTCTTCACATCCTTCCTAAATTGTGGTGCCCAAATTGAACACAATACTCCAGTTGTAGCTGGACCAGTGTTTTATAAAGGTTCAACATAATTCCTTGCTTTTGTACTCTATGCCTCTATTTATAAAGCCCAGGATCCCGTATGATTTTTTAACCACTTTCACAACCTGTCCTGTCACCTTCAAAGATTTGTGCACATGGGCAAGATCCCTTTTTAACTCACTGAAATTAGCCTCCTCCAGTTAAATATTTTTACACTTAATTGTTCCTTGTCCTTTTCTATAACTATTGTAAACCTGATGATATTATGACCAAATGCTCCCTCACTGAAACATGCTCCACTTGCCCCACTTCATTCCCCAGAATTAGATCCAGCACTGCTTCCATCCTCGTTGGGCTGGAAACACAATGATCAAGAAAATTCTCTTGTACACAGTTCAGGAATTCCTCCCCCTCTTTGCCCTATACACTGTTACTGTCCCAGTCTATATTGGGATAAATGAAGTTCCCCATTATCACTACTCTATGGTTCTTGCATCTTTCTATAATTTGCCTGCAAATTTCCTCCTCTATCTCCTTCCCACTATTTGGTGGCCTATAGTATTTACCCAGTAGCGTAATAGCTCCTCTACTGTTCCTTAATTCGAACCAAATAGATTCTGTCTTTGACCTTGATGTGCTTTTTGTGGTATATATAAATGATTTGGACCTAAATGAAAAGGGGCATGATTGAGAAGTTTGCAGATGATACAAAAATTGGCAATGTGGTTGATGGTGAGGAAGAAAGCTGTAGACTGCAGGAAGATATCAATGGACTGGTCAGGTGGGCAGAAAAGTGGCAAATGGAATTCTTTCGGGAGAAGTGTGAGGGATCTTGGAGTGCATGTCCACAGATCCCTGAAAGTAGCAGGACATGTAGATAAAGTGGTTAAAAAGGCATACGGGATACTTTCCTTTATTAGCCGAGGCATAGAATATAAGAGCAGGGAGCTTATGCTAGAACTGTATAAAACACTAATTAGGCCACAGCTTGAGTACTGCGTACAGTCCTGGTCACCACATTTCAGGAAAGATGTGATTGCACTAGAAAGGGTGCAGAGGAGATTTACGAGGATGTTGCCAGGACTGGAGAATTTTAGCTATGAGGAAAGATTGGATAGGCTGGGGTTGTTTTCATTGGAACAGAGGAGGCTGAGGGGTGATTTAATTGAGGCATATAAAATTATGAGGGGCTTAGATAGAGCAGATAGGGAGGACCTATTTCCCTTAGCAGAGGGGTCAGTGACCAGGGGGCATAGATTTAAAGTTATTGGTAGAAGGATTAGAGAGGAGCTGAGGAGAAATATTTTTACCCAGGGTGGTGATCGGGGTCTGGAACTCACTGCCTGAGAGGGTGGTAGAGGCAGAAACCCTCAACTCATTTAAAAAGTACTTGGATGTGCACTTGACATGCCATAGCCTACAGGGCTACGGATCAAGTACTGGAAATTGGGATTAAGGTGGATAGCTCTTTTTTGGCTGGACGGACTCGAAGGGCCCAATGGCGGCCTCCTGTGCTGTAACTTTCTATGATTCTATGACCCCTCAACTACATCATTTCTTTCCAGTGCTATAATTCCAGTGATATAAACTATTTTTAACTTTTTCCCTAGCTGGGGGAGCGTATTTTAGCTTGAGTTTTACCACATACACTTTGATTGCTTCTCCTTCAACTCAACCTCAGAAATAGAACCCTATTGTACCACCTTTCTCCCATCTCTGGCTCTGGTAGTCGTTACTGCTTCTTTAAATGCCAAAAAATGTTAAATTGTAGGCAGTTTTCTATGGTGAACCCACAAATTTATTCAAATAGTACCTTTGCAGCTGTCAGAAAAAGGATACTTTCATGCAATTGGATTCAAACCCAGTTTGCAGACGTGAAATGCGGTGCTAATCATAGGATCATAGAAAGGTTAGCCATGCGGCCCATTGAGTCCGTGCCGGTTCTATGCAAGAGCAATCCAGCTAGTCCCACTCCCGCGCCCTATCCCCGTAGCCCTGCAAATTTTTTCCTTTCAAGTACTTATCCAGTTCCCTTTTGAAAACAATGATTGAATCTGCCTCCACCCACCCACCCCCAACCCCGGGCAGTGCATTCCAGATCCTAACCACTCGCTGCGTGAAAAAGTTTTTCTTCATTTTTTTTGCTAATGACCTTAAATCTATGCCCTCTGGTTCTTGACCCTTCTGCCAATGGGAACAGTTTCTCTCTATCTACTCTGTCTAGTCCCTTCATGATTTTGAATACCTCTATCAAATCTCCTCTCAACCTTCTCTGTTCCAACTAATCCACTGTAATTATTGATAAAATATTTAATTAGTCAAAAATAAAATCACTATTATGTGGACTGTTGACCTAGATTGTGCTCACTGACCGACATTGGTTCCTGTTACACCAACGCCTCAAATGTAGAAGTCTCATCCTCATTTTCAAAGCCCTCTGTGGCCTCGCCCCTCCCGAACTCTGTAACCTCCTCCTGCCCTACAACCCTCTGAGAACTCGGGCCTCTTGCATTCCCCCACTCCCTTCTCTCCACCATTGACGTTCATACTTACAGCCGTCTAGGCCCTGAACTCCAGGATTCCCTCCCTAAACCTCTCTGCCTCTCTCCCCTCCTTTAAGACTCTCCTTAAAACCTACCTCTTTGACAAAGCTTTTAGTCACCCGTCCTAATACCTCCTTCTTTGGCTCGGTGTCAATTTTCCTGTGAAGTGTCTTGGGATGTTTTCCTACATTAAAGACGCTATATAAGTACAAGTTGTTGTTGTTATTATATTACCAATTATCTTTCATGTACTTATTTTTGGTCTCAGCAGGCGTGCTAGGATCTGTTGTATAACAGAGTTTAGAGAGTGCGGAGGAGGAATTGGTCTAGCGCCAGAAACCAGCCGAAGAGAGAAGCCCACCAGGAGTGCCTGCTCAAAGATGTCGGACAAAAATTGGGCCTTGGGCCTCATCTACATAAAATCAGGTGTCTCAATGCAGCTTGGGACCTTCGCAAAATCGTCTAGCTTGGACGCTGAGCTAACTTGCAGATAAAGCCGGTTTGGGGGGGCGGGGGTGGTGGGCGGGGTAGGGGAGACGAACCAAAGTGGGGGGGGGCGGGTGGGGTGGCAAACCTGCGTGGCAGTGGCCCATAGCACTGTTGTGGAGCCAGGAGGAGCACTCTTTCTCGCCGGCCTCCAATGGTCCTTTAAGGACCGCTGGCCAGGCCGCAGTAGACTTGGAAAAATTGAGTGGGGCACGCTCTACTCAATTTAAGCCAAATTTGGCCGTGGGGTCCTAAAACAGGTGTTAGGCCCTTGAATATCATATTCAAAGGCCTAACACCTGTTTCAGGCAGGCACCTTGGACACTTGGAAGTCTCCAGTGCTAATTTGGCAGTGGGCACACATCCGTGGGAAATCAAATGCAGAACACCGCCACCCAAAATTCAACTCCCCAACCCTTATTTCTCGCACAATAAACGGGCGGAACATGGCCCAATTTCTCCCCCTGAATGTCTGGGCCTGGGTCTCTGCATTTACTTTACTGAAATAGGCGATCTTTGTCAGATAGCAAATTTGCAGACCCAGTTTGTGAGTCTGCGATGCTGTTAATTCCCTGTGCATTGGGTCATATACATTAAGGTGTGGAACGGACAAGAGGGAGAATTGTGTGTCTGCCATCAACTACACTCCTCTATTGTCAAAGTGTCATTACTTTAAACAAACGTCCACTGTCTGATAAAAATATTGTTCAGTTTTGTACTTCCATGCCTATGACATTTTCAAGCTGTTGTTGTATTAACTGTGGGATTACTGTTTCATTCTCCTGTTTCAAAATCTTTTTTTTTATTCGTTCATGGGATGTGGGCATCGCTGGCAAGGCCAGCATTTATTGCCCATCCCTTATTGCCCTTGAGAAGGTGGTGGTGAGCCGCCTTCTTGAACCGCTGCAGTCCATGTGGTGAAGGTTCTCCCACAGTGCTGTTAGGAAGGGAGTTCCAGGATTTTGACCCAGTCACGACGAAGGAACAGCGATATATTTCCAAGTCGGGATGGTGTGTGACTTGGAAGGGAAATGTTCATGTGCCTGCTGCCCTTGTCCTTCTAGTTGGTAGAGGTCGCAGGTTTGGGAGGTGCTGTCGAAGAAGCCTTCGCGAGTTGCTGCAGTGCATCCTGTAGATGGTACACACTGCAGCCATGGTGCACCGGTGGTGAAGGGAGTGAATGTTTAAAGTAGTGGATGAGGTGCCAATCAAGCGGGCTGCTTTGTCCTGGATGATGTCGAGCTTCTTAAATGTTGTTGGAGCTGCACTCATCCAGGCAAGTGGAGAGTATTCCATCACACTCCTGACTTGTGCCTTCTAGATGGTGGAAAGGCTTTGGGGAGTCAGGAGGTGAGTCACTCGCCGCAGAATACCCAGCCTCTGACCTGCTCTTGTAGCCACAGTATTCATGTGGCTGGTCCAGTTAAGTTTCTGGTCAATGGTAACCCCCAGGATGTTGATGGTGGGGGATTCGGTGATGTGGTAATGCCGTTGAATGTCAAGGGGAGGTGGTTAGATTCTCTTGTTGGAGATTGTCATTGCCTGGCACCTGTCTGGCGCGAATGTTACTTGCCACTTATCGGCCCAAGCCTGGATGTTGTCCAGGTCTTGCTGCATGCGGGCACAGACTGTTTCATTATCTGAGGGGTTGCGAATGGAATTGAACACTGTGCAATCATCAGCGAACATCCCCATTTCTGACCTTATCTATCCGCATATACTGCTGTATCTCCGCAAGTAGCTTTCACACAGATAACTAGAGATTGCATCAGACTAAAATCTCTCAAGTGTAAATAAATAGTGAATTCTGTTCTTCATATCAGTCCCACCCTTAAGGAAACTTACCTCTGGTCTAGGTTTTACATAAGTACCAATTTTGAGGCAGTGCAGTAGAAATGCTCATTTGATTGTGCCTACCATTCCCATTTTACATGTTCTATATTATGAAAAATGATTACATATCAGCATCTGACCTAAACAACTGTTTGATACGCAAAAGAACATAGAAGCCTATTTTTTCTGACCAGGTGCCCGACTGACATCATGGCTGGGATTTTCAACTTTGGTGGAATCCTGACACATCTGGGTCAGAACAGTAGTTCCCCCTGCTTTAGTAGCCCACCCCGTCTCAAGCTGATTTTCCACAGTATTTTTAAGCTATTTTGCATATTTTGGGCAGGCAGAGAATAACTGCGGCAGGCTTTGTGGGCCTGCCATGGGATAATGTGGCTATTGGTCTCTCTGCTGGTGCAAAATATATTTACATTTTAAGATTTTTTTTTAAAAAGCCTTCGCTAATTCAATCAATGAGCTAAAATAACCCTTTAACTTTTAAATCCCCTTGCCATAGCAACCTTAGACTCTAGGAACGCACAGGTGATCGTAGTGGTCGGTGTTGCTGGGGTGCAAGAGAAAATACATCAGATGACATAGTCCTATTATTTGCATGCTATTACAATATGCCCATCCATATTTGGGGGCTGCACCGCATGTTTTCCATCACTTCCGGTGGAAAAATCATAGAAATGACAGAGGACAACAGGGAGCTGGTGGAGTGGCTCTGGAAAAATTTCCCATTGCATTCCGCTGTGCAACTACTCCAATAAAAAATCCTGTCTCATGAGTGTCGACCCATGTTAATTTCTGGGACCAAGCTCCTAATATCAGAAAAGACTTTCAGAGTTCACCTATTGGTGGGTGGGAAATAGTGGGCTGATGCAGGATTTAAAAGCCTGTAGCATCTTAAAAAGGCTGCATGATCCAATCAATTTTGTTGCAGTAAACAAAATTGGAAGAAGGTTGGGGGAGATTTTCAGGCTGTCCTCCAGGCAGAAATGGATGGTAGTGCCCTAAATAGGTGGTTATGACTTACTGCCCCGTTCCTGCCAACAATATAGCCGATGTTATCTTCCATAGGGCCTACTTCAGGGCTGCGAAGTGCTCGTCTGAGTCAAGCCATAGACACACGCCACCCAATTTCAGCTGGCGGTAAAGCCGAAGAGCAGCCCAGAAGTTATGTTTTTATTTATGTGTGTGTGGCCAGGAGGAGCAGGGAAATTCTACCCCAATGTCTCGTAGGTCCCCCGCAGGAAGTGGTGGTGAAGGAAATGAAGCAGAGGAAACCACAGAGTGCCACAGAGGCCCTAAGAAAAGCTGCCTAGGCGCAATGGTAGAAAGTAGCCAGGACAGTAAGTGCCAACTTGACCATCCCATGTACAGCCAAATAGTGCAGAAAAAGTTCAATGATCTTACCAGGCAAAAAGAGTCAGGCACCTGTTCCAAGAAGGCACTGTACTAAGCTTGTCAGCGACTTATAATGATCTCCTCCTTATACTGTGCAATGGTTCTTTAAATGCTCACCATCAATACCAATAAAGCAGTGTGGTAACCTTGACATTCCCAACTTCCATCTGAAAGTAGCGTGTATACTAACATGCAGTCACCCTACAAAAAAAACTTGCGTGGAATGTAATTACTTCTTGTAGAGGCTGCATGCTGACATAGAAACATAGAAAATAGGAGCAGGAGTAGGCCATTCGGCCCTTCGAGCCTGCTCCACCATTCAATATGATCATGGCTGATCCTCTATCTCAATACCATATTCCCGCTCTCTCCCCATACCCCTTGATGCCATTTGTGTCCAGAAATCTATCTAGCTCAGTACTTCCCCGGAGCGGAGAAACTACGCCATGTTCTCCGCAGCCTTCAACATGTCATCGATGACGGCGGACACCTCGCTAAGGCCATCCCCACACCTCCACTACTCGCCTTCAAACAGCCACCCAACAGACCATCGTTCGCAGCAAATTACCCAGCTTTCAGGAGAACAGCGTCCACGACACCACACATCCCTGCCACGGCAACCTCTGCAAGACATGCCAGATCATCGACACAGATACCACCATCACACGAGAGGACACCACCCACCAGGTACATGGTTCATACTCCTGTGACTCGGCCAACGTTGTCTACCTCATACGTTGCAGGAAAGGATGCCCCGGAGCATGGTACATTGGCGAGAGCATGCAGACACTGCGACAACGGATGAACGGACACCGCGCAACAATCGCCAGACAGGAGGATTCCCTCCCAGTCGGGGAACACTTCAGCAGTCAAGGACATTCAGCCTCCGATCTTCGGGTAAGCTTTCTCCAAGGCGGCCTTCGAGACACACGACAACGCAAAATCGTCGAGCAGAAATTGATAGCCAAGTTCCGCACCCATGAGGACGGCCTCAACCGGGATCTTGGGTTCATGTCACGCTACACGTAACCCCACCAGCGAAAAAAGTTATCTGTTTTTAATACAACTGGTCATTCTCTCTCTTTCTCTTCCTTTCGGATATTTCTCTCTCTCTCTCTCTGTCTTTGGGTTCTGACCATTTGTATATTCAGTAGTCCTGTATGTAATGTCTCTCTGTCTGAACACTCCTTTGATTGCCTTGATAACGGGCAGATGGAAAGATTATCTGTAATCACCAGGCATTGTTCTCTGACTATATATGCGGTACCTTCCATGGAATCCCACACTCACCTGACGAAGGAGAAAGCCTCCGAAAGCTTGTGATTTTCAAATAAAACTGTTGGACTATAACCTGGTGTTGTAAGATTCCTTACATCTTAAATATATTCAGTGACTTGGCCTCAACAGCCTTCTGTGGTAGAGAATTCCACAGGTTCACCACTCTCTGAGTGAAGAAATTTCTCCTCATCTCAGTCCTAAATGTCCTACCCCGTATCCTGAGACTGTGACCCCTCGTTCTGGACGCCCCAGCCAGGGGAAACATCCTCCCTGCATCCAGTCTGTCTAGCCCTGTCAGAATTTTATACGTTTCAATCAGATCCCCTCTCATTCTTCTAAACTCGAGTGAATACAGGCCGAATCGACCCAATCTCTCTTCATACGACAGTCCTGCCATCCCAGGAATCAGTCTGGTGAACCTTCGCTGCACTCCCTCCATGGCAAGTATATCCTTTCTTAGGTCAGGAGACCAAAGCTGCACATAATATTCCAGGTGTGGTCTCACCAAGGCCCTGTATAACTGCAGTAAAACATCCTTGCTCCTACACTCAAATCCTCTTGCAATGAAGGCCAACATACCATTTGTCTTCCTAACTGCTTGCTGCACCTGCATATTTGCTTTCAGTGACTGGTGTACAAGGACACCCAGGTCCCTTTGTACATCAATATTCCCCAATCTATCACCATTTAAATAATACTCTGCCTTTCTGTTTTTCCTTCCGAAGTGGATAACTTCATTATACTGCATCTGACATGTATTTGCCCACTCACTCAACTTGTCTAAATCGCCTTGAAGCCTCTTTGAATCCTCCACACAACTCACGATTTCACCTAGCTTTGTGTCGTCAGCAAACTTGGAAATATTACATTTGGTTCCCTCATCCAAATCATTGATATATATTGTGAATAGCTGGGTCCCAAGCACCGATCCCTGCGGTATTCCACTAGTCACCGCATGCCACCCACGACATCTTGGTTTCGCTGCATGCTACTGCAACAAAAGGCAATTCTCATATTTTTGCATTTTTTCAAGGGCAAGACAGCTCATAAACCTGAGAGAAAGTTGTGACAGGTGGTGGCCACCAAACATCCGACCTCAGCCCTAAGGAAGAAACGCTGCAAATCCTAGAGAGACATCAAAAGGGTATTGGGATAGGGAAGTGAGAGTGCATGTGCCAACTGCAGTAAAAATGTACTTACCTTTTTTGTGGCAGCCTCCAGTGTGCTGGTTTGGCTGCTTTAGTATGGAGAAAACTGACCACAGCATGCACGGCGAATGCTGCGGTCAGATGCAATCCAATTTTCTAAAGGGGGCTCGAACGGCCATTCGGCTCTCCATTTGCATAGGTAATGGGCCTAATGCTAGTTTCAGGCACGTGCCTTGGATTTCTCCAAGGCACCCTAGCTAATTTGGCATGAGGCACTCTCCCGGCGCGGACTGAGTGCATACACACCACATGCCATATTGGACCTTTCAGCCACAATTTTTTGCCTGCCAAATCCAATTTCTATGCCTAACTTTCCAGTTTATTTCTGTTTTACCATCAATAAGCCTCTTTAGGCTTGCTTACACAGTTGTAATTTTTCGTATTGAATTTCAAAGATGCACTTAGTTGCAATTAATTAAAATATTGTGTGGCATCCAGAGGGCCCATTGCCTGGACCATGTTGTGTCCAACAGTAAATGATGTGAAACCAACTGTAAGTTCTTTCTTTCTTAAGCTCGTCAAATTTTCTGATCAGACTAAATATGGAGCGCAATAGAGACAGAGACTGCAGCTAAAGATTTGCAGGATTTAGACTGATTAGGCAACTGGGCAGACAAGTTGCAAATGAATTTCAGTGCTGAGAAATGTGAAGTATTTCTTGAAAAAATGTGAATCATAGTATAGTGAATGGAACTGAATTAGCACAGGAAAACTTAGAGACATGGAAGTAATAGCAGATATGTGACTTTCAAAGTTCACAGACTGTGGCAAAGCAATTAAAAAGCTAATGGATGCTAAGATATATACAGAATTATAGAATATAAGTCTACAGAAGTTATACTGAGACTTTACAATGAACTGGAGTCCACACTTTGAGAATTTAGATTTCCATCAGCAGTGTGAAATAAAAGCACCCACATCCTAATGACAGCTTAAAAGCAGTTTCAAGCTGGTATAACACAGGTTGATTAGAATCCCTTTGCCTTTTTTCAAGTTTTCCATTACTTACATGGAGACTGAGACATGAAGCAAAGGTGAAATGCAGAACATCATTTTCTCAAGCAAATTTAGTCTGAATTTTAAATGAGACATTTATCTATATTTTGTTACTAAAACTGCTATCCTTCCTACCCCATTTATGGCTCACCTGCGGTCTCTCTCCATTCGGTTGTGTCTCTCTCTTCGCTGGCAGTTCAATTCCTGTTGGTTCCCATGTGTAGGGCCAGGGGGAGTTGGATGTGTTGTTTGCCACTGTCCACCTTGGGCAACATTTGCATTTTGATTCTCCGTCATGTTAGTGACGTCACTAAGAACTTTGTGTTCTGTTTCTATGTTAGCTTGCCGTGAACGACTGCGACAACGTTTGTTTGCTACCTGCTTGCGTAGAGTTTCATCTGTACAGAAGGAACAATTACGAAACATTTTGTTTCTTTCTTGGAATACTAATTTATCAGTAGGCTGGCAATGATTTTAAACATAATGGAAATTACACTTTTCTCATGCTCAATCCCATGAAATTGAAGTAAAATTACAGTGTTCCTATACAAATATACTGCTCCGGGAAAAAGAGTTGTAGGGTTTCCCATTACTCAGTTTATAGTGACTCAAATTAAAAAGTGGACACTGACTGCATGACCACCATATGTTCATTTTTGGTGAAAACAAAATCCCCACACACAAATACATTCTTTAGCCTAGATTTTCTGAGCAGGATTGTCTGATTTGTCAGTGCAAATCGTGTAATTCTGATTGGAAAAGTGGATGGAATTCCACAATTTCCTGGAAACGGTAATAAAGTTAAGTACATAGAAGATCAGGACATGGGCACAGTAATATTGTGTAAGCGTATTTCAGTCATTCCTTAACTGGTTTTCTTAATTTTATTATTTTTCCAACTGACACTTAAGTTCTCGTGAACTCCTGCGGCAATTATTCTAAAATAAAATTTTCTACCAGCATCATTACTGCCACCAATGGGAATCTGCCTACCTGCAATGTTTGGAGGATGAAAAAGGTGACTAGTGGAGAAATGTCAGGCAATTCAGGTTGCACACCTGCATCTCTGGGCAGGGGTAAATATACCTTGCTTTGGTAAACATTTAGTGCATGCTGAGACTCTTATTCCCAAATGAAGCAGGGACTGCAGATCCAATGGCATAACTAAGATTTATGAATACCTGACTAACCGTAATGTTGGATACTACTTTGGAAGCACAGTGTGTCATGTTTTCAGTGGTACTGTGTGAATTAAAGCATGGCTGGGTGATCAGCAGTCAGTGCATCCAGACAGGCTTCATCCATCAAGATACCACCATCCATATCTGCAGGTCCTGGAGTACCTACTTAGCAATGTCTTCACGGGATTCGGGTCATTACAGACCCAGATTTAGAGTTCTCCCATCTACTACAAGGGCACTTGCAGCTGCCATGCAGCATTGGTCTGGCATATCCAGTGACAGCAATGGTCAGATGTGGCCTAGAACTTGACACATATTCCTTGCAGGCATGCTGCAATGTTAATTTATGGGTATGGTGTGTTGAAGTGGCACAGAGGGCAACTCTTCTCACAACTATCTCATGCAGCATCACCTCTACTTCAACAGTCATCCAAATGGGAGGGGGGGGGGGGGGGTGGCGGGGAGTGTTGGGGTCAGCGTAACACCTGTTTCAAACCACTCAAATGTAGCACCCATATTGGAAAATTTAGACTTTTGGGTCCAAGCAAGTTATCTTGGCTACTTTATCTGTTCATTTACACTTATGCCGCTTTTTACATTTAGTGACAACAAAATGTCTCTGATCCCGGACAGATTTGCTGCAGAAGCTACATTGTCATGCTGCAGAATTTGATTGAGATTGCCAAAGAAATCTAGCAGCCCTGGTTATAAGAAACTTTATGGCCATTGCAAACAGTTGTATATAATAGGGCCCTAATGCTTGTGTGTATAGTATAAGCATATATATCAACATTAGCATTTAAATTTAACAAATAAGAACAGATCCCAATGACACTTTTCCCTTATAAAGCTTAGAAATAATTGCTTAAAGCCCCAGTGCAATCTTACAGGGAACAAGGATGTGAAACATTTTTTTTTTACAAACAGTACAGTTTCTTCTTGAGAAATTGGCATTTGGTTAAGCTATTTAACCATTCCATTTGCAAAAATGTAGGAAGGTGGATACATTATTGGCAGAAACAATCACCCTGATTAGATTAAATCAATTTTTACCCAAACCCAGCAGAACCTGCCTGTCAGGATAAGTTCAGATCTGCTGTGCACTTCACTAGAATGATATCGGATGGTCGCCTGCAAAATTTGAAAACTGTATACTGCACGGGAGAATTTTTTTGTTCATTATCTGTGGGTGCCATTATATGCCTTCAAGTTGCAGAATACAGATTATATGTAGAAAATGTTTAAAATAGAAAGCCTCATATTTTTAGTATCTTCAGAATGAAAGGCTAGATACCACTGTTGCAAACCTAAAATTGCATAGAAATTACAATATGGAAAGATCATTCAGCCCAGTCTGTTTTGGTGTTTATCCTCCACATGAGCAGTTAATCTAGCCCAGTTCTTGATAGTCCATTCAGATGAATTGTTAGTAATAAATTTAATCCCACCTCCTTAATTTTCTCACTTGAAGGGGTTGATGCTCGCTGTGGTCCACAGATACCCGCAGCCCTCTGGTAACTCACGCAAGTGACCACTCTTCTCGTATGATCCTGGACAATGACTGTCATCAGGTCATTCAATTTTGGGGGATATCAGCCAAATCAGATTGTATCGTTATCCAATGCCAAGACACACATATCTTCCAGCAACAGGAATCGGATTCTTCCTCTCTCTTGCAATGGAGCACTGGAGCTAAATGTAGTACTGCTGCAGCTTAGATCAGCTAACTCAGTACAGAGTGGAGATTGAACCTGAGAGCTTCTTCTTCTGTATGACTCAGCTTCATAGAGCAGTACACTTACCAGCTGAACTATCTAGGAACTTTGCAGAAACCAGTTGTTTCCCCTTAACATTTACCATCAATAAAATGAAAATGTTGTCAGTCAAGTTAGGAACGTTCTCATGAAAATCATGCATGCCTGCCAGCTGGAAGGTTATTTTGGAGATCTCAATTTAATTATATCTATATTTACTAAATTTCAGTAAAATAGTACCTTCTACTTTAATCCAGACTTGCTCAGGTAAAGGTTTGTTTCTGTTGCAGTTACTCAGTGCCTGTCTGGCTGATTGGAGTTCCTGCTGGAAACATAAAGAAAATGCTCTTGGCAGGGCAAGCTCTTGAGGGCTGGCAGTCTCTAGCACGTGTGTCTGGTTTCCTGTACCCTATTAAAGCCAATTAAAGGAGCCAGTTAAGTGCCTCCACATTAAACCAATAGCCAGTAATTCATTATCAATTAATATAGTGCTTGAGCACTATTCAAGCTTATTATGCACCATAATACATGGTTAGAAGTATCTGGAGATTATAACACTATCTTGGAGTTCAAACAGTGGTTATAAGCCCCTTTCAATTTTTAAATGTTTAAATTTTAAGATTGTATATAACATTACAAAATAATCGTAGATAGCAACTGATTTATAATATATTAGTAAATTGTCCGCGATGTTGCCCATGGTCAATTGATGGATATAAGATTTTTTTAAACAAGGTGACGATGAGGTTGGGAGAATTCAGATACTTGCTGCACACAGTCACATAGTGGCTAGAACAAAACTGCATGGTGATAGTTAACATGGTCGAATTGAAAGGGAATGTTGACATAGCAATTTACAATGGTGAATGCCGACCAAAATCAAGTAAAACTTGTGGAAATCTGATCTGACAGCACCTGAAAGAGAAAGACAGGCTAACATTACAGGTGAAACTCTTCATCAGGACTGTTCATTGTTGTGATTTCTACTTTACAAATCCTCCCCCCACCGCTCTCCTCCCACTGGCACAGGCCCATAGTCTCTCCCTTGATAAAAAAAACAATATAAATGCTATCTGAATAAAGCTTTCGAAATTTATCCTCGAGCTTTTCTCAAACTAATTTTGAAAACCTGAGCAGAAACTCCTAGAAGCTAAAGCAAAATATTCCAGCAGTTGAGCTGTTTAAGGCTACTGATGCAGTTGGGAGGTTGGGTGGACTGCACAATCTGTATTCAGCCTACGGAGTCACAGCTCTGGGGAAAAGTATCAAGTCCAAGCACAGGCTTTTGGGAAAGTCTTAAGCCTTTAGGTAAAAACTTTAATGAAGACATTAAAAGACACAATACACAATTCAATGGGTAAATTTAATTGTTATTGTGAAATAAGTAATTTTAAAATTTTGTTTTAAACCTTATTTTATACATTAAAAATTTCAGTTACTGAGAAATAAAATAGTGCACAATTTTTTTTTCCAGAAAGCATTTTGAGTGACTAGTGAAGAAAAGGTAATACAGCAACACGTGGTGGTGTGACAGGGAGCCGTGATGGGTTAGTAATAAGATTAGGATTGAAACTCCTATTACAACGCGTCCTACTGAAATCACAAGGAAGCATAACAGGTAAATGTAGATATTTTAATATGGGAATCTCCATAGGAAATGTTTACAGAGGTTGCACAGACCATTGAAAGCTGCTATGTAAGAATTTTAATGTATTAAAAATGAATGTAATAAAGGCAAAGGTAACTCTATTTGCAAGTATTATTGCCCATTACAGTTCCTCCTTGGCCTTTGATTTTTAAAAATATTTAAATTACCTTCACTTAATGGGGTCCGCCATGGAGCCCTGTAAACATCCAATAAGGAAACAAAATGTGAGACAGGCAAAATGGTCTGATATCAGGCAGGAAAAGCCCCTTCTGAGACATCTGCTCCACAGCAAAGAGATGAATGTTTACAGATTCATTAGCGACCATTCTTAACCAATTTTTATATATTCTTGGCCCAAATTTCTGTTGAGTATTTGCGCAGAACAAATTTTTAACAGGTATGTATAAGAAATACTATATTTGCAGGGTTACAGGGAAAGAGCGAGGGAATGGGATTAACTGGATTGCTCTTACAAGAGCCGGCATGGGCTCGATGGGTCAAATAGCCGCTTTCTGTGCTGTAACCATTCTATTGCTATAAGATCTTTTGTACTGCTCACTCAAAGAGAACCTATAAAAATAATTATTTTGATGCTTTTGCATTGCTCCAAAAGCAGCATTACTATAGGGAATACCATATTTAATGATATATGTTGAACAGAACTAATGGGGAGAATTTTATCTTACCTATATAATTAGGCAACTTTTTTACCTGAGTTTGACTAGAGCTGGTACTACTAGTTGGTGTACACGTATTCGGTGTGTACAAAGGGTATGCAAACTGCAGAGCAGGAGTCCCAGTCTTGCTCTTGACTGAAGTAGTACATTTGCTTTGCTGTGGATGCAGAGGTATCCCCATCAGTTCTGAAGGATGCCGGATCAAAGCGACCAAACTACAGAACAATGAAAGAGAAACAGATCATTATAAATACATCTACATATTTTTAGATATTTTTATTTTTCTAGTGTGTAACTGTGTGTATTTCCTCTGTAAGCAAAATTACAAATTTTCTTATGCCTATGGTTTAAAATTTTATAACAAAATCTTTGTCCGAACTTTCTTACAACTTTAAATCCGTAAAGGTAAACTTTTTAAACTATAAACAAATCAGAAGGACGCTGTCTTCAATAGAACAGTCTAAAACGTGTCAATGTGATATGAAAAAATATTCATTTGAACTCTATTCTCAGATGTGTGTTCAATGGTGTCATAATACTTGTGACAAGTAAAAGCTAAAACTACAAATGCAGCAGTCCACCAACTTGATTAAAACTACAGATGAAAATAGTGTGCAATTATTTTCCAGCTGTTTTGGAACACAACTGTTCTTGATGCTGTACCTACGACTCTTATCCAAAGCATTTTTCTTAAAACAAGATCCTACACATAGGAAACCTAGGCTATGGGCAGAATTCTTATACGAAGGATAATTTAAACCTGAAAATACTATCACTATTTTTTTTGCAAATAATATGTAAGCAACAAAGACCTTAGTATTGAACTAAATTAAGATGCTCTACAGTTGTTGATAATAAGTATAAACTTAATATATGTAACTAAATTGAAAACTTTGTCTCCAAAAGTTCTCTTAAAAAAACAAAACCTTGCTTTAGGTGGTAGATATACACTGGCTACTTGGGTAGTTAAATGTATTTTGAAACAGCTGTTTAGATTTTATCAAATTTCAAAAGGAAATTAATACATTAGGTTCTTCAGCAACTAGGTACATTTTATATATGAGGATACCATATTGGTGATACATTTATTTGAGTGCATTCAACCTGTTTTAAGTCCACAAATTGTACAAATGTGATATTACACCATGGTCCGTATATGCCATATTCAATGGAAGTGTTGAAAAATTTAAGCACTTTCATTGCCTAAAAAGTTTTGTTTGTATATGTTTAGTGAGGGTATGGTCTTCTGCAGATGCAAGAAAAATACCCAATAGAATAAAGCGATCAGGTTTATTGCTATGGCAGACTAAGATTTATTGAGCCCCTGATTGACATGGTACTATACCAGTCAGAGAGCTATATAGTTGAAACCAATTTTGTGGAGACTACCTGTCTGCAATGATCAGACAATATTTATCCTAAGTTATCAGACTTAAATCTGTATTAAGAGACCACTGAATCAAAGGGTGGTTGTTATGGACAGGTTTCATTGTATATAATTCTTAACTATTCTCTGAATTCCATGTAGATTGACTAGTTGAGAAACACACTTGTTAAATGTAACTCCAGAATCCTGCAGCTCCTGTCGGTCCTGGTTTTCATTTTGGACTGCATTAAATCTGTCTTCAAGACGAACTCTCGGTCCAGTTTTACATCTCGATTCTTGTCCTGTCATTGAGTTATCCCCTGAATTCTTCTCCTTATCCAAATTACCTGCTGTGTCCCTATTTTTCAGTGTTAGTCCATTAGGTCGGGTGGTTTCTGCAGAAGAATTTTGTGAGAATTTCTCCATATTTTGCAAATTATTAGTGCTGTTAATGGGTAATGGAGGGTCATTCAAAAGCATCATTTTTAACTCTTGGAAATCAATGTGCCCTAAACATTGACTGTTACCCACGTAGTGAGAATCTGAGCTTGGGTTCGTAGTACTGGTGACTGGGTACAGATTCTGGTTGGCAGAGTTAGCTGTTGAGTAAGGAACTTGGTTAGCAGAGCTGGCTGTTGGAAATGGAGCCTGGTTGGTAGAATTGGTAGACTGGTACAAAGTAGGATTCAGACGAGTCTCCAGTTCACCTTCCACTGGCTGTGACTCCATGTGTGAGTAAAGGATGTGCTGTAGTTGGGTGTATTCGACCTCACTCATGTCCACGAGGCTAAGATCAGAGTTAGTGAAGTTTAGTCCTGGCTCTGTAAAAGGGCACTCAGAGGTACAAGTAGTTGGGGTTGGCTCCGTGGATCTGGAATCATGAGATGGGGAATGGGGCGGCTCTGGTGTGGCCTCAGAAGAAAGCATCATCCAGTTAGAAGTAAAAAAAATCTCCTCACTTCTACAATAACTTAGGGTGGCAAAAAAAATAAAAATAATAAATAATTTTTTTAAAAACACTACACTTTGACAATACTACCTTTGCCTAATTTTGACATCTAAGCCAACAAGTGATCGAGATATTCTCCTCACAATTAAAACCAACAAGTTAAAAGTCAGAAAAAAAAACTTTTTATAAAACTCACATGCTATCCACTTTCCTTGACGTTTTTAAACTTGTGTTCTGAAACACAAGCTTACTATCAACTAAATCACAATCCTAAGGGTAGGTGCCCCCTCCTTCAAAAGACTATGGTGAACTCAACACAATCGTCGTGCAACAACACCCACACTTCTTGACTGGTGACCAACTGATCTCAATACTCAATGGCTATCTTCAGACACTTTCAATTAAAAAAAAACAATTTCTTCAGGAGAGGTGGGGTAGGGTGAGGGGTGGTGAACAATACAAGGACCAAACGAGCCACGAGCCGGCAATAAAATCACACCCCCGGGCACGAGTTCACACCTGACTAACCGCGAGCTAATTAAAAAAAAAGCCCCATCAAAAACAAAACCATTTCACAATCCCCCTGCCTCGAGCTACCAATCTACATAAATATAAAATAAAATTCACAATCTTATCACGAGAGAGAGAGAGAGCGCGAGAGAGAGGGGGCGGGGGTAAAAAAAAAACAACCAGGGAAAAAAATAAAAGGGGGGGGCGTTTACACACCCGTTTTACCCCACCCCCCTTTTCCACGCGCCCAAAACTCCCTTCCCCCCTCCTCCCCCCCAAGTCGCGAGCTGCCGATCCGCGGCACCGCGCGCGCTCCGCCGCCACGCCACGCCCCCTCCCCCCCCCCCTCTCTCGCACGGTTTGAAAAGGCACCGAAGCAACGGTCAGCCAGCTCGTGCCCACTCCGAGCATTCGCCTGCTCCAAGACCCCTCCCACGCATGCGCCGCGCCTGCCCGCCTGGCGCTCGAGCGCAGAGGACGGAGGCAGTTGCTGTGGTTATCGGAAGCCAGTTTGTGCCGTTTTGGCGCCCTGCACATTAAACGACCGTGTAATATATATATATATATATATATAGGATTTATATATATGTATGAGGTAAAATTATTCATATATCGGGTAAGGACTTTAACCGTCAGAGTAAAAAAATAGAAGTGTTATGTCAAAGTCGTTCCCCTTATTATTTACGCGGACTCTTCCCCTGTTGCTGCACCAATAATGTACGAGTAAGAGTGCCCGCCCGTTTGGTTTTCAAACCGGACAGTCCAATTTTAAGGGGTTATTATTTGCGCATCGGGGAAATCGGTCTCATTTCAAATTAAAAACATAAAATGCTGGAGAAGCTCAGCAAGTGAGGCAGCATCTGTGGGGAAAGAAACAGAGTTCACGTTTCGGGCGGCAGACCTTTCGTCAGAACTGGAAGATGTTAAAGAGTTAACGGTTTTGAAGCAAGATCAGAGCCAGGGAAAGAAGGAGAGGAGGAAAGAACAAAAAGGCAGGTCTATGATAGGGTAGAGGGCAAGAGTGATTAAATGACAAAAGGGTTGATGGTGCAAAGCAAAGAGGGTGGTAATGGGACAGGTTAAGAAACAAAAGATGGGTCTAGAGGAGCTGTAAATGGCAACAACAACCACAACCAGCAGCTGCAGTCCCACAAAAATAAGTGGGAGCAGTGGTTATGGTCTGAAGTTATTGAAATCAATGTTGAGTCAGGAAGGTTGTAAAGTGCCTAAAGGAAAGGTGAGGTGCTGTTCCTCGAGCTTCCGTTAAGCTTCGTTGGAACAGTCTAACGTTTCAAAAACGGTTTTCCGCATGCGTGAACGGATCAGCTCAAATCTCTGCTAGTTTTGGGTAAGGCAAAGGGGGTGATCCTAGTGTGACTGAGAAATGATTTAAGTATATATAAATGTCTGATGTATAGCATAGGTGCGCCTAGCGACAACGGTGTTGTCAATAGCGGTCTCTGACAACATGTTGTCAACGACAATTTTTAAAAAATGTTTCTAACCGTAACCCCTAACACAAGTTCCCCTCCTCAGTCACACACCATCCCAACTTGGACGTATATAGTGCCGTTCCTTCATCATCCTGAAGAATCCTGGAACTCCCGCCTAATGGCACTGTGGGAGCACCTTCACCACATGGACTCATAGAATCATAGAAAGGTCACAACATGGAAGGAGGCCGTTCAGCCCATCGATTCCATGCTGGCTTTGCAAGAGCAATCCAGCAAGTCCCACTCCCCCACCCTATCCCCTTAGCCCTGCAAATTTTTTCCTTTCACGTTTTTTTCAGTTCCCCTTTGAAAGCCATGATTGAATCTGCCTCCACCACACCCTCTGGCAGTGCAGTCCAGATCCTAACCACTCGCTGTGTAAAAAAAGTTTTTCCTCACATCACTTTTGATTCTTTTGCGAATCACCTTAAAGCCACTCAATGTGAACAAATGTAAAGTCATAAGATTTGGATAGAATAATGATCAGTGGCAATATATGCTAAATGGTATTATTCTACAAAAAAAAAGAGACAGGAGACAGATTTTGGGCCAGGGTGGATAGATCGCTGAAGCCATCAGCAATGTGTGGCAGCAGGAAAGGGAGCAAAGAGGATCTTGGGCTTTACAGAGAGAAGAGAGCACAAATGTCAGATTGAGTTTGTAGAAAGTATTGATTCAACCTCACCTGGAGCATTGTGATCAATTCTCATCACTATGCGGACTGCAGCGGTTCAAGAAGAAGGCCCACCACCAACTTCTCAAGGGGACTTTGGGATGGGCAATAAATGCCAGCCTTGCCAGCTACATCCCAAGAATGAATTATAAAAAAAAAACTTACCCTAGCCCTAACTCTAACCATTAGTTGTCACTTCGATATAAGGACACCCTAACCACTGACCCAAACTACTAGTTCTGATGAAAGGTCTTTGACCTGAAACATTAATTCTGTTTCTTTCTCCACAGATGCTGCCTCACTTGCTGAGCTTTGCCAGCATTTTCTGTTTTTATTTCAGATTTCCAGCATCTGCAGTATTTTGCTTTTGATTTAGTTGTCAATAGTCACTCTGATATAATTTAGTAGGATTATAGAGAACTCAATCCTACAAAAGATTCTGGTGGTTCTGCAGGTACAATCAGTCTTCTGGTAGCTCATCCGAGAGGGTTTTCTTCATGTTTGACTGTTAGTAGTGAGTGTCAACCAGCAACAGAGTCTGCCCTTATGCTATAACCACATCCATGCACTTTCTAGCAAGGGCCACTGGATATTCATCAAGAACAGGAACCTGCGCTATTTTTTTTTCCTCCCAAACCTAGGGATGCTGTGATAAGCGATAGACTATCTGGTGCTAACAGTCTTTGTAAAACCAGGTCCAACCGAGAGTTAAGAGTTGTTGAGAAGGAAATAAGTGTCTGAAATAAAAGAGAAAACTGAACAGCTGCGTGGAAATGTGGGACTTCTATTTGAGATCAGAGGAGGTGGAGAGTTCAAGAATGTCTGAGGATGAAGTCATTAAAGTTACGAGGTGTTGGTTAGATTGGTGAGAAATGCTGAAGAAAGTAGTGCTTATTGTGCTATGTGATACAAGTTTACAAATGCTTTATACATTCGTCTGAACTTCTCTTTGCTGTTTTAGTGGCAGTGTTAGCCCATTGCCCCATCAAAGATAATAGAAGAGATCCAGATGTAAAGATTTAGCCATTGAACTGAGAGAGGAATTGAGGTTGTATGCACTGAGGATGTGCAATCTGACAAAAGAATGATGAATGTAGTGTAGAATCATCATTAAAAGAATAAATAGGATTGGATGTTGAGTCAACGAGGTCATTAACACAAAGAAGGAATAAAGTAGGAGAGAACATAGCTCAGGAGAACCCCTGAGTTAATGGGAGGAAGAGTCATCACCTACAGCACAGATGGAACATTTTGAGAGGAAACTAGATAGCCATGAACATAGCTTTGGTGGGAGACTATATGATGGTAACTTGTTTAGAAATGCATTGTGTGAGATTCTTTCAAAGACTTTGGAGATATCTAAGGCAGTGATAAAAATGTTTCAGAGCGCACTTCCAGACTTGGCAACAAGATCACCAGTGGATCGGCTATGTGAAAAACCATACTGGCAATTATGAGTTAAGCCAGAACTTCCAAGGTGACGTATAAATTAGATATCTGAATCGTTGTTTGGAAAGGCACTGATCAATTAATCGTCATTTAGAAAGGCACAGATTAATCAAGGACAGTCAGTATGGATTTGTTAAGGGAAGGTCGTGTCTGACTAACCTGATTGAATTTTTTGAGGCGGTGACGAGGGTTGATGAGGGTAGCATGTTTGATGTAGTCTACATGGATTTTAGCAAGGCTTTTGACAAGGTCCCACATGGCAGACTGGTCAAAAAAGTAAAAGCCCATGGGATTCAAGGGAGAGTGGCAAGTTGGATCCGAAATTGGCTCAGTGGCAGGAAGCAAAGGGTAGTGGTTGATGAGTGTTTTTGTGACTGGAAGGCTGTTTCCAGTGGGGTTCTCCAGGGCTCAGTACTTGCTTTTTGTGGTACACAGCAATGATTTAGACTTAAATGTAGGGGGCATGAATAAGAAATTTGCAAATGATACAAAAATTGGCTGTGTGTTTGAATAGTGAGGAAGAAAGCAGTAGACTGCAGGAAGATATCAATGGACTGGTCAGGTGGGCAGAAAAGTGGCAAATGGAATTTAATCCCGAGAAGTGTGAGATAATGCATTTGGGGAGAGCAAACAAGGCAAGGGAATAAACAATAAATGGTAGGATACTGAGAAATGTAGAGGGACCTTGGAGTACATGTCTACAGATCCCTGAAGGTAGCAGGACAGGTACATAAGATGGTTAAGAAGGCATACGGGATTCTTTCCTTTATTAGCCGAGGCATAGAATATAAGAGCAGGGAGGTTGTGCTTAGAACTGTATTAAAAAAAACTTGTTAGGCCATAGCTAGAGTACTGTATATAGTTCTGGTCACCACATTACAGGAAAGATGTGATTGCACTAGAGAGTATACAGAGGAGATTTACGAGGATGTTGCCAGGACTGGAGAATTTTAACTATGAGGAAATATTGGATAGGTTGGGGTGGTTTTCTTTGGAACAGAGGAGGCTGAGGGGAGATTTAATTGAGGTGTATAAAATTATGATGGGCCTGGATAGAGGGGATAGGAAGGACCTATTTCCCTTAGCAGAGAGATCAATAACCAGGGGGGGCGTAGATTTAAAGTAATTGGTAGAATGAATAGAAGGGAGTTGAGAAACTTTTTCACCGAGTGTGGTAGGGGCCAGGAACTCACTGCCTGAAAGGGTGGTAGAGGCAGAAACCCCCATCACGTTTAAAAAGTATTTGGATATGGACTTGAAGGGCCGCAACCTACAAGGTTACGGACCAAGAGCTGGAAAGTGGGATTAGGCTGGATGGCTCTTTTTCGGCTGACACGGACACGATGGGCCGAATGGCCAGCTCCTGTGCTCTAATTTGCTATGATTTCTAAAGGAATGATTGCTAAAATTGTAGTAAGTTTCACAATCGAAGTTTATACAATAGCAAAATAACTTGTACAGTTTAATTTGCTTTAAACGATTACTGCTTATAATGATATATGGATCAAATGCCATTAGCCAAGACCCAATCGTACGCAACGTACGTTTTTCCATTGGTTGTACTGAGCAGTGCAAGTCAATTGATTATGTTGTGAAGAAGCAAGAATTCATAAAAGTTGAGTTTGGATATTATGGGTTTGCCTATTCTCAGTGATGTTATGGCCACTTTAAGTAGTGAAGCAATGCTGAGAACAAGCATTCCTGTTACATTTGAATTTAACTTTTTTAGGCATTCTCTTAATATTTACCTTTTAACATCCTTACAGTGGACTTAAATTAAATTGATCTTTTTCATGTGAAAGCATTTTAGATGATGTATCAGCAATTTTAATAGACAACAGGAGCTTACTGATCAGCTGTGTAAATCCCCAATGCACCGTTCAAATTGCTACTCAACTTTTCTCAGCGGCCACTTTTGCATGCAGTAGTTATTCAGCTATAGTGATCATTTGGGGATCTGGCCAAAATGGTCATTATATCCCAATTCCATTACTGTTCAAAGATCAAAAGTGAATCATGGAAGTTTTAATTTCATACTACCGTTGCAATGTAGGTTTCTCCCAACACACTTTGGGGCTGATAATGCAATCCTCGAGCTGTATGTGCTTGTAGTAGCTGAGCTAACTTGCGGTATAATGCAAGGTCAGCTCACTAAGATAAATTAGCACATCTGTGTATTGTGCACAATGCTCTGGGAGCGGACAAGGGTAAAACGACAGGCTATCTGGTGCCAACATGCTTAAAAGATTGTGGTTGCGCTGAAAGCTGTCCTGCTACTGAAGGGATGGAAATGGCTGGAGCAAGGCATGAGCCAGAAGCGCTCCATTCGATGAAGCGGCTTTGGAGGTTCTGTAGTAGGAGTTCTGGCTAAGAAGGTGAGGCCTTCTTTGGAACGATAGGCCATCCTCCATCATCAACATCCTGGGACTCGCCATTGACCAGAAACTCAACTGGCACAGCCTATTTTGGTTCCCAATAGCTCTGATTTAAAATTTCTCATCCATGTGTTTAAGAAGAATAACAGGATAAGAAGAATAAAACGGGACGATCCACTCGGCTTCGCCTAAGCATCTGATTTGGACAGGACAAAGGCATACCCAGCCCAGTCGGCCCTACAAAGTCCTCTCTATCATCTGACAACTGATGCCAAAGTTGGGAGGGCTGCCCCACAGACTAGTCAAGCAGCAGCCTGATGTAGTCATACTCACAGAATCATATCTATCAGCCAACGTCCCAAACTCCTCCAGTACCATCCCTGGGTTTGCCCTGTCCCACCGGCAGGCCAGACCCACCAGAGGTGGGGGCACAGTGGTATACAGTCGGGCGGGAGTGGCCCTGGGAGGCCTCAACATTGACCTCGGATCTTATTAAATGTCTCATGGCTTCAGGTCAAATATGGGCAAGGAAACCTCCTACTGATTACCACTTGCCGCCCTCCCTCAGCTGATGAATCAGTACTCCTCCATGTTGAACACTATTTGGAGAAAGCATTGAGGGTAGCAAGGCACAGAATGTACTCTGGGTGGGGGACTTCATTGTCCATCACTGAGTGGCTTTGCAGTACCACCACTGACCGAGCTGGCTGAGTCCTGAAGGTCGTAGTTGCCAGACTGGGCCTTGTCCTCACCAATCTACCTGTTGCAGATGCATCTGTCCATGACAGTATTGGTAGGAGTGACCACCTTGTGGAGTCCAAGTCCTGTCTTCACACTGAGGACACCCTTCCTCATGTGTGACATTACCACTATGCTAAGTGGGATAGGTTAAAAACAGATCTAGTAGCTCAAAGCTGGGTATCTATGAGGCACTGTGAGGCATCAGCAGCAGCAGAATTGTATTCCACCACAATCTGTAATCTTATGGCTCAGCATATCCATCACCATCAAACCAGATGACCAACCGTGGTTCAATGAGGAGTGTAGAAGTGCATGCCGGAAGTAGCACCAGGCGTACCTGACAGTGAGGTGCTAATCTGGTGAAGCTACAACACAGGTCTACGGTTCAAGAAGGCGGCTCACCGCCACCTTCTCAAGGGGAATTAGGGATGGGCAATAAATGCTGGCCTCGCCAGCAACGCCCACATCCCATGAACGAATAATAAAAAAAACATGCTAAACAGCGGAAGCAGCATGCCATAGACAGAGCTAAGCGATCCCACAATGAACAGATCAGATCAAAGCTCTGCAGCCACATCCAGTCGTGAATGATGGTGGACAATTAAGCAACTAACAGGAGGGGCAGTCTCCATGAACATCCTCTTCCTCAATGATGGCGGAACCCAGCGCGCATGTGCAAAAGACAAGGCTGAAGCGTTCACAACCATCTTCAGCCAGAAGTGTCAAGTGGATGATCCTTCTCGGCCTGAGTTCCTCACCATCACGAATGCCAGTCTTCAGCCAATTTGATTCACTCCACGTGTGTTGATCTGGATTCTTTTATCCTCAGTCTGGTTCAGCAATCACTGAGTCGAATACACCTTCAGAGTTCAACAGAATTTATTATCCACGGGGCTTACTCTAGCGCACCGGCAGTGACTCCTACCAGAGTCCGTCGAGTCCAACAGAGCAAGCAAAGTTACATTCAGTGCGTTGCATAGTTATACAGTTACAGCGAGAGCATTAGCATAACCAACAATTATCAGGAGCCAATCATAAGTGGTACACGTACGCATTCTGGTAGTCACGCCCTGGTTACATTGTTCCTTCATTACAGCAAAACACTTGAAGGTCAAGATAATCATTTCCAAACCGCAGGATGTTCCAGGTGCACAATGTCCAGTAAACAACTCAACCGCACCCTTAACAAGCAGCGTGGGGTTCTTTTATGGTTCTTGCCTAGGTATCCTCACGTGATATCAAGGAACGACTAAGTGCACTGAACACAGGCTACGGGTCCCAACAACACCCAGCTGTAGTGCTGAATAACTGTGCTCCAGAACTAGCCGCGCCTCTCGCCAAGCTGTTCCAGTACAGCTACAACGCTGGCATCTAGCCAACAATATGGAAAATTGCCCATGTATGTCCTGTCCACAAAAAACAGGACATAATCCAACCTGGCCAATTACCGTCATATCAGCCTACTCTGAATCATCAGAAAAGTGATGGAAAGAGTTGTCAACAGTACTATCAAGCAGCACTTACTCACTAATAACCTACTCACTGATGCTCAGTTTGCGTTCCGAAAGGACCACTCAGCTCCAGACCTCATTACAGCCGTGGTCAAGTATGGACAACATAGCTGAATTCCAGAGGCGAGGTGAGAGCGACTATCCTTGACATGAAGACTTCATTCAACCGAGTGTGGCACCAAGGAGCCCTAGTAAAACTGAAGTCAATGGGGATCAGGGGGAAAGCTCTCCAGTAGTTGGAGTCACAACTAGCACAAAGATGCTTGTGGTTGTTGGAGGCCAATCATCGCAGCCCCAGGACATCGCTGCAGGAGTTCCTCAGGGCAGTGTCCTAGGCCCAACTATCTTCAGCTGCTTCATCAATGACCTTCCCTCCATCATGAGTTCAGAAGTGGAGCTGTTTGCTGATTTTTGCACAGTGTTCAGTTCCATTCGCAATTCCTCAGATAATAAAGTAGCCTATGCCCACATGCAGCGAGACCTGGACACCTTTAAACATGGGGAAACAGCCTGATGTCTTTTAAATGTTCAAGGTATGTACTGTATCTGAGTCCGAAGATCGTGATGACTGCTGGATTGTTACTGGATTCCTTTTTGTCCCTGCCGATATCCGGAGTTTGAATCCCCCCTGCAGCCACTATCCCTGCCGGTATTGGGGTTTGAACCCCCCCCCCCCCCCCCCGCAGCAATTGTCAGTACATACAATGACCATTTTGAAAATAAGGACACACGCAAAAAATAGGACAGCTGATGCCAGTCCCTTAGGTGTCCCTAATTTACAGGTTTCACTGTGTAAAAGTTAAAGGTAGTTTTGACCTTTACAAACATAAAAAAGGTCAAAATCATCTGAGAAATAATTTTTTGGTGAATCCTTATGAAGTACCTATTGAATGCTTCAAATCTACTTTTTCCTTTTCTGTAGTGCTTAACACCACTGGGTGCTCATTTTACATGGGTGTGATTGGCACTGAATGGTAATGATGGAAAATGGACATATGACATCACCATCTCAATCAAATTGCTTCTGCATCAGCAGGAAATCAGATGGACACAAAAATGAACAGGAATCTGATGCTACAGATTCCAGCCCCATTTTCTGCTCCTGTCTGTCTGAATACCACCCAAAAATCAACAGTAGAATGCACATGTGACTTGCTTTATGCATCTGTGCAGAGCCAAAAAATCTGGGTGTGATCTGATTACAGAAACTGTCCCCCTGTTAACTGGCTTCTTTTGTTGTACTTCATGTAGAGCTAAAAGAATAGAAGCCAATTTCCTAGTGTTCGATCGCATAAGCCATTAGTATCTTTCTTATAAGGACCTTTTTTATAACTAAGAAAAGCAGTACATAGAGGAAGCCTAAAGGCTAGAGAAAAATACTCAATTCTTCTCATACTCCCTGGGGGTGATTTTAAACCTGAGAACGGGTGGGTTGGGATTGGGTGGGAGTTGAAAATAGTTGTTTCTTGGGTCGCGACCGCAACCCGGCTTTATTTCTGGGTTTAACGTCGGCGCTTTCCATTGGGTATGCAAAGTCTGAAAATTTTGGGGTTGCGACCCAAAAAAACAACTATTTTCAACTCCCATCTGCCCCAGCCCACCCATTCTTGGGGTTTAAAATCACCCCCCTTGTCTCCTCAGGGTTTCCTTCTACAATTAGGTTCATAAAATTTAAGCTCGGAATCACGTACTCACTACTTCCTCACTTTTTGGAAGATTTCCTCTGTTTACTACAGTGAAAGCATTCTTTATGCTTTCACTATAAATAATGAACTGAGGAAATTTTTTCCATTTCTTATTTACTTTTCAACCTTGGTGGTTTCCTGCACTAAGGACCTTGACCCTTCACCTAGGTTTCTAAATTTAAAAAAAGTTAGGGGCAATATCAAGAAATATGTAGTCAATCGATGGGAAATTGATCCCATATTAGAAATTAAAAATCAGAATAATACACAAAACGTGCAATATGGCACTTCAATAAATGGAAAACGGAACCTCTGATTATAGAATGTTTAGGAATCAATTTTCCTGACCCCTTCTCCCAGGGAACACCCATTTCCTTGCCACAGTGATCAGCAGAAAGAGGGCGGAGAGCCACTATGCCAAGTCTCCATCGCCTTTACCTGGATTTCGAGCTTCCCAGGAGGGGCAGAATGGGCCTGTGACTGCAATAGGTGCATTTTTCACGTGTAAATGAGGAGAAAGTGGGGTGTTCCTGGCCTCCTGTTTCTATTTGCTGCTGCAACATCCATGCAGAGCTCACAAAGCTGACAGTTGAATTTTTGAGGTCCTAGCAGCAAGCCGAAGACAGACCTAAAGGTCAGTGACCATTTTCTCTTTCAAATAGAGGGTGATTCTCTGCCAGATGCCTTTTGGCTCCTGTTCTCCAACAGCAACCGGAAGGCCCAGAGACTGGCAGAGCAGGTCTGTTTCTTTCTCCTGTCTCAGTTTTTTTTTAGCACAAGCCCTATCAAAGGCTGGCCTTATGCCTGAGATGTAACCGATAGTTGATAGTTGAGGCTGCTACATCTAGGCATGGGGCACAGGAGGACCAGGAAAATCAACCCAAATATTTCTGATCTGTATGGATGTCTTAGTCATAATAATATTTAAAATATTTATCTGCCTCAGCAGTGTGATCGTTTCGGAAGTTTCAGGTCCAAATTGTAACCTGAACATGCAGAGAACGTAGCTGTTTCTTTGAATCAGAAGTTAATGTTTGTATTGATTTCAAGTTTACTTCACTGCTCACTATAAATTAAGTGACTTCACCATTTCATCAAACTATTCTCAGTAACGCTTAATCAGCAGCTTCTAAGATAGAATCATATTGTGGCATTATCACATAACCTGCCTTTTCTCTTTACGGATGCTAACTGATCATCTGTGTATTTCCAGCATTTTTTGTTTTTTGTTTCAGATTTACAGAACTTGCAATTTGCTGCTTATTGTATTTGTTAAACACATCTTTTATATCACTTTTCACAGAAAAGGTTTCAGATGTTTTCTGATCAGGAACAATAAGAAGTTCAACAAGCTGTATGATTGGGAAGGGACTGTGAGCAAAACCACGGCTCTTCAATTATTGCTGCTGATGATTTTTAAAGAGGTAAATGTCCTGATGTGTAAAGATTCAAAAATGTAATAAACTCCAAGTGCAACAATATAGAAATGAAAATCACATATAATTGTCAAAAAAATGAGATTACAGTTTTCCAAAATGGACAATGCTATGGTATTATTGTGAACCATTTTAAGATACCACCACTACCACATGAACTCACCTCTTACAGTAAGTATTAAACCACACAAAATAGTAATGGTGTTATTGAATTATTACTACAATATGTATTACTATATAAATTATTATAGTGGATCTCCTGTGATGTTGCTCACATCAAATTGGAGGATACTTTGTTTTTTAGCAATGTTGTTATCTCATGTAACACACAATACATCAGGGCCTCTGATTTACGGTGACTGAATAAGTTAAATTGCATTTTTATTACACTGTATTCTGAGATTTTTACCTGTGTTTAGGGGATCAAATTCCATATTTCTTTCCATTTTTTTTCAGTGAAAACTATACAGCAGTGGTCTTAATTCTTTCTGAATGTTCCTTTACCAGTGTGCTCAAATTTTACCTCTTGCCTTTCTCATGCCCAGGATACACATCAAGATGTGCTAGGTCTGATCTAGGTACCTGGCATTTAGTAGCACTGGGGAGGGGTGGTTCTGGACTTTGGTAGCACCTGGGGATGGTATTGAAATTTGACAAAACTGAGCTGGGGTTCTAGAGTTTGGTAGCACTATAGTGAAGGTTGTGTAGCAGCATGTGGAGAGGTTCTGGAGTTTGGTGTTACAAAGACCTGTTAATTAGCCCGGGGTAGACCTGCTACTCTGTTAAGGCTGAGGCTGGGGCTCCCCAGAATAGAAAAAATAGAAAGACAGTAATTGTTTGTATTTATTTGCATAAGCACGATCATAGATCAGTCAATGTTGATCCATCTTACAAAGTATTATACTCAGCTTCTCATTACAATAGCAGGTCAGTTGTCAGCTTTCACATCTTTTTCCTTCTCTTTCTGTGGGCTGGGGAGCAGTTCTTTTCTTGGGTGTTCCTTTTCTTTTATGATAGTTGTTTTCATCTGTGGTTTTCTTCTATTCATGGCTGTTTCATTCCATCTGTCTAGTTTTGTGCTTTCACAAGTCCAGCATGGATCACAAAGTAGAAGAACTTTTTATACCATTAAAAATTCTATTTTATCAGTTGTCCATATCATCTTATGAGTGGTATGCTGCCACCAAGTCTGTTCTTCTAATTACATCATATGACAGTGCTTGACAAGAGTCCACTGATTATACAAGTTTTAATGTTGATTATAAGCAGTTCCTAAGGATCAACTCTTAACTCGTACAATTAGCAGTTTCTAATGACCAATATTTAAATCTTGTGTAATTAGCAGTTTCCAACATTAGAACTACTGAGGAAGTGGTCTTGTGCTTTAGGAGCACTGTGGTCAGGCTTTTGGAGTTTTACAGTGCTTTTGAAGGGTAACATGGGTTGGGGGGGGAGGAGTCTGGTGTTTGGGTCCACTGAGGAGGAGGCCCTGGGGTTGATGGTGCTGAAAATAGGGAACCTGGAATTTGACAGAATTGGGGGATAGAATGTTTGCTTTGGTTCACCTGGGGTGCAATCCGCACCCGGGAGGGGAGAATTTAGAAAGAGATTTGTAAGAACAGTGAGGTTTTTTGATTGGAAAATTAAATCAGTTACTGATATTGTTACTAATATTGCAGGTAGATAATTACAAAGCTACAAATACCACAGCTGCATAAACATTCATTGTTTTCAAAATTCTAGTATATAGATTATAAAATTTGAAGATTCTACTCTCTCCCTTTCTTTCTGTCCAAATGCTTTGCTCTGTCTGTCCCTCCCTGAAAATCCATTTTCTCTCTGGAAAGAAAAACACATGGCTGCATTAAGTAAAATAAATAACATAAATTAAAAAAAATACCTCATAAAATGCTCATAAGTTCATGCTCGTGCTATTTCCAAGTTTTTTGTACAAAACAAAAGGAACTTATTTTTATCTTATTAAACCCCCAAAATAGTTTGCTCTCTTGTTCTGTAAGCAATTTTTATCACTTGGATACATAGATATAGGGGGTGGGGTTGGAAGAGGAAGGTGAGGTGTAAAGCTTACAAACAGCAAAATCTGATGTGGTTTGAAAGGCCGGTCTTGCTGTCAATCATTAACATTGCTAGAATTTTCCTTTAAATATTGTTTACCTCAGATAAAAATGTCAAAGCTGTCGGTTTATGCTGTTATCAGGTTTTTACAACAAAAAATTTAGTTACTTAGGCTTTCCACTGTACTGCAAAGGGATGGGGTTTACAAACAGCAGGCATACTCTGGGAAGTCGATGTGACATAAGAGAAAGATTCTTAAATGTATTTGCAGCTAAAATGAAGTGGGATGGACCTTGCATTGATTGATAGGCACACCAGCCAATCAAGAAGAAGCAAGGGATCCACAGAGAAAAGATCAGCAGAATCCAGCCAAGCATTCAGGCTCCAGCCAAGTACTCCAAATTAAGTCTCAGGCTTCAGACCTGGGGGGGTGGGGACGGTGGGGTAGGCATCTTGGGCTTCAGACCCATGAGTAGGATTATTTAGAGAATTTATTTTTAAGCAACTATAAGAGTAAGACTAAGCATTTTATTATGAATTATATATATTTTATGGGTTCTTATATTTTACTTGTGAATTTCTAGCTAGGTGAAAAATTCAAGTTGGCAACTTAAACTTCAGAAAATTCTGGAGTAATTTGATTGATTCAGTTTCTTTTTATCTGATAACTTTCTCTCACTGTGCAGAGGTATGGGTTCTGATTTGTTGCAGCCAAAAGAAATCTAAACATTTTCTTTTGACCACTAGGATTGGTTCAGTTTCTGTTACTTTATTCGTAGATTTTGCTCCTTGCTCATTATGACAGAGCTCTGACTTGTTGCTCTTTTTTATGAATAATGAAATTGAACCCAATCGGCAGCGAGAAATTGTTGCGCCAGGGAGTAACACCTGAGTATGACTGACAGGAAATGCGTACATACAAATCATATAGCTATTACTACTACTAGTACGTCCTCCATGGCTTGGGGGAAATATAACAGTTGTGATCTTGCAACCTGAAATGCACAATGTATTATCAGATCAACTGACTTACAGTGATTGACTGACTTTTCTGATATCATGCTAACGACATGACGTTGAATTAATAGTCAAACAATTGTGCGAAATGTGTGCCCAAAATTTCCCATATGGGCTCCTAACAGGTGAGGCTTCCCTCCATTACTGTGAAGTCGGAAAGTTACCACTAATAAGTGAAATTACATTTGTGACATCATATATTCTTTTACCAATAATTTGGAGAGTGAACTCAGTGACTATTATTGAATGGTCTTGATTAGTACAGTACATGATGGGTTCCATCATTGCAGTGTTTAACTAGAGGAAATAACAGCTCATCCAAGACTGGGTGTCAGACAACACCGAAGCAGTGGAAGGGTCAAAATAGGTAGAGCTGAGTATTATCACACACGTGGAAGTTGACCCCATATCTTTGGATGATGTTGCCGAGGGGCAGCATGTAGATGAGGAATAGGAGGAAGTCAAGACTGCCATCATCAACCCCTCAAAAAACCTACCTTCAACCCCTCTGTCCTTGCAAACTATGCCCTATCTCTAACCTCCCTTTTCCCTCAAGTCCTTGAATGTGTCATCGTCCTCCAATTCCATGCCAGTCTTTCCCACACTTTTGAAAGGAAGAAGGACAGTACCTGAGGAGAAGGAATCCTTTACAATATCAGTTAGCATAGGTACCAGGAAGAGAAGTTTGATGGTTAGCAGTTTAGTGGGAATAGGATCAAGGGAGCAGGAGGTGGGTCTCGTGACTAAGGTGAGCTCAGGCAGGCATGAGGGGAGATGGAAGAGAAACTAGAGAAAAATGCAGGTTTGGGGCTGGGGGGAGGTTTGGCTTGGTGGGTAAGAGGAATGGAGGGATGTGGCAGAGGCAGTTGAATGGATGGTCTCAATCTTAGTGATAAGTCCAAGAGTGGACTTGTTGGCAGTGATGGTGGAAGGGGCAGTGGAGATGGAGTTAAGGAGACTGCTTGTAGTGGAGAAAAGAAGCCGCGATTATCATTGCTTTCCAGAATGATCCTGGAACAGTGGGCAGCTTTGGCAGAGGAGAGTGTAGCTCTCTTGATGTGGTCCATCCAGATCTGGTGATGAATGGCTAATCCAGTTGTGTGCCAGGTACGCTCAAGTTTGTACCCCTTGGACTTGCGAAAGTACAGATGGGGGCCATACCAGGGGGAATGACAGGGATGGGAGAGAATACAGGTTTTGCCGGGGACAAGCGTATCAGGTGGAGGTAAGGTTATGCATATCGACTGCTGCAGAAATATCATGGTGAATGGAAGGCCAAAGGCTAGGCAATTGGGAGTTTTAAAGTGCAGTTGCTGGGTGATTCACATCAAAAACTGATCCTGTCCTGATGTCTGTAAATATGTACTTTCCTGCAGTGGTACCTGGACAGCAACCAGGAGTGGGAACCCTAGCTGATTTGCTCCTCCAACTCAGGTCAGCAAAGGCCAACTGTAGTTTACATTTCTTCAGCGGATCCAAACCCAAGACACAAAATCTATCTTCATAGCTCAGTGCACTTCGGCCAGGGATTATCCTTTTTGTCCTTTGTTAGGGCCAAATTGACCACCTTGGGGTAGAGAGACCAAAAAGGTACATAATACTCCAAATGAGGTCTCACCAAAGCATTTTATAACCTTGCTATCATGGCCCTAATTTTATACTGAACATTCCAACTAATACAGCCCAGGACCCTGTTTGCCTGACACAATGATTCAATTTTTAGGAAGTAATCAATGACCAAGTCTTTCTGCCTTTCTGTCACATTTAACCTATGCCCACCTATGTTATTCTCTATACCTGAATTCTGCGTACAATAACTGCACATTTATCTATGTTGAACGACATTTGTCAGTTTTCCAAATCTAGGTATAATCTAATTCCTTCTTCCAAGGTCCTAATGCTACTGCACAGTTTAGAATCTTCTGTGAATTTAATAACTACACTATTTATGCCCTGTTCTATAACATTAATAAGCAGGAGAGAAGCCGGTACGGAACCCTGGGGTGACCGGATCCCGTGGGAAGCAGCCCCATTTAAAATCACTCGCTGCCTACGGTCCTTTAGCCAGTTTGTGATCCATCTCATAATATCTCACTTGACGCCAAGGGAGTTCATTTTAGCAGAGTCCCTCCTATGGCACTTTATCGAAAACTTCTTGGAAATCCAAGTAGACAACGTCTATCAGATCTCCCTGATCTACCATTCTAGTGATTTCTTCAAAAAATTGGAACGGGTTTGTCAAACATGACCTCTGTTTTCTGAAGCTGTGCTATCAAGCATTTTAGATGATCGTATTTAGGTGACCATTAATAGTATCCCTACCGATGCTTTTCCACCAATGAGGTTAAACTCCCAGTTCTATTGTTACCAGGTTGTGATTTTATTTTTTTTTAATTAAGGGCATGACAGGCATCTTCATCCATTCATTCAGTACTTCCCTGGTTCTCAGTGAACTATTGAAAATATTTACCAGGGCATCAGCAACAACCTCAGCTATTTCCTTCAGTAACTGGATAAATTAAATCTGGCCCGAGTGCTTTCCCCACCTTGAGCCCCTTTAACTTAGCCTGCACCATTTTCTTGGAGATGTGTATGCAACCTGTTTGAGTTTTATTTTTGCCTGCAGTACGAGGGTCAGTTAAAAACACAAAACATATCTGTTCAACTTTTCTGCCATGCCTTTGTCATTGTCTATAATTCTGCCTGAGTCACCCTGCAAAGGTCCTATTTGTTCTGTAGCTGATTGATTCCTGCCATAAACAAAAACAAAAGTCCTTATCCATTATTTTGGCTGTTTTTAACCATCCTCTATCAATTCATTTTAGCTTGCCTAATATTTTTGTTAACACTAACTGCTTTTTATACCATTCGTTTAATGTCTGAAAGACTATTCACTTTGAGCCTTGAGCACAAGTTACCCAAGTCATCATACATTGTTCTCTCCCTCTTAGTAATAAATAAGGCTTCACATCTTTCAGAATTATTTTGAAAGTGTCTCAATTACTTTGAGTGGCGCAAAGGGTAGTTGTCCTCGATATTACAGCAGCATTCAATCAAGTATGGCACCAAGGAGTCCTAGTAAAACTGAGGTCAATGTAGGTTCAAAGGGAAAGCCTTCCAGTGGTTGGAGTCATATGTGACACAAAGGAAGATGATTGTGATTGTTGGGGGTCAATCATCACAGCCCCAGCACATTGCTGCAGGAGTTATTCAGCAAAATGCCCTCAGCCCAACCATTTTCAGGTGCTTCAGGAGTGGGGCTATTTGCAAACTATTCCGCAGTACTGAGCTGCATTCACAATTCTTCTGATAATGAGCAGTCCATCCCATCCTACAGAAGGACTGGGGCAACATCCAGGCTTGGGCTGACAAATTACAGTTAACATTTGTGCCATATAAGTGCCAGGCAATGACCAATTTGAACAAGAGAAAGCCCAGCCACTCCCCCCGTTGACAATTCCCCCTCTATCAACTTGTTGGGGTCACCATTGACCAGAAACTTAACTGGACTAGCCATATCAACAGACTGACTACACAAGCAAGGCAAAGGCTGGGAAATCTGGAATGGGTGGCTACCTGACTCCTCAAAGCCTCCCCACCATCTACAAGACTCAAGTCAGAAGTGCAATGGAGTATTCCCCACTCATCTGGATGGGTGCACCGTTAACACAAGAAATTTGACACTATCCAGGTCAGAGCAATTTGCTTGATCAGCACTGGTGCCACTAGAGTCTATATTCACCCCCTCCACCACTGGGCACTGTGGCTGCAGTATGTGTGACCTCCAGAATACACTGCAGAAACACACCAAGCTTACTTCAAAAGCATCTTCCTCTCCTGCGGCCTGTACTACCGAGGAGGACAAGAGCTGCTCTGTTGCGGGAACACCATCACCACTAAGTCACATATCATCCTGACTTGGGCATATATTGCCATTTCTTCAACATCACTGGATATTTCAAAGAGTAGTCCCACTACGAACATCTCAAGGCAGTTAGGGATAGGCAATGTGGTCTTGCCAGCAGCACTCAAATCCAAATATTTTTTTTAAAAACTCACCCAATTCCCTTCCATTTAAGCCCCACTAGGGCCATGATTTTAACACTGTGGCGGGAAGTCAGCAGGTGGATGGATTTGAGTTTGGGGAATCCGGAGGCAAAGTGAGCGCGTTTAAATCTGTGATCGTATCTCGATTGCAGTCAATTATCTTTGCTTCCGGGTTTCACGTTTCCAAGCTGCGCAGTGGGCCTACTGCGCACCCGAATGATGCAAATAAAGCTCATAACTTAAAGGACCAGTCCAAGAATGGATTTGGAAGGAGAAAGGAGAAATGGAGTCCAGGAAAGCAAAGGCTGCACCCAGGTTTACTGATGCTTCACTGAAAGTACTGCTGGGTGCAGTGAGAAGCAGGAGGGAGGTAATTTATCCAAGCGATGGGAGGAAAAAACCTGGTTCTGCCAACAAGAGGGTGTGGCTGGAGGTGGCAGGAGAGATGAGCAGCAGAAGCACGGTCCCCAGGTCTTGGCTGCAATGCCGAAAGCAGTTTAATGACCTAACCAGGTCAGGAAAAGTAAGTACATTTGCTGATTCACCCACAATCTGTGAAATGCAACACCCTTCTCTCACTCTGTGTTGGCATGCCTACTCCATTACATCACTCCTCACACCTACTTAAGTTTCAGCATCAACCATCCTTCACTTTCTATGCACTTCCTCAACTCCCCATATATGCATCCACCACTGCCACTCACCCCAATCCTGATGCAATGTGATGCATCTGTCTGATAGTGACCCTCTGATGCATCAGGTTCATTGTTAGCCTCACCCAAAGCAATGCATCTATCGGGTGAATACATCATCTTCAGTCATTCACAGGTCTGTTCTTTCTCCCCATGTGGAGAAGAGAGCGCAAAATACGAGGGAAAGGTGGAGGACTGGAGGTGGCCCACCACAAATAGCCCAGCTGACAGATGCAGAGGAGGAGGCCATGGAGGTAAGCCGCACCGTTGCATGCCTATCTGTCGGAGATGGAGAGACTAGCAACCTGCAGATGGGTGGTGACAGAATTTAAAATCAATTCATCATGTGTGTGAAAGATGTTAATCAATGATTGAATTGTTCCAGACCTCAGTATGGCCAGTGGAAAGATTGTCAATTTTCCGATGAATAATTAATATTGGCTTCTATTGTCTTCCAGGGCCTTCATGCCTCAAAGAGGAAAGAGCCGAGATGAAAGAAAGAGATTCCTCAGAGGATCTCATTCCTTCTGAGGGTGCACCATCACATGACATACAGCCATGCACCAGCACAGACACTGGCACTTCGGTGGGTCATGTTAGAAGTTAGTTGGGTTGTCACTAGAGACCAAAAAGGTAACCTATGTGTGGAGGCGGAAGATGTGGTATGGTTCTTAATGAATACTCTGCATCTGTCTTCACAAAAGAGGGGGACGATGCAGAGATTGTAGTTGAGGAGGAGTGTGAAATATTGGATGGGATAAACATAGTGAGAGAGGAAGTATTAAGGGGTTTAGCTCTTTGAAAGTAGATAAATCGCCAGTTCCAGATTAAATGTATCCCAGGCTGTTAAGAGAAGCAAGGGAGGAAATAGCGGAGGCTCTAACCATCATATTCTAATCCTCCTTGGCTACAGGCTTGGTGCCAGAGGATTGGAAGACTGCTAACATTGTTCCATTGATTAAAAAGGGACAAAAGGATAGACTGAGTAATTATAGGCCAGTCAAACCTTGGTGGTGGGTAAATTATTGGAATCAATTCTAAGGGACAGCATAAATCATCATTTAGAAAGGCACGGGTTAAACAAGGACAGTCTGCATGGATTTGTTAAGGGAAGGTCGTATCTGACTAACTTGATTGACCCTCCTTGTTACCTCCACAAAAAATTCAATGAGGGTAATGCGTTTGATGTAGTCTACATGGATTTTAGCAAGGCTTTTGACAAGGTCCCACTTGGCAGACTGGCAAAAAAGTAAAAGCCCATGGGATCCAAGGGAAAGTGGCAAGTTGGATCCAAAATTGGCTCAGTGGCAGGTAGCAAAGGGTAATGGTTGACTGGTTTTTGCGACTAGGAGGCTGTTTCCAGTAGGATCCCGCATTAGGTCCCTTGCTTTTTGTGGTTATATATTAATGGTTTGGACTTGAATTTGGGGGGCTTGATCAAGAAGTTTGCAGATGATACAAAAATTGGCCGTGTGGTTGATAGTGAGCAGGAAAGCTGCATATTGCAGGTAGATGTGAATGGAATGGTCAGGTTGGCAGAAAAGCGGCAAATGGAATTCAATCCAGAGAAGTAGGAGGTAATGCATTTGGGGAGGGCAAACAAGGCAAGGGAGTACACAATAAATGAGAGGAAACTGAGAGGTGTAGAGGAATAAAGGGACTTTGGACTGCATGTCCACAGATCCCTGAAAGTAGCAGGACAGGTAGATAAGGTGGTTAAAAAGGCATATGGGATACTTTCCTTTATTAGCCGAGGCATAGAATATAATCGCAGGGGGATTATGCTAGAACTGTATAAAACATTGGTTAGGCCACAGCTTGAGTGCTGCTTACAGTTCTGGTCACCACATTACAGGAAAGATGTGATTGCATTAGAGAGAGTACAGAGGAGATTTACAAGAATGTTGCCAGGCTGGAGAATTTTAGCTATGAGAAAAGATTGGATAGGCTGGGGTTGTTTCCTTTGGAACAAAGGAGGCTAAGGGGAGATTTAATTGAGGTATATAAAATTATGACAGAACTAGATAGGTCCTCCCTATCCACTCTATTTCCCTTAGCAGAGGGGTCAGTGACCAGGGAGCATAGATTTAAAGTGATTGGTAGAAGGATTAGAGGGGAGCTGAGGAAAAAGTTTTTCACCCAGAGGGTGGTGGGGTCTGGAACTCACTGCCTGAGAGGGTGGTATAGGCAGAAATCCTCAACTCATTTAAAAAGATGTACACTTGAGGTGCCGTCGCCTACAGGCTACGGATCAAGTGCTGCAAAGTGGGATTAAGTTGGATAGCTCTTTTTCGGCCGGCACGGACACGATGGGCTGATTGGCCTCCTTCTGTGCCATGCACACTCTCCACAATAGCGGAGAGGATGGAGGAATCCAACTCCATCGCTCGTGGAATTGTGGCGCAGTTAAGTGTGGGAACGTCTGCGATGGAGAGAATGGTAGCCTGCATTGAGCTTCAAGCCCGGCTCTTAAATGAGTCTATGCAGGCCATGACAACGGCCGTGGGGACTCTGGATGCCAACATGTCTGCTGCCTTAAACAGGCAGACAGATACTTTAGCCGTGGCCTTACAACGTGGCACATCTGCTCGCCAGCCTGCTGGCCAGCAGAGTGGCGGAAGTGATGTTGCGCTGGCCCGGGAGAGAGATGATGGCGAAAGGGGGACATGAAAGTGGGGACTCCACTCAAAGCACTCCCACGTCTCACCCGTTGACCCCTCCTCAACCAGTACCCAATATGCTATGCTGCCTCCTCTTCCAATCGCCGAGTCTGCCCCTGTACAGGTGCAGGTGGAGCAGTCTTTGTCGGGGCCCTCATGGGCTCCAAAACCCAGAGGTCTAGGCCGAGCACATATCAGCAGTCAGGGCAGGTATCTGAGCAACCTGCCACTAACGCTGCTGAAACCACAGGGGATGCACCACGTAGAAGCGGTAGAAAGAGAAAGGTTGAGCAATTGTAATTTACCAGGGGTATGCACAAGCTTCGATGAGCTCTCATGTTGTTAATTTACATTTATTTTTGTTATGTCATTAAATTTAATAATTATCATCACCACTGCCATTATTGAGTCCCTTTTGTGAATTTGTCCTTTCATGTGCTTCATTATGAATGCCAAGACATTATGCCACCCATTGGGTGGGTGTGCAATGGGTGTATGCGTGGTTAAAGGACTGTTTTATGCAAACGGAGGGGAGGCGGGCGTTGGTGGTTGTTCCAGGCGACCTGACTATTTCAAAGTCTTCAATTTGCACATCTCACTATGAGAATCTGTTAGAGATGAGGGAATCCCTGGCATCACGGGCAGCAATGTGTGCCACTGCTCTAGTGATGGGTTCTCCATCTTCATTTTCATCCTCCTTGTCCTCCTTCTCCTCTTCTTCAATGTTGCCAGCAGATGAGGATGCTTGATGAGCACATTCGACCTCCTCCTCCTGTAACCCTCTCTGCTGCACTATGTTGTACAGAACGCAGCACAATGATTATTCTGCATGCCTTCGCTGGCGAGTACTGGAGGGCTCCCCCAGATCTATCCAGGCACCTGAAACGCATCTTCAACATTCTGATGGCTTGCTCAATGACACACCTGGTTGTACCGCTGCTGTGCCTCGTTGGTAGGGTTTTTCACAGGTGTCATGAGCCACGTCCAAGGAGGCCAGCCCTTAAGTCTGTCTTCTGTGTGGAAGATGTTGGACTCGCGCAAAATGAATGAATCATGACAGCTGCCAGGAAATCTGGCACACACCTGTAGAAATCTCTTCTGGTGGTTGCCCACCAGCTGTGCATTGCTGGAGTGATAACCCTTTTGGTTTATGAACAGTCCCGGCTCGTGTGGAGGTCCTTGGATTGCTACGTGTGTGCAATCAATTGCGCCCTGCACCCATGGGAAGTCAGCCGGAGAATTGAAACCCACTTTCAGTCTGGTTGATGTCATCGCTGGAGAAGTTGACATAGTCGGATGCCCTGGCAAACAAGCCATCCGTCACCTGTCGTATACACTTATGTGCAGACGACTGAGACACCCTGGTGAAGTCACTGGTGCCGCCTTGGGAGGATCCTGAGGCGATGAAATTGAGGGCAGTGGTGACTTTAACTGCGACCAGCAATGCGTGGCCACCAGGTCCAGCCGGGATTAGCTCTTCATGAAGGAGCTGCAGATGTTTGCGACCACTTGCTGCCTTAATCTCAGCCTGCGCAGGCACTGCTCCTCAGAAAGGTCCAGGAAGCTCAGCCTCTGCCAGTGGACCCTCTCAAGGGATAATGCATCCTGCAAACTTGGCCTTTCCGTTGCTTCCCTCTCTTCTTCTCCAGGTCCTGGTTGCGCACCTTAATCTTGTGCAACTGCAGATCCTAGAACTGCATGACGTGCCTGCTGCGGATGGTGATGTGCTTCCTTCTCAAATGTACTGTGGAATACATTCGTTGTGCACCCCCGCAACCCCCATCCTGATCTTGTCAATTTGAGGGGCTCCAAAATGTAGGTATATTTGTCTGAACACAAGAATTCTCAGTCTAAACATAAAGAACTCCCAGCCAAATGTTTGTCTGAGAGAATTGAGTGCCCAGCTGGAATACTTCATCTTTTATTGAGTTGCGTCAATCACTGGTTTAAAGGGCCAAATGCACTTCGCTCTACCCTTACTTCCCATTCCAAATACAAGGAGCTCAAGGATGTCTCTTTAGGTTCAAGACCATCTGTGTAGTTGCCCTTGCTACACCATCCCCTTCCTCGCCTCCTCTATACCAACTTCTCTCCTTGCCCTAGTCTCCTAATCTCTCCAATCTGCCAACTACTCCAGCTCTGAACCCCTGTCACTTTGCAGTTATTCCTCTCACCTTTCCAAACTCGTCTCTTTCCTGCATCCCACCTACTGATCCCCTCCTGACCACTCAATTACTCTTTATGGAAGCTGATATTGTTAATAGTTGCCCTTCTAGCACCATCTTTCTCCTTTCAAAACTGCCGTTATCATTTCCTATTTAAAAAATATACCCTCGACCTATACATCCTCCAACTAACGCCCCACCTCTAACTGATAATTCATAAGGTCCTCAAGCTTGTCATTGCATCTCAGTTCTGTGCCCACCTCTTTGCTCCAATTCACTGTTCAAATCATTCCAGTCTGACTTCTGCCTATCTCATAGCATTGAAATGGTCCTAACTAAAGTCGTGAATGACATTGTGTATGACAAGTGCATTATTCCTCCTTGCCCTCAACCTCTCCACACTGATGTAGTTGACCACATCATTTTCTTACACCGCTTAGTCTGTTGTTCAGCTTCATTGGACTGCTTTTACATGGTTCCACTTCTAACTTTCCAGACAAAGCCACTGCATCTCCTGTGAAGGCTTCTCCTCCCTCTCCTAGACTATAATTTCTGTAATCCCACATGGAGCTATTCTCGTCCCCTCCACCTTTTCATTTTTATTGATATACTGTCCATCGGCAACATCCCCCTATAGGCATGAGGTCAGCATATGTGCACTGTTGATGCCCACCTCTACCTTTCTGCCACTTCTCAACCCCACAAAAGCTTCTGTAGGACTGCCTGTCCCACATCAAGTCTTGGATGAGTCACAGCTTCAGCTAATTAGCAGAAGATCGAATCTATCATTATTGGCACTTGCCATGAACTCCACTCCCTTGTCACTGGTGCCACTCTCTCCCTGGCTACTCGTTTGTCCTCTTCAAATTCCTTCATGGCCTGGATGCTCCCAACCTCTGCAGCTTCCTGCTACCTTCCATCCTGCACCCCTGATCTCCTGCGCATTCTTCCTTTCCCATCATCCCACCAATAGTGGCAGTGCTTCCATTCACCTTAGCCCTACTTCTGGAACTCCCTAACCCCCTCCCCCCCCGCCCTGATTCTCTGCTTCCCTGACCTCCATTTAAAACCTTTTTAAATTTACCTTTTTGATCGAGCTTTCTATCACCCCAACTTGCCTTTCTTCCATGATTCAGCATCTGTTCCTCATATTTTCTGTAAGGTACCTTGGAATATTTTGTATGTTAAAGGTGCTATATAAATGCAAGTTGTTGTAAACTTGTTGAGCTGATTCTTATGTTTGCATCATCATGTAAGTATGCAAACAGTTAGAAATGGCTCGATAACAATTCCCAGGCTTGAACTGTGACATGCCATTGTGTCATGACACAATATTTACAGGCCTATCCTTACATTACATCGACAGGCCATTCGGCCCAACTGGTCTGTGCTGGCGTTAATGCTCCACACGAGCCTACTCCCACCCCTCTTCATCTAACGCTATCAGAAACCCTTCTATTCCTTTCTCCCTCACGTGCTTATCTAGCTTCCCTTTAAATGCATCTATGCTATTCGCATCAACTACTCTTTGTGGTAGCGAGTTCCACATTCTGACCACTCTCTGGGTAAAGACGTTTCTCCTGAATTCCCTATTGGATCTATTAGTGATTATCTTTTATTTATGGCCCCTGGTTCTGGTCTCCCCTGCTACTAGATCCAGCAGTGATTCCTCTCATACTGGTTAAGAAATACGGTAAAATACATACGGTAAAAACTCCATTTCCTTTTCCCCTTTCCCTACCTCTTGCCAGTTTATTTGGGTGTAGTTGAAATCTCCCATGATTATTATTACTTTTTACTCATTTCATAGATTTGCCTACATATTTCTTCCTCCATTTCTCTTCCACTATTAGGTGGTCTGTAAAATATATCCATTAACTTGATCGGTCCCTTCTTATCCTTTGTCTCCGTCCACGTGGATTCCGTTTCTATCTTAATATTACTTATGTCCCCTTTTTCTATTGCCATTATGTTGTCTCTAATTAGTACAGCTACCCCACCCCCTCTTCCTTATTCTTTCTAAATATGTTATATCCTGCAATATTTAACTGCCAGTCCTGTTTTTTATGTAGCCATGTTCCAGTTATCCCTACTACATTTGACTCCTCGCAACGAATTATTGCCTCCAGTTCCCCCGTTTTTTTCGGATGCTGTGCACATTGCTGTACAGGCAATTTAATTTGTTTTTAATAATTTTTATTTTTAACAGTCATTTTGTACTTATGTTCTATAGCCGTATTTGTTCCCTGACCATTTATATTACCCTTATTCCTTACCTTGGTCTGACCTTTATTCTCATCTCCTATTTCTTTTATCTTCAGACTTATGCTATTTTCATCAGATCCCTCCCCCCCCCCCCCCCCGTTTTACTTGTTTAAAGTCCTATCCACAGCCCATTTTATCCTTTCCACTGGGACACTGGTCCCACTCCGGTTCAGGTAGAGCCCGTCCCAGCGGTACAGCTCCTTCCTGTCCTAATACTGGTGCCAGTGTCCCATGAAATGGAACCCCTCCTTCAGCCATGCATTCACCTTTCTGATCTGTCTATCCTTATGCCAATTAGTGCGTGGCTCGCATAGTAATCCTGAGATTACCACCCGTGAGGCCCAGTTTTTTAATTTAATTCCTAACTTCTGATATTCTCTTAGCAGGATCTCCTCCCTTTTCTTCCCTATGTCATTGGTCCCAACATGGACCACGTCAACTGGATCTTCCCCCTTCCTTCCCAAGTTCCTCTGCAGTTCCGAGATATCCTTTATTCTTGCACCAGGTAGGCAATACACCCTCCTGACTCTCGGTCGCCATTGCAGAAGACACTATCTATCCCCCTAATTATCGAATTCCCTATGACTACAACCTTTCTATTCTGCTCTTCCCCCACCTTTGGACTGCCTCCTGCCCCACAATGCCGTGGTTAGCATTCTGGCTGTCCATCCCGCAGCCTACATCCTTATCCTCACAGATAGCACGTACATTGTACCTATTGGATAGGACCAGTGTCTGTGGGTCCTTCTCTACCTCCCCTTACCCTGCTGACTAACAGTCACACTTTCCCCTTCCTGTACCTGTACTTTCCTCTAAGGTGTGACTGTACTCTGGAGAAAATTATCCAAAAATCTCTCCCCCTCCCTTATGTGTCAGAGTGTCTCTAACTTGTACTCCAGCTCAAGGACTCAGAGCTGGAGTGTCTCAAGGCAGATGTGGCAACTGGGGACAGTCTCAATGTCCACAAACTCCCATATATCACAGACCCGACACATAGCCTGCACTGCAATTTCTAGTTATAGAATCATAGAAGTTTACAACATGGAAACAGGCCCTTCGGCCCAACATGTCCATGTCGCCCAGTTTATACCACTAAGCTAGTCCCAATTGCCTGCACTTGGCCCATATCCCTCGATACCCATCTTACCCATGTAACTGTCCAAATGCTTTTTAAAAGACAAAATTGTACCCGCCTCTACTACTGCCTCCGGCAGCTCGTTCCAGACACTCACCACCCTTTGAGTGAAAAAATTGCCCCTCTGGACCCTTTTGTATCTCTCCCCTCTCACCTTAAATCTATGTCCCCTCGTTATAGACTCCCCTACCTTTGGGAAAAGATTTTGACTATCTACCTTATCTATGCCCCTCATTATTTTATAGACTTCTATAAGATCACCCCTTAACCTCCTACTCTCCAGGGAAAAAAGTCCCAGTCTATCTAACCTCTCCCTATAAGTCAAACCATCAAGTCCCGGTAGCATCCTAGTAAATCTTTTCTGCACTCTTTCTAGTTTAATAATATCCTTTCTATAGTAGGGTGACCAGAACTGTACACAGTATTCCAAGTGTGGCCTTACTAATGTCTTGTACAACTTCAACAAGACATCCCAACTCCTGTATTCAATGTTCTGACCAATGAAACCAAGCATGCTGAATGCCTTCTTCACCACCCTATCCACCTGTGACTCCACTTTCAAGGAGCTATGAACCTGTACTCCTAGATCTCTTTGTTCTATAACTCTCCCCAACGCCCTACCATTAACGGAGTAGGTCCTGGTCTGATTCGATCTACCAAAATGCATCACCTCACATTTATCTAAATTAAACTCCATCTGCCATTCATCGGCCCACTGGCCCAATTTATCAAGATCCCGTTGCAATCCTAGATAACCTTCTTCACTGTCCACAATGCCACCAATCTTGGTGTCATCTGCAAACTTACTAACCATGCCTCCTAAATTCTCATCCAAATCATTAATATAAATAACAAATAACAGCGGACTCAGCACCGATCCCTGAGGCACACCGCTGGTCACAGGCCTCCAGTCTGAAAAACAACCCTCTACAACCACCCTCTGTCTTCTGTCGTCAAGCCAATTTTGTATCCAATTGGCTACCTCACCTTGGATCCCGTGAGATTTAACCTTATGTAACAACCTACCATGTGGTACCTTGTCAAAGGCTTTGCTGAAGTCCATGTAGACCACGTCTACTGCACAGCCCTCATCTATCTTCTTGGTTACCCGTTCAAAAAACTCAATCAAATTTGTGAGACATGATTTTCCTCTCACAAAACCATGCTGACTGTTCCTAATCAGTCCCTGCCTCTCCAAATGCCTGTAGATCCTGTCCCTCAGAATACCCTCTAACAACTTACCCACTACAGATGTCAGGCTCACCGGTCTGTAGTTCCCAGGCTTTTCCCTGCCGCCCTTCTTAAACAAAGGCACAACATTTGCTACCCTCCAATCTTCAGGCATCTCACCATTTATTTATTAGTAGTAATTTAATTCTAGATATAATACAAGTACCTATTTTAGAATCTCCTTAACTCCAATTTATTATTTATGTACACCACATTTTTGTTTAATGCAGTTCGGATCCCTTTGATGTTGGTATCCTCTATTTAGTTAATTTTAATTTTATCCCCCTTAGATCTAATTAATTACTCTTGAATATTTATTTATATATTTACTTATTTACTGTTGCCCCTTGGTTTAAATTACTTAGCCACTCCTTCCCCTCTGCAACTAATTCCCACTCTCACCAAATTCTCGTCATCACTGCAAGTCACCCAACGCTCACCAAGCTCTATGCTTAAAGCTCTGATTGCATGCACAGAACAATTTGTAACATTGCACTCCTGTTCAGCTTCCAGCAGTATGTCATGACTTTGGGATGCTCAAAAGTATATGCTCAAGATTGGATCTCCATTTTTTCAGTCAGGTTCCAACAGGTCTCGGGCGAGACAGAGGGTGTTTCAGCATTTCTCTTCTCGGGTACGATTGGTATGAGTAAAAGAATCTGTAAAATCACCATTGTGGTGGCACTAGTACCTGCATCATGGCTGGGGAAGCTCTGCGAGGGCCAACAAAAACACTCCATTGGTTCATATATGTCAACCCTTAGTGTTTAAACCCAGGGCCCTGATATTTATGGGGAGGGAGCGAGGGGGTTTGTCTCCGGCCGGGAAACCTGGACATCCCTGGAAAGGTGGAGATACAGCAGGACCTCATTAGCGCTTTTTAACTCCCTTTTCCTGCCCAGCAGCTGGCCAGATTGAGAGGATAGCCGGCTGCTGGGTGGGAAAGCCAGCGGCAGCCGGGGCCCTCTAGGGGTGGTCCCCAGTAATCTGAAAAGAGCAGGGGTTGGTGGAGGGCGGGGTGGCTTGGAGCGTGGCAGCGAGGAGGGAAGGAGAGATCGTGGGGGTCGGCAGATCACAGCAGAAGGTTTGCTTGGGAGGCTGGGGGAAGCACTCCTGCCCACAAGCAGTGCTGGAAAATCACCTGCTGGATCTGGCAGCTCCCTCTCGTCCCCATTAGCTACTAGGTTTCCTGAGCCTAGCTCCCAAAATCCGAGGAACAGATTTAAATATAATCACGGACCCGCCTCTCCAGAGCGGGTTACTTGGACGGCCCCAAACCCATTGAGGCTAAACTGGCGTGTTCATTGTGGGTTGGGGTTGGGTTTCACATATTTACCAATTTAACCCCCCGACCCTCCCACCTGTTGTGGGGGGGGGGTCTAAATTTTGCCCCCCGCCCCCCGGCATGTATTTGTTAGTGTAAATGGAGATTGTCAGTATTGACCACTCATCATTTGGAAGGTGGGACCAGAGCCTTTCAAAACCAGATTGATTGGAGAACGGAACTCAGACTTCAGTTAGCCGTTATTTCTCCTCTTGTACACAAACTTGAGATGAAATTTTTTAAATGAGCTATTGGATTCTAAGAGTCAGTTTATTTGGTGTTTGCCTCCAAAATAGTTAGGTATAACAAATAAGCTGCTAAAATGCAGCTTTTAAAACTTATTATTTTCCTCAAAGAAACTTTTGTGACAGTTTTATGTGAAGGTTTATTTTCTGCTAATTGCAGCTTTTTTGAGATAAGGTGGATGTTCCCTGATGTGAATGCATAGACTGTCTTTATTTGAGACTTCCCATCAGTGCTTGGAAATCAATAGGGACTGGGGAGGAGTGGCGAAGCATTTTACTTAATGTTACAAAAATGGCACAGATTTACACTTGGAATTACAGTAGGCACCAAAATACCAATAAATGGGGGGGGGGGGTAGCAAAGATCAAAATATTCTGGGAGATCATGGCCCCATAGATAGTAAATCTTCAGTCATTTCTAAATCACCATTGCTTCTAACTGCTTTTATATACTGCAATAAAAGTAATGGAGTATTGTGAGTCTCAAGATAAGGGGTCGAGTCTCATGGGGTTGGCCATTTAGGATGAGGAAAAATTTCTCACTCAGGGTTGTGAATCTTTGGAATTCTCTACCCCAGAGGGATGTGGATGCTCAGTCGTTGAGTACATTCAAGACTGAGATTAATAGATTTTTGGACACTAAGGAAATTAAATGATATGGGGATAAAGTGGGAAAGTGAAGTTGAGGTAGATGATCAGTCATGATTTTATTGAATGGTGGAGAAGGCTTGAGGGTCCTGCTCCTTTTTCTTATGTTCCTATGTACTTGCATATTACTTTCTAACAAGCATGACCCACTACATTTCCAATCTAACTCCTTGTCTTCATATTAATAACGCTTATATTCAAGGCTGTTTTGAGCCATCTCTTGGAAATTGTTGGACAACTTTTGCTAGTTTTCAGTTGGGTGTGGAGGCACTGCAGCTATTCAGCCCAAAGAGCCATGGCTGTTTGCACTTCTAGTGCCTACTGGCCGCAGAGTAGGGAATCCTGGTTTGTTTATGCGCGCAGTTTGCCTTTGATTGCAACGAGGTCACATTGGATGTTTTTGTAGCTGCTTTGAATGTTCTCTCCTGTCAGTATGTCCGTTCTCCACACCTCTCCCCCGCATCGTGCGTGCCTGGGTGCGTCGATCACGTGGGGAGCCTGCAGGTCACGTGTGCTGTCGGTAATGGCGCCGAGTCTTTGGCGGAGGTTGTGCTCGGACTGAGCCGCAGCCGCGTGTCGTTACCGAGCCTGATCAGCCTAACGCGGTGGTTACCCGGGAGCAGCGCCCGTGAGGGTGGGGGAAGAAATCGGGAGCCTCTTTAAATACAGTGAGTAGTGCTGCACATACGGGAGCCGGAGCCAGAGACCTGGGCGTTAGGCCCCTCCGAGGAGTGTAGGCCGCGGTTCAGCACGGTGAAAGCAGACGGTGTTAGATCGACCGGAGCCGCGGGCCTCGCTGCTTTGTTCCTAGAGGCGGGATGGTTATGCATCCGGCCCTGGTTTAGCGAAGAGACTGCGGCTCATTTCTACTGGCGGTTGGGCGCGTTTAGGCCGCGGGCTCGCCAGGGCCATAAATCGTGCCTCGGTTAAGGCTCGCCTTTCCCTTTGGATTCGTGCGCCCGCGATAGCTTCAAGTCTCGATGGAGCGTTAACTCGGCTTTATGGTCTTTGTATCTTATTTCGGATTAATCTGTGGTACTTATTGCGGGAGTGAATCGGATTAAATAGGTCATATTTGCAGATGTCGTGAAGGAGTTTCAGTTTGCGCTGAGGATTGTATGCGTGTGAATTTCACGTAAATAATCTGGCGGGAGGTTGTCTTATTTTACAGCAGCAGGAAGCTGTCGAGGGGTGTACGTGCTTCCCGGAGTTTGGCATGAGCAGACAGGGAAATTGCCTCTCCTGAGTTGTGCCTAAATAACTGGCAAAGGCTTCCCCCACCCCCACCCCCCCGAAAAAAAAGAATTTGGCAAAACCAGTCTAAGTAACCAGTTCATATGACTGGATTATTTTTGTGTTCTGAATAGGAAAAGTAGCAGTCAAATTGGATACAGCGATGCTATCACGTGATTAACGTTCACATTATTAAATAAATATTATAGTATGTTTGTAACTGAGTTGTGGTAGAAACTGAGATATTTTAGGCAGTGCAGGTGTTTACTACCACGGGCAAGTGAACATTAATTTTGTTTTGCTCATTAATTCTGGACACTGGGAAAGATAGTTTGCCCTGTCCCCATTATCCAGTTTAATATTTTTGGATCTATATGTTTAAACTGTCCTCTGACCTGGATAACTTATGTATCATCATAGAATGGTTACAACACAGGAGGAGGCCATTTGGCCCATTGAGCCTATGCCAGCTCTTTGTAAGAGCAAACCAGTTAGTCCAATACCCCCATTCTTTCTCCGTAGCCATGCAAACTTTCCCTTCAAATGATGTTGCCTTTAAAATATATATGTTTTGTATAACTTATTTTTAAATTCTTAAATCAGTCATTGTTTACAAACATTAAATATTCGCACACTTACATGTCATACCAACTATGTTTGGACCAGATGACAATATCCGGAAAACAACAGTGGTTTAATGATGTGCAGATCTAAATAAGTTGGCAAAAGAACCAAAGCTGACATGAGGAAAAACTTTTTTACACAGCAAGTGGTTAGGATCTGGAATGCACTGCCAGAAGGGGTGGTGGAGGCAGATTCAGTCATAGCTATCAAAAGGGAACTGGATAAGTACTTGAAAGGAAAAAAATTGCAGGGCTACGGGGATAGGGCGGGGGAGTAGGACTAGCCAGATTGCTGTTGCATAGAGCTGGCGTGGACTTGATGGGCCAAATGGCCTCGTTCCGTGCTGTAACCTTTCTATGATTAGTTACTTTGTCCACGCTACCAGTGTCCAGAGAGCATCGTACTGATGTCCCCCTCGGAACCATTTTGAGCATTTTAAATAATCCCGGGAAAATGGTACGCAGCATTAACAGACGTACTGTTTTGTGGTAAGAGTGCAGCAGCATGACTCCAGTAACTAGTCGTCATATTGTGCTTTTGCTCTCTAAGGGTTTCAGAGTCTATAATGGTACCCTTATGTTACTAATTTTTAAATAAAGTACAGTAAAACAAATAGGTGTTTAGTTTAAAAAAGATTTGAGCTAAATTAGAACAAACAATTGAGTTAGATTGAAATGTTAAAAACTTCTGAAGTTTGTTTTGTAAATACTGTATGTTAGAGAAGTGGTATGTGGAGGTGGGTGTCAGTGCAATTGCCATTGTCCCATACTCCTGGAAATGTATACTATGGTGCTCTGTATTCTGTTTTAATATAGAACAGAATTGAAATCGGTTAATGTGGCTGTGGTGGTGATTTGCAGTAATATTCTTAGCAATGTTCTATTCCAGCTGTTACCCAGTGCTGAAAAATCTCTGCTGTATTTTTAAGTGAAATTCCATTCTGTATAAAAAAGTTTGAGGAGAAATGCGCACAGTTGTCAGGTGGTGCAACAGATTGGTTATGATGCTTAATAGGATTCTGGTTGTTGTCTGTCATTTTTCACATTGTAGCATGTTTCTGATCTTTGGTGTGCCAACATGATGTTGCTGAGCAGATATTTGGTTCCGACTGGGAAGGGGGAAAGCTCATCTGGCAAGCCACTCTCGCACTTAATGACAAGTTCAGATTTATGATGCAGACTGGGACATAGTGCCCTCCTAATAGGCAGTGCTTTATATGCATGATTCTCTTTTTTTAAATTTAAAATTTGCAACAGTGCAATCTTTTTCTCATTACTTCCCATGTTGTATGTGAGCATGAATTTTGATTCTTAGTGTATCTTGTTTTAATCTGTTTTTCTTTTTGGCAGAGTGAGATTTATACTCTCAAGTCATCACAATCACACAAGTTGCACAGAGTAATTTTATGCTACTTGTTTGATCGCCCACTATGTCTTCAACTTTCCTAAGTGTTGTAACTGCAAATTATAATTGGTTCCGGTAAGGTCTAGTAGCAGTGGTGGAACTGACTAGGATTTCCCTTTTAGTGCTTCAGAATCCAAGAATTTTTTTTGTCATCTTTCTTGGCTCCTATCTTTTCCACTTGAGTGAAATCTGCCAAATAGCATTGAGTGCTCCTCTTGCACAGTTATGCATAATGCCATCATATGATGAATGCAAGAAAGAAGCCAAGCATACTGGTTCTACCACAGCTATTGTACATTATGCTCTTATCCTTCAGAACAGTCTGTGTTCAGTCTGTAGGGAAGGGAAAGGGCGGGGGAGTGGGACTAACTGGATTGCTCTTGCAGAGAGCCAGCACGGGTTCGACGGGCCAAATGGCTGCCTCCTGTGCTGTAACCATTCCATGATTCTATAGTTGGTGCTATTGCTCATGCAGTCTTGCACCTGTCCTGTTGCATTGTTCTTCCTCCGGAGCTCTGATTGGTCATAACATCTGAGAAGGTAGCATACAACTGGCATGCCCAACAGGTAAGGGTGAACCCGGAGATCCTTATTAGCACCTCCATTTCATGGGCAACAAATTCCAATCTGCCGTTTAATTTATTTTTAATGGCAGGAAATGGGATGTCACCAAATCTTCAGGACTGATGGCAATGGTCTATTTGTGCCAGGTGTTTCATGAAGTTGCTCCCTATTGTAGTATGAGACCTATTTCTCTTCTCTCCCCCCTCCCGGCTGCTGTTAAGCTATCACATCTGCTCAGAGCTCACTGGGAAAAATAGTACTTATGCTCTGGAAATATTTTCAACATTTGCAGTTTTTTTCCCCCCTCTTTAACCCTGAGTAAGCAACCTATTTGGAAGGGAGGTAGGTGAAAAGAACAGTCATCCCTGGAGGTTTGGCAGCACGTAAACAGTTTAGATCTCAGCACATTCTAACTAGATTTCCCAACCCTTTCCACTCCCAGGTTTGGGAATATTTAAACCTGATCCAGTTGCACTGCAAATGGGGAAGTTTAAAAATATTCACACTGTGTACAACAATTCAACAGGTATCTGGCAGTATTGTGGTGTGAGGAGAACACCTCAATAGATCTTGGGATAGATACTCCTTCAAAATCAGAAAATGGATGATATTCCAAAGGTAGGCTCAACTTCATACAGGGTTCAGTATTCGCTGATGCTCTTAGGCTTGTGTCACAGACCAGTGAAACACGTCATATCGACCTGATATCTGCTGGGTTGTAGCATAAGCCGCCTCATTAATATCTGGGGACTTGTGCCAAAATTGGGAGAGCTGTCCCACAGACTAGTCAAGCAACAACCTGACATAGCCATACTCACAGAATCATACCTTTCAGCCAAGGTCCCAGACTCTTCCATCACCGTCCCTGGGTATGTCCTGTCCCACCGGCAGGACAGACCGACCAGAGGTGGCAGTACAGTGATATACAGTCAGGAGCGAGTGGCCCTGGGAGTCCTCAACATTGACTCTGGACCCCCATGAAATCTCATGGCATCAGGTCGAACATGGGCAAGGAAACCTCCTGCTGATTACCACCTACCGCGCTCCCATAGCTGATGAATCAGCCCTCCTCCATGTTGAACACCACTTGGAGGAAGCACTGAGGGTAGCAAGGACACAGAATGAACTCTGGGTGGGGAACTTCAACGTCCATCACCAAGAGTCGCTTGGTAGCACCACTACTGACTGAGCTGGCCGAGTCCTGAAAGACATAGCTGCCAGACTGGGCCTGCGGCAGGTGGTAAGTGAACCAACACGAGGGAAAAACTTATTTGACCTCGTCCTCACCAATCTACCTGTCGCAAATGCATCTGTCCATGAAAGTATTGGTAGGATTGACCACCGAACAGTCCTCGTGGAGACGAAGTCCCGTCTTCGCACTGAGGACACTATCCAACGTGCTGTGTGGCACCATCACCGTGCTAAATGGGATAGATTCAGAACCGATCCAGTAGCTCAAAACTGGGCATCCATGAGGCGCTGTGGGCCATCAGCAGCAGTAGAATTGTATTCCAGCACAATCTGTAACCTCATGGCCCGGCATATTCCTCACTACCAATCCCAACAAGCCAGGGGATCAACCCTCTTCAATAAGAAGTGTAGAAGAGCATGCCAGGAGCAGCACCTGGTGTAGCTGAAAATGAGGTGCCAACCTGGTGAAGCTGCAACTCAGGACTACATGCATGCTAAACAGCGGAAGCAACATGCAATAGCAGAGCTAAGCGATTCCACAACCAATGGATCAGATCAAAACTCTGCAGTCCTGCCACATCCGTTCATGAATGGTGGCGGACAATTAAACAACTAACGGGAGGAGGAGGCTCTGCAAACATCCCCATCCTCAATGATGGCGGAGTCCAGCACGTGAGTGCAAAAAACAAGGCTGAAGCGTTTGCAACCATCTTCAGCCAGAAGTGCCGAGTGGATGATCCATCTCAGCCTCCTCCCGATATCGCCACCATCACAGAAGCCAGTCTTCAGCCAATTCGATTCACTCCATGTGATATCAAGAAAGGGCTGAGTACACTGGATTCAGCAAAGGCTATGGGCCCCGACAACATCCCGGCTGTAGTGCTGAAGACTTGTGCTCCAGATCTAGCTGCGCCTCTAGCCAAGCTGTTCCAGTACAGCTACAACACTGGCATCTACCCAACAGTGTGGAAAATTGCCCAGGGATGTCCTGTCCACAAAAAGCAGGACAAATCCAATCCGGCAAATTACCGCCCCATCAGGCTACTCTCAATCATCAGCAAAGTGATGGAAGGTGTCATCGACAGTGCTATCAAGCGGCACTTACTCACCAATAACCTGCTCACTGATGCTCAGTTTGGGTTCCGCCAGTACCACTCGGCTCCAGACCTCATTACAGCCTTGGTCCAAACATGGACAAAAGAGCTGAATTCCAGAGGTGAGGTGAGAGTGACTGACCTTGACATCAAGGCAGTATTTGACCGAGTGTGGCACCAAGGAGCCCTAGTAAAATTGAAGTCAATGGTAATCGGGGGGAAAACTCTCCAGTGGCTGGGGTCATACCGAGCACAAAGGAAGATGATAGTGGTTGTTGGAGGCCAATCATCTCAGCCCCAGGACTTTGCTGAAGGAGTTCCTCAGGGCAGTGTCCTTGGCCCAACCATCCAGCTGCTTCATCAATGACCTTCCCTCCATCATAAGGTCAGAAATGGGGATGTTCACTGATGATTGCACAGTGTTCAGTTCCATTTGCAACCCCTCAGATAATGAAACAGTCCGTGCCGGCGTGCAGCAAGACCTGGACGACATCCAGGCTTGGGCTGATAAGTGGCAAGTAACATTCGCACCAGACAAGTGCCAGGCAATGACCATCTCCAACAAGAGAGAGTCTAACACCTCCCCATGACATTCAGTGGCATTACCATCGCTGAATCCCACACCATCAACATCCTGGGGGGTCACCATTGACCAGAAACTTAACTGGACCAGCCATATAAATACTGTGGCTACAAGAGCAGGTCAGAGGCTGGGTATTCTGCGGCGAGTGACTCGCCTGACTCCCCAAAGCCTTCCCACCAACTACAAGGCACAAGTCAGAAGTGTGATGGAATACTCTCCACTTGCCTGGATGAGTGCAGCTCCAACAACACTCAAGAAGCTCGACACCATCCAGGACAAAGCAGCCTGCTTGATTGGCACCCCATCCACCACCCTAAACATTCACTCCCTTCACCACTGGCTCACTGTAGCTGCAGTGTGTACCATCCACAGGATGCACTGCAGCAACTTGCCAAGGCTTCTTCAACAGCACCTCCAAAACCCGCGACCTCTACCACCTAGAAGGACAAGAGCAGCAGGCACATGGGAGCAACACCACCTGCACGTTCCCCTCCAAGTCACACACCATCCCGACTTGGAAATATATTGCCGTTCCTTCATAGTCACTGGGTCAAAATCCTGGAACTCTGTTCCTAACAGCACTGTGGGAGAACCTTCACCAGACGGACTGCAGCGATTCAAGAAGGCGGCTCACCACCACCTTCTCGAGGGCAATTAGGGATGGGCAATAAATGCCGGCCTCTCCAGCGACGCCCACATCCCATGAACGAATAAAAAAAAAAGTTTCTTTGTCTTGGGTAGAAATGCTGAATGGGAAGAAGAGTGGCTTTGAGACCCAGCACAGGCATGGAAAGGAAGAGAAAATAATTCAGCATTGTATGTTACATCTTCCTACTGTCTGAATGCGGTGCCTGTTGCAACATTATCGAGGGGAGATGGGAGGTGAGGGCAGAAGATACGTAGCATAACTACGGGTTCAGATGTACCCCATATCTATAAAGTTCCAATTTCCCTCCCCTGAACATAATCCTTCAGATTCAAGCCCAAGAGGTCGGGCTTCATGGGACTGTAGTATAGGTCCCCCTACATAATTGTTATGCAAGGTTGCATTTCAACCCGAGGATTTGTTCATTTTGAAAGATTAACATTGCCTCACCTAGTCTAATGAGTCAGGCAGTCATGTTGTAGAATTGAGCCCTACCCTGAGGCACCAGATCTAATTGCACAAATAGAAAATAGGAAATTGCAAAACTACTCTGGATTGTGAGGCCTAAACACAATATTGTCATCATTTTGAAGAAGTTACTTGTGTAGATTGGGACAGATTATATAGCACAGCCCACAGACTGGCTATTGCCCATAAAGCAGAAGCGAGGTAACAAGTACTCAGCCTCGAGTGGAAATGGAATCCATTGTGGAATTCAGGAAATCATAACTTAGATGTAGTGAAAAAGATTTTGTTCATATCTGACCAGAGAACCGTCTAATTCCCAGTTCTACCAGTCTGCATATAAAAGCTACAGCTGATATCTCATTCTTTCCCCATTAGTTTTGAAGTAAAGATGCTTTATCGATAATGGTTCCCACTTATGTGCAGATGTATCTGGCAGATGGGTTGGAGGTGGGGGCATCACAAACTGAGCCAATTTTTTTTTAACCTGACATCCCCATGTATAAATTGCCGGTGTGATACTCATTGACGACACCAGTTGGAATCCTAAGCCTCCCTGACTCAGAATAGACCAGAGGATGACGCAGATCCAATCATGTCTGTATGGCTCGTTAATACTTCATGTAGTACATTTCCTCTCGAGCCATGCATCTGCCTTCAGTTTTCTCATGGAAGGGGTTCAGTAAAGAGAATTGGTAAATGCTCAAACTTATGAAGGGTGATTTAAAAGATCAAAATTCCCCTCAAGCCTGGACTCCTACATTGGATCATAATCGCAAGCTATGTACTCGTCTTCTGAGGTTTTGTACTCCTGAAAGCTTAAATTCCTGACCTGGAAGCTAACCATACTAGCTCTGGCTAAGCGGGCTTTTGACTAAAAGGAGATACTGTCTTTACCTAACATTGCACAAGAATAGAGCTTTGATCAGACTCTACCCATCCTTTTCTGCATTAACTGGCATTGGAATTTTGTTACCCGTTAACGGTTCCATTGTTCTCCACACAAATTGAACCAGAGAATCGAAGTATGCAATGTTGCTTGTTAATGTGTAGACATGAAGCCATGCCATCTGTGAACACGATTGTGAATTTTGACTGAGTAGGTGGTTAGTGAAATGTCCATATCAGTCCATCTTGGTGTAGTTCAAGAAGCCATACACAGTAATTAATGCCAGCTGTGGAATTTGATATGATCATTTTCTTAATTTAGTTGGCTGGTGGCATCCTGGAGCACAATAAATGTTCATTGTGAAATTTCAGAGGTTAGAAACCCAGTTTCAAACAAGAGTTTATGATGCTCACCAGCTGCCTTTTATGTAGGGCCTTCAATGTAACAAATGCCCCAAGGTGCTTTGAGGTTGGAGAAACACAACTAGAAATAGATAAAGGATTGAGCAAATGGAGAATCGTTTGGGAGGAGATCAGAAGAGGTGTCCGAAAGCCTACCAAAAAGATTTTATGGAGGCTTTTAATGGTACAAAGTTGGAGGGCTTTGAGGAGCATTAGAATCATAGAAAAGTTACGGCACAGAAGGAGGCCATTTGGCCCATTGTGTCTGTGCCGGCCGTAGTTGCCGACCATTGCCATAGTATTGGGACTAAGGAGAGGTTGCACAAAAGGCCAAGAGTCAGAACTGAAGAGTACAGGAAGGGGTAGAACGCAGCAGGAGATTGCAGAGATGGGAGGATTTAAATACAAGGATGGTGTTTTTAAATGTTATGCACTGGGGACAGGGAGGCAGTATATGTCAGTAAGGGTGATGAGCGACCAGGACTTAATACAATCAAGATATAGTCGGCTACATCCTGGACAAGCTGAAGTTTGTAGTGGACGGAGGATGGGAGGACAGCATGGAGGACAATGAAGACTCGAGGTGGCCAAAGCATGGATAAGGGTTTTGGTGGTGGAGGGGCTGAGGCAGGCAGTATTGCTGAGGTGGAGACAAGCGGTTTTGGTAATGGATTGCTTTGGGATTTGAAGCTCAGTTTAGGGTTGAGCAAGACACTAAGGCTTCACGCTTTAGCCTGAGTGAGTGTTTGGGGAGATGGATAGACTGCATGCCAAGGTAGTGGAGCTTATGGCAGGGGCTGAAAACAGTGGCTTTGGTTTTCACGATGTTCAGCTTTAGGAAGTTTTAGCTCATCCACGACTTGAAGTCTGATAGCACCAAGGGGTTGAGGGAAGTGGCAGAGAGGTAGAGCTCTGTGTCATCAGCATACATATGGATGCTGACCCCCATGCTTGTGGATGTTGTCAATGAAGGGCAGCATGTGGATGAGGAGGTGGGCCCAGGTAAGACAACATGGGAGCAGGTAGAAAAGCCATTGCTGGAGAAAACCAACTTCTACCCACAGTACAAACTAAAAAGAAATTCTGCTCATCAGAGGAAGGAAGTTTTAAATTTTGGTTTGATTGAATACTTACTTCCATCTGGGTTGAGAATATTTGTATTTTAGCTGATGCATTTATACCTTGTAAAGGATCCAAACCTAGGATCATGATGAAATGAGCAAAAAAAATTCCAGTTTTAATTATTCGAGGGAATGTTACATATTATACTGTTAATTCACACTGCCTCCTTTTAAAAACCAAAATGATCTTTTATAGATCGTCACACTTTTTATAGGTAATAATATATTAGTGGCATATTCAGTTACCGTGCAAATATTGCCAAAACACTTTGTACTGTCTCAGGAGGACAGTATTTTAGAACACCATGATAGTTGTGCTAGTGCCTTCCTTTAGAGGAGTTGAGAACCTGGCCCCTAAATCAAGGTTCCGAGTGTATAAACTGATTAAATCCCTTTCCATTAAACTACTGATACTAGCCACTGCTTGAAGGCAAATAACTCTTTATTTTCAGAATCAACTCTAGAGTGGTTTAAATATTGCAACAAGCTTTGCCAGAATAATTCTGGATTGGAAGTTTCAAGACCACTTTGACATACGATTCAGAGAATCTAAACATGCCGCATCGGTCAGGAAACAGTCAGTTGATGCACACAAACAGGAGTTGGCCTTTCAGCCCCTTGAGCCTGTTCGGCCATTCAGTTAGATCATGGTTGATCAGTATCTTAACTCCATTTACCCGCCTTGGTTCCATAATCCTTAATACTTTTGGTAATGCCTAACAAAAATCTATCAATCTCAGTTTTGAAATTTTCAGTTGCGCCCCAGCCTCTACGGCTTTTTGGGGAAAGAGAGTTCCAGATTTCCACTACCCTTCGTGTGAAGAAATGCTTCCTGACATCACCAGTGTACAGCCTAGCTCTAATTTTAAGGTTATGCCCCTTTGCGCTGGACTCCCCCACCAGAGGAAATAGTTTCTCTCTATCTACCCTATCAAATCCTTTAATTATCTTAAACATCTCAATTCAGGTATAAACCCTTCCTTAGAACTGATGTTGGGTTTATACGTCAACTGATTTTGTATTTTTTCAACAGAATTTGCCTAACCTGCTGAGAGTCTCCAGCATTTTCTGTTTTTGTTTGATTTTCAGCATCTGCAGTATTTTGCTTTCTGTTCCTATTTGAGACATATATGTCTTGTATGAATTTTCAGAGACGACATCTACAGTTGCTTTTTGCCATTGGCAAGACCTGCTATTTCTCTAGATTTGGGAGCCTGCTTCTCTATGGCTCACTGGTCTTGATGTTGACTATTAGAGTTGCTGTGTACTTGTAAAATGGATCTTTGTTCTTTCCTTAACCTCCCCTGCCCCATCCAATATTGCCCTGATTTACAGGTCTTGAGGGACAGGACCAACATGATCCTAATAACATGCTGACTTCTGAAACTTAAGTGCAACCCTATTTTTTTCCACCATATTGGTAGTCAACCAGAAATAGAAGAGTAAGATATGGAATCATAAAAATTTGAGCACAGTAAAGGATTACTAGATATTGGGCAGAGGTTGGCAATCTTGCATATATGGGCTGATCAGAAGTTTTTAAAAAAAAAGGTTCAATCTCATCCCACTGTCCGTGTTTAGGGATATGTGATCTTTTGCCATTATTTAGCAAATCAGGGATGTACAGGTTGACCTGAAGATATTGTGGGGAATGTGGACTGAGCATCTAAGGTAGAAATCTGAGCAATCTCTTCATCTTGGTGAGCAAAACTATTGATTGTGCCTTCCATGCCTATCTATGTTGTCTTGAGGGAGGGGATTTTACAGGTTTCAAGTAGCTTGCTCCCAAGTACTTTGAGCAGATTGTGATCTGTTTAAATTATAAATCTTTGATATCAAGTAGGACCTTTGTTTTTGGTATTCTATATCACATTGGCCATTCTTTAATGTTGGTAATCTCACCTGGGACCGAGAGCCAGGATCAGAAACAACAGCATGCCATTTCTATAGAAACAAACATGCTTTTGTTAATCATTAAATATCTGGATTAGGAAATAGATTTTAGGAATTCATTCCCTACTACTTGTGTAAAGTAAAACTGAATGCAAGTTGGAGTATAAGAATAAGGAAGTCTTGCTGGAATTATGTAGGGCTTTGGTGAGACCCCACCTGGAGTACTTTATACAGTTTTGGTCACCTTTCTAAACTTGCCTTAGAGGGGGTGCAACAAAGGTTCACCAGATTGATTCCTGGGATGAGAGATTGAGTAGAATGGGCCTATTTTCTCTGGAGTTTAGAAGAATGAGAGGTGATCTCATTGAAACATGTAAAATTCTTAGAGGGCTTGACAGGGTTGACGCTGAGGCTGTTTCCCCTGGCTGGAGAGTCTACAACTAGGGTCATAGTCTCAGGATAAGGGGTCAGCTATGTAGGGCTGAGATGAGGAAATGTTTCTTTACTCAGAGGGCTATGAATCTTTAGAATTCTCTGCCCCAGAGGGCTATGGATGCTCAGTCGTTGAGTATATTCAAAACTAGGATCGATAGATTTTTGGACACTATGGGAATCAAGAGATATGGGGATAGAGTGGGAAAGTGTTGAAGTCGAAGATCAGCCTTGATCTTATTGAATGGCGGAGCAGGTTTGAGGGGACATGGCCTACCCCTGCTCCTATTTCTTATGTTCTTATGTACATGTCTGATCTAACTAAAACATTTACATTCAAATTTGGCTGAAGTTGCCACCTTTGCGCTCCCACAGTAGCACTTTGACTGCTCGTTCCTTAAAATGTGTCCTCCCTACCTGAACCTAGTTGTCTGGCTACTAACTTGGGATATAGTGATGTCCATTAACTAATTCATGTATGCCTCTTATTCAGAAATGTAGTTTGTTAATGCCTATTTGTCTTTTGATATCCAAATAAGAGGGTTTAGCTTTCTGTTTCACATTCTCCATTATCTTTAGGATTTACTGGACAAAGGATTTAATAAACCTTAGTTCCTGTGTCACAATTTTGAGTAACATTCTATATCAACATTTATAGTGGAAACTGCCTATGTAAACATTTACAGTTGGAATTCTTTTGTAAGCATTTCACTGTCAAAGCTTTGCTGGATGAACCAAACTAATCCAATCACTCAGTGCTTTTTTTAAAAACCTGTGCTTCTGATGTCAAGCATAAGGTTTTAAACACAATTTTAAAATTAAATTGCATGCTTCACAATGCCATGATTAAATTTCTCTACTGAACTGTATTTTGTGTTTTTTATTACCTTTTATTAAAGTTTTTGCTTGAAGGCTTCATTCTCTCCCAAAAGTATTGGCTTAGATTTAATATTTTTGCCAGAACTGTGACCGTTGGTTGAAAACTTTTGCACTCCCACTTTGCTCGCTCCTTTAAAATGTGTATTCCCTACCTGAACCTAGTTGTCTGGCTATTAACTTGGGATACAGTGATGTCCATTAACTGATTTATGTATGCCTCTTATTCAGAAATTTAGTTTGTTAATACCTATTTGTCTTTTGCAATCCAAATAAGAGGGTTTAGCTTTCTGTTTCACATTCTCCATTATCTTCAGGATTTACTGGACAAAGTAGTTTCAAGAATTTTTCTCTTCAGCATCCAGCAATTTCCGTGCTGTTGTTTTTCACCATTATTTTAAGAAAAACTCAAAGGCAAATTACCAAAACTTGATTCAGACAATGTTTATGCTGAGTTTGTTTGGGTGTAATAATTGCATACTTGATGTAGCTTTTGTGTTCTCTTAAATTTCAGAAAATGTACTAAGATGAGAGTGAGGTGACCAGTGTATATCTTCATCCCAATTTAAGTTCCATCTAAAAAAAAAAGTTCAATTTCAAAAGCAGACAAGCTCTAATTTATCACCTGTCTTTTGATAGTTTGAAAATGTGAACATTCTAATTAATAATGCTGTCAGGCACAAGTGAGCTAAGTTCAAATTTGTCAGGATTGCTTAAAGTCACAAACCAGTGCTACCACACCCAGGACTCCTCCTGCTCGCTCCCTATCAGGATAGGGATAGGGGCCACCAAGAGAGAGAGAGACACAATAGATTCAAAGGTAATGACAGTGAAATGGTAGAAATATTAAATAATTACTTTATCTCAGTATTTAGTAGGGAGACTAACCTGGTGGGCATGACATTAGAAGAGATCAAAAAAGATATAAAAACATTGAAGATAGAAAGGAGAAGATAATTGATAAACTAATCAAACTTCGAGAGGATAACACCCCTGGTCCAGATGGATTGCTTCCACACATACTAAAGGAAGTTAGGGAAGAGATAGCAAAGGCACTATTACTTATATATAAAAAATTGTTAGAAAAGGGAATAGTGCCAGAGGACTGGCAGACTGTTAATGTGATTACTATATTTAAAAAGGGAGATAGAACCAGTCTAGGGAACTATACACCAATTAGCTTAACGTCGGTGGTAGGAAAGATAATGGATCCTTACTCAAAGATGTAATAGAAAACCATCTAGAAACTGAAAGTATAAAAAATATAATAAAGAATAGTTAGCACGGATTTCAAGAGGGAAGATCATACTTGACCAACCTTGCTGAATTCTTTGAATCCTTTACAAGGATAATGCCGTAGATTTAATATATTTGGATTTTCAAAAGGCCTTTGATAAGATACCGCATTGTAGACTCATGAACAAGGTCAGAGCATGTGGAGTCATAGGACAAGTATTAGAATGGATAGCAAGCTCGCTACAAAACAGAAAACAGAGAGTAGGGGTTAAAGGTAGTTGCTCAGACTGGCAAAAAGTTGGAAGTGGTGTTCCTCAAGGATCAGTGCTGGGACCACTGTTGTTCACTAATTGCATAATGATTTGGACTCAGGAATTAGAAGTACAATTTCAAAATTTCCGGACAACACCAAATTGGGGGTTACAGTTAATATTGAGGAAGACTGCGACAAAATACAGGAAGACGTTAATAAACTTGCAGAATAGGCGTGTAATTGGCAAATCAGTTTCAATATAGATAAGTATGAGGTGGTACATTTTGGTAGGAAGAATAAGGAGGCCACATACTCCTTGGAAAATAAGAGTCTAAATGGGGTAGAGGAGTCGAAGGATCTGGGGGTATAGATACACAAATCACAAAGTAGCAACGCAATTTAATAAGGCCATTTTTTTTTTTAAAAAGCATACCAAGCACTGGGGTTCATTTCTAGAGGGATAGAATTGAAAAGCAGGGAAGTAATGTTAAACTTATATAGAAACTTGGTTAGTCTACACTTGGAGTACTGTGAACAGTTTTGGTCTCCATATTATAAAATGGACATAGAGCATATGTCTGGACGCCTATCTTTCTGTCCAACTCTTGCACCAAGGCCTCTAGTGCATCATCAGAGAACCTTGGTGCGCACTCTCTCAGGCGCAGCCGTTCTTCTAACTATGAGTCCAGTAATCACTTCTCTCACCATTTCCTGCAGCCACAGTGCACTTCCCCTATAATGGCTGCAGGCTGCCTTTAAGTAATGCTAGCCACATGCAAAATTGGGGCCCCCACTGATGCTCGCAGCCAATCAAGAGCGCAGGTAGCACTGGCTGCATGCAGCTATCATTGAAATCATCAGGCAGCCCAAATGTTACGTGCTGCCTGCATTGCAAACAACGAGCGGGGGTTAATCGTGCACCATGATCCCAGCGCCCGTTTTCGGGGGTTATCTAATGTAACCCCCCTGGTCTCCGTAATATAAAAAGGATATAGAGGCACTGGAGAAGGTGCAAAAAAGATTTACTAGGATGATACAGGACTAAGAGGTTATACCCATCAGAAAAGATTGAACAGGCTGGGGCTCTTTCCTCTAGTAAAGAGAAGACTGAAGGATGACCTGAAAGAGGTCTTTAAAATTATGAAAGGGTTTGACGGGGTAGATGTAGAGATGATTCCACTTGCGAGGGAGACCAGATCTAGGGGCCATAAATATAAGATAGTCACTAATAAATCCAATAGGGAATTCCGGAGAAACTATATTACACAGAGAGTGATTAGAATGTGGAACTCGCTTCCACAAGGTGTAGTTGAGTCGACTTGCATTGATGCATTTAAGGGGAAGCTAGATAAGTACATGAAGGAGAAAGGAATAGAAAGATAAGTTGATGGGGTTAGATGAAAAAGGGTGGGAGGAGGCTTATGTGGAGCATAAACATCGACATGAACCTGTTGGGCTGAATGGCCTGTGTCTGTGCTGTTCATTCTATGTAATATTCATCTAATTAGTCTTTTTTTTGCATGGTGAAAACTTGAATTAAGAGTAGGAAACTGCATATCTGCTTTCACTCACCATTGGATGGCAACACCTGTGAATTTTTTTTAATGAATATCAAGCCACCCCTGGTATCTGCATGGAATCTAAATCTGATGATACATTGATGTGCCCTCTTCTTTAATCTATGGCTGAAGTGGATTCAATGTTCTTGGATTTCAGCTAGGAGAGTAAGGTGAGGCAAAACATTCGCAGTGAAGGTGCCGCTTGCCTCATTTGGCATATGGATATGATTCTTTGTTCACTTTCTGAAGTGTTCTTGGCATTTGATGTGACTGAAATCTTCCACACTCTGCATTGTGCATGTTCGTAACCTATTACCAGATTAAGATGTATAAGTTGCATCCTAATGTTGGATGTGCATTTCTACTCCAACAATACTTCCCACGTATCTGGAAAACACTGTTGGATCTTAAAGTTTTTTTCTTTTCACTTGCTAGGAAATTTTTTTTGTATGGGACTGGAACATTTACTCCCTCGTCTGCAAACAATATCCCCATGTGAAATAATACTGTACTGTGGTAGAGCAGTGGTCACTACATAGGACAACTTTAGCAGAAGATGTATGTCAAATGGTGGTGTGATCTGCATATCTTAAGAATTTTTAGTTACTGTTTCCTGATTGAAGAGGCTTAGTAGTTAGGCATGTTTTGACAAATGCGCTCATGCTACAAATTGACTAGCTTTCGGAGGCTTCCTCCTTCGTCAGGTGAACGATTTTCACATCGTTCACCTGACGAAGGAGGAAGCCTCCGAAAGCTTGTGAATTTAAAATAAAATTGCTGGACTATAACTTGGTGTTGTAAAATTGTTTACAATTGTCAACCCCAGTCCATCACCGGCATCTCCACATCATTACAAATTGACTGGTATTGGAAAATTCACACTGGTTGATTGGGGTGGAATTATAAACTGGGATTGAAGTATGTTGTCAGGACAGAGTAGATGGAGCTTCCATGCTTGAGGTTTTATATCTGACCTGGGAATGCTGAATGTGCTTGATGCTAGTACTGTGTGCAGAAAGATTTAAAAATGTTGTTTTCCAGGACTGACAACTCTTGCTGTGCTCAGTACAAAAAGTAATCCCCTAAAATTGGAAGGAAGGAACTTTTCTCAAATGTTTTCATGAAAATAGAACCTTGCACATCAAAACATTACAAAACAATCAAGGGAGCTGTAGTATGTTGCTCAGCTCCAAAGTAGATCTATTCAAAATGTTGTTGTAAATTGTTGATTCTTTTCAGGTGCAATAATTGTAACAGCAGTTGTCTGAAAAAGTCTCTACATTCTTAAAAATTGGATCTAGCACTATGAAAGTCCTGACTGGGTTGAATATTTTCAACTTTGTATCTGATTCTGAGTGTACATGGTTATTTGACAGCTGGCTAGATTTTACCACCTCCAGCCATTTTCTACCACTGTTTGTAAATTGACAAGTGACTGTATCTCCCTGAATGTTATTGCCTATCAGAAATAAAATAGTAATATAGTTTGCAAGCAGTGCAGTTAAGACTGTAAAATGGTTATGAATCTAGACTAAGGATGGTGTGATATATTTACTTAGGTGATGTTTATTACCATTACACTAAATATCAATGTTTGAGTGGCACTTACCTAGTTAGCTTTACATTTGTGAGATTCCAAGCAGGTCTGTGCCCCAATATCCAACAAATTGAACACTCTGCCGCCTATATTCTGTGCTGATTTTAAGTGCCGCATGGCCATCATCCTCAATCTCATTGATTACACTGACTCCTTGGTCCCCAAATTATTGAATTTAAAATCCTCATCTTCAAATCCCTCCACACCCCATTCTAAGTTTGCAGCCTCTTCAAGCCTTACACTCCCTCCCTACCCACACTCTTTGATCTTTCAACTCTGGCCTTCTGTGCATCCACCCTCCCCTTCACCCCACTAAAGGTAGCAGTGCCTCCAGCTGCTTTGGTCCTCCTCTGCAACTCCCTCCCTACAGCTTGCTACTCTGTCATTTCTCAATCTTTAAAACCCATCATCTCAGCCAAGTTTATGGTCAATTCTAATTCTCCCATCATGTCTCAGTAGTAGAGGCGGGTACAATTTTGTCTTTTAAAAAGCATTTGGACAGTTACATGGGTAAGATGGGTATAGAGGGATATGGGCCAAGTGCAGGCAATTGGGACTAGCTTAATGGTATAAACTCGGCGACATGGACATGTTGGGCCGAAGGGCCTGTTTCCATGTTGTAAACTTCTATGATTCTAGTTTTCCTTTTTACCTTTCCCTCTGCAAAGCACGTCTGAGCAATTTTCTATATGGAAGGCACTATATAAATGCAAGTTGTTGCGTCTGTATACTTGTTTATTAGAATGTACTTTATGTAAAGTGAGTTTTTGTCAATTGAATGTTATATTAACATAAATTTAAAAAAAAAACAAAATTGTGATTCACACAATGATGCCAGGCATTTCCTTGGAGCACTAATGGCTGCTTTAGAGGGTATGTTTGGGCCAAATTCCCAATTTATTCAAATTATAGGTTATTTGAATTGAAGATTATGGCGAATCCTCTGTATTTAATCAGTCCAAAAGTCTCAGAAACCTGACCTGTCAATCATACATGATTAAAGAGACAGTGGTGTGAACTAGTATATGGAATTTTGATGAGCAAGTAGTTATGTCACCTGGTTTCCGATGACCTATTAATGTCGTGATAATGTACAATTTAATTAGCACATAGAACAAAGTCCCTGCTTTCTGTCTAATTTCCAGATTAATTAACCTGATCTGATACCATGGAAAGCTTGTCTCCGACCTTCATTTTGTGTAATTGTGTGGAAAGGCCACTTCCATTTTATCTCTATTTAATGCAGTTCTGAAATAGCTAAAATACAGAAATCTCCCCATCTTGCCACAGAACCAATTTACAAATTTCAGGCAAATTGACAGCCCAGTTACTGTTGTAGTATGAGCAGTGTATAGGAACTGTTAATTTCTTTGCTGTATTTGCTTCTCATGTTTGTATTGTCTATTCCCAACCATAGCCAGTGTGTGTATTTTGTGTTTTCAGTAGATACTTTAGACCAACTGGATGCACAGTAGCGTAGTTCACTTTTTAGTCTATCTGTGTCCTGTAACTTCTTGAGCATATTTTGAAAACTGTTCTAAAGGCTGTGCAAGTGTTCTCATACTGCCATGTAGTTGCAATGGGTGGCAGATGGTAAACAAAGGAGAGAAGAGAGAAGAAACAACATCCTGGATTTCTGTGCAGTTTGTATGAATCTAACAATAGTTTTGAGTTGAATGGGTATACTTAAGGCTGTAAAGATGGAAATGGGAAAATGTCTAATGCATCTCATTGAGAGGTGGGAAAGAAAAGATAGGTCCTTATAGAATCATAGAAGTTACAACATGGAAACAGGCCCTTCGGCCCAACATGTCCATGTCGCCCAGTTTATACCACTAAGCTAGTCCCAATTGCCTGCACTTGGCCCATATCCCTCTATACCCATCTTACCCATGTAACTGTCCAAATGCTTTTTAAAAGACAAAATTGTACCCGCCTCTACTACTGCCTCTGGCAGCTCGTTCCAGACACTCACCACCCTTTGAGTGTCGCAGAAATTTGTCTTCCATGGATGTTAGCGATACAAAGCATTTAATTTAAAATGTGTGTGCAGTGCACTACAGTAACAATTGAGACTGTTCAGTTGCACTGATAACGCAGATTGGTTTTATCTTGATAAGAGTAGGCATTCGTCATGCGGGCTATGTAGTAACTTTTCAGCTGGATTGCCAGGCACTCTGTTTTGACAGGTTTTGTAAGTCTTTTAACACTTGAATGACCACAATGAGAGAAGTGAATGAAATAGACACTGTCAAGTATTTTGAAAATTAACTAAATGTTGCAATTTCATTCTGATTGCATTTAACTTGCAAAGATTCTGTCTCCAGTTTCCACCTTAAATGGCAGCATTTAATCTGAACTGGATCAGTTTCCAAAATGATTCAAAGTTGGTAAATATTGTATTAGTAGATTACTGCAAATAAGAGTTTAACTTTTTTTAAAAAGCATGTTTAATATTTTACCAAGTGCCGTGGGTTCAAGCTCCACTGCAAGACTTGAACATAATCTATGCTGACATTTCAGCATAGTGTTGTCCGAGGAGCTGTCTCAGATGAGATGTTAAACCAAGGCCCAGTTGAATGTGAAAGATCCCATGGTACAATTGAAAGAAGAGCAGGGGAGTTCTCCTGGTGTCCTGGTCCGCATTTATATCTCAAACATCACCAAAAAGGATTAGCAAATCATTCATCTCATTGCTATTAGGACCCGCTGTGCATAAGTCGGTTGCTACGTTTGGCTACATAACAAAAGTAATTCATTGGCTGCGAAGCGCTTTGGGACATCCTGAGGGCATGAAAGCTGCTATGTAAATACTTGTTTGTTCTTGTTCTGTTAATTAAGGCAAAATGTTTGCCATCTAAGCTGCATTAAGATATCCCCACTCCAGTTTATTGCAGTGCTGACGTGACTTGTCGTCTTTCAACCACTCTCCAGGCTAATATCTTAAAGCTGTCTTGTCTGTGAAGCAAAAGTTCAGAAATACCTTATTTTAAAGTTTGCTTCCCAAGCTGGGCAAACTGGAGAAATGGGAAGATCATACTCAAGTCTCTAGTTTTTTTGTTGCAATAATGTGGGTGACTGTGATTCTCTCAAACAGGATAACATCATTGATGACGTCAATCTGTAATACTGATGGACACTAATTTCATTCTGTCTAGAAGCCTAGAAGGACTCCAGATGTTTACCCGTAGCTATAATAACAGTAAATGGTTTATAGTTTCCTGACTTATCCTTTTCCCCCTTTGAGTGTAACATTTGTTGCCCTCTGGTCCTTTTGGCAATTTATGGTGAGCTTGTCAGTCTCCTACCAACCTCTTTTAGTGTTTAGGCATATATACTATCTGGGCTTGTGATCTTTCTACTTTTGTTCCATTAGCTTTTTTTTAAATGTCCTTTTAATTAATTATATCTCCAGTAATGGTTCTTCCACATCCTTTTTGGGTTTTACTTCCACCTTCTGTAAAAACGAAAAAACAAAGGCAAAAGAAATTACGGCTGTCTGCTATTCCCTCACTCTCAAGTACCACTTTATCTCTAAGTAGTGCTGTTCACCTTCCACCCCATCCCACCAAAGAAAAGTTCTGCCTTTTCTTTCCCCCCTCCTCATACTGATGACAAACTGATCTATCCCCTTCCACATGAGCACAAACTTGGGATTCTTTCTCTCCCTGCTAAGAACGCATCCCCCTCCCCCCGTTGAGCGCGCTCTCTCTCTCTCTCTCTCTCTATCTCTATCTCTATCTCTATCTCTATCTCTATCTCTCTCTCTCTATCTCTATCTCTATCTCTATCTCTATCTCTATCTCTCTCTCTCTCTCTCTATCTCTATCTCTATCTCTATCTCTATCTCTCTCTCTCTCTCTCTCTCTCTCTCTCTATCTATCTCTATCTCTATCTCTATCTCTCTATCTGTAGCAGGTTTCTTTCCCTAATGGATATTAGTGAACTATTTGGGTTTTTACGACAATCTGACAGCTTTATAGTCACTTTTACTGATAGCAAATTTTTATTTCCAGATTTTTTTGAACTGAATCCAAATTCTCAAACTGCCATGATGGGATTTGAACTTGCGTTCTCTGGATTGCTAGTCCTGTAACATAACCACTACACTACCGTACCTGTGTGAGGCAGATTTAAAAATAAGTTTTTAAAAAAATAAATAACTTGAGTACTTGAGGAGTGATGTCAAATTGAGGAAGGGAAGGTGCTATATGGAGTCCCTCAGGCCTAATGTTTAGACTGCTCTTTCTAATCTAAATAAATTACCTGAATAAGACAAGCAAATTTGCTGCCAATACAAAAATGAGACAGGAATAGAGATCAAATGCATAGAATGGTTATAGCACAGAAGGAGGCCATTCAGCCCATTGAGCCCATACCGACTCTTTGTAAGTGCAGTCCAGTTAGTCTCATTCCCCCGCTCTTTTCCCGTAGCCCTGAAAATTTTTTCCGTTCAAGTATTTATCCAGTTTCTTTTTGAAAGCCACGAGCGAATCCACCCTTTCAGGCAGCACATTCCAGATCATAACTACTCGTTGCGTAAAAAGGTTTTTCCCTCATGTCACCTTTGGTTCTTTTGCCAACCACCTTAAATCTGTATCCTCTGGTTCTCGACCCTGCCGCCAATGGGAACGGTTTTTCTTTATTTATTTTATCTAGACCCTTTATGATTTTGAACACTTCAATCAAATCTCCTCTTAACCTTCTCTGCTTTAAGGAGAACCCCTGCTTCTCCAGTCTATTCACGTAACTGGTTCTAGAGATGAGGAATTTCATTCTAGTAAATCTTTTCTAAGGCCTTGACATCCATCCTAAAGTGCAGCGCCCAGCATTGGACACAGTACTCCAGTTGTGGCCAAACCAGTGTTTCATAATGATTCTTCATAACTTCCTTGCTTTATACTATATGCCTCTATTTTTAAAGCCCAGGATCCCGTATGCTTTTTTAACTGCTTTCTCAACCTGTCCTGCCACCTTCAGATTTGTGGACATATACCCCCAGGTGTGTCTGTTCCTGCACCCCCTTCAGAATTGTACCATTTAGTTTATTATTGCCTCTTCTCGTTCTTCCTACCAAAATGTATCACTTCACACTTCTCTGCGTTAAATTTCATCTGCCACGTGTCCGCCCATTCCACCAGCCTGTGTCTGTCCTCTTGAAGTCTATTGCTCTCCTCCTCACTGTTTACTACACTTCCAAGTTTTGTGTCATCTGCAAATTTGGAAATTCCGCCCTGTACACAAGTCCAAGTCATTAATCGGTCAGAAATCACTCTCGAAATAATGGAGGAGCTCAACAGCGTTCTGTTTTTGGTGGCGAATTGAAGGAGCAAGTTCCCACGTTTGCACATGTGCAGTAAAACATGGAAATCGAAAACTTGCCCCAGTAGTTCGCCGGCGATATGACAGCTTCGAATTAAACGGCCATCACACGCTGCAATCAGAGAAATTGAAAAAGCGCCAACTTGCTTACCTGCCCAGCTATAAAGTAACTAATTATGCTGCCAAACAGGTAGGCATAAAAATACCAGGTCTTATCTAAAGTTTAACAGCGTGATTAGTCTTAATGACTGCTAAACAACGAAAAATTAACTTTTAAAAAATGTGTAGTCTCATATTACTCTTTATTTTAATCGTTTTTGGTCATTAAAAATTTTTTTTTGCTTTTCCCTTCTCTTTTTAATTCAATTATTTCTTTGGCTTTTTATAAATTTTTAAAAAAATTAATGAAGTCTGTTTGCCTGCTTGAGCAATGCAGCCTGAATCTGTGGGTGTGACTAATCTTCCTGACCGGCTTTGTAGGTATGTTGTCTCCTCACAGACTTTTCCAGTTGCGCGGCAACTCCCGCTGCACAGAGGTTGGGTTGATAGCGCACATTTTGTTTAAAATTCAAAATCAAGCAATTCGATGCCACAGAGCCCGCGTTAGGTATTCTCATTAATTAAATTCGCAGGAGCTGCAGTGAACTTTTGCCTCGCTGTTCTGCGTGATTTCTGGCCCATCATATATATCAAAAGAAGCAGTGGTCTTAGTACTGACCCTTGGGGAACACCACTGTATGCCTTCCTGCAGTCTGAGAAACAACTGTTTACCCTACTCTGTTCTTGTCACTTAGCCAATTTCCTATCCATGCTGCCACTGCCCCTTTTATTCCATGGGCTTCAATTGTGCTGATGCCTATTATGTGGCACTTTATCAGATGCCTTTTGAAAGTCCATATACATAACATTAACCACGTTGCCTTCATCAACCCTCTCTGTTACCTCATCAAAAAACTCAATCAAGTTAGTTAAACACGATTTGCCTTCAACAAATCCGTGCTGGCTTTCCTTTATTAATCCACACTTGTCCAAGCGACTATTAATTTTGTCCCGAATTATCGTTTCTAAAAGCTTCCCCACCACTGAGGTTAAACTGACTGGCCAGTAGTTGCCGGGTTTATCCTTGCACCCTTTTTTGAACAAGTGTGTAACATTTGCAATTCTCCAGTCCTCTGGCACCACCCTCATATCGAAGGAGGATTAGAAGATTATGGCCAGCACCTCTGCAGTTTTCGCTGTCACTTCCCTCAGCAGCCTAGGATGCATCCCATCCGGACCGGGTGACTTAACTACTTTAAGTACAGCTAGCCTTTCTAGTAACTCCTCTTATCAGTTTTTAGCCCATCCAGTATCTCAGCTACCTCCTTTTACTGTGGCTTTTGGCAGCAGCATCTTCTTCCTTGGTAAAGACAGATGCAAAGTATTCATTTAGTCCCTCAACCATGCCCTCTGCCTCTATGCGTAGATCTCCTTTTTGGTCCCTAATCGGACCTACTCCTCCCTCCTCCTACTACCCGTTTATTATTTATATGCCTATAGAAGACTTGGGATTCTCTTTTTTATGTTAACTGCCAGTCTATTCTCATAGTCTCTTATTTCCTTTTTCACTTCGCCTCTCTACTTTCTATATTCAACCTGGTTCTCACTTGTATTATGAACCTGACATCTGTCATACGCCCCCTTCTGCTTCATCTTACATCCCTTTCGTCGTCCAGGGTGCTCTGGTTTTGGCTGCCCTACCGTTCCCCTTCGTGGGAATGTACCTAGACTGTACCCAAACCATCTTTTTAAAGGCTTCCCGTTGTTCGATTACAGTTTTGCCTGCCAGTCTTTGATTCCAATTTACCTGGGCCAAATCCATTCTCAACCCACTGAAATTGGCCCTCCTCCAATTAACTCTAGATTGCTCCTTGTCCTTTTCCATAACTAATCTAAACCTTATGATAACTGTTCTCCAAATGTTCCCCCATTGACATTTGCTCCACTCAATCCACCTCATTCCCCAGAATCAGATCCAGCAATGCCTCCTTCCTCATTGGGCCGGAAACGTACTGGTCAAGAAAGTTCTCCTGAACACACTTCAAAAATTCCCCCCCCCCTTTTGCCCTTTACACTATTACTATCCCAGTCTATAATAGGATAGTTGAAGTCCCCCATTATCACTACTCTATAGTTCTTGCACCCCTCTGTACTTTCCCTGGAAATTTGCTCCTCTATATCCTTTCCACTAATTGGTCATCTATAGAATACACCCAGTAGTGCGATGGCACCTCTAGTGTTCCTTAACTCTAACCAAATAGATTCTGTCCTTGACCCCCTCAAGGACATCCTCTCTCTCCAGCACTGCAATATTCTCCTTAATCAATACTGCCATCCTCCCTCCTTTTGTTCCTTCCCTATCTTTCCTGAACACCTTGTATCCAGGTATATTTAGTGCCCAATCCTGCCCTCTTTGGAGCCAGGTCTCCGTTATCGCCACTACATCATATTCCCATGTGGCTATTTGTGCCATCAGCTCACCAACCTTATTTATCACGCTTTGTGCATTTACACACATGCACTCTAAACCTATCTTCGACCTTCTCGTATTCTCTTAGTCTGATCCCACTTAATACTCTATTTCTTACTCTAGTGCTATCTGTCTCTTCCAATCCTTTGTGCATCCGTTTCTCCTTTCTAATGCTACATCCTGGTGCCCATCCATTTGCCAAATTAGTTTAAACCCTCCCCCAGATGCAGCAAAATATTTACAAAAGGATTTAAACTGCTTATACGATTGGGCAGAAAATTTGCAAATTCAATTTGATAATTTTTTGTTTTGTGCCATAAGATGTACAATGAATGGAGTTAAATTCCATATTCGAAAGGAACCTAGGAGTAATCGACTTTTATAAACTAAGATTCTCTAATTTTCTGACATAACTCGTCTCCTTTATATCTTTGATTAATTGTGATGCTATTTAACATTTTACAATTCGGTGAAGTTCCTTGGGGAGGAAATATGTGGAGTGTTGTCTTTCTTTGAGGAGGAACTTCTGGGTACTGGTGAGATTCAATGTCGACTGACAAAGTAATTGAAAAAGCAAGTGGAATGCTATGGTTTTTAGCTTCTTAATAGTACAGTGCATTGGTCAGAACTTGCTTAAGAGTAGTACGTTCAATTTTGGTATCCACCCCACACAAAGATATAAAGAATCCAGAGTACATCATCAGGATTGATACCAAATGTAAAAGGGATGAGTTATGTAGGAAAATTAGACAAACTTGGGTTATAGAGTCTAGAACAAAGGTGGTTACGGTTGAGGAACTTAATTGAATATTATAAAAGTGTAAAATTATATAAATAGATGCAGATTATTAATTTAAAATAAACTGGGAAAGTAGTGCCAGATGGCATAAAAGGAAATGAGAAAGTAAATTTGAGCCCAATATCGGGAGGAATGTCTTTACTCAGTGGTAAGCATTTGGTGTACCCAGACAAAGTGGTGTAGAAAGAAACCGCTGGATTTGGAAGCTGGGATGGTTCATTTCAGAGTTTGGTAGTTGGCTGGTTTTTATGAAGTGAACATCCTAATTTACTTACATACCGACCTCATATTTGTAAACTGAATAAGGTGTTAACCAGCTAGTTCCACTATAGTTTTCATTGCTATATTTTTCATTTATAGTTGATAGAATAGAATCATTACAGCACAGAAAGAGGCCATTCAGCCCATTGAGCCTGTGCTGGCTCCTTGTAAGAGCAATCCAGCTAGTCCCATTCCCCAGCTCTTTCCCTGTACCCATGCAAATTTTTTCCCTTCAGACATTTATCCTGTTCCTTTTTGAAAGCCACGATTGAATCTGCATCCACCACCCTTTCAGGCAATGCATTCCAGATCATAACTACTCGCTGCGTTTAAAAAAAAGTTTTTCCTCATGTCGCTTTTGGTTCTTTTGCCAATCACGTTAAATCTGCGTCTTCTGGTTATCAACCCTTCAGCCAATGGGAACAGTGTCTCTTTATTTACTTTATCTAAACGTTTCATGATTTATGACTACTATCAGATCTCCTCTCAACCTTCTCTGCTCTAAGGAGAACAACCACAGTTTCTCCAGTCTATCCATGTAACTGAAGTCCCTCACCCCTGGAACCAGTCTAGTAAATCTTTTCTGCACCCTCTAAGGCCTTCACATCCTTTCTAAAGTGCGGTGCCCAGAATTGGACACAATACTCCAGTTGTGGCCGAACCAGTGTTTTATAAAGGTTCAACATAACTTCCTTGCTTTTGTACTCTATGCCTCTATTTATAAAGCCCAGGAGCCCATATGCTTTTTTTAACTGCTTTTTCAACCTGCCCTGTCGCCTTCAAAGATTTGTGCCCTGCACCCCCTTTTAGAATTGTACCATTTAGTTTATATTGCCTCCCCTCATTCTGCCTGCCAAAATGTATCATTTCACACTTCTCTGCGTTAAATTTCACCTGCCATTTGTCCGTCCATTCCACCAGCCTGTCTATCTCCTCTTGAAGTCTATCACTATCCTCCTCACTGTTTACTTCACTGCCAAGTTTTGTCATCTGCAAATTTTGAAATTGTGCCCTGTTCATCCAAGTCCAAGTCATTAATATATATCAAAAATAGCAGTGGTCCTAATATCGACCCCATGGGAACACCACTGTTCACCTTCCTCCAGTCTGTAAAACAACCGTTCACCACTACTGTGTGTCCTGTCACTTAGCCAATTTCGTATCCATGCTGCCATTGCCCCCTTCATTCCATGGGCTTCAATTTTGATTTTGCATCGGAAGCTCTAGTGTAGGTTGTGGCATTCTTCCTGGAGTCTGTATTGCTGTAATTAGTTTCAGTCCATTGCACAATTTGACAATGTGCGTTCAATCCAGATGTTTGTTGACTGGTGTGCTAGAGCAGTGTTGTCAAATAAAAATTGCTGACAAGCCACAAGCTTTGATGACACCATTTTAGCCACATGCACTAATTTTGGTGGGTAAATATATTTCTTGTGTATATTTACTTAAACATCTACCACCATTCAGTGCGAAGCTTTATCAGATGCGGCACATCTTAGTGCAGCTTCTAGGTTTTTGTGCAGTTGTGAATGGTACTTTGACTTCATCAGAGTGATTGTGCAGTTCAACTTTCTCAGCAATGAGACTCATCAGACCTGCTGTCCGTCCGGACCTGCTGAATAATGGTGAAATAGAGAACTTGCAATTTCTGGAAATGTTACAGAAATTGCAAGTTCTTTGATGAAAATTTCTTCCATTTTAAAAAAAAAACAATCTTTGTTTTGCTTTTGAAACATAATTTTTGATGCAAGAGTTTCAAAATATTTGTCTGCGATAGTTTCGGGGACAGGGGCACAGAAAGCCAAAGAAGTTAAGGATTTAACAAAACAAAAATAATAAAATAGAACCATGAGGACTTCAATTAGTGTAGTATGCATAATTATTAAACCGTTCCCGTGAAGCCCAACTCAGTGGGGTGCAGGGCGGCAGTTGCAAAATTTGTGACTTGAATAGTTTTGTAATTTTCTTCAGAGCTCATTTCTAGGGTCCAAATAGGCTGCAATGCTCAAGAGGTGGAGAGAGTAAATGAAGAAATTGAACACCTGTAACGTAGTAACTGAAGGACCTCTTCTAACAATTGCTGATTTCTGGGACCTGACTACCCTAAGACACAGATAGGTGTAGGCAAGATAATGCAAGCAAGATAGAATATTTTTACTTGGCTTCAGATAGGGTTACTAGAACCTGGAGGAGTTTTTGGTTAGATCTTTTTGGGGAACTTTTCGTCACCAAGCAGCTAAATGTGGATATTCAGTAATATGGACTGGCGTGTGTAAATGTTTACATAAAATATGTTGATAGCTTACAAGTTCTGAGAATCAAGTTGATTGGACTAAAATGTCAAATACTTTTTTAAAAAAAAAGTCAAAATTCTCAATATTTTTAAAGCAGCATTTCATCTGATCTTATTTTTGCTTTCAAGAGCACATTCAAAAACATTAGTCTTGCAAAAGCACAGAGATAGCAGTATTTTGATAGCTGACGAAGATGTAATTGTAAGGGCCTTCCTAATAGCTGAGGTTCCAGGAAAATTTCAAGTTCAGGCCCATGTTTTTGTTGAGTTAACTGGCCTCAGCCTGGTGGTGATAGTTAGTTTTCATTGGTCATGGTTGGAGGAGAATTAGCTAGGGCACCCAATCCAGTAGTCATCAGTAATCTTGCTTAGATTGAATGTGTAGAAGCTCCACATCCACCATGCAGGTTCACACAAAGCACTTGGATTATGTTCTGGAGGACAGTCACCACATGCACAGGGTTACTAAATTATGGTGACTTAAGTCAAATCTCTTTCATTATATAGGACTCTGATATTTCACTGGTGTTTTGGGGAACAAATTTTGTAATTCTGTCTCTTTTTCCATGAAAACCATTGATCAGTGACCTTGAATGAGTTGTTGGTTTCAATAAAGGAGCTGAGAGGAGGAAATTGGAGAGGGAAACCAATGAAGGGAAAAGCAGTTCTTTATAAATGTCAATTCTTATAGGCCCAGTTGGGCATACACAGCAAACCAGAAAAATAACATGTAGATTAGAATCCTAAATTTGCCCAATTGCTTGATTTCCTTACTCCGAAGGAATACTCATTGATTGCTATAAAACAGAGTAGTCTTTAAGCGTAGGAGGCACAGCACTGGTTTGTCTAAAAATTGGAGATTTTTTTTCTTCCCCATTTTCTGTACTCTCTCCTCGTCTGAAGGCATGTACTCCTTTTTGGTGCATAGTTCTACGACTGCTAGCAGCTCTCCAATACCCTGGTCAAATGGCCTGTATTTGTGTGGACACCACTGCCAACCCCAGTCCTGTCCTCGCCTCAAATCTGCACCTGCACTCCCAGGAGGTGCCACATAGATAACGTGCATGATCAGGAACCCTGTCTTTCACTTCTCCCCCTCCCCAATCCTAGCAGCATTAAGGCCAGTTGTAATGCCACTGTAGCAGCTCCAACTAAGATCAGCTACCTCGGCACTGATGGGATCAAATTTAGGACCTTTTTCATCTTGGTCTATATCCCTCAGCCACTTACTGGTCAAGCTCACTGAGCCATCTCAATGATAATGACAAAAACTATTCATTAATTGCCACGTACCATGATATAGATGGGAAATTGCTTTCCTCTTTCAAGAGACACTTTGGCTGAAACCTACTATGCTATTGGAATGTCTCCTTACCGTGGGCCATCTTAAGTTATTTTTTCCCCATTTCAACATCTTCCACAATGTTCATTGCACTGAGAATTGGACTTTGTAAGAAAGGTGTCATTGCACTGAGAATTGGACTTTGTAAGAAAGGCTCATCGGTGATTAGTTTGGTGAAGTTTCTTGTACCTCACCTGTTAGATAGTTTTGGATAAGTTTGCTGCCTGATAAATATCTCCTAATAACCCATAACTTTGAAGGATCTGAATTGTCACTAATGGGCAGTTTTAAGTCTTAAAAAAAAATGTGGCTCTGAACTAGATAGGAACATAGGAGTGGAAAAGACCACTACATTCCATCTGGCCGTTCCTAGTGCCTGGGGAGCTTGACTAGTTCTTTCAAAAATTTTACCACTTGTATCGCTCTGAAACCTTTCCCCAGATACGTAATCAACTCTGTGTCAGCAAGTTCAAATCAGCCCCACTGCCTCCATTGGCAGTGCAGTCCATATAGTCACCACTCTGTGTAAAGTAGTTTAAATTTAAACTGTCTTTTTACCCTGCCTTTTTTACATTCAAGGCAATACTCTCATCGAATCTCACAGTGTTAAACTTAACACTTATCTTCTCTATACCTCTTGGGATCTGGAATACTGCAGTAAGATCACCCTTGAGCCTTCTTCGCAGTGTAAACATTCCCAGCTTCTGCACTCCTTCCTCATAACTTGTGTACCTAATTCCAGCTATCAATTTAGTTAGCCTTTGTTGCACCCTCTTCAATGCCTGGATGTCTGTCTTGTAGCAGTGATGAGAATTGATCACAGTGCTCCAGGTGAGGTTGGACCAATGCTTTGTAGAAACTCAATCACTGTCTGACATTTGTGTTCTCCTCTCCTCTCTGTAAAGCCCAAGATCCTATTTGCTCCCTTTCCTGCTGCCGCACATTGCTGATGGCTTCAGCGATCTATCCACGGATGGCCCAAAATCTGTCTCCTGCCTTTTTGTTAGAATAATACCATTTAGCCTATATTGCCACTGATTATTATTCTATCCAAATCTTATGACTTTACATTTGTCCTCATTGAGTGGCTTTGAGGTGATTGGCAAAAGAACCAAAGGTGACATGAGGAAAAACTTACACAGCGAGTGGTTAGGATCTGGAATGCACTGCTAGAGAAGGTGGTGGAGGCAGATTCATTAAGTTTATGGTAGGGCCAAAGCAATAGTTTTAGTCTTGATGTTCAACTGAGAGACATTTTTACTCATCCATGACTTGATGGAAGTGGATGTGGGGTTGAGGGAAGTGGTGGAGAGAGAGAGAGCGCGACCTGGGTGTAATTGGCATTGATATAGAAGCTGGCCTCCTTCTTGAGGAAGTGGCCAAGGAGAGATCCTTGGAGGATTCCAAGGTGGGAAGAGAAGTTATTGCTGCAGATGAGCTAGCTGCATTTGGACGGGTAGGAATGGACCATGCAAGGGCAGTCCCATAAAGCTGGGCAGCAGAGGAGAAACGATAAAGGAGATGTTTTGGCTGACCATCCAAACAATTTGAAGGCAAATGATGTTGGCAGGTTGTTCCACAGGGCAGTCAGATTACATCAATATATCCAACTCTTATATTTTTATATAAAAGAGATTGAGAGAGATTAGGCAAGAGTCAAAACCTGATGGTTTGTTCTTTTAGTGAAGTAAGATTCTGATGATCTGCAAGCCACAGAGTACTCATGTTGTTCTAAAACCACTTTAAGCCTTGGGGCTGTTGGTCGCAAACCCAGATATCCTATTGAAGTACCACAGTTTTGTTCTCCATAACAGCGTGAGGGCAATCATTTCACTAAATCTTCTGCCCAGTCAGACAACAAGCATTCTGTCCACTAATTTATGGAGCTCTGACGGGAGGATATCTAGCCCAGTTTGTGAAGTTATTGCCATTAACAGTACAACTGGAGAGCTTATGGTTCAGGATTGGCATTGCTTTTTCAATGGATTGCTCTGTTGCTGCTGAACAGCTGGTCATTTGTGGGATTTCCTTGGTTGGTATGTTGCATGGAGCAATAAGGTCATTAGATGGCCAGAAAAGGCCTACTTTGTAACCTTTTAGGATAGGTTGGAACCTTTCTGATATTCTCAGCTTTATAAACTTAGCTGACACCTGGTGTATTTAGCCATGGCTCAGTGGTAGCACTCTCGCCTCTGAGTCAGAAGGTTGTGGGTTCAAGTCCTACTCCAGAGACTTGAGCACAAAACCTGGACTGATACTCCCAGTGCAGTACTTAGGAAGCACGGCACTTTCGGATGAGGCATTAAACTGAAGCTCCAACTGCCCCCTCAGGTGGTTGTAAAAGAAGAGCAGGGGAGTTCTCACTGGTGTCCTGTCCAATATTTATCCCATAACCAACATCACTTTTAAAAAAAAAACAGATTATCTGGTCATTATCACATTGCTGTTTGTAGGACCTTGCTGCGCACAAACATTACAACAGTGACTACACTTCAAAAGTACTTTGTTGGCTGTAAAGTGCGTTGGGACGTCCTGAGGTGGTGAAAGGTGCTATATAAATGCAAGTCTTTTCTTTTAAATGTTAATGATACTTGTATTGATTGGACCACTTTTATTTCTTAGTAGGCAGTTGTCAATAATTACTCTTGTCAAAACTGTCATGAGTAATGTAACAGTTTAAAATGACTCTCAGCGGCTTTTGGAGTTTTGTTTTAGTGGAACTTTTTAATAAAAAAAAGAAAGTGTGTGAAGGGGAATGAAGGGTAATGCAGCTTTAGAATGTTTTGGTGAAATTGGAATGAAACCTGTAACAAAGCTTACACTGAGGAAGTACAGCATAGCATTGCTCTGCACATGTGCTTCCTAATATTTATGGTAAAGCGTATGCATTGTTACAGTACCCTATTCTTTTCTTGTTCATTGCAGCAGCCAGAACATCATGTGGATCTATTTATGGACATCCCAGAATCTGTAGGTCCATTCCTATCACAGGATCATTTAAACCTTCCTGGAGAAAGCTGTTTTATCAGTAATACGGATTCGTATCAAACTACTGACGCTGTATCGAACATGTTGAGTGATAAGGATCCACTGCTGCCATCATCCAGTGCACCATTCAGATTGGAGCTGCAGGCAGAAGGTAGTGAGCAGTGCCAGATAAACACAACTACAGGTATTCTACACTTGTGTTGTATATTGAGGAAAGTATGGAATAACCCAACCTAACTAATTTGGCTAGTACCTAATCTGGCTATTAACTCATTTATTTTGTAGAATTGGTTCTGTTCCTATTACAGCAGGGCATGCATTCAGTTTCTTGACAATGAGCTGGTTTTATTTAAGAGATTCTTTACATTTCTCCTCCCTCTGCAAGTAGCCTGTGAACAAAAATCGCACAATGCACCAATGACCCTTTGTTCAAGTGATCTATGCATTGCAACTCCCAGAATTTAGCTTGAGGCTGCCTCCTCTTGAATGTAATAAATACCCCCTCATTTTGGAGCTGGGCACATACAATACCAGGATATTTCTTAAATGATTTACAGCAAATCTGGCCACCCACAGAGCATTCCAGAACTGAATAGCCCAGGCTTTCTGATTGGGGACATCTCTGGATTTCCACCTGCCCTAGAGATTGCCCACTGACTCTGGTCATATTTGTAGCCCTGGAATCTTTTATATGTAGGAGCTGGGCTACCTGGCCTTGGAGGAGCAGGCAGCTGCTGAAGTGCCTGTAGAAGAAAAAAATAGGGGCAAAAAATGTTTAATTCTGGTGCTGTGGCCTATGCGCAGCTGCACTCATCCTTCTTTTCTTGATGCCCAGGCCCCCTCTGCCAATCTTTCAATGCAGGGTGCTCTTCCCGAACAAGCAGCCTCTGTGTCCCATGTTTTAATTGGGCAAATGTGGAAAAGGGTGCAACTTAACACGAGTGTGTTCTGGCCTGACAGGTCCCGGCCCCAGAAAAAAGCAGGGACAGTTTTCCACCCCTACACACCCAAGATCTACTGAAAAAATCAGCAGGGACAGGAGCAGAAAGCCTGTGCCACTCTTACTAACCTACCCCCTTGACCCAAAATTCAGGAAGGGAAAAGGCCTGAGGGGTGACAGAATCAAGAGCCAAGGAACCATTATTTGAACTGTACCGTTAAATGAATTGACTTTTATTGCATTAAAAACATCAAAACAAGGTAAATCTGGAACTTTATCTGAAGTAACTTTGACAGGAAAATCTAAGTACCAACATTCAAGGAGTTTATTTATGCAACTACAGATTGTATACTCATTTATTTATGTAACTGGCATGTGATGGCACAGCCTTTTAAACCAGGGTTCACAAATCCTACAGGTTTACAAGGGGATCCCAGGAGATCCCTAAGGTCATCCGATTTTTGTCTCATCACATTTTCTAATTTGACTTATTAATGTATACTAATAAAATATCTATTCTGCAATGATCCATTTCCCTTTGGAAAATTTGACTTTAGAAAGTGGGGCTCAGGATCTCCAAGTGTGTTATAATATTTACAGTGATCTGCCGCACAGTAAATTTTGTTAACGATTGTGAGAACAACTTTCTTTATTTACCTGCAGTGGGCAAAAAAAAGACTTTTATTTTTCAGGAAGCAATCAGAAAAACACTTGAGTCTCTGAGCATATCTCTGACTTCTTTCAGCAGTCTTATCTATCCCTGTCAATCCCTCCACTCATCTTTAACAGAATACCCTCTAGCTCACCAGGAACAATATTGGGCCAGTTGTGTCTGCGTATAATATTTATAGGTATTCTCTTTAAGCACAAAACCTCGGCCTTTCTCGAGAAATTTTTTTTAAATAATGCATTTGGAATTTAAATGAAGATGGCAAGTGCTTGTTGTGGGTGACATGGACAGCAGCCTATCAGGAGGAAGCCAGTAATTGGAATTCATCTTCCAGCTAGGTTTAAATCACTTGGAAAAGCAAACTGAAACTAGTATGCAACTTCTCCAATGGAAGAATAGATATATTCTCTCAACAGCCTAGTTTTCTTTCTAAATGACAACAAAATAAACCACAGGTAGTGTTAAACAAAGATGTTAACCATGAGTTTAAAAATTGAGCCATTCATAATAGAAAATAGTTTTGTGAAATTTGCCTGAAATAAAGCTTTTAAAATGCATACTCCAATTTGTTTTGAAGTCTTTTGGAAAAGCAAAGAAACTGCCAAATTCTCAAGTTAAGGGAAGGCATCTTAGTGCTTCATCTAAACAGAAACCAACTAATACATGCTGGAAAATTCTGCAAACTGCATGTCACCTCTAGACTATTCCAACAGTCTCCTGGCTGATCTTCCACTCCATAAATTCAGCTCTGCTTCCTGTATTTTATCCCACACCAGCTCTTGGTCCCCAGCACTTCAAATTTAAAATCCCCATATTTATGTCCCTTGAAGCTCGAGGAACAGCACCTCATCTTTTGATTTGACACTTTTAAACCTTCTGGACTCAACATTGATTTCAGTTACTTCAGATCATAACCACTGCTCCCAGTTTTTTCGGACATTTGTTGTCATTTACAGCTCCTCCAGACCCTTTTTTGTTTCTTTACTTGTCCCATTACCACCCTCCTTGCCTTGCACCATCATCCCTTTTGTAATTTCATCACTCCTGCCCTCCACCCTATCAGAGACCTTCCCTTTTGTTCTCTGACATCAGTCGTCGAGAAAATGCTGGAATCCGTTATTAAGGAAGTGGTAACAGGGTACTTAAATCATATGAATAAGCAGAGTCAACATGGTTTTGTGAAAGGGAAATTGTGTTTGACAAATTTATTAGTGTTTTGCGGATGTAACTAGCAGGGTAGATAAAGCGGAATCAATGGCTGTATATATGGATTTGGATTTTCAAAAGGCATTTGATAAGGTGCCACATAAAAGGTTACACAAGATAAGGGCTCATGGGGTTGGGGATAATAGCATGGACAGAGGATTGGTTAATGGACAGAAAACAGAGAGTAGTGATAAATGGGTCATTTTCAGGTTGGCAGGCTATAACTAGTTGGGTGCTGCAAGGATCAGTGCTTGGGCCTCAGCTATTCAGAATCTATATTATTGCCTTAGATGAAGGGACCAAGTGTAATGTATCCAAGTTTGCTGACAATACAAAGCTAGGTAGGAAAGTAAGCTGTGAGGAGCACACAAGGAGTCTGCAAAGGGATATAGATAGGTTAAGTGAGTGGGCAAGAAGGTGGCAGATGGAGTGTATTGTGGGGAAATGAGAGGTTATTCACTTTGGTAGGAAGATTAGAAAAACAGAATATTTTTTAAATGGTGAGAAACTATTAAATGTTGGTGTCCAGAGAGACTTGGGTGTCCTCATACAAGAAACACAAAAAGATAGCATGCAGGTACAGCAAGCAATTAGGAAAGCAAGTGGCATGTTGGCCTTTATTGCAAGGGAGTTGGAGTACAAGAGTAAGGAAGTCTTACTTTAATTGTACAGGGCTTTGGTGAGACCTCACCTGGAATTCTGTGTACAGTTTTGGTCGTCTTATCTAAGGAAGGATATACTTGCCTTAGAGGCGGTGCAACAAAAGTTCACTAGATTAATTCCTGGGATGAGAGGGTTGTCCTAAGAGGAGAGATTGGGCAGAATGGGCCTATACTCTCTGGAGTTTAGAAGAATGAGAGGTGATCTCATTGACACTTTTAGTGCCGAGTGTGGCACCAAGGAGCCCTAGTAAAATTGAAGTCAATGGGAATCGGGGAAAACTCTCCAGTGGCTGGAGTCGTACCTAGTACAAAAGAAGATGGTAGTGATTGTTGGAGGCCAGTCATCTCAGCCCCAGGACGTTGCTGCAGGAGTTCCTCGGGGCAGTGTCCTAGGCCCAATCATCTTCAGCTGCTTCATCAATGACCAGCCCCCCATCATAAGGTCAGAAATGGGGATGTTCGCTGATGATTGCAGTGTGTTCAGTTTCATTCACAACCCCTCAGATAATGAAGCAGTCTGAGCCGGCATGCAGCAAGACCTGGACAACATCCAGGCTTGGGCTGATAAGTGGCAAGTAACATTTGCGCCAGGCAATGACCATCTCCAACAAGAGAGAGTCCACCTCCCCTTGACATTCAACGGCATTACCATCGCCGAATCCCCCACCATCAACATCCTGGGGGGTCACCATTGACCAGAAACTTAACTGGACCAGCCACATAAATACTGTGGCTACAAGAGCAGGTCAGAGGCTGGGTATTTTGTGGCCAGTGGCTCACCTCCTGACTCCCCAAAGCCTTTCCACCATCTACAAGGCACAAGTCAGGAGTGCGATGGAATACTCTCCACTTGCCTGAGTGAGTGCAGCTCCAACAACACTCAAGAAGCTCGACACCATCCAGGACAAAGCAGCCCGCTTGATTGGCACCCCATCCACCACCCTAAACATTCACTCCCTTCACCACCGACGCACTGTGGCTGCAGTGTGTACCATCCACAGGATGCACTGCAGCAACTTGCCAAGGCTTCTTCAACAGAACCTCCCAAACCCGCGACCTCTATCGCCTAGAAGGACGAGGGCAGCAAGCACATGGGAACAACACCACCTACATGTTCCCCTCCAAGTCACATACCATCCCGTCTTGGAAATATATCGCTGTTCCATCCTTGTCGCTGGGTCAAAATCCTGGAACTCCCTACCTAACAGCACTGTGGAAGTACCTTCACCACACGGACTGCAGCGGTTCAAGAAGGTGGCTCACCACCACCTTCTGAAGGGCAATTAGGGATGGGCAATAAATGCTGGCCTTGCCATCGACATCCACATCCCATGAACGAATAAAAAAAAAAGATTCTGAGGGGGCTTGACGTGGTAGATGCTGAGAGGTTGTTTCCCCTGGCTGGTGCCTAGAACTAGGGGGCATAGTCGCAGGATAAGGAATCGACCATTTAAGTCTGAGATGAGGAATTTCTTCACACGCACGATTCCGAATCTTTGGAATTCTTTACCTCTGAGGGCTGTGGATGCTGAGTTATTGAATATGTTCAAGGCTGAGATATAGATTTTTGGACTCCAGGGGAAATCAAGGGATATGGGGATTGGGCAGGAAAGTGGAGTTGAGGTTGAAGATCAGCCATGATTTTATTGAATGGTGGAGCAAGATTGAGGGCCCCTATGGCCTGCTCCTATTTCTTATGCTTTTATGTTTTCTCTTTTCCCCCCCCCCCCCCACCTTCCCTGGTTCTGAACTTGCTTAAAAACTGTTTAATCTTCAACATCTTCCAGATGTGTGGATAGGTCATCGGCCTGAAACGTTCACTCTGTTTCTTTGTCCATAGATGCTGCCTGACTTGCTGAGTATTTCCAGCATTTTCTGTTTTTGTTTAAGTACCTTCATGGACTCACCCCTCCTTATCTCTAACCTCCTCCAGCCCAGAACCCCCCCAACAACCCTAAACACAACGTTCCTCTTACTCTGGCTTCTTGCTCATCCTCGCCTCCCTTTGCTCCACATTTGATGGCCATCCCTTCAGCTGTTTCCATTATAAATACTTACAAAGGCAGTTTCAAAGTTAAGCGGTGACATAAAAAGATTGACTCAAATCGTAACACAGGAAGAGAGATTTGTAGGTAGAAATTGTGTACTCTGTAAAATGTGTTCACGTAGAATATACGTGTGTACTAAATGCATGATAGAAATGATAATTTATTTGGGGGAATCATTCCAAAATGACAGTTGTGGTAATGTTAGCTAAAGATTGTTAATTAGGTTATTGGAAAATTGTTCAGACTAGGTCGGGACATCAAATAGTTGAAGTTTTTCTTGTGATGTTTAATTTTGGCCTTTTTTAACCACAGGACTGTAGCTTATGCATATTTTAACCTTATTTAATGCGTGGCTGTTGATTCATAAGTATGTTTTGATGTTTGACAGTTTAGTGAAACCCTGAACCTCATGGATTATTTTCAGATGCAGAAATAGAAAAGCACTTGTCCGAAACCCTGGGTTGCCCAGTAAGATGTATTGAGATGATCAATTTTTAAAAGCAATTGCTAATCTATTTTCCGAAAATCCAAAGTGGAATCAGAATGGAGAGAAGGCACGGTTGAAAGTGTTTGAAGCAAATAACCAGACTCCAAATCAATTTTGTTAATTTTTGGTGTAATTTAAAATGTATCTATTTTTAGATGTGGCAGTGCTCACATGAAAAAATGGTTCACTTGTGAGTTAGCTGTTGCATAGATATCAGAGTTGGCAGCCAAAAGGAAAGGACTGGGTCATGTGGATGAGTAGCTGGATGCATTGATCCTGGTGTCATTGCAAGCGACTATAATTTGTACACCCAATTTTGAATCAATCATTTCTCAGTAGTCATGTTGAAGCATAGTATTTATGTAAATGTGTGACCATTGTTTATGTTCAAATTGATTTTAGCTGTTAGGGATTTTAGTTAATATAATCAAGAACAATTTCTGAAATATTACTAATTTCAGCCCTAAGGTTGGGTGATGTAGGAGATGTCAGCACTGCAATGGAAGAAGATGAACATGAAGGAGTGTCTGGTCTTCAGGAATCTTCACAGAATAGCAGCAACTCCGAGTCGAATCCGGTTCAATCCAACAGGAAGTCCCCCCGTCTCCACACTCCAGGTTAGTGGGTGTAGACACGAGAGCAGAATAGTTACAAGGACTGGACCAAGGCCTGCGCTTCTGACTGGTCTGGAATTTGGTTGAGAATGTATTATTTTGAAACCTATATATGTTACCAGAAATTGCTCACGTGGGAATTTAGCTCAACTCTAATACTGCATTTCTATTGTTCTATGTAGCAAGGTCCTGGAATAATCCTTATTGCTCTTTTTGAATCCTGTCCAATACATCAATGCCCTTTCGAAGGTACAATGCCTAAGCTTGAACACAATAGTCCACATGTGGCCTCACCAATGATCTATTCAGTGTTTGAAAAATTTGTTTCGACTAGTTCATCATTAGCCTTAGGTTTCACACTGGCTGGATATTTTTGAGTAATTGGTTCGAAGTCCCTTTCTTTTTCCACCGTTGCAAACGGATAAACATTTTTTGTCATCTGGGCGATGCTGCCAAGGCCGGAATTATTGTCCACCCTAGTTACTCTGAGAAGGTGGTGATGGGTCTTATTGAACTGGTGCAGTCCTTGTAATGGCACTTCCACAGTAGTGTTTGTTAGAGAATTCCAGGATTTTGATCCAGCAATGTGATGGAGTGGCATTATATATCCACGTCAGGATGATATATGAGCTTGCAGGGGAACTTGCAGCAATTACACCTTCTAGTCTTAACTGAGGGTTTGCATGTTAGATTTATAACTGGCGATCCCTTTATAACCTATATCTATCTCTGTTGGTAATTCTTCTGAGGCACTGCCTGTGATGAGTTAGAGAGTGCTCTGTTTTATAAGGTTGGGCATTATACTATCTAAAATAGAATGTAGTTGTACTTCCCCTTAAGGCAAGAAGGTGTAATTGCTCCACTTGCAATGAATGCTGTGTTCTTACAAGTCAATTTGCAAAAGAGGTCCTGAGTTTCTGTATCAGGTTAATGAACAAGTTGGAGATTGTATGTAAGAGAGTACAGTAGGTGAGATAAAAAGTTTAAATGATCCTAACTGTAAGAATCATTGTGTTGAAATGTTTGAAGTTTCCTGCATTACTCCTAAGCACACTGAGTCAACTGAGCTTTTATATTTCTTGTCTTGCCCTTGCTTTCTATGCCTTCCCCCTCTGCCTTTCTTTACTCCCGCATCTTGTGTGCGTTCTCCCCTTGTCCTCCCAATCCCCACTGTAACCTCCTGTAAGTACCCCTCTTTGCTGTCAACTGCATCACCCCCTCATTGTTCTCCTCCCATCGCTTCCTTGTTGCTCTCCCTCTTGATCCGTCTTCCAAATTTGTCTACCTGATGTTTTAAATGAAATGCTGTTTTAAAATTTAAAGCTGAAGCAGTGTGGTAGCACAGAGGTTTTGTTAATAAATAAAAGTAGTGGCTATTTGCTTCAATTGTCTTCCCATAAAATTTATATCTTAAATGAAAAGTGTGGCAATTTAATGGAGTGGGATGGCTTTCAAATTTATTAAATATAAAAGCAAGGGCCATTTGATAGTAATGGAGTCAGCAGTTTAGTCAAATGGGGTTTGAACATGTTTATAAATTAAATCAATGGGAAGGCTTTGTAATAAAATGAGTTGCCCAGAGTGCATTAATTAAATAAGGAAATAAGTTTTGACCAAAATTTGTTAAATAGCACTTTTCCAGAATTTTATTATTTGATAACAAGGGGGGAGCCCAAATGTGTTATTTAAATAACAGCCATAAATTTAATAGGACTGGCTCTAAATTTATAAACAAAATAATATGAGTGGACATTTAATGGAAAGTAGACTGTGAATAAGCTTTAAACTATGAAGATTAATTACGGTGGAAATTAATTTGGAAGTGGGGAGGTGAGAGACTGCACAAAAGGTAGAGTGGAGGAGCAGAGCAGTGGTCCCGAGGGCCTGACTTCCAGCAACAGTGGGTCCTGTCGGTGGCTGGCTGAGTACAATAGTGTAGACGTGGAAGCAAAGGCATGAGGCCCAAAAAAAGATTTGGTTGGGGGGGGGGGTGGTGCTGGTGCAGGCGTCGTCGTACAACGTGAAAGCAAGTTAAATGGAGACTGTTGCGGAGTGTGAATGTATCGGTGTCACCAGTGGTGGAAACCGGCAACTACAGCAATGACGATTTGAGAGGGTTTTTGCATTGTATGAATGTTAACATAGGGATTCCCAGTGTAAAAGTTTACTTTGAGATTTCCATTAGAAATGTTGACAAAAAGGATTACTCAAAAATCCTGACAACAGAAGTAGGGTTTGTGGATGAAAAGTGCATGCCGCATCCAAGACTTTTAATAAAATAGATTGCTAATGGTGTTCACAATGTGTAGGCAAATACATGATACAGAATGTTACGTGCAATGTATTATTAAGACCACTTATTAAGAGTGACAAAGCCAAATTCCATTTTTATTACTTGGTGTTTTGGAATTTGTGCTAGTGTTTTAGGGCTCAAATTCCATAACTCTGTTCTGTAAAGTGTAACTGGCCTTAATTAATACATGTTCCTTACCTACTATGCATTTAATTTATATCTTTATTTAAAGTCTGGGCTACAAAAATGATGGTAGGCAACAACTTGCATTTCCATAGCAACTTTAACAAGAAATTTCCTTAGCTGTTTCACAAATGGGCTTAAGGAAAACAGACTTTGAACTAAAGGGTGAGGTTAGGAGGGGTGACTAAGAGCTTGGTCAAAGAGTGGGGCTTGCAAAGAGAGGGAGGTTTAAGGAGGAGGTTCCAATGAGCATAGGAACAGGAGGAAGCCATTCAGCTCGAGCGCGTTCTGCTATTCAACTCCATTTTTAACCTGTTTTTGAACCATGGGGGGGATGGTAATGCACAAAAGGCTCAAGTCTGAGGAATGGAATATTCAGGACGGGTTATGGGGCTGAGGGAGATTACAGACAGAGTAGGGCATGTTTGTGCAGAGACTTCCAGAAGAGCACAAGGTTTTTTTGAATTTTGTGCAGTAGGGAATGGAAAGCTATTGTAGGTCAGGGAAGATGGGAGTGATGGACGAGCGGGACAGTTATATGTAGCAGAATTTTGGATAACTTGGAGTTTGAGAGTGAAGCATGGGATAGCATTGGGAATAGTTGAGTGGAGGTGATAAAGACGTATACGGGTTTCAACTGAAAAGGGGCTGAACTAGACATTGTTAGAGGCGGGAGATAGTGATGGATAGGCTGTGAGGCTTAAAGCTCAGCTTGGGGTTGAATGGCATGCCAAGATTATGAACAAATCGGTTCAGCTTGAGAAAGTGGCCTAGGAAGGGGACTGAATCAGTGGCAAGGGAGCGGAGTTAATGGGGTTGTTAACGATGAAACTTTCATGGAGTTAACTAGAAATTAGTTAGCTGGATTGAAAGCTGGCTTGGTTTGGTGATTTTTGAAAAAGTGATGATTAATGAGAAAGCTCTGGTTGGGGGCAGCGGCTAATAGAGTTGGTGTTCAGGATCTCCAGAAATGACACAAAATTCATTTCTTGTAATTCTAAGATATGATGCTACTAAGTTGTCTAGCCAGTTCGTCAGTGATTGAATTCAAAAAGATCCTTACCAAGTGAGTAGATGGGCCAAGAAAATGCCAATTTAATGAATAAAAGATTGAATTGCTCATGTAAGTCAAATTACATGCCTTGTAATTATGTATGTAAATTAAAGATGTATATTTTAATGCATCAAAAAGATTGCATATCATATGCTCTGTGATGCTTATGTGTCATTCAGTTAATCATATGTTCAAAAAAATAATTGTGCTACAAACTACGTGTACTCGATTTGTTAAGTTGCTTCCACTTCCACCAAATTTCATTCAGCTGATTGGCTGAAATATTAAATGTTGACATGATCTGTGCTTTAATCACTAGCTCCAGTACTGTATTCTCCAGCCTCTCAACCTTCCGTGTGTTGGGGGAAAAAAGTTTGTACTGCCGTCTGTCCAAAATCTTTTGCATTTAATCTCATCTGTATCCCCTCATTCTACATCCCTTAACTGCTAGAAACAGTTTGTTCCTGCCTACCCTGTCCTATCTCTTCATAATTTTAAACACCTTTACCAAATCACCCAGTAATCTTTGTTCTAAGGAAAACAGCCCTAATTTTTCAAGTTTGTCTTCATATTTGTATTTAATGGCAACATCCTAGTGCATTGTACTGAACCCTCTCTATTGTCTCAACATTCTTCCTATAGTGTGGAGCCCAAAACTATGCTCTTACTAAGGTTTTATATAGTTTCACCATGAAGAAAATATTCCATTATCTTTTTTATGGTCGTATCCACTTGAGATGCTATTTTTAGTGTCTTGTGAACCTGAATCCTTCTAGTCTTCCACATCACCCAGTCTTTCCCCATTCAAAGCATAACTTTTTAAAAAAAACTATAATGTACCACCATACACTGACATTAAATTCCATCAGGTTTTTTTTTACCCATTCCACCATCTTATCAATATTTCCTTGTGGCCTCCTTTGGCCCTCAGACTGACTTGTGTTTTAATATAGTTTGCAAATAATTAATATAGTTTGCAAATTTAGACGCCCTTTCCCTCCAGCCATATATACAACTCATTGATGTACATAGTGAACAGAAGTGGACCCAGAGCAGAATCTTGTTGGACACTGCTACCCACATCCAACCACTCTGAGAAACTGCCCTTAACCCTTACTCTTTCCTCTCTCCTAATCAGTTTTTAATCCAATTTCTACCCTCCTCCCAATTCCATATTCTTTAATCTTCTCCGGTGATCTGCTATGTGGTACCTTGTCAAAGGCTTTCTCACAGTCCATTTATACCACATCCACCAGATCTTGTCACTTCCTCAAATAACTCTGATCAGATTTGTGGAGCACAGTCTTCCTTTCTGAAATTTGTGTTTGCTGCTTGTAATTATTTTCTCCATTTAGATATTTAGGAATGGCATCTTTAATTAAAGATTCCAAAATTTTCCCTACTATAGATGTTAAACTGTAATTATCTGAGTTAACTCTGTTTCCCTTTTTGAAAATAGATATGACATTCACCATTCTCCAGTCCTTCTCTACTTGCTCTTTCTGATTTCCTTCGTTTTCCCTGCTCACTTCCATTGTAATTTAAATGATCCTCACTTCCCTGTTTATCTATTCGCTGGTACATTAGCTCCCTTCCTGTTCAGATGTAGCCCATTCTCGCAGAATAGTTCCCCGCTTCCCCAAAACTGGTGCCAATGCCCATAAAATAGAAACCCTGTTTGTGACAGCACCCCGTTAGCCATGTGTTGAGCTTTCTAATCTTCTATTATTCCCTATTCTAGCTCATGGCTGGACAGTAATCCAAAGATAATCAACCTTGAAGTCCTACTTCTAAATGTTATCTAAACCCCTTTTGCAGGACTTTCCTATACTGTTAATTCCCACATAGGCCATGATGACTGGATGCACTCCCTCCTTTATCTTTTCCCATTTTTCCAAACTGTCCCTTACCCTGGCACGTGGGAAACAAACAAAGCATCCGGAACACTCACCTGGACTGGAAAAATTATCTTTCCACCCCTCTAATTATCAAATCTCCTAATACTGTTGCATTCCTAATCAAATTGCTAATTCTTGACCCATTCTCCATTCAAAGCTTATGGAAAGAGTAATTTTCTCTGGACATTCCTGCTTTAGCTCGCCCCTCTTTGACTTCCCTGATGTAGCCACCACTCCTTACTCTACCACTTCTACCTCTCACTCTCAGCAAAGTGACTACCCATGGAAGCTATTGGTCCAAAACCCTTCCTCCCTGATGTGTCAGATTGTCTCCAACTCAAATTCTGAGATCTTGAGTTTGAGTAATTTCAGTTGGAGATACTTAGTGTGTGGTTATGTTAATGGACTAGTAATACAGAGGCTGGACTGGGATCCATAAAAGTAACCATGAAGCTGTCGGATTGTCGGAAAAAAAAACCTTTACTGATTCACTAATGTCCTTTAGGGAAGGAAATCTGCCGTCCTTACTTGGTCTAGCCTATATCTGACTCAAGTTCCACACCAACGTGGTTGACTCTTAACTGCTGTTTGAAATGGCCTAGCAAGCCACTCATTCATCCAGGCAACTAGGGATGGGCAATAAATGCCAGCCTTACCAGCGATGCTCACAGTCTAGAATGAATTTTTAAAAAACTTCCCCCAGGTGTGTTTATCCATGTCTTCCACTCAACTCCTGCATCCTTCAGGAACCGCACATCACTGTCACTTCCTGCTGTTCCATTCTTAGTGTAAATGTTGGATAGGTTAGAATTAGATTTTAAGTTTATATTCTTTGTCTGAGAGGCTGGGGAGAGTGTGTGTGTGAGGAAAGTGTGGATGGGAAGCGTGCTTGTGGGGCGGGGGGGGGGGGGGTGTGTGATGTGGATGTTTGTGTGTGAATTTGAGAGGGGTGCAACGTATGAGATTAGGAATACGAAAGTATGTAAGGGGGTGAGTGTCATGCAAAAGGGAAGGGAAAATATGAGAGAGGATGTATATGAGGGGGTATTTGTGAGAAATGGAGATGGTCATGTATGTAAAACAGGGAGACGTATGTGTGAATGGGGGAGAGTGGGAAAAGAAGGGCACATGAGAGAGGGAGGAGAGGGAATGTGTGTCAGGTACACATGTGAAAATAAAATAAAGTATGAGATAAATGCACATGAGAAAAGTGAGGTGTCAGAAAAAAAGCCTAAATATTTTTTTAAAAAAGGAATTGGGCTTATTCAGTCACTGTAAACCAGTAGCATTTCCCATCAGTTGTAACCTTTTTTTTCATTTCCGTTAATTCTGTCCTCTGAGGTATGGTACCAGAGACATAGGTCACCCTTGTCCAAGTGGCCATTACTCAAGTGTGAACCCAGTTCTTTTGTTTCACGCTACACGTTTCCATAAGTGTCACTGGATAGCAATTGGGACCAGGAATCCCGACTTTTTTTTCCTCTTCTCTAACCCAGCAAAACTAAGATGTGATGTTTGTCTGTTTTAGTTTAAAAACAAAATGACAGCTTACTTGTTCAGAGGTGCATTTAACTCAGCTTGGTCCAGCAGTACTATATGTTGCTGAGTTTCCAGTTATGCTGCCAAACACCATTCTATTTTTGGCGTTTAATGAAGAACTGTTTTAATAGGCTTCAGCTTCACACCAAAATGTTCTATATCCATTTTGTTGTATTGTTTTCTGGAGAAATGTAAAAGACCCAATAATGTTTCTAATTAGAACCATAAAGATTTATAACTATTCAGTCCATTGTGTGTGTGCCAGCTCTTTGCTTTGGAATCCTAAATTAATCCCATTGCTCCAGTCTCTCTAGCCATGTCTTTCTCAGCTTCAGATATTCATCCAGTTTCCCCTTAAGCAATGGTCTCTGCATTTCATGCTCCCATTAGCCTGAGTAAAGAAGTTTCTCCTAACCTCTTCTCACTTTCTTAATGACAATTTTAAATTCATGGCCCCTTTTCACTGACTTCTCAACCAGAGGAAACGGTCCTTTATTAAAATATTTCATGATTTTTAAAAACCTCTCTTACATGTCCTCTTATCCTTCTCTGCTTCAGTGGAAATAGTCCCATATCTCACATCTGTCCTTATATCTATAGTTTCCAGCCCAATGCATTATCCTGGTAAATCTATGATAAATTGGAATGGACACACTTACACATTCTGTGGAAGTGGCAGATTTGTTATTACCCAATCACAAGCCCCTTACAACCCATTTAATTTATTGAGTAAAAATTCTGCAAAATACTCGCTATCTAACCTTTTTTGGAAAAATACACACAGAAGAGGTACTAGAAAGGTTGGCTGTACTTAAAATAGATAAGTAACCTGGTCTGGATGGGATGCACCCTAGGAAGCTGAGGGAAGTAAGGGGGAAAATTGCAGAGGTACTGGCCATAATCTTCCATACATCCTTAAATACGGGAGTGGTGGCAGAGGACTGGAGAATTGCAAATGTTACACCCTTGTTCAAAAAAGGGTGTAAAGATAATCCCAGCAACTATGAGCCAGCCAGTTTAACCTCGGTGGTGGGGAAACTTTTGGAAACGATAATCCGGAACAGAATTAACAGTCACTTGGAAGAGTGTGGATTGATTAGGGAAAGCCAGCACAAATTTGTTAAAGGCAAATTGTGTTTAACTAACCTGATGAGAGTTTTTTGATGAGGTAACAGAGGGTAGATGAGGGCTATGCAGTTGATGTGGTGTGTATGGATTTTCAAAAAGCATTTGATAAAGTGCCACATGATATGCGTGCTATTAAGATTGAGGCCCATGGAATGAAGGGGACAATAGCAACATGGATACAGAATTGGCTAAATTATAGGAAACAAAGTAGTGGTGAACGGTTTTTCGGACCGAAGGGAGGTGTGCAGTGGTGTTCCCCAGGGGTCGGTGCTGGGACCACTGCTTTTCTTGATATATATTAATGACAGGGCACAATTTCAAAATTTGCAGATGACACAAAACTTGGAAGTGTAGTGAACAGTGAGGAGGATAGTGATAAACTTCAAGACAATATAGACTCTGGTTGCATGGGCGGTCACGTGGCAGATGACGTTTAATGCGGAAAAATGCAAGGTGATGCATTTCGGTAGGAAAAATGAGGAGAGGCAATATAAACTAGAGGGCACAATTCTAAAAGGGGTAGAGGAACAGAGGGATCTGGGGGTATATGTGCACAAATCGTTGAAGGTGGCAGGGCAGATTGAGAAAGCGGTTAAAAAGCATACGGGGTCCTGGGCTTTATAAATAGAGGCATAGAGGACAAAAGCACGGAAGTCATGATGAACCTTTATAAAACACTGGTTCGGCCACAACTGGAATATTGTGTCCAGTTCTGGGCACCGCACTTTAGGAAGGATATGAAGGCCTAAGAGAAGGTGCTGAGGAGATTTATTCGAATGATTCCAGGGATGAGGGACTTAAATTATGTGGATAGACTAGAGAAGCTGGGATTGTTCTCCTTGGAGCAGAGAAGGTTGAGAGGAGATTTGATAGAGGTATTCAAAATCATGAAGGGTCTAGACAGCGTAGATAGAGAGAAACTGTCCCCATTGACAGAAGGGTCAAGACACAGATTTAAGGTGATTGGCAAAAGAACCAAAGGTGATATGAGGAAAAACTTATTTTTACACAGTGAGTGGTTAGGATCTGGAATGCACTGCCCGAGGGAGTTGTGGAGGCAGATTCAATCATGGCTTTCAAAAGGGAAATTGATAAGTACTTGAAACGAAAAAATGTGCAGGGCTACGGGGATAGGGCGGAGCAGTGGGACTAGGTGGATTGCACATGCATAGAGCTGGCACGGACTCGATGGGCCGAATGGCCGCCTTCCATGCTGTAACCTTCTATGATTCATCCTCAGCAGTAATCAAGCAGAACTGCAAAATATTAATCAATTCTCACATACACTATTCAGCCCTAGGCTCCTGCAGATTCTCTCCCCACCTCCACATTACCTGTCCTGATAGAAGCACAGGATCCATTTCCATTTTGAATTTTTGGGATGTTTGAATGCATACTTTGGATGGTAAAGTCAAAATTGCTTTACTACAATGTGATTATTTCCTGTATTTATTTGCATTTTTACAGTGACTACAGCGGAGAGTAAAGTGGATGAAAACAAAGAGCAGTCTGTAAGAATCATCCACCCAAGCAGTAAAGAATTTAAAAAGACATGGGGATTCCGACAAACAACTATTGCAAAACGTGAGAATGCTATGGATGCAGAGAACTCTGACACTGCTCTGAGTGAGAACTTTGACCAGTTAACACCCTTATTGCGAAGGAGCAGACGACAGACTCAGCGATCGGCACGAGTTCAAGAATTTATTTCAGCAGCTCAAAAACGTTATCGCCGAATGGCGGGCCTTGATGATGGTGGTGAATTTGGCTCCATTGCAACTTCTGAGGCAGGGACAGGGTCTGATGGTAGTGTGGAAATAGATGAAAAGGGTGTTGGGCATCTAGACTTGGCCACAGACCTGGGCTCTGTTAGTATGCTTGAAGTAATGAATGAGGCTAACTCTGATGAAGACAGCAGCACCAACAGTGACAGTGATGAACTTACACTGAAGGAGCTCCAGAATCAGCTGCGAAAGCGGCGTGGTCAAGAACGGCCTGATTCACCACAGAATATACAGAAAGTGCAGGAAATGTGCACTGAGGAAAATCAATCCAGAACAGAAACAAAGTCTCTAGGCACTGTAAAAACTAAGAAGCAAGTAGTTACTCCTGTAAAGAAAGGCAGTAAAAGTGGTACTGCTCCAAAGGAAAAAGAATCCAAATTACAACCCGAAGTTAAGTCAGAGACTGAAGACGATGAAAGCTCGGTCACCCAGTCAGACAATGACTATAATGACCCAGATAAATTGTATTGTATATGTAGGCAACCACATAGCAACAGGTAGGTGCCTGTACACAGGAATCTGCATTTATATGCTTGCCTCCAATTTATAAGGCAAAAGTGAACATTGAAACAACAGCTGAGTTTATACCTCATTTATTAATGAATTGATGCTTGCATTTATAACAGATGACAGAAAATGCACTACTTGTGCTGTCACTTGATGCTTTGTTCATCTAGAAGCTGTTAACTGTGTCACATTTGAAACATGATTACCATCTTCTGCTGTTGTAGCATTTGAAGCCGGCAAAATGCATTGTGCATTGGGGCCTAAATAAAAATGGGTACAATTTACCGTTATCAAGCAACTTAAAAACTCTCTAATTCCAAAGTTTTAGCATTACTCTGAAAAGTAATGTTTGTTGCCTTCTCTTGAAGCCCAGGATACACGGGAAGATGGTGGGGAAGATATTCCCAGTTGCAGAAGTGAGAGGCTGGCAATAATGGGAGACCGGGATGGTTACGTGGCTCTGTCGTGGGATCTGGGAATAGTGGAGTGCTGTTGAAATCTGGGACTATTGAGTATGAATTAACAACAAACAAATTATGTATTTATGTAGGGCGTTTCATGTCCTCAGGACATCCCAAATCACTTCATAGCCAAGCGAAGTACTTTTAAAGTGTAGTCACTGTTGTAGTGTAGAAAAACTAAATATCTAGATGAAGGGAAAGTAATTGGAAGCAGCCAACGTTGATTGCAGAAAAGATCATGTTTGACATCCTGATGAAGATCTTTGAGGTGGTGACAAATATGATGGATGGGATAAGTGGAATGGATGTAGTCTACGTGGACTTTCAGAAAGCCTTTGACACGTTAGCACACAGGTACATAGGAACAGGAGTAGGCCATTCAGCCCCTCGTGCCTGCTCCGCCATTTGATAAGATCATGGCTGATCCGTGATCTAACTCCATATACCTGCCTTTGGCCCATATCCCTTAATACCTTTGGTTGCCAAAAAGCTAGCTATCTCACATTTAAATTTAGCAATTGAGCTAGTATTAATTGCCGTTTGCGGAAGAGAGTTCCAAACTTCTCCCACCCTTTGTGTGTAGAAATGTTTTCTAATCTCACTCCTGAAAGGTCTGGCTCTAATTTTTAGACTGTGCCCCCTACTCCTAGAATCCCCAACCAGCGGAAATAGTTTCTCTCTATCCACCCTATCCGTTCCCCTTAATATCTTATAAACTTCAATCAGATCACCCCTTAACCTTCGAAACTCAAGAGAATACAACCCCAATTTGTGTAATCTCTCCTCGTAACTTAACCCTTGAAGTCTGGGTATCATTCTAGTAAATCTACGCTGCACTCCCTCCAAGGCCAATATGTCCTTCCGAAGGTGCGGTGCCCAGAACTGCTCACAGTACTCCAGGTGCAGTCTAACCAGGGTTTTGTATAGCTGCAGCATAATTTCTGCCCCCTTGTACTTTAATCCTCTAGATATAAAGGCCAGCATTCGGTTTGCCGCCTTGATTATTTTCTGCACCTGTTCATGACACTTCATTGATCTATGTACCTGAACCCCTAAGTCCCTTTGGACATCCACTGTTTTTAACTTTTTACCATTTATAAAGTACCCTGTTCTATCTTTTTTTGATCCAAAGTGGATGACCTCACATTTGTCTACATTGAATTCCATGTGCCATTCACCTAATCTATCAATATCGCTTTGTAATTTTATGTTTTCATCTACACTGCTTACAATGCAGGACACTATTGGAGAAGTTTAAGGGATATAGAATTAAGGGAATGGTAGAAAATTAGATTAAGAACTGGTTAGAAGTGAGGAAAGAGGGAATAGGAGTTATGGGCAGTTTCTTTGGTTGGAACTGGGTGACAGTGTTTCACTGTTTTGCAACCCCTTCTGTTCACTGTCTGAGTCAATGATTTGGATATAGGAAGTGGTGAACAAATTTGCAAACAACACTAAAATAAGAGGCATAATAAATAACTGAGGACCAAAAGTGGCAGGAATCGGGTATTAATAAGATGGTGGAATGGGCAAAAAAGTGGCAGATGTAAATGTGAAGTGGTATGTTTTGGTTTTAAAAAAAATTAAAAGTGCTATACTTTGGGGAAAGCCTGCGTTATGTGGAAGAGCAGAGAGATTTGTGGATTTAGAGTCATGACATTAAAAGCAACACCTCAAGTGGGTAAGACCATGAAAAAAAGCTGATGGAATACGAGTTTTATGGCAAGAGGTATAGAATGTAAAAGTTGAGATATAATGGTGAATCTTTGTAAAACTGTAGTAAAATCACAGTTGAAGTACTGTGTGCTGTTTTGGGCTCCACACAATGGGAAAGATGTTGAGGCTACAGCACATATTGACTCGGGTTCTATCCGGTATGAGGAAATACAAATATAAAAACACTTTGGGGAGGGAGGCCGTTTTCATTAAAAGAAACTAGATTGAGGTGATTTTTATAGAGGTGTTCAAAATTATGAAGGGATAAGACAGAATACATAGAAACAGACTATTTCCAGTGCTTGAAGGGTCTAGAAAGTGGGGACATCGGTATAAGATGTAAGAGATTTAGGACAGAAAGCAGGACCGAATGATTGAAGCAGAAACCATATCAACATTTAAGACTAAATTAGTAGGTGGCATTAGGGATGGGGAATAAAGAGATATCGGACCAAAGCGGGCACATAGGATTCAGATTATTCATGTGGAGGACCAGCCTGTTTCTCTTAATGTCCACCTTGGGGGGTAGACGGGGCCTCATTTTAACATCTCATCCGAAAGGCAGTATTTCAGACAGTGCAGCATTCCTCATTACTGCACTGAAGTGTTGACGTAGATTGAGCTCAAGCCTCTAGTTGGGTTTAAACTCATGATCTTCTAACTCAGGTGAGAGTGCTATCGTCGAAAAGAAAGGAAGACTATATAGAAGTTTTCACAACTTTGGAACGTCCCAAAGCACCTCACAGCCAATTAAGTACACTTGAAGTGTAGTCACTGTTGTAATGTAGGAACCTGAGCCAAGGCTGACACCTGGGAGTGATGTTTTGGAGTGTGGGCAATGGTTTGAAATAAGTGGCTGGGATGTGGCTGCTGTGGGAGCATGGTCCTGAGGGGTGTGGAGGACTGGCAATAGTGGGAGGATCTGAGATTCCAAAGAGTGGTGTCAGAGGTTGGCAGAACTGAGGTGGGAATGTTGAGTAAAGGGGTTTTGGGGTCTGGGAGTACTTGGAGAGCGGTACTGGGGTCAGGGATGACTGGGGATGGAGGTCCCTTTGGTGTTGGGAGAGGAATTTGAGGGTCTAGGAAGATTGAGGGGACTTGGGTGCATGAGTCTGTGGGTGGAGACAGTCTGCTAGTATTGATTGGGCCATAATCTGCTGGGATCCCTATGCCCCCATAACCTTTAGGCCCTTGCTGCCATATTACTTTGTTCCTGCCCAGGAAGTTATCTTCCCCAGCTCATCTTTCCCTCCCCACCGACCCTGATACCTGAAAAGTGCTTCGGTGTTGAACTTTGTCTGCTGGTCAACTGTACTGTTAACATAGTAGAAACAGTCTGAGGTTGGAACTCATTTGAAGCTGGTTCCTCCCTAACTGCAGGGCCCCATGGGGGTGGGAGCAGAGCAGATGCTTACACATTGGATGGGAATGGGAAAGGCAGTGGGGAACCACAACAATGGACCCTGGGGAAGACCTGCGAACCTGGAGACCCTTTTGCTGAGGTAGCAATAAAGGAAAAACCTTATTGGAGCTTGAGCTTGGAGGGGGCATAATTCATAGGGAGGCTGATAGCGGGAAAGTTGGTGGGCAGTATTAATGTGCATTGGAGAAAATGGAATGCAACAGGAAATGGTGTTAGAAGCCCTGGAGACGAGTTGAAACAGACCATTGCTCCAGCAAACTATACCTTGGGGGGTGGGGCACGAGATCATGTTAATGAAGGGCACTGCAGGATGTATGTAAATGATAATTCTGTAGGTAAGTTTAATTCTGTTATTGCTGCACATGAAATTTGTTTTTATTGCGTTTGAAGCCCTGCTTTGGCAATTAGAAATTTCAGTGACAAAAAAAGGCAGATAAAAGGACTCATTTTTATTTGAGCCCTTTGGTTTGTGTTTGTTTATATATTCCCCAGACTGGTCATACAACTTTGGCTGTTTTCATAATTCCGTAGTAATTAGTCACAGTTTTCTAGGTATTTTCTTCACTTTTAATTTATACATTTCCTACTTCTGATTTGCTGTTATTTTACTTTGAGCCACTTAACAAAGTGAAGACCACAAAAGCTGTCGAAGGTATATAATCGGTAGGTCTACCATGTTTTTTGAAGTGGGTCTCTGCCTATTTTTCTCTCACTCACAGACTCTGAATAGCACTCAATGTAAAATTATCTGAATAAAGCTTTTGAAATTTATTCTAGCCTTTCTTCAAATAACTTTCAAAAAATTAACCAAACAGATACTGTTTAAAAACTGAGCAGAAACATTTTTCTGTATTGGTGAAATGCTGCTGATACATTGTGGGGAATTGTGAACTCTGCACATCTTCAGGTAGCAGCAACTGTCTTCAGCTGACATTTTTAATGTATACCATTTTGCGCACACCATCAGTTGGCAGAATTACACTTCAACTCAGAGTAAAATAGTAGCAAATCAGAAGTGAAGGGAAAAATCTATATAATGTACACTTTCTGTAAGCATCACACTTTAGTTCAGTTGGCTCACAGTCAAACAGGAATCTAGCTGAAAAGGCACTGGTCCCATTGACCTTTCTGCTAACCCCCACGATGTGTTTTGAGTTTGTTTTGAAGGATTCCAGGATTAGAGTATGTCTGTAGTTAGGTCAGAATGGTCAGCTTTTTCAACAGTATGGGCCTAGGGAACTCTGGCTTTGCAATGTTGCCACCTGTGGTCTGCTCCAGATTTCTTGGCAGCACATTGTTTAGAGGCAGAAGTGATCAGCGGAAGATTGTCTGAATGTGCCTGATTGGAACTGGAAAAGTACTTACTTTAAAATAAAAGGTTGAACTTCTGCAAGATTTACTTTCAGTAAGGAAACTGCAAAAGGGTGTTAAATCCCTCTAGCTTAATAGTCTCACTTGAATCACTCCATTTTGCTTTGATACAGAAAATAATTTATTTATTCCCCCAAATTGTATAAACATTAGTGCACATATTTTATGTGTCTGCATTTCCATATCCCTTGAACTTTGCTGCTATTGTAGTTATATCTTTAATGTGTTTGAATTTTTAACTCTGAAAAGAAACCTGTGCAGGTCTTTTGTTTTAATTTGCTCAGTAAGCTTTGCTCACTAAAGGTTTTCTTGAGATTTGCACAGTTGTTTCACATTTTAGCTGACTTCCCCAAGCACATCAACACTATTTGGGATTTATATTAGTGTTGCTATTTAAAATTTCCTATATTATAAATTACAAATAACGCTCGATATTTGCAAAAGTGTATTTTTTGTTTGGAGGGTATATTCATGCCGAGACTGGTTTCTGATTTATACAGAACTATGGGTGTGTAGTGTGCTGATTGTGACTTTCTTGGCAGGTTTATGATCTGCTGCGATCGCTGTGAAGAATGGTTCCATGGTGACTGTGTGGGAATTACAATGGCACGAGGACGCTTACTAGAACGCAATGGAGAGGACTACATCTGCCCTGATTGTAGTCCCTCTCCAAGCAAAGGCTCAGGCACCACAGAAATGAGGTCTGGTCAACAGGAAAGCAAACCAATGCTGGCAAGCGCTGATGACCCGAATATGACCATAGGAAAACGAGACGGAAACTCTCCCACTGACCAGGGAATAAAAGGCAGGATTGAGAAAGCAGCCAATCCAAGTGGGAAGAAGAAAATTAAAATATTTAAGCCGGTATGCTGTTTAGAAACCGTTTACATGTATCTGGGTGTTTTGCAATCAATTCAGGCATATTTTGTTTCATTATTTGGTGTAATACAAGTGTTGTGTTTCTCCTTCAGTGAGTGCTATCAAGTGTGTCATCAGTGCAGTGTGCATCTGGTTCTCCTGCAGTAAATTAGATAGTTTGTATATTGATTGAAATGCACTAGAGTTAATCTCTAGATAATTATAAGTAATGTGACGTGCACCTTTATAGTAAATTAAGCTGATCCTGGGTTTAATATTAAATTTACGTGACAGATTAATACAGTTATGTGTTGTAGTTTGCTCCCAACTGCACTGCTCCTTGCATTACTTCAGCACTTCTAGCTTCTATTGGAATAAATGGTTTATTTTTATTTTTTGACAGTTTTCTCCCCGTTTGCTTCCTTTTCACCCATGGAACTGACTAATGCTGGGGTATGGTTCCACAAATGCTGGTTGCCCTCCGCTGCCATACCCAAGTGTCCATTCTTCCTTTATCTCATCCAATACGGTTACTTTCTAGCAGGATTCACTGGACAGACAGCTGTTAGGAATAGGTTCTCTGACTGATTTTCTTCTCTTCCACCTTCCACACACACACACACACTCTCTACATCTAATACCTAGAGTATTTCAAGACTTTGAATTACTCAATCTGATCCTTCAAGTTTTAGAAACTTTAGATTTTTTTTAGACAATCATTGCCTTTTCTACAGAAACATGTAAGCATGGCACAAAAACTCATCTTTACCCTGTGATTGTTCAATTTTTAGTATCTAATTAATGGTGGATAAAAACAGTATATGTCAGAACTTTTGTCACTTTTTTATTATATTAAGGTATTTTTTGAACATTATTTAGGGGTGGCACTTTGGCTTTTCTCACATTTGTAGTTTGCATTACTAATTGGAGTAAATTGACCATGGTTGGTGCCAATTGATTGTGAACATGAAACACTGGTGAATTGGTTTCATTGTAAATGAACTCCTTAACAAGCTTGATACTCGGTGGTTGAGTTCTTTTTAAACTGCTCCTGAGTACACCATCTTTATAGTATTACATAACTATATATTCCATGATGTGGAGATGCCGGTGATGGACTGGGGTTGACAATTGTAAACAATTTTACAACACCAAGTTATAGTCCAGCAATTTTATTTTAAATTCACAAGCTTTCGGAGGCTACCTCCTTCCTCAGGTGAACGAGGCTTTCTCCTTCCACATCGTTCACCTGAGGAAGGAGGTAGCCTCCGAAAGCTTGTGAATTTAAAATAAAATTGCTGGACTATAACTTGGTGTTGTAAAATTGTTTACAATTATATATTCCATGGTTGAATTATGCGGTGGTGCACAAATTAATTGTATTGATAACTATTGGTGGCTTGTTTTTATTAGGCAGTGGAAATTCCTGCAGTGCCAAAGTGTATTGGACCCGGTTGTGCCAACCTGGCCTCTACCGACTCTGTGTACTGCAGTAATGACTGTATCCTCAAACACGCTGCAGCCACCATGAAATCGCTCAGCCAAGCCAAGGACCAGAAACAAAAGACAAAAGAGAAAGGAAAATCAAAGCAAGAGAAGGCGACCTCATCTAAGTCCCCTGCAGAGGTAAGGAGGACCATTAATATAAAAGGTAAATCTATTTGTACCCACATGTAAATTGTGTAGAATGAAAAGAACTCATAAATCAAAGGCTGTATGGGGCTTTTGGTGGGAAGTAATTCCTTATGGCTGAATTATATTGCAGAAAGTATTCTTTCAGAGTTTAGGTGCAGTGGAATTCGATTCTATCTCTATTAGTAGATCTCACAGCAAAACAGCAACTGCTTGTGTGCGGCCGTTTTGAAATTGTGGTTCAAGACGTGCAATTCTGGGCACTTTGCCTTCCCTTATTAAGTGTGAAATAGACGACCAGTGCAAAATAATGATGGTCACTGCATCAGGAACTTCCAGGGCAGAGGCATTATCTTATTTTAGTTTACCTCACTGCTACCAGAGTTGTCATTGGCAGCATATAAAAATAAATGGGGTATTAGACAACTCCTACCTGTGGGTTGAGTGAAACATGGTCCCCAGTCCTGAACTAACTTTTTTGAGAATTAATGCATTTCATTGACATCGGCCATGGGTATTCATCGTAAACCAAACGGAGGTTTGTGTAATTTCTAGCCCTGGGTGTGATTGCTTGCTAAAGCAACGTTGACACCGGTACCTCTTCAAAAAAAAAACTAGCTCCTGATCTGAGTTTTGGTATGAAAACTATGCTGATCCCCAGTACTCATAGTTGATAGTAGCTATATGTGTGTCTCATGAAATGTCACTTATCTCTCTCTGCTCCAGGTCTCTCGCACTGACTGGGGCATTACAGCTTTAACACACTCATTGTGTTAAAAGGCAATAGTTAGTGAAGTTATCTTTTCAGCCTTCCCTCCTTTTGCACTTTTGTGACAGTGCTGTTTGTTTTATATGTGATTTACAAAGTAAATGTTTTCTTCATGTATTTTGAAAAATGTTGCAGTAAATACTCAAATGAGTCATTAACTTTACCCGTTGAAACATTCTTATCTGTTTGACCTTGCCATGTGGGGATTCACCATTTTAGCTTTGTAGGAGCAAAATGTGGTAACACAAAGTGAACTAATTTTACAAAGTGTACATAGAAAAACTTAAATCGGGAGGAATTGCAATCTGAACAGTATTTGCACATATGTACAGAGAAAACGTATATTCACAAACAGACCAACAGTGTATTAGTACAGATTTAAAAAAAAATGTCTAACACTTGAACAGTTGCTGCTGTAACCCAGTAAGATCTGAGTTCAACCAAATAAGCTAGGGTGTGTCTGCTAAATCATAAATAAAACTTAGAGCACTTGCATATTTAAGCAGCAGCAGCCAAGTAATATTTTAATCTAAATACATATTGTACACCAGAAAAAAAATCACTTCAGCTTTATGCTATGAATCAAATTGTTTAGAGTCCATATACAAGGGTACTAAGACTCAAATAAGATGAAAGCCGCATTCAACATTTGATGACTAATACATATATGCAAGTGTATGAGAATAACTTGCTAATGTGCTTCATTAGTTTTTTTAAAAGTTCCGAAATTTAGGTTTTTAATGGAGCTATTAATCCTAGAGGTTACTGACATTTTTTCCTTTGAATTCTGTGTTTTGTGTTCCATACTGTGTAGGGGAAAACAATCCCCATAACGTTTTCATTTATAGATCTTCAATTTGCTTTTCTTGTGCCATTTCTTACAAAATGCTGCTGAATATGCAAACAATATTCCTCACAGCACCTCATCTTTATGTACTTAGTAAGTCTTAAAGTACTAGGCATGATCTGTTTACTTTCATGTGCACCTAAAAACTCCTCCAGAGATTCTGCTCACTTTGGCTTAAATATTGAGGGTTGGGCGGCATGGTACAGAGGCTGAGCAACTAGCACCGCATGTTTGTATTAAAATTTTCTTTGTAGAGATAGCCAACTTGTTAAGTCCAACTCTGCCTATATCGTAATTATATACTCAGCCTCTTGCAACTAGAGACCTCTGAGGGTTTTTTTTGCTTCAGTGAAGCTTTGACCGTTCAATTGCCATTTGAATTTGAGATGGTAATTGGAAGGGGGCCGGCTGAATACAGTCCCTATCTCTTACACTGTCCACTGTCGGCCACCTATAACAGGTAAATAGTGCTAAACATTTGTCATTCCCATTAGTCGATTGAAAAGGCGCCGCTTAAAACGTATTAAGCACGCCGGCTGTTTCGGGCATGCTCCTTTCCTTTCTCTGCTATTTCAGTCCTCTCCCGTTTAGTTGCATAAAAGGTATCTTCCGTGCAGTCAAATACAGTCTATTAAAGGTCCTAAGTTGCACAATTGAAGTCAACAGGCGGGGAAGTTGCAGACGTAGACCGTTAGGCTGCCTTCCCGCTAATTGTTATCAAGCCCACTGTCTATAGCAGGCACATCGTGTTAACACCAGTGCACCTGCCTTAAGCGGTGGGGACTGTAATGACATTTGGAGAAATCGTGGAATCAGACTTGGCAGTAGTGGAATTGTACTTGAACGCACTTCCTATACCTCAATCAAGGTTGACACCTTCAAGTTTCTTGTCTTGATTACATGCGCAGGTTGAATAATCTATTTTATCAAATGAATACGTAAAAGCCACGTTTAATGAATAATTGTATGACAAGAGTATACGTGATTCGACTATTAAATTGTGGTGTTAAAATATTGTTGTTACAGGCGAGTTCGAAACCTCCAACAGCGGGTCCTCGCAAAACAGAAGAATTAAATGCAAAGGAAATGCCAACCAGGAAATTGGTAGTATTGGTCCATAAGAGCCCCATACCACCTCAAAAGGAAACTGTATCGAGCAGTGTTGCAGGGACTTGGACGATTGATCATAATTACAACGCTGTAAAACCAGAAAAGACTGTGATATCAGCTTCAGTTTTTTACAAATCGTGTATGTATCATATAGTAATTTTCAACATTAATTTTATTTTCCCTTTATCTTTATTCTACCATACAAAAGACAAACTCCATCTAGCTAGACATTGATGATCCTGTGTCAATGAAGAGTTGGTAATTTTGAGTGACCTGTGTGCACTCACTAGTTCTTATCGTGGACTCATCTCTTCATCTATTTAATCCCCTCCTTTCTGCCCCCCGCCCAACCCAAACATTTCTCCTCTTCAGCAATTTATGCAGCAGCAAACGCTATTCCCCAATCAAGAAAGCAAGTAGGGAACCTGCTTACAGACCTCTGTCAAAGTGCCACCCATCAGCTGCCAGCAGGAATTATATGAGAACGGTATGGTTTAACTTGTCCTCCAATTTTTCCTTCCTTGTCTTTTGAGGAAGCAGCATGCCTGCAGTTAGTGTCTTCTCTGAGAGGCCCTTGGAGGTCTGAGTAGAAGCGTTGTACACGTGGAATCACGTGTAAGCTTGTATCCTGTTCCTTGTGGTGTTTTGGTGAACCAGCACACTATCCCACTGGATCATGCATTCATCCACTGAGGTTTTAGCACCTTCATTAATTGCCTTTCGGACAGGACAAGACAGGTTTGTAATAAGAGTTCTAGTGTATAGTAATACAGATCTCATATTTTAATAACTTGGGCCGATGATCGGGTCTTTAGCTTTTCTTTTGTGGTAACGTATTAATTGCACTGAAATATTAATTGTTGAATGCTGAGAATGAACAGAGCACAACTTCTCATAATCCAAGTACAGAGTAAGTTCTTTGCACAGCTTTACAGAATGACAGAAGCAAACACATTTTTAGTTGCTATGGTTTAAGATTCATCAAAAGAGGAAGCTGCCAGCCAACAGGTTGGTATGAAGCACTTTAATACACTCGGTCCAAAGTAGATTCAAACTACACCAAGTAAGAGTGAATCTTAAATAGTGTTTAGTGAAGTGAAATTTGCGGTTTTTGAACTATAAAATCATTTATACAAATGAAAGCAGTGTTACAAATTTTAAAAGGAGAGGATGAATATTCAATGTAAGATTTTGAAAGGCATCATATTTCTGTTCTCCCTTCTAAATACCAGTCTTGATCTGGCTACTAGAAATGATTATATCTGGCTGCAAGAGAGCGTCCCAGGTGACTACGGCACTGATTCTCCCTGCCCTCCTGGTGTGGAATGGTCTGGCCTTTGTTGGACTGATGGAACAATTATGAATGGCGTGGCCTGGTAACTGTAGGGAAAACCAGCTTCCTGCCTCTTTGACTTGGTAATTTAAGCGACAGTGTAATGTGCCACCCAATACTATAGTACATTTTGAAATGTTGCAAATTTTGCTAATTCTCAAGACCATTTCTATGACCATTTTAAATTTTGGTGCACTTCTGTTTAGTATATCCCATTAAATTCAGTACTTTGAAGCCAGACTATGTAAGTAATAAAAAAAAAATCTCTAAATCAGCTTTTGTAATGTTGGGGGGTGTGTGTATTATACTAGTTGATTGTCTGTGTGCAATGCCACAGGCAGTCATGAAAAAGTGTAGTCTTTAGGTGAAGCAAAATTAGAGGTCGGAGGATACGTGGACCAGGGCGTGCAGAGGTAATGCAGTCTCCATTTTAAAGTGTATGGTCTGTCTTGATTTTCATATTTTCGGTTAAAAAAATTCTTATAACCATGTTTATGATGGAAGCTGCCTATGTAAACCTTCACACTGTAATTACACCCCCCCCCCCCTCAGGGCCCACCAGTGTGGGGGGGGGGGGTGTATAATTACAGCATGACCAGGTTACCAGGGCAGTTTCCATTATAACTGGACATAGGAATGTATAATGGAAACGTTGATGGGAAGCGTGCACGGATGTAAGATTTTTTTTGTTTGTCTGTCTGTCGTTGGATTCAGCACTCGTGAGAGTTAATGGGATGGTATATTGTAGCTTTAGGTGGGATATAGGCTTTATCCTACACAGGTGTAGAAGGACTTCTTAATTTGCTGCCACTCCTGGTTGCACTAGTTAGATATCTGTAGTTATTGAAAAGCTGCATTAGTGATGTACAATAGTGCCCTTAAATGGAGTTTATTCACCACTTAAGGAACCAACAGTACTGTTCTTGCTCATCATCTGTTCATATTGATCCTCACAAACCTGCAGGAGAGTAGTTACATCCTATTTACGGCGGTTCATCAGAAACCCTAGGCTGATTTGCATTATGAAGTTTATTTCTATTACTTAGTTTCTGATCCTTCACTTTGCAACAACAAATTGTCAGCCACAGGTAAGATGGCATGTGGTATTCCTGTTTAAGTTAGACTAATCGGTTAAGAGGAGTTACAAAAGTTGGAAATATAATTACATTTTATACATCCACTGCAGGGTTGAAAACTTTGAATATCTGGCACAGGAAGGTGGACACTCGAATATTAACTTTAAACCTATCACGGGAGGCTAGTTAGGTGTTATCTACATACGTTGTTCATGCGCACTTTTTATTATGCACTATTTAAATACTTTGGAGTGTTCGATTGTGATAATACTCAATTGTAACATATAGCTGGCGATCTTTTTACACAGTTCCTGATTGCCATTTGACAATTCAAAAATAAGAGTAGTGCCTAATGACTTCAGAATTTTGATTTCAAGATATTCTTTTTCACTACTTATATTGAATTTAATAAGACTGGCAATGTTATTGCTACTCTGCAACTTGAGCAACACTGATCAGTGCATATTGGAGACTGATCATATTTTTTTAATATCAATATTTAGTTAATACTGAGCTAAGGACCAACATCTTACCTGACAACAAAGAGGAAATAACTTGAAGCCAGTATCGCAAGCACTCAATTACTGCCAGGAAGTCTGGTACTTGAGTCTGCTTCTCATGAACTTTACCAGTTTTACCTACCACACCGTGCATTAGTGAAAGGCTCTGTCTTTGGGGGGTGGAGTGGAGTGAGAGAAGTTGTCACAGAGGAGGGTTACCTTATTTGACTTGCCTTATTTGAATCTGCACATCATGCCAGCCAATTGAAGAGCAACATTGGCATCTATTGAAGAGAAATGAATATCCTAGATGGTCCAGAGCTTGAAGACGACACAGGAACGTATGGGGTAAGCATCCTGCCGAGGTTGAGGGTGGAAGTGTGAAATATTCACACTGTTTTTAAACTTCCAAAACATTGTACATTTATCTCTTGTACTACTGCGTTCATTTGATCTGCTGAGATTACTGTTACACATCAGCGATTCAGAGTAATGAGCATAGGGGGGTGGAATAACTTGAGTTATTGGCAGTTTAAATAAAAAAATTTTTTTTTTGTAAACCATGAATTGAAAGCTCCAGATAGCTATAACAGGGTAGTAAGCAGCACAAAATGGATATCTGCATTACATCATCATACCATCACATATTACTCTGGATAGTTTAAAAAGCAGCAATGAAAAATTAATTTTCAAATGGAGTATTGAGATGTATTCAGAAATATGTTCTTTGTGGAGAATCCAGTTTCAGCTTTTTTGGGGGTTGGATAAATGAGAAATTGCTACAGCAAATTCTCTTTGCAGTGTATTATTGGTATAATACATTGTTACATATCTATTACATTACGCAATAGCATTTTGCTGTTTGAATAGGTATTTTTAAGCTAACTAGCACAAGCTGGCCAAAATTATGCCATTTTACAGATGCACTGCTGGAAGGAAAAGTAGCGGCATTCTCCCAGTGGAAGAACAGTGCAGTGTTGCACGATTTCTCAACTCAGCTTGCACCTTATTCAGAACACTTGGCAAATAAGAGTCCCTTTCAAATGCTTGTGTGTTTCCCTATGTTTACGAACAGTCAAAATGATCATGGACAGTTTTCAATTTGGTCAAATATGTTAGTGATAAATAGTTGATAATTATTGAAAGTTGCAGCTACCCTTCTATCTCTCTTTCATTCCTCTTAACCTTTCTGGTACATATATTTTGAAATTGAATGAAACTTAGTGGACCATACTGGTCTAAAGTTTTTGAACCCTTTCACTCGACTAAAAGTTTGTTTCTGAGAGAGTCGATGGACGTAATCAAATTGGAACAATTGTATTTTGCATTCAGTTTTTCACACAATCAAAACACACGAAGACTCGTCATCTTGACCATTTTCCACCCTCTTAATTTCCCCCATTATGGCCGCCCTCTACCATACTAAACGCACAAGTTGAAAGAATGGAAGGATAATTTTTCCAGGCCTTTGCCAATGCTGGACTTGAGCTAGCTGCTTTTAAAAAAAAAATAATTGCACCCCAGTTTGAGATGCTTTTTGATTTTTATTCTTGTCCCATGTCCTACTGACATTTGGAACATGCTGAGTCGATTGGGAACATGCCGAGTGGATTCTGCCAATGTGTCTCTACCCTGAAACTTAGTGCATCGGTAGATTACGTAGTGACCAGAACCTTTGTAAAAACCTTAATGTAGTATTTTTAAAAAAGTTTTCTTTTAATCTTGTACTTTAGCAAATATGTTAGTGGAACTATTAACCAGTTGTATAACTGTTTTATAGTCAACTGAGAAAGAAATTCACAATGGATAGTGTTGCCTTCCCATTATGCAGGAGTAGAACATAACATAAATTAGAACCAAAGAAGTTTGCAGCTCAGAAGACCACTCAGTCCAGTGTGTCTGTGCCAGCTCTTTGCTAGATCAGTCCGAAACTATTCCCATTGCACCACTCTGTCCCCATAGTCCTGTACATTCGTTTGATTCAAATATTTATCTACTCTTCCCTTAAAAATGCAACGGTGTCTGCCTCGACCACTCCCTGTGGCAAATCATTCCATGTTCTAACAACTCTCTGCATAAAGTTATTTCTCTCAATCTCTCTTTTCACTTTTAGTGACAATGGATGACCCCCTCATCACTGACTTGCCAACGAGAAGAAAATAGCCTTTCCCTAGTTACCCTATCAAAATGCATCATTTTAAAAAGCTATATTAAGCCTCCTCTTATCCTTATCTGTTCCATTGGCTATAGTCCCAGTATCTCTGTTTAAAAAGCATATGAGATCCTGGGCTTTATTAATAGAGGCATGGAGTACAAAAGCAAGGACGTTATGCTAAACCTTTAAAAAGCACTTGTTAGGCGTCAGCTGGAGTATTGTGTTCAATTCTGGGCACCACACTTAAGGAAGGATGTCCAGGCCTTGGAGAAGGTGCAGAAGAGATTTACTAGAATGGTTCCAGGAATGAGGGACTTCAGTTATGTGGAGAGACTGGAGAAGCTGGGGTTTGTTCTCCTTTAGAGCAGGGAAAGTTACGGGGAGATTTGATAGAGATGATTAGATAAATCATGAACTGCTTTGACAGAGTAAATAAGGAGAAACAGTTTCCAGTGGCAGAAGGGTCGGTAACCAGAGGACACAGATTTACGGTGATTGGCAAAAGAGCCAGACGCAACGCGAGGAAACACTTTTTTATGCAGTGAGTCGCAATAATCTGGAATGCACTGCCTGAAAGGGTGGTGGAAGCGCATTCAGTAATAACTTTCAAAAGGAAATTGGGTAAATACTTGAAGGGAAGAATAATTACAGGGCTATGGGGAAAGAGCAGGGGAATGGAACTAAATGGATAACTCTTTCAAAGAGCCGGCACAGGCATGATGGGCCGAATGGCCTCCTGTGCTGTACCTACTGTGATCTCATGTCTAGTCTCGTAGCTTCTCAGCCCTTCATTCTGGAGAACCTATGCAGTATGATCTCTGAATTTAATGTCCTTTCTATAATCGGGCAACCAAAAACTGTAGTACTCTTCACTGTTGCCTAACCATTGATTTGGTACACATTTATTATAACCTCTAATACTTCCTGCCCCTATTTATAAAACCAAAATGCTACTGATATTTTAATGCTTTATCTACCTGCACTCACATTTTCAAGGAATTATGAATTTGCACCCATAAGTGTCTAAGATCCTCCACACCCTTCTGCATCTTTCCATTGAGTTTATATTCACATTCCTTGTTTGTCTCCTCAAAATGCAGTACCGGTAGTAGTGTAGTGGTTATGTTACTGGACTAGTAATCCAGAAACCTGGAGTAATAATCCAGAGAGCGTTCATATCCCTCCATGGCAGTTTGAGAATTTCAATTCAGTTTTTTAAAAAAAAACCTAGGATTAGTAAAGTGACCACGAAGCTGTCAGATTGTCGTTAAAAACCTTGCTGGTTCACTAATGTCCTTTAGGAAAGGAAACCTGCCATCCTTACCCATTCTGGCCTGTATGTGACTCTAGTCCCACACCAATGTGGTTGACTCTTAACTGGCCTCTGAAGTGCCCTAACAAGTCACTCAGTTCTATGGATGGGCAATAAATGCCATCCTTACCAGCACGTTCTGAGAATGAATTTTTTAAAACAACGCACAGTTCTGAAAATTGAATTGTCTGCCACCTTTCTGCCTATTCTGCTAACCTGTCCTCGCTATTTGCCAAACCCTCTACTTATTTGTTGACAGCAAATTACTGTGATTCAATTTGGAAAAGTGGGGTGGAAATCAAAATATGAATATTGGGGGGAGCTTATTCATAAAGTAATTCATACCTGTTCAATAAAAACATATGTAAATTTATAACTTGACATAGATATTTTGATCAATTTTCTGCAAAGTTTGTGCCTTTTACAGGTGGAGCAACTGCATTGAAACACTTGAACAATTCCCCCCCTCTCTCTTCCCCCCCCTTCCCCCCCCCCCCCCCCCTCAGCATTGAGCACCATTCCTGGATTGAGACAGATGACCTGTTCCCATGCCCCTTGCCACTGTTGTTAAAAGGTGTACAAGCTTCAATACAAATTGCAAATCTATAGCACCGATAACATAGAAAATAGTTGCAGAAATGTAATCAGACCATAATGGATGCTGAGCCAAAGAAGATATTAGGAGGGGTAACTAAAAGCTTGGTCAGGGAGGTGGGTTTAATGAAGGTCCTAAAGGAGGAGAGAGAGACGGAGAGGTTTAGGGAGGGAATTCCTTAGCATGGGACCTAGAGGGTTAAGGCACCGTCCATAGTCACCAATTGTGAGGAGATGCATGAGGCCAGAGTCTGAGGAACGGCGAGTTCTTAGGTGGGATGGGATGTTGTAGGGCTGGAGGAGGTTACAGAGATGAGAGGGGGAGGGGGGATATGAAAAGAATAAAATGTGAGGATGCAAATTTTAAATTTGAAGTGTTGGGGGAGCATGACGTACTAGATCAGGAGGTGAGCAAGTGATTCGCTCCCAGGCTGCTGGAGGATGTTCTTCATGTGCTTGGCACCTTTCTCAGCTAACACAGATGAAATTGGAGTTCATCATTTGGGGGATTGTAGAATAAAATCATGGCCTACAACTCCATTGCCAGTGCACTAACACACTATAGTTAGTTCTGTTGTATAACAATGTAAAGCAAAATTAATTTTACATAACTATTAGTAACTGTTTACTGGACAATACTTCAAAATGGGCTCGTCAGCATCCATGAATGCTTTTTATTGTATATCCTTAGTGTTGAGAAATATATGAAAGAACTTTGATTTAAAATTTCATAATTACTTATTAAATTCAACATTATTTTTGAAGACTGCCAAGTACAAACCTCACAACCTTGTTTCACATAATATGCAAAACATTTCCCTGGATTTACATAAAGCTTAAGTAACATATTTCAAGGCAACTTTTGTATTATAAAGTAGGATTAATGCCCATGTTGGTGTTAACTTTGTGTCTGTAACTATGAGCACTTCATCTGAATAGACTGTTTTAAATTGGAATTAAAGCAGACTTGATGAATGACTTCTCTTTGAGCTCTGGATTACTTTTACTCTCCATGGAGCATTCATGGAGCTGACTGTTTGCCCAACAATGTGTTTAAGTTTTATATTTTTAATAACTCAAAACACTTAATTATGGTTTCAAAATGAGTGGAAGAAACCTGATCTCTAGCTCTTCATATCAGTATCAGGGAATTACTTTGCTCTCCAAATTTCTCGAGGGACTTTCCCTCAACAGGCTCTGGCATCCCTGAGGAAATGAGCAGGTGAGAGGGAACCCCTCTGAGTATGTGCTGCTCATAGGCTAAGGTATAGTAAAATTATTGTAAGTTTCATGGTGTCAGCTGAAGGGACTTTCCCCTGTTAAGAGGGTAGTCCATCTTTTTCCTTGTATGTCACATAATGTCTTGTGCCTCTTTGGACATGAAGTTCTATTTTCGACATGGTGACGTTTCTATAACCATCGTTATAAAATGGGCATAATGCACCTTCACAAGTTGTCTGTCAGAATGGGGTACCACTGCTGGAGCATTGATCTTTGTGTCACTGGCAAACATTAGTGATGTTAATCTTTGTCACTTCAGCCTCAAATACAGCACTTTAAAAAACGCCCATGTTATCAACCCTTTTAATAGTGTACAAATGTACATGATGAATTGATAGTTTTACAAAAAGTAAGCCACTGGACATTTAATCATTTTGAATAAACCATTGTTCCCTGATATGTATCCTCTATGTAACATGTAAACTGCCAGACTAATTTTCATCCAACTTGACAAGTAGCAATATTTTATGACTAATGTGCTGCTCATAGTCCCATTTTGGACATCATTGCTTGTGATTCTATATTTAAAAAATGAAAGATCGTTCGAATATTGGCTGAGCGAACCTACTTCAGCCAAAGTAACATGAAACCTTAATTTTTGCCTTATCAGATCAGGAGGGTTATAGCTGGAAAACGACACACTTTTTCAGCGCATTCAGGTTCACTATTAAATGTCCCAGATCAGATGTTGCATCAGTTAGATGTAGCATGAAACTTGTTTGATTTAACAAAACTGAATTGATCAAGGAGAACCCTGCACTGTTCCACATCGCCATCCATGTGCCCTCAGATGGCCTGACCGTGCTGGATTATTGATCGTTTTGTGCTGAGAACCATGCTTACTGAGTGCTAGATTGAGATTGCCAATAGTGTTTTAATTTGAAGCCAGCAGTGGGTTTGAGTTCAATCCATCACTTGGGATTAAACTCAAACCCAGGTCCTGGAATGAAAGGCTGTACTTACACTTAGTACCATTCAGCCTCTGCAGTGTAATATTCTGCCTAAAACACCCTGAAAGGTTACAAATCTGCAGTAATTAACTTATTAAATATTAAAATTAGATTCAGAAAATTGTAATTAGAAAATTAGATACAGAAAATTGCAATATCAGACAAAGTGACAGTCCAACCTAATTCAGTCATTATTTCAGTTATCTGGTACCACAGGTTACCATTGTTTTGTTTTGAATTTCCTTTGCAACCATTATCTTCTGTACTGTAGAATGGTAAGAACCTCGCCTCTGAGACGCAAGGTCATTGGTTCAAACTTCACTACAGAGACTTGAGCACATAATCTAGGTTCACACTTCAGTGCAGTACTGAGGGAGTGTTGCACTTTCGGAAGTGCCGTCTTTCGGATGAGACGTTAAACCCCATCTGCCCTCAGGTGGACGTAAAAGATCCCATGGCACTGTTTCGAAGAACAGCAGAGAGTTCTCCCGGTGTCCTGGCCAACGTTTGTCATTCAACCGACATCACTAAAACAGATGATCTGGTCATTGTCTCATTGCTGCTTGTGGAATCTTGCTATGTGCAAATTGACTGCTGTGTTTCCCTACATTATAACAGCATCTAAACTTCAAAAGTACTTCATTGGCTGTGAACCGCTTTGGAATGACTGGAGGTTGTGAAAGACGTTACATAAATGTAAGTTTGTTCTTATACTGATCTCTCTTCAATGTCATAATTGATGCCCTGTTGAAAAAAGATGTGCACCAAACAGCTGGGCATTGAACATGATATTTGTATTTGAGAAGATCTTTGTAATTGAGCTGGTTTACATCCAGTCAGAATATCACAATTGGCTATCCTGACATATTGCACTCATAGCAGTTGTGTTGCAACAGATGTGTCATGAAAGTGAAAGGTTTGTGAGGCACAACTACTGCAAGCATGAGGAAGTTTGATCTTTCACACAAGCAAAAACTTGCCACGTACTGCCAGTGTTTTGCTTCGACAGGTTTGTTTTAAAATACATGTTGCACAAGGCAGATAGTTGAGTTCACTTGTTAATTCTACAATGCAGGACTATGAAAATTATCAACATCCATGGAATCAATCATGCCTGTTTTCATTAGCTGGTATTTGGACCTCATTTTCTGGCTCAAACATAAAGCTATGTAAACACTCACATTTCAGGTAGATATATATAAAAATCTATAACTTAATAAATATTTCTGTCTCTATACTAATTCAATTTCTTCTAAATTTCTGTCACAATTACTAATCTGAAGTTTTTTAATCTGATGCAAGGATTATTGGGGGAAAGAATTTCACATTTTTAAGTCTTAGTTGGGTGTCAAATATTACAAATTATCCTGGGTAAATCTCTCCAGTCCATCCATGAAAATCATTCCCAGGAAAGCTGCTTCGCACCGCAAAAAAACGGGAAAGCTGCTTCTGTACATTTGTGTGATACCTAGCGATGGTCAACTTGAGAACACTGTTGTAATGACCAGCACATGCAGGAAAGTGGAACTAAGGAACCGAAGGCTATAAGTGAAGACAGGTACCACAGGAAAAACAACTATATTTGAAAATAAAGATATTTGGTTTGTGAATAAATGAGGCAAAGAAGAGTAGCTACATTAGTAAGTGTGATGCTTTAATTCAAGGAACTGTTTTTTCCTAACTTGTAGACAGTAGAATTACATTTATGACTGAATTGGAAATGGAGCCAACTTCATGTAATTTGCAAGCTATACTAAAATTGTTCCTGGTGTCTGGAAGCATCTAAATGATTATCAGTGCTCTTTTTTTTCTCACTGTTCTGTCCTTGCAGATATATATGTATTTTCCTTTTTGGCTGGGGGAGGGGTTTACATTCCAACTAACTGCATGAAATCCTATTGTCATGACGTCCTAGTCCAAATTAATTATATAAAGTATCAGCAAACAAAGCATTAATGATTGGAGTGAAGCCAGGACTTGCTGTGGAAAAACCTTACAGAATAGATTAAAAAGTATAGGGATTCATATTTTGTGACTTGTATTTCCTGAACTTATGTAGAAATTTTAGCTCATTTGCTGCCCAGAAAGGTTTTTTTAAAATAATGGCATGAAATATCCAATATAAATGAAAGTGAAAAGTAGTAATAATTGCAGTTATTCAGACAAACCACCTCAAAGTGTTTCCCACCCAGTAAGTTACTTTTGGAGTGACTATTCTGCAGGCAGGCACAATTCTGCAACAGCAACATCCCAAGAACAGCAATGAGATGGATCACCAGCTAAATCTGATTTTTTAAAAAAATATATTGATAATGGTGAAGGAGGACTGTTGCCTAGGACACTGGGAAAGCACTCTGCCCCTCTTCAAATCGTGCAATGGAATCTTTTAACATCCACCTGAGCAGTTGGAACAGGCAGATGGAACCATGGTTTAACATCAGATCTGCAGGCTGGCACCTTCAGCACTACAGCAATCTAAAGAAAGTTTCAAAGCTAATTAGTTATTTATGTAGGGCAGTTGCTATTAACACAGTAGACAATGTGTGTAGGAAGGTCCCAAGATCAGCAGTAATGACCAGTTAATATTGGCTATGACCAGAAGAACTGCCCTGCTTCTCTCCAAACAGTGCTATCCATCCACCTGAATAGGCAGATGGGGCTTGGATACAACATCTCTTAAAGATGGCACCTCCCACAAAGCAGCATTACCTCAGTAGTTTAGCAACGTGTCAGCCTAGATTATATGCTGTAATCCTGGTATAGGGCTCAAACACGTAACCTGACTATTAAAGGGCAGTATAGTTTGGGGAATATAATCATATGACAGAATAATTTGGAACGCCCAAAATGTGAAATTAGCAGTATGCAGCGAGAATGGTAACTCATCACCTTAAATCTTTTTTACTTTGCTGTACCAATTCTTGGTATTGCAATCCGCACCCTCGGGAGGTTGCTTAAATGTTCTAGATAAGGCGTACACAAATTAATCTCCAGGTGTCTACATTTTATATTATGCAAAGCATTTTTGATGAAGCTTCTAAATTCACTTAAAACTTCTGTGTAAATATTGTTTTAAGTTTAATTAAATCATTTTGAAAGCAATGGATTAATGTTTGTACGGAAAACTGAACCATAAATGGATGGAACGGAGGATAGAGAGAGGTTTTCAGAGCTGTAGTTCAAAAGTTCCTGTGGTATTAATTCCAGACCTTAGTTTGTAGCATTTTTCAGTAAACGAGGATTAAATTACATTTTAACTCCCCAAAGCATTTGTTTTGATGCATGCATTTTGTAGTCCTATTGGATTTACTTTTTGCTAATAAGAACAAGTGTGAAATTCATATAGGTCATTGAAGTCTACTGATTTGTCACAGGAAGTTTAAATAAAAATCTCAGGACAGTTGTGATAAAATTGTGTTGAATGTAAGAACAGGTGATTGCTTTGAAATGATCTCCTGCACGGACAGAAATCTCCAGTGGATTTTTAAAAAATCTTAAATTATGCATTTTCAGAAAGTAGAAACTTGAATGCTGGAATCAGCTGTAGCATATGGTGGTACTGTTATCGGCTGTAGAGTAGCTGTGGGTTAAGCTTCAGCTACAATTGACAGTACTGTGCTCAGTTGACTAGCACACGGGATTACCTTTCTACTATCTTGCATAGTTATTCATGTGCTTTTTTTTTCAAAAAAAAATCTAAGTCCATTTAAAAACACGCAACCTGGAGGCAACATTGCAGTCGTCATGGCAAGATGAAAGAGCTTGCATTTGTATACTGTTTCACATCCTAGGGGTGTCCCAGAGAGTTTTGCAGCTAGTGAATTACTTTGAAGTATAGTCACAACTTTTATGTAGGCAAAAGTGGCAGCCAAACTCCAAGCAGCAGGGCTCCACAAACAGGAATGAGACAAATTACCAGTTAATCTGTTGATGTTGGTTGAGGGATAGCCTTTGGCCAGGAGAACTCCCCATCTGCTCTTTAAATAGTGCCATGGGATCTTTTGCCTCTATCTGACATGGTAGACAGAGCCTCGGTTTAATGCCTCATCCAAAAGACAAACACCTCTGACAAATCTGCTGATTTTGTGTCTGGGTGAACAGCTTCCTGCAACTCTGACAATGCAGCACTTCTGTGGTACTGAACTGAAGTGTAAGCCTAGATTGTGTGCCTGACATCTTGAGTGGGGTTTGAACCTACAACCTTCTGACTCAGGTGAGAATGCTACCATTGAGTCAACCTGACACAGGTAGGTTGCAAAAAGTATGGAGTTTGTCACAGCATGTTACGCTGCAACAAATCACTGGGCTCAGTCATTGAACAAAGTAAAGGAGGATATTGAGCAACCCATGATCTGAATTTAACAGTTGGATAGGTACAAGATATAATACATGCATTGAACATGGTGAAGGGGAGAAAAGTGAGAGAGAATCAGATGAAACACTTGCACCCAATCTTGGTTTTGTTTCCAATTTTTACTCCAGTTAAAGTCAAGCTGCCCATTCTTAAAAAGCAATCTTTTACCTGAAGTTTTCTATAAGATGTGTTTGAATCCACCCCTATGGAGGAATGGTTTAAACCTTCCACAGAAGCCTCATCCTGCAGATTTGTTTATTTTTAAATTGTGGGGCTGTATCAAGTTTTCACAAGTTAATTTTAGTTTGGTAGTTTGTGTTTACCAGCTGGCCAGTTACATCAGTGAGTTAAACATATGCTGGCTTGACCATTAAAAGGTCATATAGTGACACTGGCAAAGAACATTGTACTAATTGCACATAATTTGATGCAGTAAACTTATGAAGAGTTTAATATTGTAAGACATGAGGTGGATGTGTAACTGATTTATGTAATTGGAAACTGAACTAAAACTATATTTCATCACAACAAATAATGATATTGGTGTTGATTTTACTGGCATAAACTTTTAAATTTGACCAAAATTAACTTGGTATTGTTTTTCTAAACATTATTTCACATTTGCAGTACAATGAGATGAATTAAATTTAGTAAGAATTTTTTAACAGTTATCAGTAATTTTAAAAACATTTAAATACAGCATCATAATAACCAAAAGGATTAAAAACAAATCAAGGTTAAATTTTAAAAATTGGTATCCAGAGTAACTAGAGCTACACATTTTTTTTCATGGGCTGCATTTGTTGTGTGAATTCTGCAAAGTCAAAAGACCCTGTAAATTTTCATTAGTTTTATGGTATTTTACATAAATTTCACACTGGTCCCCTTCCTCCAACTTGCAGAAGTGCACAGATTCTACAGAACAAATGCAGCCTGTAAAAAATGTACAGTCTTAACTTTTAACTTAGGGAGGTGAAAAATAAAGGTGGCTTGATAATGTTAGCCTGCAATTAGTTTTCATGCCATGTGTGTAACAAGCACAAGATGTATTTTTTTATTATTCGTTCTTGGGATGTGGGTGTCGCTGGCGAGGCCAACATTTATTGCCCATCCCTAATTGCCCTTGAGGGGTCAGTGAGAAACTTTGCAGAACTTTCCCTCGAAGTGAAATAGATGGTGTATAATCCATGACTAGACATATTGTACACTGCCTGAGGAAGGAGGAAATCTCCGAAAGCTTGTGAATTTAAAATAAAATTGCTGGACTATAACTTGGTGTTGTAAAATTGTTTACAACTGTCCATACAAGCAGAGGGTTTATAAACCAAACTGCTTTGCTCATTCCAGTTAAAGTGGAAATTAAGTATCTTTATGAACTTTGGCTAAGCAATTGCATTTCAACAGCTTGTTCAATCTATTCAAACTAGTAGGTACTACCCTACTATTAGTCTTGTTGCATTCTTCCATGTATTGAGTTCAAGCAGTTTTGAAGTCTGGTATTTTGTGCATGTTTTACAATGGATGGTGCATTGATTTCAGTGAATTGATGAGCAGCGAATAACGGTGTGGGATTTTTATTACATTGAGTATATGCATTACCTTAGTGAATACTTTGATATTGATAAATTGTCGAGTATAATCATCCCATTTTTTGCACTATGGTCACTTTGAAATTAATGTAATTTAATAGGCATTACAGTCTGCCAATACTCTAGCTGGGAAAATGTGCGCTCTTGTCACGTTAGTATACAGCAGTGAGATTCCAGCAGTTATACTGAAGCTCTGACTCCATTTGACAGTTTACTTCCAGCACTCTTGCAAAATGTATTGCAACTGCACAGTTTTTGTGTTTTTTCAGAATGACATGTATAGTAGTGAAATTAGAAGTCTACATTGAGAGGGGCTGCCTTTTGTCTGCTCGTCCTGGCACTAACCAGTTACATGTAGGGCGAGCTGCTGAGGCCCCAAAGTAACTTGATGAAACAAGCTCTCAAGTGAATATAATTTCTAATTATGTTGCAATGTTAGTGGACAAAGCAACTCAAATTTGTAAACAATGCATGCCTGCATTCATAAGCTACATATTGAGACTTCCTGATTGAACAGGCATGTCTGCAGGTTTTGTTTCCCAAAAATGTATGTGTTTGAAGACTTTTTGTTCTCTAGTCAAATTGAAGCAAATTTTTACGCAGACACTTCCAATAGTTTCACATCAAGAAAATGATGTCAGTAATGAGAATTCATTTTGGTAGAGCATACTGCCCAAGATTCTCTTCATTCTGAAAATTAATCTATTTTCTTTAATAGTTCCAAAGGAGGAGGCAGCTGACACCAAGCAAGCTGATTCTGTGTCTGTGGGTGAACAGCCTCCTGCAACTCAGCAATCTACTTCCTCAAAGCCACCAGCTGCAGCGACTAAGCAGACTGCCGGAGCGACAGATCACCGTGTTGCACCTAAACGACCTATTCCTGCAACTCAACAACTTGCATCATCTAAACAGCCAACTTCATCTAAACAAGGCAGCACCGGGTCAGAATACCGAATTCCATCCAAACATTCTGCTCCTACAGCTAAACAGTCAGTGCATGCATGTGTGCAGCCTCCCGCTAAAAAGTCTGCAGATAAACAACCAGTTCAGCCTTCAGCCCCTGCTGCAAAAAACACCAGCCAACTATCTAACTCTCAGATCCGACACAACATACGCCGGTCACTTAAGGAGATCCTTTGTAAAAGGTGAGGGATGGTTGATGCAGGAGTTGTTTGTACTTTACAACGGTGCCGCTGGGAAAGAACCAGATTTAACGTGTAGAATGTGGTGCATGTGATAATGTTAATGAAGCCGCATCCTTCTGCAAATTGTGTTTTGATCTTTAATGCCCGTACGTTAATTTTGGGAGAAGTTGCAATTCTGATGGGTTCACTATTTTCAAAAAAAAGTGTCTTATGGGCTGAATAATGCATGTATAGTTGTCTTTAAAACAATCACATCAACATTTTGTATGCAAAGTTTTTCAAAAAAATTAAGATGGAGGAAAATGAAATGGTCAGAAACTTCTAGCTGAGCATTGAGAGTTTTTGAAAAATTATCGGCAAAAGAAATGATTATGTAAGAAATTGCAGTTTTAATTTATAATGGTATAGATCTTTAACACAGATTCTCAAGTAAAAGATCTGTTGTCTGTTTAGAGATAAAAGGAGCGCTGTACAAGTTTTAATTTGTGTAGTTTTGTCTTGGGACACTGAATAAAGTGAAAATGCTTATTTAGATGTATGTTTGTAAATTAGGCCTAGATACATATCATCTGACAAACTTCCTGTAAATTTATAATTGAACTTAATCCAATTTATACACTGTCAGGAATTTGCCAATATGTTTGCTATCCAGGTGAGCCTGCCAGATGTGTCAGTTACTTTAAAGACCCTGTTTACCGGTGTTTTTCTGACCATTTCATAGTAGATACATTTCGGCCTCCAGATCAATCTCAGCATACCGAGCACAGGATGTGTACTATTCAGACTTGTGTACATGATCAATGATCACAAGATAAGTACACATGAAGCCCATTGTCTCATCTTAGCTCATCTTTCCAAATGGCCCATTTCCGTGTTGTAATTTTTAAACCCCTGGTCTGTTGTGTTAGCCAACCTCAGCCAGGAAGGCTGGGAAAGCAATATTTGGGCTCAGTGCCATGGGCTAGAAAGGGTGAAAATAGCCAACATAATTGCGCTGTCCATTGACTCCTCAGAAGACAGTGCATGCGAGGAAACATCTGGCAGAGGCAGGATTGAGTTCTGTCATGTCCAGGAATATACAAGAAAGATATCCACTTAGATGAGATGCTGAAGGGCTCATGCTGGAGTACGGCTTGAGTACCAAGAGAAGAGTAATGGGGAACAATTAGAAGAGGATTTTTATTTTTAAATTCAACATTTTAATAAATACACAGTAGCTTAGATCAGATAACCACATGAGCTAAATTCTGCTATTTTGTTATATAGACTAATGGAGGGTGAGGGAGTTAATAAAATATTGCAGTTTAATCATTGTGTTCAGATGCTGCCCATAGTTTACTTGAACTTCACTTTTGTAGTTTATCCATCTTTTGATTATGTCTGGTAAGTTAGTCTTATTAATCACTGCCAAACATCTCAAGTGCTATGTATAATCCTTTTTGTCTTGAGATGGAAAGCTGTCTGTGCTTGCGTTACTAGGACAATGACCAAATGTATTTGTGCTTCACGACCAGGGTGAATGACTGTGATGACCTTGATGTAACTGAAGATGCAATAGGAAAAATAGCAGTGAACGTTGAAAAGGAACTTTTCACCCTGTTCCAAGATACTCACCGCAAGTACAAGAGCAGATACAGGAGTATCATGTTCAATTTGAAGAACCCCAGGAACCAGGTACCTTTGTGCTACTATGTTGTTAAGTTCAAGCGTATTCCCAAATCTTCAATCTTAATGGCAACATGCTATGCTTAGTCACACAATACTACTTATATTGCTCTGTATATCTGTATGTTATATACCACATTACCAGCCCCAGCCATACAGGGTTGTTTTTTTTTTGCTCATTTGTTTTTCTTTCAAATTATATTTGATAAAGTGGAACTTTTTTTTTGTAGGGGCTCTTTCGGCGTGTTGTACGAGAAGAGATTGTTCCATTCCACTTGGTACGTATGAGTCCTGAAGAAATAGAATCGAAGGAACTGGCAGTTTGGGGAGAGAGAGAGAGCAGATCTGTGAGTATCATACCTGAGCTAAAATTTTAAACAAATTCCTGGTCAGGTGACATTTTTAATTTTATATTGGAATGGTTAAAGGAAGATCATAATGTTGGGGTAAGTACAATATATAGTGTTGTTGTCAGTCTTGTATTATTGTTTATGAATTTGTTTTTAGCGTAATTTGATTTAGGTGATCCCGATACAGCTTTGCTTGCATCCATTTTAGTGAAGCAGACACACTAGGGTGGCTCACACAATGTTATCTATATTGCTGTTTATATAGCTGTGTCTTATATATCACATTACCAGCCCAGGACACTGAGGAATATTTCATTCAACTCCATGTCATTTGACAATGTGGGACTTGTTTTGGAACTGAACTTCCTGGCTGCGTATTTACTAGAGCACAGTAACTAACAATTAGTCTATAAACAGACTGTCAGCAAACCACATATTTTCAATGCTGAGCTGCCATACTACAAGAGAATGCTTTCCATATGCCTGTGCTCCACTAAAATGGAAGTGTGCAGAGTGCCATCAGGAAGCCCTGTAAATACAATTATACGAAGCAAAAAACAAACACAGGATAGTGTACAGTTTGTACATGTCATTCATTGTCCTTCATCCTGATGCAAAAGTTTCCTTTAATACAGCAATGAGCTTTGTGGTATTTGTTACAGTATTTGTGGGAAATATACTGATGACAGTTTGGTTATACTTTTCTATTTTCGTCTGGAGTACTGCGTTCAGTTTTGGGCACCACAAGTCAGGAAGAATATATTAGCAAAATTGAAGGCCGTGGGATTAAAGGGGCAGTGGCTGTATGGATATGTAATTGGCTAAGGGACAGAGAGCAGTTATCTTTCAAACTGGAGGGAAGTGTGCAGTGGTGTCCCCCAGGGGTCGATGTTGGGACCACTGCTAAATTTGATCTATAGTAATGACCTGGACTTGGGGATAAAAGGCATAATTTCAAAGATTGCAGATGACACGAAAGTCGGAAATGTATAAAAAAGTGAGGAGGATAGTAACAGACTCCAGGAGAACATAGGCAGGTGAAATGGGCAGATGAAATTTAACGCAGAAAAGTGTGAAGTGATTCATTTTGGTAGGAAGAATGAGGAGAGGCAATATGAACTAAATGGTACAATTTCAAAGGAGGTACAGGAACAGTGTGTCCTGGGGGTGTACGTGCACAAGTCTTCGAAGGTGGCAGGACAAGTTGAGAAGGCAGTTAAAAAGGCATATGGGATCCTTGGCTTTATGAATAGAGGCATAGAGTACAAAAGCAAGGAAGTTATGCTAAACCTTTATAAAACACTGGTTAGGCTGCAGCTGGAGTATTGTTGCCAATTCTGGGCACCGTACACTTTAGGAAGGATGTCAAGGCCTCAGAGAGGGTGCAGAGGAGATTTACCAGAATGGTACTAGGGATGAAAGACTTCAGTTACTTGGAGAGACTAGAAAAACTGGGGTTGCTTGCCTTAGAGCAGAGGAGGTTAGGGGGAGTTTTGATAGAGGTGTTCAAAATCATGAACGGTTTTGATAGAGTAAATGAGGAGAAACTGTTTCTAGTGGCAGATGTGGTCATTAATCAGAGGGGACAGATTTAAGGTAATTGGCAAAAGAATCAGAAGCGACACGAGAAATTTTACGCAGTTTGTTATGATCTGGAATGCACTGCCTGAAAGGGTGGTGGAAGCAGATTCAAAGCACTCGTGTGACAAATTTAGTTTTTTAAAAATTGGTGAAGTGACTAGATCTAGTATATAGGAAAAGGGAATGCATTCAATGTAGTAAATTGGTTTTTGGAAGGTGTCCAATGAGGTGTCTTGCAGAAAGCTTGGTACAAAAATTCAGGTGTATGATATTGGAGAAGATGTAGCAGCATGAATAGAAAGTTTGAGAGAATTTTACCAAACAGATGGTTGCAGGATTTTATTGAGACCAGGATTCTACTGAATAAGATTGAGGCCTTAATCACTGATTGGACAGATGGCAGGGTAACATAAGTAAGTGGAGTTATACAGCCCTAAAATGAGGAGACATGACCACCTATGAGCTAGTGCAAGCCATATTGCAACTGTTGCGATGGACGTATGCTATACCTTCCTTTGAACTGATGGAAACACTGGCAAGAGATGATCTTTTGGAGCGCTAACTTAGGATGGAGGTTAAAATGGGCACAACCCAAGAAGCTAGATTTAAAAAAACAACTTAAATAACCATGGACTACGTAGCTCTTCTGCCAGGCAGCTGATATTCATGTGTAGCGTGCTCAGGGATTCAACAAAAATCCCTTGTTGCTCTATTTTGGCTTAGTGGCTATATTTTGTTCTGTTAAGTGATTTTCCTTGACTTCAGAAGGCAGTGGCGTAAACTCTTCACTGGACTATGGTTTAGGGCAAACAGATTCATTAATCTATAGAAGTATAAATTAATAGATGTAATGATACACTGTAGATTTTATAATAGTAACCTTATCTTTCCTGGAATTTGTGCAAAATAATAGTTACATCTGCTTTGCTAAATTGCAATGTAAATATTAACCTCATGCTGTAGTTATTTTTTGCTGACTATCCATGGCGTCTCTCTGGCCTTTGTACATCTGGTTTCAGACCAATGACTGAATTTTAAGGAATACTTTTTTTAAAAAATGACTGGGCAAAGGAAATTTAGATATATGTCCCTTAAACTCCCAAACAGATTTACAGGTAATACCCACAAGATGCCTGTATTTTAATTGAATGGCTTGACCTCTCCCTCAGACATCTAATCAGGTATAAAATTCATATATCCTGGTTGTTTTGGTTTTGCCTGTGTATTAAAACAGGCAAAACTAGGCCTTTTTCTGTGTGTGTATCCGGCTGTTCGCCCTTTGCGTGTCATGACTGAAAGAAGCCATGATAATTACAGACAAAAAAAGCTTCATTCTTGTAACGTCATTTAGTGCAAGTGAGCCATCATCCATCCAGTGAGTTATCGTGTTGTAATGTTTCAGAAAAATATCTTTCAAAATTACAAGAAATTAAACCATTCTCACTGAAGGAGGAAAATGTTCTTACGCAATAGAAAATTCATTCATTATGGACCAATTATAATACGAGGGAGGTGTAACTGAGGCAGACAGAAAGATGAACAGGCATTTTAGTGAGGTTGGAAAAAGTTGAGAGCGAAAACAGGGGAGAAAATCAAATCATATGCCAGTCACAGAGGGAGTAATAAATGGGCTGCAAACTGTTTAATAGAAAGCTGTTAGATGATGTAAAGAATCTTACAACACCAGGTTATAGTCCAACAATTTTATTTGAAAATCACAAGCTTTCGGAGGCTTTCTCCTTCGTCAGGTGAACGCATTCACCTGACGAAGGAGAAAGCCTCCGAAAGCTTGTGATTTTCAAATAAAATTGTTGGACTATAACCTGGTGTTGTAAGATTCTTTACATTTGCCAACCCCAGTCCATCACCGGCATCTCCACATGATGTAAAAGATGATCAGTGAGATAATAGACATTAAAAGGACAAAAGAAAGAGCAAATAGCGTCGAGTGAGAGGCCTCGTAAATTGGAATACACATGTTGATGGATTGCCGGAGAGGCACTGACTGCTGGCCAAAGAGCAGAGCAGTATTTGATGAAAAGGTTAATGACCAGAAAAATCCTTTAAAAATCATTTGTTGTTCTGACTTGCTGTTAGCCACGGTTGGAATCCAAAAATATATTCTGAATATTTGGAGATAATGCCAGACTTCTTCAAGCTAATCATTGCATTCCAATCCAGGAGATACTCAACTAGCCAGCATCCTTGGGCGAAAAGAAACAATTGCTTATTTACCAGTCGGGACCAAAATATCACCTGAAAATCCAACTGGACTCTGGTAAAAATTCCATGTCTGGAATGAAGTTTCATTATTGATGCAGGAAATTTGTTGCTGTAGAATGGGCAGTCTGGAAACTTGGGACTCCAGAACATGAGTGGAGAAATGCTGGATCAACTAAAAAATCTTTTGGGAGAGTGCTGGAGTTATTTTACTGGACTTGACCTGTTTCTGTGCTGTACATTCTATGTTATTAGGCCCAACAGGTTTATGCTGGTGTTTATGCTCCACACGAGCTTCCTCCCACCCCACTTCGTCTAACCCTATCAACATATCCTTTTCCTTTCTCCCTCATGTACTTATCTAACTTCCCCTTAAATACATCTATGCTATTCGCCCTTGTTGGTAGCAAGTTCCACATTCTAACCACTATCTGGGTGAAGACATTTTTCCTGAATTCCTTATTGGATTTATTAGTGACTATCTTATATTTATGGCCCCTAGCTTTAGACAGCCCCACAAGTGGAAACATCTTCTCTACGTCTACCCTACCGAATGTCTTCATAATTTTAAACACCTCTATTAGGTCACCCCTCAGCCGTCTTTTCTAGAGAAAAGGGACATAGCCTGTTCAGTCTTTCCTGATAGCTATAATGTTTCAGTTCTGATACCATCCTTGTAGATCTGCACCTTCTCCAGTGCCTCTATATTCTTTGTAATATGGAGACCACAACTGTACATAGTACTCAAGTCTGGAAAAGTGCTGTAGGGCTTGTGAGCAACATATCGAACAAAGTGTGAGGTCCTTATTCAAATGCCTGGTGTTTGCTTCCAGGCTGTGTCTAATGGAATGTGGATGCCAGAGAGATCAGTGAGTGAATAGTATCAGTCTTCGTAATTAGATTGTAAAATATGCTTCCCTTTTAAAACTGGCACGTCTGGTTCTTTGAAGAGTTCCTGCTTATTCATATATGCTGCACCTGTACACAATACAGTGCACTAGCTCAATATATTCTGGGCAGTCTCTACATAATAAGGATGACTCCTAGATAAGGAAATAGATAATCTGATGAGTTCTACATCCATTGAAGATGTTGGATTGAGAGAAATTGCATTAATTAGTCTACACTGTGCAGAATCTACATAATAAATAATGCTATCGTCCATTTTATTTTTTTCATGGATTAATTTTGGTTAGACTTGTGTCGGTGGCAAACTGTAGTACGATTATTAATAGCCAGTTTGTGGTATTGGCATTGTGTTGCACTCCCAGCTGTGTGGAATGTGGCGTGCAAACCCACTAATCTCAAGGCTTAGCACTGATAATTGCTTGCATGGGATTATAAAAAATGCTAGTCTCAGCCAATCGAGCATGATCAAATGCTGTCCTATGTTGCTGAAGCATTTGCATACGTCTGTAATCCACTGTTATGTGATTACGGTGCTATGCAGCCATTTGGGACGTTTGTGTGATCAGGAACGTTGAAAAACAAGCTGATTTAGAGGAGGAGCATGGGTAAATAACTTGGAGAATTGAACATGTTAGGAGTTACTGGAATTTAAGAGTGTGGAAAGTGTAAAACAAAAGTGGAATTTTTTTAAAGATACATTTAGGAAATAAGAAATTAAATATACAGTGGACTTTGATATTCAGTTATGGTTAGATTCATGTTTGATCATTGTAACTGACCACTTCATCCAAGGCATGTGGACTTCAGATAACCCACCGTTCAGAGGCTCAAAAGCCTATTAAAAGCTGAACAAAAGTACCTACATTTAATTGCAGCCTTTTTGACAGCATTTACTAGGCAAGTCTTTGGATTTCAGTGGCCAATTCAGGAAAAAGCGGCAGGATAAATTTTCCCACTATCTGAACTATTAACCTTTTCACTTGTTTCTCTTCTACATTCTTACTCACCTGTTTTACCCCCTCTGCTATTTGTTTCTGTAGCTGAGGGAAGGCAAGGAAAAGTAATAGCATCAGAACTCGGGCAGGTACAGAGAGACAGAGCATCAAGATGTGGGTGGGAAGGGAAGGCAGAACATTAGCATGAATAGTAAAGGCATACCAGAGGGGGCCCAAGTGGGCCACTGAATTTAGAATGAGATGCCTTGTATTCTCTGGATCTCTTCAACAGATGAACAAATAATACTCTTGACCAACTTAATCTCTCAGGCTATAAACATTGAATCAGATTAATTAAGAAATTAAACAAGATTAAGCACTGTGGATTATCACTAGATTATAAAACTTTATCTCATGGAAACTATCACAAACCAATAAAAACTTCAAAGTCCTTGAGATTCTCCGTAATAACACTTAACTTGGGCTAGCATCCGTAAGACAAAATTTGTACCTGAAATCAGGTATTCATGGAGTGTTTCTACCTGTTCTAGCTTGTCTATCCCTGGCAAAGCAGAAATCCCCTCTTTCCCAGATATGGGCCAATAGTCATGCCCACTTTCTGCTTTGAAATACAACCTACGACAGAGTAATAGGAAAAAAACCATAAGGAAATGTAGAAGTCTCTCTTAATTTAAAACAAGACAAACCCATCGTTTATTATTGCTACTGTATATCAAAACCTAGACCTAAATGAAAGATGAAACATTTTCATTTTTCTCTTTTTTGCTAAAGTAAGAAAGTGGGAGATTAGAAAATACATTAAAAAAAATACATTTTCTAATTTAAAAACAATTCTGGGATAAAAAGCAAAAATACAAAAAAAAGAAAGTGAAAGGGATACAAGGAAGAAAAGATTTTCTTTTAAAATGTGTGGTGGACAAAGTAATTTTTTTTAAACAGTTGAACAGCCAGACTGGAGTTACAAAGGCCAATCACATGTTGGGCTGTATAAGTAAGGAAGTGAAACTGAGACTCTGTAAAACATGGGTGATGGCATAAGAGTCCAATTTCATTTGTCATACTTAGAGGCAATGAAAAGACTCTTAAGGATGACAGATAATGCGGAGTCCACATTTTTAAATCACTGGATTATGAGTATGATCTTGCAAAAGCATGTCAGGCTGCCACGAAGTTTATTTTACAGTAGTCGATTCTACGTGTTGCACGTGGGGAGTCGAGATCATGTCTAGTCTTCAGTGCAAGCGGGTTTAGAGGACAGAATAATTCGACAACAGATGTAATTCACTCCTCATTTTAAAGTCATGCATTGTGTGCTTATTTTTATATAATCAATTTTATATTCTTTATAGTTAAATTGCAAACTTAACAGCAGTTTGGGAAGCAGAGAAGTATAGTTGGTTGGAACATTGGATTTTCTCTGCAGTAAAGTCTGGTGAAGCAAAACTGAGGTGTCACTGCGCCTCCACTGGTGGAAGAGTGTAATTACAATGTGACTGGTTTACATAGGCTGTTGCCATTATGAATGTGGATAAGAATTTATAATGGCAAAATTTGCATGATAAAAATGTCATAATGGGAAGTAAGGTTTTGTACATGAAGTTAGCGCAGATGTTAGGTTTTTAATATTATAGATCTAAATTTATTCTTGGGGAAAAATTACAGGAAAAGAGGAACACTATTCCACATTTTCAAAATAATCAAGGAAATTGGTGGTGTGATAGAGATTTTATGCAAAACCAAGATGAGAACATCAAATAACATGACTAAAAGCTAAAGAAACCATGTGCTAAGCTTAACTAAAGAAAATAACTCCTTTATATCTAGTTAGAGAATAGACTGCCAGCTGGTGCAGGAGATATTGACCAAAGCATTTAAATGGGAAGTGGATAAGTTCCTGATTCAGCAGGGAGTGGTGGGAGAAATATGAATGCAATCTGATCAAATTGAACCCTGAATGGAAACATACAAAGAAGCATCACAGCCATGCTGCCATGCTCTAGATCCAGACTACCTTTGAGCAACTCCTCCAGAGATGGGCTAATACCGTGAGGTGGGAAGCATGTGAGGCTGGAAGGGTTCTAAAATCATGAGTATATCCCTACATGATGAGATATATATATATAGTGCAGATGCCTGCTCACTTTGGCACAGCCATGCAAAGATAGTGAACTGATTGCATCTGATATGAAAGGGTCGCAGTAGAATGGCAACATCACAATTAGAATTTTTTTTAATGGGCAGTGGTAATATGAAATAGTATTTCCAGTTTAGTTTAAATAAAAACTGAACAACATTAGCTTGGTAAGTAAATATCCCAAAAATGTTAATCCTGGCATTGAGCCTATAGAGTGCTGTGTGAGGCATGACACAGTTTGATGTTGTTTCACAGGCACAGGAACAAAGTGAGAGATTGCAGCGTGAAACCAAAGGGTCAGCTTCGCGGGCAGCCAACAAACACGAAGTAGATATGGAGGAGGCACCGCCCATGTCAGATGCTGATGTACGTATAAAACTTGAAATGAACCCTATTCAGTCATCACTGCGTACAGTGAAGGACACATTGCTATTCTTCGAAGGATGCTTTGCTTACTTCATTATTCCTAATCAGTGGCACCCATGTATGTGGTGAAGCAGCTCTTTCGGTATTTACAGATGTTTTGTGACCGTCGAAAGCTTGCTTCCAAACTAACATGTTGCTGCTGTCACTAGCTGTCTACAAATTGCAAATTTTCTATCCTGCATTTCATAATTTCACTTTGTGTTTGTGTTTGTATTTCAACCTCCTGTTTGCAAGTGCCATTGAGTTCTATTTCTTTGTCATTGATACTGATGAGACAAGCCCAATTGTTCACTCTTCAGGGTTAGCCATTTCTTGAGGAATTTCTGCCCCTGAAGAAAAACCTTCAAATTCCGATCCTTGTGCCCAGGACCAGCAGTGGAGGTTTCAGTTTGGATGCATCACCACCTAGCCTGCGATCTTTGAACCTCCCTTTGAGTGGAGCAGTACTTCTGAGCCCTGGTGCATCTCACTTGTTTGGGTCTAGGCACAGCTTTTAACCCCACAGTCCCTACAGCTGGCATGGCACCAAACCCCAATCCCATACCTTGTCACATGCTGTGGCCTGGCTCTCCTGTTGCTGACTTAGACATGACAGCTGTGGCAAAAAAAACCTATGTTTTTAAAAACAAGGTACGCCAATACTGACAGCAAGAGCTCATCTCCCTTCTTGTGTACTTTTCTCTTTCCTCTCCTCCCCTCCCCTCCCCCCCCCCCCCCCAACCTGCCTCCCCGGCCACCTCAAACCACAGCCTTGTTCTGTTCTGTCCAGATATCTATATCTCTGTCTTATGTTAATTGTACATCACCAGATCACTGCTGAACAGGTGCAGACTCTCTGGCTATAAACTGCTGCGTGTCTGAGTGGGGTACCCGCTCTATGCTAAAGTGTCAACTCTTTTTATTTGTTAAATCTGTAGCTTTGGGGGCCTAAAGGCCCAGCCTTGAGTAGCGCTAGCATGGTGGGTGGGGGGTGGTGGGAGTTTGGCCCAACCTCGAGCAGAAGTGGGAAATCGGGGCTAAACTCTGAAAAACAGCAACAGTGAAGCCATCGAGTGTAGTCCCAGCTACAGGTAATGGAGGGAGGGAACTGATGAACCATCAATATGCTTCTGTGTAAAATCTAAATTGTGCAGTGGGTCGGGGGGGGTCGTGGATGACCTGGCCTCAAGTAATGTAACGGTAGGAACTTGGGCCTGGCACCTTCTCTGTTTGGGGTGCTGGGTTGAGGTCACCGGCTGGTACTGAAAGGTGGTGTTTGGCCAGGAGCTGGCTCAAACATGACCACTACCTTTGCTAGCCACCTGAGGGAACAATCACATGGTAAGGAATAACCAGAAAGTGGACAGACAGCCACAGTGTTTTTTTATATATAAAGGTATGACTTTGAAGTATGATTTTTGCAAAAGCATGTCAGGCTATCATGAGAGCTGTACTCAACCTTGAGTTATGTCTGTGAATTTATATCTAAGTTCTTAACAGTTCCGCATAATATCTTAAGAATAATTTCATTGAGCACTGCCATTACCACTCATTTAAGGGAACAGAATAATCATTCTCATCAGTTGAAAGTTCACAGATTTGATGAACGATGGATCACTGTCTCTGAAGGTTGCTCCACAACAACTACTTGCATTTATATAACGCTTTTGACATAGTAAAACAGCCCAAGGCACTTCACAGGAGCTTAATCAGACAAAATACTGACACTGAGCCAAAGACTTGGTCAAAGAGGTAAGTTTTAAGCAGCGTCTTAAAGGGGGAGAGGCGGAGACGGTTGGGGAGAGAAATCCAGAGGTTAGGGCCCAGTCTGTGGTTCCTGATGTTCAATTCATGTACACCCAGTGTCTGCCAGGAAGGTCCATCTCTCTTTCGGTGTGTGTTGCCTGATCTCTCTTACTCACATGCGCGTGCTTGCTGCTTTTCTCTTTGCCTCTTCCCTGCTCATATGCTGTAAGAATTTCCAGTGAGTTTGTGTGTGATTTACACAGAAGCAGTTTAGTGGTTTATCAGTTCCCAAATTTTTACATTTACTCGTCTATTTACAGAGAAAATATAATAGTTTTATATTTAATTCTTCATGCAGTCATCGATCATGAATTGATTAAAATCATTCATTCATAAAATGTTAATTCATAAGTGTTGTCCTGCATATTACATAGTGGGGCACATACAAGAAAAGTTATCTTTCAAAGTGTATTAAAATTTTAGTTTTTTAAAATTCTGTGTCCATGTGTGTCTCACATGGATTCTTAACTAATAAATTTATGTGCTTTACCTTAAGAACATAAGAATTAGGAGCAGGAGTAGGCCATACGGCCCCTCGAACCTGCTCTGCCATTCAATAAGATCATGGCTAATCTTCGACTTCAACTCCACTTTCCTGCCGATCGCCATATCCCTTAAATCCCCTGGAGTCCAAAAATCTATCTCTCAGCCTTGAATATCCTCAACATCTCAGCATCCACAACCCTTTGGGGTAGAGAATTCCAAAGATTCGCAACCCTATGAGTGAAGAAATTCCTCCTCATCTCAGTCTTAAATGGCTGGCCCCTTATCCTGAGACTATGCCCCCTAGTTCTAGACTCTCCAGCCAGGGGAAACAATCTCTCAGCATCTACCCTGTTAAGCCCCCTCAGAATCTTGTGTTTCAATGAGATCACCTCTCATTCTTCTCAACTCGATAATATAGACCCATTTTACTCAAGCTCTCATCATAGGACAACCCTTTCATCCCAGGAACTAATCTATTGAACATTCGTTGGACCGCCCCTAAGGCAAGTATATCCTTCCTTAGATAAGGAGATCAAAACTGTACGCAGTACTCCAGGTGTGGTCTCACCAAAGCCCTGTACAATTGCAGTAAGACTTCCTTACTCTTGTACTCCAACCCCCTTGCAATAAAGGCCAACATGTTTTGCCTTCTGCATCAAATGACAGTTGGGGCATTAAAATTTGGGCCTTGAAAAGAATGATCATTGGAAGTTATCTGCCATGTACACCCATACAACATGTCGAAGTTCCTAACATTCTGCCTAATTCATCAACACTTTTTATTGGAATCGTTGCTGGCCAGTATTGAGGCACAAGTGAGAGAGGGTGTACAAAAGGAAAGGCCAAAACCCACAATCACTTTGGGTAGAATTAATAGATGGTAACAGAGGTAAACTGTTATTGGGCGAATGCAATAGACCCCCAGGCCAAGGTGAAAGCCTGGATCTGGAACTATGGGATGAGATCGGGAAGGTGACTAGTAAGGGGACCAACTATAGTAGTTGGAGATTTTAACTTACCAGAAATTGACTGGGACACTAATGTCTCTACTGGTAAGACAGGGAAGGGCGTTCTGGAGTTAATAGAAGACTGTTTTATGACTCAGTTTGTAAAAGAGCCAACAAGGGCAGAAAACATCTTTGATTTGATGGAGTAATAGGGACGATCAAATCTCCAACACAGGTGGGTAAGCCTTCAAGCACCGGTGATCATATTTGACATTATAAAAATTGGAGAGATTACCAAAACCCAAATAAAATTGACAGATTTTAAGATGACCAACTTTATGTGCTTTAGATGTCTTGTCAGATTGGGCCAGGCGGTTTTGAATATGACTGGGGGAGTGAAGGAACTGTGGAGTTCCTTCAAGGAGGTAATTCTGAATGCAATGATCTAATATGTACCCTGCAGAGCAAAGGTACCAAGTTTGAAGGCACTCCTGCCTGGTTGAACAGGACTACTAAACAACTCATAAAGAAGAGAAAAAGACATTTAAGGCCATGAAGGAATATGGCAGAGTTGAGACTGATTCAATACCAAAAAGCATCAGAGTGATGAAGATAAATTTTGAATTGAATATGGCAAGAGAAGTGAAGGATAGTAATTTTTTTTAAGATACATTAAGAGAAAAGGAAAAACGAGGGATGGAATGGGTCCCCTGAAAGTGGGATCAGGTGAGGGCATGACAACTGATGCTACACAGGCTGCAAAAGTGCTAAATACGTTTTTTGCCTGTTTTTACCAAGTACGAGACAGTTAACTTATTTGATCTGGAAAGGGAACTAGAGGATGTTGCAGAGGTAAGTTGTGACACTATACACATTACTGCCGGCATGGTTGCCAGACAGTTGTGCAAACTTTGGGTGAATAAATTGTCGAGGCCTGGAAAAAATGCATCTGAAGATCCTTAAGGAACTAAGTGAGGAAATTACAGGAACTCTGGCACAAATCTTCCAGAAATCACTGAATACTGGAGAGGTACCTGGGGACTGGAGATGTTACTCCTATTTTTCAATAAGGTAGCAAAAATGACCCAGGAAAATATAGATCAGTGCATATGACATTCTTTTTGTGGGTAAAGTTATGAAAACTTTTACTAAAGATCATGGAGCATATGGATAGAAATAAAATCATTCAATGGATGTGGTGTACTTGGATTTAATGCAGTCCCTCTGAAAAGGCTAGTACTGAAAATAAATGAAGTGTAAATATTTTACAATGGATATGTAATTGGTTGGTTAGAACCCAGAGGGTAGTAGTACAGTGATTGTCATCATCTTTCTGCTAGAACCATAGGTGAGGATAGGATGGGTTCAGTTATGGTGGATTTCTTTTAAGAACTTTCTGACTCAGTGTCTGATTTCACACATCTCCAGGGGAAAGGGGGTAAGTAGAAAAAACTGGAGAAGGAAATAAGTTCCATTGCAGGCATAAGATTAATGTAGCTGAATACAAAGTGGTACATGTGATTTCAGCAGCCCATTCCCCGCGTGGGATAATTCTGACCGGAAAAGTGCTGTCATTCTGTCACCAGTGACATGCAGGTAGTAACTGTTCTAATAAAGGACTGTTTTTCTATCCATTCCTATTTGGAGGTTAAGCACAACGAACAGAAACTTTAGATTTCTTCCTAGTTTATTTGTCTTCCACAAAACTGTTGGTTGGTCGTCATCTGCTGAGGAAAATCTCAGAAATTTGACCCTATAAAATTTTCCAACACAGCAGCCTTGTGAATGTTGCAATCTCTTTCTCCCCCCACCATCTAACCCTACTCCCATGTACTGTGTACACTGGGTACATTACATTTCAGACCCTCTCCCAACATACTGCATACGCTCACCAGAAAAGGCAGCTGCCATGAGCAGGCCCACACCTTTTATGAACCAAAACACAATCTTAAGCGGGTAGTGAGTTGGATGTAGTACGACTCAGGGCTAACCATCTACTTTTTTACCACTGGATTATACAGGAAGGAGCAAGTTTACTCTATCTCTTTGACAGGTAGGAAAACAACGCACTCACTGCCGGATGCTAAATCTCATGCTAAACTATGAATTGGTTATTATGAGAGATACATAAACAGAATAATTTATCAGCAGATTAAAATACTACTGTACTTAGCTTGCTCAGATACTTTTGAGACTAAAATAAGAACACACCATGGTGGTTCTGGAGTCCAGTCTTTGGCAGTGACTTGGAATACAGTTGATCTGAGTGAACTGACGATGAGCAACTATTGCAAGGCTTTTCACATCACAGGTGCTAATTTTGAGATCTCCATAGCTTTCCTGGATGGGAACACATTTTAAAATAACAACTTTGGCTCTCAGTGGCAAAATGCATACATTGAAGAATTAATGAAACAAGTTTTCTGCTGATATAAACTGGGGAAAACCATACCTTTTGAAGCTAATACCTGTACTCAAGACAGCCTATGTTTTTAAAAAAATTATTCACACTAGAGATGTGGGCATCGCTGGCAAAACCGACATTTATTGTCCATCCCTAGTTGCTCTGAGAAGGTGTTAGTGAACTGCTGCAGCCCGTGTAGTGCAGGTGCTCCTACTATGCTATTGGTTAGGGAGTTCCTGCATCTTGACCTAGTGACGATGAAGGAACTGCAATATGCGTCCAAGTCGGGATGGTGCGTGATTTAGAGGGGAACTTGGAGGTGATGGTGTTCCCATGCACCTGCTGCCCTTGTCCTTGTAGGTGGTGGAGATCACGAGTTTGGGAGGTGCAACTGAAGAAGCCTTGGTAAGTTGTTGCAGTGTATCCTGTAGGTAGTACACACTGCAGCCACAGTGCGCCGGTGGTGAAAGGGGTAAATGTTTAGGCTAGTGTATCCACGCTCACTTTCAGAAAGCAGTTAACAGAAATCAGTTTAAATTTGTTATTAAGATGTAATGCTTGCAAGGTTACATATTTGCTTTGCCTGTAGGCGCTCAAGTTAAATCCCCAGTCTCAGTACAACTTAAATGACATGGAAATTTGATAACTTGACACATTACAGATACTTGCTTCCATCTTGTCCACCACTTTTCAACAACGTAGCAGCAAAGAAAATGAACAGTATAAGTGTATAAATATGTACAAATTTTCAAGCACTCCCATCAGAGAGGTGGAGAAAGCAGGAACAAACTTGGTATGGGAGGACAAAGAATGCTATGTAGGTAGGTAATCTGATTCCGTAACCATTCTATCCTCCATACATAACAGACTCTCAAACCAAATCCATCCTCAAGCAGAGCAAAAAAAGCAATGCGAAACATGGGAGCAAGAACGGCTCCATGTAACATTGTGACTGAATTATAACCTTGAGTTTTAAAATACTTAATTTGTTAAGACTTGTGTAGTGCATGGCCCCATGCCAACATTTTATCATTGGAGCATGTTGGTTAAGGTCCCATTGGATGATGCTTAGTTGTCTGGACAGGAAGTTATCAGTTGATCCTGGAAAATCACTCGGCATGTTGGGGAATACACCTCCCAAACTCGTGATCTCCACCACCTACAAGGGCAGCAGGTGCATGGGAACACCATCACCTCCAAGTTCCCCTTTTTTCACCCCTCCTGTATTCACCAGAGATAAAAATGTGAAGTTCCAATTCCAGTGGATTATTTTTCCAGCTCATTGTCACTGTATCTTCAAGATCTTTTCAAACAAGGCTTGTCAGGGTGGCAGCCAATGGGCTTAGTGCATCACTCAGCACGCCTGATCTTTCAGAAGTGGACAGGGAACACTGTTGATCATATACTTGATAACAGAAATGTAGTCCTTTATGGAGTAGGGGCTGTTAATATTGATTTCCATTCATTGATTTTATATATAATTCTCCAGCCAGGGTAGTTCCCTTGTGCCCTGTAACAATTCAAAACAAACAACAATAAATAGAATCTAAATAAAATTAAGAGTTGGCAATGTAACTCAAGCAAAACATTTAGGATCTTGAAAAATGCACTTTATATGATGCCTCTTGCTATACTGTAACCGTTTATGGTAGAAGGAAATTGGATACACCATTGCATTAGATGCTTTACCAAAAACCTAAACCACTGTTATGAGGAAGACATTAGCTGGTATTTGGAGGAAATCAAAGGTAACTTTACTTCTCAATTTTGTGCTCCATTCTTGAGCCCATCAACCATGGCACAATCTAAGGTGGGAAATGCTGTCCTCGCTAGGAAGTACCATTTCAAGTGTTATGTACAATCATCGCCCTTTTGCACACACATTTTCATTATGCCCAAGCTACATCGCCAAGGATCAGCAAATATGCAGAGGTGACCAGGTCGAGGTATTGCTTTTCCTTCAAATAATGTGGGCACCGTGGACTGCTACAAAATGAAGGCTTTCGTGGTCTCTCCCTGGAAAATGGCTACCGATGTGAATGTTGACATTTGTGTAGTCAGATACCACCTAGACATTAATTGCACGCCAGAGCTAGATTCCCCTCTGGGAATCCATCTGATTTCAGGCAGTTCTGCAGTGTTATCAGGAATAAAATGGGACAGAGAAGCTGACTGCCAAATCTTCATCCCAAAAAAATGTGCCTTGGAGCCTCTTTGGCTGCCGTTTGCCAGTCTTGTTACGTGTAAATAACAGCTGGGGGCTTGGCTTGGTGCTCTGTCTGATTTTCCCCTCCCCAACTGCCCCATCCCACCTCTTTTTTAATGCCTCATTGGAAGAGCCATTGAGGCCTGGCTAGATCTGCTGCAAATCTGATAGGCACAAGCGATCTGGAGCAAGCTGCAGGTAAGTTTTTTTTAAAAAAAATAATTATAAGCATATTTAAGGTTTTATTTTTTAAGTAAATTAAATTTTTTTAAGCACATAGTCAAAGTTTCTTTAAGTATTTAATTTTTTTTAAAGTTTAGTTGTGTGGACTGGGCTTTGGGAACCAGTGGAGTGCCTCTTAATTCCTGCCTCTGCTATGATGAGGATCACTGCAGAGATGCAAGGCTGAACAGGTATCATGGGTAGCTTCTGACCTCTGCCTGCTAATATCTACCTCTCCATCTGCAGACCCAATTACAGGTTATTTCACCATGACCCCTTGGCGGTACATCAGAAGGCTATGCCTCCCTCTCAGTAACTGAGTTGTGTCAATTAAGATGCTGCTCACTGCCAAATTAGTGCTGCCTTCACAGTCCCATTTTGCAACAAATGCAATTCAGCTGCTTGCTGGCATGCTAATGTCCTCCACTCATACCAGGCTCACAGTTGGAGATTGTTCTTTTACTCCTTCACACAGGTAATCTCCCTCTTTGCCTTAAATCTTTCAGCACATATTCCATCAATGACAAAGACACTTCACTGAAAATAAATCTGACAACCTGCACACTAGTGTGCCTCCCCTTTAGTGCCTCCTGCAGTGTGCACTTTCAATCCTAGCCCATTACTTCTACCGCGGCAAGAGGTTATGAGGTGGCTGGCTGATTCGCAGCAACGGTCTTGCTGATTGAGCTGAAACCACCTTGTTCTTGGTTGTGGGTCGTTTTCCCCCCTCAAGAAAGTAGAGTAACGGCACGCTACGTGCTATCATACAGGATGCAACTCAGTTTTCTAAAGGGGTTAAGAACATGTGCTGGCAATGAAATACCCATTATCCAAGCCTTCCGCTGCTTTCCTATGTGTCCAGCAGTGAGTAAAAGAACATGAACAGGGAGGAGGGGGTTGTGAAGGTTATTGTATCTCCTGTATGTAGGTGGTGGTTTGCAGATGTACTTAATGCAGCGAGGACAAGGTGGCTGCAATTTGGAAACACGCCTATCACAGTTCGTTGTTGCAAGATATGACTACCTTCTGTTACCCTTGGCTGCCCCAACGATGTCAGTGAATTTATTTTGGTATTGAATAGCCATGTGGGGGTTGCTGGAAGTGGCACTCGCTCCCACAATCACATTGTTGCCTCTAGGCCATATAGCTGGTGCTTCTTTGCTGCATTACAGACAATAACACCTCAAATGGAGTCTTCAAATTTCTAGGCTCGATGTCTTGAAGAAGCAGTACCCTCAGAAATTTCAGTAAGCCACATTGTTAGACACAAAATTGCTGCCTTGACCCTTGGAAGTGCTGCAGCAGCGATGGATTCCCCGGGTGGGCAGGATAGCTGCCTACACAGGACCCTATTAGCATTGGGTATCCACGATGAATATGTAATGAAGGTCCTCTCAATGGAGTTACATTAATGGGTAGAAATACAGATTCACTGCTATATCGTCAGCTAATCCACTACTGAGGAAAATCTAGCCCTAAACCTTTTTCTGCGTGGAGGCCATGGGGTTGATATGAAGGGCCTTGATGCCTTTACAAGTAACCAATGCAACTTTCTGCATTCAAGGGAACTGCCATTCGGTGAAAGTTATACATTTTCTCCAGCTGATGTCTCCTTTCCACAGCATAGGTGATGATGTTACTTCCATACTACATGTGTGCACTGCAGACTGCCTGGTGTGCCAGATATCTCTTGGTATAACATGGAAGGGTACGGTGGCATGAAGGCTTTATGACTTGGTAACCTTCACTTCAACTGGAAGAGCCATTCCTGATCAAGATGTGTGCAGATCATTGGGCAACAGGTGGCACAACTGGGGGTCAGCCTGTTTTGTAAAGTGTAGGCTGCACAGATGGGTTAGTACCAAAATACCTTGGCGATCAATGCTCCTTCCTCTTTTAATTATGTAGTATGTTTGGAAACCCCCAAAGAATGCCCATCTTTGCCTATTTATAAAATGTTACATCAAAGCAAACATAAAACAAAAAATAATGAAAAGTATTGGTAGGGTTAAAAAGACCAAAGTGTAAAAAAAAATGAAGGCCTTCCTAAGAAAACCACCTCATGCATGGATAAAAATGCAGCCAAGAAAACAAAAATGCAGGAGGAAAAAAATAAAAACTTCTGCTTTTAAGACTATCTGGAGCCAGCTACATCACAAAGACCATTATGTGCCCAGCTTTTATGGGAGAAGCTTGGGTTATGGGTAGAATGTCACCCAATCTTGTAAAATTGGGCCAAAATTGTTTAAAGGGCCATTTAAACACATTAATGAGGCTCTTGTTTGCCAAGGGTCAACCTGAACTGAATGTAGAGGACTGAGGGTAATGAAATCAAGTGTAGGCTGCAAGGCCAACCTCTGTCGGTCTTTTAAAAATCCTGCAACACAATCCGAGAGACTGCTTGACCTAGTATGGAAGAGTGACCACACACAAGCCAAGAAGCTACATCGTTGACCTGCCAAATACAGCGCACAGCCTGCATTCTAGATACATCATGACTGCAATATCATCTTGTATGCTATAGGGCAAGAAAGCAGTTCAAAGACGTATATATTTCCTCAAAGTAATTAGAGAGCCGAGAAAAACCATTATCCTTTCAAAGGTTGCAAGGGTCTCAATGTAGACAACATGATGTGTATTCCACCTACACAGGCAGACAACCTTTCTCAGCAAGTAGCAACAGAAACTAATATTCAGTTACAATACTGGCAAGCTATAAATTCCTAACACAATCTAAATGTATTTCAGATTATGATCTGAGACAGGTCTGGACCAGCAACCTATAGGTCTTAAATTTATATCCCACCATGGCAAGTTGTGAAATGGAATTTAATATATCTGGTAATTTGTTTGGGCTAGCATAAGAATAAAAAATGATACATGACAACAATGGCAAGCTGCTGGATTGTCTTTAAAAACCCAAATGTTTTTCAGGGAGGGGAATCTGACACTTCTACCTGGTCTGGTCTACACCCGACTCCAGTCCACATTACAGGGTAGACTCTCTAATACCCTCCGAAGTGGCCTAGCAAGCCACTGAGTTGTTCAGACAATCACTACTCAAGGAAAGCCCACTACCACCAACACCACCATCTCAGGGCAAATAGGGATGGGTAATAAATCTAGCCTTGTTTGCATTGTCTACACCCTGAGAACAAATATTTTTTTAAATCACTAGTGATTGAGAAGTATTACAAGTTAGACCAATGACTTTAGAATTGACACCCAATATAAAAATCCTTTGAGGCCTGTTCTAAGCAAATTCCAGTTACTTCTCATTGTCCCTGTGAATATTTAATAAAATCTTGATGCAGTTAGCTGAGGTGTGGACAATTCTACAAGTGTTCTTGAGCACAAAGTTGATGAATATCTGTCATTGTGGCTGTGCCTTGGCAGCTTGCCACATTCCACATTCAAATTGAACTGTAATAGGATCAACAGTTATTCCAGAACATGAACAACACCTAAAATAACATCAGAGTACATTGTTTTGTAACTGGTTTTTGAAGAATCAAGTTTTTTTTTTTACCTGGGGTGGGGAAACATCTTAATTGTAATTACAGTCTGAACCTGATAGAGGTCTTTAAGATAAGGAAAGGGTTTGATAGGGTAGATGTAGAGAAAATGTTTCAGCTTGTGGGGAGTCCAAAATTAGAGGTCATAAATATAAGATAGTCACTAATAAATCCAATCGGGAATTCAGGCAAAACTATTTTACCCAAAGAGTGATAAGAATGTGGAACACGCTGCCACAAGGAGTAGCTGAGGCAAGTAGCATAGATGCATTTAAAGGGAAACTATATAAGCTCATGAGGGAGAAAGGAATAGAAGGATATGATAGGATTAGATGTAGTAGGGAGGGAGGAGATTCATGTGGAGCATAAATGCCAGCATTGATCAGTTGGGCTGAAAGGCCTGTTTCTGTGCTGTAGACTCGATTGTAACCAAGCTCCACCAAATGTGTTCTGATTTTCATCATGTTTAGTAGCTTCTTTTAGTATAATACAGGACTGCTGGTTTAGTATGTAGAGATGGTGTCATTATCACTTGAATAGATACTATAATTTGAGCTGGACATGTACAGTAAGGAATCTAAAGAATATGTAACTAGTTAGATAAACTATCTGCGGGTGCTAAAGTGTACTGCTAGATACCTACCCTGACACAATAAAAAGCTGTGTTCACCATGTATGAACACTTGAATGCACACTGTTCATACCTCTACAAAGATATTTGTATACAAAGGGTTCTTTCTGTATTTTGTGAATACCAAAACTGAAAACAATTTAATAATTTCAGTCAAAAATATGGTTGCTTAAGAAACCAGCTTTGAGGGAACGTAAATATAAAATGGAACAGTAGCACACCACGACTGCTGGACACTGGCCCACTCAATCCTAAACATGAATTAGCCAGTGGGGTAAAAGGTTTGTGCATGATTAATTTTGGAAGATGTTTGGTAATAAAGTAACCAAAAGTTCACTGTGTGGCATTACCAGCAGTAATTAGTGAAGAACTGCAATCAGGTTGGGCCTTCATATTTGATCTAAGTTCCATTAGAGCAAATTTGTTCCATCATCAAAGTATGAACCCGCATCAAAGGGAATGTTGACCAGAGCACACTAAGTAACTGTATATGCCTTTCCCATACTGTTTCTTTTACATTATGCACATTCGTTTTCAGTGGCCTTTACCCTGCCTTTTCCTAATTGTTCATCTGTAAGATTTTTGTTATTTGTCCCAATTAACTTTTCCATGGTGTTCTGTAGCTGAACCCTGTGGGTCTTTCCTGAAGTTATTATTAATCCAGTTTTACCATTGCTTTTACCTGCTTTTACAGATTTCATTCTTTATAATCTTTTCTCTCAGCTGCTTCCAGTCATTGTTAGATTTTTTCTCCATGATCTACCTTTTGCTGCCATAAAATGGATCAATGGATAGAGTAAAATACTGATAAATCTTTTTGTACTGTGAATGGTGAATGAAGCTAACTCTTCTATCAAGCTGCTTATTATATTTAAAATTATTTGGAAATCACCAGTGCCCAAGTGGGTAAATATAATTTGAGGTTTGTCACTAAGTCATATTGCCGAGGAAGGTTCCAAGTTCATTCATTGGTCTGTGCTGATTGGCTGTAGGGATATTACAGTTAGGCTCCGTTTCCCAGAGCTAGGGATGGGGAAAAATCCCTTGGATTTTGCTGGAGTTTTCAACATTGGCAAAATGATAAAAGTGACATTTGATTTCAAAAAACAGTGAGACAGATCATAGACCCATTTAAGCTTATGGAATTACAATGACAGTAACTCGGTGATGTGCGATTGTGGCGATGAGCCGCAAACAAAGGACAGTCTGCTCCGCTGCCATCTCTTGCCTGAGTCCTGTAATCCTACTGGCCTCACCAAATGCAATGATCATACCAAGGCATGTGTAGCCTGGTGGCAGGGAAAAATGAGAAGATACGATCTGGCTTAATGGAGTTATGTTTAATTTTTAAATTTGAGATTCATCAGAATGGGTTAGACTTTTAGAATAAAATGAATTTCACTCCAGATGGGTGAGCATTGGCTGGCCTGGTTCCTACACTGTTGTATTTTCCAGTGAACTTTGATAGAAAGTGTATATGTGTTGATGACAAAATTTGGCTTAACTGAGATTTCCCTGCAGCTTGCCTCCACTCGGTGAGACCGGTCTGGTCTCACACATGACCGGCCATTTTAATGAGATACTGGGAGGCCGTGTCTGTGCTTGTGGAACCCCATCCCAGTTTTAGTCACTGCCTTCAGGAGAAGAGAAAATTGGGGGAGATGTCTAGCTACAAGAGGGTGATACTTAAGCTTGCAGACCTCTTTCTCTACTTCAGATTTCTTCCAGATCATTATAATTTAGGTTGAACGCACAACAGAATTCAACTTTTATAAAAATCAGTTCACTGATAAATGGCTCAGCTCAATATAATTTCCACAGAAATCAGTGGTCCAAAGAATTGTTTCTCATCATTCTTCGGGAAGTGGGGATCGCTGGCGAAGCCTGCATTTATTGCCCATCCCTGGAATATACTGGATAGTGGTGTCATTGGCACTAGGAAGTCACTAGCAAAATGGAGACACTGAGCAATCTGTGTTCTCATTTACAGTAACTAGTGGCAAGATTAACTGACAAATTCAGTGTGCAGCCAAAAGTCATCTGGTGACAAGAATAGAAAATTCATAATTAACTGACTATTGCAGAATAAAGAAGACAAACTTCATGGATTAAAGAAAAAAATTGAAAATGAGAAAACAATGGAAGAACACATCCTAATTTGCTATATCTGTTCCCTAAATATCTGATGTGTAAATTGTTTAACTATTTTAGATTCCACTCCAGTAAATACGCTTTAGGTTGTGCTAATGTGCAATTTGAATTTATACACTGGATATCACAGTAGTTGCAAGTGCAGCATTGTATTTTTACTACAGTTGTCCAGTGCCTTTCATTATGGTTGAAGTTTGTGTGTGTTTCTTAGGAGCAGGAAGATACTCGTCCTGCTCAGAAGACCAGTTTTCCACTACCTGACATCTTCAACAGCATGCTTAAAGATACAACAGATGAACACCGAGCTCACCTATTTGATCTGAACTGCAGAATCTGTACAGGTAAACAGCACAAAAACATTTTAGGATTTGTTATGAACACTCATCAGTGTACTGGTGTGTGAACAAAGCCAGAATTTGTGCAGCCTCACTCATCACTACGTTAATGAAATATATAGAATCATACAACACAAAAGGAGGCCATTCGGCCCATCGTGTCGGCTGGCTCTTTGAAAGAGCTGTCCAATTAGACCCACTCCCCTGCTCTTTCCCATAGCCCAGCATGTTTTCCCTTTGCATGGAATCATAGAAATAATAGAAGGAGGCCTTTTGGCTCATTGTGTCTGTGCTGGCCGATAAAGAGCTGTCCAGCATAATCCCACCTTCCAGCTCTTGGTCCGTAGCCTTGTAGGTTACGGCACTTCTAGTGCATATCCAAGTACTTTTTAAATGTGATGAGGACTTCTGCCTCTAACACCTTTTCAGGCAATGAGTTCCAGACCCCCACCACCCTCTGGGTGAAAAACTTTCTCTAGTCCTTCTACCAATTTATTTAAATCTATGCTGCCTGGTTATTGACTTCTCTGCTAAGGGAAATAGGAATTTCCTACCCACTCTATCTAGGCCCTTCGTAATTTTATATACCTCAATTAAATCTGCCCTCGGCCTCCTCTGTTCCAAAGAAAACAACCCCAGTCTATCCAATCTTTCCTTATAGCTAAAATTCTCCAGTCGTGGCAACATCCTCGTAAATCTCCTCTGTACCCTCTCTACTGCAATCACATCTTTCCTGTAATGTGGTGGCCAGAACTGTACGCAGTACTCAAGCTGTGGCTTAACTAGTGTTTTATACAGTTCTAGCATGACCTCCCTGCTCTTATATTCTGTGCTTCGGCTAATAAAGTAAAGTATCCCGGATGCTGCCTTAACCACCTGTCCTGCTACCTTCAGGGATCTATGGACATGTACTCCAAGGTCCCTCTGTTCCTCTACACTGTTCAGTATCCTCCTATTTATTGTATACTCCCTTGCCTTGTTTGCCCTCCCCAAATGCATTATCTCACACTTCTCCAGATTGAATTCCATTTGCCACTTTTCTGCCCACCTGACCAGTCCATTGATATCTTCCTGCAGTCTACAGCTTTCTTTCTCACTATCAACCATACAGCCAATTTTTGTATCATTTGCAAACTTCTTAGTCATGGCCCCTACATTTTAAGTCTAAATCATTGATATATACCACAAGAGACTTAGTACTGAGCCCTGCAGAATAAATATATAATATATATATAGTCATAAAGTTTATATCCAATTCACTTTTAAGTTACTATTGAATCCGCTTCCACCATCCTTTCAGGCAGTGCATTCCAGATCATAACAACTCGCCGTGTAAAAAATACTGTCTGGATGTTGGTCTGTCATGTGAGGACCCATGCGACAGTATTCAGTCCTTAGCATACTTTGAAAATACTTTCCCTAGGCATGTATCTAAAACGCAACGGAACATTCTTCTACTTTAGTAGGCTTATGTTATGCAAAAATCTGCCTCAAACTAATCGCTTATGGAGCCTGATCAGCAGTGATGCAAATGTAATCTTAAAAAAGTAACCTGTATATCCGAATAAATATAGGATGGAACCTTCTGAGGCCCTGCAGGGCCTCGCACACAGCAGGCAACTTATCAGAAAGTCGGGGCATTTTACTTGCAGTGTTCCATCCATGACATTGATGGACAGAAAATCGTGGGCACTGCACCCATAATTTGTGGATAAACTGCCCATTGCGTGCGAGGCCCCACTCGTGTGAGGCCGTGAAAAGTTGCGTCCATATTATTTAATATTGCTTTATAATTAGTCCATGCTCACCACACGTTGATATTGCTCATGTGGTTAGCAGAGACCAATCAGATCCAACTATCTTATTTCATAACAAAAACAAAAGATAGCCATTGCACTTGCACTGAAAGTTTAAATAAGTTGGAATAATTTTTAATTCAAGTTCTAATTTAACTTTTTACTGGGTTGAAGGCCTGGATCTGGTCAAGCCTTAGGTTCCCAGATGAATATGGAACTCAATTCATGAACAAGCCCTGTTAACTGATGAGGCCTAATTCCAAAAATGTTTTTTATTTTGTCTTTGTGCAAAGTCACAGGAGATCAACTGGCATGTTTAGGAACTTTAGTTTCAGGGAATGGTGGACACAGTAAAGTGGTTGTGAATTCATTTCAGGAATAATGCAGATAAACTATAGAACAAGCCACATCTGTATTTAACTTAACCCCAAATCTTTAACTCACCTGTGATTTTCATGCTCCTTTTTAGGTAAAGTTCAAGTCTCAGACGATGAACCAGTGCCTAAGAAGCCAAAAGTGGTAACCAAAAAAACAGAACCAAAATTGAAACCCAGGCCTGATGTGAGACGTCAGCAAGAACAAGACAAAGCAACAGTGACTGTTTCAACACAAGAAGTGACCTCTCTTCCCACTCCATCAGTAGCCCCTGTAGCTACTGATGCAGTTACTTCACAGCCCACTTCAAAATCTGTCAGCAATTCTTTCGTATCACCAGCCAGTAAGCCAACTAGAGCTGCCGGGACAGATACAGCATCTATCACTGTAGGTTCTTCATTTAGCACCTCCAATGTCCCCGAAACTATATTATCAACATCTTCGGCTGATATCACAGGTTCTGAGACGGTAAGGGTGAGAACTTTTGGTGGTGAAAAGAAGGAGGAGGAGACGCCAAAATCCATTTTGACATCTGCAGCTCCCAAATCCATACTGACAAAACCATCAACTGTACCTGAGCAAAACTATGCAGCATCAACAACAGTAAGGTGTGTAAGGATCATAAGGAGAGAGCCCTAGCAACCCAAAGCCACCTGTCAGAACAATATTCAGGCTAGATTTACATACAAAGTAATTCCAAAAAGGTGATAAATTCCTTTCAAACAAGAAGCTGTGGTGACTTGTGCTTACACTACTGTTCATCCATCCATCCATCCAGCTGTGTCTAAACATTGCTGTTAGATCTCACTAGTGCTTTTAGGCAACTTTTGTTATGATTAAAAATGTACCAACTGTCAATACAACACATACCTAATGCATATAACCACTGAGATTCAAAATAAATACTAGATAACAGCTGCCCCTAGAGAGTGGCTGTAATTGAACTCAGCACAAGAGCCAGAAATCCCTACCGGCTTTACACAACCTAAGCTAATTTCTTCTCTTTCTGTTGAGCTCATATCAAGAACAACTTATGGTCCCTACTCTTTCTCCCCCATCCTAAATTCCCCAGTTATAACCAAAAACTATAAATTCAACATTAAAGATTTGGATTAATTATTCTGACCATTTGTTAAAACACTTTTGGGCTTGCACATTATTGTTCCTTTGCTTTTAGGATTCCAAGATATTCAACCTGCTCAACAAAGTTGAACAGGATTCTTCCCATACAGAGAAGGCTTGACTGATAGGAATGTGCTGGCTAAAAATGTAATGAGCTGTGCAATGATTAACCCTTGGAAGAAGGGCATTTTGTGTTTCTCAAATCAAGTCTAGGAGAGTTCCCTTACAACCAGTATACTGTACTGTACACGAGTACAGCAATCAGGAAGTCATCTGTAAATTTCCTTTCCTTGCATTGAAGCAAATATTTCAGTAGTTTGGTGACCATTCCAAATTTAGATCTGACCACAGTACAGCACCTTACTGCTGCTAGGTAAGAGTACCAGTTGGGGACAAATTTATATCCACTTTCGCTTTTTTCTAAGAATCGTTTCAACAACAACTTCATCGAAGTTATGAGAAACCAACGCCGAACAAAAGAAGAGATTAGGAGGGATAATCAAAAGTTTCGTCAAAGTAGTAGTTTTAAGGAAGGTCTTAAAGAAGGAAAGGGAGATGCAGAGGGGTTTAGGGAAGGAATTGCAGAGCATGGGGCCTAGGCAGCTGATGGCATAGCTGCCAATGGTGGGGTGAAGGAAAATGGGACGCACGAGAAGCCAGAATCAGAAACGGAGAGGTTATAAGGCTGGAGGAGACCATAGAGGGATTTAAACACAAGGATGAGAATTTTAAATTTGAGGCATTGAGGGACTGGGATTCAAGGGGTAGGGGGTAGAGCTTAGTATTGCTGAGGAAGCCAGAGCTGCTCTAGTTCTTTCTAGTGTGGCATCTGGTGAAGCTCATCCTGTGTTTCTTACTACCATGTAAGAGAGTTTTCATTTAAAAAAAACACTGAACGTGTTGGCAATGTAGAAATCTGGAACACCCTTCCCCCAAAAGACTGTGGCTGCTGGGACAATTGGAGCTTTCAAGACCAAGATCGAAATACTTTTGTTAGGTAAGGGTATTGAGGGACAGGGAGCTAAGATGGGCAAATGAAGTTGAGGTATAGATCAGCCATGATCTAACTGAATAGCAGAGGGGCTGAATGGTCTACTTCTGCTCCTATGTAAATACACAGCAAAAATTAGTTCAATTTTAAAAAGGTAGCAAAAGTGACTCAAGAAACTACAGATCAATGAGTTTGACGTCAATTGTGGGTAAAGTTATGGAAACCCTTATTAAATATAATATGGAATTTCTGGATTGAAATAAAATCATAGAAGAGCCAATATGGATTCATGAAGGACAGGTATTGTCAGTCTAACTTACTGGTTTTCTTTGAGAGTGTGACAAAGGAACTTGATAGGGATAGGGCAGTGGATGTGGTTACTTGGATTTCAGTAAGGCCTTTGATACAATTCCTCTGGAAAGGCTGGTACTGAAAATAAAGAAGCAGGAATCAGTGGAAATATTTTACAGTGGATGCGTGATTGGTTGACCGATAGAACCCAGGGGATGTGGTGCAGGAATTGTCATCAGACTGGGAGAATGATACCAGTGGGTTCCCACAGGGGTCTGTTTTGGGACCTCTTTTTTTTTGTTTAATATCTCTCTCTAAATGATCTGGAGCTAGGAGTTACAAGCATAGTGGCTAAATTTACAGATGCTACGAAGCTAATGAAGGTTGTAGATTGCAAAGCTGAACAGGATAAGTTGCAGGAGGATTTGAATATACTTGGGAATTGTGCAGACAGGTGGCAGATGAAATTTAATGTAGAGAAATGCAAAGTGCTTCACACGGGGACAAAAAATCCAGGAAGGGACTATTACTAAGATGGGAAGAAAATAACGTGCATGGAAAATTGAAGTGATCTGGGGGTCCTGATTGACAATAAATTGAAGCTATCGCAGCAATGCTCGGTGGCAATGAGTGAAGAAACTCTGATGTTGAGATGCATTAAAAGGTTGATATTGAGCCAAAATAGTTAATCGTGCCACTTTATAAATCTTTGGTGCGACCACACTTGGAAAATTATGTACAGTTCTGGTTGCTGCAGCACAAGAAGGATATTGCAGCTGTTGAAAGAATACAGTAGAGAGCAACCACAATGATTGAGGGGCTGGAGGGATTGGATTATGAGGAGAGATTATGTAAATTGGGCATGTTCTCACTGGAAAAGAGAACATTGAGAGATTGCTGTTTTTAGGATTCTAAAGGGACTAGATAATTACAAGCTATTTCACCTTGTCCAGAACAGTAGACCCAGAGGACACGGCCTGACCTTGAAGGGGGGGGAAGATTCAAAACTAATCTGCGGAAACAATGGGGCTAATTTTAACCTAACTCGCAGGGCGAGAAATCCACCAAATCAGGTGGAATGCTGATTTTACACCCCACCCAATATCGGTTTCCCGACGGGGCGGGTTAGGTTAATACTGCTCCCAATATTTCAGTGAGCGAGTGGTCAATCTATGGAACAGGCTCCAGAGGGAGATGGTGGAAACAGTTAGTATTGATTCATTCAAATGCAAATGAGATAGATTTCTTTCAGAAAACACTATTTTGGGATACAGTATATGAGTAATTTGAGACATGACATGTGGTAAGTGTAGCATGATTGGGAGGAACAGGTGATTTTGGACCTATGGTTCCCAAAGCCCTCCTCCACTGGGGGTTTTCCTCACCTCATGTCTGGGTCTGTTGGAGACTGATAGAGATTGATTGCTCTGATTAGTCAAATAACTCCATTATCATTGTATCATCCGACTACCAGGATGGTAGAAGGAGAACTAGGTGGACCTTGGTCTTTTTTTGTCTAGCAATTCCTATGTTTCGATTAGCATCTGGAAAGAGAAAAGACAAGGTAATGTTTCGTTGACCCATCATTCTTTCCACTAGAGTTTTCATTATTGAAGAAAATTTCCAAAAGCAAACCAAAACCCATTGTGAGGGCTCACAAGGACAGCAAGTAGTTTAATTTAGGCATTGTCTTAATTTTGAACATCTGACCTGGATGTTACAATGAGGACAATATTTGAATGCTGATTCTAAAATTAATAGAAAATATACCATGGGTATATTTTCCACCAGATGTGCCGTATATGAGGCGTTGTCACTGTTGTGATAGGGCTGACTGACTGACTTTGTTGTTTCTGTTACAGAGTTTCAGAGTCAAAGGCTCATGTGGAATTGGACACTTCGTTGTTTCTCTCTCACCTGGATGCGATTTGGAAAGGATTTATCAATATGCATGGTGTGGCAAAGTTTGTCACTAAAGCCTACCCAGTCTCTGGATCTATTGACTATCTCGTAGAGGTAAGAAATTCTCCTCTCTTTCCCCCCCCCCCCCTCTAGTTTTCTCCCTTCAGAAGGCGCTGACACGTTGCTGGTGTAAAGTTCCACATGCAGCATTTTACCTAACTGACCAAGCTTCCTGTGTTAGACCCAGACAGTGAATGCTCTTTGGACAATATACCATGAAGGGTATCCCTGCTGAGCTCCGTCCTAAACTCAGTTTGTGCTGAGGTGGCAGCTGGGGTAGGACATTGGCCTCAATGCCCCAAGGCTAGGGAGAGAAAAATCAGTGAGTTCCCAATCCTGACTGCTATCTAGCCACACCTGCTTGGAAGTGTGCGTGTGGAAGTCAAATGAGTATGCTGGCTCTGAGGGAGCTCTCCTGCACTGATTTGGGAACAGCCAGAGGATCCTTCACTCTGTTCACACTGCTGATTTTAAGATTATTAAATTATTCTTAGCCGCTGTAATCTGCTGGGGGCGGGGAGGAATTAGATCCTGCTTAATTTTTTAGGATTAATAATGATTGAACATTTTTTTTAATCTGTTAAGAAACATGAGTACAAAGATATTAAACACAAATAAATTCTTCCACTAATCACTTCTCTGGACGCTGTGGAGCCAGGAGAAACATCAAGAGTTTAGAACAGCCCTGAATAGTGTTTGTGCTCTGGGACTGAATGCGGAAACTAGAAGCTGAGTTTCAAATTACGTACATCACAGAGACACAAAGTTTAGTGCATCTCAGCTACATTAGGATAGCACACAGCATAAGTTGTATTAAGGTGATTGAGATGATGAGAGTGCAGTTCCAGTGTGTCACTCTTTCTGCACCAACTTAAGGAGTTTTTAAAGTTACTGTTTTCTGTCTTTTGTTGGCTAACGGTCTCCTGTATTGAACTGCGTAACTTTACAAGCATTGATATTTTCCCAGGTCATTTGATGTGTAGTGATATCAGGATTTTATTTAATCCTGAAAATAATTCGATCAAGGTTGGAGTAGTTACTTTGAGACCTTTATTTTTAAAACCTTTTCCACGTTTCAGTTTGAAGTGATGCATCTTGTTTTTGGTGGCCTCCTGACGAGGCTTTTAAAATTAAAACTTTGGACATACTTCTTTTATTGTAAGTTTAAAACCTAATTATTGCAAAATGGCCCAAGTGGGAGGGAAGAAAAAGACATGGCTACCGATAATTTTAAAATTGTTAACTGTCACCCTCACTCACTTTACTTTTTCTCCCCCTGCTCCGACTGATTATTCTCAAATCTGACATTCTTTATAAATTAAAGCATTTGTGGACTTAATTGTCAACAAGAAACCAGGCCAGAATTTTATCTTTTGTCACATCCATCCTAGCAGTTGTCACCAATTTTGAGGTATCATTTTCTCTGTTTTATTCGTTACTGCAAAGCAGAACTTTGCACAGCCAATAGATATGAAGTAATTTACATCAATTCCAGTCAGCTCGGATTCATTGTCGATATTGGGGGGAGAATAGTTTCACGTGCAGCACTAGGGCCAAGGTCATTTCCTCCTCGGCCCTATGAAAGGGGATTGTCTGCTTTTCTAATCGAGTTTTCCACCCAAGATGTTAACTGATAGATTTGCATATTAAGTCTTGGATTCTGGTCATAGCATAAAATCAGTAGAAAAATTATATTCAACAAAAGGCATGCATGCATAAGCAAATAAAGATGATCAAGAGGAGGAGATCCCTAGTTCCATCTATTCCTGAGGGCAGATTGTTAGTGATAACAGCGGGCGGTCACCTGTCCTCTGTCCTTATTTTTAGATGAAATATAGCATTTTTAGCAGCAAATTTAGCTCTTGCCTTTGTCAATGATCTAAACCACCCTGACAGTGTTGCAGAGTCTATTTATTTTTTGAATTTTTAAAATGTAACTATTTGTGTTGTTTTCTTAGGATTTGCCAGATACAATTCACATTGGTGGCAGGATTTCACCCCACACAGTCTGGGATTATGTAGGAAAACTGAAGTCATCTCTTTCCAAGGTATTGTACTGTGGTTTAGTCAGTGTGATAATTATGATCTGCTAAAGATTTTGTGTTGTCATGTAAATTTCATTACATAATTTTACTTTCTCTCCATAATTAGGAGTTAGGGATTTGCATGGATTTATAGTTGGAATTGGTTCTTCAATTTCATTTGTCATGCAGAAAAGTCTAGCCTTAAATATAATCTTTTCACTTTTCCATTGCAAGTAACATTTATTCAGACTTTTCAGCTGATGCTAAAAGCATCTATTCAACAATCTCTGGGTCACTCTTCTGACAGACACAAGGAGCCAGAAGCATGCTGTATACATCATCTCTTTTGCTGATGCTGACTTTAGAAAACCTGGTGCATAGATTTGTGATTGTGGCAGCACTGGTAACATTGTAATTGGAGAATACTTTCTATATATAAAAAAAATCATCCTGCAAATTCTTCAAAACGACCCTGATACTGTGACTGTACAACTACATATAACCAGACAGGATAGCTACATGTAACATAGCATACTGCAACTGCTGGTCTGATTTCAAATACCATGTTACAACAGAAATTCTCTATCTCTGTTCCTCTTGTAAATAACTAATCTTTGTGTGTTCCAGCATCCCTATTACTGCAAACTTTTGTCAACAATTTTCATTATAAAATACTTTTTGTACTAGAATTGGAGAATATAAAAATTGTTCTTTGTAGTAATATACTCAAAATGAATGCCTAAAATTCTAAACTAGTACACAAGGGAAAAAAACAAAACTATTGACTCTGGTCACTGCAAGTCCCTTTAATGCGTGGGTGTTTGCCTGCCTGCATATGTAGCACACATTCTCCCACCAACAAGACTTATTAACTGCTACTGGCTGCCCAAAGATGTGGATCTTGAGCACATGCCATATCAGCTGTTACAGTCCTCAGCCTTCTGTGTTTGGCAGATATGAGGATGCTATTGTGAACCACATCAGAATGTTTACAATTCCTCACTGGTTTTAAGTACTACTGGCAGAGGTGTTCAGGCAGGAACATTTTGGTGGGTAAATGGAGTTGAGGTACAGATCAGCCATGATCTAATTGAATGAGTATAGTGTTCGAGGGGCTGAATGGCCTCTTCCTGCTCCTAACTTTCTGTATGCAAGTGTTGAGATTTGGTGGGGAAGGGAATCCATGTGGAGATGTCGCTACTGATTTAGTTACTGGTCACAACTGTAATTGCAGCCTAGCTTTTGTTTTAAGTGATTTTTTTTTTTGTTTTCTTTCCGTGGACAATGCAGGAAGTCTGTCTCATTCGTTTTCACCCAGCCACGGACGAAGAGGAAGTCACCTACATCTCACTCTATTCCTACTTCAACAGCCGGGGGCGGTTCGGCGTGGTGGCAAATAACGCCAGACACATCAAGGACCTCTATCTAATTCCGCTTGCTGCTAATCACCCGATTCCCTCCAAATTATTACCTTTTGAGGGCCCAGGTAAGAGCAGATTATTTAGAAACATGAATAGCAAAATGCAAGTTGATCATCAACTGTACAGTCACAGATAACCTGGTAACACAGCTATATGTATGTGTGTGTGTACACACTGTACCAAACACACAGCTACGTGGTGTACTTACACGTACCTATGCAGTGGCCATCGTCTTTGAGGGTGAAATTTCCTGTTTAAAGGTATTGTCTCTCCTTTTCCAGAGTTTTTTTGCACCATCTTGTGAGAGCTCACTATATTCACAACCTCGCTCCTTCCACCATCTGTGGAAAGCCAGGCTGAATGCCACTAAAACTGGCTACAGGGGGGTGTATGCTAGACCCGGAGTGACTTGCAGAAGTGATGTGGCCTCAACTCTTCCCCTCTATCCCTACCACAGCAGCACAGATGAGATGTCTAATGCAATGTGACTGAGGATGCAGATACGCCTCCCATTGCTTTGTGGCACTTTACGCACTCATACATAAGATCATTAAATATGTAAATAGCATCTTCCCAGTTACACACAGTAACATGAAATCTATAAATTGTGTCCTTACGCAATTATGGGGTTCATTGCAGCAGTTACAGGATTAAACATTTGATATCACAAATGAATTTCTAAACCCGCTCGTTAAAATGAGTACCGAAAACTGAGTAAATGATCGCTACAGACCGTGACGTAATTTTATAAGATTGAGGTGTGCAGTATTGGGCGATGCTTGTATAACAGTTTGCTATAGGAGCTGCCTGAGTGTTTGGTATTGTCAGTCTAGTACTGTGTGAGGGGCAGGAACATTGTAAGCACGGTATCAGCTTATAGGCATCTATGCACTTAAAGGGGAATAAGTACCATTTGATCTTAAGAACGTAACAAATAGAATGAGCAGTCTAACTTCAAGGTTTTGATTTTTGGCTTATACTGAAACAACTGGAGCAACTTCAAGACAAAAAGGTGAGTCCATTCAATTTGAAAAGCCTGTGTGGCAGCCAACATTCCTGATGGAGGTGAGCAGAGGTGTAATTTAGTATGATCTCGCCCTGTGTCGCAGGTTTATACTTCTATAATTTCTTGAAAAATTAATTTAAAATATATATTTATACAGAAAAGCAAAGGTTTTTTTTTCTGGCATTCTGTTGTATTATAGCTCATAGTTACTGCCTTCCCAGGACAGGTTTTGGAACTTGTTACTGTGTCATACACTTCTTTGGGTTCTTTCTACACCAAGATTGTTCTGTTGGGCTTTCGTTTAAATTATTAAATAGAACTAGATTCAAATATGGCAGCCTCATTGATATTAACAGCACTGTATTTTGAGGCTTTAGAGTATTGGAGAATTTAACCAGTATTCTGTCCCCTTATAACAACAGCTAGCATGCTTAACTACATATTTGCTCTTAGCATATTTTTTTTTTAAAACTAAAATTCTAAATAATTCCTATATGATTTTCACTTATTTTTCATGCATATTACTTTGATTATACCACAAGTATTATCTTGTCGAATATCAGGCAAAAAATTAATTCTGGTGTTTGGAGATGTAAAGTTCTCATAACGATTGTAATTCTTTCTGCATCAGTGAATATTTATTCAGCTTCTCTGTGCACATTTAGGGTTTGTCTTTTGGTATCTTCTTTTCTGGAGCAGATTTTTACATTGGGTAGTTTCTGATATCTTCACACCTGTATATTTTGTGTACAAAATGTTTTTTTTGTTTTCAGTATTGTAACTTTGTTTTCATCATTACTATTATTAATAAAGTTATTTCCAGAACATTGCATTTGGGATTCTTGTGAGTTTGAAGTGTTCAGCAATGGATGAGGTTCAGCGCCTGGCACCGTAACGACATTCAATGGGGTTTCAGTCCTGGACCCTTGAAAGTGTTTGAAGTTCAGCACCTCATACTGGGAGAGTGTTTGGGATGCAGCAGCTGGCATTGTGATAGGGTTTGATGCAGTTCAGAGCCTGCATATTTCCTTTTTGCAGCATTCATTGTGGGGGAGGCTCCTGCGTACCTTACCTTTGCAGTGCTGGATGGGGATTTCAGACCCTGCTCATTATACGTTGGCTGTGGTGAATGTGGATTCATTGTCTGCAGGTAACACCTCAACACCTGTACTGTTTAGATATAACATCTGAGAGGCTTCCTCCTGACTAATCATTTAAGTTGCATTATCTGTTTATGAAAATGAATTTCAGAAAGTTCCCATTGGTACTACTTTCTAATGTATTTGTAAATTACAACAAAATGATAACCTTGACAAGGGACCATTTTTGTTTATAATTCTTACCATCCTGCATCCTGCCCCATTTCATGTCCCCTGTTCTAATGTTATTCTTCTCTGCATTTATGTAACTTACTCCGTGATCAGTGGAGCTGCTGACAGATTTTCCTTTCTCTTTGTACTGTTCCCTCATACTACAGTCTGCTGGCATGTAGTGCTCTATCTCTCAATCTGATTCAGAACTGGCAACATTTGTCCATTCAGGGCAGTTGATTGGGTTAGTTTCAAAGTCAAGCTCTATGACTAGGAGATTGGTTCTCTGCTCTTGAAGCTGCCATGCTGCCATTCAGTATTGTGTGGTTTGTAACTAGTTTTCTGTATGCCTTTGGTTAAAGTGTGATCAGTCCCGTTAAATCACACGCTGTTGAGTGACGCTAGACTCCACGTGATAGCTACGACCAGTACTTTATCCCTTCCCTTGATGAATTAAGAACGTAGGGAAAAGGAAATGGCTCTAGGTCCAACAAGCCTGTACCTTTTTGATAAATCAATCCCACTCAACCTACCTACCTACCTTCTCACCATATCCCTCAATCCCTCTCACCATGAATGCATCTAATGGTCTTTGGAACCCATTCATACGGTGCTACAATGGCATTCCCTGATAACTTATTCAAGTTTAAAGTGTTACCTTAACAGACCAGAGTTGGTAGTTTGTTCCACACAATAGATAGATTTTTAAAAATGTGTTCTTGGGATGTCAGTAACGCTGGCAATGCAATACTGTCCCTAGGGCATTAAGAGTCAACCATGTAGTGTGGGACTGGAGTCAGATGTAGAAAGCCCTTTCCCGAAGGATATTGGTGAACCAGTTTGGTTTTTACAACCAGAGGCAGCTTTCATGGTCATATTATCTGGTGCCAGACCAATTCACTTTCCCAGTTTAGGTGGGATTTGACCACATCACCTCAGGATTGCTAGTCTAGAACCAAAACTGCTAGGATATCGTACCCTTATAAAAATGTCATTATCTGTTTATGGTGATTAAATCTTTCTGCACAGCAACAAAAGATCAGCAATAATCACACAATTAGGGTGTTCTTACCAGTGTCTTTTTTTAATGCTGTGCTTATCATCAGAATCAGCAGTAAAATGCAGAATTTAATTTATAAGGTAGTCCTGTGTAAAGATCTTGAGATGATGTCTTAATTTATATCCAGTTTTTAAATTGAAGCTTGTCCTACAATCCAGAACTCAGAATGTGGGATTTCTGCCTCGATTCGTGAACTTTCCTTGATTACCCTGCTGAGTCCATCCATTATCGGCCTTTTACTCAGCAAATGCATACACATTGTAGTGTGTGTCTACACACAAAAGACATACATAAAAAATTGTTGCTGACTACATGTTGGCAAGAGGGCATCTGCAAAGATTGACCTCCATGAGATTCAGCGATGACCGTGAGCACAGTAGCTTGGAATCCTAGACACGTCTGAACTTTGCCTCTGAACTTGTGGAAACACAAAACTTAACCGTGATAGAGATGTTGCCTTGCAGTGCAGCAACATTCTCACTGCTCCAGTATCTGCCCAAGTCCAGCCTGCAATGAGAACGTCTTATTTATATCAACAATATAAATTGGCTCTCGACGTACTGATGCCATTGTCAGATTTCTGCGTGTTCCCCAACACTAGAACAGCTCTGAAAATATATTTGCCAGATTCTCTTTTCCCACTCTCCCATGTTTAGTATATACACCAGTACAGGATTTTAAATGCTGTCCAGTTCTGTTTATTGTAGATGATCAGAGCTGGACCCGTTTTGGCTGTGTTTGTTAATGTCAGATAGAGGATTTGGCTTTACACTTGGTTAGAACTGCAAGTAGGCAGAGCGACAGTACAATAACTACAAAAAGAAAATCAGGAACCCACATTAAGGCTAGTGTTCCCAGCACAGTGCAGTGTTAGGATTGTATAAATCCTAACATGAAATGACTTCAGGGATGCAACACAGCTTTTGGTGTAGTTCCTAAAACAATTTTTTTCAAAAAAATATCAAGTAACCAACAAATGTCATTCCATAAGTCGATTATGTATATCAATCTCCTCACCAAAGTGGCAAGATTTTTTATCTGTAAATTGAAAAGACCTGGATCAACAGTGGATTGGATTGGACAAAACCTTGCAGTGCCAGCTCCACTGATTGCTTAGCAGGTTTACACAACAAGCAGCTGAGTCATGTTGACGGAGGATCTCTGGTTCAACCCATAGGCTGTGCTGTTAACTGATCTCAGTCAGAGCAACTGTGGAAGTGCTACCAGTTAGGAAAAGGGAAAATCAGCTAGTGTTCCCAGTCCTGATAGTCCACCAGTAAATGTGTGTGAATGGGGACAGGATTCGGCCAGACTGTACTGTACCCTGCGGTTGAATAGCCTGCTGACATGGACTGTCAATGCTCATGTATGAATCATGGTCACTTGGACAAGGTACTAGAGGGTGAACAGTCCAATGAATGGGGTTTGGATGCTTGTGACACAGTGCAGCCCTGAGCCCGGCAGTTACTGCAGCACTTAAAGCCAGGAGAAACCCTGAGATCTGAAATGAAAAGAAAGCTCCTGATGTAGTTGGACATTCTTCTGAAAGCTAGGATTTTGAGATGCATTTTTTGGGGTAAAGTTGATCCATTATTCATCTGCCATTGATCTGAAAGTGCTCAGTATACCTACCCATGCCTTGCACCATGAATATAGTTTATTCCTCGTATAAAATTAGAAGCAGTATTTTCACAAGTTAAATTTCTGACCATAACGGCGTCGCTGTGCTTAGTTGCTGGCCTTGCAGTGGAATTTGGGGAGAACATTCGGAGAATTACATTTGTGAAATTGTTTCATGCTTCAGTAAAAGAAAACAACACGCTATGTAATTGTGACTTTTATTGTACCAGTGAAAGGCACTGGATAACTCCATTAAATAAGTCAGGATACCACTCCCCTCTCTGTAGGTTCAGAATGTAGTGAGACCATTGAGCCATTAATAGTTGCAGGCCCAGTGTTCAATCCCCAGTCTGTATTGATCCACTGATCTCGGAGCGGCCAGTTGAGGTGCTACAATTGCTGAGGACTTTAAAAGATCAACCGGGGATCCTGCTGTTGATCTCTACCCAGTGACACCTGTGATGCCTACCCAGTCAAATATCCTGCTGACACTGTCTAGACTCGCACATTAAGAATGGCCATTTGGGTGGGTTGCTGGAGAGCGACCTGAGCTTGTGGAACTGTGCCACAGTGAGAATTATTGCCTTCACAACAGGATGGTAGAGGATGGAATCAAAAGAGAATATGGTGAGAAAGCTGAAATTGAACAACTTGTAGCATTTTTCAAACGGAGAAACTGGGTGAAGGGCCAGGACTTGTAGAGCAGGGCAGCACTGAAGTTAAACCAGGAAGCAGTGATTTGACAGGTCTGGTTTACATCTAATTTTAATTTGTTTCATCTTGTAATCAACACAGATTAGTAGAAAGGTAAATTAGGGTAGCTTTTTATTGGCAATTTTTTTTTCAACTAATAGGCAGCTTGTTCAAATGTACTTTATAGAAAGAACTTGCAGTTATATAGCACCTTATCACATCCTCAGAATATCCCAAAATGCTTCACGACCGGAGAATTACTTTTTAAAGTGATGTAGATAAATGTGGCAGCCAATTTGCGCGCAGCAAGATCCCACAAACAGCAAAAAAGAAAAATGAGAATTTAATCTGTTTCTTGGTGGCATTGGTTGAGGGAGGAATGTTGTCTGGAACACCAGGAGAACTCCTTGTGCTCCTTCGAATAGTGCGATGGGATCTTTTTATGTCCACCTGAAGCAATGGAACAGGCAGGCGGGACCTCAGTTTAACGTCTCATCCAAAAGACAATGCCTTTGACAATGGAACACTCCATCGACTGCACTGGAATGTCGACCAGGATTAAATGCTCAGGTCTTGCAATGGGATTTGAACCTACAGACTTCACAGGCAAGAGTGTTACCAACTGAGCCTAGCTGACGCTTAAATAGGACCTGATGTCTCTGATTTTATTCAGTATCAGCATCAGATGAGGCAGTTACATTGATGTGACCAGATAATCAGTGATTAACAGGAGCATTTTCCCAAGTTTTCACCTAATACATGCGCATAGATTTTTAATTTGTGATTTATATAGCTATTTTTTGCAACTTATTTTAAGTTTTAAATTTTGTTGGAGTGTATAATTATTGTTTATAACCTGTAGATTTCATTGTGTTACAAGTAATTTCTGTGAGCCAGCGAAACAATTCTGAGTAGGTTTAAACAGGCTTTGCCATATTTTTGGTACGTTTATTTTAAATTTGAGAGTAAGACTGACTTCACCTTGGTTAATTTGAACTGAACCCTCAAGGTCCAGTCGGAAAATGGATGTCACCATACCGAAGGGTTAATGCTGAAAAATTAACATTGCAGTGCTTTAGGTAATTCAACCTAAAAGTGTGGTTATCAGCAGGAAGACTAGGTTCAATAGAGTTTCAAACCCCAGCTATTGATGATAGATGTGAGGGATTCAAAATCAAAGGGCACGAGTCCAAAATGAGAGAGTTGTGAGTAAGAAAGTCAGGCAGAACTTTTTCATCCGAGAGTGATAGGGTTGTGGAAGAGCTTGCCAAGGACGGCCTTTGAAGCAGACTGTAAACATGGTTTCAAGAGATAGAAGGAATAGAGAAAGGGTGAGTAGATATTGAAACAGATTGTTGCGCCTAATGGGCCTTTTGTGTTTCTGAAGCCTATGTTCGTATAAATTAACACTGACCGTGGTTTATCAAACCAAATTTGATCAGCCAAACAAAAGTAGATTTAACAGGTAAGCATCTATTAATTTCCCCCATCGCTGCCAAAGCCCGAGTCCATTGCTTCATCACCTCTAGGCTTGGTTTCTTTAACAGTCAGCCTCCGCCTCAACCATCCACAAGATTCAACTCATCCAAAAAAGCTGCAACCCTTGTCCTCACCCACACTCACAACACCCCATCCTCTCCAAGCTCCACTGGCTCCCTCTGCCTCAGCTAGTTCACATCAGAATTCTTCTCCCTGCTTACAAATTGCCCCACTATATCTTTACGCCTTATGCCGGCTCCACTGCTCTTAACACTGAGCTTCTCCTTGTCCCCTTGCTCATTGCTCCATCATTGTTGGCCACCCATTCCGCCACTATGCTCCTACTCTGCCCACTTCCCTCCTTGCTTTCAAAAACCTCAAAACACTTCTTTTCAAACATGCCTTCAACCCTCATCCCTTCCAACATTCTCCAATTTTATTTCCTGCTCCATAGCCCATTGTTTCTTTTCCTCATTAATGTAAAGCACTTTGAGACCTTTCCCTACAACTGAGGGGCACTGAACAAGTGCACGCTGTTCTTGTTGCATTTAAGATTTGTGCTGAGGATTTTTAGTTGAAAATTGGACTGAATTGCTATGATCTGGAATGTGCTGCCTGAAAGGGTGGTGGGAGTAGATTCAGTAGTAACTTTCAAAAGGGAATTGGATAAACACTTGTAAAGGAAAAATTTGCAGGGCAATGGGGAAAGAGCAGGGGGAGTGGGATTGGTTGGATAGCTCTTTTAAAGAGCCGGCACTGGCACGATGGGCCCAATGGCCTCATTCTGTGCTGTATCATTCCAACGCTGTTTGACTGGCTGGTTCTCTGATCCTCTGCCCAAGTTTGAGAAATGGAAACTGTTAGCTACTGATTCATCAGATCGAAGGGGGAAACGCTTGGTACTGAACAGCCACTCTTACTGGGTGTATGATCTGACGAGGTAAGTATTCTGCATCACCGTACAGTAAAGTCCTAGCGCCAGCTTCAGAAAGGGGGACTGTAATCTATTGTGTGTAGCACACATGGCAGAAATATTCATTCACTGAGATATGTGACCGCTCACCTAAAGTGGACAGGGGGCCCCAGACAAGAAGCGACGCCGGCTGGTGCAGTGGGAACAGCAGTGTCTGACTGTCACTAATAATCTACCGTTTAGCCCCTGGGCGAAAGCAAGTGGTGTAAAGATTAATTGGAATGGGGTCTCTTCAGTTAGTATAGGCTAGTTTGCCAGGAAGTCGGGCAGAACTTTTTCATCCGAGAGTAATAGTATTGAGGAAGGACGGCCAATGAAGCAAATTATAGAACTGGTTTCAAGAGATGGAGAATTACCGAGCAGAACTATTCCCATCAATCGGCTTTTTCGCTAAACGTTTGAATTGACAGCTTAGCTGGTTATTTTACTGAGAGCCTGAACAGAAGAGTCAGTCCGTGTCGCTTCGTTGCAGCAGCTCACACACCGCTTGAAATCAGCCACGGCGAAAATCTGTGTGGGTGAGTACCGTGAACCCTGCTAAATATTCCCCCAAAATCACCTCTGTGGGGTCTTTAACGACGTACGAAGTTTTCTATTTTACAATATTCCCTATTTACGATGCCTTTTCCCTGGATCCTCCTGTCACTCGAGGCAGGTTGCCCTGAATGAAGGTGGGGGTCCCGGGGTGCCTCCTACACGGCGGGTCTGAGTGGGTTAGGCCTGTGACGTGTAAAAAGTAAAACTGATCCCATCGAGACACTCCAGAACATAGAATCTTACAGCACAGAAGGAGGCCTTTCGGCCCATCGCGCCTCTGCCAGCTCTTTGAAAGAGCTATCCAATTAGCCCCACTCCCTCTGCTCTTTCCCCATAGCCCTGCATTTTTTTTTCTTTTCAAGTATATATCCAGTTACCTTTTTGAATTTACCTGTTCTCCTTTGAGACTGAGGGAAGGTCCAATAATACAAGCGTTAGAACCGCCAGTAGTGATCAAACAGGAGACCTAATCGGGCTCTGAGTTTAAGATCTTACCACGCCTTGTGAAAACTACAAATAGTGTTGTTATCTCTGTGCTTAACCTGTGGAGACTGGGAACTGGTCTTATGTTTGTCTGAGTCCCCAAAACTACCGCGAGTCTGACTGGGTCACTTTCATGGGTTTGGCCTGTGATGTGTAAAACCAGTAAAGCTCTGATCCCCACTGAGACACTCCAGAACATAGAATCTTACAGCGCAGAAGGAGGCCATTCGGCCCATTCCCTCTGCTCTCTCCCCATAGCCCGCTAAAATCTTCCTTTTTAAATATGTGTTCCAATTCCCTTTTGAAAGTTACTACTGAATCTGTTTCCACCGCCCTTTTCAGGCAGCGCATTCCAGATCATAACAACTGGCTGCGTAAAATAATTCTCATCTCCCCACTGGCTGTTTTGCCAATTAATTTTATTCCATAAAAGTTTCCATTAAATAAAAGCATTATGAATTCCAACCGTTTTCCATAAATAGCAGCCTCTCGCGTCAAGTTAGTGCCCCCCCCCCCCCCCCGCCTCAAACAAAAGGCATTTTATTGTAGTTGGGTTGTCTGAGATGATTATTAAACTGGTAAACTCTAAATCCAAGGCCTTAGTACCGGCTACAGTTGTGCAAAAGATTATATTGGAGTAAATTATCAGGGGAAATATTTTTTTGTTTTCCTGCTCTGCTGATATATTAAAAGGTTGCACGTGTATCGAGTGCTCGCGTTTCAGCTGGCCGAGGGGGCGGCCGTAGCAAGTTTACAACAGCATCCCCTCCTCAGCTGCTAACTGTACGGGAGCAGGGGGCGTGATCAGCCCACGGCCCCATCAGGTATTAACTCGCCGCCGTGTTTGTTTTTAAGTGTCACGAACCAGCCAACCAGTGCTTTAAAGGCGCTCCGTTTCAAATAGCCGGAGCATTTCTGAACTTACTGAAATTGAAAATGTGCTGCGCCTTTTATAGTTGGTAAAACAGCAAACCGCTATAAAGTATTAATGTAATCCAACTCTCGCGACGTGCGTGTGTGTGGGAGAGGATGTGGGTTTGTGTTTGTGTTTGTGAGACACGATGATACAGCCGTCAGTGCTGAATTATGTAAAATATTGTGCCCCCTCCTCTCCTGAAGGTGCTGACTCTTGTTAGGGTCCAGTTCCACAGGCACTGGCTGCACTCACCCCACCCCTGGCGAGGCGGCCATTCTTCATGCCTTGGCAGGCTATTCCACCCTGGAGGGCATCATCCTGCCCTCATCTGACATCCAGAGACATGCCATTTCCAGCAGGACTCACTAGATGAGTGATGGATGGAGGGGGGGGGGGATGTACTGATGCCAGCTGTGCCCCAATTGCTGCCCTCCCCGAGATCAGTAAGGAATCCATAGCGCACTACCCCTGCGCCTAATTTCTGACCTCGGTTTTTTCAAGATATTGAGCAGGAATATATATATAAACCGAAAATAATTAATTTGCCAGCGCGCAGGGCTTCAGCCATGATTTGTGTACATTATTGACCGCTGTTTGTGGGATTTGCTGTGTGCAAATTGGCTGCCGTGATTCCTACATTTGAAGTACCTTACATTACAACAGTGTCTAGACTTCAGAAGTACCTCATTGTCTGTAAAGCGCTTTGGGGCGTCCTGGGGTCGTGAAAGGTGCTACAACAATTCAAGTTCTTTCTTTCCTTCATTCTTTAAACTTTATTTCTAAAATCAAGTGATTGGCCTAGGTAGGCGATGCATTCACTCAGATGAGATTTATTTTACAAAAGACCGCAGTGTGAATCTTGTGACTTTTTTTTCCCGGAAGCTTGGATCTGCCAGGAGACTCTTCGATCCAGTAACCTGTGGCGTGGTTGACCGGAGGACGCGTGTTACTGGTTTCCAATCCACCCGAACGGACCCGTGTCCACTCTACGCCGAACTGAAGCGTGTTTGGGCTGGGACTCGCCCTGGGTTTAAAACTCGAGACATAAAGCCTGGCCCGATAGGGTTCTACTCGGAAGGAACCTGCTGCAGCGACTGAAGACCCTTTTCCCTCCCTCCCACTTATTCTGAAACTTGACAGTAACTAACGGGTAGAGAAGATCCTAGCTCAGAGCGTCATCAATCCCACATGCCTACAAGGAGACTCCCAGGACGCCTTTAAACCATTCACACCTGTGTTCTCTTTAATCTGGTTATTTATATTAAGTGGTACCTTTTCAGAGCTCAAACAAGGTTAATTAATTTTGAAATGTTTAAACCTTTAAAATAATTGTTTTCCCAGCGATAGACTGCATGTCCCAGACTGGTACTTCAAGCAATTACCCAATGTTATAGATTAGAGATGGAAATCCCAACCCATCCCATTACTGTCGATGGAATATATAATCCGGGAGTTGTGCACTTCAGGGAGGATTAACCAGAGATCTGCAACTCCAGGATTTCACAGTAAAGTGAACTGATGCCCCTCTTCTCCACCTGCCACCTCTCTCCTTCACTGCACTTCACTCTTCTCACCCAAATCCCCTCCACCTCCTCTCCACTCCCCCGTTAACCTCTGACCACAACACTCCTCCACCTCCTCTCCCACTCTGTCCATTCACCTCTCACGACAACACCTCCGCTCCATCCCCCTCCCTCCCTCCCTCCCTCCCTCTACCTACCCCTCCCTCCCTCCCTCTACCTACCCCTCCCTCCCTCCCTCTACCTACCCCTCCCTCCCTCCCTCTACTTACCCCTCCCTCCCTCCCTCTACCTACCCCTCCCTCTACCTACCCCTCCCTCTACCTACCCCTCCCTCCACCTACCCCTCCCTCTACCTACCCCTCCCTCCCTCCCTCTACCTACCCCTCCCTCCCTCTACCTACCCCTCCCTCCCTCCCTCTACCTACCCCTCCCTCCCTCCCTCCACCTACCCCTCCCTCCCTCTACCTCCCTCCCTCTACCTACCCCTCCCTCCCTCTACCTACCCCTCCCTCCCTCTACCCCTCCTCCCCATTATCTCTCGCTCGCCCCCTCCCTCCGCTCTCCCCCTCCCTCCCTCGCCTCCGCTCTCCGCCTCCCTCCCTCGCCTCCGCTCGCCCCCTCCCTCCCTCGCCTCCGCTCGCCCCCTCCCTCCCTCGCCTCCGCTCGCCCCCTCCCTCCCTCGCCTCCGCTCGCCCCCTCCCTCCCTCGCCTCCGCTCGCCCCCTCCCTCCCTCGCCTCCGCTCGCCCCCTCCCTCCCTCGCCTCCGCTCGCCCCCTCCCTCCCTCGCCTCCGCTCGCCCCCTCCCTCCCTCGCCTCCGCTCGCCCCCTCCCTCCCTCGCCTCCGCTCGCCCCCTCCCTCCCTCGCCTCCGCTCGCCCCCTCCCTCCCTCGCCTCCGCTCGCCCCCTCCCTCCCTCGCCTCCGCTCGCCCCCTCCCTCCCTCGCCTCCGCTCGCCCCCTCCCTCCCTCGCCTCCGCTCGCCCCCTCCCTCCCTCGCCTCCGCTCGCCCCCTCCCTCCCTCGCCTCCGCTCGCCCCCTCCCTCCCTCGCCTCCGCTCGCCCCCTCCCTCCCTCGCCTCCGCTCGCTCCCTCCCTCCGCTCGCCCCCTCCCTCCGCTCGCCCCCTCCCTCCCTCGCCTCCTCTCGCCCCCTCCCTCCCTCGCCTCCCCTCGCCCCCTCGCCTCCCCTCGCTCCCTCCCTCGCCTCCCCTCGCTCCCTCCCTCGCCTCCCCTCGCTCCCTCCCTCGCCTCCTCCCTCCCTCGCCTCCCCTTGCCCCCTCCCTCGCCTCCCCTCGCCCCCTCCCTCCATCGCCTCCCCTCGCCCCCTCCCTCCCTCGCCTCCCCTCGCCCCCTCCCTCCCTCGCCTCCCCTCGCCCCCTCCCTCCCTCGCCTCCCCTCGCCCCCTCCCTCCCTCGCCCCCTCCCTCCCGCCTCCCCTCGCCCCCTCCCTCCCTCGCCTCCCCTCGCCCCCTCCCTCCCTCGCCTCCCCTCGCCCCCTCCCTCCCTCGCCTCCCCTCGCCCCCTCCCTCCCTCGCCTCCCCTCGCCCCCTCCCTCCCTCGCCTCCCCTCGCCCCCTCCCTCCCTCGCCTCCCCTCGCCCCCTCCCTCCCTCGCCTCCCCTCGCCCCCTCCCTCCCTCGCCTCCCCTCGCCCCCTCCCTCCCTCGCCTCCCCTCGCCCCCTCCCTCCCTCGCCTCCCCTCGCCCCCTCCCTCCCTCGCCTCCGCTCGCCCCCTCCCTCCCTCGCCTCCGCTCGCCCCCTCCCTCCCTCGCCTCCGCTCGCCCCCTCCCTCCCTCGCCTCCGCTCGCCCCCTCCCTCCCTCGCCTCCGCTCGCCCCCTCCCTCCCTCGCCTCCGCTCGCCCCCTCCCTCCCTCGCCTCCGCTCGCCCCCTCCCTCCCTCGCCTCCGCTCGCCCCCTCCCTCCCTCGCCTCCGCTCGCCCCCTCCCTCCCTCGCCTCCGCTCGCCCCCTCCCTCCCTCGCCTCCGCTCGCCCCCTCCCTCCCTCGCCTCCGCTCGCCCCCTCCCTCCCTCGCCTCCGCTCGCCCCCTCCCTCGCCTCCGCTCGCCTCCGCTCGCCCCCTCCCTCGCCTCCGCTCGCCCCCGCTCGCCCCCTCGCCTCCGCTCGCCCCCTCCCTCCCTCGCCTCCGCTCGCCCCCTCCCTCCCTCGCCTCCGCTCGCCCCCTCCCTCCCTCGCCTCCGCTCGCCCCCTCCCTCCCTCGCCTCCGCTCGCCCCCTCCCTCCCTCGCCTCCGCTCGCCCCCTCCCTCCCTCGCCTCCGCTCGCCCCCTCCCTCCCTCGCCTCCGCTCGCCCCCTCCCTCCCTCGCCTCCGCTCGCCCCCTCCCTCCCTCGCCTCCGCTCGCCCCCTCCCTCCCTCGCCTCCGCTCGCCCCCTCCCTCCCTCGCCTCCGCTCGCCCCCTCCCTCCCTCGCCTCCGCTCGCCCCCTCCCTCCCTCGCCTCCGCTCGCCCCCTCCCTCCCTCGCCTCCCCTCGCCCCCTCCCTCCCTCGCCCCCTCCCTCCCTCGCCCCCTCCCTCCCTCGCCCCCTCCCTCCCTCGCCCCCTCCCTCCCTCGCCCCCTCCCTCCCTCGCCCCCTCCCTCCCTCGCCCCCTCCCTCCCTCGCCCCCTCCCTCCCTCGCCCCCTCCCTCCCTCGCCCCCTCCCTCCCTCGCCCCCTCCCTCCCTCGCCCCCTCCCTCCCTCGCCCCCTCCCTCCCTCGCCCCCTCCCTCCCTCGCCCCCTCCCTCCCTCGCCCCCTCCCTCCCTCGCCCCCTCCCTCCCTCGCCCCCTCCCTCCCTCGCCCCCTCCCTCCCTCGCCCCCTCCCTCCCTCGCCCCCTCCCTCCCTCGCCCCCTCCCTCCCTCGCCCCCTCCCTCCCTCGCCCCCTCCCTCCCTCGCCCCCTCCCTCCCTCGCCTCCGCTCGCCCCCTCCCTCGCCTCCGCTCGCCCCCTCCCTCCCTCGCCTCCGCTCGCCCCCTCCCTCCCTCGCCTCCGCTCGCCCCCTCCCTCCCTCGCCTCCGCTCGCCCCCTCCCTCCCTCGCCCCCGCTCGCCCCCTCCCTCCCTCGCCCCCCCTCGCCCCCTCCCTCCCTCGCCTCGCCCCCCCTCGCCCCCTCCCTCCCTCGCCTCGCCCCCCCTCGCCCCCTCCCTCCCTCGCCTCCCCTCGCCTCCTCCCTCCCTCGCCTCCCCTCGCCTCCTCCCTCCCTCGCCCCCTTCCTCCCCTCGCCCCCTCCCTCCCTCGCCTCCCGTCGCCCCCTCCCTCCCTCGCCTCCCGTCGCCCCCTCCCTCCCTCGCCCCCTCCCTCCCTCGCCTCCCCTCGCCCCCTCCCTCCCTCGCCTCCCCTCGCCCCCTCCCTCCCTCGCCTCCCCTCGCCCCCTCCCTCCCTCGCCTCCCCTCGCCCCCTCCCTCCCTCGCCTCCCCTCGCCCCCTCCCTCCCTCGCCTCCCCTCGCCCCCTCCCTCCCTCGCCTCCCCTCGCCCCCTCCCTCCCTCGCCTCCCCTCGCCCCCTCCCTCCCTCGCCTCCCCTCGCCCCCTCCCTCCCTCGCCTCCCCTCGCCCCCTCCCTCCCTCGCCTCCCCTCGCCCCCTCCCTCCCTCGCCTCCCCTCGCCCCCTCCCTCCCTCGCCTCCCCTCGCCCCCTCCCTCCCTCGCCTCCCCTCGCCCCCTCCCTCCCTCGCCCCCTCCCTCCCTCGCCCCCTCCCTCCATCGCCCCCTCCCTCCCTCCCTCGCCCCCTCCCTCCCTCCCTCGCCCCCTCCCTCCCTCCCTCGCCCCCTCCCTCCCTCCCTCGCCCCCTCCCTCCCTCCCTCGCCCCCTCCCTCCCCTCGCCCCCTCCCTCAGGTCACCGGCAATAGCTGTCTTTCCCTCCCCACATTGTGATTTTATGAATGTAATATTCGTGTTCCACAAGGTGTAATGTTTAGTGAGGGTGTAAACTCATTTCCCTGTAACAGAGAATCATCTATTGTATGTTGTGATTACTCATATAACTTGTACACAAGTGCAATGCAGTAAATTGTGTTGCGAATATTCTCTAATGACTGCAATCCTAGACCTCCAGTTTGGTCTCGCTGTAAGGTTCTTGCATTGGTTGTCGGAAGCTGTTGACCGGAATATTGTACTCGATAAGCTTTATTTATTACAGAGGGAGTGAGCCCACTCTGCTCCAAGTCTTCTGAATGCGAATGGTTTCTTAATTCAGTGAATCTGAATCTGCTTCTGGTACAAACCCCCTTACTCTGGAGTCATGTGCTTTGTGCAGGCGGGTCCTTTTGCATAGATGCCCCCTCATGTGAGCGAGAGCCGGTGCTTGTACACGTATCCCAATGCCAGTTGCTGCTTTCTGCTCTCTGCCCTTGTAGTGCGCTGGGTGGGATGTGATGGATGGGTGGGATGTGATGGATGGGTGGGATGTGATGGATGGGTGGGATGTGATGGATGGGTGGGATGTGATGGATGGGTGGGATGTGATGGATGGGTGGGATGTGATGGGTGGGATGTGATGGATGGATGGGGGGAATGCTCGCCGCATCATGGTCAGTGGGGACTTATTCAAATATTTCAAGTAAAACTTGCATAGATTTTTATTTATCAGAAATTTCCTGTTTATGACTATTTTGGTGAGAGGGGTCTCTGGTCACACCCTGGTTGATTTCCGTTGCATTGGTGAAGTCCCTGCCTGTTGTGAGATGGGTTGAGTGTTTACAGCCGGTGAAATGACTCTCTTTGACCAGATTGTTTCTCTCTCTATCTCTTCCACCCCCCCGTAGGTTTGGAGAAGAATCGCCCCAATCTGATCCTCGGATTGGTCATCCGGCAGAAAGGAAAGCGGCGGCAGCTGGATCCCGACCCCACAAACGTGCCCGAACCCGACAAGGCAGAGTCAACTCCATCGGAGGAGAAGAGAGGCCGACTCGCCGTCCCAGAGGAGATGGAAGCGCAGCGTTACTCGGTGCCGCCTGCCCCGGTCCCCAGAGAGGGCAAGGTCGTCAAACCGAATCTGTTCTATGGGGGGTCGGCCGCCGCTGCAACTCCCCCCGGCTCCCCGCCTGGAGAGATGGGTGTGGAACCCACCCCACCGGCGCCCAAGGTCAGTCTGAGCACCGCTCCTACATCTCAACCAGCGCCCAGCACCAACCCAACTCCTCCATCCAGCGGCGCCTCCAAGGTGGCCAACCCTCTCCAGCACATTTTACAGACTCTGTTCGGCGGCAAGAAGACGTTTGAAAAGGCGAAGGACTCTCCCGGGTCCTCCGGCTCCACCCCGGACCGAGAAGGAGCCGCTCCGACCCCTCTAATCGACCCCATCGTCCAGCAATTCGGGCAGCTGAAGGAGGAGAAGGTCGGGGCGGAGGTGGAGGATGATGATAACCGGCCGTACGACCCGGAGGAAGAGTACAAACCCGAGAGCGCCGAGACGGAGAAGGTTTACGACCTGGAGGATGCTTACGACCCGGCGGACGAGACCATCCTGGAGGAAGCCATGGTGCCAATGAGCGCCCCGAGCGGTGGGGTGGGACCAGCCGCAGACCCCAAGAATAAAACCATGGGGATGCCCACCGACCTCTACCTGTCCACTCTCTCGGCCACCCCATCACTCCTGGAGCAGCAGAAAATGCTGGAGACCTTAAACAAGCAAATCGAAGAGCAAACGAGGCAGGTGGAGGAGCAGGAGGAAGCGTTGAGGCAACAGAGGGCGGCGGTTGGAGTGTCCATGGCATGTTTCTCTGTCTCTGACGCCTTGATGTCTCCGCCACCCAAATCCTCTTCATTTAAACCCGACCTGTTCGTGGGAGGTGGGGAGATCCCAGAGGGCAACGCTGGGCAGCTTCCCGGCATCGAACCCCCTCCACCCCCGGGTCTGTCTCAAGTGATTGACCAGCGCAGGGACCCTCGCCAGGCCGCCGTTAGGAGGTTGGGTCCCAACCAGCCATTGTCGGTCCGGACCCAGGCCACCGGGGAGCCTGCAGCCAGCCCGGCCGATCAGCCGCTTATGCCCCTCTACATCCCCGCCGTGAACCCGCCTTATAACAGCCCCAGGCTTCAGGAACCCGCTCCCATCGATGGACCTGCCCAGCTGACGGTGGAGGCGGCGGCGCCCAATCCGCCCAGTGGACGGGGTAAAGAGGAGACCCGGGCTCCAGGCTTGGCGGAGCCACTTCACCCCCTAGCACAGCCCCCAGTGGCCCAAGAAACGGTCCCCGCGCCGGCCCCTCTGACTCAGCCTTTGCCCCTCCTGGACCAAGCGCAGTTCCAACCAATCCAGACGGTACCGAAAGTCTTGTTACCGACTCCCGTTCTCCCTTCGCTCTTGGGACCCTCTTATCCCGGCGACCGCTGTGCCTTCCCCTCCCCTCCTCGTGTCTCTCAAACTTTTGGAAATCCACAAGAGAACTTCCATCCCGCCAACTTGCAACAAGTCAAGGGGAATTTCCCAACTTTCCCGCACCCCAACAGCAGTCAACAGTTTGGGAGGCAAGTTCCAGATTTCATTCGCGAGCCGGTGCCCCCCTTCCAGCCCCCGAAACCTCTGCCGCTGTTTCCAAGAGGCGCACCTGGTCCCCGGTACCGTTTCCAGGGCCAGCCCCTCCCGGGATTCGTGAACCAGCCCCCAATCCCATTGGGAAACCAGTCCCCATCCCACCATGATCTGCAGGCTCCACCCTCCGGCTCCGCCGTCAAACCCGCGGCTCAACTATTGGAGCCTGAGATGCAAAGATTGGGGCCATTGCAACCTCCTCCAGCAGAATCCCGAGAGAGCCAGAGCCAGAGGGAGAGATCCAGGACACACACGGAGAGGCAACGGGACAGGCAGGAGGGCGCTACTCCGGACAGGTACGGGGACCGATCGGAGCCCCGCTACTCGGCGGAGCGATTCCGCAGAGGAGCAGACGATAGAAGGAGAGACCGAGATCGAGATTATGGAAGACCGTGGGATAGGGACCGCAATCGGCCCTGGAACCGAGACAGAGACTGGCACAGGAACCGAGACAGAGACAGAAGCAAGAACCGAGACAGGGATCACGACAGAGAGAAATACAGGAGAAGGGACCGAGATAAGGGCAGGGACAAAGAACGGACCAGAGACAAGGACAGAGAGCGAGACAAGGAGAAAGAGAAAGACAAAGAAAAGGATCGAGGCAGAGACCGGGACCAAGGGAAGGAGAGAGACCGCAGGGAAGGAAGCAAGAGTAAAGAACAGGAAAAAGACAGCAAAGCCGAGGAGGAGGAGAGTAAAAAACCAACGACAGAAACAGCAGCAACCAACAGTAAACCGGAATCGTGAACAGAGACTCTCAGACTGTGCTTAGGAACCTAGAGAAGGTTATAGGAACACTGTTGTGATAGAAAATCCTCCCCCTGACTGATATCAGCCATCAACTACAGAGGGACTTGGACTGGATTGCCGATAGTTGGTGCAACACTTGGTAACTCCCTCCCAGGGCGAGGGGCCCGAGCATTGGGCAAACTGGACAACCTCGGGAGCGCCTGCCGACACGGGCAACGGAAGTAATCGCCTCTCCCCTGGTCATCTGAGATCTTCAAAGCTTTAATTTTTTCCATTTTATCAGACCGCAGTTCTACATTTTCAAGCGGTTCCGGGGCAGATTTCAACCTTTTTTTTGAGACTATTGCGATATTTCAAGTGGGTTTGACCATCGGATCTCCCCTGTGGCGCAAGAGTTGTCCCACCGAGTTACCACCATCAAAAGTTCTCTCCTACTTTTGACATGAGGACCCCTCCCCCTCAATGTGCAACCGCCCCCTTCCCCTTCCCACCATTTGTTTCTCTAATAGATCACACACATTGACTGTGTAGTTTTTGTTTTAGGAGGAATGGGCCAGTAACTCGCCTGAATTTGGACTTGGCTCCTCTGAGTTTGCCCTGGGAGGAATGAATTGTAATCTCCGTTCAGACCTTGTCGTGGAGAAGTGACGGGTTCCCTTAGAGACCACCGATGTGGGGGACAGTACAGCCGAGGGAAGCCGCTTCAATGTCCAGTTCTAGGGGGGGAGGGGGGCGGTCGTGCAGTGTTGCCCACGGCCTCGTGTATTGGTTAAAATGGGAAACCCGGATCCATCCCGGTTCTCTTCTCTTTAACTCCTAGTAAACTCTTTGTTTTCCGTTTGCAAACCGAAGACTGAGTTTAAATGTGTTTTTTTAAAATGACAGTACTCGGAGGGTGGGATGGGGGGAATAATTTCGGCGCAGAATCTGAATGAAATATTCACACCGTTTAATGTTGGTGTAAATTTGTAGAGTGTGTCGTTCCCGGGGGGAATGCAGTGCCCCCCCTAGAAACACCGGGGACCCTCATTGTACATAGACAAGAGAATCTGGGAGTCCAGGGGGTGAAAGTTGGGTTTGTATTATAGTTTTTTTAATTTACTGATCAATTTTTGTATTGCTGACGACTGACTTCACACTGAAACCATGTGCGAGATTTGGTGTCTCTCTCCCCCCTCCCCATGTGTAGGACGGTGGGGTCCCTAACCCTGCGTCTCCCCACACTCAACATTTCTGCGCTCATCTCGCTCGGGCTGTCCGATCATTTAACTTTCAGGAATTCCGTTCTTCTATTTGTATAAAAAAAATCTGCACTTAAAAGCGAAGCTCAGGTAAAGACAGAAGGTTGTTGAACGGTACAAGTAACACATTCAAACACCGACAGTTTTAGGACAACACACAAAGTGATGGATCGTCACCTTTTATTAAAGAGTGGGTTCGTAACAGTCTGCGAAAAGCTCATTTCAAATTTCCGCACCTCGCCAGTTAGCAGGAAACTCGCTGTTGTCGGAGTTTCCTCTGGATTCTGGCCTGCTGCATTTCCCGGGAGGACCGTGCTTGTTATTTTTTTTTCCCCCCTGTGGACTTTTACATTCTACAGACGATTTAACCAATTGCAAAATGAGGACGATTTAGCATCGATATGCAAAAAAAAAAATTTCTCCCACTTTAATTATTGCAGAACCTTTCTGTCCTCCTCGAGCTTCTCTCCAGCCCTGTGTGGAACTCGATGTGATTCAGGCGCCGAGCCCGAGAGGGTTAAGCTATCTGCATTTTTTTAAACGTATGTGTTACTGAAACCAATAGATTTGATCACTGGGACATAAAGACGGACATAATCGGATTTGATTTGCTTACGGGAAAAAAAGTGAAAATGTACAATACAATTAAAAAAAAACGTAAAAAGACACGGCTGGAGTCTGCTTTTAACTACAGACGGATTTTGTTGAATTTGGGAACTTTTTCAGGAGCCGCAATAGACCATCGGGCCAAGAAGATGGTCCCTTTGTCATAGTCAACTCGCCCAGTCCCTGCCAATGATGTGAAGTTGTACAGTGCTTTCAGTGTAACACCTTATTCCCGAGGTGCTTCACCAGAGAGACTGGACAGCATGAGTTAGGAGAGGGGTTAGGGGAGATGGCCAAACTCATAGACCAAGAGGTAGGTTTTGAAGAGAGTGTGGCGAGAGATGTAGTAAGGTGAGATTGAGGGAAAGGATTCCGGAGAAGTGTATGATGGTTGAGACTTTAGCACAAATGGGTGGGGTGGTTTGGAATGTAGGGAGGGCCATTCAGTTGACTCAAAGTAGGAAGCACAGAGGATATGACCCAAGCCTTGAGGCTGGAAGGCTACAGAGGGAAGGGATGGAGGGATTTGTGAATGAGGATGAGAAGTAGACTAGAATGGAGGTACTGACTGAGCAGAGCATAGCATGGTATAGTTTACAGGCAAAAGAGTTCTAGATGAGTTTGAATTTGGGTTACTTGAAGCTGGGAGGTAAAATTCATCAGAGAAGTCAAACCTGGAGGTTGGTCAAGGCAAGACACAGGCTTATTATGGAGGTGAACACAGGTCTTGGTGATGGATAGGATGTAAGGTTTGAAGCTCAGCTCCAGACCATAAAGATTGCACACAGGTGGGTGTGGACTAAATCAGTAGCAGGAAAGGGAAGATGGGATTAGATGCAAAGTTTCGGGAGGGAACTGAGCATGAAGACTGGTCTTGTCAGTGTTCAACTGGAGGAAGTTCTAGCTCTGCAAGATTTGAGGTCTTGCAGACCTCATCAGAAAGCACAGTAATGGTTAAAGGATTGACAGTAGGGGTGGAGAGATAAAACCGGGTTTCATCAGCATTCGTATGGATACTGGTCCCCTGCATTACAGATAATATTGCGAAGGAGCAGAGTTTAGGCAATAAATAGGACGGGAGGGCAAGAATGGAACCTTGGAGATCATGAGAGTGACTGCAGGCATAGGGAAGATGTACTGGTTGCATGGCATAGATAGGATTGGGACCATTCAAGGGTGGTGTCATGGAGGAGAGGCAGTAGAGGAGGAGAGATAGAGAAATACAACCTGCAGCATCACATCCGGTTTTCTCCGAATTGATCTATAATGTCCACTTCAATGGCCGTCCCTCATAACGTTTCGCAATTCTATTACCCATAAGGTTCACCTGACTTTGCTTCTTATTCCCAGTGTGTCCCCTGTTTGGACTCGTCATAGTCGTGAACAATTTGCTTGGGTCAGTTTGTCAATTACATTCATTATCATAAAAACTTTAACTCAAAAAGCCTGGAATTTCCATGTGTGCTTTTTTTTTAAATAACAAACTTGTTAACTCATTTTAAAATGAAACTGAATTTTAACCCCCAAAGTTTCCTTTTTCTCCAACAAGCCCAACTTCCTTAACCTTTCCAGTATATTAAAAATCTTAAGTCTATGCACGTTTCCGGTCAACTTTTCCCATTATAAATCCCTATGTCTACATTTATAATGGAAACTGCCTGTGTAAACTTGTCACGCTGTAATTACACTCTCCCATCAGTAGAGGTGCTGCAGCAGCATCACTGGCAGGAAGTACAACCTGATTAGTTTGCATTGGAAGTTCCATTATAAATGTAGACATAGGAATTTATAATAGGAAATATTTAAAAATAAGAGCAGAATTTTTGACTTTAAAATGAGGACTGAATTCTGTCCTTTGCCCTTTAACTGCCTCACCTGAAGACAGCACAGCTTTAATTCCCCATGTACAACACCACAAAAGATTGATTGGTACAATTTAAATTTTTTGCACCCAGAATTTGGGTGAATACATTTGTTTAAATCTACAGAATTAATTGGGGAAAAACAAAACAATGGCTCTTTAGCAACCTACTAATTCATTCAGAAGACATTGTGCCATCTAGTCAGTGAATGACACAGTTACATACTGTAAGTACAATACATATACCCTGAATGTGTCAGCAATGTGATTGTTTAAAACATACTGAATTAATGATTGAATGAACAGTCTGTGGTGTGAAACCTGCAGTTATTATTCTGAGGAAAGAACATGGTTCTCAGCTGCCAGTTGAATGTGAAGAAATGTTTGGCTAAAAGCAAATTGCTTCCTGTAAAGGGCAGATCAACTGTGGCTCAAAGCTCATCTACTTCCAGGCCCCACCAGTGCACTAGTGACCGAATTCAGGCCCCACCAGTGCACTAGTGACCGAATTCAGGCCCCACCATTGCACTAGTGACCGAATTCAGGCCCCACCAGTGCACTAGTGACTGACTGAATTCAGGCCCCACCAGTGCACTAGTGACTGACCGAATTCAGGCCCCACCAGTGCACTAGTGACTGACCGAATTCAGGCCCCACCAGTGCACTAGTGACTGACCGAATTCAGGCCCCACCAGTGCACTAGTGACTGACCGAATTCAGGCCCCACCAGTGCACTAGTGACTGACCGAATTCAGGCCCCACCAGTGCACTAGTGACCGAATTCAGGCCCCACAGTGCACTAGTGACCGAATTCAGGCCCCACAAGTGCACTAGTGACTGACTGAATTCAGGCCCCACCATTGCACTAGTGACTGAATTCAGGCCCCACCAGTGCACTAGTGACTGAATTCAGGCCCCACCAGTGCACTAGTGACTGACTGAATTCAGGCCCCACAGTGCACTAGTGACTGAATTCAGGCCCCACAAGTGCACTAGTGACTGACTGAATTCAGGCCCCACAGTGCACTAGTGACCGAATTCAGGCCCCACAAGTGCACTAGTGACTGACTGAATTCAGGCCCCACCATTGCACTAGTGACTGAATTCAGGCCCCACAAGTGCACTAGTGACTGACTGAATTCAGGCCCCACCATTGCACTAGTGACTGAATTCAGGCCCCACCAGTGCACTAGTGACTGAATTCAGGCCCCACCAGTGCACTAGTGACTGAATTTAGGCCCCACCAGTGCACTAGTGACCGAATTCAGGCCCCACCATTGCACTAGTGACTGAATTCAGGCCCCACAGTGCACTAGTGACTGAATTCAGGCCCCACCAGTGCACTAGTGACTATTTCCAGGCCCCACCAGTGCACTAGTTACATTTATACATTGGCCCGGAATTTGCTGTAGTCAGTGAATGAACGGCCCCTATTGTTAGTTAAACTTGCCCTTTCCGGTTTAATCTCCATGATATTTTGCACCGCAAGTTGCTGGAAGTGGGAGATGGAAACGGTGCGGTGCCCCCTTCAGGGCATCTGGGATCTGTGTGAACAGGGCAAGTAACTGGGTATCTTCTTAAATAATCAGATTAAAGGATTGTGAAATTACCAGCGCAAGGACTGAGAAGGAAGTGTGAATTAGAGTGGGTGAATTCAATGTCAAATCAGGTACAGAAAGAGAAATAAAGAGAGGGAAAGAAAGATTGGATTAAGTGAGAGAAAAAAGAGGCAGAAAGAAAAAGCAAAAAAGAAACTTTATTTAACTTTTTAAAAAAAATCTCCCAACAACAATTAAAGCCTAAAGGAATGAGACTCCACGCATGTAATAGGTGGACTGGCAGTAATTAACACTTATGAAGTTGTTAAAAGGATACTTAGACTTGAAATGATGATTTAACTTTCTGTGGTGAGTTTAGTTTTTATCTACTGCACAAATACAGCAACTTCACACCATCATTCAGTTCATTTCAGTGGTGAGGCAGACAGCGCGATGCCGTTTTCACAAAGCTAATGGTGGCGCGGCACATCTCGGACAACAACTTCCGGATATCCGCGTTTAACTGCGCATTTAACTCTGCATTTGCCCCTCGCCTGAAGTTGCCCGTAAATAACGGCCAGTGCCATTAGCCACACCATTACTTTGACAGCAAATTCTGGGCCAATGTCTTTCACGTCAGGGCGTCCCAAAGTCCTTTACAGCCAATGATGTGTAGTCACTGTTGTAATGTAGGAAACACGGCAGCTAATTTGTGCACAGCAAGATCCCACAAACAGCAAAGTGATAATTACCAGATCATGTTTTAGTGATGTTGGTTGAGGGATAAATATTGGCCAGGAAACTGGGGAGAACTCTCCTGCTCTTCTTCGAATAGTGGCCGTGGGATCTTTTACATTCACCCGAGAGGGCAGACGGGGCCTCGGTTTAACGTCTCATCTGGAAGATTCCCTCAGTACTACACTGGGAGTGTCAGCCTAGATTATACGCTGAAGTCTCTGGAGTGCGGCTTGACTTAAAGGCGAGAGTGCTACCCACTGAGCCATGGCTGACTGACGTAAAGGGTGGAACTCCAGGGTAGACTAGTAACTCTTCCAGACATTTGCCCTTGATTCATGACAAAGGCAGAAGATCCATATATGACAAACCCCCCCCCCCCCTGGAAATTAAAAGGGGGCAGAATCCCACTGTAACTAGATCTGATCTCCCAAATGGAAATGGGGTTTTGGGGTCTGAGATCATAGTCAAGTGCAGGATAGAACCAGCTTTCACATTGCACTCTGGCACCTATGTTCTAAAGTGGTACCACACTATACTTGGAGCACTGTGCACAGTTCTGGGCTCCATATTACAAAAAGGATATCGAGGCACTGGAAAAGGTGCAAAAAAGATTTACAATGAGGATAACAGAAATGAGAGGTTATACCTATCAGGAAAGGCTGAACCGGCTAAGGCTATTTTCTCTAGAAAGGAGAAGGCTGAGGGATGACTTAATAGATATCTTTAAAATTATGAAGGGGTTTGATACGGTAAATGCAGAGAAGATGTTTCCACTTGTGGGGGAATCCAAACGTAGGGGCCATAAATATAAGATAGTCACCAATAAATCTAATAAGGAATTCAGGAGAAACTTCTTTACCCAGAGAGTGGTTAGAATGTGGAACTCGCAACCACAAGGAGTAGATGAGGCGAATAGCATAGATGCATTTAAGGGGCAGCTAGATAAACACATGAGGGAGAAAGAAATAGAAGGATATGCTGATAGGTTGAGATGAAGTAGGGAGGGAGGAGGGTCATGTGGAACATAAACACCAGCATAGACCAGTTGGGCCGAATGGCCTGTTTCTGTGCTGTAAATTCCATGTAATCCCATGTTACAGGTGCAGAGCCAGGGAAGGAAGGGAGAGCAACTTACTCATGGTCCCATATTTGAACCAATGACATAGAAGTATGTTTGAGGCCTTGCAGAGTGAATTTAAGGAGTTAAACACTAGATTGTAAAACAAGAGCTCAAAGCTGGGACACTCTGGATTGCTTCCTGTGCTGCACACTCGGACAGAAAGATTCAAAAGGTCAACACATGGCAGGAGGGATGAGTTCACATTCTTGGGCACTGGTGTGAAGTCTGGAACAAGAGATGTTCCAAATTTGGGGTTCAGCATCACTGGTCATTCCTGCAAGTGAACCCCACATTCTGTGTGATCTAGAATGTATCTTTACTGCCCAATATCTAAATCAAACTATAGCATGTCCCAGAGGCTGTAACAATGACCCCTTGTTTAAGGGATTAAGAAGCAGGACTTCAAAGGTGGTAATCTGCGGATTACTCCCGATGCCACGTGCTAGTGAGCATAGAAATAGGAGGAGAGAACAGATGAATGGTTGTCTGGAGAGATGGTGCAGGAGGGAGGGCTTTAGATTCTTGGGGCATTGGCACCGGTTCTGGGGGAAGTGGGATGTGTACAGGCCAGACGGGTTGCACCTCAATGGAGCTGGGACCAATGTCCTTGCAGGGAGGTTCGCTAGTCTGTTGGGGGGAGGGCGAGGTTTAAACTAATTTGACAGGGGGATGGGCACGAGGATGTAGCAATGGGAAGGAGAAACAAGGGGCACAAAAGATCGTGGGAGAAAGATAGCACTAGAGCAAGTAATAGTACAGTATTAGGTGGGATCAGACTAAGAGAGAATACGAGAAAGTCGAAGATAGGTTTAGAGTGCATGTGGTAAATAAGGTTGGTGAGCTGTAGGCGCAAATAGCCACGTGGGAATATGATGTCACTGCGTTAACAGAGACCTGGCTCAAAAAAGGGCAGGATTGGGGACTAAATATTCCTGGATGCAAGGTGTTCAGGAAAGATAGGGAAGGAAAGATAGGGGGCGTGGCAGTATTGATTAAGGAGAATATTGCAGTGCTGGAGAGAGAGAATGTCCTGGAGGGGTCAAGGACAGAATCTATTTGATTAGCGTTAAAAAGCAATAGAGGTGTCATTATACCACTGGGTATATTCTATAGGCCACCAATTAGTGGGAAGGATATAGAGGAGCAAATTTGCAGGGAAATTACAGAGAGGTGCGAAAGCTATAGAGTAGTGATAACGGGGGACTTCAACTATCCTAATATAGACTGGGATAGTAATAATAATATACGGGGCAAAGAGGGGGAGAAAGTTTTGAAATGTGTTCAGGATAACTTTCTTAACCAGTACGTTTCCGGCCCAACGAGGAAGGAGGCATTGCTGGACTTGGTTCTAGGGAATGAGGCGGGACAAGTGGAGCAAGTGTCAGTGGGGGAACATTTAGGGAACAGCGATCATAGTATTGGAAGGTTTAGAATAGCTATGGAAAACTCTAAAGTAAAAATACTCAATAGGAGGAGGGCCAATTTCCATGGGATGAGAAAAGATCTGACCCGGGTAAATTGGAATCAAAGATTGGCAGGCAAAACTGTAATTGAATAATGGCCGGCCTTTAAGGAGGAGATGGTTCGGGTACAGTCTAGGTACATTCCCACGAGGCAGAAAGGTAGGGCAATTAAAGCCAGAGCTCCCTGGATGACAAAAGAGATAGTGAGTAAGATGAAACGGAAAAAAGGGGGCGTATGACAGATGTCAGGTAGATAACACAAGTGAGAACCAGACAAAATATAGAAAGTTCAGAAGGGAAGTGAAAAAGGAAATAAGAGGGGCAAAGAGAGAGTATGAGAATAGACTGGCGGCCAACATAAAAGGGAATCCAAAAGTCTTCGACAGGCATGTAAACAGTAAACGGGTAGTAAGAGGAGGGGTGGGGCCGATTAGGGACTATAAAGGAGATCTACTCATGGAGGCAGAGGGGATGGCCGAGGTACTAAATGAGTACTTTGCATTTGTCTTTACCAAGGAAGAAGATGCTGGCAGAGTCTCAGAAAAGGAAAATATAGTTGAGATACTGGATGGGCTAAAAATTGGTAAAGAAGAGGCACTTGAAAGGCTAGCTGTACTTAAAGTAGATAAGTCACCCGGTCCGGATGGGATGCATCCTAAGTTGCTGAGGGAAGTAAGGGTGGAAATCGCGGAGGTACTGGCCATAATCTTCCAAACATCCTTAGATACGGGTGTGGTGCCAGAGGACTGGAGAATTGCAAATGTTACACCCTTGTTCAAAAAAGGGTGTAAGGATAAACCCAGCAACTACAGGCCAGTCAGTTTAACCTCAGTGGTGGGGAAATTTTTAGAAACGATAATCCGGGACAGAATTAACAGTCACTTGGACGAGTGTGGATTGATTAGGGAAAGCCAGCACAAATTTGTTAAAGGCAAATAGTGTTTAACTAACCTGATAGAGTTTTTTGATGAGGTAACAGAGAGGGTAGATGAGGGCAATGCGGTTGATGTGGTTTACATGGACTTTCAAAGGCATTTGATAAAGTGCCGCACGGTAGGCTTATCATCAAGGTGGAATAAAGGGGGCAGTAGCAACATGGATACAGAATTGGCTAAGGGACAGGAAACAGAGAGTAGTGGTGAACGGTTGTTTTTCGGACTGGAGGGAGGTGTACAGTGGTGTTCCCCAGGGGTCGGTGCTGGGACCACTGCTTATGTTGATATATATTAATGACTTGGGCTTGGGTGTACAGGGCACAATTTTAAAATTTGCAGATGACACAAAACTTGGAAGGATAGTAAACAGTGAGGAGGATAGTGATAGACTTCAAGAGGATATAAACAGGCTGGTGGCTTGGGCAGACACGTGGCAGATGAAATTTAACACAGGAAGATGCAAAGTGATACATTTCGGTTGGCAGAACGAGGAGAGGCAATATAAACTAGAGGGCACAACTGTAAAAGGGGTTAAGGAACAGAGAGATCTGAGGGTATATGTGCACATGCATGGACTACATGCATGCAAAACACCAGAAGCAACATGCTATAGACAGAGCTAAGCGATTCCACAACCAACGGATCAGATCAAAGCTCTGCAGTCCTGCCACATCCAGTCGTGAATGGTGGTGGACAATTAAACAACTAACGGGAGGAGGAGACTCTGTGAACATCCCCATCCTCAATGATGGTGGAGTCCAGCACGTAAGTGCAAAAGACAAGGCTGAAGCGTTTGCAACCATCTTCAGCCAGGAGTGCCGAGTGGATGATCCGTCTTAGCCTCCTCCCGATATCCCCACCATCACAGTCTTCAGCCAATTCGATTCACTCCACGTGATATCAAGAAACGGCTGAGTGCACTGGATACAGCAAAGGCTATGGGCCCCGACAACATCCCAGCTGTAGTGCTGAAGACTTGTGCTCCAGAACTAGCTGCGCCTCTAGCCAAGCTGTTCCAGTACAGCTACAACACTGGCATCCACCTGACAATGTGGAAAATTGCCCAGGTATGTCCTGTCCACAAAAAGCAGGACAAATCCAATCCGGCCAATTACCGTCCCGTCAGCCTCTCAATCATCAGCACAGACAGTGCTATCAAGCGGCACTTATTCATCAATAACCTGCTCACCGATGCTCAGTTTGGGTTCCGCCAAGATCACTCGGCTCCAGACCTCATTACAGCCTTGGACCAAACATGGACAAAAGAGCTGAATTCCAGAGGTGTGGTGAGAGTGACTGCCCTTGACATCAAGGCAGCATTTGACCGAGTGTGGCACCAAGGAGCCCTAGTAAAATTGAAGTCAATGGAAATCAGGAGCAAAACTCTCTAGTGGCTGGAGTCATACCTAGCACAAAGGAAGATGGTAGTGGTTGTTGGAGGCCAATCATCTCAGCGCCAGGACATTGCTGCAGGAGTTCCTCAGGGCAGTGTCCTAGGCCCAACCATCTTCTGTTGCTTCATCAATGACCTTCCCTCCATCATAAGGTCAGAAATGGGGATGTTCGCTGATGATTGCACAGTGTTCTGTTCCATTCGCAACCCCTCAGATAATGAAGCAGTCCGTGCCGGCATGCAGCAAGACCTGAACAACATCCAGGTCTGGGCTCATAAGTGGCAAGTAACATTCGCGCCAGATAAATGCCAGGCAATGACCATCTCCAACAAGAGAGAGTCTAACCACCTCCCCTTGACATTCAACGGTATTACCATCGCCGAATCCCCCACCATCAACATCCTGGGGGTCACCATTGACTAGAAACTTAATTGGACCAGCCAATAAATACTGTGGCTACAAGAGCAGGTCAGAGGCTGGGTATTCTGTGGCGAGTGACTCACCTCCTGACTCCCCAAAGCCTTTCCACCATCTACAAGGCACAAGTCAGGAGTGTGATGGAATACTCTCCACTTTCCTGGATGAGTGCAGCTCCAACAACACTCAAGAAGTTCAACACCATCTAGGATAAAGCAGCCCGCTTGATTGGCACCCCTTCCACCACCCTAAACATTCACTCCCTTCACCACCGGTGCACAGTGGCTGCAGTGTGTACCATCCACAGGATGCACTGCAGCAACTCGCCAAGGCTTCTTCAACAGCACCTCCCAAACCTTCAACCTCTACCACCTAGAAGGACAAGGGCAGCAGGCGCATGGGAACAACACCACCTGCACGTTCCACTCCAAGTCACACACCATCCCGACTTGGAAATATATCGCCGTTCCTTCATCGTCGCTGGGTCAAAATCTTGGAACTCCCTTTCTAACAGCACTGTGGGAGAACCTTCACCACACGGACTGCAGCGGTTCAAGAAGGCGGCTCACCACCACCTTCTCAAGGGCAATTAGGGATGGGCAATAAATGCCGGCCTTGCCAGCGACGCCCACATCCCATGGACGAATAAAAAAAAATCGTTGAAGGTGGCAGGGCAGGTTGAGAAAGCTGTTAAAAAAGCATACGGGATCCTGGGCTTTATAAATAGAGACACAGAGTACAAAAGTATGGAAGTCATGATGAACCTTTATAAAACATTGGTTTGGCCACAACTGGAGTATTGTGTCCAGTTCTGGGCACCGCACTTTAGGAAAGATGTGAAGGCCTTAGAGAGGGTGCAGAACAGATTTACTAGAATGATTGCAGGGATGAGGGAGTTTAGTTACGTGGATAGACTGGAGAAGCTGGGGTTGGAACAGAGAAGGTTGCGAGGAGATTTGATCGAGGTATTCAAAATCATGAAGGGTCTAGACAGAGTAGATAGAGAGAAACTGTTCCCATTGGCAGAAGGGTCAAGAACCAGAGGACATAGATTTAAGCTGACTGGCAAAAGAACCAAAGGAGACTTGAGGAAAAACTTTTTTATACAGCGAGTGATTAGGATCTGGAATGCACTGCCTGAGGGGGTGGTGGAGGCAGATTCAAAAAAATTTGCAGGGCTACAGGGCTAGGGCGGGGGAGTGGGACTGGATGGATTGCTCTTGCATCGAGCTGGTGCGGACTCGATGGGCCGAATGGCCTCCTTCCATGCTGTAACCTTTCTATGATTGTATGATTGTTGTGTATGTACTGGAGGCTGATCTTATGTGTTATCACGTACGTTTCTCTTATCTTTTGTAAGGTACTTTAGTGAAATTAGGCTGATCGTGAACCAACAAACTGGTTTATTTTGCATGTAATATATGAATGAACAGAATACCATTTTCTCAGTGAGATTCAGCTATTTCCTGTAGCTCATTGTAACAGTAAAGTAACAGAATCCACAAGTTTGCCCTGTGTTGTGCCTAAACTCACATTACCACTCACAATCCCTAAACTCATCTTAAAAAATGACACCTTGTTATCCCACGAGAACTGTTCCAAATTCAAACCTACAGACTGACCCTTCCAGAGAGAGAGAGAGAGAGAGAGAGAAAGAGATAGATAGAGAGATAGAGGTAGACAAGAGCTTGATCTCTAACCCCTCTATCTGAGCTGTGAATCAAACTGACCATTGAAATCTGGAACTCTCTCCCCCAAAAGACTGTCAAGGCTGGGGGTCAATTGAAAGTTTTACAAAGTTGAGATTGATGGATATTTGTTAGGTAAGGGTATTAAGAGTTCGACAACTAAGACAGGTAAATGGAGTTAAGATACAGATCAGCCCAGGATGTAATTGAATGGCAGAACAGGCTCGAGGGGCTGAATGGCCTCCTCCTGTCCCTATTTTTTAATTATTCGTTCACAGGATGTGGGCATCACTGGCGAGGCCAGCATTTATTGCCCATCCCTAATTGCCCTTGAGAAGGTGGTGGTGAGCCGCCTTCTTGAACCGCTGCAGTCCGTGTGGTGAAGGTTCTCCCACAGTGCTGTTAGGAAGGGAGTTCCAGGATTTTGACCCAGCGACGATGAAGGAACGGCGATATATTTCCAAGTCGGGATGAGAAATCTTCTCCTCTTGGTACAGGAGCTATGGTAACCACATTGTTTAATTAAGGACCAGCTGAGCTATCTTGGATGAAGCTCATTTCAATGTAAAAGGCGCGACTTTCTCTGGAAAGTGCTGTTTGACCGCCATTGTCTCAAATCGCAATCTGATTGGTGAGAATGCGCATTGTGTCCTAAACAATATGTCAGATTTGGGAGTTTGTGAACTGAATCTAACATCTTAATATAAATTAAACCAAATATCTATTCCAGGCCAAATAGGTAAAAATGAAAACATATAATTGGCTATATTAAAGGGATGGACTTTACCTGAAATGAAATGGGTTAAATAGAGCAGTGGGAGAGGATATAAACTAACAGGAAAGAAAGTTAGAACTTGCATTTATACAACAACAATAGCAACTTGCATTTATATAGCACCTTTAATATAGTAAAATGTCCCAAGGTGCTTCACAGGAGTGATTATCAAACAAAATTTGACTCTGAGCCACATAAGGAGATATTAGGACAGGTGACCAAAAGCTTGGTCAAAGTGGTAGGTTTTAGGGAGCGTCTTAAAGGAGGAGAGAGAGGCGGAGAGGCGGAGAGGTTTAGGGACGGAATTCCAGAGCTTAGAGCTTAGGCAGCCAAAGGCACGGCCGTCAATGGTGGAGCGTTGAAAATTGGGGATGCGCAAGAGGCAAGAATTGGAGATGGAAGAAAAAACATCAGAAAGTTAAATGTGAAAGTCTGGGAAAACGAATAAGGATTCCAAAAATTCAGGCAGTATAGAGTTGCATGTACATGAATGCACAAAGCAACCAAGTGAAAATTGGTGAGTTAGAGGCATTAATAACCATGGTGGGTATGATATAGCAGCTATTGCAATAGGACTAGGAAATTAATATTCCTGGTTATAAATTTTTTGGACAGATAGGGAGGGATAAAGGGCAGTGTTAGTGAAGGATTCTATCACAGCCCTGGAATGTAAGGATGCCACAGGCTTTGCATTAAGACAGATTCCATATGGATAGAGTTACGAAATATGAAGGGAAATAGTACAATTCTTGGTGTGTTTTACAGGCCACTGAACAGTGGAGATCGGCAGACAGTTCAGAGAGAGTAAAAGCAACAAGACAATAATATTGGGAAATTTTAACTATCGCAAGATAGACTGGAATAAAGGTAATGTAACGTAAGTGGGAACTCTTGTTAGAAAGAATCCAGGACTGCTTTCTGGATCAATATATTTCTAGTCCAGCCAGGAAAGAAATAAAAACAGAAAGTGCTGGAGAAACTCATCCAGTGAGGCGGCGTCTGTAGAGAAAGAAACAGAGTTAACGTTTCAGGTCAAAGACCTTTTGGAAAGAAATATTGCTCGATTTAGTTCTGGGAAATGAAGTGGAGCAAATAACTAATGTGAGAGTAGGAGAACAATTGGGAAATAGCGACCACAACAGTTAGATTCAAAGTAAAAATAGAAAAAGATAATGAAGAGTCAAAGATAAAGGCATCGGACTGGAAAAGGCAAAATTCAGTGAGATAAGATTGGATCTGGCTAAAATTAATGAATGGAAAAGAAACAGTTAGAGTGAATGACTGTTGCTGAGATTGGAACCGTTGTACCGCAGGGGTCAGTGCTGGGTCCCATTTCGTTCTCGATATATAAAGACGAATTGGACTTGGGTGTAAGGAGCACAATATTGAAATTTGAAGACAAATGCAGATGATGTGCTCGAGGGCTTGAAACCAAATCCTTTTGACCCAAACAACAACAATTTGCATTTATATAGCGCCTTTAACATAGTAAAACATCCCAAGGCGCTTCACAGGAGCGATTATCAAACAAAATTGACACCGAGCCACACAACGAGATATTAGGACAGGGGACCAAAAGCTAGGTCAAAGAGATAGGTTTTAAGGAGCGTCTTAGAGGACGAGAGAGGTAGAGAGGCAGAAAGGTTTAGCGAGGGAATTCCAGAGCTTAGGGCCCAGGCAGCTGAAAGCACGGCCGCCAATGGTGGAGCAAAGAAAATCGGGGATGCACAAGAGGCAAGAATTGGAGAAGCCGGATATCTCGGAGGGTTGTAGGGCTGGAGGAGATTACAGAGATAGGGAGGGACGAGGCCATGGAGGGATTTGAAAACAAGGATGAGAATTTTAAAATCGCGGAGTTCCAGGACCGGGAGCCAATGTAGGTCAGCGAGCACAGGGGGTAATGGGACAATGGGACTTGGTGCAAGTTAGCATACGGGCAGCAGAGTTTTGGATGAACTCAAGTTTATGGAGGGTGGAAGCTGGGAGGTTGGCCAGGAGAGCATTGGAACAGTCAGGTCTAGAGGTAACAAAGGCATGGATGAGGGTTTCAGCAGCAAATGAGCTGAGGCAGAGGTGGAGACAGGCAATGTTACGGAGGTGGAGGTAGGCGGTCTTGGTGATGGAGCAGATATGTGGTCAGAAGCTCATCTCAGGGTTAAATAGGACGCCAAGGTTGCGAACGGTTTGATTCAGCCTCAGACAGTGACCAGGGAGAGGGATGGAGTTGGTGGCTAGGGAACGGAGTTTGTGGCCGGGGCCGGAGATAATGGATTCAGATTTCCCAATATTTAGTTGGAGGAAATTTTTGCTTATCCAGCCCTGGATGTCGGACAAGCAGTGTGAGAAATCAGAGGCAGTGGAGCAGTTGAGGGAGGCGGTGGTGAGGTAGAGCAGGGTGTTGTCAGCACACATGTGGAACCTGACATTGTGTTTTCAGATGATGTCACCGAGGGGTAGCATGTAGATGAGAAATAGGAGGGGGCCAAGGATAGATCCTTGGGGGATTCCAGAGGTGCGGGAGCGGGAAGAGAAGCCATTGCAGGAGATTCTCTGGCTACGACTGGATAGATAAGAATGGAACCAGGCGAGTGCAGTCCCACCCAGCTGGACGACAGAGGAGAGGCACTGGAGGAGGATGGCGTGGTCAACCGTGTCAAAGGCTGCAGACAGGTCGCGAAGGATGAGGAGAGATAGTTTACCACAGTCACCGTCACACAGGATGTCATTTGTGACTTTGATAAGGGCCGTTTTCAGTGTGGCAGGGGCAGAAACCTAATTGGAAGGATTCAAACATGGAGTTGCGGGAAAGATGGGCACGGATTTGGGAGGCGACAACACGTTCAAGGAGAGTGTTACAAACTGAGCCAAACTATCACTCGGGCATAAGAGGAATATTCCTAATGTAATGAAAGGAGAAAGGCAGGTTTGACTTTGACTGATAATTTATTGTATCCAGTCTGTTTAAAGTTTTCCATGGGTACAAAGTTGCTATGATGGGTCTATAAAAGGGTCTGGCTGAAGTTTCATGTCTCGGCATTGGGGCTGGGTGACAGTCAGCTTATCCATACGCTCTTGTGCCAATCCTGCCTTGTCTTGTGCTGGTGCAGTCAATTAGTGTCTTTCTGTAGCCTCATTCGTCATTCACTTTCAAGTGAAGCCCCTTTTTCGTGGCATGTTAATATGGGATGCAGTAGATCACACTCTGCACAAACTGTCTGTACTGCACTGTAGGGTCTCCCTCTACCCAGAGATGTCAAATCACTGGACTGAAGTGGATAGATTTTCTTGACTTCTGCCCCCGGAGAACGCCCAGTTTCCTGAGCAGGCGGGGGGGGGGGGGAGGGGGAGGGGAGATATAGAGTGGACAGTGGCCCACACTGCCGTAGATTCAGGCCAGTCGGAGGCATATTAAAGAGATGGGAGGGGAATTGTACAGTGGAGTCAAGAGCCATAGTGTAAATCCTCAACCAACCAATTTTGCAGCTGGTCATCACATTCAAATGCTTCCAGCACAGGATGAGGATGAAGGAGTCATGTGTTGCCCCCAGTTATTGTACATTCACAGGTAAAATCCTTTGTGCACTGCAGACGATATGCTCATCGAATAGAAGCATTCATGGTTGATATTGGCCACAGCATTGACCGTAAACAGCATTTCCGCTTATAGAATCATACAGCACAGGAGGCTATTCGGCCCATCGTACCCATACCGGCTCTTTAAAAGAGCTATCCAATTAGTCCCACTCTCCACCTCTTTCCCCACAGCCCTGCAATTTTTTCCTTTTCAAGTATTTATCCAATTCCCTTCTGAAAGTTATTATTGTATCTGCTTCCACCACCCTTTCAGGCAGTGCATTCCAGATCATAACAACTCGCTGCATAAAATAAATTCTCCTTATTTCCCCTTAGTTCTTTTGCCAATTGTCTTAAATCTGTGTCCTCTGGTTACCGACTCTTCTGTCACCGGAAATAGTTTCTCCTTATTCACTCTATCAAAACCCCTCATAACTTTGAACATCTGTGTACAGCCAATGACAACAACACTGGGGAAGGCTGGCAAGGCAAGAATTGTTGCTGTCCCTCCAACTGTTTCTCTGCACTTCTATTTAGAATATAAGGGTAATCTATGAGTCCAGTGGGGAGTCACACCTACTGGCAGTGCATATTGGAAATCCAGTTCTAACCATTAATTCAAATAGTCGTAAATCATGCAACAAATTTCTGATATGTGCTCCCGCTGGGTGAGGCTCCCTATTGGGACATCCTGGTAAGGGAGACAAAGCAGCATCTTCAGTCTTGCTGTAGCAGTGACAATCAGCACAATCCTACTGGGAGCCTGTAACCTACAATTTTGAGCACCTGGCTCACAGGTTTATGATGTTATGGACAAGGTTTAGGTTAGTGTGACAAGGACTTAAGACTCTTAATTTTAAAAACAGCTCAGTTCTATTAGTCTTTTCATAACTTGTTATTGTAGAAAAGACAATTGTAAAATTGTAAAACAATGATTGATGAGGTTATTATACAAATAACTCGAGCAATGATTATAGAACTCAAGGACAAGCATAAAATTAACAAGTCTCAATAAGATTAGAGATTCCAATCAATGATTCCCCCCAACGTGCATAGTGATGGGTCTGGCAGTAGAAAGCCGTTAATTTTGTGTAGTGTAATTTCTTTAAAAACGTGGCTGAGTAAGAACGGATGCGAAGGTTATAAGAACAAAGATGATCAGATGCTGTGTGCAACATCAGTCACACGAAGAAGGTGAATGGTGTTGGTTGAACGTAAAGTAGGGGCAATGTTAAGTTGAACGTAAAATAAAATGTAAAATAGTCCATCAAGCTCATTTTGGTTGTAAAGCTGGTGAGGGGTTCTTTCCCAATTTCTATCCGTTCATTGCTTTACAGGAAATTGCGCTGGGGTGGGGGAGGGGGGCAGTTATTTTGTTCACACCCATAACCCTGCTGACAAACTCGGGCACACGGGGGATGGGGGGAGGGGACATTCCCTGGCTATCACAAGAATTCCACCCAAAGCAGCCCCACTGGGCCCAGCAGGACTTATAGCTGCTGAAAGGCTCCAGTGTAAAACCAACACAAGTCACTTCCGCACAAATTTCCTTGGAAAAACCCAACGCAAAGCCACTGTTGCACCGAAAAATGCTGAGAAAGTTCTAGCCCAAAATGTCAGGCCTGGATTATGGGCTCAAGTGAAGGTGTTGGGTTTGAACCCATGACCTTCTGACTCAAGACGAGTGTTACAGGCTGTGATTATATAGAATGTACAGCACAGAAACAGGCCATTTGGCCCAACAGGTCTATGCCAGTGGACTCCACACGAGCCTCCTCCCTCCCTACTTCATCTTACCCTATCAGCATATCTTTCTATTCCTTTCTCCCTCACATGTTTATCTAGCATCCCCTTCCCCTATGCTATTCACCTCAACCACTCCTTGTGATAGCGAGTTCCACATTCTAGCCACTCTCTGGGTAAAGAAGTTTGTCCTGAATTCCCTATTGGTTTTATTAGTGACTTTCTTATACTTATGGCCCTTAGTTCTGGTCTCCCCCACAAGTGGAAACATCTTTTCCACGTCTCCCCTATCAAACCCTTTCATAACCTTAAAGATCAGGTCACCCCTCAGTCTTCTCTTTTCTAGAGAAAAGTCCCAGCTTGTTCAGTCTTTCCTGATAGGTATAACCTCTGAGTTCTGGTATCATCCCAGTAAATCTTTTTTGCACCTTCCCTCATGGGATTGGGGATAATATATTAGTGTGGTTTGAGGATTGGTTATTAAAGGACAGAAAACAGAGAGTAGGGATAAACGGGTCATTTTCGGGTTTGGCAGGCTGTAACTAGTGGGGTGCCGCAAGGATCGGTGCTTGGGCCTCAGCAGTTTACAATCTATATTAATGACTTGGATGAAGGGACCGAGTGTAATGTATCCAAGTTTGCTGACAATACAAAGCTAGGTGGAAAAGCAAGCTGTGAGGAGGACACAATGAGACTGCAAAGGGATATAGACAGGTTAAGTGAGTGGGCGAGAAGGTGGCAGATGGAGCAAAATGTGGGGAAATGTGAAATTATCCACTTTGGTAGGAAGAATAGAAAAGCAGAATATTTTTTAAAAGATGAGAGACTAAGAAATAGTGGTAGTCCATGGGATTTGGGTGTCCTTGTACATGAATCACAGAAAGTTAACATGCAGTTACAGCAAGCAATTAGGAAGGCAAATGGTACATTAGCCTTTATTGCAAGGGGGTTGGAGTTTAAGAGTAAGGAGATCTTACTGCAATTATATAGGGGTCTGGTGAGACCACACCTGGAATACTGTGTACAGTTTTGGTCTCCTTACTCAAGGAAGGATATACTTGCCTTAGAGGGGGTGCAACGAAGGTTCACTAGATTGATTCCTGGGATGAGAGGGTTGTCCCATGAGGAGAGGGATTGAATAAAATGGGCCTATATTCTCTGGAGTTTAGAAGAATGAGCAGTGATCTCATTGAAACATGTAGGATTCTGAGAGGGCTTAACAGCGTAGATACTGAGAGGCTGTTTCCCCTGCCTGGAGGGCTTAGCCTCAAGATAAGGGGTCGGCCATTTAGGACCGAGATGAGAAAAAAAACATCTTTCCGCAGAGGGTTGTGAATCTTTGGAATTCTCTACCCGAGGGCTGTGGATGCTGAGTCGTTGAGTATATTCAAGACTGAGATCGATGGATAGTTGGACACCAGGGGAATCAAGGGATATGGGGATGGGTGGGAAAGTGGAGTTGAGGTCGATGAACAGCCATGATCTTATCGAATGGCGGAGCAGGCTCGAGGGGCCATATGACCTACTCCTGCTCCTATTTTGTATGTTCTTCGCCAGGACCTCTATATCCTTTTTATAATATGGAGACCAGAACTGTTCACAGTACTCAAGTGTGGTCTAACCAAAGTTCTATACAAGTTTAACATAACTTCTTTGGTTTTCAATTCCATCCCTCTAGAAATGAACCCCAGTGCTTGTTTTTTTTAAATGGCCTTATTAACCTGCATCGCTACTTCACTCACTTAGGTGATTTGTGTATCTATACCCCCAGCTCCCTCTGCTCCTCTACCCCCTTAAGACTCTTATTATCCAAGCAGTATGTGGCCCCTTATTCTTCCCACCAAAATGTAATACCTCACACTTATCTATATTGAAATTCATTTGCCAATTACACGCCCATTCTGCAAGTTTATTAATGTCTTCCTCAGTATTAACTACACCCCCTCAATTTGCTGTTGTCTGCAAATTTTGAAATTGTTCTTCCAATTCCAAATCGTTTATGTAAATGGTGAACAGCGGTCCCAGCACCGATCCTTGTGGAACACCACTTCCCATCTTTTGCTTGTCTGAGTAACTACCCTTAACTCCTACTCTCTGTTTCTGCTTTGTAGCCAGCTTGCTATCCATTCCGCTACTTGTCCCCCGACTCCACGTGCCCTGATCTTAGCCACGAGTCTACAATGCGGTACCTTAGCTGCAAAGGCCTTTTGAAAATCCAACTGCAAGTTTTACTTTTAAAGACAAAAAGCTTGACCATTTTGTAAAATAAAAGGGAATTTCAATCCTTCACTCTGCCCCAAAACTTCGGAATTTACTCTGAAGTTCAGAGCGTGATTGTTGGTTTGGATATAATTTAAATAAAATTAACATAAAAACCCACACAGACAATCTATAAAAATCTTTTTATTAGATTGGTCAAATCCATCTCTTCCAGTTGCAGTGATTGGTGCTGTTTTGTTGTTGAATGTTTTTTCTGCCCATCGTGCTTTGCTCGAAGAGCCTTGGTAAATCAGCACAGCAAAGGAAAATGTACTTTTTATTGTCTAACGGTTACTGCGTCTGATATCCTGCAGAAAAAGCATGACCGGCCACATTGCCCTGGTGAACCCCAAAACACTACAGACAAGATGGCAGCTCATCTCCATTCACAGTGGCGCTGGAGCGAGCTCCTTGTCACGCCGGGGGTGAGAGGAGTTTCTGCTGCCGTCCTCCTTGTATCCGACAAGGACCTACAGCACGAAAAGGGGGATAGAAAGGGAGAGGGACAGAGAGAGAGAGAAAGAGAGGCGCACCAGGAACTGACCAATGGCTCCTCCGTTTGGTCAATGTGTGGAATAGACTCCAGGGCAAAAATAAAGTTAATGCTCCATCAATTAGCAGCTGGAAAAACACCTGGACAGTAATAGGCTGAAGGTTAGATAGATTTTTGGACACTAAAGGAATCAAGGGACATGGGGATCGGGCAGGAAAATGCAGTTGAGGTAGAAGATCAGCCATGATCTTACTGAATGGCGGAGCAGGCCACTCCTGTTCCTGTTTCTCATGTTCTTAAATTCGGTGTGCAGGTTCACACAGGGCCTTGGAATGATGGGAGGGACTCACTGGCTCCAGCTGCTGACAGTATCGGGAATATCACACCAAAGACGAGGATGAATAACGAGGATGTAAGGTTACAGAAGACTTTCAGGAGTTTGCCTCCATTTACCTTTGGAGCTGCGTTAGAATTTCCACTGGGCCTTCCTTCAGTAGATTAAAGGGAGGAGTTCGAGTCCACGATTGAGAAGATTATACATGATTTGTGAGAGGTCCTGATGAGCCAAATGGCTGTTTCTTTTCCATATTTTCTCGTGTTCCTCTGGAATTTAAATTGGATGGAGGAGAAACCATAAATAGCTCGAGCCTGTGGTTCCCAGTCAGTGAGGTGGCTGGCCTCTACTGACTGGCTGCAGGGGAAAGTTACAAATTCCATAAAATCTTATTAAAACACCCACAGGAAATTTATCCAGCTCAGGAAATGTGGTCGACTATGTTCGAATTTTAGTAGGGAACGTACTATACGTGTCATTCGAAGGGACCTCCAGTTGCTATGGATGTATCTGTGTCCAGGACAATCGAAGGGACCCCCCAGTTGCTATGGATGTATCTGTGTCCAGGACAATCGAAGGGACCCCCCAGTTGCTATGGATGTATCTGTGTCCAGGACAATCGAAGGGACCCCCCAGTTGCTATGAACGTATCTGTGTCCAGGACAATCGAAGGGACCCCCCAGTTGCTATGGATGTATCTGTGTCCAGGACAATCGAAGGGACCCCCCAGTTGCTATGGATGTATCTGTGTCCAGGACAATCGAAGGGACCCCCCAGTTGCTATGAATGTATCTGTGTCCAGGACAATAGAAGGGACCCCCCAGTTGCTATGAACGTATCTGTGTCCAGGACAATCGAAGGGACCCCCCAGTTGCTATGAACGTATCTGTGTCCAGGACAATCGAAGGGACCCCCCAGTTGCTATGAACGTATCTGTGTCCAGGACGCTACAGCTCAGTTCGTCTGTGCTTGGCAAGGATCTGGTTGTAGTTCTTCTGTTTCTTTGGTTTGTATAGCAGTAGCTTGGAATATTCCACCAGCAGCAATCTCCAGTAGCAGGAAACGTCCTCCATCTGCAAGTGATCAAGGATGAACTGCCGGCCCCTGTGGGGGAGGGGTAAAGGTGCCCGTCAGGAACCGAGTTACATCTTTAAAAAGGACGAGAAATCTGACTCGGGCAACTATAGGCCCATTATCCCAGTGTTAATAACAGATAAAATAATGGAAACTATTCTACAGCGTAGGCTGGAGTATATCTTTAGTACAAAGCCTCCACAGATCCACTGTACAAGATTGGCAATATCATTTAGGTGGCTGTTGTGGAAAATAGAACGTTGTCACGGCACAGTCGGAGTTACTGTTGTGAGGTTGGGGTATGGTGCATTGTTGGGCACTGCAGAGGAAGCTTTAACTCTGCATCTCATCCAGCTTTTATCTGATGTCAGAGTACTGACACTGGATGCCTGAAATGAGAAGGTGGTCCATTCCCTCAAGTTAATGAGCACAAGATGTTATTCTAAGGTGTGACCAACAGTCACAAAACTGCAGCGGGATCACATGGCCAAAACTTAAACGAGAAACAAATACAGAATAACTACAAACACAAAGAATAATAAGCCAGAAAACTAGTAAAAAGGGAACAGATTTAAGAGAGTATGGTCTTAGTATTCGTGCCAGGTTCCACTGGTGATTTTTTTATTATACAGCTGCAGGATTTATACTCACCGCTCTGCGATCTCTTGGGCAATGCTGTCATTTTCCTTAAGGAACTGTAACAATTCCCTACAGGAACAGAGAAACAAATAAACACGTATTTCATTTCAGCCAGTAAATTTAGGAAAAGCGCCGCGGCTGCACGGTCGCCGGCCCCTGCGCACGCCGCGGCTGCACGGTCGCCGGCCCCTGCGCACACCGGGGCTGCACGATCGCCGGCCCCTGCGCACGCCGCGGCTGCACGATCGCCGGCCCCTGCACGATCGCCGGCCCCTGCGCACGCTGGCAGCTGCACGATCGCCGGCCCCTGCGCACGCCGCGGCTGCACGATCGCCGGCCCCTGCACGATCGCCGGCCCCTGCGCACGCTGGCAGCTGCACGATCGCCGGCCCCTGCGCACGCCGCGGCTGCACGGTCGCCGGCCCCTGCGCACGCCGCGGCTGCACGGTCGCCGGCCCCTGCGCACGCCGCGGCTGCACGGTCGCCGGCCCCTGCGCACGCCGCGGCTGCACGGTCGCCGGCCCCTGCGCACGCCGCGGCTGCACGGTCGCCGGCCCCTGCGCACGCCGCGGCTGCACGGTCGCCGGCCCCTGCGCACGCCGCGGCTGCACGGTCGCCGGCCCCTGCGCACGCCGCGGCTGCACGGTCGCCGGCCCCTGCGCACGCCGCGGCTGCACGGTCGCCGGCCCCTGCACGATCGCCGGCCCCTGCGCACGCTGGCAGCTGCACGATCGCCGGCCCCTGCGCGATCGCCGGCCCCTGCGCACGCTGGCAGCTGCACAATCGCCGGCCCCTGCGCACACCGGGGCTGCACGATCGCCGGCCCCTGCGCACACCGGGGCTGCACGATCGCCGGCCCCTGCGCACACTGGGGCTGCACGATCGCCGGCCCCTGCGCACGCTGGCAGCTGCACGATCGCCGGCCCCTGCGCACGCCGCGGCTGCACGGTCGCCGGCCCCTGCGCACGCCGCGGCTGCACGGTCGCCGGCCCCTGCGCACGCCGCGGCTGCACGATCGCCGGCCCCTGCACGATCGCCGGCCCCTGCGCACGCCGCGGCTGCACGATCGCCGGCCCCTGCACGATCGCCGGCCCCTGCGCACGCTGGCAGCTGCACGGTCGCCGGCCCCTGCGCACGCCGCGGCTGCACGGTCGCCGGCCCCTGCGCACGCCGCGGCTGCACGGTCGCCGGCCCCTGCGCCAAGACAAATTCCTCTCCCTTCCACAGAAGACAGAATCAGTGCTGTGAAATGCACTTGGGGAAGTCCAAACGTGACTGACAGCCAATTAAGACTCAGGCCTGCGTTTCCTGCAGGAGACGATCCAGTGATCTGCCACTGAAGCTGCTGTCCAAGCTCGAGTCTTACCGTACGTCAGAGAGGTCCTGATCGACAGGGACGTAATGCACCCATGGCTTCAGCTGCGGGTAAAAGAATTCCAGCCATTCACTTCCGACATGGAAAACCAGCGATCCGCACAGAAAGAGGTGCTTGAATCGAAAACTGGCCGCAACGCCTCGGAAATTAAATAAATACCTGGGAAAAAATAGAAATAGAAATCATAGACTCTCATTTTTTTAATTGAAAGCAGTAAGTTTAATTATTTCTCAATGTGTGAGGCAACAGGTGTAGCTAAATTAAAGATCACAGGCTGGCAGATCTCCTGGACTCAGCCAGGTCACTGAAGTTTCCCTCATTAACAAAGAGCATTTCTGTGATGTTGGTCTGGAGGTTTGCGAGGGGAGATTTGAAAGCCACAACCAAGCATTTCACAGGCAGCGCAGCAGCCCCACCACCCTCCATGTGGACTGGAGCTCGGAGCTTCAATGATGCCGGCTGCAGTAAGTCCTCGACCAGCAGATAGGGAAGGTTTCCCCTCCCAGGGGCTTGACCAGTCCTGATCGCAGAGGCACCCGGGAACGCTCCCGGATACGAGAGTCTGTTTGGAAGACGATCCTCACTTTGCAAGACTCCTTGGGCAAACATGTCATGGCTGTAGGAATCCAGGCTCTTCACTCCTCCTTGGGAAGTACAAGAGTTTTACTGCTGGAGAGGTGCCCTGTGCTTCGTCTCAGTCAGAAATACCAACTTTATATAGCATCTTTAACATAGTAAAACGTCCCAAGGCACTTCACAGGAGTGTAATCTTGACAAAAAACTTTGACAGCGAACCACAAAGAAATATTAGGACAGGTGACCAAAAGCTTGGTCAAAGAGGTAGGTTTTAAGGAGCGTCTTAAAGGAGTAGAGAGAGGCGAGAGGTGGAGAGGTTTAGGGAGGGAATCCAGAGCTTAGGGCCTGGCCGCCAACGGTGGGGCGAAGGAACGGGGGATGCGCACGAGGCCAGAATAGGAGGAGCGCAGAGATCTCGGAGGGTTGTAGGGCAGCAGGAGATTACAGAGATAGGGAGGGGTGAGGCCATGAAGAGATTTGAACATGAGGATGAGAGTTTTAAAACTGAGGCGTTCGGGAGCCAGTGTAGGTCAGCGAGCACAGGGGTGATGGGTGAACGGAACTTCACTCAACTGAACATCTGGAAAATGGGAAGAATGAAGCATTAAAAAAAAATCTATGCAATGTATCTTGTAGAAGCAGTGCATCGTGACAATCACAACTGGCCTTCACCGTGATACACTTGTTCACCGTGACACACTCCTTGTGCTAGTTCACAAGGATGGTGGGGAACTAAATCCACGAAGAACGAAGATGGTCCACAGCAAATTTGTGACAGAAGCTGAACATACGTGGGTCTGTGGTTTTAGGGTAAATACCACTGTCATGTACCCATTAGTCACTTCATCATTGCCTTTAATTCAACAGTCCAAAATCCACGCTAACAGTCGTCCTGATGATTGCATCTATTGAGCGAGGATTTCTTGCATGAAGTGCCATGTTGTATTAAACACTGAAAATGCCAGTCACTCAGCTGCATTTCAGCATGTGTGAATATAAACTACAGTGACAATAGGGAGAGTTCTGAGCTCAGGGGAGGCACCTTGATATGATATGGAACTGCTTAATGTTGCTTCAGTATCACATACGTCTTTGATTGTCTCTCCTCTTCCCTCCGCCCCACCCCCGTTGACAATCTGAGCTTGCTTCTACAGCAAAGTGGGCTGCTGAATTAAAGATAGAAACTGCTGAAAGTACGCAACAGGTCCATTACCGTCTGAAAGAGAAAAGACGGGATAATGTTTCATGCTCACTGACTTTTGATGAGTGGACCTGCCCGAAATGTTAACCTGACTTTTCTCTTTCAGGTGCTGACTGACCTGCTGCGTACTCCTGGGTTTTAATTATTATCCCAATTCTGCGGTGGGGGTCGGGGGGTCGGAGGGGGACTCTGCACGGGACGTGCTCAGCTGGCAGCGATAAGGTTTCGAACAACATACTTGTACTTGCAATGCTCCACCAACGGAATTTCTTTCGCAGGAGGTTTTCCCAGGGTATCCTGCAAATAAACCAAAGTAATACATCATCAGGCCAACAATTCATGGTCAAGATATAGGTGCAAAAACACCTTGCTTGGGCGTTCCCTTTGCGCTGGGAATTATGAATAAATCCGTCAGTAATGCTGGAGGTTGCATTTTTCTTTCCGGCGAAACTTTGATGTTTTTTCAGGTGAGGATTGTTGCTGCTGGAAAGTGCAACACTTCTTTTGTCACCCATCAAATCGGCATCAATCACTCCCGGCCGAGGAGGGTCAGATGGAAAAAAAAAGCCTCGCATTTATATAGTATTTATCATACCTCAGAAATAAAAAGAAAGGGAGACTTGCATTTATATGGCGCCTTTCGTGATGTCCCAAAGCGCTTTGCAGCCAATGAAGTACTTTTGAAGTGTAGTCACTGTTGTAATGTAGGAAACACGGCAGCCAATTTGCGCACAGCAAGATCCCACAAACAGCAACAAGAGTGTGACCAGATAATCTGTTTTAGTGACGTTGGTTGAGGGATAAATATTGGCCAGGACACCGGGGAGAACTCCCCTGCACTTCTTCGAATGGTGACATGGGATCTTTTACGTCCACCTGGGAGGGCAGACAGGGACTCAAGTTTATCGTCTCATCCATATACAGCAAAGCTTGTCACGTCCAATCAATGTGAATGCAGTGGCTGTTGTTATGAAGGCAAACATGGCACTCTTTCACACAGATCATCCCACAAACAGCAACCTAGTGAACGATCAGTTAATCTGCTTTTGGTGGCGCTGGTCAATGGAGAATTGCTGGCCCCAGGACATCGGGAGAACATCCTTCTCTCCTTCGAGCTGTGCCATGAGATCTTTAACATCCATTTGAAGTGGCAGATGAGATCTCTACAGTGAAGGTGCCGAGTAAATGTTCCATCCATCCACGCTGTCCCGTTAAGAGCTCCCCAGTCAGGGACAGCTGTACAGAAAAGGCTCCCTCTACTCTGCACCAACCATGTGACTTCATCCCATCCTCAGGAGAGTGGGCCCCTGCTGCACCACTGATTATTTCATTATCCCACACCAGCTACCCTACTTGTGGCCTCATTGCAACAACAACAACTTGCATTTATATAGCGCCTGCACCGTCATAAAATATCCCAAGGTTCTTCACAGGAACGTAATCAGACAAAAGAATTGACGGAGCCAAAGAAGGAGATATTAGAACAGGTCTCCGAAAGCTTGGTCAAAGAGGTAGGTTTTAAGGAGGAGATGGAGGCGCTGAGAGATTTAGGGAGGGAATTCCAAAGCTTAGGGCCCAGACGGCTGAAGGCACGGCTGCCAATGGTGGAGGGATAAAAATCGGGGATGCGGAAGATGCACATTAAATAAGGTTCCTCGCGTAATTCCGGTTTATACCAATAAGGAGCAGTCTTATACAGTGACTTTATGTACGCTATCAACTGGGTAGAGACTGCACTTCATGTAGGACTTCTTACACTAGACAAGAGACTATCATTCATCAACTAACTCCTGGACTTTACCTTTTCAGATTTCCAGGCTTGGTTTTTGGTGTACTCCGCATCTACCAGCAAGGGCTCCTTCCGAGACAGCAGAACAAGATGGTCTCGTTCAGAACTTGTCCTGAAATGGGAACAAACCAATTTCATCCTGTCAGCATAGCATGGCAGCAGAGTGTGTGTGTGTGTGTGTGTGTGTGTGTGTGTGTGTGCGCGTCATAGAGACACACACATGTACATACACCCGCGCACAGATCACAGTCCTCTGCGGTTATGTATGAACACGCGTGTGAGAGACTGATAGGAGGCTGTAATTACAGGGTGACAAGTTTATTTAGCTTCTATTATAAATGCGGAACTATGAATTTATAATGGGAATAGTGAACAGGAAGTGCACATATTATATATTAAATAAATATATGATTTTAAAATGGGGTGACCGATTATATCTATGCACCCTGGTCCAATTATCTCCCGCCCCTTAATCCCACTCCATCTGAACACTACACTCAGTCTAGACTCATTCTGTGCGGTGCCACTGGAGATTGACTGGTATACGAAATATTAATAATACCTAGACACACGCAGGTGAAGGTGATTAGATCTACAACAGATGGACTTCCACAATAGGACACTATCAACAGCAAAAATAGAAAAGCCACAAAAGATGGAAATCTGAAATAGAAAACAGAAAATGCTGGAAACATAACAAAATCTACCAAGACACTTTATTAGGGCCTGGGAGCCCCAGGAAGAAAGAAGGAGCGATTGAGAGGGTGGCCAGAAGCATGGCCAAAGAGGAAGCTTTTCAGGAGGCTTTCTGAAGATGGGAAGAGAGAGACGGCAAGACGAAGTGCTGGGATGTGATGGCTGAAAGGTCTGCCACCAATGGTGGATTGGAGGCAGGGAAGACGGGAATTGGAAGCGTGCAGCGTGCATGCTGGAACTTGGGGCCGGAGAGGATTGCCGGAGGAGCAAGGCCGTGGAAGAATCTGAAAATGATACTGAGGATTTTAAAGTCAATGCACTGGGGGAGGGGAAACTAACAGAGGCTGACAGAGTGGGGGCAATAAAGTTCAGGCTCAACTGAGATGGGATACAAACAGTCGAAATCTGGACACGGTGGAGCTTATGCAGATTAGAGCTCCAGAGGGCGGCAAGGACAGCGGTGGAGAAATCAAGTCAGGAAGTGACAAAGATATGCTTGATGATTTTGGTGAGCAGAGGACATGGATGGACAATGTTGTGAAAGTGAGCCGAGTCTAAAACCCCATATATAGTCCATGATTGAGCAGGACATTAAGAATGCACTGTTGGGCTCTTTTGGAGTGAGCAGTTGTGAAGTAGGATGGAATTGGAAATGGAGATGCAGTTTCTGATGGAAGCTGAACTGATGGCCTCAGTCATAGGAACATAGGAATTGCTAGATGAAAATGGACCAAGGTCCATCTAGTGCGCCTTCTCCCATCCTGGTAGTTGCATGATACAACAATAATGGAGTTGTTGACTAATCATAGCAATCAATCTCTCTACCAGTCTTGCCGAAGTTAAGGTTGGAAAAAGTTCAGGCTCATCCTTGACTATTTGTAGGACAAGCAGTTGGGCTGTATAACTTAGTCATGAGGTCAAGGATGGTGATGGAGGTCAAGGTCGGCATACATTAGGAAGTTGACCCGTGCTTCAGGATATTATCAAGGGGCATTATTTAAATGGAAGGTGATCTAAGGACTGAGCCTTGAGGCACAATGGAGATCTACTGGCTGCACTGGGACAGATAGAAGTGGAGCCATGATAGATTGGTACCACAGAGGAAAACCATAGTGGAGAAGTAATGGAAGAGTAAGGAGCAACCAAGGTCTGTGGAGAGGCAGAGGACAACGAGGAGCTACTGTGTGCCTCAGTAATTGAGGATATCATTGGTGACCGTCTCCGGTGATTCTAGTGCTGTGGGTGGGACAGAAAGATTACGGAATGGCTTAAGATGTGGATGCAGAGTTAGGAAATGATGAGAGGATCAGAGAATAAGAGATACTAATGGGTGAGATTGGTAGATCAGTAATGGAGAACTGCCGTATAACTCAATTTCTTTTTGGTTACGTGTTTTTGTGAATAATGTGCTCTTCAAGCCAAGAAACATTGGTGCTAGAGAACGGAACACTTTCCCATTTCTGTCAGTATTGCTCACTTTCGGCTCAGGTACAGCACGGATTAGATGCAGAGTTGAGCTCCCTCTGCTTTCCTCCAACAGTGTGCCTCGGCCCAAGCCTCAGAACATGCCCCCAACTGCACCAGTGCCACATCAGTCATTCTGTGGGTCTCTTGTGTTGATCTAACCTATTTTCACTGCAGTTTTTACAAAGGTAGACTATGGGATCAGCATTCATGCTGTGAATAGCAAGAGAAGCGTACACCAGTTTCAGGGAGACCAGGATTAGTAATCTAGTTTTACAGTGATTCCCAGCTACCATACGCTGTTAGGGGCTGCACTATAACTGATATAATTATTAACCTTACCGTGATCCTCTAAAGAAACCTTTTGAGACTTTCTTCTCCCAAGACCACTTTTCAGCAGATCTAGCGAAGGTGGAAAAAGGGTGATTAAGCTTTAAGTTGTAGGTGCTGTTCACTGTAAATACTTACCCCATATGTTATGTTCCACAAGATCAGGATTACATTACCACTGTACACTTCTTTTTGCTGCTTATTTGCAGTAGAACCCATTTAAAAGGGTAAAAGAAGAAGAAATGCCCATTGGGCCCACTGAGCCCGTTCTCTCTACATGCGCACTGTACGCTGACAGAGATTCTGCCTCATCCATTCAATCTGCTGAGAGAGGCAATCACAAGTACACCAGACAGAAAGACAAAGAAAGACAGACAGACAGAAAGAACTTGCATTTACACAGTGCCTTTCATGATCTCAGGATGTCCCAAAGTGCTTCACAGCCAATGGAGTACTTTTAAAGTGTGATCACTGTTGTAATGTAAGGAAACATGGCAGCCAATGTGCGCACAGCAAGACAATAAAAGACCAGATAATCTGTTTTTTTTTTAGTGATGTTGGTTGAGAGATAAATATTGGCCAGGACGCCGGGGAGAACTCCCCTGCTCTTCTTCGAAATAGTGCCATTGGATCTTTTACATCCACCTTAGGGGGCAGATGGAGCCTCGGTTTAGCACCTCATCCAAAAGACGGCACCTCCAACAGTGCAGCATTCCATCAGTACTGCACAGGGAGTGTCCGCCTAGATTATGGGGCTCAAGTGGGGCTTCTGACTCAGAGGTGAAAGTGTTACCACTGGACCCAGACTGACACCAAGAAGAAAAAGCTTCATGATCCCCAAGGTATTAATTAACAACATTTAAGAGGGGATTAAACATAGGAAAATATTAAATGGGGCAGGGAAATGGGATTAGAGCAGATAGCTCTGTTGTGGAGCTAATGTAGGCATGATGGCCAAATGGTGTCCCTGCTGAAATGGCAATAGACCAAAAGAACTCCTGGTCCTTCTATACTGTCAGTTCAGTACACATCAAAAATTTCTCAGGAACTTCTATAACATTCTTTGGGGAGGAAAATTATGGTAACTGTATTTGTAGGAGAGCAGCGGTGGAATTAGGGGAAAGAGGAACGATACTTTTGGTGGAGTAGCGTGTCTCAGGGTCATAGTGGTGGCATTATGCAGGGAAGCAGTGACTTTGGAATCAAAAGTGTCAGTGCTGGGAACCGAAGCAGCCCCAGAATAGGTGGCAGCCGGCCTACAACGGGGAAAGTGGCAATGGTTTTAGGAAGCTTGTGACGTGTGGCTTTACAGTTGCGTTTTAGGGGGAAAAAAAGCCTGAAAATACAATAGTCCAGTCTACTTAGGGTCAGTTATCTTTCAATCTGCAAATACAATAACCTGTGGAATCTGCAATATAGGAATCATCAAATTGCAATGGAATATTACATTCCTTAGAGAAGCTCCTTGCTGGATTGGAATTTAGTGGCAATATTGTCTGCACACATTACGTCCCAAAGCACTTCACAGCCAATGAAGCACTTCTGAAGTGTAGTCACTGATGTGATGTAGGAACAGTGACTACCCTTCAAAGGTACTTCATTGGCTGCAAAGCACTTTGGGACGTCCTGAGATCATGAAAGGCGCTATATAAATGCAAGTCTTTCTTTCTAGTGGAAGAGTGTGGTGTGGTTTGTAAGCATCAAGAATAAGAGGAAACTAAATCAGAGTCTACATTTCCTTTTAGTTCAGTTTGTGTGTGCTCTGTGATTATTGAAGCATCTAATCGTATCATAGACCGCCATGAGCATGTTGGGCCACAGACAGTATGACTGGCCTGCAGGGATGTGATTCAGTGAGGCTGGTCTGCCTGCCTTCCTTGGGCCCTCCATGCACCATCCCAACCACCAGATCCCACAGGCATAACCCAGATAAATGAACCAGAGTGAATGGCAGAGCCAGGGATAGAACTGAGAGTCTTTGGGCTGTGAGTCAAACACACCCACCACTTGTTCGGTCAGTCTCTATAAAGAGAGAGTTCTTTTAGCTCTGAGTCTGTACAGCAAATCTGACTCACGTTTTCAATTCCTTCCTCATTAGATCCCAACGTCCAAGGCCTGTGGGATAAATGGGCCACACTGCTGGACCTCCCTCCCAGAAGGTCCACGCGGGGTACATGATGTCATAGTATTCTGACGTCTGCAAGAGAGAAATAAGTTACAATTTTTAAACAAATGCACTGTAAAGGCAGAGTTATGGATTGTTTTGAATGTTTATCTTCCACCTACCTCACTCCGAACCTACTGCTCCACTCTAATGTAGAGAGTCTGGACTTTACGTAATCTTACTAACTTTCGCCCACAAATTCTGCTTCAATTTCGGTGTGAGCTCAAATCACTGCGTTGCTTCAGTCATAAAAAAGGAAGAAGTTCCCAACCTGAAGACTCTAAAGCTGGACACAGGCATCCAGTTTGAAAAACAACCCTCGACAACCACCCTCTGTCTTCTGTCGTCAAGCCAATTTTGTATCCAATTGGCTACCTCACCTTGGATCCCATGAGATTTAACCTTATGTAACAACCTACCATGCGGTACCTTGTCAAATGCTTTGCTGAAGTCCATGTAGACCACGTCTACTGCACAGCCCTCATCTATCTTCTTGGTTACCCCTTCAAAAAACTCAATCAAATTCGTGAGACATGATTTTCCTCTCACAAAACCATGCTGACTGTTCCTAATTAGTCCCTGCCTCTCCAAATGCCTGCTCTCCATGCCCTGGTCTCATGTTCCCCCTAGTTACCTCGTTCCCCATCCCCCTAGACTCACATTCCCTCACAGCTCCCCTTCCGCCTCTCAACTCATTTGTTGCCAGCTCTTGCCCAAAGGAAACAAAAAGACAAAATGGAATGATTCTGGTGGTGGACAGATAACATCTTCAGTTGTTAGCACCACCAAATATAACATTAGATTATGAAATAACTCTTCTATAAAATAGTTGCTATAGATACTGCAGGCCGCAAAACAGGGTGAGAATATATAAGCAAGTAAAAATGTTATATTACATAGAATTTACAGTGCCAATTAATTAGTCTTGGATGGTGTCGAGCTTCAAGTGTTGTTGTGGCTGTACACATCCAGGTGAGTGGTGAGAATTTCATCTCACTTCTAACTTGAGCCTTGTAAATGCTTGAGAGACCAGAAGGGTCAGGGTGAGCCACTTGTGGCACAGTATCTGGTCTTGTAGCCACAGTGTGATGTGGCTGATCAGGTTAAACCATATCTGGTGCTATTGAAGGTCAGGAGAGATGGCTGGGCATTCTCTGGTTCAAGGTGGTCATTGCTGGGACTTTCGTGATGCGAATGTTACCAGCCCAATCCTGGATGTTATCCTGGTCCTGCTGTAGGCTGGCAAGGGCTGCTTCATTATTGGAGGACTTGTGAATGAAGCTAACTGGAAAGTCAGCGAACAGCCCCCACTCCTGACCTTATGATGGGGGGAAGGTCAGTGATGAAGTAGCTAAAGTTGGTTGGTCCTAGGACACTTTCCTGAAGAACTCCTGCAGTGATGTCCTGGGGCTGTGACGATTGGCCACCGACATCTTCCTTTGTGTCAGGTATGACTCCTGCTACTGGAGCGTTTCCCCTTTGACTTGAGTTTTGCCGGGGCACCTGATGTCTTACTCATTCGAATGCTGCCTTGATGTCGAGGGCAGCTACTCTAACCTGTCCTCTGGCATTCAGCTCTTGCGTCCATGTCTGGATCAAGGCCATGGCAAGGTCTGAAACCAGGTGGCTCTGGCGGAACCCGAACTGAGCGTTGGTGAACAGGTTGTTGGTGATCAGGTGTCGCTTGATGGCAATATTGATGATTCCTTCCATACTTTACTGATAATTAGGAGGAAGCTGATAGGGTGCCAATTGGCCTGGTTAGATTAAATCAGGTTTTTTGTGGATAGGAAACACCTGGGTAATTTTCCACATTGTTGGGTAGATGCCAATGTCATAGCTGTAGTGAAACAGCTTGGCTAGGGGAGTGGCTAGCTCTGCCGCACAGGTCTTCAGTGCTAGTCAGGATGTTGTCAGGACTCAGCCTTTGCTGCAATCAACTATTCCAATGCTCTCCTGGCCAGCCTCCCATCTTCCATCCTCCATAAACTCGAACTCATCCAAAACTCTGCTGCCTGTATCCTAACTCGCACCAAGTCCCGTTCACTCATCACCCCCTGTGCTTGCTGACCTACATTGGCTCCCGGTCCAGCAACACCTTGATTTAAAAATTCTCATCCTTGTTTTCAAATCCCTCCATGGCCTCGCCCCTCCCTATCTCTGTAACCTCCTCCAGCCCTACAACCCTCTGCACTCCTCCAATTCTGACCTCTTGCACAACCCCAATTTTCATTGCACCATCGTTGTCGGCCGTGCCTTCAGCTACCTAGGCCCTAAATTCTGGAATTCCCTCCCTAAACCTCCTCTCTATTCTCCTTTAAGGCGCTTTTTAAAACATGTCCTTGACCAAGCTTTTGGTCACCTGTCTTACTATCTCCTTCTTTGACTCGGTGTCAAATTTTGTTTCATTATCGCTCCTGTGAAGCGCCTTGGGACGTTTTACTACATTAAAGGTGCTATATAAATGCAAGTAGTTGTTGTTGTTCTGTGTTTTCAGCCACTTCTTAATGTCACCATGGAGTGAACCATTTGGCTGGATGCTGGCATCTATGATGGTGATATTTGCAGATTGAATAACACTCAAGCCCTGCACAAAGATTAGCTCACGCCATCACTGCTTGAGCACTGTGCATGCAGAGGTGCTGTCTTTCGGATGAGATGTTAAATCGGGGCCCCATCTGCCCTCTCAGGTGGACGTAAAAGTTCCCATGGCACTGTTGGAAGAGGAGTGGGGCGGGTGGGGGGAACTCCTGGTGTTTTGGCCAACCTTTATCAATCAACATCACTAATATAGCGTGTCTAGTCATTTAGTTTATTGGTGTTTGTGGGTGTGCGCAAATTGGCTAATGCGTTTCCCTACATTACATGTGACTACACTTCAAAGAGTACTTCAATGCCTGCAGCATCCTGAAAGGTACTGTATAAATGCAAGTTCTTTTTTTTTGTGAACTCTATGAGAGGGAGAAACTCTATAGGCAGAACTTCAGTGTCACCCAGAAACTGGAGATGTGCGATTTGTATAAACTCCAGGTTTGAAAGCTGGTCGATGTTCATCGCTTCCTTCTCCACTTACCTTGCTGAAGGATAAAACAGGCCTGATGGGCTTCATCCACTTTGCAACCTGAGGGTAGTCTCTGACGTTGAGCACAAATTCCATGTCAGGGAGTTCGTTGATTAGTTCCAGTATAAAATGCTCTACCCCACTGCATCTAAACTCCAAACAGAAAGAGGTTAAAGTCAATCAGCTGACTTAGTGCCTTATCAAAGATCAACAGTGTTTGAGCTACAAATGGAGAGAGATAGAGAGAGAAAAATATATAAAAACGTAAAATGCTGTACATTAGCGCTCCAAGGCATGTCGCCAGAGCGGGGAGATAGATCAGTGTGTCTTTAGCTTCATGTTTTTATTATAGATTCTCCTGTTAGTTTTGGCTTGCTAGATTTTAGTTTTCCAGTTTTTCTTTCCCAACAGCATTTTTTTCATTTCAGTTTTCCTGAATGAAAACCACTCTGGGCAAAATGCAGATTCAAACTCGAAATGCACAGGGCCCCATCTCAAGCACTTTGCCGCAGGGAGCGGCACCAAACGACTGGTGAGCTTCTCCCAGTGATGGGGTTAAGGACAATTAGATAGACTAGCTCCACCAGATGTGCTTCTTGGATGCGAGGGCTGCATAGGGGAAACAGATAGAGGAAAAGCAAAGATTTGAAATGCCAGACACGTGCTTTAGAAAGGGAAAAGCTAAACTGGAGATGAAACAGAGAAAACTGGTTCTGCTGAAGGATCTATCTTCATTCTTACACTCACATGGCCTTGTGTTTGAAACTATAGCCTTGTTTGTACAGAAAGCTTTAAGTTTGTAAAGAGAGCTTTAATATTATCTACTAGATGCTCATACTCCTACCCAATAACTTCCACAAATTTTACTGAAAATCTAATCCAATGAATATTTTAACTGGATACAGATACTTTAAAAAAAAAGTGGAGTTAATTGCCTTTATCATGGGGTATATACCCCCATTCACTAATGTTCGTGGATAAACTCACAATGTACTTCTTCACTAACATTGGTAAACAGAGGGAAATGTACCCCAATGCTAGCAATATATACCTGCTCTTCTATCCAGAAGACTGCAGTACAAATTAATTCCCTGTTGGAAAAGTGTGCAGAGGGGAAAAGGACTTTAAAATCTAGCTGCTCCGGGGAAAAGAACAAGGTTTGAAAGTATACCCTTAACAGTAAAATTCTCAATGAAATAAAGGAACAGAGATCTAGGGGTGCAGACACACTGATCCAGGGGTGCAGTCACACAGATCTGCAAAAGCAGGATCGCAAGTGGAAAAAGCCACAGAAAAGGCAATTGGGATTTATGTAAAGGAGCATTCAATAGAAAAGTAAGGCAGTGATGATATCTGTAGAAAACTGGTTAGATCACAGTTGGAGTACTGTATGAAGTTCTGGGCACATTATTTTAGGAAGAATATTGCATTCATGAAAAAGGTACAATGTAGATTCCCTAGGATGTTACTGGGGCTTAAAGGATTACTGCAGAAGAGGCTTAAGTGGCTGAATGGCCTACTCCTGTTCCTATGATATTGTTATGATGAGACTTGGAAAGCCTAGGATTGTATTCATGGTAGAGAAAGTTAAAGGGAGATCTACTAGCAGTTTAAAGTTTGACAAGGACTTGTGAGGGTATGTAAAAAGTGCAATATTATTCCCAGTGGTCAGTGAATTGATAACAAGGGGGCACAAACTCAGTGTTAGTACTGAAAGATAAAGGGGAGGTTAGAAGAATTTTTCACACAAAGGTTCTTGGAATTATGCAATACATTACTGCAAGTGGCTGCTGGAGTTTCTCAATCACAGCATTTAACAGAAAATTGTACAAACACTTGAAGAGGAAAAATATTAAAGAGCAGGGGATAGCTCCAATGTGGAGATAATGCTGGCACAGGCACAATGGACCAAATGACCAACTTCTGTCCTGGAATTTCTGAATTTATAATTCAAATTGTTCACAATAGTAAAGGAGTCGAGTACCAGGGACACAAAAATGAGTAAGTTACATAGAATTTACAGCACAGAAACGGGCCATTCGGCCTGACTGGTCTGTGCCGGTGTTTATGCTCCACATGAGCCTCCTCCCTCCCTACTGTATCTCACCCTATCAGCAAATCCTTCTATTCCTTTCTCCTTCATGTACTTATCTATCTTCCCCTTAAAGTTAGGTGTAATTTTTTCACCCAAAGGGCATTACAGCTGTGGAATAAGTGGTGGTGTAAATGGGTTTGAGAGGCAAATAGGCCTCCTTCTGAAAAGAGAAGGGATTATGGCAAGATGGTGGGTAGGATGGGGTTGAGATCGATCAAGAAGAGAAGGGCTTGTTTGGGAAATTGGCCTTTACCTGTTTCTAAAAATTATTTTCCTTACTTGTACATTTCCTGAAAATTAGCTCCTTGAAAAGTAACCTGGTTTTGTATATTATTGAACAATACACACAACTATCAACATCCAACTAATATCATATTTTAAATGTCCAACTAATATATTTTAATATATGCTGAATGTAGGATTTCCCATTAATCAAAAACTGGCCAAAAGCATAAATAGTCCAACTAATCACACACAAAATTGAAACCGTATGCATGTACTATAAACAAGAGATATTTATATAGCGCTCATGTAAAAGGATACCTCAGAATGCTTGCACGACCTGGGAGGTGGGCAAGAGGGATTAAGAGAGACACATTCGAATAGGTGAGCTTTTCGGAGGCTTTTGAAGACAGGGAGAGGGGTAGTTAGGCAAACTGGTTTTGGAACTGAGAGAGTGCCAGAGGGCCAGGGTAAAATGACGGAAGGATTAACCTCCAGTCGTGGAGCATCGACCAAACTGTAACCCAGAGTTTGAGGATTGCAGGGTGCGGGCTTGGGACATATGACTCGAAGACAGAGTGCAGCAAAGCCATTTAAAAGGGGATGAGGATATTGAAGTCAATTCACTGGGACAAAGGGGTGAATTGTGTGGACGAGTTTGTGTCACAGAGTTCTGAATTACCCAATGTTTCGGGAGAATAGAGGCGGGGAAACCAGCAAGGAAGCCATTGGAGAAATCAATCCTTGAGATGAACACATGGATTAGCGTTACAGCAGCAGAGTGGGAGAGGTGAGGTGTCAGGGCTAATGTTCCAGAAATGGAAAGAGGCAGAACCGGCAACAGACTGGATATCAGGTTAAAAAGTTCAGCTCAAGGCCAAAGACCAGGGATTAAGTTCAGAACCATTGTCTGATCTCCAACTTCAATCTTTCCTTATCCTATTGCGCAACTCACTTCTAGTATATGCTACTGAAGGTTTTACCCATTCTTCACTGCATGTTAGGATGTCTGTCTGAACAAGCAGCATTACAGATGGTGGAGTCAGGTCTCCGGTGGTTAGCAGATGTTGGAGAATTTCATGGTCAAAAATCTCTCAAGGAAAAGACTCTACGCTGTGGTTCATTTCAGTCCTAGAATAAATGCACCAAATCCCAGCAGGCTAGGCCGCTCTCCCACCTGGCAGGGAACATGCAGTCGTCTTGGCGATACAGCTTGCCCTTTATTATCTGGTAGTGAGTCCCCACGTCTTGACTGACAGTCTCCGCCATCATGTCACTGGAGATCCCTTGCTGGAAGGGTGAAAGGTCATCCTTTAGGACACTGGGTAAAAATATGTATATTAAAAAAAAAGGGTCATTAAAAAAAAGGCTCACTGTTCAAAGATTTTCATTTATATTTTTCCAGTCTATATTACCATCTTCACAGCAAACACCAATAGTCTATTGACGCATTTGTACCCTTTGGGGTCTGAGTTAACAGTGAGGCTGTGCACCCACTTTTGAGGAGTATGACCGACATACAAATCACAAGCATCGCACATCTGACAGCATTTTTACAAGCAAAGGTGCACCGGTAACTCTGTGAACTGAGGTAAAACATTCAAACCATTGCACAGATGAAGTTAGGGTGGATGTAATTCATTCAGGGGAACAGTGAGAGAATGCAACAATACTTCAGACACGTCATAAATTTTTTTTAAGGGTAGATCCTCTGAGTCTCTCGCACGCCTCGAGCGAGCATCGGGAAATTGTGGGGGGTTCTCTGCCTGCCGTTTGCCATCTATGATTTGCTCAGGTCTTGCATGTATGAGGGCCCTGAAACTTTACCCTTAAATCTTCACTGGTGTTAAAAACTACCACCAGGAACTAAGCACTCATGTTTTCTGTGGGGAGGGTTGCAGTTCATCACCTGAGGTGGTGGTGGTGAGAATTCATCTTCTTACATTTTTTCTCAGCAATGTGGGTAACACTAGCAAGGCCGCATTTATTGCCCCTGAGAAAGTGATGGTGGTGAGCCACCTTCTTGAGAAATTGTTTTTACAACTGAGTAGTCTGTTAGGCCACTTCAGGGAACATTAATAATCAACCACATGGTGTGGTATTGGAGTCACATGCTGGCCAGACCAGGTAGGGGTGGCAGAGTCTGTTCCCTTAAGAACATCAGTGAATCAGATGGGTTTTTAATGGCATCTTTGGTACTCATTCTCCCAGTGCCAGCCCACAGGTTAACAGACTTATTGAATTTAATTTCACAACTTGGCCCGGTGGGATTTGAACTCCCAACCTCTGGCTTGCTGGCCCAGTAGCAGGTAAAAAGTTGCAGCTAGCAGCAGCAGGAGATGCGGTAGTTTGCGTGTTGCAGAGAAGGTCGTTTCCCCAGTGAGTTGGGCAAAGTGCAATCTGTCTGCCTGCTATGGGAAGGAGATCATCTGGCCCCTGTTGAGGAGTTGCAGCAATATGAGATATTGTGTTTGGCTCCTCCTGCCCCGACTCCATGGATGTGTTGGCCTCAATCTGATACCTGCCACCAGAGGCTTCATCAAGAGGACAAAGAGGAGAAGGGGTAGGGCAGAACCTCATCTGATCCCCGACTGGAGGGTGAAATGCGAGGGAGCTGAAGCCATTGGCGGCCACAGTTGGGAGGGAAGTGATAATCTTAAGACATAATTCAAAAACTATAATACACATTAAAAAGACTAGACAGACTATTCTAGAATGTGAGATGCACCGTTGGTGACAGCTGCAGTTGCGCTGGGTACAGGGTTGGTAAGATCCCACAGCTGCTGATATCCGGTCTGTGTATTTTTGCCAATTTTCATCTAAAAAAAATAAAGACGACAGTGTTGTAGTTAAGAAATGCCGAGTGAATTCAACAGCATGATTCTGGCTGAATTAAGAGCGATGCCAGTAATTCCAACCCGTCCCCTCATTGCCTTGTTACAGCATGTGGGCCTGATTCCCATGGAGTCCAATACATCAAATATGTGAACCCACCAATACAAAAAGGTTACTAGTAAATATGTTAATTTTTAAAAAAAAGCAAACTTGTGGATCTTTTGGAAATTCCATATTCCACCAGCAAAGACACTTCTGTTGCAATAAGACCTGAAAAGGATGTTCACCCGAGAACCTTATTCAGTCAGACCGTAAGGATGGCTGTTTGGGAAATGGAATTCGCACTGATGAGGTTTGGATCGGTGTAAGTGTAGAAGGAGTTTTACTCTTTACTCTGCGTTAGGTGTGCTGCACCTCACTTGGAAGCGGTTGGTGTTAACACTGGGTGGAAAAATGTTCTATTTCCTACCGACATCCCTAACTTGACGAGCACAAACATTAACAGGTGAAGCGAGGTATCGCCTACGCAAAGACTCTACGGGGAAAGGCCACCTGTGTAAGGCCATCCCACTTTGTATTGTACAGAATGTATCAGAAGATATGTATTGTGTTTTGAATTGTAATAATGGGATCAGAGTGTGTATGATCTGTATTGTATTGTTTGAATTGTAATTGTGTATTTACATTGAACTGTGTGTATCCTTAAATTTTATGAAATATTTTGAAATATATATAAAAAACACCTTGGGGTGTGTAGCAGGAAGAATTTAAAAGTTCAGATAGTTACATATTCAACACCGTCAGCAGTGAGTCACTTTCACCAGTGGTTACTGGGTAACTCTCCAGACTGATACATGTGTTTGCAGCTTTCCCAAAATTACCAGTGTAGTGCAGATTCACCAGAATAATACCGAGGCTTAAATTACAAGGACAGGTTGCATAAATTTGGCTTGTATTCCCTTGAGTATAGGAGATTGAGGGGTGATCTGATTGAGGTGTTTAAAATGTTAAAAGGATTCGATAGGGTAGATACGGAGAAACTATTTCCTCTGGTGGGGGAATCAAGGACAAGGGGGCACAATCTTAAAATTAGAGCTCGGCCAGTTAGGAGTGAAATCAGGAAGCACTTTTTCCACACAAAGGGTAGTGGAAATCTGGAACTCTCTCCCCAAAAGGAGGTGGATGCTGGGGGTTAAATGGAGCTTTCAAGACTGAGATTGATAGATTTTTGTTGGATAAGGGTATCGAGGGATGTGGAGCAAAGTCAGGTAAATGGAGTTGAGGTACAGATCAGCCATGATCTGATTGAATGGCAGAGCAGGCTTGAGGGGCTGAATGGCCTATTCCTGTTCCTAATGTTCCCACTATAGAAATTACAGCTGCATGGAATGAATGCAATGAATTAATACAGTGTTTCTCACTGCCTGTTTACTACAGCTTGCTCGCTCTGTAGTGCAGCAGTGCCACCATCAGGCAATTCCGATACTCCAGTTGTATCTGGCTCGGCCAGTTCTACTGAGAATTGAGTTTCCTCGCGTCAACCAGCCTTGTACCAGCATGTGCAGTACTGTTTAGTACGGAGGTGACACAAAGTTTGAACTCTTGGCGACCAATCAGGCACCAGTCCCCGTCTCACTTTTTAGAATTTCCTGCGAGTAATCTTTGCAATCGTACATTCTTATTCATGATTACGTTTCCAAATGCGTCCTCTATATCCCAATTCTTATTCTTCCAAAGCATTAAATGCAACACATAACTTTGTACAAAAAAAAACATGTAATTACACCAGCTGAGTAGGTTAACTTGCAATGTATCTCTTTGGTTCTGACTGTTGCTGGACAGTCGTTCATCATGTTGGGGCTGCTTCACTGTACAAGGATTAACTCTACAAATGTTTTTGTTACAGACTTACTCTGTCTTGCTAAGAATACAAATGAAAACAGAAGCACTGGTTCTCCTTACAAAGACTGCTTAGAACTAAATCTGCTTCAAACCTTTCCATGCAGGTTTCAAATATAGGGACTGATGCAGATCTTGTTAGAGACAGACACATACATGCAAGCACAACAAACCTCCGAAGAATGTTTTAAATGTTTAGGTTTGGAATGGTCTAAGTAACTGCCCACCGCTACAATCTCAATGATAGATTTATCTGTTAATAGTACAAGAGCTTTTATTTTCTATGATGTCGGGGAAATTGCTGATACCACCAACTAATATGAAAATTAACTAAAAAGCAAAAAACCATAAATCTGAAAGAAAATTAGTAAAAGCTGGGAATACACATCAGTCAGCATCTGTTCTTTCCACAGATGTTTACTGACCTGCTGTACGTTTCCAGCTTTTACTGTTTTTGTGAAAATCAACTATTTGCACTAACAGTTCCTACTATTAGATTTCCATTTTAATGCAGTTTCTAATAAGAGAATGCATCACTCTGCTGGGAATCCACAGATACAGTGTGTTAACTTAGCTAGTAAGGTTTTTGGCTTTTGCCCAAAGTATTGCAGCTTCAAACCACAGCTAAAGAAAGAACTTGCATTTATATAGTGCTTTTCACACCCTCAGGACATCTCACAGTTAATTAATTACTTATGAAGTGAAATCCCTGTTGTTTTGTAGTCAAATGCAGCATCAAGTTTGTGCATCAGATCCCACAAATATAAACGAGACAAATGAGCAGTTAATCTGGGTTTTTTAAAAATTGTGTTGGTTGAGGCATAAATGTTTGCCAGGATGCCAATAGAAATGTCAAATGGTGGCAGGACCTTTTACGTCCACCTGAACAGGCAGATAGGGCCTCGGTTTAACGTCTCATCTGAAAGATGGCACCTCTGACAATGCAGCACTCCCTCAGTAATGAAGCGTCAGCACCTCCAGGGTCAAAAGTGAATCATGCCCAGTCCCCACATTAATTTCTAGTACTGTACCTTGCATTGCCTACCTCCCTCTCCCTATGATAACTCTGCATCAGTCCCGATGATGTCCTGGGAGCCCTGTGTTCACATCTGGTTGAACGCCTTCTACCCTGCACTGGCCCCCAAGTACTCTGCCCAGTGCTATTGACTGGATCCCCCCAGCATTGTGCCGAGTGCCCACCACTGCCTCTCCCCCAGGTGTTTCCCACCCCCCACAACCATGTCTCTGAACTCTCACTAAGCCCTCCAACAATTACAGCCAAAAAACTGGTAGGTGACTAGTTCTCATAGCACTATTCAGAGAATAGGGGAGTTCTCTTGAACAGTATAGAATCATAGAAAATTTACAGCACAGAAGGTGGCTTTTCAGACCATGCCGGCCGAAAATGAGCCACCCAGCCTAATCCCACTTTCCAGCACTTGGTCCGTAGCCCTGTAGGTCACAGCACCACAGGTGCACAACCAGGTACTTTTTAAAATGAGTTTGAGGGTTTCTGCCTTTACTTGTTTACCCCTCAACTAACATCACTAAAACAGATTATTTGGTCATTCATTGCTAATTGTGGGACCTTGACTACACTTCAAAAGTACTTCATTAGTTCTGGAGCATTTGGGATGTCCTGAGGTCATGAAAGGCTGTATATAAATGCAAGTTAGTTCTTTCTTTCCTCCTGTGCCCTGCCCCATGCCCAGCACTCCCCACCCCCCACTTCGGAGCAGTGCTCCTGGTTCCTCCCCCAGGTGCTCTACCCCCAAGTTCTCCACCTCTGGTGATGCACTCCCTGGTCTCCCCCTCCACAGTGCTGTGCTATCCCGGGCACTGTATCCCCTGTTCTCCCCCCCCCGCCCCCCCAGGCACTGTATCCCCTGTTCTCCCCCCCCCGCCCCCCCAGGCGCTGTATCCCCTGTTCTCCCCCCCGCCCCCCCCCCAGGCGCTGTATCCCCTGTTCTCCCCCCCGCCCCCCCCAGGCGCTGTATCCCCTGTTCTCCCCCCCCCGCCCCCCCCAGGCGCTGTATCCCCTGTTCTCCCCCCCCCGCCCCCCCCAGGCGCTGTATCCCCTGTTCTCCCCCCCCCGCCCCCCCCAGGCGCTGTATCCCCTGTTCTCCCCCCCCCCCGCCCCCCCCAGGCGCTGTATCCCCTGTTCTCCCCCCCCCCGCCCCCCCCAGGCGCTGTATCCCCTGTTCTCCCCCCCCCCCGCCCCCCCCAGGCGCTGTATCCCCTGTTCTCCCCCCCCCCCGCCCCCCCCAGGCGCTGTATCCCCTGTTCTCCCCCCCCCCGCCCCCCCCAGGCGCTGTATCCCCTGTTCTCCCCCCCCAGGCGCTGTACCCCCTGTTCTCCCCCCCCCAGGCGCTGTACCCCCTGTTCTCCCCCCCCAGGCGCTGTACCCCCTGTTCTCCCCCCCCAGGCGCTGTACCCCCTGTTCGCCCCCCCCAGGCGCTGTACCCCTGTTCTCTCCTCCCCCACCCTGTGCTGTACCTCCTGTTCTCTTCTCCCCCCCCCCCAGTGCTGTACCTCCTGTTCTCTTCTCCCCCCCCCCCCCCCAGTGCTGTATCCCCTGTTCTCTCCTCCCCCACCCTGTGCTGTACCCCCTGTTCTCACCCCCCCTCCCCTATCCACCATTCTGCCCGGTCTCCTTTATCATTCTAGCCCGAATGCCCGAGTTCGAGGAGCCGCTACCCGGACCCATCTCCCGTCGTGGTTGGAGTGACCGGCCCGGCCGTGAGCCGCTTCACCTGCTCCATCGCTGCTGCCGGCCGCCCACAAACTCCGACACCACAGAAGCGCCGCCAGCAGTCGCCATCTTGCCGCCATCGCACATTGCGCCTGCGCACATCTATCGCTCCGTGATCCATTGATCAGGCTCGTTACCATAGAGACGAAGCAGAGGCCTAGATTTTCCAAGTTGGAAACCAGCAGATAAATGGGGATCCCACAGTACCTTACTCTACTGGAAATAAATAATCACTCATTTCTTTTACCTCTTAAAATACAAGTGTAGCAAATGCAAAGTTATAAATAAAGTACCCCGTTTTGCCAAATCCAAAACCTATGGTGTGGGGGTTGCTTCATGGTTTGAGGTCTGATAATTCCTTGGTTGCTGATGAAAATGACTGAAAACCATAACCAATAAAATAACAAGGGGCATACGTTTAGAGTCAGTATTAGACTCAAAGGAGCAGGTTAATTTTTTTTCACAATTATTAACGTAAAGAATGCATTAGCAGGAGTAGCTACCCAAGTTGAGTCAATTACAACATTGAATTGGAAATCAGGGGGTTGCCAACCCTCTGGGATTGTCCTGGAATGTCCAGGAATTAAAGATTCATCTCCTAGATAGTGATATGATAAATCATGGGCCATTTAAAAAGTGTTTTTTAAAATTTCCTTTTAACACTTTGTTAATTAGCTATAAAAATATTGGAGTTGGGGAAAAAAGCTGTTTAACTTGGCAGGACAGTTGAAGGCAGGAGACCATGTGTCAAAACTTCCAGGAATACATCCAACCAGAGTTGGCAACCCTGAGCACTAGAAGAAGAAGAAATATATTAAGGGGTATAGGGAAAAGAACAGGGAAATGGGATCCACGTAGATCTGACTCCACAATAGCAATTGTAAACAATTTTACAACACCAAGTTATAGTCCAGCAATTTTATTTTAAATTCACAAGCTTTCGGAGGCTTCCTCCTTCGTCAGGTGAACGATGTGAAAAAAAAATGCAATAGCAATGAGAGGTTGAATGTTGTCCTTCTGTATAGAAATTTCTGTAACAGTACAATACTTCTTTATGTTGAGACAAAGAAATAGCAAGGGGAAAATTGACTTGTCTTTGAGGAATTAACCTTTTGGGTCCGAAAATTACTGGGCCTGGGAGGGCAGAATAAGTGCGCAAGTTGGGCAAAGTGGCTGGAATGGGGTGGGACCCAGTTTTGCTGGGTCTCCTCTTTTTAACATTCCGAAATTGCAACAGGTGGGGGGGGGGGTGCAGGAAGGGTGTTCATCCCTCTTCCCTTGTGATATCATTCATAGAGGTAGGTCTCTATCCCCTTGGTCATGGATCCTCCTAACATCTGACTCCTACACTCACTGACCTCCTCGATAGCAATATGCACCATGGGACCATGATCCACATAGCCTCTACCAAAACTCTTAATTGCTTTAGAAACAGCTACTAATTCATCGTCAACCAACTCCTCACATTCCAGGCCACAGGAGTTGGCTAGTTTCAGCCCTGGTGAGCTCTCACTCGGACTGCCTGCCTCCTGACCACACGTTCTGGCTCAGTTTCTTTCTCCTGTCACCTTCTTCCAGCCTTTCCCTTCCTGTCCAGGCTCACCCATGCTACAAGTGTCTATTCCAAAACTGTCTCCCCAGCCTGCGTACCGAGTAATGCACAAGGGTGCTTCTCAAATTTAACAATCCACCAGTCGAGTGTAACGACTCGAATGACAATTAGTTTTTCATCATCTGCCCTGCTCAGGTATGCATAATTTTGTCTTTCATTAGTCTCACCATGGTACAAATCCTTTTTTGTATAACCTGCTCCATTCTCTTTAAAAAGATTTATCCAAACTTTTCCCTCTTTGCTTTCTACAAATTAACTGCAAGCAGTTTTTTTGTGAAAAAAAGTCACGCAGTAAAATTGACTTCAATTTGAGTAACTGTTCCACCTCCCAAGATGGTTTATTATTCAAAACACTGGTTAGGCCCCAGCTGGAGTATTGTGTTCAATTCTGGGCATCACACTTTAAGAAGGATGTTAAGGCCTTAGAGAGGGTGCAGAGGAGATTTACTAGAATGGTACTGGGGATGAAAGACTTCAGTTACATGGAGAAAGACTAGTGAAACTGGGATTGTTCTCCTTAGAGCAGAGAAGGTTAAGGGGAGATTTGATAGAGATGTTCAAAATCATGAAGGGTTTTGATAGATTAAATGTGAAAAAGTGTTTTCAGTGGTAGAAGGGTCAGTAACCAGAGGACACAAGTTTAAGCTGATTGGCAAAACAAAAAGGCAACATGAGGGAAAAAATTATGCAGCGAGTTGTTATGATCTGGAATGCGCTGCCTGAAAGGGCGGTGGAAGCAGATTCAATAATAACTTTCAAAAGGGAATTGGATAAATACTTGAGGGGGGGAAATTTGCAGAGCTATTGGGAAGTGTGTCCAGCTGCAGCTATTGTTTGACCGCTTGACGGCTCTGGAGCTGCGGATGGACTCACTTTGGAGCATCCGCGATGCTGAGAAAGTCGTGGATAGCACGTTCAGTGAGTTGGTCACACCGCAGATAAAAATTACTGAGGGAGATAGTGAATGGGTGACCAACAGACAGAGGAAGAGTAGGAAGGCAGTGCAGGGGTCCCCTGCGGTCATCTCCCTCCAAAACAGGTATACCGTTTTGGATACTGTTGGCGGAGATGGCTCACCAGGGGAAGGTGGCAGTGGCCAGGTTCATGGCACCGTGGCTGGCTCTGCTGCACAGGAGGGCAGGAAAAAGAGTGGCAGAGCTATAGTGATAGGGGACTCGATTGTAAGGGGAATAGACAGGCGTTTCTGCGGACGCAACCGAGACTCCAGGATGGTATGTTGCCTCCCTGGTGCAAGGGTCAAGGATGTCTCGGAGCGGCTGCAGGACATTCTGGAGGGGGAGGGTGAACAGCCAGTTGTCGTGGTGCATATAGGCACCAACGATATAGGTAAAAAACAGGATGAGGTCCTACAAGCTGAATTTAGGGAGTTAGGAGTTAAACTAAAGAGTAGGACCTCAAAGGTAGTAATCTCAGGATTGCTACCAGTGCCACGGGTTAGTCAGAGTAGGAATGACAGGATAGCTAAGATGAATACGTGGCTTGAGAGATGGTGCAAGCTGGAGGGATTCAAATTCCTGGGCCATTGGAACCGGTTCTGGGGGAGGTGGGACCAGTACAAATTGGACGGTCTGCATCTGGGCAGGACTGGAACCAATGTCCTAGGGGGAGTGTTTGCCAGTGCTGTTGGGGAGGGTTTAAACTAATGTGGCAGGGGGATGGGAACCGATGCAGGAAGTCAGTGGGAAATAAAGTGGTGACAGAAACAAAAGGCAGTAAGGGAGAGTGTACAGAACATGACCGGACAGATGGTCTGAGAAAGCAGGGCAAAGACCAAGGGAAGTCTAGATTAAACTGCATTTATTTCAATGCAAGAAGTCTGATGGGCAAGGCAGATGAACTCAGGGCATGGATGGGTACATGGGACTGGGATGTTATAGCTATTACTGAAACATGGCTAAGGGAGGGGCAGGACTGGCAGCTCAATGTTCCAGGGTACAGATGCTATAGGAAAGATAGAGCAGGAGGTAAGAGAGGAGGGGGAGTTGCGTTCTTGATTAGGGAGAACATCACGGCAGTAGTGAGAGGGGATATATCCGAGGGTTCGCCCACTGAGTCCATATGGGTAGAACTGAAAAATAAGAAGGGAGAGATCACTTTGATAGGATTGTACTACAGACCCCCAAATAGTCAACGGGAAATTGAGGAGCAAATATGTAAGGAGATTACAGACAGCTGCAAGAAAAATAGGGTGGTAATAGTAGGGGACTTTAACTTTCCCAACATTGACTGGGACAGCCATAGCATTAGGGGCTTGGATGGAGAGAAATTTGTTGAGTGTATTCAGGAGGAATTTCTCATTCAGTATGTGGATGGCCCGACTAGAGAGGGGGCAAAACTTGACCTCCTCTTGGGAAATAAGGAAGGGCAGGTGACAGAAGTGTTAGTGAGGGATCACTTTGGGACCAGTGATCATAATTCCATTAGTTTTAAGATAGCTATGGAGAAGGATAGGTCTGGCCCAAAAGTTAAAATTCTAAATTGGGGAAAGGCCAATTTTGATGGTATTAGACAGGAACTTTCAGAAGTTGATTGGGAGAGTCTGTTGGCAGGCAAAGGGACGTCTGGTAAGTGGGAGGCTTTCAAAAGTGTGTTAACCAGGGTTCAGGGTAAGCACATTCCTTATAAAGTGAAGGGCAAGGCTGGTAGAAGTGGGGAACCTTGGATGACTCGGGAGATTGAGGCCCTAGTCAAAAAGAAGAAGGAGGCATATGACATGCATAGGCAGCTGGGATCAAGTGGATCCCTTGAAGAGTATAGAGATTGCCGGAGTAGAGTTAAGAGAGAAATCAGGAGGGCAAAAAGGGGATATGAGATTGCTTTGGCAGATCAGGCAAAGGTGAATCCAAAGAGCTTCTACAAATACATAAAGGGCAAAAGGGTAACTAGGGAGAGAGTAGGGCCTCTTAAGGATCAACAAGGTCATCTATGTGCGGAACCACAAGAGATGGGTGAGATCCTGAATGAATATTTCACATCGGTATTTACGGTTGAGAAAGGCATGGATGTTAGGGAACTTGGGGAAATAAATAGTGATGTCTTGAGGAGTGTACATATTACAGAGAGGGAGGTGCTGGAAGTCTTAACGCGCATCAAGGTAGATAAATCTCCGGGACCTGATGAAATGTATCCCAGGACGTTATGGGAGGTTAGGGAGGAAATTGCGGGTCCCCTAGCAGAGATATTTGAATCATCCACCGCTACAGGTGAGGTGCCTGAAGATTGGAGGGTAGCAAATGTTGTGCCTTTGTTTAAGAAGGGCGGCAGGGAAAAGCCTGGGAACTACAGACCAGTGAGCCTGACATCTGTAGTGGGTAAGTTGTTAGAGGGTATTCTGAGGGACAGAATCTACAGGCATTTGGAGAGGCAGGGACTAATTAGGAACAGTCAGCATGGTTTTGAGAGGAAAATCATGTCTCACGAATTTGATTGAGTTTTTTGAAGGGGTAACCAAGAAGATAGATGAGGGCTGTGCAGTAGACGTGGTCTACATGGACTTCAGCAAAGCATTTGACAAGGTACCGCATGGTAGGTTGTTACATAAGGTTAAATCTCATGGGATCCAAGGTGAGGTAGCCAATTGGATACAAAATTGGCTTGACGACAGAAGACAGAGGGTGGTTGTCGAGGGTTGTTTTTCAAACTGGATGCCTGTGTCCAGCGGTGTGCCTCAGGGATCGGTGCTGGGTCCGCTGTTATTTGTTATTTATATTAATGATTTGGATGAGAATTTAGGAGGCATGGTTAGTAAGTTTGCAGATGACACCAAGATTGGTGGCATTGTGGACAGTGAAGAAGGTTATCTAGGATTGCAACGGGATCTTGATAAATTGGGCCAGTGGGCCGATGAATGGCAGATGGAGTTTTAATTTAGATAAATGTGAGGTGATGCATTTTGGTAGATCGAATCGGGCCAGGACCTACTCCGTTAATGGTAGGGCGTTGGGGAGAGTTATAGAACAAAGAGATCTAGGAGTACAGATTCATAGCTCCTTGAAAGTGGAGTCACAGGTGGATAGGGTGGTGAAGAAGGCATTCAGCATGCTTGGTTTCATTGGTCAGAACATTGAATGCAGGAGTTGGGATGTCTTGTTGAAGTTGTACAGGGCATTGGTGAGGCCACACTTGGAGTACTGTGTACAGTTCTGGTCACCCTATTATAGAAAGGATATTATTAAACTAGAAAGAGTGCAGAAAAGATTTACTAGGATGCTACCGGGACTTGATGGTTTGACTTACAGGGAGAGGTTAGACAGACTGGGACTTTATTCCCTGGAGAGTAGGAGGTTAAGGGGTGATCTTATAGAAGTCTATAAAATAATGAGGGGTATAGATAAGGTCGATAGCCAAAATCTTTTCCCAAAGGTAGGGGAGTCTATAACGAGGGGGCACAGATTTAAGGTGAGAGGGGAGAGATACAAAAGGATCCAGAGGGGCAATTTTTTCACTCAAAGGGTGGTGAGTGTCTGGAACGAGCTGCCAGAGGCAGTAGTAGAGGCGGGTACAATTTTGTCTTTTAAAAAGCATTTGGACAGTTACATGGGGAAGATGGGTATCGAGGGATATGGGCCAAGTGCAGGCAATTGGGACTAGCTTAGTGGTATAAACTGGGCGACATGGACATGTTGGGCCGAAGGGCCTGTTTCCATGTTGTAACTTCTATGATTCTATGATTCTATGAAAGAGCAGGGGAGTGGGACTAATTGGATGGCTCTTTCAAAGAGCTAGCACAGGCACGATGGGCCAAATGGCCTCCTTCTGTGCTGCATCATTCTGTGATTTTATGAAAACCATTTTCTAATCTGGTTTGTAGAACTTTGTTTGCTTCAATATGGTACAAATTCTCACATCTTTATTGTGATCACAAACCACATCGTCTTTTGACAGAACTCATTCAGTACAGTAAGCAGAATTTACCTTTCATTGATCTGGTTTCAAGAAACCACATTTTATCATTTCAATTTATATAGATACACTCTTTTCCAGTATAATTATAGCATTTTGTGATAAGATCAGAGTGTGTTTTCAACACCATTTTTAAAAATACATGCTTTTGTGACCCAGCCTAAATGCCTGTGGTTTTCATTTATGCTGCATGCTATTTCAGCACACTGGTTTAATGTGTTTGCACAAATTCCTCTCTAGCTATTTTTAACCCGTAATGATTGCGTTAAAATGGCGCAGGCAAGAATTCATGTCAAGACTTTAACCAGCGCAATAAAAATATCGCAAAGAAAACTAAACTCAAGTAGATAACGAAATATGGGATAAGCAGCTGGGCGGTACATGGGAGTTTCAGTGCACTGGGTTACAGAGAATCACCAGGTGAGATTCCAATCTTAGCCATGCTGCCGCGGTGAGGCCCTGAGAGACGGCCTGCTGCTTCCTCGTGGAAGGGAAAGGACAGTCACTCTCAGCTACTGTCATCCACCGAGCAACCAGTTGCGAATGAGTACTGAACAGGGTACAGCTTCCTGTCCATTTTCCGGGCCAGCGAGGCTACATGGCAACTGAGCAGAGTAGAGACAGATTAGAGGCAACTAAGGTGTGATCTTCATAGAGAGATTCACTATTTACAAAGATAATACCTTCAAAATGTCACGGTGGTAGAGATTATTGCAAACAAAGATTCCACTGCACATCTCATATGCAAATGAACCCATATATTCACAATTATGTCTGAAATTACAAGACAGAAATTCCCGCTATCATAGTCCCTTTACTTTGGCTGCACTGTCCTCCAGTAACAGGATGCTAATTATATAACTGGCTCAGACGCATTCGATATTTTCTCAAGAAATTTGGTTCAATCTGATACAAACTCCCTTTCTTCTCAATTCTCCAATTCAGTCAGATTTTCTCTTCATCCGACGACCCTGAGTTTCTGGGCTGATTCAATAGCTCTTCTAATTTCTCCAAATCATTTTCCATTGAATCTTCTCCGACAATTTCATGAACTAGACCTTCTGTCACCTGGAGTCTGGCTCTCCTGGAGAGAAGATACAGAACAAACGTCAGAACGCACAGAAAAAACAAACTTAATGCCGTTAAGAAACTGGTGAAAAACAGATTTACAAGCGAACAGTGTATGATTTGTGTGGGTTTGAAATGTATAATAAAAACTAAAATGCTGGAAACGCATACCAGTCTGGTGAGCACTTGAAAAAGAGGTTAATGATTCAGGTGGGACCTTTTTACTCAAAAGCCTAAAATACTATATGCCTATATGGGGAGAGGGGAAATACATTTTCAAAAATACATATTTTGTAAGATACATTTCAAAAATTTCTCCTCCTATTCTAATTTCTGTGATCACAAAGTTACAGCTCCATACCATTCTTCCAATTTAAGTTCATAAAGCTCTCGTCGTTCCCTACGATTCCGTTCCCGGACAGTCTCTCCGCCAGCTTTCTGCATTGCCAGGATCAGCGCCCCAGCTGGAACCCTGAAAGACAAACCAACAGTCAGATTCATATACAGCTGTCAGCACAAGTTACTCACAGCCCACAGTCCAAATCATTAACAATCTACAGTGCATGCTTGCTCTAAAAGTAGTCTTTAAATCTGTCATGGCTTGATGGCTTTCTCTTGTCCTTGGGCGGCTTGATCTTCAAGCTCTTTGGGGGGGAAAAGAAAAGGATGAATCACGCATTTGGCAAAAGCAGACCTCTACTCTCAGCAGCCTCCAAATCCTTCTCTTAGGGAGATATCTGTACAGTGACAGTAGTCCCAGACAATGGGGGAGGAGAATGGTCAGAGACAAATGGAAGGGAACAAGATTTGTAGTCAAAATAGGCAAACAAGAAAAAGCCCCTCAGGCTAGTGCCTTCAACCACTTACTATGTAGATGCTGATATTGCTCATTAATACAGAGTCCAGTCTGGAAGGCAGGAGTCGTTTTTATATTTCGGTGTTAACTTCAGGAGTGCAGTGCCGTACCACTCACAGTGCCAAGCTCACCAGCCTACACCTCTACCCAGCGGGTCTCACTGCTTCCAGAACAAGGCAAGTCAACAAAACTGCACTCGACAGCAAACCACCTGTTTGCTGGCGTTTGCAGTTTGTATATTAGAAGAAAAGACTTGCGTTCATAGAACACCTTTAACGACCCAAAGAGCTTCATAACCTATGAAGTACTTTTGAAGTGTAGCCGCTGTTGTAATGTAGGAAACACGGCAGCCAATTTGCGCACAGCGCAGTCCCACAAACAGGAATGAGACACACGACCAGATAATCTGTTTAAGTGATGTTGGTTGAGGTATAAATATTGGCCAGGACACCGGGAGAACTTTCCTACTCTTCTTCGAAATACTGCCATGGGATCTTTTACGTCCACCTGAAAGGGCAGACAGGGAACTGGTGTCTCATGTTTAACGTCTCATCCGAAAGGCGGCACCTCTGACAGTTCAGCATTCCCTCAGAACTGCGCTTGAATGTCAGCCTAGATTTTGTGCTCAAGTCTCTGGAGTAGGACTTGAACCCACAACCTTCTGACTCAGAGGCGAGAGTGCTACCCACTGAGCCCCAGCTGACACCCATGTAAAAGCCCCTTCAGCAAACAATTTTTAAAAATGTTTATTGAAACCTAAATTATGCCTTTTTCTTCAAGAGGACAGAATCTTAAAATTAGGCCGTTCAGGAGTGAAATCAGGAAGCACTTTTTCACACAAAAGGTAGTGGAAATCTGGAACTTTCTCCATGCAAAAGGCTGTGGATACTAGGTCAATTGAAATTTTCAAGACTGAGATTGACAGATTTTTATTAGTTAAGGATATTAAGAGATATTGATCAAAGGCGGGCAAATGGAGTTGAGGTACAGATCAGATCAAATGATCTAACTGAATGGCGGAACAGGCTCGAGGGGCTGAATGGCCTACTCCTGTTCCTAAACACGAGGCTTACAATGAGGGCCTATGTATGTTATGTATCTTTTAAATAACACATAAATATAACATGACATTACATAGTAATTAACCTCCATTCACCTCGATGAAACATTTATGAACTCACCCCATTACTGCACCAATGATTGTGCCTGCTATGAATCCACCTAGTCCAAGATTCATCCGGAATATTCCTCCTGTGATCGCTAAAAATGCAAGAATCTTTCACATTAGCTCACTGTGACAAAAGCAGCATGCAGATAGATTCAATAGATAAAATATAACTTAAATCTGTGATTTTAGGTGAACAAACACTGGTTTTCATGACTGTGTTTGTTCTGCTCTGCCTGCTGGATCCACTAACACTATCTGCTGTCTCTTTCCTCTCACTGTGCAAGAACCCAGGTCTCAACACCAAACAGGGCATTTCGAGTGGACTCCCTGGTGGATGAATTTATAACTGTGCCTGGAGTACTGCGCACAGTTTTGGTCTCCTTAACTAAGGAAGGATATGCTTGCCCTAGAGGGGGTGCAACAAAGGTTCACTAGATTGATTCCTGGGATGAGAAGGTTCTCCTACGAGGAGAGATTGAGTAGAATGGGCCTATATTCTCTGGAGTTTAGAAGAATTTTACAACACCAGGTTATATAGTCCAACAGACTCACCTGACGAAGGAGGTAAGCTCCGAAAGCTTGTGATTTTCAAATAAAACTGTTGGACTATAACCTGGTGTTGCAAGATTCCTTACATTTGTCCACCCCAGTCCATCACTGGCATCTCCACATCGAGTTTAGAAGAATGAGAGGTGATCTCATTGAAACATAAGATTCTGAGGGGGCTTGACAGGGTAGATGCTGAGAGGTTATTTCCCCTGGCTGGAGAGTCTAGAACCAGGGGGCATAGTCTCAGGATAAGGATTTAGGACTGAGATGAGGAATTTCTTCACTCAGAGGGTTGTGATTCTTTGGAATTCTCTAACCCAAAGGGCTGTGGATGCCGAGTCATTGAGTACATTCAAGGCTGAGATCGATAGATTTTTGGACTCTACGGGAATCAAGGGATATGGGGATCGGTCAGGAAAGTGGCGTGAGGTCGAAGATCAGCCATGATCTTATTGAATGGTGGAGCAGGCTCGAGGGGCCATATGGCCTACTCCTGTTCCTATTTCTTATGTTCTTAAGACAGCGTACAGCTGAGCCACATAGACCAAGAGGTTCTAGGTTCAATTCCCAATCTGTACAGTGAGCGAGCTGATCAGTGCCAGTGGTACGGGGATAGAAAAGTGTGCTACAACTGGCCTCCACACCCCGAGGATTTTAAAAAAACAAAACAATTTAGCCAAGATTCCTGTTCCTGGTCCCTTTTGGAAGGTGCACATATGTGGGTATCTGAGGAGGAGCAGATCAGGTTTGGCTGTGATACTCCCACGATTGAATACTCAGTTAACATTCACTGTCTAACCTCACACATGAAGAATTGCCACTTGAACCGTAGCTTCAGGGAGTGGGAAAAAAACTGATAGATCAAGAGAGCAAGAAAAATATATATGCGGTTCCAATAACACAACTTATAAGCAGGATCTCACCTCCAGCTGCAGAGTAGTATCTCAGGAGATTCTGATCACGATACACAGACAGACCTGTGCTAACTGTACTGTTTGGAAAAACAAGTGAATTAAGAATAAATAATAAATAATCACAACATCTACGCACCCTATCAAGAGCTAGAAAGCAAAGGGCTGCTCCAATCACATACTGTACTAACTGTAATAACTGTACTACGGAAGCACTAATACTATCTAGGCCTTGTTGACTTTCCAGGTTACTGTTAGTTGTATGGAAACCAACAATTTAGTTCTCAGATCCCCACACTCATCCACTCTGATGACACAGGTTACGTGAGACGACCACGTGCATTTTGGAGCTGCACCATTAACTCTATAAGAATTAGCACTTCGGACTGGCCTGGAATCACCTGACTCAAAAAAACTACTGGCTACCACTGCATTTTCCGCAATCAGTAGCTATTTTTCCCTCGACTGGTCCAGAGACCAGTCCAAAGTGCTGTTTTGCATTAAAGTCAATGGACCCCACCTGATCTGCCAGTAGCATCCACATCATTGGAAGCAGTTGAGGTGGAATGCAAAGACCAGCAATGACACCTCCCTACAAATGAAGATATTTCCTGGAAGGCTGTTAGACGGAGGCAGAGAGAGAGAGAGAGAGAGAGAGAGAGAAATGAATGAATGAATGAATGACATAGAATGTACAGCACAGAAACAGGCCATCTGTCCAGTGTTTATGCTCCTCACGAGCCTCCTCTCCTATCTACTTCCTCTAATCCTTGAGAGACAGAGACATTAGGAAGTGAGGCAATGTGGGGCAAAGCACACTTAACAGAAAGTGCGGCCCCAATTGTTTCTTCTGTTTAAAACACATTTTCACATTGAATATTACAGCCAAGCGAGGACACTGCAATTGCTCTTTTCTACACATATATAGTAACATTAAGTCTCAGCCTGGGCTCAGTATTAGCTCAATAGTAGCATTCTTGTCTGAGTCAGAGGTCGTGGGTTCAAGCCCCACTTCAAAGACTTGAGCACATAATCAAGGCTGACACTTCAGTGCAGTGGTGAGGGAGTACTGCACTGTCGGAGGTGCCGTCTTTCAGATGAGACGTTACACCAAGGCCCTGTCTGCCATCTCAGGTAGATATAAAATGGCACTACTCAAAGAAGAAGAGGGGCATTCTCCCTGGTGTCCTGGCCAATATTTATCCCTCAACCAACAACACTAAGAAAAAGCAGATTATCTGGTCACATATATCATTGCTGTTTGTGGGATCTTGCTGTGTGCAAATTGTCTGCCATGTTTTCTATATTACAACAGTGACTACACTTCAAAAAAAGTACTTCACAAAAGTAAAGAGCTTTGGAACGTCCTGAGGTCGTGAAAGGCGCGATATAAATGCAAGTCCTTTACTTTCCTTATTAGCCATGCTTTGTTTGCAGATAAGAAACACAAAAGCAGTTCTAACCCACCAAAGACTGCCCGCACTGTACCTGCATATAGATTAAACACTAATATTTTCTTAATATTTCACTTACTTAAAGATCACCACAAATGCAGTCACTCTCCAGCTCCACCGCCAGCCATAACGGACAAAGCCACGGACTGCTGCGTTTTGTGCCGACCTCTATTAGATGGAAAAACAGCACTGATGCAGGGATCAGAGAAGGTGCTCAGTCACATAGGTTACACACACCGGTCACTGACACACACAACACACACACACAACACACACACAACACACAACACACAACACACAACACACAACACACAACACACAACACACACACAACACACACACGTTCCCATAGAGGGACTGTATTCTAAATTTGTTTGCTACACACTACATGAGACCACTTGCTGTAGCTACTTTGCCCAGTGGTAATGTCAATTCTATCTGGTGTCTTTCTGAAACCCAGGGCCGTATTGGGACCAATGCCACAGATAGGACTAGCATGACGGCAAGTGTGACTAACAGTTATTCTTTTGCAAATCGATCTTAATCAAAGGAAAATCTTTGCATCCTGTTATTTAGTGTGGCATTACAAAACAGCTGCATTCCCCTCACACTCATGAAGATTGCTGGATGCCAGGTTTACCATGAGTGGCTCGATGAAAAGCAATCACAGTGCCCGCGCTGGTAGAACCCAGCGATGGGAAGGACACAAATCACAAGGGAAAAGGCCTTTCAGCCAATACACTCCTTCCAACAGACTAGGTCTGATTCAAGCTGCTGTGGGCTCTCCCAAACTGTGGGAAATAAATAACCACATGGAAAACTTCGAGATTAAACAATAATTATGTTGCTCCTTGAATTGAGTGAAAATTACAGAATCTCAGTCTAAGATTATTCTGTACATTATTACTGCTCTGTAAGTCAGCAGTATTGAACCCATGATATTCTCATGATCCCAACAAGCCTGAAATAGCAGCTTTCAGTGGTGTATTTGAGCAATATATATATATATATACACACACATTCCATAATTTTCATAAATGGATCTCCGTGCCAGGTTTGTAATCTACCAGTAGTGACTGCATCAATGTATTTAAAGGGGATATAACCGTAGATAGGGAGAGAGAGTTAGGGGAAAGAAAGCAGAGAAAGTTGATGTTTTTTTTTTGGATTGGGGAGATGCAAGTAGTGGTGTGCCATAGTGACCTGTGCTGCGACCCCTTTTGTTTTTCATTTATATAAATGATTTGATTGCAGGCAAAAAAGGATGGATATCAAAAATTGCTGGTGATACCAAATTATGGGACATGGTAAACTGTGTGGAAGAATATAGGACATCTGGCAGGTTAGCAGACTGGTCAGATAGGTAGCAGATGCAGATCAATGTGGAATCGTAAATTTTGGGGGAAAAACAATGAAAGGAAGTGTACCTTAAATGACAAGGCTCAACCGAGTGGAAGAGCAGATACTAAGATCTTAAAAGGTGAGAGTGCAGGGAGAAAAGGCTTTAAAAATGCAACTGGGTTTCTGTGTTAGGGACAATGAATATAGGATGGAGATGGGAATACATTCATCTTTAAGGTGCTTGCCCTCCCCAGGAGCGAAACAGGCAGGTTGTTCCATCTGCTTGTATGCTTGCCAGGCTGGGCAGAGGGTGTTTGGGGGGAGAAATTTCTTCTGTACAGGTCAATGAGTTTGGGGTTACAAATCCCCCTATGAATTTGAAGCCCAAGTGTGCCCCACAAAAGGGTTGAACTCACTCATGTGTGGGGACATCCTTAGTGAGAAAAATTCCCTCCGTTGGGAGTAGTTAAGCCTGCATCCCGAGAGTTGGCCTGACTCCTTGATTGTTGTTGAGGAATGATGTGGTGATTTTTTTTCCCCCCTAGAGTAGGATCTAATCTGATATTTTCTGCTCAGGGCCCCATCAGCTCCAACTCCTCGAATGACTACATTTGCACTGTGCTTCCTGCCAAGGGTTATTTCACTAAGGCAAAGAGGAAAAGAGATAAGGGGCATTCTTGCCTAGTGCCTTCATTGGAGGGGGAATGGTAGGGAATGGAGACCATTGGTGCACAGTGGATGAGGCGTTCAAGGATAGGATTTAATCCATTTCCTGAACATTACACAATATGCACAAGTACAATGAACAGGAATTCCCACTCCACCTGGTTAAATGCCTTCCAACAGCATTTGTACGTACATGATAGTTTCCGCTGCTCTGCCAGGTGGTAACTACATCCACTGTGTGTGTGCAGCACAATAATCACAAAAAAAAATTAAAGGCGAGGTTAGAAAAAAATGTAATTACAGAGGACGATTACAATGTGAAATTGTCCATTACTGAGGCAAGGTACATCAATTCTATTGAAAGGGAACTGATTGCGTAAGAAAGAGGAATATTAATGGGTATATGTCAGTGGGCAGGAGAGTGGAAAAAAACACAAGTGCAAATTTGCAGGCTGAATGCTCTGTTTCTACATTGTAACACACTGATTTTATTATGTAATAATGGTGCAGGGTAGATTTTAAACAGAGGGGTTTTAGGAGAATTCTTTTTTTTACAAAAAAAAAAGGGTTCTTAGGACATGGAATGTCCTATCCATTACAGTGGTAGATACAGAATCCATAATACCTATAAATGGGAAATAGATAAATATTTGGGGCGGGGTGGGGGGGGGGGGGCGGAGAAAGGATATGGGAAAAGGGCAAGGAAGGGACTAAGCAGACAGGTTTTTCAGCGAGCCGCCACAGGCCTAATGGACCTCATGTATGTTTCCCTGCCATTCACTATTCCTCAACTGAGAGGAGCAAGCCTGCATCTTCTTCCCAAGCCTGTGCAATTCCACTAAGTTGACTGCTCGTAATGCAGGAGTGCAGCCTGTGACTGACTGATTTCTCTACTTCCATTTACTCTGTGCCTGATCTCCACCTAATAGCATAGCAGAAAGTAAGACTCAAGTAAGGTGCATTGAAGCTATTTTCTGCTGTTATCACTATGCCTCCTCTCCTCACCAGGACAACACTCTTAAAAAAAAAGTCACTTCCCGAGTTCATACACCAAAAAAGTCACTTCCCGAGTTCATACACCACTGTGAAGTTTCAAACCCAACGAACTCACCACAGCCTCCAAGCGATTTCTGTACACCTCAGCTTGGCTCTGCTCAATGTAGCGAATTTTAGCATGTCGGGCAGCGGGAATGCCACCGTACACCATCCCAACACATGCGGCAACAAGGGCACTCTTCCAGATGTTGATTATTTCCTCGGGATACTTCTTCGTCTCACTATGTGCAGAGTACACATATTCAATTATGTAGTTATTTCAAAACATCTACCCATTGTTCTGTCAACTGCATTTCTATTTTAAAAAAGAAACTATTTGTTGTGAACTTTATGCTCATCAAAGTGAAGGACATTATTGTTGGGGAATGAAACACTTTATATTTCAGGGGAATATTTGCAGGGCTATGGGGAAAGAGCAGAGGAGTGGGACTAATTGGATAGCTCTTTCAAAGAGCCGGCACAGGCATGAGGGGCCTTCTTCTCTGCTGTATCATTCTATGATTCAGGCACTCAATCACAACATCAAGCACTAGGCCAGGTATAGCATGATTAGATACCAAATAAAACTCCCTCTAAACTGTCCAGACAATGTACTTTAGAAAAACATCCCTAATGCACCAACGTGGCACTTTCTCATTCCCCACTCCAGCCATCCTGTGATCTCTGTACAACCATTCAAAACAAGAACTAGATCGGAGTGAGAAGGGCAGTTTTTAAAAAATTCATTCATGGGATGTGGGCATTGCTGGCAAGGCCAGCATTTATTGCCCATCCCTAACTGCTGCCTTCTTGAACCGCTGCAGTCCGTGTGGTGAAGGTTCTCCCACAGTGCTGTTAGGTAGGGAGTTCCAGGATTTTGACCCAGCGATGACGAAGGAATGGCAATATATTTCAAAGTCAGGATGGTGTGTGACTTGGAGGGGAACGTGCAGGTGGTATTGTTCCCATGTGCCTGCTGCCCTTGTCCTTCTAGGTGGTAGAGGTTGCGGGTTTGGGAAGTGCTGTCGAAAAAGCCTTGGCGAGTTGCTGCAGTGCATCCTGTAGATGGTGCTCACTGCAGCCACTGTGCGCCGGTGGTGGAGGGAGTGAATGTTTAGGGTGGTGGACGGGGTGCCAATCAAGTGGGCTGCTTTGTCCTGGATGGCATCAAGCTTCTTGAGTGTTGTTGGAGCTGCACTCATCCAGGCAAGTGGAAAGTATTCCATCACACTCCTGACTTGTGCCTTGTAGATGGTGGAAAGGCTTTGGGGAGTCAGGTGGTGAGTCATTCGCCGCAGAATACCCAGCCTCTGACCTGCTCTTGTAGCCACAGTATTTATGTGGCTGGTCCAGTTTAGTTTCTGGTCAATGGTGACCCCCAGGATGTTGATGGTGGGGGATTCGGCGATGGTAATGCCGTTGAATGTCAAGGGGAGGTGGTTGAAACATTATCCTTGCAATCTTGTTCAAAGGCGTATTTTCCAGAACAAAGACTGCTGTACAATACGGCCAGAGGCAATCTACAGATGCAGAGAACAGGCAATGAAAAAGGGCACAAAAATAGTACGAGGCTTTGAGGTGTGGGGATATGGAAAAACCCTCAGAGGCTCAAGGACCGAAACAGCAGTAAAGAATGGGCGATTGGAAGGATAACAATAACTTAAAAAAAAGAACTGCAACACTGTGGACACGAGCCAGAGTGGAATGAGAGCACGTGGCAGGACACTCGTACTGGGAGAAATTAAAGACCACAGACCAAGAGGACGCGTAAGGAAATGGCAACTGCACCATACAAGGCACAGAAAATCCAATCCGACTGGCACTGTGAACAGCACGAGGCAAGCAATACTTATGCAGGACAATGCACAAGGGCATAAAACCTCAAGGACTACACTGGAAGAGAGAATGTCAAATGAGGGAACATTTTGTGCAATGCCCAAAAAAGGTTGAGACTCCCCGCCTATTTTCATACTATCCTTGTGCCACTCTCACCACCCAGTGCCTTGCTCTCTCTCTCTCTCTCTCTTCTACAATTCTCACCTCCTTGCCACATTTCTTTGCAAGGAGAATTTTTAAAAACATTTTTAAATCACACAGGTTGAATTCATACTCACTCTCGATCAAATAGCTCCCGGATTCTGTCCCAGCCTGTTTCTGGGATCTGGGGATTGCCGATATATTTAGGCAGCTTCTCAGCCTGAATTCCCTCGTCTTCTGCTGCAAATACTCGAGGAAAGTGAAACATTTTTCTGAAATAGCAGTTCTGATAGATCGGTGGAATGCTCGTCACCTGACAATTCCATAACATAGGTGCAAGTTTGAGGTATGATACATTATTAGTCCTTCCCGTTCCTCTTTCTTCACCTTTCATCCCAGTGTGCAATGGCTCACTGGAAATCAATACAGGAATTAGCAAAATGTTATTACAGAACAACCTATTAATAACCACCGCCACCCCCCTTCACTCCCACACACCACCCCACAACTAAGTTCCACAGGTGACACCACCCCTACCTTCTTTAGAGGGGACGCTGGATAAAATTACAGGAGCAGGTCACCCACTCATCCTTCAATCGACGATTGGTACATGGTGGGGAGATAATAACTACAAAAATAGATTGGGAGATATCAGAAGCAATGATCACAAATGTAAACACTCTTCGGAATGATCTGCTGCATAGGCCTGCCCCAGAAGAGCAGGGGTGCTCCAATACACTGCACCATAGACTGTAAGGTTGCTAATACACTGTTGCAGTTCCTCATCCTCAGAGATTTCAATTGGAGCCCCGCAATATCAGGATGAGCTGCCATTCTCTGCTATAATCACCTCTTTTCCTGAATGGGGCCGAGATGGGGGGGGGTTGGGGTGAAATAAGCAGTCAAGTCACTCTAGAACACTTTTGACCACTTCCAATAAATTGACAAGAGCAACAGCAGTAACAGTTAGGGAGTTGATCACCTGCTTGGGGGGGGGTCTCAGTCCATGCGTGTTGTTGTGGGACCAAAAGTAGGGAGGGGGAAAATAAGAAGGACTATATATATTGCTCATCATCCAGCCTCTAAATCCATGTCAAATTGGCAAAAGGAAAACATTTAAACCTTGGATTTAGACAACTTAGGAGGGTAACAAAAAAAGCACAGCATTGACAAATAAATTTACAAGAGTAGTCCACTACTTCAGTATTCCAGATATAGGTGTTCTATGATTGATCAGTCACATGTAGCATTCAGATCTTTTAACAGGCAAGAAACCATTACAATCATCTCTCTTTCTGTGTAGCAATCACACACCAGTATGTCAGTTATGTAAAAATCTGCTCCAGCCTGTCACTGGAGACAGTTGCTGTGGGACAGAACACAGCAGCCATGCAAAGGTAAAAAGAGATAAATTCAAAAAGTGCAGCCTATAAATTAGAGTTCATGATATTAATGATATTCCTCTTTCTGCTACTTTAAACAGACATTAACCCCTTTGCAGACTAACACCTGTTAAAATAGCAGACAAGGGAATATCACATGAACACATTAGTCTGCTAATATTAAGTTCAAAATCAAAATCAAAAATAGTTCTTCACACAGTGCCGTACAATGCCATTAGAAGATGTTTGTCCTTATCGCCTCGCCCTTGTATAATTTGCTATCGTGCGCCATGATCTGTTGTAGCGCATATATGATAATGGGCATCAGGTATGAACATAGGAAATTAAACATGATAACCACATATGGAAGGTATGTTGCACATCATTTAATCCTCAGTCATACCTTCGCCTCCAAAAATAAAAAGTAGGTACACTTGGTATACCTTTGTAAACAATTTTACAACACCAAGTTATAGTCCAGCAATTTTATTTTAAATTCACAAGCTTTCGGAGACTTCCTCCTTCCTCAGGTAAATGTTCAGGAGCTCCTTGAAGCCTACGCATTTATACATATAGAACAATACATGGTGTTTACAGACTGCCATGTATTGTTCTATATGTATAAATGCGTAGGCTTCAAGGAGCTCCTGAACATTTACCTGAGGAAGGAGGAAGTCTCCGAAAGCTTGTGAATTTAAAATAAAATTGCTGGACTATAACTTGGTGTTGTAAAATTGTTTACAATTGTCAACCCCAGTCCATCACCGGCATCTCCACATCATTGGTATACCTTCAATAAGATGCTGCCAAAAAGTGGGTGCCCTCATCCGCAGAGGTAAAAAGTGGTAACTGGGTAATAACAAGCCACAATCTGTTTGAATATCCCTATGATTTTTTTTCTCCCGGGGTGTTTGCCGGCAGCAGTGTCCTGGAGACTAATCTTTAATTCCGGGAGACTCCAGGCCAATCCCCGAGGTACAGGCGGTGCCCTCCCTCTCTCCTCTCCCCCCTCCCCTCTCTCTCCCCTCGGGCCTCTGACACCGGTGACATTGTCAGCTCAGCGCTCGCCGGTGGGTCCGGGGCTCCAGCGTTCCACACCCGACCGGCAATCACCTCAGACCCGGTTGAGGTAGGAAGAGGGGGCGGGAGGTGTTGGAGAGCAGACGAGACGGCGCCACCGTCGCCCTCTCACCGGGTCCAGGGACCGACACCGACTTACCTCAGGAGGAAGGCCCGCGGACTGACGGAGGCACTGCGCAAGCGCGGCGGAATGTGGCATCATGGGAACTGTAGTCTTTCCTGGCGGGACGGTGCGCGGCGCATGCGCACTGCTGCCGGTATTTGCACATGCCTTTTCAGCCGCGCCTCCTGAGCGGCTTGTCGCTGATTGGATGGATAAGGGGGGGGGGGGGGCGGGGCACGTGAGAGGGAGGGATAGGGAGGGGGGAGTGACAGGGAATAAGAGGGGGTAACAGGGGGGAGCGAGGGGGTAACAGGCGGGGAGCGAGGGGGCAACAGGCGGGGAGCAAGGGGGTAACGGGGGGAGCGAGGGGGCAACAGGCGGGGAGCGAGGGGGTAACGGGGGGAGCGAGGGGGTAACAGGGGGGAGCGAGGGGGTAACAGGCGGGGAGCGAGGGGGCAACAGGCGGGGAGCAAGGGGGTAACAGGGGGAGCGAGGGGGCAACAGGCGGGGAGCGAGGGGGTAACGGGGGGAGCGAGGGGGTAACGGGGGGAGCGAGGGGGTAACGGGGGGAGCGAGGGGGCAACAGGTGGGGAGCGAGGGGGTAACAGGTGGGGAGCGAGGGGGGAGCGAGGGGGCAACAGGCGGGGAGCGAGGGGGAAACGGGGAGCGAGGGGGCAACAGGTAGGGAGCGAGGGGGTAACAGGGGGGAGCGAGGGGGTAACGGGGGGAGCGAGGGGGAAACGGGGGGGAGCGAGGGGGCAACAGGCGGGGAGCGAGGGGGTAATGGGGGGGAGCGAGGGGGCAACAGGCGGGGAGCGAGGGGGCAACAGGCGGGGAGCGAGGGGGCAACAGGCGGGGAGCGACGGGGAAACAGGTGGGGAGGGGGGAAACATTGTAAGGGGAACAGGCGGACAGAGAGAATGAAGGGATAAGAGATGAGAGTCAGAAACATTGAGAGGAAAACAGGAGGGGAGTGAGTGTAGGGGGTGGTGGTGTGTGTCAGCTTCACGTCTGACTTTTGAGCGGTCCGAATCGCTCCCACTCCCTGGGTTCTAGACCTTGGACTTATTTGGGGGTTGTGACAAAGTGCAGCAGACAACTGGTTTTGGTGCAAGAAACTTTGACCTTTATTCAAGAGAGGAAATACAACACAACAATCTGAACACTCTAATAAAATGGGGAACACTACAGTACACGCGAGGGAAAATACAGTAGAAGGATACCTCACCCCTCCCAATCCCACTGTACTAGCTAGGTTGGACTCTAAAGGACCAGGGATAATGCTCACCAAACGAAACCTTGACAATAATTCACCCAGAGGTAAGTCAGAAATAGATTGTAGAGTGGAAACTTTGCGGATCTTCGGTTTTCTCCTGAGTTGGTTTTCTTTGGTCGCGGTGGCTCAATATTACCCGGTTGGTTGGTGGTAATATTCGGTTGGTTGTTTCGTAAGGCCCTTGTTGCCGCGAGGTGTCTGACGGTCACTGGGGCTGTTGCTCTGGTTTCTTCTTGTGTGTCGGCCTGCTTCTAGAGCTGCTGACCTTCCCTGTCGAACCCCTTGCCTTGTTGTTTGCTGGAAACTGCTCTTCTTTCCAGACACAGGCAGAACCAAGACAAGCAGCCCACCAGAGCCAGCAAGCCAGAGAGAGAGAGAGAGAGAGCAGTTTCAAGTTTCCCCTTGTGGATGTCTCTCTTACAAATGGTCTTCGTCACTTTAAACAAAACACTTCATGTCTGTTTAAACAGTTCTTACAAAGTCCTTAAGAATCTTTGATGGCTTTTTGATGGTCCCTCATCATGTTGCCATTGCTTCTCCCGATGGGTCATTGTTAATTCCCATTTGCTATCACCTGGTATACAGGCTTCCTTTTGTATCCAACGTCCTAGGTGTTGATTGGTTTTGCATTAAAACAAAAGCATGGCCCCACCAGGTCTGGAGCAGTTGCCTCTTTCGAATTTGTGCTGAGTTTCGACCACCTGCTGTCGGTTTTTGCATTAAAACGGAGACATGTCTGAAGCATTCATTCTCCGAAGTTCCACGGTGTGTGTGTTGTTGATTTCGTCTGGTGACCTCTCACCTATCCTTCCATTTTAGGATTATAGTCAATGGCCAAAGTTTTCCCATACTCAGGGTTTTTTTTAGGGTTTTTGAGTCAGAAACATTGAGAGGAAAACAGGAGGGGAGTGAGGGACGGTTGGGAAAGATGTAAGTGAGAAGCATTGAAAGGGGAATAGGAGGGGAGTGAGGGGGTAGGAGAGGGGCGAACAGGAGGGGAAAGGTGAGTGGGAAACAATTAGGAGAGGGACAGGAGTGAGTGAAGGGACAGGAAAGAGGGGACAAGAGGTGAGAGGGAGAAATGTTGAGGGGGAAACAGGAGGGGAATGAGGGGCAGGAAGGGAAAGGTGGGAAGGGGAGACAATGAGATGGCGCAGGAGGGGTAGAAGAGTGAAAGTGGCAGAGGAGAAAAAGCCACAACCTTGTAGTCAATAGTCTGTCATGTTTGAAATTGATCTGTTTCCTCTCTTTCACATGCACACACATATATATATAATGTATGTATGTCTGTATATATGTATATAATGTATCTGTGTTTAAAAAAAACACTCAATACAAATGTTATCTGAAAAAAGCTGTTGGATACATCCTGGGCTCATAAAATTTACCCCATAGTGTTTCACTCTTCCAATTTCCCCTCCCCTCCTCCTCCTCCTTCACCTCCTAAAGATAGTCACCCTTGCTGAGGTAGATTCCATGGTATCAATACCCCTTCACGGTCTCACCCAAGTGGGCAAGAGGGGTGAGGGGGGAAAGGAATGGGAGGGAGTAGAGCAAGATTGAGAGGAGCCAGGGGGAGGAGTGAGGATTTGGAAAGGAGGGGAGGAGGAGAAGAAGAATGGGGCAAATGGAGGATGGAGAAGAGTGGCTTTATTACAATCAAGTGTGCTGATTTTATGAGCATGAAGAACCTAGAACTGATTCCAAGCAATTCTTTGTACTATTTGACTGTGGGGGGCTCATAACTGGTCCTATCCTCACCCAAATCCAGCAGGATTCGCTAGTGAGCCAGAGTTACAGAATCATAGAATGATGCAGCACAGAAGGAGGCCATTCGGCCCATCGTGCCTGTGGCAGTCCTAGCAGATTGTCCCTTCCCTAGCCCAGGATCACCTTCCCTTCTCTACTGCCACTCTGGTGGAGAACAGCTAACTCAGTGCAGCCTAGGGATGAAGACCTTCTAGTTTTGCGTTTAAATGCTGCTTTACCAACAGAGCCATTGCTGGATCTAAATAGTATTAATGATCCGAGACCTTCTGTCTATGGCGCTGGTAGATTTCTAAATGCTCCCATGCCTGACCTCAAGCCTTCTCCCTGGTTCCCATTGCCTGCCCATGTTTTCCCAGAGATGAGTATTCTGTTTCCAGTCCCTGTGGCCAGCTTTAGGGATAGAATGTGGAGGCTGAGATGTGAATGGAGATGCTGGAATTAGGGCCTGTAGTTGTCAGCCGTGGCTCACTGGGAAGCACTCTCACCTCTGAGTCAGAAGGTTGTGGGTTCAAGCCCCACTCCAGACTTGAGCACAGAAGGGCAGTGTCCTAGGCCCAACCATCTTCAGCTGCTTCATCAATGACCTTCCCTCCATCATAAGGTCAGAAATGGGGATGTTCGCTGATGATTGCACAGAGTTCAGTTCCACTCGTAACCCCTCAAAAAACGAAGCTGTCCGTGCCCGCATGCAGCAAGACCTGGACAACATCCAGGCTTGGGCTGATAAGTGGCAAGTAACATTTGCGCCAGACAATGACCATCTCCAACAAGAGGAAGTCTAACCACCTCCCCTTGACATTCAATGACATTACCATCACCAAATCCCCCACCATCAACATCCAGAAACTTAACACACCATCCTGTCTTGGAAATATATCGCCGTTCCTTCATCCTTGATGGGTCAAAATTCTGGAACTCCCTACCTAACAGCACTGTGGGAGAACCTTCACCACGCGGACTGCAGCGGTTCAAGAAGGTGGCTCACCACCACCTTCTCAACGGCAATTAGGGATGGGCAATAAATGCTGGCCTTGCCAGCGATGCCCACGTCCCATGAATGAGTAAAAGAAAATCCAGGCTGACACTCTCAGTGCAGTACTGGGGGAGTGCTGCACTGTTGGAGGTGCTGTCTTTCGGATGAGACGTTAAACCCATGCCCCATCTGCCCTCTCAGGTGGACGTAAAAGATCTCACGGCACTATTTTGAAGAAGAGCAGGAGAGTTCTCCTTGGTGTCTCGACCAACATTTAACCATTAACCAACACCACTAAAACAGATTATCTGGTCATTATCACACTGCTGTTTGTGGGATGTTGCTGTGCGCAAATTGGCTACATTACAACAGTGAAAACTCTTCAAAAAAGATCTTCATTGGCTGTAAAGCGCTTTGGGATGTCCTGAGGTCCTGAGGTCCTGAAAGGCGCTATATAAATGCAAGTTCTTTCTTTCTGTTGGTCTACTTTCTTCTCATGGGCGACAGCATTCAGCCACCGTTCACAGTAATGGCAACGCAAGAGACCTGTGTGAAAGGTGTAATCCTATACAAAATAAGAAGTGCATCAATCTGGAGGAAAATTAATTTTAATCGACTTGTGGAAAAATAGTTTGTGATGTTTATTCCGATTAGTGGTTTTATAGGACCTGTATCGAAGTTCACTGAACTCTATTCACATGCATTGACTAGATTGTTCCTGCCTTGTGTGGGACTCGCTCCCCAATCCATGCCTATCTCGGACCCAGCAACTTCCAAATATCGCATAAGGCGACTCTTCTCCTTTCTGGTGGGAGAGGGAGGGGATGTTTTTGTACTGTTTAATATGTTTGAAGGAACTCGGAGGTCCTTAAAGCGCCTTGAGACGTTTTACTACGTTAAAGGCGCTATATAAATGCAAGTTGTTGTAAATATAGAAACATGAAATCAGGCAATGGTCACCGCGCTTGGGAGTAATTCACTTGTGAGACGCGATGGACAGTTACATCAAAACTACAGCACAGAAACAGGCCATTCGGCCCGACTGGTTTATGCTGGTGTATATGCTCCACACGAATCTCCTCCCACCCTACTTCATCTCACCCTATCAGCATATCCTTCTATTCCTTTCTCCCTCATGTGTTTATCTAGCTTCCCCTTAAATGCATCTATGCTATTCGCCTCATCTACTCCTTGTGATAGTGTGTTCCATATTCTAACCACTCTTTGGGTAAAGAAGTTTTTCCTGAATTCACTATTGGATTTATTAGTGACTATTTTATATTTATGACCCCTAGTTTTGGACTCCCCCACAAGTGGAAACATTTTCTCTACGTCTACCCTATCAAACCCTTTCATTACCTTTTCTAGAGAAAAGAGTCCCAGCCTGCTCAATCTTTCCTTATAGGAATCTTACAACACCAGGTTATAGTCCAACAGTTTTATTTTAAAATCACAAGCTTTTGGAGATTATCTCCTTCGTCAGGTGAGTGACGAAGGAGATAATCTCCAAAAGCTTGTGATTTTAAAATAAAACTGTTGGACTATAACCTGGTGTTGTAAGATTCCTTACATTTGTCCACCCCAGTCCATCACCGGCATCTCCACATCTTTCCTTATAGGCATAACCTCTCAGTTCTGGCATCATCCTAGTAAAATTTTTTGGCACCTTCTCCAGCGCCTCTATATCCTTTTTATAATATGCAGACCAAAACTGTGCACAATACTCCAAGTGTGGTCTAACCAAGGTTCTATACAAGTTTAACATAACTCCTCTGCTTTTCAATTCTATCCCTCCCAGTGCTTAATTTGGCTTTTTTATGGCCTTATTAACCTGCGTTGCTACTTTTAGCGATTTGTGAATCTATACCCTAGATCCCTCTGCTGCTCGACCCCATTTGGACTCTTATTATCCAAGCAGTATGTGGCCTCCTTATTCTTCCTACGAAAATGCACCACCTCACACTTATCTATACTGAAATTCATTTGCCAATTACACGCCCATTCTGCAAGTTTATTAATCTCCTCTTGCATTTTGACACATTCTTCCTTTGTATTAACTGCACCCCCCAATTTTGTGTCGTCCGCAAATTTTGAAATTGTAATTCTGATTCCCAATCCAAATCATTAATGTAAATTGTGAACATCAGTGGTCCCAGCACTGATCCCCGTGAAACACCACTTCCCACCTTTCGCCAGTCTGATTAACTACCCTTAACCCCTACTCTCTGCTTTCTGTTTTGTAGCCAGCTTGCTATCCATTCTGCTATGGGTCCCCTGACTCCACATGCTCTGACCTTAATCATAAGTCTACTGTGCGGTACCTTATTGAAGGCCTTTTGAAAATCCAAATATATTACACCTACTGCATTAACCTTCTCTACTCTTTCTGTTACTTCTTAAAAGAATTCAAGAAGGTTGGTCAAGCATGACCTTCCCTTTCTGAAATCCGTGCTGACTTTCTTTATCATATTTTCAGTTTCTAAATGTTTTCTATTATATCTTTGAGTAAGGATTCCATTATCTTTCCTACCAGCGATGTTAAGCTAATTGGTCTGTAGTTCCCTGGACTTGTGCTATCTCCCTTTTTAAATATAGGAATCACATTAGCTGTCTGCCAATCCTCTGGCACTATTCCCTTTTCTAATGAATTTTTATATATATGTAACAGTGCCTCTGCTATCTCATCCCTAATTTCTTTTAATATTCGTGGATGCAATCCATCCGGTCCAGGGGTTTTATCCCCTTAAGTTTGATTAGTTTATCAATTATCTCCCCCCTTTCTATCTTAAATGTCTTTATACCTTTTTTGAGCTCCTCTTCTAATGTCATGCCCACCATGTTAGTCTCTCTGATAAATACTGAGGCAAATTAATGATTTAATATTTCTGTCATTTCGCTGTCATTACCTGTGAGTTTATCCTGTGTATCCCTTAGTGGCCCTATCCCTATCCCGAGTTTTCTTTTGTTATTGATGTGTCTGTAGAATTCTTTACTATTTCTTTTTATATTCCTTGATAATTTAATTTTGTAGTTTCTCTTTGCTTTCCTAATTGTTTTTTTTTACTTCTTTCCTAACCTCTTTGTATTCAGTTTTGTCATCCTCTCTTTTATTGTCTATGTATTTAGTGTATGCTTTTTTCTTTAGTTTCAATTTTACCCATATCTCTTTATTCATCCATGGTGTTTCATTATTGGCTAATTTGTTCTTGTTTTTTTTAGAGAAATATATTTCTCCTGAACTCTACTGATTGCTGGTTTAATATTTCCCACTGCTGTTCTATCTCTTTGTTCCCCGTTTACCTCTCCTAGTTCCATTCTCATCCATATAAAATTCATTCAAATCTGTTGACACAACTCATTTTTATTTCAATCAAAACAACTGACACAGGGAATTCAGAAATGCAAACACTGAGAGAAAAAAAAAGTACAAAATAGTCTCCGTATAAGGAGCCTCAAACCAAATCAATCTAACCCAAGGGAATAAACGCTCTTTCATTTTGAAAGAAATTGAATAAGAACCAAACCATCTGCCGCATTTCATTAAAAGTGCAACACATTTGATTCTAAAACTCGGGGTCATCGTTAAGCAGTAAGAGTAATAAGGACGTCATCATGCTCTCCCTTCCATAACATTTCACCCTGGAAATCCACCAGTCTATGCTTCCTAGCCCTCATCAAAATCCCAACTACTTTATCCGAAACCGTGACATATCTGTCAAACAGTTTGCCAAATGTAACGCTGGTCTTCCCATCCCTTCCCTTTACCCCCATGCCCTCGATGATGAAGCACATCTCGTCCATTTCTTTGCGAATGTGTTGCTGAGCTCTCTCGCCTCTCTCTGCTGATTTGGTGCCCTCCTTCGGCCGCCCATAGCCCTGATCCCCCTTCTTTAAGCGGAGGCCCATGGCGTAGTCATAGTCAAAGTTGTCGCTGAAAGGGTTGACCCTCTGCTTCTCGACGTGATCATCAGCCCATCTCAGCCAGGCCTTCCTCAGGTCTCCCATCGCTCTCACCTGGACGCTTGGGACGAGCCTCTTCCTCTTCCCTCTGTCGGCCACCTCATCCTTCTCCTTGGACTCTTCCTCGTTCCCCTCTTTCCTTTTCTCTCCTCCACTGCTGCCGCCTTCGCTGGCCGTGCTACTGTTGAAAATGAAGGGATCTTCCTCTACCTTCTCCGCCAACTCCCATGATTGTGCGAGCTCTGACGCTTTGTTCTGACACAACCGCCTTCTGGTGGGCGACCTGTTGCCCAAAAATGGTTTAGGTGCCACTTCTGGAACCTTCTGATTGAACCGGTCAGTCATCAAACTCACCAGCTCGTTACCTCTTGAAGTTGTTCTGCTGTCGAGAGTTTTAGTGACCGGAATGGTCCTGATGGTCGATTCAGTTCCTCGCGATCCATTCAGCTCCTCGCTGGAAGCCACATTTCCACCGTTGAAGGTACTTTTTGATTGGCATTGGGGGCCTTCTACCGACGCCTGCTGCTTGATGGCCCCGCTTGGCTGGAGTTCAGCCTCACTTGGGTTCTGCATCTCCGCATGTTCATCTCCTAAACTGGTGGGCTGCCACCCAGAGGGCTCTGCTTTCTGTTTGAGTGAATGCTCGTTTGCCCATTTCTGCCAGTTCTTGGTCAAACTGTTCACCATGGAGACGCATCTGAACTTCCTGATGGCCTTGCTGACTGACCTTGCAGACCTGAGCTCGGTGCTCATCGTTGAAGGGGGAACCTTTGAGGAGCACGGAGAGTGAGTGACTGGAAGCTCAGCCTCATCGACCACTTGACCCTGCGCTGCCCGAGAGTGATTTTGGTCGCTTTATATAGAGCATTGGCTGGAAGGTATTTCCAAAAGCATGAGCGGTATTTCAGTTTCAAGACAAGTCCCTCGTCCAGTCTGGCTCCCACACATGGAAATGTAAGCTTCATATACACAGATGGGCTTTCACTCTCCAGCCTTGGCCGCCTTCCAGACTTTGCACAAAGTTGCCAAGCTACCGTCTTAGATTCTGTATTGAAGTGACAGGTGGAGGGGTGCCTGAATAGTGCAGACTATCCGATCTAATGAATTCAAGGCCTGCTAAAGTCTATCTCAAGATGAAAGGGCCTTTATCTGTGGTAAAACGACACCAAAACAGTGGAATAAAATGTGTGGGGCTAATACTATACGGTGGTCTAGTGGTTATGTTACCTTGACTAGTAATTCTGAGAATGTGAGTTCAAATCCCACCAGGGCAGCTTGAAGATTCAAGTTCAGCTTTTAAAAAAACAATCTGGAAATAAAAAACTGAGATCGGTAAAAGTGACCACGAAGCTGTCGGGATTGTTGTAAAAACCCGACTGGTTCACTCATGTCCTTTAACTGCCGCCCTTACCCGGTCTGGGCCTATATGTGACTCCAGTCCCACACCAACGTAGTTGGCTCTTAGCTGCCCTCTGAAGTGGCCTAGCAAACCCCTCAGTTCAGGGCAACTAGGGACGGGCAATAAATGCCGGCCTTGCCATCCCAGGAACGAATTAAAAAGAATAACGTGGCTCTTACTCGCACCCTTGGTAGTGGAGAGGTATCCAGCTTGAACCAGCCTCGGGATTTTGGGCTGTCCGGGTTAGTCACTGAATTCCTGCCCAGCCTCATCTTCCCATTCTGATCTTGCAGACACTTAAAGTGACAGCGGTGACGTTGTGACGTGCAATGATAGACTTTTGTTTTTAACTTTCTGTCTATTTTTCTTCCTCTTCTACTTGTTTCTTTTACTATCGTAACTATTCCTTCGATCTTTGCTAACACCGAGGTTGTATTTTAATCAATATTTTATCAGATGCTCACCGACACAGTTAATGGACATCTTATTGGGTCGTGTCAGCTTTCAATGTACTGCCATCTGTACGTGGAGTCGCATTTAGGTACACAGCAGGAAAGCACATGGCCCAGTGACCTCGGATGCTTAAACCATTAATTTGGAGAGGTGCTGGCGATCATCAGGTTAATCAGTCCTTGCCCGACAGACTCGGAAAGCTCACAGTTCTGGTGAAACGTTAACTCTGTTTCTCTCTCCGCAGATGCTGCCTGACCTGCTGAGTGCCTCCCAGCTTTTTCTGTTTTTGTCATGGTTCTGTGTTGTCTTAATACAGCTGCATTAGGTGAAGGTGTTAAATGAAACAGATAACACGGGAAGTAAGGGGACCATTGGCAGTGCAGGTACTAGGTGTGAAACACACCCCTGACTGTAGAAGGGAAAAGCAAGGTACTGTAGATGGCGGAAATCTGAAGCAAGGACAGAAAATGCTGGAAGCGCTCAGCAGGTCAATCAGCATCTGTGGAGAGAACAGACAAGTTAACGTTTCGAGTGCTAATCTTAAGGGGGCTCCGTTTTAATTTTATCTGCTTGAGAAGGCATTTTTGGTTTGCAAACACCAAATGCAATACCGCAATTCCGTGAGGCGTGTCTTGACTCTGCTAATGTCTAAGGTCACAGTGGCAAAAATGACACTTGACTGTTCATCTCTTCCTCCGCCCCCCCCTCCTCGCCCCCCCCCCGCCCCCCCTCGCTTCCAGCAACAGGCGACCCCTATATAAAATGCTAAAAAAAATGATAAGGATCAAACTGCACATTCAGTTTAAGAACTGGAAAAATAGACTCAGGGCATTGATGATTCCCACAGTAGGTGGGTATTATTTGAGAGGGATGAAAGTTGACTGGGGCTATGGGAATATTTCTTGCTCCTCTTCGTAAAGTGGATTGGTATCTTTAACTTGCACCTGAAGCACTGGAAAAGACAGGCAGGAGGACCCTGGATTACCGAACAAAAGTCTATCGAGCCCAGTTTTTAAAGGTCAATTGACTCCCAGCATCCACAGCCATTTGGGGGAGAGAGTTCCAGATTTCCACTCACCCTCGGTCTGTAAAAGTGGGACTCAAACCCACAGTTTTCTGAACCAGAGGCAAAAGTCGTATCGACCGAGCCAAGCTGAGGGCAACAGCTGTTTCTTGTGTCCTATTATCCTGTGTGCAAACCTGAATACTGTCCCCACCGCCTATAGTGGGAGCATTGGTGTCAGCGCAATTCGCCCGCCTGGAGAAGCAGACGGTAAAACTGTATCTTTGCTACTGGTTATTACAGTGACTGGAGTGATGCACTGAGTGCAGGGCATGTTTTGGGATACAAAAAGATTATCAGTGCCTGCTGAAACCCTCATCCATGCCTTTGCTACCTCCAAGCTTGTCTATTCCATGCTCTCCTGGCCGACCACCCATCATCCACCATCCATAAACTTGAGCAGATCCAAAACCCTGCTGCCCGTACCCTAACTCACACCAAGTCCCGCTCCCCCATCACCCCTGTGCTCGCTGACCTACATTGGCTCCTGGTCCGGAAATGCCTTGATTTTAAAATTCTCATCCTTGTTTTCAAATCCCTCCATGGCCTCGCCTCTCCCGAGCTCCGTAACCTCCTCCAGCCCTCCGAGTTCTCTGCGCTTCTCCAAATCTGGCCTCTTGTGCATCCCCGATTTTAATCGCTCCACAATTGGCGGCCGTGCCTTGAGCTGCCCAGGCCCTAAGCTCTGGAATTCCCTCCTTAAATCTCTCTTTCAGACGCTCCTTAAAACCTACCTCTTTGACCAAGCTTTTGGTCACCTGTCCTAATATTTCCTTATGTGGCTCGGTGTCAAGTTTCGTTTGATAATCGCTCCTGTGAAGAGCCTTGGCGCATTTTGCTGCGTTAAAGGCGCTATATAAATGCAAATTGTTGTTGTTGTTGTTGAGAACAGTCTCCTCCGAGGCGAAGTGTCTCGGGGGACGGTAAGGCTCGACTCAGTCGAGGGGCTCAAACGGTGTCACAAGCATTAGGGTGTCGTCCGAAGCCTTTATCGGGATGTCTATTCTCAGACTCATGGTCTATATTCTTTGGCGTACATACATAAGACGACAAGTCTGATCCGTCGCTGCCCGAAATAGTCGGCGCCATTAATGCGTCATAAGTGGTATCTTCGCAATTGGCTTCAGTGGAAGTGGCAGATGGTTAGCGCCTTTTTGCCCGATACAGGTGGCTGCCCGTGATAAGCGCAGACAGTGTAAGTGCTGGGGGGCTGCGACGACCTCAGCAATCGTACAAAATGCTCAATGGGAATACTTCTGTGATGAGCCAGTGGGGCACAATAGATAGGAAAATAACTTCAGAGTGACCTGTGTGATATTCCTGTGCGGACACAGTCTGCGTGCAGTCTCCCGTGTTATGCTGCACTAATCCATGGCAGTTGTACGTACACTGCTCTCTCATGTTAGTCAGAAGCTTCATTCAGCTCGTTCCATGTAAACAGTGTCATATTTGCTGACATCATGTCTAACCTTAAAGGGGCACCGTCTTCCTTAGATTTTGCTGCCAAAATAACGACACTCGCCGTTATTAATGAGTAAATCGTCCAGCAACCTGTGGCGAGGAAGAGATTCCCCGTGAGTTGCGAATCGCCCCAAGTTGCGGGACGATTTGCGCCGCTCCGCCATTAGCCTCGCGAAAACGGCAGCTCGCCCTCAACCTCCCCGTGAGTTTCAAGAAATTGCTGCATTAATTGCCCATTAAACTCGCTGCAGAAAGTTAGGGCCGGTACTTAACGACGTAAGTACCTTTTTAATAAGCAGATTTATGTTCCTGCAATGCCACTCAACCTCTCTGGCCCAGAAAGGGAACAATTGAAACCCTGGAGTCTCATTCCTACAGGTCGTAAATTGTTGTTACAGAGTTAACCGTTTTTAAAATTTATTCCTCTGTTTCTTTCTCAATCCTTAAATCTGATTGGTTAAGGAGATAGACTGTTGGTCCCGTCGTTCACTAAAGTCCCAGATGTCGTTATCAGCTCACACTTCCAGCAAGTTACGGGGCACAAACATTTTCAAGCTGAAGCATGAGGGAAAATGGTCTAACATTTTCACATTGCGAGATGGAAAATCTGGGCCTTTATGTGGCACAAAAAGTTGTAGGAAATAAGGGGGGAGGGGGGATTTCATTTGAAAAGACAATCAGACGGTTATTATAATGTCGCCTGACCAACAGCACCAGTTTTACACTCCAGAGGTAAGTTGAATATTACCCCCAAAGTGTGCAAGTGGGAATATCTCTTTCATATCTCACGAACCTAGCAATCTCACCACTGCGATACCATCAGCGATAATCAAAAACAACAACTATAGCACCTTTAACGTAGTAAAACGTCTCAAGGTGCTTCACAGGAGCGATTATCAAACAAAATTTGACGCCGAGAGACATAAGGAGATATTACGACAGATGACCAAAAGCTTGGTTAAAGGAGAAGAGAGAGAGGCGGAGAGGTTTAGGGAGAGAATTCCAGAGCTCAGGGCCTAGGCAGCTAAAGGCACGGCCGCCAATGGTGGAGCCAAGAAAATTGGGGACGCGCAAGAGGCCAGAATTGGAGGAGCGCGAAGATCTCGGAGAGGTCTAGGGCTGGAGGAGGTTACAGAGATAGGGAGGGGGCGAGGTCACGGAGGGATTTGAACACGAGGATGAGAATGGAATAACAGGCTACGAGTTTATTTCACATGATGTAAGTGATCGGTTTAAAATTTGTACAAACAGGTGGGAAGTGCAACACTATTAATCTCACCCATTGACTGAAAACATAGTTTCACCTTCCTTCATGGAGGCATTTGGCTACAGGCACTGTTTGTTTTAAAAATAGCAAAATAAGTCAGCTGCAGCTCCTGGTTGAAAAAGCCCTGGGCAGCTGGTTACCATTTATCACTTGTGAAAATTGCACCGGTCGATTGCGCAGGGACTCACACTGACACACGGGAAGGATATCAGGCCCTGTGTAGCGCAACTGACCCCAAATCTTCTGGGGAATAAAAAAAAAACAACAAGCAAACATTCTCGGTTTCACCCAATAAATTAGACTTCAGAGCCATACAGAGAGGAACAAACAAAATCAGCCAGAGTTCTTGCTCCTGATCGCTGTCCGGTGATTCCAGCTGGAATGTACTGGTGTGTGGACATCAGGTGAGGAGAGATCGGGTCGGGCTGTGACGCTCCTACAGTTGATTAGCCAAGGGTCATGTGTGAACAATAAGTTTTTGAGTGAGGTAGCGGAGGATAGCAAATGTTGTGCCTTTGTTTAAGAAGGGCGGCAGGGAAAAGCCTGGGAACTACAGACCGGTGAGCCTGACATCTGTAGTGGGTAAGTTGTTAGAGGGTATTCTGAGGGGCAGGATCTACAGGCATTTGGAGAGGCAGGGACTGATTAGGAACAGTCAGCATGGTTTTGTGAGAGGAAAATCATGTCTCACGAATTTGATTGAGTTTTTTGAAGGGGTAACCAAGAAGATAGATGAGGGCTGTGCAGTAGACGTGGTCTACATGGACTTCAGCAAAGCATTTGACAAGGTACCGCATGGTAGGTTGTTACATAAGGTTAAATCTCACGGGATCCAAGGTGAGGTAGCCAATTGGATACAAAATTGGCTTGACGACAGAAGACAGAGGGTGGTTGTAGAGGGTTGTTTTTCAAACTGGATGCCTGTGTCCAGCGGTGTGCCTCAGGGATCGGTGCTGGGTCCGCTGTTATTTGTTATTTATATTAATGATTTGGATGAGAATTTAGGAGGCATGGTTAGTAAGTTTGCAGATGACACCAAGATTGGTGGCATTGTGGACAGTGAAGAAGGTTATCTAGAATTGCAACGGGATCTTGATAAATTGGGCCAGTGGGCCGATGAATGGCAGATGGAGTTTAATTTAGATAAATGTGAGGTGATGCATTTTGGTAGATCAAATCGGGCCAGGACCTACTCCGTTAATGGTAGGGCGTTGGGGAGAGTTATAGAACAAAGAGATCTAGGAGTACAGATTCATAGCTCCTTGAAAGTGGAGTCACAGGTGGATAGGGTGGTGAAGAAGGCATTCGGCATGCTTGGTTTCATTGGTCAGAACATTGAATGCAGGAGTTGGGATGTCTTGTTGAAGTTGTACAAGACATTAGTAAGGCCACACTTGGAATACTGTGTACAGTTCTGGTCACCCTATTATAGAAAGGATATTATTAAACTAGAAAGAGTGCAGAAAAGATTTACTAGGATGCTACCGGGACTTGATGGTTTGACTTACAGGGAGAGGTTAGACAGACTGGGACTTTTTTCCCTGGAGAGTAGGAGGTTTAGGGGTGATCTTATCGAAGTCTATAAAATAATTTACCTGAGGAAGGAGGAATTCTCCGAAAGCTTGTGAATTTAAAATAAAATTGCTGGACTATAACTTGGTGTTGTAAAATTGTTTACAATTGTCAACCCCAGTCCATCACCGGCATCTCCACATTATAAAATAATGAGGGGCATAGATAAGGTCGATAGTCAAAATCTTTTCCCAAAGGTAGGGGAGTCTATAACGAGGGGGCATAGATTTAAGGTGAGAGGGGAGAGATACAAAAGGGTCCAGAGGGGCAATTTTTTCACTCAAAGGGTGGTGAGTGTCTGGAACGAGCTGCCAGAGGCAGTAGTAGAGGCGGGTACAATTTTGTCTTTTAAAAAGCATTTGGACAGTTACATGGGTAAGATGGGTATAGAGGGATATGGGCCAAGTGCAGGCAATTGGGACTAGCTTAGTGGTATAAACTGGGCGACATGGACATGTTGGGCCGAAGGGCCTGTTTCCATGTTGTAACTTCTATGATTCTATGATTCTAGGATGCATCTGTACTCAAGCAAGAGTCAGAGCTTTCAGGAAGGAAGATAAAATCGCAGGATTTGCAGTCCACCCTTTTCTACATTTAAAAGAAAGAAAGGCTTGCATTTATATAGAGCCTTTCATGACCTCAGGATGTCCCAAAGCGCTTCACAGACAATAAAGTACTTCTTGAAGTATAGTCACTGTTGTAATGTACACTCTCAGACAGTTGTGAATCTTTGGAATTTACTTCCAGAGTCAGTGGTTGAGGCAGAAACTATGTCAACATTCAAGATTAGATGGGAGAGGGGGAGGAAGGAAAAGGGGGTGAAGGGATAAGGGTGACAGGGCGGGGAAGTGTGATTCAGACTATTTGCTCGTGTGGAGGGTAAACGCTAGCACGGACTGGATGGGACAAATGGCCTGGTTCCATGTTATAACTTCTATGTATTTCTATATGTGTGTGTATATATATATATATATATATATATTATTCCTAATCAAGTCTTGAGGACTTTTTCTCCAAAAATGGCAGGGTTGCCAACGACAGCAGAAACCTAACGACTGCAGGGCCAAATGTCCATGCCTGTTTCCGGCACACAGCTAACGTAACTTCAGTGGGATTCCGCCACGAACGGCCGAAAACTAGGCTGGGACCTGGATACACCTGGTGTGGGGCCCAACCGTCGGTCCAGGCCGGGATTATGGCCTGGAGCCCTGGAGGTCCGACCTGGTAAAGGGGCACTCTGGGGGCAAGAGACCATCTCCCGGCTCCAGGCACATACCGTGGACTTTCCAACCTCTTCGGGGGCAGGGCCGGGCATCCCAGACGTGGCCCCAGCCTGCCCTGGTCATGCAAATTGCGCGACCTCTCCCTGACCCTGTGACCTGTTGCCAGGGTGAAACGGACATATCTCAGCACCAACTCCAGGATGTGACACCCGCTAGATTATCAGGGCCTGTAAAACTTGGCAGTGCAGTCACTAAATTGCAATCTCCAAACCCAATCAGAAACAGCTAGAGTGACCGTCACTGTCCGGCCAAGGGTATTATTGGCTCCTCTTCAAATACCAGATCGGCATCTTTAACACCTACCTGAACCACCGGAAAAGGCAGGCAGGACCCAGGTTTAAAGACTGTCAAGGATGTCTTAGAGAAGGTGCAGAGGAGATTTATTAGAATGGTACCAGGGATGAACGATTTCAGTTATGTGGAGAGACTGGAGAAGCTGGGATTGTTCTCCTTGGAGCAGAGAAGGTTAAGGGGAGATTTAAAAGAGGTGTTCAAAATTACCTGGGGTTTTGATAGAGTAGATAGGGAGAAACTGTTTCCAGTGGCAGGAGGGTCGGTAACCAGAGGACACAGATTTGAGATAATTGGTAAAAGAATCAAAGGAGAGATGAGGGGACTTTTTTTTACACAGCGAGTTGTTATGATCTGGAATGCGCTGCCTGAAAGGGCGGTGGAAGCAGACTCAATAATAACTTTCAAAAGGCAATTGCATAAACACTTGAAGGGGAAAAATTTGCAGGGCTGTGGGGAAAGAGCAGGAGAATGGGACTAATTGGATGGTGTAAAACTGGTGATATCAGATCGACCGCCTGTTATAAGCCTCACTTGATTTCCCTTTCCGTTGACTTCCATGGCTGACCCGATATCACTGGTTTCACGCTATCGCCAAAGGCTAAAATTACCCCCCCGTGCTGTTCAAACGACACCTAACTGCGTTGGCGGCTGATTACGAGGATATTTGATTCGATCATGTGGCAGATATAACCCACTTCTTTAGCCCACGTTCTGCAAACAGGAAAACCGTGCGTTAAGCTGCTTTCATTGTTTTTAAAAGAATTTATTCTTGGGATGTGGGTGTCGCTGGCAAGGCCGGCATTTATTGCCCATCCCAAATTGCCCTCGAGAAAGCAGTGGTGATGGGCCTTCTACTTGAACCGCTGCAGTCCGTGTGGTGAAGGTTCTCCCACAGTGCTGTTAGGGAGGGAGTTCCAGGATTTCGGTCTAGCGACGATGAAGGAACGGCCGATATAGGTCCAAGTTGAGATCGAAAAGCAATAGTAACTCTCAGCCAACATCTCAATATTGGGTCAACAGCAATTTCCAAGCTCATTGCTGCACTTATCTATAAATAGAAGGTTGTAAATTACTTAATACATTCTGATGAAGAAAGTACAGACAGCATGACTGTGATGTTATCTAGAAGCTTAAATTTCACATGCAGCGTGATTTCGGTGTAAATATAGATAGCCTTTTCTTTTAAACGTCACAGATTTATTTGAGCCAAGGGAAGTGGAGTTAATTCTCCTCGTACATCTGTCGTTAGCAATTAGTAAACAGCATAATCTTTGAACAAGTTATTTCCATTTGGTAATGATTGAGCATTGAGTTATGGACACTGGGTGCCTGGTTCACCCATTGCCCCCCTGTGCTCGCTGACCTATATTAACTCCCGGTCCGGCAACGCCTCGATTTTAACATTCTCATCCTTGTTTTCAAATCCCTCTGTGGCCTCGCACCCCCTCCCTATCTCTGTAACCTCCTCCAGCCCTACAATCCTCCGAGATCTCTGCACTCCTCCAATTCTGGCTTCTTGCGCATCCCTGATTTTAATCGCCCCACCATTGGCGGCCGTGCCTTCAGCTGCCTAGGCCCTAAGTTCTGGAATTCCCTCCCTAAACCTCTCCACCTCTCTCTCTCCACCTCTCCACCTCTCTCTCCTCCTTTAAGACGTTCCTTTAAAACCTATCTCTTTGATCAAACTTTTGGTCACCTGTCCTAATATCTCCTTATGTGGCTCGGTGTCAAATTTTGTTTGATAATCGCTCCTGTGAAACCCCTTGAGACGTTTTATTACGTTAAAGGCTCTATATAAATGGGAGTTGTTGATATAAAAACAGAAAATGCTGAAAATACTCAGCAAGTCAGGCAGCATCTGTGGAGAAAGAAACAGAGTTGACGTTTCAGGTCGATGACCGAAATGCTAACCAGAACGGTGTTTCTTTCTCCACAGATGCTGCCTGACTTGTTGAGTATTTCCAGCATTTTTGGTTTTTATTTCAGATTTCCAGAATCCGCAGGATTCTGCTTTTGCAATTTGTTGTTCTTTCCTCTCCTGGCAAACGTTCCCCGATGTGTTCCTCCATGGATTCGCTTTAACAAATCTGTAGACATATTGAAGGGTGGGGGTGGGATTTTAACCGGGAGCAGGTCATGAGCGGGCAGAGTTGGGGGGAGTGGTGTTGGGGCGAGCGTCTGACACCCACTTCCCTCCAAATCACCCCCTCCCCCCCATGATGTCATTAATTTGAGGTCCAGGCTATTTCAACTCCTGGGCCTCGTCCACATCCCGTCGGCCGGCTGCCTGCCTGAATCTGGCGGAGAGAGGCAGCTGGTTAAAATAGCGTGGCCCGGAGGCTGGAAGGTTTGTGGTGGGGAAGGGGGTTTTGGCAGGGTCTCCCGGGTGGGAAGTGGGGGGAGGGGAGAGGAGCGCGGAGCAGCAGAGGCCAAGATCTTGGTTGTGGGGCCCAAAGGATCACTCCTGCTCCTCCTGGCCCCAAAAAAGGAAAGTTCGACACTCACTGTTAGTGGATTTTTCCTTTATTGTTGCAACAAAAGGGTTGTTAATCCCTCAACAATAACTTTCACTTGATTCTGGCCCAGGTGGTTATTAAACAACAAGCTTTAATACATTGACTCACAATAATATTGTAGTTATAGTACAACTGTCTTCGGATTACATTAAATGACAAGCAATTAATACAACCTGGTTTGCCTGCGGACTCAGATTGATCTGATCTGAGCTCTGGGGCAGCCTGGGGCAGTGGACTTCCGACTGTCCTCTCGAGAGCTCTAACTTTTGGCGGGGAGCACACCCTATCTGTATACTATTCGACCGTGTTGTTCTGCACGTAAGCATCTCTGTCCTTATCTCCCGGTTGTAAATCGTCCCGTCCCAAGCTGACTGTGTCAAAACAGCCAGAGATGGGCCGCACCATGTTGGCGTGAGTAACTCATCCCTTATCGCTGCTGCATAAACATCTGGTAGTGGTTAGTGTGGATCCACTCACTCACGGCCGTGCATGGCTCCACCAGGTCTACTGTTTATGTAGCCTTTCACTGTTATCAGGTCTTAGGATATCTGATTTCTTAACAACTATTTCTCGTATCTGGTACGGACCGTCTCCTGACTTTGGTTCTTTTCAACATTCTAATGCCTCAGCATTCCTTCAGTGGCCTCTTGGGTTTCTGTAAGTTATCTTTCTCACAGAGATGCTGAACTGCGTCCTCCTTTTAACATCCGCCCTCTTGCTCAGATGTTTTGGCGCTCTGTGAGCCGGTATACTTGACTATTCCTAGTTTTAAACCATATTCTTACACTTACCTTTTGTGGCCTCTTCAGTCTTTGGGGCAGCACTCGGAGCGGAGGGAGGGGAGTTAAACTCCACCCCCCCCCCCACCACCACCATTGGCCCTGGTATTCCAGGTAAGAGATCATTGCACTTACACTGGGAATGCACCCGCTGGTGGTCTCCATTACGGATGGATGTCAGGGTCCCGCCTATCCTAAGCTGCTGGGAATTCCAGCAACAGGCTGAGCAAATGTCAGGCCTCTGACAGGCCGGGGCCGAGGAAACTCCTGGCCTGGGAGTCCCCGCTCCGGGGCCGAGGAAACTCCTGGCCTGGGAGTCCCCGCTCCGGGGCCGAGGAAACTCCTGGCCTGGGAGTCCCCGCTCCGGGGCCGAGGAAACTCCTGGCCTGGGAGTCCCCGCTCCGGGGCCGAGGAAACTCCTGGCCTGGGAGTCCCCGCTCCGGGGCCGAGGAAACTCCTGGCCTGGGAGTCCCCGCTCCGGGGCCGAGGAAACTCCTGGCCTGGGAGTCCCCGCTCCGGGGCCGAGGAAACTCCTGGCCTGGGAGTCCCCGCTCCGGGGCCGAGGAAACTCCTGGCCTGGGAGTCCCCGCTCTGGGGCCATGGAAACTCCTGGCCTGCAATGTAGGGAAACGCAGCAGTCAATTTGCGCACAGCAAGATCCCACAAACAGCAATGAGATAAGTGACCAGCTGATATGCGTTAATGGTGTTGGTTAAGGGGTAAATGTTGGCCAGGACACCGGGGAGAACTCCCCTGCTTCAAATAGTGCCGTGGGATCTTTTACATCCACCTTGGGCAAAACTGTGGCAAATGGATTTCAATATTGGCAAGTGTGAGGTCATCCACTTTGGACCTAAAAAGGATCGATCAGAGTACTTTCTAAATGGTGAAATGCTCAAAACAGTGGAGGTTCAAAGAGACTTAGGGGTCCAAATACATAGATCATTAAAATGTCATGCACAGGTACAGAAAATAATCAAAAAGGCTATTGGAATGCTGGCCTTTATATCTAGAGGACTAGAATATAAAGGGGGCAGAAGTTATGCTACAGCTATACAAAACCCTGGTTAGACCGCACCTGGAGTACAGTGAGCAGTTCTGGGCACCGCACCTTAGGAAGGACATATTGGCCTTGGAGGGAGTGCAGTGTAGGTTTACTGGAATGGTACCCGGACTTCAAGGGTTAAATTACGAGGCGAGATTACACAAACTAGGGTTGTATTCCCTGGAATTTAGAAGATTAAGGGATGTTTTGATTGAAGTTTTCAAGATATTAGGGGGAACTGATAGGGGAGATAGAGAGAAACTATTTCCGCTGGTTGGGGATTCTGGGACTAGGGGACACAATCTAAAAATTAGAGCCAGGACTTTCAGGAGTGAAGTTAGGAAACACTTCTACACGCAAAGGGTGGCAGAAGTTTGGAACTCTCTTCCGCAAACGGCAGTTGATGCTAGCTCAATTGTTAATTTTGAATCTGAGATTGATAGATTTTTGTTAACCAAAGATATTAAGGGATATGGGGCTAAGGCGGGTATATGGAGTTAGGTCACAGGTCAGCCATGATCTCACTGATGTGGAGATGCCGGTGATGGACTGGGGTTGACAATTGTAAACAATTTTACAACACCAAGTTATAGTCCAACAAATTTATTTTAAATTAAATTCCACAAGCTTTCGGAGGCTTCCTCCTTCGTCATTTCCACCCTCCGCCCGACGAAGGAGGAAGCCTCCGAAAGCTTGTGGAATTTAATTTAAAATAAATTTGTTGGACTATAACTTGGTGTTGTAAAATTGTTTACAATGATCTCACTGAATGGCGGAACAGGCTCGAGGGGCTAAATGGTCTCCTCCTGTTCCTATGTTGGGATGTTTTTCAACATCAAAGTTTCGATATAAATGCAAGTTGTTGTTACCTCTCTGGGTTGGTCTGTGCTTTTTTAACTGTATCGATTTCCCCTTGCCTTTTACTGTTTATATTAATAAACCCGTCCACCTCTTATGTTCCAGTTTTGATGAAGGATCCACACTCGAAACATCAACTTGCCTCTTCTCTCCACAGATGCAGACTGACCCGCTGAGTGTTTTCAGAATTTTCCATCAATGTGTCCGTGCTGGTTGTCCGTGAGGACAGAAACTATCCATGAAAAGTGAACTGTGGGTTTAGAGCTAGCCTGTCCAGATCTATCAAAGTGATCAACGCGTGGGTGAATAGGTCAGTGAATGAAACGGTAACTGTTTAAATACAGGCTGCACACTCTCGACACACACTCGCCCTGTGCTGCAAGTGTTTATCCAAATAAGGCAAATATGTGTTAACATCAGAACTAAACGAGGGGGTGAAAGGGGAGGGGTGACTGACTTCTGAGAACAGGTGGACGATTTATATTGTGAGTATACAGACCCAAGTATTTGAGTCTATGTCATAGGGACACGATCCTGGGCCAACTTGTGTCATCTGTGCGGTTTATTTATGAGACCCCCCTTACTGCCAACGATCCACTCTGTAAATCAAAAACAACATTTGGACACCTATGGATAGTTGCATCATGGTAAATCCTTCATAAATTCAGGCACCAGTGTTTACTATGTATAGTATAACTGCAGTTAAAGATATCTGACTGTGGGGACCGGGTGGTGCAGTTAGTTAGATATTGGGTGTGATTCTGTGAGGCTCCCGTCCAATCATGGAGCCTCACGAGTGCACGAGCGCAGGCTGGGAAATCAGGCTACGGTGTTGTAGACCCAACTCCTCCACCGCACTCTCCGTGAACAAGGGAGAGCTCGGCAGTGGGACCCTCTGCTTCTGATAAGAGCTGCAGCTGTCCTTTCCTCTCCAGGACCAGTGTTTGATTCTAGCTAAGCCCGATGAAGCAACGGCCTCCCCTCTCTGCCTGCTATACGCATCACATATTATATAATGAGGGGCAGCTCGTACCGTAAAATAGGCAAACGCAAAGCAACGAACCTGCTGATTATTCTATACCAACATACCCTGAAATGATAATCTCATCTCAAGATTCTACAAGCATGTGATCGGGTTAATTCTAAATTGCAAAAGAAAGAAAGACTTGCATTTATAGAGAGCCTTTCCCTACTTTAGGACGTTCCAAAGCACTTTACAGCCAATGAAGTATTTTTGGAGTGTAGTCGCTGTTGTAATGTAGCAAACATGGCAGCCAATTTGTGCACAGCAAGATCCCGCAAACAGCAATGTGATAATGAGTGATGTTAGTTGAGGGATAAATAATGGCCCCAGGACAGCGCGGAGAACTCCCCTGCTCTTCTTTGAAATAGTGCCATGGGATCTTTTACCTCCGCCTGAGAGGGGCAGACGGGGCCTCGGCTTAACGTCTTACCCGAAAGACGGCACCTCCGTCAGTGCAGCGCTCCCTCAGTACTGACCCACCGTCAGTGCAGCACTCCCCCAGGACTGACCCACCGTCAGTGCAGCACTCCCCCAGGACTGACCCACCGTCAGTGCAGCGCTCCCTCAGTACTGCACCGAAGTGTCAGTCTGGATTATGTGCTCAAGTCTCTGGGATGGGGACTAAAAGGTAAGTGGGAGCAGGGATAAGGATTGGCTGTAAGGGCTGGGTCAGTTGGGCTGGGGTGTGAAGTGGGCACAAGCCGGAAAAAGTGGTTCAAGAAGAAGGCCCATTACCACCCTCCCAGGGCAACTAGGAATGGGCAATAAATGCCGGCTTTGCCAGCAAACCCCAAGAATGAATAAAAGAAAATGCACAGCTTAGTTAGAGTTGCCAACCCTCCAGGATTGTCCTGGAGTCTCCTGCGAGCAACAACTGAGATGAAAATCATAGGGGCATGAATAGAATTATGTGTTTTTTTCATTTTCTTCAAACATTTTTGTTTATTAGTTATAAAAATATTGGAGATTGCGAGAAAAGGCTGTTTGACTGGACGGGAGGTCATGTGATGAAACCTCCAGGAATACGTTCAACCAGAGTTGGCAACCCTAAGTCCCGTGCACACGAACACACAGGGTCACCCTCCTTTAACAGTAGAAAACCCCACAGCACGAGAGAACTGGGGCTGACACACAAGCTCCAGGAAGTGTCTCCGATTGGGGAGGTTGAGGGGAAATCGATACCAAATCAAAACACAGCTGCAGTGCTGGGTGTAGCATTTCATTCCAACAAATCCCCCAGTATCAGCAAATGTCAAAACAGTGTCAGGAGCTGAAGGCCAGTTTCAGCATTCAGTTGTGGCTTTGCATCACTCTTCGTAATCGGTTTATAAACACATTGACCACCAGATGGCGACAGAGTCTCAGCCACGAGCAACATACGACCAACATACGGCTTGTACATTGTGAGGTTTTCTTCGGGGGGAAATGTTAAAAAAAATAAGGCAGCCGTAACAGCGATTGTCCTCTTCTCCGGAAGGTCCGACTCAGATCGGCCATGATCTAATTGAATGATGGAACAGGCTCGAGGGGCTGAATGGCCTACCCCTGTGCTTGGCCGGCCTACATTGGCTCCCAGTCCGGGAACGCCTTGATTTTAAAATTCACATCCTTGTGTTCAAAACCCTCCATGGCCTCGCCCCCATCTTTGTAACCTCCTTCAGCCCTACAACCCTCCGAGATCTCTGCATTCCTCCAATTATATCCTCTTGTGCATCCCCGATTTTCATCGCTCCACCATTGGCGGCTGTGCCTTCAGCTGCCTAGGCCCTAAGATCTGGAATTCCCTCCCCAAACCTCTCCGCCTCTCTACCTCTCTCTCCTCCTTTAAGATGCTCCTTAAAACCTATCTCTTTGACCAAGCCTTTGGTCACCTGTCCTAATATCTCCTTATGTGGCTCGGTGTCAAATATTGTTCAATAATTGTTCCTGTGAAGCCCTTGGGACGTTTTACTACATTAAAGGCGCTATATAAATGCAAGATGTTGTTGTTGTCATGCGTCACTAAATAATAAGGAGTTAATAGAACAAACCTGGTGGATTATTTCTCATTCAGTGCAGTTCCCATCCATTATATAACACAGACACATGAAAGGAAATTAGCCACCACAAGGGGACAAGAGGAATTTGTTATCTTAGCTGAAAGCTCTGCCTACTTCAGAATCCAAGCTGATGGCTGTTCATAAGAACATAAGAAATAGGAGCAGGAGGAGACCATCCGGCCCGTCGAGCCTGCTCCGCCATTCATTCAACAAGATCATGGCTGATCTTCTACCTCAACGCCATTTTTCTGCACTATCCCCATATCTAGAAATCTATCGATCTCTGTTTTGAATGTACTCAATGACTGAGCCTCCATTGCCCATAGTTCATTTATTTTACTTTGGTTTGTTGATGTATATCTGAAGTATTATCTCGGAGTAGGTGTTTTCAGACTCGAGGAAGAGCTGGGAGTTCTCCTGGTGTCCTGGCCAACATTCCTTCCTCAACCAAGACTTCCATCTCACCCCCTCCAAAATAAACCCCAGATTAACTGGCCATTCATTTCATTTATTGGTTGTTGGCTCTTGCTGTGCACAAATTGGCCGTAATCTTTACCGACAAAACAGTGTTTACACTTCGTATAAAGTCATTTATTGATTGTGAAGTGCTTTGGAATGTTTGGAGGGTTTGATAAGGTGTTCTATAAATGCATGGTCTTTCTTTCATTTACACTGGGACCGCAGCCCATATCCCTCCTTCAAAGATGATCTGAAACCTTATATTTAGCTGACAATGTGCCCTGTGGGACCTGCAGGTCTAACCAATGATCCTGGGGTTGCCAACCCTCCAAAGTTGTCCTGGAGTCTCCATAGGAATTAAAGATTAATCTCCCGGACACTGCTTCCAGCAAAACCCGGGAGAAAATACAAAGGGGCATTAAAAAAAAGATTTTTAAAAATTTGTTCATGGGATGTGGGCATCACTGGCAAGGCCAGCATTTATTGCCCATCCCTAATTGCCCTTGAGAAGGTGGTGGTGAGCCGCCTTCTTGAACCGCTGCAGTCCGTGTGGTGAAGGTTCTCCCACAGTGCTGTTAGGAAGGGAGTTCCAGGATTTTGACCCAGCGACAATGAAGGAACAGCGATATATTTCCAAGTCGGGATGGTGTGTGACTTGGAGGGGAACGTGCAGGTGGTGTTGTTCCCATGTACCTGCTGCCTTTGTCCTTCTAGGTGGTAGAGGTTGCGGGTTTGGGAGGTGCTGCTGAAGAAGCCTTGGCGAGTTGCTGCAGTGCATCCTGTGGATGGTACACACTGCAGCCACAGTGTGCCGGTGGTGAAGGGATTGAATGTTTAGGGTGGTGGATGGGGTGCCAATCAAGCGGGCTGCTTTGTCCTGGATGGTATCGAGCTTCTTGAGTGTTGTTGGAGCTGCACTCATCCAGGCAAGTGGAGAGTATTCCATCACACTCCTGACTTGTGCTTTGTTGATGGTGGAAAGGCTTTGGGGAGTCAGGAGGTGAGTCACTCGCCGCAGAATACCCAGCCTCTGACCTGCTCTTGTAGCCACAGTATTTATGTGACTGGTCCAGTTAAGTTTCTGGTTAATGGTGACCCCCAGGATGTTGATGGTGGGGGATTCGGCGATGGTAATGCCGTTGAATGTCAAGGGGAGGTGGTTAGACTCTCTCTTGTTGGAGATGGTCATTGCCTGACACTTGAAGATGTTTTCTTCAATCTCTTTTTGAACACTTTAGTTTATTAGTTAGAAAAATATTGGCGATGGGAAAAAAAGGCTGGTCGACCGGTGGGGCATTATGGGGCAGGAGGTCATGTGACAAAACCTCCAGGAATACGTCCAATCAGAGTTGGCAACCCTAAATGATCCCCATTTACTGTAAACCGCTGCTGGGTTATATGTCTCTTCATACTATACCGCCATGCAATTAAGGGGAAGCTAGATAAACACATGAGGGAGAAAGGAATAGGATATGCTGATAGGGTGAGATGAAGTAGGGAGGGAGGAGGCTCGTGTGGAGCATAAACACCAGCATAAACCTGTTGGGCCGAATGGCCTGTTTCTGTTCTGTACATTCCATGTAATTCTCGGAATATCAAATCCAGAGCTGAAGTTTTCACTGGCTAAAGTAACTGAAACACTTGCATGGGAAAGAATGAGGCACAAATGAGTGTGGTAAATACTGAAACTGTACAAATCTTCAGTGTAGAGGTAACGAGCAGTGTCTATCAATGATTAATGACCCATCTCACTATCTTCTCCAGGGGTAACAAGCAAGGGATTTGATAATAGCGGTCTCTAGACGGGTAAATCCTGCGGACCTCATCAACTCCTTGACGTCTCGGGGGTCGATTTTAACCCCGGGCGGGGCAAACTGCACTCACTGGCCTATGTTTCCGGGCCTGTGGTATGTTAAGTGCTGGGCCACATTTAAATGCCACTGGTCCATTTCCGGGAGCAAGGAACAGAGCGGGTGCAGGCTGGGATAGATCGAGTGGCCCTTGTCGAGTAAGTGGTGGAGAAGGGGGTTTCTGGGAGGGTCTTGCAGGAGACGAAAAGCGGGGAGGCTGCGACTTGCCTCGTGGAGCCTTCCTGCTCCTCCTGGCCCCACAAAGAAAAGTTTTTCACTTAATTGGCTCTGAATTCTGGATTGACATCCAGTCGGAGAACTCGCGTCCGGTGATGTCAATCCAGAATTCGTATGGGTTGTAGGAGCCCATAATATCTCCTATGTCCTAATATCTCCTTATGTGGCTCGGTGTCAAATTTTGTTTGATAATCGCTCTTGTGAAGCGCCTTGGGGCGTTTTACTATGTTAAAGGCGCTATATAAATGCAAGGTGTTGTTGTTGTTGTTGTTGTGCACTTACCCGCTGAGCCACCAGGGGGAGCTCCTTGGGTCAATGTTGCATGGTGACATTGAGGGTCCAATTTTCCTGACCTTTGCCCTGCCCCGTTCCCTGGGTGCAGGCCCCATGTACCCTTGTAATTGAGGTGGGGGGAGGAGGGAGAGGGTGGCCATGCTGGCCTCTCACCTTAATTTCCTGCCCGTGGACCCAGGGTCGCCCAGTTGCGGGTGAAAGTTGGCTGGCTTGGGGCTTGAACCCAGTGGCAAGCCAGAAACAGGCCCTAAAATAGGTGGGCTTATCTTTTTAATTTACAGGTCGATACCCAGGCCTGCAGGCCTACTGTTCTCCAACAGGAAGTCCCAGGCTGGTGGGCAGGCCCACTACTCTTTCTGCTGCCGTTTCCTAGTGCAAACCCCTGCCAAGGTGGGCCTACGCTGGTGGCGTAACTGAGCCGTGTTAGTGAATTGAGCCCACTGAAAACTGACACAGCCCGGCCTGGACAGGGACAACGCGCCAGGTGTGCTGCACCTGTCCAGTGCTGGGTAGTGCAGGAATGGTGGGGTGGGTGGGAGGGAGAGAGTGGGTCAGGAAAATTGGAGCATCTTTGTCTGTAAACATTGCCAAGTCACATCTTCTTGTGTTTCATTCCTAACCGTTTCCCAGCCTTGTTTTTGCACCCAGCCTTTTACCGGAGACTCTGAATCGCACTGTATTTATAAACAAACAATTGCCAGCCGCAGCCAAACAAATCGGACCGATCTTTAGTGCTGATAAATCACCGTGAACCCAGAGTAAACGCCGTAAATCAGCCCTGGATAGATCAGATCATCTCAGTAGGGAGCAGCCTCGCAAATCTCCACTGAGGGGACATGAGGGAGACTTCAGTGACATGAGTCTGTGAAACAACTTCAGCTATGTGAGGTAGTCAGGCAGTTCTTGAAACAGACGGGCTTTGTCCATCACCCACACGGACAGGCTGTTCACTTTTAAGGGTTGGGAAAAATGATTGTTGTCCGCTTGCTTTGGTAAACACGCAGTGATAGAACTGAGTCGAACCTGACTCAGCTGCACCTGTGATGAGGTGTTGGGATTTTATTTTCTATGTGAGCCGGAGACTGGGATGGAGAGAGAGAGAGAGGCTGGGAGCGGGCATGAAATTCTTAACTAAATCTAGCACTCGACCAAATCTATCTGTCGCATTCCCACAGCCGTGCCCCCTTTCAGCACCCTCCATTGATGATTCATGTGTGTTAGTGATCGCTCGAGCTCCTGTTTGAAGATGACACTTGTGAGAGATGAGTTTCCCAATCATTGGTCTTGCGTTAATAAACCCCAGACCTCTCTGCCAGACCCTGCATCGCTGCGTCCTGGTGCTCCCTTGTTCCTGTACGTCCATTATCCATCAGAAGTGAGAAGAAAGAACTTGCATCTTTGACAGTCCCAGGATGTCCCAAAGTGCTTCACAGCCACTGAAATGCTTTTGAAGTGTAGTCACTGTTATTTTGTAGCCACATCATTTCTGAAATCATTGGGTCAAGTCTTCCTGGAAAAATAACGGCATGTTAACGATGCACACCGTTATTATTCTGCAAAATCGGCCGGCAAGTTCAGGGGATGAAGAGATACGCCCTGAGTTGGGACTCTCCAGAACTTGCTGGTCGATTTACGCTGTTCCACAATTTGTTTTGCACAAATGGCATCGCGCCCTCAACCTCCCCGTTATTTATATAAAGTTGCTGGATTTGCACATTAATTGCCCATTAAACTCACAACAGAAAGTTAGGGCTCATAATCAATAGTGTAAATACCCTTTTAATGACGTGATAATTGTTAATGCAATGCCAATCAATCTCTCCAGCTCAGAAAGGGAACAAATTAAACTGTTGAGTCTCATTCCTGCATGTAGTGAATTGTTGTTAATGGCAGATGGAATATAATGTGGGAAAATGTGAAGTCATCCACTTTGGGAGGAAAAATAAAAAATCAAAATATTATTTGAATGGAGAAATACTACAGAATGCTGCAGTACAGAGGGATCTGGGTGTCCTCGTACATGAAACACAAAAAGTCAACATACAGGTACAGCAGGTAATCCGGAAGGCAAACGGAATATTGGCCTTTATTTCTAGGGGGATGGAGTATAAAAGCAGGGAAGTCATGCTGCAACTGTACAGGGTGCTGGTGAGACCACACCTGGAGTACTGCGTACAGTTCAGGTGCACTTATTTAAGGAAGGATATACTTGCATTGGAGGCAGTTCAGAGAAGGTTCACTAGGTTGATTCCGGGTATGGAAGGGTTCTCTTATGAGGAAAGATTGAACAGGTTGGGTCTATACTCATTGGAGTTTAGAAGAATGAGAGGAGATCTTATTGAAACATACAAGATTCTGAGGGGACTCGATAGGGTGGATGCTGAGAGGATGTTACCCCTCATGGGGGAATCTAAAACTAGGGGGCATGGTCTCAGAATAAGGGGTCGCCCGTTTAAGACGGGAATGAGGAGGAATTTCTTCTCCCAGAGGGTCGTGAATCTTTGGAATTCTTTACCCCAAAAAGCGGTGGAGGCTGAGTCATCGAATACACTCAAGGCTGAGTTAGACAAATTTTTGATCAACAAGGGAGTCAAAGGATATGGAGAAAGGGCGGGAAAGTGGAGTTGAGGTAAAAATCAGATCAGCCATAATCTCATTAAATGGCGGAGCAGGCTCGAGGGGCCGAATGGCCTACTCCTGCTCCTATCTCTTATGGTCTTATGGTCTTACAAATCTCACTAGTTAAGGAGATAGACTGTTGGTCCTGTCGTTCACTCAGGTCCCAGATACCCCATTGCCCTCTAACTAACGGGGCACGTCGTGAGACTCCAGAAAAATCCGGCCCGTTGTGCCCTGCAAGAACTCTCAAAGACCAGTTACTGAAAAAATAAACGTCATGAATACTCCAGGGGCAATGAACTGTTTTATGCATAATACGCTCTTAATTAATATTAACGTGTAGAGGGACTGGGTGACAGGGTACGTTAGATCAGCGTCCCTTCACCCTGGGACTCAGGTTCGAATCCTGCTCACACTGATGGGAGGATATAGTTAAATGAACTGTCTCAATCCAGGTTTTAGTGCGTCTGAGTTTACAGCATAAAACCGCTTGTAATTTAGCAAAAAGTCAGCAGTCAAATTGAAATCTCGCTCCAAGAGTGGCAACGGAGTTGGCAGTTGTGAGAAATGGATATGTCAGCCTGGCACAGCAGGGAGTGCTCTTGGGAACCATGATCATGGCTCCCGCTGGGACAGAGTAGAGGGGGCTTTTTGTAACATCTGGTTATGGAGAGGGTAGATGCTGAGTGTTAAAACATTCCATCCCCCCAGTAATAGAAGGGTCGGTAACCAGAGGACACGGATTTAAGGTAATTGGCAAAAGAGCCAGAGGTGGGACGAGGAGAAATTGTTTTACGCAGCGAGTTGTTCTGATCTGGAATGCGCTGCCTGAAAGGGCGGTGGAAGCAGATTCAATAATAACTTTCAAAAGGGAAATGGATAAATACTTGAAGGGGAAAAATTTGCAGGGGTTATGGGGAAAGAGCAGGGGGAGTGGGACTAATTAGATCGCTCTTTCAAAAAGAGCTGACACAGGCATGATGGGCTGAATGGCCTCCTTCTGTGCTGTATCATTCTATGATTCTATAATTCTACAATAGCATCTGTACTTTGAGTGCAATAATTCCCCCAAAAATATAACTTGATGCCCTACTTGAAGCATGACCCCTGCAGAAAAAACTTGAAGGATCATTATCTTTTAAAAAAAAATTGTCAGTGTGATCCAGAGATGTAATGAAGCTCACATTAGGAGGAATTTCTGGACACTGAGCATCAGGAAGGATATTTTGGCCTTGAAGAGGGTGCAGCGCAGATTCACCAGAATGATACCGGGGCTAAAAGGGTTAAATTATGAGGACAGGTTACACAGACGAGGCTAGTATTCCCTCGAGTATAGAAAATTAAGGGCTGATCTAATTGAGGTGTTTAAGATGATTAAAGGAGTTGATGAGGTAGATAGAGAGAAACTGTTCCCTCTGGTGGGGGGAGTCCAGAACAAGGGGGCATAACCTTAAAATTAGAGCTCGGCCGTTCAGGGGTGATGTCAGGAAGCACTTCCTCACACAAAGGGGAGTGGAAATCTGGAACTCTCTCCCCCAAAAAGGCTGTTGAGGCATTTAGATTAAAGGAAACTGTAGGCTCTTGTGGTTTAAATCTGCCATTTCACACAAGTTAATTTAATAAGATTTTTGGAATTGGGTGGGATTTTTGTTGGGCAAGGGTATTAAGGCATATGTAACCCCCATAAGGCAGGTAAATGGAGTTGAGGTACAGATCAGCCATGATCTAATTGAATGGCGGAACAGGCTCGAGGGGCTGAATGTTCCTGTGTTCCTGTGTAATTTCCTCAATCCCTCGCCTTACTCTGGGGTCATTCTGGAGTGCACTTCACACTGTGCATCTGTACTGTACAGGATTGTCACCTCTTGGCGAGGGCTATCGATCGGACTGAAGGACTCTGGCATCAGGTCTTGTTGGAGTGTTCCCAGGTCCTAAGATTCCTAAACAGAGCTGATGGATAATCTTTGGTGTTCAGGTGTTGTGTACACCCTTTGATCTCACTGAAATGTATAAAATTCTTAGAAGGCTTTGCAGGGTAGATACTGAGAGGCTGTTTCTCATGGCTGGAGAGTCTAGAACTGGGGGTCATAGTCTCAAGAGAAGGGGTCGGCCATTTAGGACCGAGATAAGGAAAAATTTCTTCACTCATAGGGTTGTGAATCTTTGGAATTCGCTATGCCAGTGGGCTGTGGATGCTCAGTCGTTGAGTATATTCAAGGCTGAGATCGATAGGTTTTTGGACTCTAGGGGAATCAAGGGATATGGGGTTCGGGCGGGAAAGTGGAGTTGAGGTCGATGATCAGCCATGATCTTATTGAATGGCGGAGCAGGCTCGAGGGGCCGTATGGCCGACTCCTGCTCCTATTTCTTATGTTCTTCCCCTCCCCTCTCCCCCACATCTCACCACTCCACCACTTGCAGCCATGTAATCTCCTGAGAGAGACAAAAAGACAGAGAAAAAACCCAGGACCAATAAGAGAAAAAAATACCCTGGAAAATTCCTCTCCGACCCCCCCCCCCCCCACCACCCCAGGCGATCGAAACCTGTCCAGGAGATCATGTGGACCAAGTGAAATCTATAAAGACACTTACCTTCTATATGACGCGATCTGTGCTCCAGTCAGTAACTGGTCCAGCTCCCTCTCGAAGGCAGGCAGAGTGATGCTCTGAATAGGGAATTCAATCAAAGTTGACATCATAGATTTGGCCATTCTATCGCATTGCCCTTGGATTGAAGTGTATTTTTTTTTTAAACAAAATTTTAAGTAGGCCAGTGCCCCCAAGCTTCTTGAGATGAAATTCAACAGTCAATTCCCTCGGGGGAAGCTATTGTTTTTGTGGCTTGGAATGTAAAGCCAGACCAGCGGGTTCGAAACCCCAGCGGCCCTCTGAGCTAATCCAATTATTGGCCCTTTGACGAGGAATGCAAACAGTATCCTGTAACGCCTATCGAGTGTCGGAGGGCCCAACGTCAATCCAGGTGTCAAAAGGTTTGGGTGTCCATGTTGGATCCACCATAATTGATTATCAACTTGTTTAGCTTTTATTGAGGATCTGGGAACTTTTAAAAAAAAAACTTGTTTAACGAGGAAGAGATTCTTTTGTTCTGAGATGTGAGCTGACTGCTTGGACCAGATGGATCAGCCTTCAGTCTGCTTGGAAACTGTGATGTGGAGATGCCGGTGATGGACTGGGGTTGACAATTGTAAACAATTTTACAACACCAAGTTATAGTCCAGCAATTTTATTTTAAATTCACAAGCTTTCGGAGGCTTCCTCCTTCGTCAGGTTTTCACATCGTTCACCTGACGAAGGAGGAAGCCTCCGAAAGCTTGTGAATTTAAAATAAAATTGCTGGACTATAACTTGGTGTTGTAAAATTGTTTACAATTGGAAACTGTGGTGAGCAAGAACATCATGGTTCGGTTTCAAGCACATTAAAAATCTTAAAATGATTGATTGTAAAAAAAACCCAGTTTAATAGATTGATGACAATGAAATACTGTACTTGTTATCAAAAGCAAAATACTGCAGATGCTGGAAATCTGAAATAAATACAGAAAATGCTGGAGAAGCTCAGCAAGTGAGGCAGCATCTGTGGAGAAAGAAACAGAGTTAACATTTCAGGTCAAAGGTGCTGCCTGACTTGCTAAGCTTTTCCAGCATTTTCTGTTTTTATTACTTGTTACTCTCAGCTGTTGGTTTATCTTTTTTTTTGTGCTTCTGCATAACTTTACTTCTAATACTAAATTCCGATTAATAGTTTGGACTGAGCTACATGGTCTGTCAGCATGGTGTTTTCCACAGGTCTTTCGGTTGAGACGTTAAACCGAGGTCCCGTCTGCCCTCTCAGGTGGACAGAAAAGATCCCACTGCACTATTTTGAAGAAGAGCAGGGGAGTTCTCCCTGGTGTCCTGGCCAATATCTATCCCTCAACCAACATCACTAAAACAGATTATCTGGTTATTATCACATTGCTGATTGTGGGATCTTGCTGTGCACAAATTGGCTGTCACGTTTCCCTACATTACAACGGAAACTACACTTCAAAAGTTCTTAATTGGCTGTAAAGTGCTTTGGGACGTCCTGAGGCCATGAAACGCTCTATATAAATGCAAGATCTTTCTTTTTTGGAGAGTGCAGGTGTATTTAGTGGCATTCTGAATTATTTTCAGTGCACATCCCAACAGTATAAGAGTGACCCATTAGCCCCAATATTTTAGACACCAGGTCAAATTTCATTTCATAATATTTTGGGATACAGTAAATGAGTAATTTGAGACATGACATTTGGTGAGTGTAACAATCTCGGGAGGAAGAGGTGACTTTGGACCTATGGTTCCCAAAGCGCTGGGGGTTTTCCTCGCCTCATGTCTGGGTCTGTTGGAGACTAATTGATGGAGATTGATTGCTGTGATTGGTCAACAACTCCATTATTGTCGTATCCACCAGGATGGTAGAAGGCGAACTAGATGGACCTGGGTCTTTTCTCATCTCGCAATTCCTATGTTCCTATGGGCTTGCCTTTGGAAGTTGACTCTAGTGGAGAGGGTGAATAAAGAGTATCGGGAAGTAGGCTGAATTGTAAAAGGGACTTTGTCATCAAGAAAAAGTGACAGGCAAACCTTTCATCCTTTGGGAAGGAGGAGAACCAGCAGTTCACACATATCTCATGGCACAGTGATGTCACACACCTGCCGTTGTGATAATGCTCATTTGCTGGTCAACTAATTTTTCACAAAGAGGTGCCCCTTTAATATTTGAGATGTTCCAAAGACATGATAAGGTGCTACGTAAGTGCGAGTACTCCCTTACGCTAGTTCGTTGAGTTTGTCCAACTTGTTCATATTGCTGCTGGGGAAAATAAAGTAAAATGTAAAGAGTAGCCTCCCAGCGCACTGAGCTATTGGCTTGTTCAGAATATAAACAACCGGAGGAACTAACAGCAACTTTCCTTAAAGCCTTTTGACCCAGATTCAATTCGATACTCCAGTCTCTGGTTAACCTGAAGCTGACTGGACTGTGTCTGTGAAATTTTGTCTGATTACGCACCTGTGAAGCGCCTTGGGTCGTTTTACTACGTTAAAGGCGCTATATAAATGCAAGTTGTTGTTGTTGTTGTTGCTGCATCAGCAGACTAACTGCACTGTCCCCACTGGTCCCTGCACAGTGTAGGTTCATTCTCCTCTCTTCCTCTTCCTTTTCCTCTCTCACCGTCCCTTCAGGATGCAGCTCCTTCAGCAGTTACAGTTACAAGTGTCTCTGCCTGGATCCCCTGGTGTGGGACTCCCAATGGCAGTTGCCATGTATCTCTGGTGTAACATCATCAGGTCCCGTGTATCTCTGGTGTAACATCAGGTCCCGTGTATCTCTGGTGTAACATCATCAGGTCCCGTGTATCTCTGGTGTAACATCATCAGGTCCCGTGTATCTCTGGTGTAACATCATCAGGTCCCGTGTATCTCTGGTGTAACATCATCAGGTCCCGTGTATCTCTGGTGTAACATCAGGTCCCGTGTATCTCTGGTGTAACATCAGGTCCCGTGTATCTCTGGTGTAACATCAGGTCCCGTGTATCTCTGATGTAACATCAGGTCCCGTGTATCTCTGATGTAACATCAGGTCCCGTGTATCTCTGGTGTAACATCAGGTCCCGTGTATCTCTGGTGTAACATCAGGTCCCGTGTATCTCTGATGTAACATCATCAGGTCCCGTGTATCTCTGATGTAACATCATCAGGTCCCGTGTATCTCTGGTGTAACATCAGGTCCCGTGTATCTCTGGTGTAACATCAGGTCCCGTGTATCTCTGGTGTAACATCAGGTCCCGTGTATCTCTGGTGTTGCCTTGGGTGCCATACATTTTCAGTGTAGCCTCACCAGCCTGGCCTCCCTCGGTTCCTCCTCTCTCTCAATGTGCCTCAATATGCCCTGATTGAAGGGTGGTTGGGGGAGGAGGCAGTCCCAGAGCAAAAGTCAGGAAGGCAGAGAGTAAAGCTGCTTCTCCGCTAGCGCCGAGCACCCCCAGAGGGCCGTTGTATATGGGGATCATTACTGAGGCGGCAATGACGGGAAACAGGACATCAGACCTCACCGCACCGTGCATCTATTTTAGGGCATCTGTTAGGTTGGTTCAACCAACCACGGGAAACAATGGTGGAAATTTGGGTGAGGGCTAAACAGAACGGGAATATGGCATAATGGATTCCAATCTCTGCTTGCCCGTATTCTAAAATTTGGGGGGTGGTAAGAAGAGCAAAGTCCAGGTTTCCATGTCCAGTGTCAGATGCCCAGTATCGATGGAATTGAAATCAGTTCCTTGGCTGCTTGATTCATCTTGGTAATACTCTGTTAACATGTTGATGTGAAACTCTTTTGTCCCTTACTTTAACTCGGTCATTAATCAGTTTAAGATACACAGATCAACGACTGTGATAAATTAACGCACCAAGGAGTGAGGACGCTAACTATTGTGCCACCTGAGGGAGTGAAACCCCTGAGCCTTCATCACCCTCATGACCTGAGCGTTCATTATGGGCTGCTAAGGAACATAAGAACATAAGGAACAGGAGGAAACCATTCAGCCCCTGAGCCTGTTATAGAATAATAGAATCATAGAAATTTATGGCACAGAAGGAGGCCATTCGGCCCGTCGTGTCTGTTCTGGCCGAAAAAGAGCTATCCAGCATAATCCCACTTTCCAGCTCTTGGTCCGTGGCCTTGTAGGTTATGGCACTTCAGGTGCATATCCAAGTACTTTTTAAATGCGATGGGGGTTTCTGCCTCTACCACCCTTTCAGGCAGTGAGTTCCAGACCCCCACCACCCTCTGGGTGAAAAAAATTCTTCTCAACTCCCCTCTACCCTTCTACCACTTCATTTAAATCTATGCCCCCCCTGGTCACTGTCTCCCCTGCTAAAGGAAATAGGTCCTTCCTGTCCACTCTATCTAGGCCCCTAAGAACTTTATTAGATATTATGGGGGAAAAATTTGATAGGGCCTATTATTGGGTGTAGGTAGCGTGATCCGCTATTAACCCGCACCCAATGGCCCCTGCCCAGGCAGGACGAGAACTTCGTCCGGCCTCAGTACTCACCGTCAATCTGCGTTGAAATCCAGGCCTTGCACATTCATTCAATGCAATTCACACTTTCCACTAGCAGGGGGAGCCTCAATCTCTTAAAGGGAGGATATCTCATCAAATCTCTTAAAGGTAGCTGGTACCTGTTATTTGCTGAAAGTAACAGTCTGCTGTCTGCACGGAATCTGAACGGAGATCAGACATCGCACACGTGAAACACAGATGCAGGTCCCGTCTCTATGTTTACACACTGATGAGTTATGTTAAAACATTAAATAAAGGTTGCGCACTACTAAATCCCACATCCTCGAATCTGCATGCCACACCTCACCAATCTGCTGATCTGAGTTGGTACCAGGCCTGTGAGAGTGGGTGCACCAAGGTTCTCTGTTGATGCACTAGAGGCCTTGGTGCAAGAGGTGGACAGAAGGAGGGACATCCTATATCGGTTGTTGGGCGGGGGGGGAATGAGGCCCTCCAGACATATGGCCAAAAGGCAGTTGGAGGCAGCGGGGGACGAAGTCAATGCCAGGCGCACAGCATCATGAACATGGATGCAGTGCAGGAAGAAGTTCAATGCTTTCACATGAGTGGTCATGGTGAGTGAGGTCAACTGTCAAGTGGTGTCTCCGACCAACTGCACCACGCACTACACCCCCCATCACCCATATACCAACAAACTCTTTCCATCAATACTCAACTCTTCCAATCAGATGCTTCCTCTCACCCTTACACATTACCGCTGCTGCAAGCCGCCCACCCACAACTCACAGGCCACACACTGGCAGCTATTCAACCATAACAGGCACTTCACCCAGACACACATCCCGCTTTCTTGCAGAAGAAGGTGGCGCATAACAGGAGGCAGCAAGTGGCAGTGACATTTAGTCCTTCGAGCCTGTTCTGCCATTCAATGAGATAATGGTGGACCTGTGACCTCACTCCATATACCCGCCTTAGCCCCATATCCCTTAATACCCTTGGTTCACAGAAATCGATCAATCTCAGATTTAGAATTCACAATTGAACGAGCATTAACTGCCGTTTGCATTCGAGAGCATCCCAAACATCTCCCACCCTTTGCGTGTAGAAGCTTTTCCTAACTTCACTCCTGCACGTCCTGGCTCTAAATGTTAGTCTATGTCCCCACGTCCTAGTATTCAAATCTAGGAGACCTCCAAAAACAGTTACAAATGTATCAGCAGCCAGAAGCAATAATCCAGCCACTAACCTGTAAATCCTGCATGGTCCCTTTAAATCGTGGGGCTAAGGGGTCCTCCAGGCACTCTAAGACACATTCAGATGGTCGTGGTTAAGACTGTGCATTGAGTTGAGCGTTAAGTCCCAAAATGGTGTCTATCACTTTAAATCAGCGTTGCACACTGATTGTATCCATTTTCTCCTCACTTTACACGCTGCCGGCGTTCGGTATTTGCGCCTGTGCTAGCTCCTATACCAAGATGGAAACCTGCGTGCGCAACCAAGAAGCCATCTTGGTTGTTCACGAGGCTGCGTAGCGCTGTAACAACAGGCGCTACACGGCCCAATTTAGTGCCCTATGTATCTTAACTCCATCTACCTGCCTTGGTTCCATATCCCTTAATACCCTTACCTAACAAAAATCTATCAATCTCAGTTTTGACATTTTCAATTGACCCCCAGCCTCTACAGCTTTTTGGGTGAGAGAGTTCCAGATTTCCACTCCCCTTTGTGTGAAGAAGTGCTTCCTGACATCACCTCTGAACGGCCGAGCTCTAATTTTAAGATTATGCCCCCTTGTTCTGGACTCTCCCACCAGAGGAAATAGTTTCTCTCTATCTACCCAATCAACTCCTTTAATCATCTAAAACACCTCAATTAGATCAGCCCTTAATCTCCTATACCCAAGGGAATACAAGCCTCGTCTATGCAACCTGTCCTCATAATTTAACCCTTTTAGCCCGGTCGGTAATTGTTGTTTGTCAATTACCTACAGCACATCGTTATGCACTGAGTCTCACGACTGCCAGCTTTCTGCATCTGTCCTGTGTACTTGGTCCTAGGAAGTGATTGGTAAATATCGGGGAGGAAGGTGGCAGGAAGGACGTGGACCAATACTCAGCGAGAAAAGTGGAGTTCTACATTCTACAAGAATAAATCCTGTGACGATTGCCTGACCAACTCTGTCCAGGTTAAACTAACATTCTTCCCTACACTCTCTTGCTAGTTTGTCTCAGTGGGTAGCACGCTCATCCTCCTTGAGCTATAAAGGTTGTGGGTTCAAACCCTGCACCAGAGACTTGAGTACAAAATTTAGGCTGACACTCCAGTGCAGTACTGAGGGCGTGCTGCACCGTCGGAGGGGCCCCCTTTTGGATGCGATGTTAAACCGAGGCTCCGTCTGCCTGTTTAGGTGGATGTCGAAGATCCCACGGCACTATTTCAAAGAAGAGCAGGGGAGTTCTCCCTGGTGTCCTGGCCATTTATCCCTCAAGCAACACCACTAAAACAGATTAACAGGTCATTTATCTCAGTACCTGTTTGTGGGATCTTGCTGTGCACAAATTTGGCTGCCGCGTTTCCTACATTACAACAGTGACTACACTTCAAAAGTACTTAATTGGCTGTAAAGTGCTTTGGAACATCCTAAGACTGTGCAAGGTGCTATATAAATGCAAGTCATTCTTTCTTTTATCTTTGCCAGTGTGCCTTGTCCTAGAACTTCCTGCCTGTTTTGTTCCTTTAATTAAATATCCCCCCTTCCCTCCTCGCCCTGTCCCTCTGTCTCGGCAGGTATGTGATGCTGGATTGGTCGATTATCCTCCAATCTGCACTGCTCTGTCCTGTGTTTGTGTAGGTTTGCCAGGACTGCAGGCTCCTTTATGGAGCGGGGAAGTTCCCAGATGATAGGGTTTGACTGTATCGTGTTTAGGGTCGGTCAGTACCGTGTTTAGGGTTTGACTGTACCATGTTTTAGGTTTGACTGTACCATGTTTAGGGTCAGTCAGTACCGTGTTTAGGTTTTGACTGTACCGTGTTTTAGGTTTGACTGTACCGTGTTTTAGGTTTGACTGTACCGTGTTTAGGGTTTGACTGTACCGTGTTTAGGGTCGGTCAGTACCGTGTTTAGGGTTTGACTGTATCGTGTTTAGGGTCGGTCAGTACCGTGTTTAGGGTTTGACTGTACCATGTTTTAGGTTTGACTGTACCATGTTTAGGGTCAGTCAGTACCGTGTTTAGGTTTTGACTGTACCGTGTTTTAGGTTTGACTGTACCGTGTTTTAGGTTTGACTGTACCGTGTTTAGGGTTTGACTGTACCGTGTTTTGGGTCAGTCGGTACTGTGTTTAGGGTTGTTCTGGGGTTCTGGGGCAGGTGGGACCTGTTCAAGATGGGCGGGTTGCACCTCAACAGAGCTGGGACCAATGTCCTCGCAGGGAGGTTCACCAGTGCTGGGGGTGGGGGGAGGGGATGGGGGTTAAGCTAATTTAGCAGGGGGTTGGGCAGCAAGATGTAGCATTAGAAAGGAGAAACAAGGTGCACAAAGGATTGGAAGAGACAGATAGCACTAGAGTAAGAAATAGAGTATTAAGTGGGATCAGACTAAGAGAATACGAGAAGGTTGAAGATAGGTTTAGAGTGCATGTGTGTAAATGCACAAAGCGTGATAAATAAGGTTGGTGAGCTGATGGCACAAATAGCCACATGGGAATATGATGTAGTGGCGATAACGGAGACCTGGCTCCAAAGAGGGCAGGATTGGGCACTAAATATACCTGGATACAAGGTGTTCAGGAAAGATAGGGAAGGAACAAAAGGAGGGAGGATGGCAGTATTGATTAAGGAGAATATTGCAGTGCTGGAGAGAGAGGATGTCCTTGAGGGGGTCAAGGACAGAATCTATTTGGTTAGAGTTAAGGAACACTAGAGGTGCCATCGCACTACTGGGTGTATTCTATAGATGACCAATTAGTGGAAAGGATATAGAGGAGCAAATTTCCAGGGAAAGTACAGAGGGGTGCAAGAACTATAGAGTAGTGATAATGGGGGACTTCAACTATCCTATTATAGACTGGGATAGTAATAGTGTAAAGGGCAAAGAAGGGGAGGAATTTCTGAAGTGTGTTCAGGAGAACTTTCTTGATCAGTACGTTTCTGGCCCAATGAGGAAGGAGGCATTGCTGGATCTGATTCTGGGGAATGAGGTGGGTCAAGTGGAGCAAGTGTCAGTGGGGGATCATTTAGGGAACAGCGATCATAGTGTCATAAGGTTTAGAATAGTTATGGAAAAGGACAAGGAGCAATCTAGAGTAAAAATACTTAATTGGAGGAGGGCCAATTTCAGTGGGTTGAGAACGGATCTGGCCCGGGTAAATCAGAATCAAAGATTGGCAGGCAAAACTGTAATCGAACAATGGGCAGCCTTTAAAGAGGAGATGGTTCGGGTACAGTCTAGGTACATTCCTACGAGGGAGAAAGGTAGGGCAACTAAAGCCAGAGCTCCCTGGATGACAAAAGAGAAAGAGAGTAAGATGAAGCAGGAAAAGGGGCCGTATGACAGATGTCAGGTTGATAATACAAGTGAGAACCAGGCTGAATATAGAAAGTACAGAGGAGAAGTGAAAAAGGAAATAAGAGGGGCAAAGAGAGTATGAAATAGACTGGCGGTTAACATAAAAGGGAATCCAAAAGTCTTCTATAGGCATATAAATAATAAACGGGTAGTAAGAGGAGGGGTGGGGCCGATTAGGGACCAAGAAGGAGATCTACGCATGGAGACAGAGGGGATGGCTGAGGTTTTTTTTTATTCGTTCACGGGATGTGGGTGTCACTGGCAAGCCCGGCATTTATTGCCCATCCCTAATTGCCCTTGAGAAGGTGGTGGTGAGCCGCCTTCTTGAACCGCTGCAGTCCGTGTGGTGACGGTTCTCCCACAGTGCTGTTAGGAAGGGAGTTCCAGGATTTTGACCCAGCGACAATGAAGGAACGGCGATATATTTCCAAGTCGGGATGGTGTGTGGCTTGGAGGGGAACGTGCAGGTGGTGTTGTTCCCATGCGCCTGCTGCCCTTGTCCTTCTAGGTGGTAGAGGTCACGGGTTTGGGAGGTGCTGTCGAAGAAGCCTTGGCGAGTTGCTGCAGTGCATCCTGTGGATGGTGCACACTGCAGCCACTGTGCGCCGGTGGTGAAGGGAGTGAATGTTTAGGGTGGTGGATGGGGTGCCAATCAAGCGGGCTGCTTTATCTTGGATGGTGTCGAGCTTCTTGAGTGTTGTTGGAGCTGCACTCATCCAGGCAAGTGGAGAGTATTCCATCACACTCCTGACTTGTGCCTTGTAGATGGTGGAAAGGCTTTGGGGAGTCAGGAGGTGAGTCACTCGCCGCAGAATACCCAGCCTCTGACCTGCTCTCGTAGCCACAGTATTTATATGGCTGGTCCAGTTAAGTTTCTGGTCAATGGTGACCCCCAGGATGTTGATGGTGGGGGATTCGGCGATGGTAATGCCGTTGAATGTCAAGGGGAGGTGGTTAGACTCTCTCTTGTTGGAGATGGTCATTGCCTGGCACTTATCTGGCACGAATGTTACTTGCCACTTATCAGCCCAAGCCTGGATGTTGTCCAGGTCTTGCTGCATGCGGGCTCGGACTGCTTCATTATCTGAGGGGTTGCGAATGGAACTGAACACTGTGCAGTCATCAGCGAACATTCCCATTTCTGACCTTATGATGGAGGGAAGGTCATTGATGAAGCAGCTGAAGATGGTTGGGCCTAAATGAATACTTTGCATCTGTCTTTACCAAGGAAGAAGATGCTGCTAAAGTCACAGTAAAAGAGGAAGTAGTTGAGATACTGGATGGGCTAAAAATTGATAAAGTGGAGGTACTAGAAAGGCTGGCTGTACTTAAAGTAGATAAGTCACCAGGTCCGGATGGGATGCATCCTAGGTTGCTGAGGGAAGTAAGGGTGGAAATTGCAGAGGTGCTGGCCATAATCTTCCAATATGGAGGTGGTGCCAGAGGACTGGAGAATTGCAAATGTTACACCCTTGTTCAAAAAAGGGTGTAAGGATAAACCCAGCAACTACAGGCCAGTCAGTTTAACCTTGATGGTGGGAAAGCTTTTAGAAACGATAATACGGGACAGAATTAATAGCCACTTGGACAAGTGTGGATTAAAAAAGGAAAGCCAGCCATTTATTAAAGGCAAATTGTGTTTAACTAACTTGATTGTGTTCTTTGATGAGGTAACAGAGAGGGTAGATGAGGGCAATGCAGTTGAGGTTATGTATATATGGACATTCAAAAGGCGTTTGATAAAGTGCCACATAATCGGCTTGTCAGCAAAATTGAAGCCCATGGAATAAAAGGGACAGCGGCAGCATAGATACAAAATTGGCTAAGTTACAGGAAACAGAGAGTACTGGTGAACGGTTGCTTTTCGGACTGGAGGGAGGTGTACAGTGGTGTTCCCCAGGGGTCGGTACTAGGACCGCTGCTTTTTTTGATACATATTAATGACTTGGAGTTGGGTGTACAGGGCACAATTTCAAAATCTGCAGATGAAACAAAACTTGGAAGTGTAGTAAACAGTGAGGAGGATAGTGATAGACTTCAAGACAGGCTGGTGGAATGGGTGGACACATGGCAGATGAAATTTAACACAAAGAAGTGTGAAGTGATACATGAGGAGAGGCAATATAAACTAAATGGTACAATGTTAAAGGGGGTGCAGGAACAGAGAGACCTGGGGGTATATGTGCACAAATCTTTGAAGGTGTCAGGACAGGTTGGGAAAGCGATTAAAAAAGCATATGGGATCCTGGGCTTTATAAACAGAGGCATAGAGTACAAAAGCAAGGAAGTTATGTTGAACCTTTATAAAACACTGGTTCAGCCACAACTGGAGTATTGTGTTCAATTCTGGACACCGCACTTTAGAAAGGATGTGAAGGCCTTAGAGAGAGTGCAAAAAAGATTTACTAGAATGGTACCAGGGATGAGGGACTTCAGTTATGTGGAGAGACTGGAGAAGCTGGGATTGTTCTCCTTAGAGCAGATGAGGTTAAGAGGAGATTTGATAGAAGTGTTCAAAATCATGATGGGTTTAGATAAAGTAAATAAAGAGAAACTGTTCCCATTGGCGGAAGAGTCGAGAACCAGAGGACACAGATTTAAAGTGATTGGTAAAAGAACTAAAAGCGACATGAGGAAAAACTTTTTTTCCGCAGTGAGTAGTTGTGATCTGGAATGTGCTGCCTGAAAGGGCGGTGGAAGCAGATTCAATCATGGCTTTCAAAAGGGAATGAGATAAATATTTGAAGGGAAAAAATCTGCAGGGCTATGGGGAAAGAGGGGGGGAATGGGACCTACTGGATTGCTCTTACAAAGAGCTGGCACAGGCTCAATGGGCCAAATGGCCTCCTTCTGTGCTGTAACGATTCTATGATTCTATGGTCAATACCGTGTCTAGGGTTTGACTGTAATGTGTTTAGGGTTTGACTGTAATGTGTTTAGGGTTTGACTGTAATGTGTCTCGGGTTTGACTGTAATGTGTTTAGGGTTAGACTGTAATGTGTCTAGGGTTTGACTGTAATGTGTTTAGGGTTAGACTGTACCTTATTGGTCTTCTATAAAAATTGCCATCAAATCTTCAGAATTGAGATTTGATCATTTTAAGGTTACCTGAAACAATATATTGCGTGATTAATATATGAGCTTGTCTCACTCCAGGCTTTTAATTAGTGTTGCTCTTTGTTTACAGCACATTGCAATGTCACTTTAATAGTATGCAGTTTGCCTAGTAGAGTATACAGTGTGCATGGTATAGTACACATAGTACATCATATAGTACATATGGCACATGGTATAGTATATACGGCGTACTGTGCACAGTGTGTGTACATGGCAGAGTATACAGTGTGCATGGTATAGTACATAGCGTGCAATAGTATAATACAGTGCGCATGGTATAGTATGCTGTGTGCATGGAATAATTTATAGCGTGTATGGTACAGTATACAGTGTGCACAGTATAGTATACATTGTGTATGGTACAGTATACAGTGTGCACGGTATAGTATACATCGTGCATGGTATAGTATGCTGTGTGCATGGAATAATTTATAGCGTGTATGGTACAGTATACAGTGTGCACAGTATAGTATACATTGTGTACGGTACAGTACACAGTGTGCACGGTATAGTATACATTGTGTATGGTACAGTATACAGTGTGCACGGTATAGTATACATTGTGTATGGTACAGTATACAGTGTGCACGGTATAGTATACATTGTGTATGGTACAGTATACAGTGTGCACGGTATAGTATACATTGTGTATGGTACAGTATACAGTGTGCAAGGTATGGTATACAGTGTGCACGGTACAGTGTACATTGTGCACGGTATAGTATATAGTGTGCACGGTATAGTATATAGTGTGCATGGTACAGTATACATTGTGCAAGGTTTAGGATACAGTGTGCATGGTATAGTATACATTGTGCATGGTACAGTATACATTGTGCGTGGTACAGTATAGTGTGCACAGTATAGTATACATTGTGCAGGGTATAGTATACAGTGTACATGGTACAGTATATGTTGTGCACAGTATAGGATACAGTGTGCACGGTACAGTGTGCATGGTATAGTATACATTGTGCATGGTACAGTATACAGTGTGCATGGTATAGTATACATTGTGCACGGTATATGATACAGTGTGCATGGTATAGTATACATTGTGCATGGTACAGTATACAGTGTGCATGGTATAGTATACATTGTGCACGGTATATGATACAGTGTGCATGGTATAGTATACATTATGCATGGTATAGGATATGGTGTGCATTGTATAGTATACAGTGTGCATGGTATAGTATACATTGTGCATGGTACAGGATACAGTGTGCATGGTATAGTATACATTGTGCATGGTACAGTATACAGTGTGCATGGTATAGTATACATTGTGCATGGTACAGTATAGCGTGCATGGTATAATATACATTATGCAGGGTATAGTATACAGTGTGCATGGTACAGTATACGTTGTGCACGGTATAGGATACAGTGTGCATGGTACAGTGTGCATGGTATAGTATACATTGTGCATGGTATAGTATACGTTGTGAACAGTATAGGATACAGTGTGCACGGTACAGTGTGCATGGTATAGTATACATTGTGCATGGTACAGTATAAAGTGTGTATGGTATAGTATACATTGTGCACGGTATATGATACAGTGTGCATGGTATAGTATACATTGTGCATGGTATAGGATACAGTGTGCATGGTATAGTATACAGTGTGCACGGTACAGTATACAGTGTGCATGGTGTAGTATACATTGTGCATGGTACAGTATAGTGTGCACGGTATAGTATACATTGTGCAGGGTATAGTATACAGTGTGCATGGTATAGTATACATTGTGCACGGTATAGGATACAGTGTGCACGGTACAGTGTGCATGGTATAGTATACATTGTGCATGGTACAGTATACGTTGTGCACGGTATAGTATACATTGTGCACGGTATATGATACAGTGTGCTTGGTATAGTATACATTGTGCACAGTATATGATACAGTGTGCATGGTACAGTATACATTGTGCATGGTACAGTAGTGTGCAGGGTATAGTATACATTGTGCACGGTACAGTATACAGTGTGCACGGTATAGTATACATTGTGCACGGTACAGTACAGTGTGCACAGTATAGTATACAGTGTGCATGGTATAGTATACATTGTGCACGGTACAGTACAGTGTGCACGGTATAGTATACAGTGTGCATGGTATAGGATATAGTGTGCACGGTACAGTATACAGTGTGCACGGTATAGTATACATTGTGCACGGTACAGTACAGTGTGCACGGTATAGTATACAGTGTGCATGGTATCGGATACATTGTGCACGGTACAGTATACAGTGTGCAGGGTACAGTATACAGTGTGCATGGTATCGGATACATTGTGCACGGTACAGGATACAGTGTGCACGGTACAGTATACAGTGTGCACGGTATAGTATACATTGTGCCGGTACAGTACAGTGTGCACGGTATAGTATACAGTGTGCATGGTATCGAATACATTGTGCACGGTACAGTATACAGTATGCAGGGTACAGTATACAGTGTGCAGGGTACAGTATACATTGTGTATGGTACAGTATACAGTGTGCAGGGTACAGTATACATTGTGCACGGTACAGTATACAGTGTGCATGGTATCGGATACATTGTGCACGGTACAGTATACAGTGTGCACAGTACAGGATACAGTGTGCACGATACAGTATACATTGTGCATGGTACAGTATACATTGTGCACGATACAGGATACAGTGTGCACGGTACAGTATACATTGTGCACGGTACAGTATACATTGTGCACGGTATAGTATACATTGTGCACGGTACAGTATACAGTGTGCACAGTACAGTATACATTGTGCACGGTACAGTATACAGTGTGCACGGTACAGTACGGTGTGCACGGTATAGTATACAGTGTGCATGGTATCAGATACATTGTGCACGGTACAGTATACAGTGTGCAGGGTACAGTATACAGTGTGCATGGTATCGGATACATTGTGCACGGTACAGGATACAGTGTGCACGGTACAGTATACAGTGTGCACGGTATAGTATACATTGTGCACGGTACAGTACAGTGTGCACGGTATCGGATACATTGTGCACGGTACAGTATACAGTGTGCATGGAATCGGATACATTGTGCACGGTACAGTATACAGTGTGCACGGTATCGGATACATTGTGCACGGTACAGTATACAGTGTGCACAGTACAGGATACAGTGTGCACGATACAGTATACATTGTGCATGGTACAGTATACATTGTGCACGATACAGGATACAGTGTGCACAGTACAGTATACATTGTGCACGATACAGTATACATTGTGCACGGTATAGTATACATTGTGCACGGTACAGTATACAGTGTGCACAGTACAGTATACATTGTGCACGGTACAGTATACAGTGTGCACGGTACAGTACGGTGTGCACGGTATAGTATACAGTGTGCATGGTATCAGATACATTGTGCACGGTACAGTATACAGTGTGCAGGGTACAGTATACAGTGTGCATGGTATCGGATACATTGTGCACGGTACAGGATACAGTGTGCACGGTACAGTATACAGTGTGCACGGTATAGTATACATTGTGCACGGTACAGTACAGTGTGCACGGTATCGGATACATTGTGCACGGTACAGTATACAGTGTGCATGGAATCGGATACATTGTGCACGGTACAGTATACAGTGTGCACGGTACAGTATACAGTGTGCACGGTACAGGATACAGTGTGCACGATACATTATACATTGTGCACGATACAGTATACATTGTTAACGGTACAGTATACATTGTGCACGGTACAGTATACATTGTGCACGGTACAGTATACATTGTGCACGATACAGTATACATTGTGCATGGTATCGGATACATTGTGCACGGTACAGTATACAGTGTGCACGGAACAGGATACAGTTTGCACGATACAGTATACATTGTGCACGGTACAGTATACAGTGTGCATGGTATCGGATACATTGTGCACGGTACAGTATACATTGTGCACGATACAGTATACATTGTGCACGGTACAGTATACAGTGTGCACGGTGCAGTATACAGTGTGCACGGTACAGTATACATTGTGCACGATACAGTATACAGTGTGCACGGTATAGTATGCAGTGTGCACGGTATAGTATGCAGTGTGCACGGTACAGTATACAGTGTGCACGGTACAGTATACAGTGTGCACGGTACAGTATACATTGTGCACGGTATAGTATACAGTGTGCACGGTACAGTATACATTGTGCACGATACAGTATACATTGTGCACGGTACGGTATACAGTGTGCACGATACAGTATACAGTGTGCGCGGTACAGTATACAGTGTGCACGGTACAGTATACATTGTGCACGGTACAGTATACAGTGTGCACGATACAGTATACAGTGTGCACGGTACAGTATACATTGTGCACGGTACAGTATACAGTGTGCACGATACAGTATACAGTGTGCACGGTACAGTATACAGTGTGCACGGTACAGTATACATTGTGCACGGTACAGTATACAGTGTGCACGGTACAGTATACATTGTGCACGGTACAGTATACAGTGTGCACGGTATAGTGTACATTGTGCATGGTACAGTATACAGTGTGCACGGTACAGTATACAGTGTGCACGGTACAGTATACAGTGTGCACGGTATAGTGTACATTGTGCATGGTACAGTATACAGTGTGCATGGTACAGTATACAGTGTGCACGGTACAGTATACAGTGTGCACGGTACAGTATACAGTGTGCACGGTATAGTATGCAGTGTGCACGGTATAGTATACAGTGTGCACGGTACAGTATACATTGTGCACGATACAGTATACAGTGTGCATGGTATAGTATACAGTGTGCATGGTACAGTATACAGTGTGCACGGTACAGTATACAGTGTGCACGGTACAGTATACCAGGTACACTGCGGTGGGGAGTGGGCTGAGCTTTCCCTGACCCTGACCCTGATCCCACCCTATCCCCGGGGTGTATCCGTTTCTCCGGACAGTAACCACTCGGATCCTGAACCTCAGCCGTTCCTCGCGGTCGGAACCAGGACCGGCAGATTGACCATCTGAGCGACATATTAATATACAATTTGCATACGGGGGAGAAAATTGAGGCACGAGTTGCAGCAAAGGTCAAATCTTCAATCCAATCCAGTTTAATCCTTGTGTCGGAATGAAGTTTGTAAACAACGGGGGCCCTTCGTGTTCCTTAAATCCCCTTTTTGTAATCGGCTGGAGTCCGGCTCTCACATGGTTACAGTTGAAGAATGTGGGGTTTTTTTTGTTTGATTGGAAAATACTTTTGATTTACATCCGCTTTAAATGTTGGCAGAGTGCGGGCCAGACAAAGAGCGATATTTATATCAGAACAGCATCGCAGACTGAATCAAACCCTCGCTCCACAGGAGCGCTGCTCACATCCTCCAGCAACTCCTCCCAAAGGAGCGGCAGGACGCAGCTTCCCCAGAACAACCTCTGTAAGAGAGAGAGAGAGAGGTCCTGATCCTAAGAGAGAGGTCCCAGTCCTAAGAGAGGGAGAGGGAGAGCCTGGTCCTAAGAGAGAGAGAGAGAGGTCCCGGTCCTAAGTGAGAGAGGTCCCAGTCTTAAGAGGGAGAGAGAGAGGTCCCGGACCTAAGAGAGAGAGAGAGAGGTCCTGTTCCTAAGAGAGAGGTCCCAGTCCTAAGAGAGGGAGAGGGAGAGCCTGGTCCTAAGTGAGAGAGAGAGAGGTCCCGGTCCTAAGTGAGAGAGGTCCCAGTCTTAAGAGGGAGAGAGAGAGGTCCCGGACCTAAGAGAGAGAGGTCCCAGTCCTAAGAGAGAGAGAGAGAAGTCCTGGTCCTAAGAGAGAGAGAGAGAAAGGTCCTGGTCCTAAGAGAGAGAGGTCCCAGTCCTAAGAGAGAGAGAGAGAGGTCCTGTTCCTAAGAGAGAGGCCCCAGTCCTAAGAGAGAGAGAGAGAGGTCCTGTTCCTAAGAGAGAGAGAGAGAGAGGTCCCAATCCTAAGATAGAGAGAGAGAGGTCCCGGTCCTAAGTGAGAGAGGTCCCAGTCCTAAGTGAGAGAGAGAGAGGTCCCAGTCCTAGGAGAGAGAGAAAGGTCCTGGTCCTAAGAGAGAGGCCCCAGTCCTAAGAGAGAGAGAGAGAGGTCCTGGTCCTAAGAGAGAGAGAGAGAGAGAGGTCTTGGTCCTAAGAGAGAGAGAGAGAGAGAGGTCCTGGTCCTAAGAGAGAGAGGCCCCAGTCCTAAGAGAGAGAGAGAGAGAGAGGTCTTGGTCCTAAGAGAGAGAGAGAGAGAGAGGTCTTGGTCCTAAGAGAGAGAGAGAGAGAGAGGTCCTGGTCCTAAGAGAGAGAGGCCCCAGTCCTAAGAGAGAGAGAGAGAGAGGTCCTGGTCCTAAGAGAGAGAGAGAGAGGTCCTGGTCCTAAGAGAGAGAGGCCCCAGTCCTAAGAGAGAGAGAGAGAGAGAGGTCCAAGTCCTAAGAGAGAGAGAGAGAGGTCCCGGCCCTAAGAGAGAGAGAGAGAGAGAGGTCTCCAGCCTTGAAATATGACGTTGATTGAAATGATTAAAGCAATGTGTTTTCAGACGAATGGATCATTTTTCTCTGGTCTGCGGGTAAAATTAAGCCATAAATTAAGCACAAGGAGTTGAATTTACTCACTGGGACTCTCAATGCGATGCAGTGAAATAAGAAATTAAAGACTGAGGCCATAATATGGGGCATAACATTAAGGGCGTCTGTCTGAGATCGGCCTGAGTCCGGTCACTGCAGATAGAACCCTGTTCACACCAGGCAGGGCCCAAGCAATGTGTTAAGTCCAACTGTCCTTTTTCAGACACAGGCCCAAAACACCTAGGGACAGATTTGTACACAGGTATAACACACCTAGGGACAGAGCTGTACACAGGTATAACACATCTAGGGACAGAGCTGTACACAGGTATAACACATCTAGGGACAGAGCTGTACACAGGTATAACACATCTAGGGACAGAGCTGTACACAGGTATAACACGTCTAGGGACAGAGCTGTACACAGGTATAACACATCTAGGGACAGAGCTGTACACAGGCCCAAAACACCTAGGGACAGATTTGTACACAGGTATAACACACCTAGGGACAGAGATGTACACAGGTATAACACATCTAGGGACAGAGCTGTACACAGGTATAACACATCTAGGGACAGAGCTGTACACAGGTATAACACATCTAGGGACAGAGTTGTACACAGGTATAACACGTCTAGGGACAGAGCTGTACACAGGTATAACACATCTAGGGACAGAGCTGTACACAGGTATAACACATCTAGGGACAGAGATGTACACAGGTATAACACATCTAGGGACAGAGTTGTACACAGGTATAACACATCTAGGGACAGAGTTGTACACAGGTATAACACATCTAGGGACAGAGCTGTACACAGGTATAACACATCTAGGGACAGAGCTGTACACAGGTATAACACATCTAGGGACAGAGCTGTACACAGGTATAACACATCTAGGGACAGAGCTGTACACAGGTATAACACATCTAGGGACAGAGCTGTACACAGGTATAACACATCTAGGGACAGAGCTGTACACAGGTATAACACACCTAGGGACAGTTGTACACAGGTATAACACATCTAGGGACAGAGCTGTACACAGGTATAACACATCTAGGGACAGAGCTGTACACAGGTATAACACATCTAGGGACAGAGCTGTACACAGGTATAACACATCTAGGGACAGAGCTGTACACAGGTATAACACACCTAGGGACAGAGTTGTCTCCCAAAAGTTAGAAATTGAAGGGGGTGGAATTGGTCGAGTGGTAATGAATGACACCGGGGCTAAAGGGGTTAAATTATGAGGACAGGTTGCATAAAATTGGAATGTATTCCCTTGAGTACAGGAGATTAACGGGTGATCTGATCGAGGTGTTTAAAATAACAAAAGGATCGATCAGTAGATGAGGAGAAACTAGTTCCTCCAAGGGGGAGTCTAGAACAAGGGGGCATAATCTTAAAACTAGAGCCAGGCCGTTTAGAAGTGAAATCAGGAAGCATTTCATCACACAACAACTACTTGCATTTATATAGCGCCTTTAACATAGTAAAACGTCCCAAGGCGCTTCACAGGAGTGTAATCAGACAAAAGTTGACACCAAGCCACATAAGGAGATATTGGGACAGGTGACCAAAAGCTTGGCCAAAGAGGTAGGTTTTAAGGAGCATCTTAAAGGAGGAGAGAGAGGAGGAGAGGTTTAGGGAGGGAATTCCAGAGCTCAGGGCCTAGGCAGCTGAAGGCACGGCCGCCAATGATGGAGTGAAGGAAATTGGGGATGCACAAGAGGTCAGAATTGGAGGAGCGCAGAGATCTCGGAGGGCTGTAAGGCTGGAGCAGGTTACAGAGATAGGGAGGGGCGAGGGCCATGGAGGGATTTGAACACAAGGATGAGAATTTTAAATTTGAGGCATTGCTCAACCGGGAGCCAATGTTGGTCACAAAGGGTAGTGGGAATGTGGAACACTCTCCCCCAAAAGGCTGTGGACCATTGAGAATCAGTATATCCCAGTAGATCACTCCTTTCGATGGTCAGTAGATCAGTACTTCTCGGGTTGGTAGATCATCTTTTTTGTGCTTTCGGTAGTTCAGTGCTTCTTATAGGTCAGTCGACCACCCCTTTAGTGACTCAGTAGATCATCCTATTGGTGCTTCAGTAGATCACCCCTTTGGCAGTTCAGTAGATCACCCCTTTAGTAGTTCAGTAGATCACCCTTTGGCAGTTCAGTAGATCATCCCTTTGGTGGTTCAGTAGATCCCCATTAGTGGTTTAGTACATCACCCATTTGGCAGTTCAGTAGATCACCTCTTTAGTGGTTCAGTAGATCCCCTTTGGTGGTTCAGTAGATCACCCATTTGGCAGTTCAGTGAATCACCTTTTTAGTGGTTCAGTAGATCACCTCTTTAGTGGTTCAGTAGATCACCCCTTTGGCAGTTCAGTAGATCCCCTTTGGCGGTTCAGTAGATCACCCCTTTAGTGGTTCAGTAGATCCTCTTTAGTGGTTCAGTAGATCACCCATTTGGCAGTTCAGTAGATCTCCGTCTAGTGGTTCTGTACAGCACAAGTCGGTGCAGAGTAAAGCTCCCTCTAATCTACCTTGCGATCAAGAATGTGCCTCAGCCTCTGCTTCAGAAAGATGTCCCCTACTGCACCAGCATTGACATTTTTGCCATTTCCCAGCCTGCCAAAGTGATACTGCCAATTCTGGACAGATTTATAATATCAGCTAATAACCGACAGGAACTGGCTGGAAATTACCCAAACTACCCACACTAGTTTCACCCTCACACCCAGCAGAAGGAGGAGACTTTCATCCAATCAGCCCGGGTTACATTTGAACCCAGATCCCAGAGGTGAAAGGCAGGTGTCTGACTGCTGGGACGTGGGTGATGCAGTGACTCACCTTCCTTCATTCAGGACGTTTACCCAGACTTAGCCAGCTGTTATTCGGTATTTATTTCACTGGATGTGATGTTCCACACACACTCCATAGGAGTTGCCAACTCTGGTTGGACGTATTCCTGGAGGTTTCATCACATGACCTCCTGCCTCCAACTGCCCCGCCCCCATGCTCCCGCCATTGGACGCCCAATACTCCCATCCTCCTGACACCCCCCTCCTACGATCCTGCCACTGGTCGCCCAACACCCCCATCCTCATGATACCCTGCCCACATTCTCCCACCATTGGTTGCCCAACTCGCCCATCCTCCCGATGCCCCACCCCATTCTCCCACCATTGATTGCCCAACACGCCGATCTTCATGATGCCCCACCCCACTCTCCCACCATTGATCGCTCAACACACCCACCCTCCTGATGTCCTGCCTTCCCACGGCCAGTTGAGACACAAACAGACTCTTCGTTACCCAATTGGATGATTCTTGACTCTCAGTCAAACAGCCTTTTTTCCCATCTCCATTATTTTTATAACTAATAAGCAAAAGTGTTCAGAGAAAATGAAAAACAATTTTTTTTTAATGCTCCTGTCTATGATTTTTCTCCCGGGTATTTGCTCGCAGGAGTATCCTGGAGATTAATCTTCAATTGCTGGGAGACTCCAGGACAATCCTGGAGGTTTGGCAACTCTACACATATATTAGGGTTTTATTGCTGAGTGGCTTATATTCTCATATTGTTCCCTCGTCCTCGACAAAAAAACCCAGTTAAAGGAGACGTAAAGCTTTCGGCCTGGCCAAACAATCTCCGCACCAGGATAGGACTTTATTTGTGTTTTACTGAAGCCAGATGTGGTGATGCCTGTCACGCAGCAGTGGAGTGATCCAGGGGTTGGCTTTATTTTGCTTTCTTTTTCCCAAGGTTTTGAGTCCATGAAGTTACCATCTGGTCTCGGAGAAACAATTCTGGTCTCACTTCCTTATATATCAGAAATATAAGAATGCAGATCTGACTTTCAACAATTAGGAATTAGGTTAGGGAAATGAATATCTAGGGAATGTAACTTGAGAGACATATAAATGACATCCTTTTATCACCCTGAGATACTGTTACAACAATACGATTAAAATTAAACTCACACTCGTGCAGACTTCAAAATCATAGAATCGTAGAGCACAGAAGGAGGCCATTCGGCCCATCATGCCTGTGCCGGCTCTTTGAATGAGCCATCCAATTAGTCCCACTCCCCCTACTCTTTCTCCATCGCCCTGCAATTTTTCTCCTTCAAGTATATATCAAAAAATGTGATGCATTGTTTCATACAAATCTATATATTGAAATCCTGTTACTATAATTCACTTCAAAACCAGAAAGTGTTCAGTTCTGATGATGTCTTTGTCCTGGTATTGTTTTTGGTCAGTTTGACTCAGGGGGCAATGCTTTTGGTTCTGGGTCAGAACTGCAACTCATGCGTATCTCTGCGGGTCAGTTACACGGGTTGAGCGCAGGGCGGTTCTTCCCACAGCTGTTTGTTAAACCTCAGGGTCTCCTGGGGAGCTGAAAACAAAGACATTCCTTAAATGTTTTCAAAAGGAACTTGCTTCATCACGTGAGAGCGCTGAAGATTGACATTATGCTCAAACCCAGGCACATTGTCAGTGAAGGGAAAGAATATCCCACTTAGTAACAGTATAATCCCAAATGGTGTAAAGGGAGAGCTAGGAGCTGACTGGTGTCTCGCAGCTATCTCTTGTGCAGAACCTTATGCTTCGTAAAGGCTCGGTGGGAGCAGCTTGGGAGCAGCCATTTTGTATAGAACTCTTCCCCCACCGATTTAATATGATGACATTGAATGAGGTCATGAATGGAGATCACTGCTCCTTGTGTAAACCTCACTCAGAGTGACCCGATGGAGATCACTGCTCCCTGTGTAAACCTTACTCAGAGTGACCCGATGGAGATCACTGCTCCCTGTGTAAACCTCACTCAGAGTGACCCGATGGAGATCACTGCTCCCTGTGTAAACCTCACTCAGAGTGACCCGATGGAGATCACTGCTCCCTGTGTAAACCTCACTCAGAGTGACCCGATGGAGATCACTGCTCCCTGTGTAAACCTCACTCAGAGTGACCCGATGGAGATCACTGCTCCCTGTGTAAACCTCACTCAGAGTGACCCGATGGAGATCACTGCTCCCTGTGTAAACCTCACTCAGAGTGACCCGATGGAGATCACTGCTCCCTGTGTAAACCTCACTCAGAGTGACCCGATGGAGATCACTGCTCCCTGTGTAAACCTCACTCAGAGTGACCCGATGGCGATCACTGCTCCCTGTGTAAACCTTACTCAGAGTGACCCGATGGACATCACTGCTCCCTGTGTAAACCTCACTCAGAGTGACCCGATGGAGATCACTGCTCCCTGTGTAAACCTCACTCCGAGTGACCCTATGGCGATCACTGCTCCCATTGAGATTGCTTCATAAAATGAGATTCAGTGCCCAAAACTGAATGCAGCCTCCAGATGGGGCCTGACCAAAGCTCTGTAGAACTGAAGCATCACTTCCTTCACTTTGTATTCCAGCCCCCTTGAGATATGAAGGCCAACTTTCCTTCAGTCATTTTGATTACTTTGCGTACCTGGGCACTAGGTTTTAGTGATTTGTGTACCTGGACACCCAAATCCCTTTCCTCCTCCACGGTTCCTAATCACTCACCTTTAAGAAAATATTCTGATTTATCTTTCTTGGAGCCAAAGTGGATGACCTCACATTGAACTCCATCTGCCACAGTTTTGCCCATTCATTTAATCTGTCTATATCCCTTTGTAACTTCTTGCTTCCATCTGCACAACTTACTGTGCCTCCTAACTTAGTGTCATCTGCAAAGTTGGAACTACAACTCTCTATTCCTTCATCCAAGTCATTGATAACTATGGTGAAAAGCTGAGGCCCCCGTACAGACCCCTGGGGAACACCACTTGTCACATTCTGCCAATCAGAGTACATTCCTTTTATCTCTACTCTCTGTCACCTACCTCCCAACCAATTATCAGCCCACGTCATAAAGTTACTTCCAATTCCGTGCGTTTTTGTTTTTGATAATAATCTCTTGTGTGGAATCTTATCAAATACCTTCTGGAAGTCCATGATGGATAACGTCCATAGACTCCCCCTGCTGACCATGTTAGTGATCTCCTCAAAAAATTCAATTAGATTAGCCAGACATTACCCACCCTTCAGGTTACTGTCAGATTATGTCAAATTACCGCCAGATTATTCCCAAATTACTGCCAGGTTACTCCGCGTTTACCCCCAAGTTACCTCCAGGTTACCTCCAGTTTACCCCCAGTTAACCCCCAGGTTACCTCCAGTTTACCCCCAGTTAACTCACAGGTGACCCCTAGTTTACCCCCAGGTGACCCCCAGTTTACCCCCAGTTAACCCCCAGTTTACCCCCAGTTAACCCCCAGGTGACCCCCCCAGTTTACCCCCAGCTGCAGCAGACAAAATTTATCCCATAAATTTAAATAACTGATCAGTTCATAGCATTAAAACAGAAAGAGAAAAGAGACTGGAGGCAGTGAGATTTCTGCCTGTGTGTGAAGTATGTTGAGTTTTTATAGGTGCCCACAGTTATTGTCTCTGTGGGACACCCTTGTTATTTATTAGCCCCCTGTGTCCGGTAGATTTTATTCTGGGAATATTTGAATTGCTTTTTCTCAAGGACAAGTTTTATGAACTGAAAAATTTATATTTCAATGAAAGTTTACTTTAATGACTTTTCCAAATACATTATATTGATGCAAAGCTTTACCTGCTGGACTTTTGGAGCCAACATGTACATTTTAAACCCACAGTTTCCTCTCCTAAATTAAAAGAAAAACTAAATTAAATCTAAATGTCAAACTGTCTTGTGAGGGGCTGGTCCTTTAACTGATTCTGTTCTCTTTGTGCTCCAGACTTGCTACCTCACAGTGTTTGTTTTTCGAGGGTTTATTGCTTATCATTTCCCCCATTGTTTCTCTCTCTCTCTGGTCTTGCCAGGTCCCGAGCGGGTGGGCCTTGACCAATGTTACTCTTGATCTAACCGTCCAGGGAGTGCCCAGGGGTCAATTTCCCCTCGGATTTCTGCCTCTCTCTCTCTCTCTCTCTGGGGTGAAGTTCCTGGCCACCGATCCACCCCCTAGTCAACGGAAATTTGGAGGTCAACGGAGCAGAGGTCAAACAACAACAATTTGCATTTATATAGCACCTTTAACGTAGTAAAAGGTTCCAAGGTGCTTCACAGAAGTGATTATCAGATAAAATTTGACACTGAGCCACATAAGGAGATATTAGGACAGGTTGGTCAAAGGTTTTAAGGAGTGATTTAAAAGGAGAAGAGAGAGGTAAAGAAAAACTTGCATTTATATAGCACCTCTCACGACCTCAGGACATCTCAAAGTGCTTTACAGCCAATGAAGTACTTTTGAAGTGTAGTCACTGTTGTAATGTGGGAAACGTAGAGAGGTTTAGGGAGGGAATTCCAGAGTTTAGGGCCTAGGCAGCTGAAGGCACGGCCGCCAATGGTGGAGAGATGAAAATCGGTGATGCGCAAGAGGCCAGAATTAGAAGAGCGCAGAGATCTCGGAGGGTTGTAGGGCTGGAGGAGGTTACAGAGATAGGGAGGGGCGAGGCCATCGAGAGATTTGGAAACAAGGATGAGAATTTTAAAATCAAGGTGTTGCCGGTCTGGGAGCCAATGTAGGTCAGCGAGCACAGGGGTGATGGGTGAACGGGACCTGTGAGCACTGCTCCTCATGTGGTGCCTCTCCAATATCCACATCCAACAGCATTTGTAAACAGATGGGCTTTCGGTATATCTTCAGTAAACCCGTAGAGCAGGGTTTGATGTTAAACGTCACTTAAAAAAAAATAATCACGAACTCACTGTGAACTCCGGACGTAGAAGTGTTTGTGCAGTTGGGCAGTGTCTTGAACATCTTCACATTCATTCCACCACGGAAACATATATTACCAGGGGCCCCATATTGGACTGGGGCCCTTCGGCCTGTGTGTTAATCCATCCCTGGGTGTGGAGTTGCAATCTCAGTACAGTGTAAACCTCTGCTCTTCAGAAACATCCAAACCAACTGCATTTGGCATGGGCAGTCAGCCTTCTGGGGGTTGTTTACATGTGTCCATGTTCATCGACACGGACCTGGTCCCTCCTTCACGCAAAACGGCCAAGCTCATACTTGGCGTTCTTGGAGTTCTTAATATAGCTTTTTTTTTTAACTGAAGTAACAAGGCATTGATTGAGTTCTCTTGCAGTTCTGTCCCACTCAGTTATTTATCTAAAATGGCCCTGGTCAGCGCTGTATACACAGACTCTGATGGGCTTGAGACCACTACTTATACTGGTAACTGTACATAGCCAGTCTCCAAACATATTCTTTCACTTTCTAGTTTCTACTTCATTGCACTTTTTCATTTTATTCTTTACACCTGGCTGATTATTAGCTTGGCTATTGAATTCACAATCCATACATGACAAACTAGGAACGAAGAAAGAACTTGCATTTATATAGCTCTTATCATATCCTCTGGTCGTTCCAAAGCGCTTTACAATCAATTAATTACTTTTGAAGTGTAGTCATTGTCGTTATGTAGGCAAACACGGCAGCCAATTTGCGCACAGCAAGGTCCCACAAACAGCACTGAAATGAATGACCAGATAGTCTGTTTTTTGTGGGTGTTGTTGAAGGATAAATCTTGACTAGGACATCTCCCCTGCCCTTCCTGGAATAATACCATGGGATCTTTTATATCCACCTGAGAGGGCAGACAGGATCTCAGTTTAATGTCTCATCCAAAAGGCAGCACCTCCAACAGTGCAGCACTTCCGCAGTACTGCGCTGGGAGTGTCGGCCTGGATCATGTGTTCAAGTCTTTGGAGTGGGACTTGAACCCATGACTTTCTGACTCAGAGGCAAGAGTGCTACCAATAAGCCAAGGCTGACGCTACAAACAAAATATAACAAAGGCATTTGGGTTTTCCATAGACCCAGATTTCCATCCACCCTCTCCCTCACCCCCCTCTCACCCCTGGCGAGTATGAGCGTGGCCGTTTTGCATGAAGGAGGGACCAGGTCCGTGTCGATGAACATGGACACATGTAAACAACCCCCAGAAGGCTGACTGCCCATGCCAAATGCAGATGGTTGGGATGTTTCTGAAGATCAGAGGTTTACACTGTACTGAGATTACAACTCCAAACCCAGGAGTGGATTAACGCTCAGGCCGAAGGACCCCAGCCCAATGTGGGGCCCCCGGTAATACACGTTTGTGTTTTAATGGATTGTATGGTGTGGGGGGCTGGGGGATGTTTGTGCTGAGCCTTTGAAGGGACCCTCAATGTTCTTGGTCCCCAGGAGCCCGCTAATTATTAATCTGCCTCTGGCCACATCACCTCAGATCTGGAGTCAACGAACAGAAAAGAAGGACAGAACCTCTCAAATTGTACCGGGAACGCAGCCACCGTAAATGTAAGCAAATATTGTTTATTTTTCGACAATTATTATAAACACTGTAGAAACAATTCAAATTATCATTCTATTTTCCACCAGAATCACAGTTCAATAAAAGAAATACTTGCATTTATACAACACCTTTCACAATCTCAGAATGTCCCAAAGCGCTTTACAGCCAATGAAATACTCTTCAAGTGTAGTCACTATTGTAGGGAAATGTGACAGCCAATCTACGCACAGCAAGCTCCCACAAACAGCAATGAGATAATGACCAGATAATCTGTTTTAGTGGTGTTGTTTGAGGGATAAATGTTGGCCCCAGGACACCGAGGAGAACCCCCCCTGCTCTTCTTCAAATAATTTACATTCACCTGAGAGGGCAGATGAGGCCTTGATTTAATGTCTCACCCAAAAAGGACACCATCTCTAATAGCACAGCACTGACGTGTCAGACCAGATTATGTGCTCAAGTCTCTGGAAGGGGTTTGAAGCCAAAACCGTCTGTCTTAAGCGGCAAGAGTGCTACCCACTGAGCCAAGGTTGACACCAATGAATACAAGCTAATATTTTTCTTTCCCTTTATTTTGTTTTGTGCTTATTGAGGTGAGGGATGTTAATGTGGAGGAATGGAACGCTGGGGGCCAATAACACAAGGCTAAATGGTGAAACACTTAAGGTGCTGACCCCCCCCCCCCCCCTTCCAAAATCAGGCGTGCAGGCCTGAGGCCTACTCCACTTGCAGTGTCCTGGCAACTTGGAAATGCTGGTGGGAATGGCCTAGTATGATAGGAACCTGAACAAGAACTGTGCACAAGGCCCACCAAGGCCCCACACTTCACGTCAGTTAGGGGGCCGCCCCATAATGCAGATCTGGAGCGCCTGAGCAACACTCCAGATGTTGAGCACCCATTTCCAATGGCCGTTTCTGGATAGGCTAGGGGACGCCAACTCTCGTTGGACGTATTGCTGGAGGTTTCATGCCTCCAACTGCCCCGCCCCCACACTGCTGCCATTGGTTGCCCATCATGTCCATCCTCGCAGTGTCCCCCCTTCCCATGGCCAATTGGAAAGCGAACAGACTCTTCATTACCCGATTGGATGATTCTTGACTGTCAGTCAAACAGCCATTTTCTCCCCATGTCCAATATTTTTATAACAAAAGTGTTCAAAGAAAATGTAAAAAATACACCATTTTTTAAAATGATTTTTTCTCTCGGGGTGTTGCTGGCAGCAGTGTCTTGGGGATTAGTTTTTAATTCCTGGAGACTCCAGGGTAATCCTGGAGGGTTGGCAACCCTACTCCCAGGTCAGGTACAGTATGGGGTAGCTGCGGAGTGCAGCTCCCTCCACGCCATCTCAGACAATGTGCCTTAGCCTCATCCTGCTGAACCATTGCATCTTGTTTCATTTCCCAGACCAGCCATCCAGCGTTCTCTCTGGCTGATATTGTCAAATTCAATGGCCAATTTAAACCAATATTGTGTTGCGACCCCACTGAAAATCAGGCGGCTTCTATAAAGGCCGTGCGATCTGTCCCACCATGTTACTGGCCAGGCCCTGAAGACTACCCCAGTGTCAATGGATCAAGGAGGAGGCCATTCAGCCCCTCGAGCCTATTCCACCATTCAATTAGATCATGGCTGATCTGTTTCTTAACTCCATTTACCTGCCTTTGCTTCATATCTCTTAATACCCTCACCCAACAAAAATCCATCAATCTCAGTTTAGAAATTTTCAATTGACCCCCAGCATCCACAGCCTATTTGAGGGGAGAGGGTTCCAGTGTCTCTATGAAATGTTTCATGTGAGGGGGGGGAAGTGATTGTTGAGGCAACTCTTCACAAAGTGAAAATCCAAATGTCGCTTTGTTTCTCTTTTTTTAAAAAGATTAAAAATCGACCGACCGTGAAGTACAAAAGCACTTAAAAACATAACTAGAATGCATCATCCTAAATGTAAAAAGTCCATCTGAAGGACAGGTCTCCCTAGAATTTTGTGCCTTCAATATTTGCATTTCCTCTTGCAGGTTTTCACTTTTTATATTTTTATTTTCTGCACCTCCTCCAGTTTGAGTTACAAAGCTTCTTTTCACATGTGACAGGGTTACAATCAGGGCCGTGCTGGAGTTGTCGGCTTCTAACGGTTCTCTAGGTTGGCAAGTTAGCCAGGCCCAGGGGCTATCAGCTCATCTGGGGACGTCTGCCCGCAAACAAAGGCTCAAAACAGGAACAAGCCCCTAGACTTTGGCAACGACTTTGAGACTCAGTCAGGACGCAGTGTGGGAAACAGAACCCAGACAGGATCGCACAGCAGTCGTACAGAGTATCACCAGGACGATTGATCCTCCACTCAATAAAAGAAAGAACTTGCATTTATACGGCGTCTTTCATGACCTGAGGGCGTCCCAAAGTGCTTTACAGCCAATGAAGTACTTTTTGAAGTGTAGTCACTGTTGTAACGTAGGAAAAGGAGCAGCCGATGTGCGTATAGCAAGATCCCACAAACAGCAATGAGATAATGACTTGATAATCTGTTTTGGTGATGTTGATTGAAGGATAAATATTGGCCAGGACATCGGGGAGATCTCCCCTATTCTTCTTCAAGCTAGTGCCATGGAACCTTTTACGTCCACCTGAGAGGGCAGACGGGGCCTCGGTTTTAATATCTCATCTGAATGACGGCACCTCCGACAGCACAGCGTTCCCTCAGTACTGCGCTGGGAACGTCAGCCCAGATTATGTGCTCAAGTCTCGGGAGTGGGACTTAAAGCCACGACCTTCTGACTCAGAAGCAAGAGTGCTACCGACTGAGCCACAGCTGACAACTAAAACAAAATGTCTTCACTATTTTCTATAAATGCCCTGATCCCTTTCCAATGTCAGCACACAGGATGAAAGGAGTCAGAGAGAAGACAAAATAAATTGAGAAATAACGATGTCAAAGCATATCCACATTAAGTCCCACTCATCCATCACCCTCGTGCTCGTCGACCTCTGATGGTTCTCTGTCCCACAGCAAATTAATTTTAAACTCCTTGTCCTTGTCTTCCAAACTCTCCATGGACTTGTCCCAAGCTTTTCTCTGCAACCTTCTCCAGCCTTAAATCCCATCCCTCTACGTACACTTTGGCCCTCTGACCCCGGCCCCTGGTGTGTCCCTCCTTCCCTTCGCCCCAAATACTACTGGCAGAACCTTCAGCTGTCTCACCCCTCTCTTCGATATCTCCCCCCCAACCCCCCAAACCCCCTTCTCTCTCTTCCTTTAAAAGCTTTCTCTACCTATTGAACCAGGCTGCCCCTCATCTCTGCTAATCTTTCCCTTTCTGGTTCTACGTCCATTTCCCTGTTTATTTCCATTTTTTAAAGTCCCTTGGCATTTTTTTTTACATTAAAGGCACTATAAAAATGCAAGTTAGAAGCTTACAACACAGAAGGGGCCATTCATCCCATCATGTCTGTGCTGGTTCTTTGCCAGAGCAATTCAAAATGAATCCTACTGTCCCACTCGCTCTCCCATAGCTCCGTACACAACATTTCCTCGGTTTCAAATATTTATCCAATTTTTCCTTAAAGGATGCAATGGTCTCTGCCTCACCCACTCCTTGTGGCAAAGCTTTCCATGTTCCAACAACCCACGGTGTAAAGAAATTTCTCCTAACCTCTCTCCTCACTCTCTCAGTGACAATTTTGAATTGACTCCCCAACCAGAGGAAATAATCTTTCCATATTCGCTCTATTTAAAAACCTCTAATAAATCTCCTCTTAGCATTCTCTGCTTCAGAGGAAACGGTCCCAGTATCTCAAGTCTCTCCTCATAACTATGGATTCCCATAATTCTGGTGAACCCACACTGAACACTCCCAATGGCTTTAATGTCCTTTCTATAATGGGACGCTCAAAACAGTGCTCTAACTGTGGCCTAACCATTGCCTTGTATAAATGTATCATTACCTCTTTACTCTCTGCTCCCGCTTATAAAACCTATAATGTTATTGGCCTTTTTATGGCTTTATCTACTTGCTTACACTTTCAGGGAATGATGTAACTGAACCCCTGGGTATCTCTGTTCCCCCACACCCTTCACTGTCTTTCCGCTGAATTTACATTCCCATTCCTTGTTTTCCTTTCACAATGTACTACCATACTTCTGTTCACGTTAAATCCCACCTGCCATCCGTCTGCCCATTCTGCTAACCTGCCTGTATCTTCCACGGTCCTCTCTGTTGGCCAAACTCCCTCCTTTTGCGTTCTCAGCAGATTTCAATATTCTGCTCTCTACGACAAAGTCCAAATCATCTGGATACACTGAGATCAAAAATGGACCCAGCAGTGAGTCCTGGGAAACACCGTTTCCAACCCTTCTCCAATCCGTGCAATGCCAGTTAACCCTTTGTTTCCTGTCCACCAACCAACGACCGATCCTTGCTGCTACAACTTCTTATAACACACAGCCGAATTTTGGTAACAAGACTCCCCTATGAGAGACCCTCTTCGCTCAGTGTTGGAGCAGTAAAGCTGAGGGCAGTGGAAGGACCGGATGTGTTTTATTCGATAAATAAATTGGAACATTCATAGCAATATAGAAACTTCCAGTACAGAAGGAGGCCGTTCGGCCCTGTGCTGGCTCTCTGAAAGAGGAGTTCCACCTCCCTGTTCTTTCTCTGTATCAATGTGGGACTAATTGTGATAGTTCTTTCAAAGAGCTGGCACTGGCATGATGGACCGAATGGCCTCCTTCTGTGCTGTAAGATTGTCTGATAACTAAAGCCTCCCATCCCTGGTATATCTTTGTGAATCTCTTCTGTACCCTTTCCCTGGGCCTCCACATCCTTCCTAAAGTAAGGCATCCAAAACTGGACACAATATTCTAACTTGGGTCTATCCAATGGTTCAGTGGCCTGTCTACTCCATTAGAAACAGAACTGGACTTTGTTCTCGCTCCGTTAAGAGCGTAACGGAAGCAGCAGGTTAATGGCACGTTCTTTCCTGATTCACAGCCGGCATTTAATGATTCGGCACTGACAGGTCGATCATCTCAAGCAGAACCCCATTCTGCAGTCCACACACTGGGGAGTGAGTCTGCTATTTTTACAGAAGGAATCCCGAAAGCATTCAGCGAATAAAAAAACTAAAGTAAAGACGGAACAGATGGTGAAGTGCTCCAGTAGTACAGGAGCTCGAAGGGAGATTAAGCTTTTTCCCACAACCGATGACAAGTGGACAAGTGTGAGCTGATCAATCCCAGCACCATTGGCCTCTCTCGACTGTACCTCGCACAGAGTGTTCTCCCTGGATATTGATGCATTCTTGTAGCTGATCTGAGATTTAAAATAAAATGTTCTCCTCTAATTTCCCCCCCTTTCACTCTCGGGGGTTTTGGTTTGTTCTCAGTGTCCTGATTCAGCATTCAATGAGAATTAGGCCCTGAACTTCCCCCTGGGTCCCGAACGACTGTCGGAGGTCCTGGGTCCCTGGTCAGCCTTGTAAAGGGGAAGAAGCCTCTGCCCACTCCTTACAAGGCCAATGATACAGAAGGGAGCGAAGCCCGAGACAGAACCCGGGGATGGAAGCTCCCCCACAGCCCGGAGACCCAGTTTTCCTGGCACAGAGGGGACCTGGCATCAGACTGAAAGCCAGAAAGTGGAGAGGGATGAGGTGTAACAGACTTAAGAGGGTACAAAAGGGGTTACCCCCACTCCAGGTGGGGGTTCAGGTGAGAGGAGTGGCCCCTTTACACATGGGGGTGGAGTGAGGAACACCATGGGGTCTCTGGGGGAGGGGTCCGGGCAGGTGCCTCATTTCCTGGCAGCTCGGGACAGTGGAGATGAGCCCCCCACTACCCCATTGGACTCCATCCTACTTAGTTGACCTCCCACTGACCCCACCATCTCCATGGATTTTCAGGCCTTTAAACGTTTTTTCATCCATTTCCTTTAAACGCACGCACAAGGACGCAACTCACTGCAAACAGGGCAAACAGTCAGGACTTCATACCCAGAGGTTACGACATAGGAAACAGGCCATTCGGCCCATTCAGTCCGTGCCAGCGAACAACATCCACATGAGCAAATAGACCCAATCACATTTACCCACCCTTGTTTCCATATCCCTTCATCCGCCTATCCAATCTAATTTAATCAACGGGAAATGCAACCAGGTTGAGATCCAATCAATAACTGTTCAAAATCAGCACAAGAGTGCACGGTATGTGAGGGGGGGAGGGAGAGAGAGAGAGACCTGTTTACACTCAACGCACATATAAACAGCAGCAGATCCGCACAGTTTTACATGTGACCTTTTGGGAGGGAGAAGCAAAGGGTCACAAACAGGACCATAGTGGGGGATATCAGAATGAGGGATTACAAACGATCACAAACCAGCTTCTGTCCGCTGTATGGACTTTTTGTGACACTGTGTACTTTAAGACACAATCAATGACAGGTACCGACCGAGCCAGCGGGAGGTGCTTGCCTGATTAGAGAGGGTGAGACCAGTGCTACGAGTGAACACGAGAGGAGTGTCTGTCGGCTCGTATTCCCTTGAGTATTGAAGATTGGGGGGTGATCTAATTGAGGTGTTTAAGATGATTAAAGGATTTGATAGGGTAGATAGAGAGAAACTATTTCCTCTGGTGGGAGAGTCCAGAACAAGGAGGCATAACTTTAAAATTAGAGCCAGGCTGTTCAGGGGTGATGTCAGGAAGCACTTCTTCACACAAAGGGGAGTGGGAATCTGGAACTCTCTCCCCCAAAAAGCTGTTGAGGCCGGGGGTCAATTGAAAATGTTAAAACTGAGATGGATAGGTTTCTGTTGGGTGAGGGTATTAAGGGTTACTGAACCAAAGCGGGCAGATAGAGTTAAGATACAGATCAGCCATGATCTAATTGAATGGTGGAACAGGCACGAGGGGCTGAATGGCCTCCTCCTGTTCCTAATGTTCCTGGAATCGGGGCTATCGTTTTGTAGCCCACTCTCCCTTCAGTCACGGCCTTCACTCTGGGCCCCAAGGGATCGTTGAATTTAACCCGGTGTGCTTCTGGAGAGAGAAGGGGCTGAGGGAGATGGTGAGAATCGGGTGGGTGGAGTTGAACTCGAAAGAAAGGGGCAGATTTGTTATTCAACTGGCCATCTCAAAAATTCTTATATCCCTTATTTGGCTCTCCGAATAAACCCGTTTGCAAAGATGTTTGGGCTGGGAGTCTGATTTTGCAGGAGTCCGCTATTATCTCAAACCTTTCCATGTTGCTGATACAAATCAGAGTTGACATCTTAAATTAGAAAGGGCTGCGTCTGTTGCTAATATCTCATATACATTTACACTGCTAAATGTATTTTAAAAAACATGTCCATTAGTATTCAGAACTAGTCATTAATAATCCTCGCTTTCCGGATCCTTCCAGAAGAAGTTCTGAATTAAATTAGTTCCACAGCAGGGGTTCCTCTGGAGTTAATTTTGAAAATCTTTTAAGCCCTCATATTTTTTTGGCCAACCCATGTAAATTCCTTACTGCAAAGAGTCCAACATCGTCCTTCCAGTCCTCCTCCTCGATACAACAATACCACGATCTTTGTCCGGCCGACTCTTTTGGGCCTTGTCAGTGCCGTGTTTTCCGTTGCTGCTCCCCCCGAGCTCACTGACTGGGCCTAGTCCGCTTCCGCTGGGCTCCGGTCAGAAGTCCAGGGGCCTGATCATCATGGTGGTGGCTCGCAGCGAGTAACTGGGGCCCCTGAAGTAGTGCCACTTGATGCCGTTGAGCTTCCGTATGTTGTTGCCGGCCGTGTAGTACATCCCGTTCAAGTTGGACAGCCCGCAGGCATCAAACCACCAGCCTGCAAGCAGGGAGGGAAAGGATTAGTGCCGGCCCCAGCTACCCGCGCATTTCCACGCTGTATAAAGACAACGGAGCTGATTTAACAAGAACCGAACATTTTATGAGTTAATTTCCGCACGTTTTAGGAACAACAACAACTTGCATTTATATAGCGCCTTTAACGTAGTAAAACGTCCCATGGCGCTTCACTGGAGCGATTATCAAACAAAATTTGACACCGAGACACGTAAGGAGATATTAGGAAAGCTTGGTCAAAGAAATAAATTTTAAGGAGCATTTTTAAGGAGAGGAGGGAGGTAGAGAGGCGGAGAGGTTTACTAGAATTTACAGCACAGAAACAGGCCATTCGGCCCAACTGGTCTACGCCGGTGTTTATGCTCCACGCGAGCCTCCTCCCTCCCTACTTCATCTCAGCCTATCAACATAACCTTCTATTCCTTTCTCCCTCATGTGCTTATCTAGCTTCCCCTTAAATGAATCTACACTATTCACCTCATCTACTCCTTGTGGTAGCGAGTTCCACATTCTCACCACTCTCTGGGTAAAGAAGTTTCCCTGAATTATATTTTGGATTTACTACTGACTATCTTATATTTATGGCCCGTAGTTCTGGTCTCCCCAACAAGTCTACACATGTTCTCCATATCTATCCTATTGAACCCCTTCATAATCTTAAAGACCTCTATTAGGTCACCCATCATACTTCACTTTTCTAGAGAAAGGAGCCCCAGCCTGTTCAATCTTCCCTGATAAGTATATCCTCTCACTTCTGGTAGCATCCCAGTAAATCGTGTTTTGCACCTCCTCCAGGTTTAGGGAGGGAATTCCAGAGCTTTGGGCCCAGGCAACAGAAGGCACGGCCGCCAATGGTGGAGCGACGAAGGCCAGAGTTGGAGGAGCGCAGAGATGTCGGAGGGTTGTAAGACTGGAGGAGGTTACAGAGATAGGGAGGGGCGAGGCCATGGAGGGATTTGATAAGAAGGATGAGAACTTTAAGATCGAGGCGTTGCCGGATCGGGAGCCAATGAAGGTCAGCGAGCAAATCTGTTAATTTGTGGGTTGGCACCAGAGAGATGGGAATGAAAGCTGCCCGGATTGTTGTAAAAACCCAAAGGGTTCACTAATGCCCTTTAAGGAAAGGAACCCCTCGCCCCCTACTCAATCTGGCCTACATCTGACTCCAGCCCCACACTACATGGTGGACTCTCAATTCCCTCTGAAGTGGTGTCTCAGTTATAAAAACCACTGAGGTGGCAGCATTGCTTCCAGGACAGCAGCAGTTCAAGACAAAGACCCACCACAACCCTTCTCAGGGTAATTAGGGGTCAGTCTTGCCCACGTCCTAAGAACAGAAGTGAAGAGAAGCAGGTCAGTGCTCCCTTTAAATGCATGCAGCCAGGAGTCACGACAGAGTAAACATAAACCCGCAACCTCCACCACCTAGAAGGACAAGGGCAGTACGAGCAAGGCAACACCGTCACCTCCAAGTTCCCCTCCAAGTCACACACCATCACGTCTTGGATATATATTGGCCGTCCCTTCATTGTTGCCAAGTCGAAATCCCTACCTAACAGCACTGTGGGAGCACCTTCGCAACACGGACTGCAGCGGTTCAAAACGGCGGCTCACTTGAGCACATAATCTAGGCTGACACTCCCAGTGCCAGTACTGAGGGAGTGCTGCACTGTCGGAGGTGCCGTCTTTCGGATGAGATGTTAAACCAAGGCCCCATCTGCCCTCTCAGGTGGATGTAAAAGAACGCATGGTACTATTCGAAGAAGAGCAGGGGAGTTCTCCCCGGTGTACTGACTAATATTTATCCCTCAACCAAGATCACTAAAAACAGATTATCAGGTCATTTATCACATTGCTGTTTGTGGGATCTTGCTGTGTGCAAATTGGCTGCCGCGTTTCCTACATTGCAACAGTGACTACACTTTAAAAAGTACCTCATTGACTGTAGAGCACTTTGGGACATCCTGAGGTTGTGAAAGGCGCTATATAAATGCAAATCCTTCCTTCTTTCTCAAGGGCAACTAGGGATGGGTAATAAATGGCGGCCTCGCAGGGATGCCCACGTCCCCAGAACGACTGAAACAAAAAGCAGCTCAGGGCAGGACACCAACCTGAGACACAAGGGCCCGTTTACCCTCTGCACTACGTAGGGGAAGATTTGAAGCAACATAACAGACAGATGCTAAATGATCAAGATTTCGACACAGCTGCAAGGAATTCTTTACAAGGACGAATGTTCCAAATGTTCAGCCTGTAGGTCTGGCCTGTGAAAGCTGTCAAGCTGACTAACTCTGCCGTCCGCATTCATTAAACGCTGCAAGCGCTGTGAAATATTAGCTCTCCTGTGGTGAGATTGGCCGGTTTATTCCCCTTGCGCATGACCTTTGGTCCCCACTCATCTATTTTCAGGAAATCTTTCCCGCATTTCAAATAACATTCCCTTCCCTGTGAAGTTCACAGCCTCCTACAAAGAACCTGGCGCTTTATTTATTCGGTGCGAGGAGCCGGATGGACCTCAGATTGTGAGGGAGCAGCTAAGGTCTCAGTGTAGGCATAGAAAATAAGAAAAAGGACTTGCATTTATATAGCGCCTTTCACGACCTCAGGACGCCCCAAAGCGCTTCACAACCAATTAATTATTTTTGAAGCGTAGTCACTGTTGTAATGTAGGAAACGCAGCAGCCACTTTGCGCACAGCAAGATCCCACAAACAGCAATGTGGTAATGACCAGATAATCTGTTTTAGTGATGTTAGTTCAGGGATAAATACTGGCCCCTGGACACCGGGGGGAGAACTTCCCCTGCTCTTCTTCGAATCGTGCCGTAGGATCTTTTCATAGAATGGTTACAGCACAGAAAGAGGCCATTTGGCCCATCGAGCCCGTGCTGGTTCTTTTGTAAGAGCAATCCAATTAGTCCCATTGGCCCGTTCTTTCCCTGTAGCCCTGCAAATTTTTTCCCTTCAAGTGTTTACCTAATTCCGTTTTGAAAGTTATTATTGAATCTGCTTCCATCGTCCTTTCAGGCAGAACATTCCAGATCAGAACAACTCGCCACGAAAAAATTTTTTTTTTTCCTCATGTCGCCTCTGGTTCTTTTGCCAATTATCTTAAATCTGCGTCCTCTAGTTACCGACACTCCTGCCACTGGAAATAAGGGCGCTACTAAGGAACTCATGATTTAAGGAATCTGTAGGGATCTCTGGATGTGACGAGCAATAGGGATTGGAGGATGCGAGGGAGTTATCGGGATCTCAGAGCGTGAGGAATCTGACGGGATCTGAGGATACGAGGGGGCTGTTGGGGAATTCAGCATACAAGGAACGTGCTGTGATTTCAGGAGGTGAAGGGTCTAGGGATTTCTGGGTGTGAGAAGATTTTTTTTTGATAAAGTGGGCATTATCCAGACTCTCCACCCCTCCCCGGTCACTAAAGCAGCAGAAATTCGGGCCTCGAGATCGGGACTGTTTCCTTTCCTCCGTTTCTCTGTGACGTGCGGAGACCAAACAGAAGCGATATTGTCCTCAAGGGACCTCAAAACTTTATCACCCCAGGAATTTCCTGGGGGATTCTCCCGATTGGTCGCTGCAGCTTCGGCAGAAGGTTGACGGAACGCCTGTTTACGTGCGGAGACGGGATTACACAGGAACACAGGAACAGGAGCAGGCCATTCAGCCCCTCGAGCCTGTTCCGCCATTCAATGAGATCATGGCTGATCAGTATCCTGACTCCATCCACCACCCCCACTTGGCTCCATATCCCTTAATACCCTTGGCTAGCAAAAATCTATCGATCTCAGATTTGAAATGATTAATTGAGCTAGCATCTACTGCCTTTTGTGGGAGAGAGTTCCACATTTCTACCACCCTTTGTGTGAAGAAGTATTTCCTAACTTCTCTCCTGAATGGCCTGGCTCTGATTTTAAGTGGGAAAATTTTCTCTCTATCTACAAGTTCTGCTCCCAAGTTATGACAGAGAACCCCACTCGCCCCCCCACTCAAAGAAACTTCCGGCGATAACTAAATATATAAATAAGACGGACCCCGGGTACAATCATCTTGTTAATCTCAGAGGAATACAGAGGACAGACTTTAAATAATAATATCCCGGTAGTCACATGATCTCGCTAACGAAAACATAGAACGCACGTGACGTATTCTAGGGTCAGCCAGGTGGATGAATTCAACCAGATCATGGCTGATCTGCACCTTTGCTCCCTATCCCTTTAATTCAGAGCCAAGGACTTCCATAAGAAAGGCTTAATCCAGGTGGCTCGCTGGTTCGCTTGGTGCGGGGCCGACTATTGTTGGGTTTCTCCTTGGGATGGGGGGAGGGGGGGGCAGGGGGAGGGGTTCTCCCGATCGGGCACCTTGGCTTTGGTGAGAAACCCTGTTTATGTGGTTTATCTGGAGGGGAGGGGAGGGGGGTGGGGGTTTCTCCGTAGTGACGAAGGCCAATCAGGAGAACGTTCCCCACCCCTCCCCTCCCACCCCGGACCCCCCAAGGAAATTCCCGCCATGTGTATGTAAGAAAGAAAGACTTCCCGTTCCCAAGCCCTTTCTACTCCCGACATTAAAGGCGCATCGTAACCAGGCAGAAAAGCACACCCGAGCAGAGGGTGTGAGCGGGTGTGAGCGAGTGTGACGCAGGCCCCTCCTCGTACCTCCGGTTAACATCAGCGCGCACTTGCAGTGACAGTTGTCGTTGTCCGCGTCCCTCGTGCTGAAGCTGGCTCCTTGCACAGCCAGGCTGCTCTGGTGCCCCGCAGTCCCGCTGTATCCCTTTAGGGAAAGCCTGCGGGGGGAAACAAGGGAGAAATGTAACCGGCTGTGGCCTGAGGGAGGGAACGTAGTCAAGGTGCAACGCTGCAGGAGTGAACTCTTCCGGCCCAGAATTTCCCCTCGGAGCCGCTCCCGAAGCCGCCGTAACTCCGCCGTAAATCCCGGTTTCCACGCCCACGGCAGCGGGGCGGGAGCAGCTCCGAGGGAATTCGCTGGCTTATTGTTCCCCGCTTTTTCCCCTCAGGGCCCTGATCGTTGCCGGGGTACAATTTCCACACGGCCGCTGGCACCTCGCCCGCGTGGGCGTTCTCCGTGTGCGGGGCCGGGCTGTCGCGTGTTGGTAAGCTACTCGGGCAAGGGGAGCATCACAGCTGAGCCCTCTCCCATCCTCACCCGACTCCGACGCACGTGTTTTCCAGCCGGGACCACTGGGGAACGTTCAGCAGTGCGATCCTGGCCTGGTGTTAAGAGCCAGTAGATGCAGAGGACAATTGAGGTTCTTGGTGACTTCCCCTTTAAATAATATTTTGTGACGTGACCTGAATTTGTGTCTGCAGCTTTTAAATGTCACATTTCCACCCCCTGCTCCCTTCACCGCCTCCCCCGACCCAATCCGAAAACTTGGGATCCGAGCTATTTCTTGTTTTTGAATTTTCACTCTCTTCCCGAACAGTGGGAGGATTCACGGGCTGAGTAACAGTCTGACAGGCCGTGAAGTGAACACTCCTTCCATGGCCGTAACCATCTTTACACCAGCCGATTGGGAGGGTTTTATGGGCTCCCACAACCCATAGGATGAGGGGGAAGGGGCCGCCCACACCCACCGGACACGAGAATCCCACTGGATGTCAACCCGGAATTCAGAGCCGGAGCTCCGGTCTCCGCTCCCCGGGACTGTCTGGAGCTCCGGTCTCCGCTCCCCGGGACCGTCTGGAGCTCCGGTCTCCGCTCCCCGGGACCGTCTGGAGCTCCGGTCTCCGCTCCCCGGGACCGTCTGGAGCTCCGGTCTCCGCTCCCCGGGACCGTCTGGAGCTCCGGTCTCCACTCCCCGGGACCATCTGGAGCTCCGGTCTCCACTCCCCGGGACTGTCTGGAGCTCCGGTCTCCACTCCCTGGGACTGTCTGGAGCTCCGGTCTCCACTCCCCGGGACTGTCTAGAGCTCCGGTCTCCACTCCCCAGGTCTGTCTGGAGCTCCGGTCTCCACTCCCTGGGACTGTCTGGAGCTCCGGTCTCCGCTCCCCGGGACTGTCTAGAGCTCCGGTCTCCACTCCCCGGGACTGTCTAGAGCTCCGGTCTCCACTCCCCAGGTCTGTCTGGAGCTCCGGTCTCCGCTCCCCGGGACCGTCTGGAGCTCCGGTCTCCACTCCCTGGGACTGTCTGGAGCTCCGGTCTCCGCTCCCCGGGACTGTCTGGAGCTCCGGTCTCCGCTCCCCGGGACTGTCTGGAGCTCCGGTCTCCGCTCCCCGGGACTGTCTGGAGCTCCGGTCTCCGCTCCCCGGGACTGTCTGGAGCTCCGGTCTCCGCTCCCCGGGACTGTCTGGAGCTCCGGTCTCCACTCCACGGGACTGTCTGGAGCTCCGGTCTCCACTCCCTGGGACTGTCTGGAGCTCCAGTCTCCACTCCCCGGGACCGTCTGGAGCTCCAGTCTCCACTCCCTGGGACCGTCTGGAGCTCCAGTCTCCACTCCCTGGGACTGTCTGGAGCTCCGGTCTCCACTCCCCGGGACCGTCTGGAGCTCCGGTCTCCGCTCCCCGGGACTGTCTGGAGCTCCGCTCCCCGCTCCCCGGGTCTGTCTGGAGCTCCGCTCCCCACTCCCCGGGACTGTCTGGAGCTCTGGTCTCCACTCCCTGGGACTGTCTGGAGCTCCGGTCTCCACTCCCCGGGACTGTCTAGAGCTCCGGTCTCCACTCCCCAGGTCTGTCTGGAGCTCCGGTCTCCACTCCCTGGGACTGTCTGGAGCTCCGGTCTCCGCTCCCCGGGACTGTCTAGAGCTCCGGTCTCCACTCCCCGGGACTGTCTAGAGCTCCGGTCTCCACTCCCCAGGTCTGTCTGGAGCTCCGGTCTCCGCTCCCCGGGACCGTCTGGAGCTCCGGTCTCCACTCCCTGGGACTGTCTGGAGCTCCGGTCTCCGCTCCCCGGGACTGTCTGGAGCTCCGGTCTCCGCTCCCCGGGACTGTCTGGAGCTCCGGTCTCCGCTCCCCGGGACTGTCTGGAGCTCCGGTCTCCGCTCCCCGGGACTGTCTGGAGCTCCGGTCTCCGCTCCCCGGGACTGTCTGGAGCTCCGGTCTCCACTCCCCGGGACTGTCTGGAGCTCCGGTCTCCACTCCCTGGGACTGTCTGGAGCTCCAGTCTCCACTCCCCGGGACCGTCTGGAGCTCCAGTCTCCACTCCCTGGGACCGTCTGGAGCTCCAGTCTCCACTCCCTGGGACTGTCTGGAGCTCCGGTCTCCACTCCCCGGGACCGTCTGGAGCTCCGGTCTCCGCTCCCCGGGACTGTCTGGAGCTCCGCTCCCCGCTCCCCGGGTCTGTCTGGAGCTCCGCTCCCCACTCCCCGGGACTGTCTGGAGCTCTGGTCTCCACTCCCTGGGACTGTCTGGAGCTCCAGTCTCCACTCCCCGGGACCGTCTGGAGCTCCAGTCTCCACTCCCTGGGACCGTCTGGAGCTCCAGTCTCCACTCCCTGGGACTGTCTGGAGCTCCGGTCTCCACTCCCCGGGACCGTCTGGAGCTCCGGTCTCCACTCCCTGGGACTGTCTGGAGCTCCGGTCTCCACTCCCTGGGACTGTCTGGAGCTCCGGTCTCCACTCCCTGGGACTGTCTGGAGCTCCGGTCTCCACTCCCTGGGACCGTCTGGAGCTCCGGTCTCCGCTCCCTGGGACCGTCTGGAGCTCCGGTCTCCGCTCCCCGGGACTGTCTGGAGCTCCGGTCTCCGCTCCCCGGGACTGTCTGGAGCTCCGGTCTCCGCTCCCCGGGACTGTCTGGAGCTCCGGTCTCCGCTCCCCGGGACTGTCTGGAGCTCCGGTCTCCGCTCCCCGGGACTGTCTGGAGCTCCGGTCTCCGCTCCCCGGGACTGTCTGGAGCTCCGGTCTCCGCTCCCCGGGACTGTCTGGAGCTCCGGTCTCCGCTCCCCGGGACTGTCTGGAGCTCCGGTCTCCACTCCCTGGGACTGTCTGGAGCTCCGGTCTCCGCTCCCCGGGACTGTCTGGAGCTCCGGTCTCCACTCCCTGGGACTGTCTGGAGCTCCGGTCTCCGCTCCCTGGGACCGTCTGGAGCTCCGGTCTCTGCTCCCTGGGACTGTCTGGAGCTCCGGTCTCCGCTCCCCGGGACTGTCTGGAGCTCCGGTCTCCGCTCCCCGGGACTGTCTGGAGCTCCGGTCTCCGCTCCCCGGGACTGTCTGGAGCTCCGGTCTCCGCTCCCCGGGACTGTCTGGAGCTCCGGTCTCCGCTCCCCGGGACTGTCTGGAGCTCCGGTCTCCGCTCCCCGGGACTGTCTGGAGCTCCGGTCTCCACTCCCCGGGACTGTCTGGAGTGAGGTTTGAACCCTGCACCTTCTGACTCGGTGGTGGGAACGCTACCACTGAGCTCCATGTGAGTTACCAATCACTTGGAAAACCGCACATTAAATGAACCCTCAATTCCCCGACACATTGAAAGCTCTGTTCCAGCATCGAGACACATTTGTCCCCATCCTGATAGAATGTTGGACACAATGCACTTGTTTTTATAAAAGGAGAGTCAATCTATAATTCTACAGGAGGTTTCATTCATTAACATAACAAGAAACTGCTACAAACACAATCTTTATAAACTAGCACTGATTTTACTAACGAGGACGAGCTGGGGCTCAGGTCCCTGCTCCCACTCCCTGGGTTGTGCACTTGATGCTTTGCCAGTGAGCTGAGGGGAGGGGCACTGTACCTAGGCTCGTTCTATTGCTTCTCTGGAGGATGGCGCAGGGAAAGATTCCGACAGATTTTAAGGAACGTCAAGCTGCCAGGAAGTGACCGTGGTGACGCTGTCCCTCTGGGATGCTTTAGTGAATGGAAGAGTCGGCAGCTTGTGCTGTTTTAAGCAAAGCCTTGCACTGGAGGGAGTTCGACTGCCCTGCAATGGCAGCTAAACTCCTCTCACAAAACATCACGCAACAGAAGGGAACACACACGGGCTCTCGCTATATTTATCTTTCTCCGCACCCAACCTGGTCATTGATTAAAGAAACGGTGGCCCCCCAAATCCCTCAAACCCCATTCCATCATTGGGGGGGGGGGGGAGCAGGGTGGAATGGTGTCTGGCACTGACCCCCCCTTCCAAATATCGGGGGTGGAGTCATTTGGGGAGGTGGAATATCCGAGTGGCTGCATTCCACTCCCCCGGGTGGTGGGGGGGGGGCACATTCCTAACGACAGGCAACTGCTTTGTGACTTTACCCCCTCCCTCCCCACTCCCACCCCCCCTCCCCCTCCCTCCCCACTCCCACCCCCCTCCCCACTCCCACCTCCTCCCTCCTCACTCCCCCCCCTCCCTCCCCACTCCCACCCCCCTCCCCACTCCCACCCCCTCCCCACTCCCACCTCCTCCCTCCTCACTCCCCCCCCTCCCTCCCCACTCCCACCCCCCCTCCCCACTCCCACCCCCTCCCCACTCCCACCTCCTCCCTCCTCACTCCCCCCCCTCCCTCCCCACTCCCACCCCCCTCCCCACTCCCACCCACCCTCCCTCCCCACTCCCACCCCCCTTCCCTCCCCACTCCCACCCCCACTCCCACCGACCCTCTCTCCCCACTCCCATCCCCCCACCCCCTCTCCCTCCCCACTCCCATCCATCTCCCTCCCACAATCCCACCCCCCTCCCTCCCCAATCCCATCCCCCTCCCTCCACTCCATTCCACTTTCCCCCCCCCCCCCCCCCGATTCCCACCCCTTCATGGGGGCTGGTGGCAGGAAAGATAGGATGGCTGGGATTCCTTCATCGTCACTGGGTCAGAATCCTGGAACTCCCAACCTAACAGCACTGTGGGAGAACCTTCACCACATGGACTGCAGCGGTTCAAGAAGGCGGCTCACCACCACCTTCTCAAGGGCAATTAGGGATGGGCAATAAATGCCGGCCTCGCCAGCGATGCCGAGAATGAATAAAAAAATAACTTCCGTGTTGCCGGTCCTGCCTCTTTCAATGTGGGTGCGAGAGGCCACATCTCTCCGATTGGACCATGGGCAGTAATGATCTGGTGGGGCTGGGTCACATGTTAAATTCCACCTCCCCTCTTGGCTGCTCCCCCCCCCCCCCCCCCCCAAAATTCGCATCTTCGCGCTGCTCTTCCAGGCCGAGGGATCGTGAGGCCCGTTTCTGTCTCAATTTTCCACTCTTGACGGCGCCGTCTGTCACCCGTGAGCCCAGGCAGTGACCGTCGGCGGGCTACTCAACCGCGGGAGACTTCACGCCTGAGCCTGATCCTGTCTTCACCTTCGACATCCGCACTTTCCAGCAGGAGCGGCTGGACAGTGATTGGGAATGGGAATCTTGGCTGATGGCTCCCTTCCTCCATCCTGAGGCACTGAGGAGAATTGTAGCAGCTCCCCCAACGCCAACGCCCGGAATCAGAGAACTCAGCAAAAGAGTGGCGACCAAAGCAGGGATCTGCTTGTTTGCATAGCTCGGCACCAGATCGGCCAGCGTTTTTACTTATTAAACTGCCGAGGATATTGTAAAATAGTAATCTTCTCCCTTTAACCCATGTTGCTTCTGATCCTCTGTTACTCTGCTTTAAAGGGAGTGGCCGATTCCAGTTTACGGAGCTGCTGCACTGAAGATTAGTATGGGGGGGGGGGGGGGGGTGGGGGGGCTGGAATTCTGCGGGGACTCTGGGACTCTCCGTAATTCCAGAGAGCGGCCGGCGGAACCCCAGGAAAAGGAACGGAAAAGAAAAGAACTTTCATTTCTATAGCGTCTTTCACGACCTCAGGACGTCCCAAAGTGCTTTGCAACCAATGAGGTACTTTTGAAGTGTAGTCACTGTTGTAATCTAGGAAACGCGGCAGCCAATTTGCGCACAGCAAGATCCCACAAACAGCAAAGGACCAGATTATCTGTTCGCTAGCCATGTTGGCTGAGGGATAAATACTGTATCGTAGGATCATTGTAAATACAGCACAGGAGGCGGCCATTCAGCCCATCGTGCCTGTGCCGGCTCTTTGAAAGAGCTATCCAATTAGTCCCATTCCCCTACTCTTTCCCCATAGCCCTGTAAACTTTTTCCCTCTTGACACTTACTATTGAATCTGCTTCCACCACCCTTTCAGGCAGCGCATTCCAGATCATCTTAAATCTGTGTCCTCTGGTTACCGACCCTTCTGCCAGTGGAAACAGTTTCTCCTTATTTGCTCCATCAAAACCGTTCATGATCTTGAACACCTCTATCAAATCTCCTCTTAACCTTTTCTGTTCCAACCCCAGCTTCTCCAGTCTCTCCAAGTAACTGAAGTCCCTCATCCCTGGAACCATTCTAGTAAATCTCCTCTGCACCCTCTCCAAGGCCTTGACATCCTTCCTAAAGTGCGGTGCCCAGAATTGGACACAATACTCCAGCTGAGGCCTAACCAGTGTTTTATAAAGGTTTAGCATAACTTCCTTACTTTTGTACTCTAGGCCTTAATAAAGCCCAGGATCCCATGTGCTTTTTTAACAGCCTTCTCAACTTGTCCTGCCACCTTCAAAGATTTGTGTACGTACACCCCCAGGTCTCTCTGTTCCTGCACCCCCTTTTAGAATTGTACCATTTAGTTTATATTGCCTCTCCTCGTTCTTCCTGCCAAAATGTATCACTTCACACTTCTCTGAGTTAAATTTCATCTGCCACGTGTCCGCCCATTCCACCAGTCTGTCTATGTCCTCTTGAAGTCTGTTACTATCCTCCTCACTGTTTACTATATTTCTGAGTTTCGTGTCATCTGCAAACTTTGAAATTATACGCTCTGTACCCAAGTCCAGGTCATTAATATATATCAGAAAGAGCAGTGGTCCTAATACTGACCCCTGGGGAACACCACTGTATACTTCCCTCCGGTCTGAAAAAAAACATTCACCACTACTCTCTGCTTTCTGTCCCTTGGCCAATTTTGTACCCAGGCTGCCACTGTCCCTTTAATCCCATGAGCTTTAATTTTGCTAACAAGTCTATAATGTGATACTTTATCAAATGCCTTTTGAAAGTCCATATACACAACTTCAACTGCATTACCCTCATTAACCCTCTCCGTTACTTCATCAAAGAACTCAATCAAGTTAGTCAAACACGATTTTCCTTTAACAAATCCGTGCTGACTTTCATTTATTAGCCTGTACTTTTCCAAGTGCCAATTAATTTTGTCCTGGATTATTGTCTCTGAAAGTTTCCCCATCACCGACGTTAAGCTGACTGGCCTGTAATTGCCAGGTTTATCTCTCTCCTCTTTTTTGAACAGGGGTGTAACATTTGCAATTCTACAGGTCACCAGGGAGAACTCCCCTGTTCTTCTTCGAAATAGTGCCATAGAATCTTTTACGTCCACCTGAGAAGGCAGACCGGGCCTCGGTTTAACGTCTCATCTGAAAGACTGCACCTCCGACAGTGCAGCACTCCCCTCAGAGGTGAGAGTGGTACCACTGAGCAGGAAGAAAAATGTGCAATGAGGGTCTCACAGCCCTGCTCTTGCAGGCGGGCTCTGCATCTGGGCCGTATTATGTTATATTGAACACACATGCAGTGAAGGAACTATGCTTTCCTTTCCTTGTCGCAGAGACATGCATGGTTGTTATTAGGGGTTACCAACCCTCCAGGATTGTCCTGGAGTCTCCAGGAATTAAAGATTAATCTCCAGGACACAGCTGCGAGCAAAACACCTGGGAGAAAAATCGTAGGGGCATTAAAAATAAAATGTGTTTTTCTTTCACAATTGTTTGAATGTTTTCGTTTATTAGTTATGAAAATATAGGAGATTGAGAAAAGGCGGTTTGACTGACATTCAAGAATCATCCAATCGTGTAATGAATCCAACCGTTCACCTTCCGATTGGTGGGGGAAGGCGCTAAACTGTGAGGATGGACGTGTCGGGCGACCAATGGCGGGTGAGGGGTGCGGGGCCGTGGGCGGTAGGAGGTCACGTGATGAAACCTCCAGGTGTATGTCCAACCAGGGTTGGCAACCCGCGTTTTTTGGGCTTACTGGATGGGCCTGGAAAAGAGGCTTGCTGGGGTTTGGAAAGCTGGTGGGTGGGGTTTGGAGAGCTGGTGGGTGGGGTTTGGAGAGCTGGTGGGTGGGGTTTGGAGAGCTGGTGGGTGGGGTTTGGAGAGCTAGTGGGTGGGGTTTGGAAAGCTGGTGGGTGGGGTTTGGAAAGTGGGTGGGTGGGGTTTGGAGAGCTGGTGGGTGGGGTTTGGAAAGCTGGTGGGTGGGGTTTGGAAAGTGGGTGGGTGGAGTTTGGAGAGCTGGTGGGTGGGGTTTGGAGAGCTGGTGGGTGGGGTTTGGAAAGCTGGTGGGTGGGGTTTGGAAAGTGGGTGGGTGGGGTTTGGAGAGCTGGTGGGTGGGGTTTGGAGAGCTGGTGGGTGGGGTTTGGAGAGCTGGTGGGTGGGGGTTGTAGAGCTAGTGGGTGGGGTTTGGAGAACTAGTGGGTGGGGTTTGGAAAGTGGGTGGGTGGGGTTTGGAGAGCTGGTGGGTGGGGTTTGGAAAGCTGGTGGGTGGGGTTTGGAAAGTGGGTGGGTGGGGTTTGGAGAGCTGGTGGGTGGGGTTTGGAGAGCTGGTGGGTGGGGTTTGGAGAGCTGGTGGGTGGGGGTTGTAGAGCTAGTGGGTGGGGTTTGGAGAACTAGTGGGTGGGGTTTGGAAAGTGGGTGGGTGGGGTTTGGAGAGCTGGTGGGTGGGGTTTGGAGAGCTGGTGGGTGGGGTTTGGAAAGCTGGTGGGTGGGGTTTGGAAAGTGGGTGGGTGGGGTTTGGAGAGCTGGTGGGTGGGGTTTGGAAAGTGGGTGGGTGGGGTTTGGAGAGCTGGTGGGTGGGGTTTGGAAAGCTGGTGGGTGGGGTTTGGAAAGCTGGTGGGTGGGGTTTGGAAAGTGGGTGGGTGGGGTTTGGAGAGCTGGTGGGTGGGGTTTGGAGAGCTGGTGGGTGGGGTTTGGAGAGCTGGTGGGTGGGGTTTGGAGAGCTGGTGGGTGGGGTTTGGAAAGTGGGTGGGTGGGGTTTGGAAAGTGGGTGGGTGGGGTTTGGAGAGCTGGTGGGTGGGGTTTGGAAAGCTGGTGGGTGGGGTTTGGAAAGTGGGTGGGTGGGGTGTGGAAAGTGGGTGGGTGGGGTTTGGAGAGCTGGTGGGTGGGGTTTGGAAAGTGGGTGGGTGGGGTTTGGAGAGCTGGTGGGTGGGGTTTGGAGAGCTGGTGGGTGGGGTTTGGAGAGCTGGTGGGTGGGGTTTGGAAAGCTGGTGGGTGGGGTTTGGAAAGTGGGTGGGTGGGGTTTGGAAAGCTGGTGGGTGGGGTTTGGAAAGCTGGTGGGTGGGGTTTGGAGAGCTGGTGGGTGGGGTTTGGAAAGTGGGTGGGTGGGGTTTGGAAAGCTGGTGGGTGGGGTTTGGAAAGCTGGTGGGTGGGGTTTGGAAAGCTGGTGGGTGGGGTTTTGAAAGTGGGTGGGTGGGGTTTGGAGAGCTGGTGGGTGGGGTTTGGAGAGCTGGTGGGTGGGGTTTGGAAAGCTGGTGGGTGGGGTTTGGAGAGCTGGTGGGTGGGGTTTGGAGACTGGTGGGTGGGGTTTGGAAAGTGGGTGGGTGGGGTTTGGAAAGTGGGTGGGTGGGGTTTGGAGAGCTGGTGGGTGGGGTTTGGAAAGCTGGTGGGTGGGGTTTGGAAAGCTGGTGGGTGGGGTTTGGAAAGCTGGTGGGTGGGGTTTGGAAAGTGGGTGGGTGGGGTTTGGAAAGCTGGTGGGTGGGGTTTTGAGAGCTGGTGGGTGGGGTTTGGAGAGCTGGTGGGTGGGGTTTGGAGAGCTGGTGGGTGGGGTTTGGAAAGCTGGTGGGTGGGGTTTGGAAAGTGGGTGGGTGGGGTTTGGAGAGCTGGTGGGTGGGGTTTGGAAAGTGGGTGGGTGGGGTTTGGAGAGCTGGTGGGTGGGGTTTGGAAAGTGGGTGGGTGGGGTTTGGAAAGCTTGTGGGTGGGGTTTGGAAAGTGGGTGGGTGGGGTTTGGAAAGCTGGTGGGTGGGGTTTGGATGGGGAGGGGGCGGGCGGTTTTTGATGCAGACACCCCACCCAGCAGCTTCCACAGTCTCCTCCAACACTTGTGGACATCACATTGTGATGTTTGACGTTTGGGGGAGAGACAGAGAACACCCAGAGAGAGAGAGAGTTTTGCTTTTCGAGACTTTGCCAAAACTAACTACAAAAAGGCTGTTAGGATGAATTATGAGGTGACGGAGAGAGTGACATGACTGAGGGTGAACTGGTGAAAAGCCTTTTATCTGGAGAGTTTTGACTGCGTTGGATAAACAGTCACTTTGACAAGAGTGCGATACAGTTACATTCTTGGAGGTACCACACTGAGTGAAGTGCAGAACTTGGAGCAAAGACTCGGTCCTCTTAGAAACCATCTTAGAAAAACACATCACTGTTTGCTTTGGCTGCAGGGGGCAAGATTTGTTCCATCTTACTTGAGAAATATAAATCCCTGTTTTTTGATATCTTCTGGTGTGTCTTTGTGCTTCTGTACGGGTCTCTGTTTCTCTTGTCCCTGTATCGCTCTCACTTTCACAGTCTCTGCCTTTGTATGTGTCTCTTTCTCTTGGTATCTCTCTCTCTCTCTACCTTTTTTGCCCCTCTCTGTCTCACTCTCTCTGTCTCTCGACCTCTATGTGTCTCTCTGTCTCTGGATCTCTGTGCGTGTCCCTTTCAGTCTCTGTATCTGTCTTTTCTTTTGTGCATGCCTCTATCTCCACCCCTATCTCCTACAATGAGATAACATGGACGACCCCATCTGATGTAAGCTTCCTTCGAGCTGTATAGTGGTCATGAGGTAGATTAACTCCAGGACTCCTGTGTGCAATATCTCTAACCTGTGATAGAAAGTTTATTGTGTCCTATGATCATTGTCAGAACAAGTTACAGGCTCTCTGAGACCAATGACGTTGAAGTTCAAAGCTGTTTACATAGAATTTACCGCACAGAAGCAGGCCATTCGGCCCAACTGGTCTATGCTGGTGTTTATGCTCCACACGAGCCTCCTCCCACCCTACTTCATCTCACCCTGTCAACATATCCTTCTATCCTTTCTCCCTCATGTGTTTATCCAGCTTCCCCTTCCCCATGTTGATTTAATGCCTCACGTGCACACAGGACAAGGGGCATTTTGAAACAATGAGGGGAGGGGATGGGGATTTTAATCCTTACCCCCACGGCAGAAAGCGGGCAGATGGGCATTTTTAAACTCACCCCGGGTCACTTACCTACCCTGGAGCTGACCTTCCGTGATTTTCACCTGCTCAACCGAGCAAGAGTCAAGGAGACCCAACAGAGGCCAGAACAGACCCTGCGTGATTTTCAGTCCATTACTTTCGACGGATGGAAAGATCGGGTGGGTTCCATTAAGGACGGGTCGTCCTCCAGGGTCGATTTTCCTCCATCAGCTCACGCAGAGGATCGCCAACCCTCCAGGACTGCCCTGGAATCTCTAGGAATCGAAGATTAATCCCCAGGACACTGCTGCCAGCAACAACAGGGGAGAAAAAATTACTGGGGAATTAAAAAAAATGTGTGTTTTTCTCATTTTCTTTGAATACTTTTGTTTATTGGTTGGGGGCGAAGCTGTTCGACTGGGAGGAGCAGTTGGAGGTGACAGGAGGTCATGTGATGAAACCTCCAGGATTACGTGCAAACAGACTTGATGATTCCTAACTCCACCCAGACGGTCAGACTGGAAAATCAGACCTCAAGAAGTGAGAAAGTTGGGAGATGGAACAATCTGGAAGGAATTTAATGGTTTCTCTTCTCACCGTTAAGAACGCTGGTATCCCCAGTTTCTGGACTGCAAACACATATCAACTGACCGGGCAAACAGGTCAGCCAATGAAAAAAACAGATCATCTGGTCATTTACCTCATCGCTGTCTGCGGGAGCTTGCTGTGCGCACATTGGCTGCCGCCATTCCCTGCATCACAACAGTGACTGTTCATCAGAAAACAGAATCAGAAGGAATGTATAGAAGGATAATTAAAGTAATGGGAGCAGGAACACAGGAGAGCTCTATCTGAAATGTTTCAAAGCCCATTAAACACTAGGGCAGCAGCAGAGATCAGGTAATGACGAGGATTGTGTGTGAGCTCTGTGGGGTCTCGACTGTCCTTGAACGACTCACCTGCCAATTTTCACATGCACCATGTGACATTCCAGGAGGTTATTTCAAAGTCAGTCAGTGGAGGGAAGTGCTGGCCACTTACTACCTATCCATTTTTATAGGGTTTCCTTTTCATTATTAATAAATTCATCTGCGTATTGCCTTTTCTGTTCCTGTGTTATATTGGCCACACTTGCAAAAATAATCTGGCACGCCAAGTTCGATGATATCATGAGGTGGGAACAATGGGAGCACTGGAAAGTTTGCAGTGAGCTACCTTCCTCCTGGGAATCGTTCATTTTTCCTTCTGATGACTTTTATTAGTCTCCCAGCAACCGTTTTAAAACCCCCAAAAAAAACCTCCCCAATTACCTGTAATTCTGCTTCTCGCTGCTCAAGTGGAACTTCTCGAATAAGGAGTAGACCTGGTTACCGTCCCAGTCCCTCAGCTCAATCCGTAACGAATAGGGCCTTTGGCTCGTCAGCAGGTATATGGCTTCATTCCCCAGCCAGTACTCACCCGACCCATCGCCGAAACCCTGCAAGAGAAACACGAGAGAGAGAGAGAGTGGCATTGGCTGCCGGAGGGTAACACTTTACTGGAAGCCAGAAGAAGAAAGAACCTGCATTTCTATGCAACCTCAGGACGTCCCAAATCGCTTTTCTGCCAATAAAGTACTTTTAAGGTATAGGAAAATAGTAGAAAGTCATAATTTAAATTTGTGACTTGCAAACATTTAAATAAACAAAAAAAAACCTGCCATGTAAATAGAGAGAAACAGCGCGAGGATCGAGAACCAGAGGACACAGATTTAAGGTGATCGGCAAAAGAACCAAAGGTGACATGAGGAAAAACTTTTTTTGTAGCGAGTAATGATCTGGAATGTGCTGCCTGAAGGGGTGGTCGATGCAGATTCAATCATGACTTTCAAAGAGGAATTGAATAAATATTTGAAGGGAAAAAATTTGCAGGGCTGCGGGGAAAGAACGGGGAATGGGACTAACTGGATTGCTCTTACAAAGAGCCGGCACAGGGTCGATGGGCCGGATGGCCTCCTTCTATGCTATAACCATCCTATGATTCTATGTCTTGCAAACTGAATCAAAGTTCTGTCTATGTGACATTCATTGCTAACGCAGTGATCACACCTCTTACTCTACGTTGCACAGATCTTCACCTATACAGCCCAGAAATTAATACAACTTAACAATAAAACTTTCATACCTAACTACCTCAGGACACCACTCCCCCTTCACCTGCCGAAAGTGAAACATGACTCGCTGCTAAAGAAATTGTCAAATAATCTTCCAAGGTTCAGGGTTTAGGGGCTGATTGAGGAAGAAGCGGAGCAGAGCAGTGAACAACTACAGTCCTCCTCTTGGATTCACAGAGACGTTGGCCAGAGACAGGCGGGCAGGAGGGAGAGGAAGCAATTGGGGAGGTGTGGGGGAGGCCTATAGAGGCAGCAGCAGGTGATAGATTTGAATATTAAATGAAATAACACTTCAGTAAAAGTTGCAGGTGGTGGCAGAAATAAAATTACACGAATTAAAAACAAAACAAACCCCAACTTACCTGCGACGTCACCGAAAGGAACAGAGCTGGGAGACGGAGGTTGGGAAAGCTGCAGTGCCACCTAATGTCGGGAGGACTGAAAGATCAGTATAATGGTACCACACATATCTTACAGTTACAAGCAACACCGAGGGAACCATGTGTGACACCGAGACGTGACAAAATAATGATACAGGAAGTAAATGAGACAACAGAAAGTGCATGCCAGTTACAAGTCTTTTGGTATATTTTTTATTCGTTCACGGGATGTGGGCGTCGATGGCAAGGCCAGCATTTATTGCGAATGGAACTGAACACTGTGCAATCATCAGCGAACATCCCCATTTCTGACCTTATGATGAAGGGAAGGTCATTGATGAAGCAGCTGAAGATGGTTGGGCCTAGGACACTGCCCTGAGGAACTCCTGCAGCAATGTCCTGGGGCTGAGATGATTGGCCTCCAACAACCACTACCATCTTCCTTTGTGCTAGGTATGACTCCAGCCAATGGAGAGCTTTCCCCCTGATTCCCATTGACTTCAATTTTACGAGGGCTCCTTGGTGTCACACTCGGTCAAATGCTGCCTTGATGTCAAGGGCAGTCACTCTCACCTCACCTCTGGAATTCAGCTCTTTTGTCCATGTTTGGACCAAGGCTGTAATGAGGTCTGGAGCCGAGTGGTCCTGGCGGAACCCAAACTGAGCATCAGTGAGCAGGTTATTGGTGAGTAAGTGCCGCTTGACAGCACTGTTGATGACATTATAGAGAGGGATCTACTAGCGGTTCCCCTGGTGCTCCTGCGGTAATTCTTCCGTCCCCCTCGTTAACCATCTCTGCCATTCCTTTCTTCTTTACTATTAGGTTGACTACTTCATTCCTTCATTCATGGTGCCAGCCCTTGCTCAGTGGGTAGCGCTCTCGCCTTGGAGTCAGACGGTAGTGGGTTCATGCTCCTCCCTCCCCCCCCCCCACCCCATAAGGCTTGAGCACATAATCCAGGCTGACACTCCCGGTGCAGTACTGAGGGAGGCTGCAAAGATGGAGGTGCCGACTTTCGGATGAGACCTTAAACCGGGGCCCTGTCTGCCCTCTCCGGTGGACCATAAACGATCCCATGGCCATTATTCGAAGAAGAGCGAGGAGTTCCCCCCAGCATTCTGGGCAATATTTATCCCTCAACCAACATCATTAAAACAGCTTATTTGGTCATTATCACATTGCTGTTTGTGGGAGCTTGCTGTGCACAAATTGGCTGCCGCGTTTCCTACATTACAACATTCCTTCCCCACCTTCCCTGGCAGGAAGCCCCAGCATCTGAGGTTTCAATAATCCACAACACAAAATGAACAATATAATTAGAGTGAACTAACACAGGACTATAAATATGGATCTGAGAGGGAGGGAGAAAAGGAGGATGACATAGAGTGTGGAACATAAAGAGAGGGAGATAGAAAGAATTAGAGAGTGGGTGACAGGCAGAGACACAGTTACAAGCAGACAGACAGATTTACTTTATCCGTGAGCAATGCCACGGGAGACTAACTGTGTCCTGAATCCGCGAATCCAGGTCGATGCAGATTAGGTCAGGCTCAGAGCACTTCAGAAATGGATTTACAGACGCCTGTAAGAAGACTTAGTGCTGTGTTTGGAGACTGTTTTCCCAGCTTGTTACTTGTTTTTGCTCTCCATCCAGAAGGCTTTGTGCCAAATGCATTTTTTGTTTTGGAATGTTAACAATATTGCTACAATGGGCTGTCCCATGGGAATCCCCTTGGAAGGAGGAAGATTTGGAGCACTGCGCACAGTCCTGGTCTCCATATTACAAAATGGATATCGAGGCACTGGAGAAACTGCAAAAAAGATTTAGAAGGATGATACCAGAACCGAGAGGTTATACCTATCAGGAAAGATTGAACAGACTGGGGACTCTTTTCTCCAGAAAAGAGAAGACTGAGGGGTGACCAAGTAGAGGTCTTTAAAATTATGAAAGGGTTTGATCGGGTGGATGTAGAGAAGATGTTTCCGCTTGTGGGGGACTTCAAAACTAGAGGCCATAAATATGAAAGAGTCACTAATAAATCTAATAAGGAATTCAGGAGAAACTTCTTTACTCAGAGGGAGGTTAGACTGTGGAACTGGCTACCACATGGAGTGATTGAGGCGAATAGCATAGATGCATTTAAGGGGAAGCTAGATAAGTAGATGAGGGAGAAAGGAATAAAAGGATATGCTGATAGGGTGAGATGAAGTAGGGTGGGGGGAGGCTCGTGTGGAGCATAAACACCGGCATAGACCTGTTGGGCCGAATGGCCTATTTTTTGTGCTGTAAAATTCTATGCAAAATTAAAAGCAGCAGATCGATTAATGCCAACCAAGTCAGGCTGTACCAAAGGCTGATGATGCCTTCACATCCGTGTGGACATGGATGGAGGCAGCGACAGAGACAGATAGCAGCAGCTGACATGCACCAGTGGCATCGACGGCCAGCTGTGCCCTTAGGCTGCCACCCACTACCCACCATGTGGTGATGCTATCCCTGGATTGGCAAACAGGCCAGGACTTGGATTTGGGTGTACAGGGCACAATTTCAAAATTTGTAGTTGACACAAAACTTGGAAGTGTAGCAAACAGTGAGGAGGATGGAGATAGACTTCAAGAGGACATAGACAGGCTGGTGGAATGGGCGGACACGTGGCAGATGAAATTTAATGCAGAGAAGTGCGAAGTGATATATTTCGGCAGGAAGAACGAGGGGAGGAATTATAAACTAAATGGTACAATTCTAAAGGGGGTGCAGGAACAGAGAGTCCTAGGGGTATATGTGCACAAATCTTTGAAGGCAGCTGGACAGGTTGAGAAAACGGTTAAAAAAGCATCCTGGGCTTTATAAATAGAGGCATAGAGTACAAAAGCAAGGAAGTTATGTTGAATCTTTATAAAACACTGGTTCGGCCACAACTGGAGTATTGTGTTCAATTCTGGGCACCGCACTTTAGGAAGGATGTGAAGGCCTTAGAGAGGGTGCAGAAAAGATTTACTAGAATGGTTCCAGGGATGAGGGACTTCAGTTACGTGGCTAGACTGGAGAAGCTGGGGCTGTTCTCCTTACAGCAAAGGTTGCGAGGAGATTTGGTAAAAGTGTTCAAAATCATGACGGGTTTAGATAGAGTAGATAGAGAGAAACTGTTCCCATTGGCAGAAGGGTCGAAAATCAGAGGACAAAGATTTAAGATGATTGGCAAAAGAACCAAAGGCGACATGAAGAAAAACTTTTTACGCAGCGAGTGGTTATGATCTGGAATGCGCTGCCTGAAAGGACGGTGGAAGCAGATTCAATCACGGCTTTCAAAAGGGAATTGGATGAATATATGAAGGGAAAAATTTGCAGGACTGCGGGGAAAGAGCGGGGGAATGGGACCAACTGGATTGCTCTTACAAAGAGCCGGCACAGGCTCGATGGGCCGAATGAACTCCTTCTGTGTTGTAATGATTCTTTGATTAATGAGCTGTCGCTCTTTGGTTCTGTCAGCACTCACTGCATTCAATAAAGCTCTGAGCTCATTTCTATATTTAACTCGATCTGATTTGTGTGGGCTTGAAGCTTTGTGCGTAATCTGAGATCTTTCCCACACAATCAGCATTTTTAATAATATCACGCTGGTTACTCTAGGACAGCATGACAGAGTGTTCCAGGTCTACGAAGGGAAACCTGCAATTTAAAGACACATTGAATTAAGTCATCACATCTCGCTGTGCAAGTTGTCTGGCACCAACCCTAGTTCTTGAATGGCTCAACGCCAAAGCAATCGCAGGCTTCAAACTCTGGGAAAGGCAAAAAAAACCCAAATCCTTGTCTCGTTTTATGGTTGGGGATCTACTTTCTCCCAATTTTCTCTGCTCCTCTCCTGAAGGGATCAACTTGTACAGGAATATTGTGGCATGGGAGCCAATCATTCTTCAGTACCTCAGCCCACTGGGCGTTGCTCATCAGCGGGCCTAGACAGCGAGGACTAGATTTTCCCCTGACGAAATTGGGTGGGTTGGCAGTGGGAGAGGGGGCAAATTTCTTTACACAGAGAGTGGTTGGAGCATGGAACTGAGGCAATGCTGCACTGTCGGAGGCGCCGTCTATTGGATGACACGTTAAAACCAAGGCCCCGTCTGCCCCTTCGGGTGGATGTAAAAGATCCTGTGGCACTATTCGAAGATGAGCAGGGGAGTTCTCCCCGGTGTCCTGGGCCAATATTTATCCCTCAACCAACATCACTAAAAAACAGATTATCGGGCCATTATCACATTGCTGTTTGTGGGATCTTGCTGTGTGTAAATTGGCTGCCGCGTTTCCTACATTACAACAGTGACTACACTTCAAAAAGGACTTCGTTGGCTGAAAAGCTCTTTGGAACGTCCTCAGGTCATGGAAGGTGCTATATAAATGCAAGCCCTTTCCTTTTTTTCTTTTACTCACCATTTTATATTCCCTCCAATTTCTTTGGAAGTCGGTGCTGCCATTTACTCTCTTCTGTATCACAGTCCAACCCCCACCACTGGTCTCCATGTCACAGTAAACCTGCAGACAAGAGAAGGAAACACAAAGCCTAATGGGTCCACGATGGTGCAAAGCACAATGGGATCAGAATAGCTGCCATCAAAATGGAGGCCTTGCAAAGTTGTCTACTGTTATGACCAATAAACACTCAAGTTGGTGTGATAATGTAATGGCTGCTTTCACTTCAGACTCTCTGGAATATTCTTTTTTTTTAGATATAACAAAGAGTATAAGAGGAGACCCCGGAGGGTAATTGCTGCAATAAACTTGCTTCCAACAGAGGGTCCTCTAGTGTTCAATTAACAACATGCAAGTACCAGACATATCACTTTCTTGGGCCTATTGTTGGCCAAAGTTCTATCATAGAAATTTTATGGCACAGAAGGAGGCCATTCGGCCCATCGTGTCTGTGCCGACCGAAAAAGAGCTATCCAGCCTCATCCCACTCTCCAGCTCTTGGTCCATAGCCCTGTAGGTTACGGCACTTCAAGTGCACATCCAAGTACTTTCTAAATACGATGAGGGTTTCTGCCTCTCCCACCCCTTCAGGCAGTGAGTTCTAGACTCCCACCACCCTCTGGATGAAAACATTTCTCCTCAGCTTCCCCTCTAATCCTTCTATCCTTCTGGGCAGATACATAAAATAAAACAATTACAACAGGAGGCAGACGGGTGCAGTTGATCCAGACATTAGGAGATTCATAGAGTGCTTCACTGTCAATCTTACAGAATAATTGTGTTCTACCTCTGTCAGAGGGAAACACAGAAAGTTTAATTTCTCACCTCGATTTTGTGAAGAAATTTAAAGCAGAAATTTAAAAGCCTTTTCTGATGACCCATTAGTTGTTTATGGTATTTCTTTCAAAGTCTGGTTTACAGCCCCGTGCCAGATTTTGAAAAGAACACTGGCTGCAAACTAAGAAACACAGTCAAGTATCTGAAAGAAAATAAATGTATTTTTGCCGAGTTTGACCCCAAAACGGACACATTCCAAATACACAGAGTCAATGCTGAGCTGAGCAAACCTCACATCACCTCTAGGGGAGACGGTGATATTATTTAATTATTATCAGGGGTTGTGTGCAACATAGTACCATCGTATCATAGAATGGTACAGCACAGACGGGGGCCATTCGGCCCATTGTGCCTGTGCCGGCTACTTGATAGAGCTATCCAATTAGTCCCACTCCCCTGCTCTTTCCCAATAGCCCTGCAAATGTTTCCTTTTCAAGTATTTATCCAATTCCCTTTTGAAAGTTATTATTGAATCTGCTTCCACCGCCCTTTCAGGCAGCGCATTCCAGATCATAACAACTCGCTGCGTAAAAAAATGTTCCTTCATGTCGCCTCTGACGGAGACGGTGAGCGCTCTGGTGACTGGGTCTTCAACTTGGCAGCAACCAAGAGAAAGTAAAACCGGCAAGTGATGGAAAACAGAACTAAAAACCCAGAAACTACTGGAAAGGGACAGCAGGTCAGTCTGCACTCGAAGACCAAGGACAGGTTATGGGGCTCAGGAACGCACCTTCAGGGACTCTCTTTCCTTTCCTGCTGTGAGTGTCAGTGGTAGATCTCCATCTTCACCATCTGGTGGGAGCGAATCGTTCGCCCTCTGTGGAACTCACCTAACTTTCATTCCATCAGCTTCAGCCTGTCTGCCCTGGTACACCGGCCCAATAGGGTTGCCAACTCTGGTTGGACATATTCCAGGAGGTTTCATCACATGACCTCCTGCCTTCAACTGTCCCGCCCCTCTCCCACACTCCCGCCATTGGTTGGCGGACATGTCCATCCTCGCGACACCCCACCTTCTCACGTCCAATCAGAAAGTGAATAGACTCTTCATGCCATATGCAGGTCAAGGCTGGATGCGGCCCATAGGGGTCGGTCACTCTGACTGAAGGCCTCTCTTCTGCAGCAGTCTCCGCGCCCGGGTGACCCTGGAGAGGGAGCACACGGTGTCTGCCGGTACGCTTGAGGCTTTCCGCGAACGGTGGGCACCGCAGGGACTGGAGGGCATCATCAATCAGAACAATAACATTCTTATTTGAGACTGGTTTCGTTTTTTAAAAATAAAAGTGACGCCCTATCTCCCCCCAACTTTTTTTTAAGGTGCCGCATAGAACAAGTGTTTAGAGGCTCCCAGAGGAGGGAAGAAGAAAAAATAGACTCTTCATTACCCAATTGGGTGATTCTTGACTGTCAAACAGCCTGTTTCCCCATGTCTGATATTTTTATAACTATTAGACAAAACCTTCAAAGAAATTTTTTTTAAAACACTATTTTTTTATTACTCATTTAATTTTTCACCCAAGTTGCTGGCAGCAGTATCCTGGAGATTAGCCTTTGATTCCTGGAGACTCCAGGGCAATCCTGGAGGGTTGGCAACGCTACGGCCCATGCACTTAATGACCATTGAAGTAACTAAAACATAAGAGTGAGGTTTCCATAAGAGTGATAGCTGGAAACGTTTAAAAGGTTAAAGCAAGTGTAATATGTCCTCATTGTTTGTAACTACCTACCATTACATGAATGACACCCATTGGAACGGGATAGGGAGTAATCTGTCAGTCTGCTATGGAGTGGCCTGAATTACTGGTCAATGCCGGCACGCGTAGTAATTCAGAGGGACACGTGCAGTTGGTTACCTTGCGAGGCTCTGTCATGTTCTCGACACGGATCATGTAGATTCCACTCACGTTGGCTCCAGACTGCAAGGCCTCCGCGCAATCCCTGAAGATCTTCTCTTCTTTCTTAACCACCGCTGTTTGACAAAGAAACCAACAAAGAGCTCAATCAACTGGCAAAACAAAACAAAAAAAAAGAAAAGGAAAGTTACAAGTGCTAAAAATCTGGAATTAAGGCCGGAAAAGTTTTGGAAATACACAGCCTGTCAGTAACGGGAAGGCAGGTTATTAACTAGATTGATTCCTGGGATGAGAGTTTGGTCCTTTGGTGAGAGATTTAGTAGAATGGGCCTATATTCTCTGGAGCTTAGAAGAATGAGAGGTGATCGCATTGAAACATATAAGATCCTGAGGGGGCTTGACAGGGTAGATGCTGAGAGGCTGTTTCCCCTGGCTGGAGAGTCTAGAACTAGGGGGCATAGTCTCAGGATAAGGGGTCGGCCATTTAAGACTGAGATGAGGAGGAATTTCTTCGCTCAGAGGGTTGTGAATCTTTGGAATTCTCTACCCCAGAGGGTTGTGGATGCTGAGTCGTTGAGAATATTCAATTGTAAACAATTTTACAACACCAAGTTATAGTCCAGCAATTTTATTTTAAATTCACAAGCTTTCGGAGATTTCCTCCTTCCTCAGGCAAATGTTTCAAGAGCTCCTTGAAGCCTACGCATTTATACATATAGAACAATACATGGTGTTTACAGACTGCCCCTGCAACTGCCCGTTGCCAAGGCAATCACCGTGTTCAGACAGAGAGGTGTCACCTGCAGAACCCCCGAATACACATTCAACAAAAAAACAAACAGGGAAAAAAAACAGAGAAAAAAAACAGAGAGAGGCAGAAACATCCGGAAGGCAGAGAGAGCCAGCAAATGACCCATTATATTAAAAACAGATAACATTTGTTCACTGGTGGGGTAACGTGTAGCGTGACATGAACCCAAGATCCCGGTTGAGGCCGTCCTCATGGGTGCGGAACTTGGCTATCAATTTCTGCTCGACGATTTTGCGTTGTCGTGTGTCTCGAAGGCCGCCTTGGAGTACGCTTACCCGAAGGTCGGTGGATGAATGTCCATGACTGCTGAAGTGTTCCCCGACTGGGAGGGAACCCTCCTGTTTGGCGATTGTTGCGCGGTGTCCGTTCATCCGTTGTCGCAGCGTCTGCATGGTCTCGCCAATGTACCATGCTCTGGGGCATCCTTTCCTGCAACGTATGAGGTAGACAACGTTGGCCGAGTCACAGGAGTATGAACCATGCACCTGGTGGGTGGTGTCCTCTCGTGTGATGGTGGTATCTGTGTCGATGATCGTCGACACAGATACCACCATCACACGAGAGGACACCACCCACCAGGTGCATGGTTCATACTCCTGTGACTCGGCCAACGTTGTCTACCTCATACGTTGCAGGAAAGGATGCCCCAGAGCATGGTACATTGGCGAGACCATGCAGACGCTGCGACAACGGATGAACGGACACCGCGCAACAATCGCCAAACAGGAGGGTTCCCTCCCAGTCGGGGAACACTTCAGCAGTCATGGACATTCATCCACCGACCTTCGGGTAAGCGTACTCCAAGGCGGCCTTCGAGACACACGACAACGCAAAATCGTCGAGCAGAAATTGATAGCCAAGTTCCGCACCCATGAGGACGGCCTCAACCGGGATCTTGGGTTCATGTCACGCTACACGTTACCCCACCAGCGAACAAATGTTATCTGTTTTTAATATAATGGGTCATTTGCTGGCTCTCTCTGCCTTCCGGATGTTTCTGCCTCTCTCTGTTTTTTTTCTCTGTTTTTTTTCCCTGTTTGTTTTTTTGTTGAATGTGTATTCGGGGGTTCTGCAGGTGACACCTCTCTGTCTGAACACGGTGATTGCCTTGGCAACGGGCAGTTGCAGGGGCAGTCTGTAAACACCATGTATTGTTCTATATGTATAAATGCGTAGGCTTCAAGGAGCTCTTGAAACATTTGCCTGAGGAAGGAGGAAATCTCCGAAAGCTTGTGAATTTAAAATAAAATTGCTGGACTATAACTTGGTGTTGTAAAATTGTTTACAATTGTCAACCCCAGTCCATCACCGGCATCTCCACATCGAGAATATTCAAGGCTGAGACAGATAGATTTTTGGACTCTAGGGGAATCAAGGGATATGGGGATCGGGCGGGAAAGTGGAGTTGAGGTCGAAGATCGGCCATGATCTGATTCAATGGCGGAGCAGGCTCGAGGGGCCCTTATGGCCGACTCCTGCTCCTATTTCTTATGTTCTTATGTTATTATTGATTTTCCCGGGTGTGTGACCCTCTTTATCAGATCAACTCTGGTGACGGGGACACCCCTGAAACATTGGCTGGGGATTTCCTCGGAGCTGCTCCCGCTCCAGGGCTGTTTCCACCCCAATTCTGCCAAAGGTACTGACAGAGCTGGATTAAAAATTCTTGGGGCTTTGGGCAAGATCCTGGGGTAATGCATTCAGTTCTGGGGACTGAACCTCAGGAAGGATATATTGGCCTTGGAGGGGGTGCAGTGCAGATTCACCAGAATGATACCGGGGCTTAAAGGGTTAAATTATGAGGACAGGTTGCATAAAGTTGGCTTGTATTCCCTTGAGTGTAGGAGATTGAGGAAATGATCAAGTCAAAGTGTTTAAAATGTTAAAAGGATTTGATAGGGTAGATACAGCAAAACTATTTCCTCTGATGGGGCACAATCTTAAAATTAGAGCTCGGCCATTTAGGAGTGAAATCAGGAAGCACTTTTTCACACAAAGGGGAGTGGAAATCTGGAACTCTCTCCCCCAAAAGGCTGTGGATGCTGGGGGACAATTGGAGCTTTCAAGACTGAGATTGATAGATTTTTCTTGGGTAAGGGTATCGAGGGATACGGAGCAAAGGCGGGTAAATGGAGTTGAGATGTTGATCAGCCATGATCTGATTGAATGGTGGACCAGGCTCGAGGGGCTGAATGGCCTCCTCCTGCTCCTATGTCCCTATGTAACACGGATGCATTTAAGAAACAAGCAGATGGTACAATGGGGGAACTGCAGTGTGCTTCAGCATGGATGAACTAATACGCTTTGAATACTCTTCTGTATCCGTAATTATCTTGTGATTTAACGTTACTTCAATTTTGAAAAAGAACTTTGCTCTGGATTAATGAAGGGGGCGGGGTGGGGGGAACAGATACAGTCGACCCATGATCTCCTGGTAGGTTCACCCAAGAAATAATTGGATTTCCTGTTTTGCAGAAGATTTCGGCCCCTTCAGATTTTCATCTCTCAAAAGCACAGATCTGGGGGAGAGATATTGGGGTCTTTTCAGCCATGCCTAGAAATTTGAACCATTAATAAATCTCTGAGCGTGTATCAGAAATCTCTGAACAAGCGGCTGGAAACAGAGAAATCTACAAGAGTCCTAGGACCTCTTACCCTCTACTTAACTCATGCCTTAAACCACTTTCCCAATTTAACACATGCCAAGTTGGCCCATGGGAGAGCTCAAATCCAAAATATTTTGACAGTAAAACTAAACTGGGAATCCAATTTCATTGCCGTTCACCCTACGACAGTGCTAAATATTTGGACACATTTTACATTTGATTCTTTCTTTCCTCTTTACCCCTCCCTGTTGTCTCGAACTTTTGTGTGTCAGGAATGAGCATGAAGCACGAGAGGCCATTTTATTGGTGAGCAATGAGTTCCCACAATTGTTTGAAGGTCGAGTTATAAACCTCCAGATTTTTTTTTTCGGTGATCAATACGAATAAGTGGAATGCTGAAATAATTTTTTAAGGAATTGCACTTTTGAATCAAGTTTTTTAAAAAAATAATTGGCAGATAACATTGATAACACAGAATCATAAATCGTTTAGCCAGTGATTCAATCCAGACTAAAATAGAAAACTCCTCTTATCGTACAGACAATAGATTTCTCAGGGTTGCTCTCGTCACTGGGGAATCTGATTTTACCGGTGTGGGAATTCATCTGGGCAGGCCCAATCGAGAGGCCCGAGGCCAGCCCAAAATTGGACCCTGGGCCTCATCTAAATATTCCGGGCCCTGTGCAGAAACACATTTTAGGCTGCCTGCCTCGCCCGTAGCGGCCCTCGGGTAGGTGCCGAGGAGAGGGGAGGGAGGACAGCAGGGGGCGGGGGTGCTGATGGCAGCCAGCAGAGGCCAGGAGGAGCATTCCTGCTGACAGCCGCCAACCCTCCAGCATTGTCCCGGAGGAATTAAAGGTTAATCTCTTGGACACTGCTGGGTTCAAAAACCCGGGAGGAAAACCATAGGCGCTTTAATAAAAATGGTGTTTTATTTTTCATTTTCTTTTAACACTCGTTTGTTAGTTACAAACATACTGGAGGTGGAGTGAGGGGGAGGAGGGTCGGCCATTTGACTGACAGTCAGGCCTTGTCCAATCAGGTAATGAAGAGACTGCTCACTTACCAATTGGCTGTAGGAAGGCGGGTCCACTGCGAGGATGGACATGTCGGGTGACCAATGGTGGGAGTGTGTGGGCGGGGCCTTTGGAGGCAGGAGGTCATCATAAAATCATAGAATGATACAGCACAGAAGGAGGCCATTCGGCCCATCGTGCCTGTCCTGTCATATGATAAAACCTCCAGGAATACGTCCAACCAGAGTTAGCAACTCTATTCCTGCCCCTCCTGGCCCCACATGAATTAAGATAAAAGCTAAAAACTTCACCTTTTCAGCGGGGGCTGGTTGCTAGGCTGCATCAACACCTGGAAAGCCTGAGGGGAGTTGGCCCGACACCTGCTCCCCTCAAGACAGCCCGATTTCTTAGAGGGGCTGTAAAACAGGCATCAGTCCCCTCATCAGCATATAAAATATCCGCTCCATCACCAAGACCACCTATTTCCACCTCCGTATCATCGCCCGTCTCCGCCCCTGCATCAGCTCATCTGCTGCTGAAACCCTCATCCAGGCCTTTGTTACCTCCAGACTTGACTATTCCAGTGCTCTCCTGGCCGGCCTCCCACCTTCCACCCTCCGTAACCTTGAGTTCATCCAAAATTCTGCTGCCCGTATCCTAACTCGCACCAAGTCCTGTTCACCCATCACCCCTGCGCTCCCTGACCTACATTGGCAACACCTCGATTTTAAAATTCCAATCCTTGTTTTTAAATCCCTCCATGGTCTCACCCCTCCCTATCTCTGTAACCTCCTCCAGCCCTACAACCCTTCGAGATTTCTGCGCTCCTCCAATTCTGGCCTCTTGCGCACCCCCGATTTAATCGCCCCACCATTGGCGGCCGTGCCTTCAGCTGCCAAAGCCCGAAGTTCTGGGATTCCCTCCCTAAACCTCTCCGCCTCGTTACCTCGCTCTCCTCTAAGACACTCCTTAAAACCTACCTCTTTAACCAGACTATCGGGTGCGGTAGCATGGTGGTTATGTTACTGGACTAATAATCCAGAGTCATGAGTTCAAATCCTGTCATGGCAGCTAACAAATTTAATTAAATTAAATTTATTAAATAAAAATCTGGAATTAAAATACCAGTATCAGTAATGGTGGCCAATGCCTGCTCGTAAAAACCCATCTGGTTCACTAATGTCCTTTAGGGAAGGAAACCTGCCGTCCTTACCTGGTCTGGCCAAGATGTGACTCCAGACCCACAGCAATGTGGTCGATTCTTAATTGCCCTCTGAAATGGCCCAGCAAGCCACTCAGTTGTAAAATCTCACTACGAAAAGTCAGAATAAGAATAAAACCGGACGGACCACTAGGCAACGGACACGACAATGGCAAACCAAGCCCAGTCGACCCTGCAAAGTCCTCCTCACGAACATCTGGGGGACTTGTGCCAAAATTGGGAGAGCTGTCCCACAGACTAGTCAAGCAACAGCCTGACATAGCCATACTCACAGAATCATACCTTTCAGCTAATGTCCCAGACTATTCCATCACCATCCCTGGGTATGTCCTGTCCCACCGGCAGGACAGACCCACCAGAGGTGGCGGTACAGTGATATACAATCAGGAGGGAGTGGCCCTGGGAGTCCTCAACATTGACTCTGGACCCCATGAAATCTCATGGCATCAGGTCAAACATGGGCAAGGAAACCTCCTGCTGATTACCACCTACCGTCCTCCCTCAGCTGATGAATCAGTCCTCCTCCATGTTGAACACCACTTGGAGGAAGCACTGAGAGTAGCAAGGGCACAGAATGTACTCTGGGTGGGGAACTTCATTGTCCATCACCAAGAGTGGCTCAGTAGCACCACTACTGACTGAGCTGGCCGAGTCCTGAAGGACATAGCTGCCAGACTGGGCCTGCGGCAGGTGGTGAGCGAACCAACACGAGGGAAAAACTTACTTGACCTCATCCTCACCAATCTACCTGTCGCAAATGCATCTGTCCATGACAGTATTGGTAGGAGTGACCACCGCACAGTCCTCGTGGAGACGAAGTCCTGTCTTTGCACTGAGGGCACCATCCAACGTGTTGTGTGGCACTACCACCGTGCTAAATGGGATAGATTCAGAACAGATCTAGCAGCTCAAAACTGGGCATCCATGAGGCACTGTGGGCCATCAGCAGCAGCAGAATTGTATTCCAGCACAATCTGTAACCTCATGGCCCGGCATATTCCTCACTCTACCGTTACCAACAAGCCAGGGGATCAACCCTGGTTCAATGAGGAGTGTAGAAGCGCATGCCAGGAGCAGCATCAGGCGTACCTAAAAATGAGGTGCCAACCTGGTGAAGCTACAACTCAGGACTACATGCATGCTAAACAGCTGAAGCAACATGCTATAGACAGAGCTAAGCGATTCCACAACCAACGGATCAGATCAAAGCTCTGCAGTCCTGCCACATCCAGTCGTGAATGGAGGTGGACAATTAAACAACTAACCGGAGGAGGAGGCTCTGCAAACATCCCCATCCTCAATGATGGCAGAGTCCAGCACGTGAGTGCAAAAGACAAGGCTGAAGCGTTTGCAACCATCTTCAGCCAGAAGTGCCGAGTGGATGATCCATCTTGGCCTCCTCCCGATATCCCCACCATCACAGAAGCCAGTCTTCAACCAATTCGATTCACTCCACGTGATATCAAGAAATGGCTGAGTGCACTGGATTCAGCAAAGGCTATGGGCCCCGACAACATCCCGGCTGTAGTGCTGAAGACCTGTGCTCCAGAACTAGCTGCACCTCTAGCCAAGCTGTTCCAGTACAGCTACAACACTGGCATCTATCCGACAATGTGGAAAGTTGCCCAGGTACGTCCAGTCCACAAAAGGCCGAAAAATCCAATCCGGCCAATTAATGCCCCATCAGTCTATTCTCAATCATCAGCAAAGTGATGGAAGGTGTCGTCGACAGTGCTATCAAGTGGCACTTACTCACCAATAACCTGCTCACTGATGCTCAGTTTGGGTTCCGCCAGGACCACTCGGCTCCAGACCTCATTACAGCCTTGGTCCAAACATGGACCAAAGAGCTGATTTCCAGAGGTGAGGTGAAAGTGACTGACCTTGACATCAAGGCAGCATTTGACCGAGTGTGGCACCAAGGAGCCCTAGTAAAACTGAAGTCAATGGGAATCAGGGAGAAAACTCTCCAGTGGCTGGAGACATACCTAGCACAAAGGAAGATGGTAGTGGTTGTTGGAGGCCAATCATCTCAGCCCCAGGACATTGCTGCAGGAGTTCCTCAGGGCAGTGTCCTAGGCCCAACCACCTTCAGCTGCTTCATCAGTGGTGAGTGTCACATGAAATGGCATCTTGTCTCATCCATTTCCAAATTTGCAGCCGCCAAACAGTAGCTTAGGAGATAATTGGGGTCTGGGGAAAGGTTGCGTCCTACCTGATTTTGACTCCCACATCTGTGGTTCAGTGAGTAGCATTCTTGCCTCTGACTCAGAAGGTCACGGATTCAAGTCCCCGCTCCAAAGACTTGAGTGCAAAACCCAGGCTGACGCTCCCAGTGCAGTACTGAGGGAGTGCTGCACTGTTGGAGGTGCCGTGTATCAGATGAGACTTTAAACCAAGGCCCCGTCTGCCCTCTCAGATGGACGTAAGAGATCCCAGGACACTATTTTGAAGAAGAGCAGTGGGGAGTTCCCCGCACGTGTCCTGGGCCAATATTTATCCCTCAAGCAACATCACTAAATCAGATGATCTGGTCATTGTTTAATTGCTGTTCGTGGGATCTTGCTGTGCGTAAATTTAGCTGCCACGTTTCCTACATTACAACAGCGACTACGCTTTAAAAAGTACTTCATTGGCTGTGAAGCGCTTTGGGACGTCCTGAGGTTGTGAAAGGCGCTATAGAAATGAAAGTTCTTTCTTTCTCTAAATCCACTGGTGGTGTGTTTTTTAATATCCTCCCAAAGTTTCCAATTCATCCTGTTGCCCACGAGGCCTCTCATTTCTGTCCGTTGGTAGAATACCACCACCTTAACCGTTGGTATCTCTTCGTCACCTGAAGCTCACTTTTGACGAGGAAACTCACTACCTCAGCTTTCCCCCCCGTCCCCGGTCGATCTCCAAGAGAATACTTCTGCTGTTACCAAGTTCATCATCAGCTCAGACCTGGAAAAACACGCCAGCCTACAGACCCGGGTATGGGGCCAACTTGTTTGAGGAGCCTGTACTGCAACGGCTGAACTACAAGAATGGCTTTAGCGATGACTTTGATAAGATAAAGCGTGACCTTATCCATCATGTCAGGAATCTGAGGGGTGAGGGCGAACAGTCACTTCTTGGTAATAAGTGCAAGCTGTTGAAGTGTATATGTTCTGACCCATTGCTATTTATCTTGCAATTGTGGCTTAGGAATTCTTCCTAATGAAATTTCTTTCTTGAGCCAAACCCTAAGATACACACTAACTGCATCTTGGGACTTGACCTCAGACTAGATTGAACATTCTTGCTCATAAAAAAATAACAAACATTTCAGCTCCATTTTTGGTAGGGCACAATGTTGAATTTTTTTTGCACAAAACATTTACACTCTGTGCTCTTTAAATAGAAGGTAAGAGATGGTGCCAGCCTAGAATGTCTACAGTATCACGTAGCACACCAAACATTGACCTTTGAAGGAGGTAGACCATGCAAGACTATGAGCTGTGCTAAGCAGCTAGCTATGAAGAAATCTGGATCATTTTTGCCCTCAAATTTCTGCTCTTCTCTCCTGAAGATGACTCACGATGGGATACGACTCCATGGGACCCTGGTAGCTCTCCAATATCTCATCTCCAATTGGCCATTTTTCATATGTCAACCTAGACAAATGAAAGCCAGCAGGTCACTTGGCCAAAGAAGGCATTGTATTGGAACCAGATCCTATCCATACCTCATTTTTTTAATTAATTCTTGGATTGTGGGTGTCATTGACAAGACCCGCATTTATTACCCATCTCTAGTTGCCCTAAGAAGATGGTAGTAGACCTACTGTTTGATACAACTGAATGACTTGCTAGGCCACTTCAGAGTGCAGTTAAGTGTCAACCACGTTGGTGTGGGACTGGAGTCACATGTAAGGCCAGACCGGGTAAGGACGGCAGGTTCCTTCCCTAAAGGACGTTAGTGAACCAGTTGGGTTTTTTACGACAATCTGACACCTCCAGGGTCACTTTTACTGATCCCAGCTTTATATTTCCAGATTTTTAAAACTGAATTCAAGTTCTCAACTGCCATGGTGGGGATTTGAGCTAGCGTTCTCTGAATTATTAGTCCAGGTCTCTGGGTTACTAGTCCAGTAACATCATCACTACACCACTCGTACCCCACCAATAGCCACCTAAGGGCATCATCTAGCAGAGATCGTTGGATAGTGGAACCCTGGGTGAATTTTTTTGTGGCGGGCATTATAAAGCCTGTCCTGACTAGATACCCAAAAATCTCCTCCTTCCGGCTTGGATCTCCTCCCTTGTCCAGGGGAATTCGAGCCAACTCTAATGTCCCAACAGCTGAGCGCAAACCAAGGGCCATAGTTTGGAATATACCAACTGGTAACATTTGAGGGAGATAATGGTAGAATACATTTAGCCAGTTCATAGCTGAGCCTCCATTCTATCAAACAAAGGATCGCTGGCTGAGGCTGTAGGGTCGATGCCCATCCTCGATATCTCTTAACGATAAGAGTCATGCAGGAGTTTCCCCTTGCTCGCTCTCTCACTGGGAGGCCAAAAGCAGTGAGAAGTAAGAGAGTTAAGAAGGGTTAGAAAAAGTCGAAACACAGGAACTGGCTCTAAACATTCAACAAGAGAAATTCTCCGACAAAGGATTCCATTGTTTGCTCGATTCTTGTTGGGAACAAAATCAGGCGGGCAGCTGTATCCAGGCTTCAGCCTGGGAAATCACAGAGTATTGGGACAATTCTGGGATATTGAACCAGAGTCTTGCCCAAGCCTTGTTCTATGATACTGGGTTACTGGCAATTGACTATACCCACTAGCCCATCCGACCCCTTGTTGTGCTTTTTTCCTGAATACGGCTCAATTCCACCTTTAATGTTAAACCGAGGTCCCGTCTGCCCTTTGAGGTGGATGTTAAAGATCCCACGGCCACTATTTCAAAGAAATGCAGGGGAGTTCTCCCCGGTGTCCTGGCCAATTTTTATCCCTCGACCGACATCACTGAAAAACAGATGACCTGGTCATTTATCTCATTGCTGTTTGTGGGACCTTCGCTGTGCGCAAATTGACTGCTGTGTTTCCCTACATTACAAGTGACTACACTTCAAAAAGTGCTTCATTGGCCGTAAAGTGCTTTGGGACATCCTGAGGTTGTGAAAGACGCTGTATAAATGCACGTCTTTCTTTTATTATAAATTCCAATAATGACACCATCTCATAGAAAGAAACATAGGAACAGGAGGAGACCATTCAGCCCCTCAAGCCTGTTCCGCTGATCTGTATCTTAACTCTATCTAACCACCTTAGTTCTGTAACCCTTAATACCCTCGCCTAACAAAAATCTATCAATTTCAGTTTTGAAATTTTCAATTGACCCCCAGCCTCAACAGCTTTTTGGGGGAGCGAGTTCCAGATTTCCACTCCCCTTTGTGTGAAGAAGTGCTTCCTGACATCACCCCTGAACGGCCTAGTTCTAATTTTAAGGTTATGTCCCCTTGTTCTGGACTCTCCCACCAGAGGAAATAGTTTCTCTCTATCTACCCAATCAAATCCTTTAATCATCATAAACAAATCATTAAATCATCCCATAATCTTTTATATTCAAGGGAATACAAGCCTCCTTTATGCAACCTGTCCTCATAATTTAATCCTTTTAGCCCCGGTATCATTCTGGTGAATCTGCGCCGCACCCCCTCCAAGGCCAATATATCCTTCCTGAGGTGCGGTGCCCAGAACTGAACGCAATATCTCCAGATGGGATCTGACCAGAACTTTATATAAACTGTAACATAACTTCCACCCCTATTCCAGCCCCCTTGAGATAAAAGCCAACATTCCATTCGCCTTTTAAATTATTTTTTGTACCTGTCCACTGGCTTTTAGTGATTTCTGTACTTGGACCCCTAAATCTCTCTGCCCCTCACCAATAAATCCAATAAGGAATTCAGGAGGAACATTACAAAAAGTGACTACACTTCAAAAAGTACTTCATTGGCTGTAAAGCGCTTTGGGACATCCTGAGGTGGTGAAAGGTGCTATAGAAATGCAAGTTCTTTCTTTGAAGTTAGTTAACAAAGCATCGTCATACTATTGCGAGAAAGCGCCTCCCCCACACACCCAAAAAAATCGCAACCGCACGTCATCATTTGCATCTCAGGTACACAAGGAGCGGAAGATTTGCAGTCGCACAGTGTCTCTCACATCCTGAGGTGGTGAAAGGCGCTGTAAAAATTCAAGTCCCTCCTTTTATTACAAATTCCAATAATGACACCACCTCATGTTCCGCCCTGGTCACATGCCCTTCCGCCCTTACCTTTGCCCTGTGACACCAGGTTGATGAGTCTGCGGACCGTGTCGACCAGCTGCAGCTGCTGGAGCTGCAGGCCAGTGTTGTTGCTGCTGGCCATGTGCAGCCGTTTCTCCAGCTCCCTGATGGTGTTGATCTGGTGGGTCACCAGCTGCTGGAGCAGCTCCTTCTCCTTCCTGATGGACCCCAGCTCCGCCCGGTGCTTGGCCTCGATGTCGGAGACCTTCCTCTCTAAAAGGCTGAAGCAGGCGTCGCAGTTAAATCATCCGTTTAAAACCAACCCAAGGCTTCTCAGATTCAAACCCAACCAAAGATTTTACTACTACTACTACTACTACTACAACAACAACAAACAAACAATTTGCATTTATATAGCGCCTTTAACGTAGTAAAACGACCCCAGGCTCTTCACAGGAGCGATTATCAAACAAAATTTGACACCGAGCCCAATTTGGAGATATTAGGACAGGTGACCAAAAGCTTGGTCAAAGAGGTAGGTTTTTAAGGGAGGAGAAAGAGGCGGAGAGCGGAGAGGTTTAGGGAGGGAATTCCAGAGCTTAGGGCCCAGGCAACTGAAGGCACGGCCACCAATGGTGGAGCGATGAAAATCGGGGATGCGCAAGAGGCCAGAATTGGAGGAGCGCAGAGATCTCGGAGGGTTGTAGGGCTGGAGGAGGTTATAGAGATAGGGGGAGGGGGGCGAGGCCATGGAGGGATTTGAAAACAAGGATGAGAATTTTAAAATCGAGGCGTTGCTGGACCGGGAGCCAATGTAGGTCAGCGAGCACAGGGGTGATGGGTGAACGGAACTTGGTGCAAGTTAGGATACAGGCAGCAGAGTTTTGGATGAGCTCAAGTTTACAGGCGGTGGAAGGTGGGAAACCGGGCAGGAGAACATTGGAATAATTCAGTCTGGAGGTAACGAAGACACGGATGAGGGTTTGTGCAGCAGATGAGCTGAGGCAGGGGCGGAGACTGGTGACGTTACAGATTTGGAACTAGGAGGTCTTGGTGATGGAGTGGGTATGTGGTCAGACGCTCAACTCAGAGTCAAATAGGACGCCAAGGTTGCAAACGGTTTGGTTCAGCCTGAGAATAAGCCAAATGCTGAGTTAACTTTAATGACGCGGGAAGAGGCAGTGGAATAAATAATAAAACTGCCGTTAGATTATGTTTTATTGATTAAAACTGGGGCATTCTCAGTAAGTGTTGAAACTGTTTGTGCCTCTTCATAATTTATAGCACAAGTTAGGTTCTGAGTAAAGCTCCCTCTACACTGCCCCATTAACAGGTCAGATATAGCACAGGTTAGGTGCTGAGTAAAGCTCCCTCTACACTGCCTATTAAGAGAAGCTTGAAACCATGACTTAAGAAGAACCAACATGTTTGTTAAATGTTAAAGTGCTTGGTGCCATTACAAGGCCTTGAGTGGTGTCCACATCCGTCTCAGTAAGATAGAAAAGCAGGAACTAACACAGGTGAGATGACAGCTAATTTTCAGTTCTTGTTTGATTTTCTACTGGAGTTAGAGACAAGAAAAAATATCAGAATGAACCTGTGGTCAGCAATTGGTGAGACTTTACACTTAGAATTTATGTACTTTTTTAATGCATTCTCAGAAGGTTAAAGGGAGATTTCATAGAGGCATTCAAAGTTATGGGGAGTAAATAGGGAGAAACTGTTTCCACTGGCAGGAGGGTCGGTAACCAGAGTACACAGATTTAAGATAATTGGCAAAAGAACCAGAGGCGACATGAGGAGACATTTTTTTACGCAGCGAGTTGTGATGATCTGGAATGCGCTGCCTGAAAGGGCGGTGGAAGCAGATTCAATAATAACTTTCGAAAAGGATAAAAAGGAAAAATTTGCAAGGCTATGGGGAAAGCGAGGGGGAGTGGGACTAATTGGATAGCTCTTTCGAAGAACCAGCACAGGCACAATGGGTCGAATGGCCTCCTTCAGTGCTGTAAGATTCTATGGGCCCGATGTTAGCAGGGCTGCGGGTTCTCGGCGGGGGGGCTATCGGGCGCGTGGGTAACGTGTCCGGTGAAATTAGTCAGTTTCCCGCGCGATTGTGGGATCCAATCCACTAATTGGATCCACTTACCTTCTCCTCCGGGTTCCCCGCTGCTGATCTGCGTGTCGGGCGGGCTGCGCATGCGCAGTAAGATCTGTCAGCTGGAGGCGCTCTATTTAAAGGGGCAGTCCTCCACTGACAAATGCTGCAACAAATAGCAAAAATTACAGCATGGAGCAGCCCAGGGGGAAGGCTGCTCCCAGTTTAATGATGCCTCACTCCAGGTATCAATACACGGGGTGAGGAGGAGGGGGAGGACAGAGATCTTCCTCCCGGCGTGCGGGAGGAAGCGGCCTGTCTCTGCCACCAGGAAGGCCTGGCTCGAGGTGGCAGAGGAGGTCACCAGCGCAACCAACATATCGCCCACCTCAATACAGTGCAGGAGGCGCTCCAATGACCTCAGTAGGTCAGCCAAAGTGAGTACGCGTAGTCTTTCCCCTACACTCCGTCTGCCACATCACTGCCCCCACCCCACATCTCCTTCGGCACTGCCAACACAACTCTGTCACATCACCCCTCATACCCACTCAAACCTCATCCTCATCTTACCTGCACCTACTCACCTCGCCAGTACTCATCCCGCCACTACCACTCAACCCAATCCTCATACAATCTCATGGCTCTATCTCATACCCACCCTCTCGTGCATCTCTTTCACGGTCAGCCTCACTCAACCTGCCACCACCTGTGCTGCAGCCACAGGGCATGCATCACATATGTGCAGTAGGCAGCGTAAGGCAAACGTGTCGTGCGCATGAAGGGGATGCACAAGGGTGTTTGAGGGTTTGTCATGGTGTTTACCTATATTGAATTTCTGACCAACTCACATTACATATTATATTGGCACCACTACTGCCATGTCTTCGCGAATCCTGTCTGGTTTGTGCAATAATGCCCGCTCCTGAGGATCACTATGAGGACCCACAACTGATGCCACCCATTGTGTCACTGCAGAGTGTGTGTAGGTGTATTTGCAGGGCTCTTTTGTGCAGACGACTGGGAGACGTCGGCAATGTCCCCGGTTGCACCCTGGAAGGATGCGGAGGAGAAGTTGTTGAGGGCAGTGGTGACTTTGACAGCGACAGGTAAGAAGATGGTGCTCGGGCCAGCCAGGAGCACCTCGGCATGAAGGAGGCTGCAGATGTCCACGACTACATGTCGAGTGCCTCTGAGCCTCCGTGTGCACGGATGCTCAGAGAGGTCCAGGAAGCTGAGCCTCGGTCTGTAGACCCTGTGGCGAGGGTAGTGCCCTCTGCGACGCATCTCTCTCTGCGGTAGCCCTCCCTCCTGCTGTACAGGTGGATGTGTCACAGCACTCTGTTGTGGAGCTCCACGTGTCAGAGGTGGATGGCGTGGATGGCGAGGCTGGTGAGGCTGGTGATGCTGTTCGCCCTCCGAGGAGGTCATGACTGCAGCTACGGCAGCCCCCATCCGCAAGATGTACATCTGAAGGGGTCCGCAAGGTAGGTACATGTCTCTGGACCCCGGGGTAAGTGTGCAGGTTGGTGACTTTGACTGTCAGGAGGAGGGTGGTGGAGGCCAAACTTTGTCCCAAGTGACAGAGTGGCCTCCTGCAATGGGTGAGGGTCTCCCCCCGCCACCTGTCAAATGGACCTTTGCAGCTGCCACAGGCTGACAGCTGCAACACGTCCATTTGACCTGGGAGTGTTTCCCCCAGTGTGGGAAACAGTCCCAGTTTGCTCTAAAATACCACATAATCCTTTAATCACGTCAGTTAATGACCTGAAATACCTAAATAAATACCTTTAAGTGGAACCCCGCTGGCTTTAATTGCCTGCGGGATTCCCACCAGCGGGGGCTGCGCGCGCACGCCGGCGCGTCAGCGGGGAACCCGGAAGTGCGCGGGTTCGGGGCGGGCTCCGGTACCGCGCCGGGATTCTCCGATTTTCGGAGCCCCCCCGCCAGGAACGCACCCGATAGCGGGTGCTAAAATAGAGCCCAATGATTCCATGATGTGACTTGCTTGATATTGTCTATTCTATTGTGCACACTCACCCCACCCTCACTGTGAGCCACTGGGTCTGATTTTATCTACAGATGATAACAGATTGCACTAACTGATTCAAATATTGACAAATGGAATATGTTTCAGCCTCGTTGCAGTTCAGCGATACAAATCGTGACCTTCAGGAATGTGCAACTCCCAGTGATAATTTGGCTCTGAATCTGGATAATGGGGTCTGACAGCTTGTCCGAGATCATTTACTCATGTAGCTCTCTCATTAATCAAATTCGTTCCTCCATCCACTCCTCAGATTGATCTTCACAGCTCTGGCAGCGTTTTAAGAGCATTAAAATGTTAAGAGGGTTCGTGTCTGTCAGGATGACGGATGGGGTTCTCACTTTCACTCTGTGTGCCCAGAGCTTCACTGACTGAAATGAGGAGTTTTCATAAGATCTTATCAGATGAAGAACAAATTGAATCATTTTGGCCTCTGTTTGCTATAATCCTCACTGTAGTCAGAGGTTTTTGCACCAAACAAGGCATAAAGGATTGTGTGAGTACTAAAGACAGGGACAGAAAGCTTTGCAGATGTAGAATTCAGGTCATAGTGACCAAAAATGGCCAGCTGGTCCAGACCGGGGGGGGGCAAAATGGTAAGGACAAACACACACTCACATAGACACACACACACACAACCTCCCCAACACACACTCACATACACACACGCACACACACACTCACATAGACATACACACTCATGTACACACACGCACACAACCTCCCCAACACACACTCACATAGACATAAACACTCACGTACACACACGCACACACTCTCCCCAGTTAGGATACGGGCAGGATAGGATATGGATGAGCTCAAGTTTATGGAGGGTGGAAGATGGGAGGCCGGCCAGGTAACAAAGGCACGGATGAGGGTTTCAGCAGCAGATGAGCTGAGGCAGGGGCGGAGACACATGATGTTACAGAGGTAGAAGTAGGCGATCTTGGTGACGGAGCTGATATGTGCTCGGAAGCTCATCTTAGGGTCAAATAGGTTGCCAAGGTTGCAAACGGTTTGGTTCAGCCTCAGATAGTGAGAGAGATGGAATTGGTGGCTAGGGAACGGAGTTTGTGGTGGGGACCGAAGACAATGGCTTCGGTCTTCTTAATATTTAGGTGGAGGAAATTTTTGCTCATCGAGTACTGGATGTCGGACAAGCAGTGTGAGAAATCAGAAACAATAGAGGGGTCGAGGGAGGTGGCGGTGAGGTAGAGCCGGGTGTCGTCAGCGTACGTGTGGAACCTGATGTGTTTTCGGATGATGTCGCCGAGGGGCAGCATGTAGATGAGAAATAGGAGGGGCCAAGGATAGATCCTCGAGGGACTCCAGAGGTGTGGGAGTGGGAAGAGAAGCCATTGCAGGTGATTTTCTGGCTACGACTGGATAGATAAGAATGGAACCAGGCGAGCGCAGTCCCACCCATCTGGACGACAGAGGAGAGGCGTTGGAGAAGATGGTGTGGTCAACCGTGTCAAAGGCTGCAGACAGGTGGAAGAGGATGAGGAGGGATAGTTTACCACGGTCACCATCACATAGGATGTCATTTGTGACTTGATAAGGGCCGATTCAGTACAGTGGCAGGGGTGGAAACCTATTGGAGGGATTCAAACATGGAGTTGCGGGTAAGATGGGCACAGATTTGGGAGGCGACAACACGTTCAGGGACTTGAGAGGAAAGGAAGGTTGGAGAAGGAGCGGTAGTTTGCGAGGACACACACGCAGACACACACGCACTCTGATGGAAGGTATCGTTGACAGTACCATCAAGTGGCACTTACTCACCAATAACCTGCTCACCGATGTTCAGTTTGGGTTCCGCCAGGACCACTCGGCTCCAGACCTCATTACAGCCTTGGTCCAAATATGGACAAAAGAGCTGAATTCCAGAGGTGAGGTGAGAGTGACTGCCCTTGACATCAAGGCAGCATTTGACCGAGTGTGGCACCAAGGAGCCCTAGTAAAATTGAAGTCAATGGGAATCAGGAGGAAAACTCTCCAGTGGCTGGAGTCATATCTAGCACAAAGGAAGATGGTAGTGGTTGTTGGAGGCCAATCATCTCAGCCCCAGGACATTGCTGCAGGAGTTCCTCAGGGCAGTGTCCTAGGCCCAACCATCTTCAGCTGCTTCATCAATGACCTTCCCTCCATCATAAAGTCAGAAATGGGGATGTTCACTGATGATTGCACAGTGTTCAGTTCCATTCGCAACCCCTCAGATAATGAAGCAGTCCGTGCCTGCATGCAGCAAGACCTGGACAACATCCAGGCTTGGGCTGATATGTGGCAAGTAACATTCGCGCCAGACAAGTGCCAGGCAATGACCATCTCCAACAAGTGAGAGTCCATCCACCTCCCCTTGACATTCAACGGCATTACCATCACCGAATCCCCCACCATCAACATCCTGGGGGTCATCATTGACCAGAAACTTAACTGGACCAGCCACATAAATACTGTGGCTACAAAAGCAGGTCAGAGGCTGGGTATTCTGCAGCGAGTGACTCACCTCCTGACTCCCCAAAGCCTTTCCACCATCTACAAGGCACAAGTCAGGAGTGTGATGGAATACTCTCCACTTGCCTGGATGAGTGCAGCTCCAACAACACTCAAGAAGCTCGACACCATCCAAGATAAAGCAGCCCGCTTGATTGGCACCCCATCCACCACCCTAAACATTCACTCCCTTCACCACCGGCGCACTGTGTCTGCAGTGTGTACCATCTACAGGATACACTGCAGCATCTCGCCAAGGCTTCCTCAACAGCACCTCCCAAACCTGCGACCTCTACCACCTATAAGGACAAGGGCAGCAGGCACATGGGAACAACACCACCTGCACGTTCCCCTCCAAGTCACACACCATCCCGACTTGGAAATATATCGCCGTTCCTTCATTGTCGCTGGGTCAAAATCCTGGAACTCCCTTCCTAACAGCACTGTGGGAGAACCTTCACCACACGGACTGCAGCGGTTCAAGAAGGCGGCTCACCACCACCTTCTCAAGGGTAATAGACACTGACACACACACACACACACACAGAACTCAGTGAATAGTCAAGTTGAGAAATGGCATCTTTACAGCTCCCCAACACAGGGAGAGGATGTGTCATTCTTAATACAAGGGACCTCAGAAAAACCTCAATCACACCAAGGCACAAGACTTTTTAAGATTGGAGCTACTTTGAATCTGAATATGAGAACTCCATCCTTTCAGTGGAGAACTTGCTTCCTGTTCTATTAAGTCAGAATCATAAGACATTGTGTGCGGTGCAGGTGCGGCCTAGTCCAGACTGCCTGCTGGAGGAGTCGATCATGTTTCCAGTCAAGAATTTCCTGCCTGAAGGTGTCGGCAGGAAAAGTTTCGGAAACGGAAACAAGGACAATGTTCGGCCTAAGTGCTCGCACGCAGCCTCCCTCTTTCGTTCCACTTCCCTCCCCATCTGTTCCTTTCTCTTCCCCCTGAGCACGGCCGGCCTGGGATTTTTCTTGGGAGTTCTTCCCATCTCCCGCTGCAGCTTTGGCTGAGGACTCAGGAGAAACGGCCATTTCCCTGGAGATTGTGGAAACCCTCCCTCCCTCTCTCCTGTGGAAATTCTACACTCGTGAATCTTCCATCGGAACAGGAGGAGGCCATTCAGCCCCTCGAGCCTGTTCCACCATTGAATTAGACCATGGCTGATCGGTATCTTAACTCCATCTACCTGCCTTGGTTCCATATCCCTTAATACCCTTACCCAACAAAAATCTATCAATCTACATTTTGAAATTTTGAATTGACCCCCAGCCTCATCACCCCTGAACGGCCTAGCTCTAATTTTAAGGTTATGCCCCCTTGTTCTGGACTCCCCCCACCAGAGGAAATAATTTCTCTCTATCTACCCTATCAAATCCTTTAATCATCTGAAACACATCAATTAGATCACCCCTTAATTTTCTATACTCGAGGGAATACAAGCCTAGTCTGTGCAACCTGTCCTCATAACTTAACCCTTTTAGCCCCGGTATCATTCTGGTGAATCTGGGCTGCACCCCCTCCAAGGCCAGTGTATCCTTCCTGAGGTGCGGTGCCCAGAACTGAACCCAATCTCCAGATGGGGTCTGACCAGAGCTTGATATAACTGTAACATAGCTTGCGCCGGGGTATGACGGGCAGTGTGGAAGTGGACCCCAGCGAGTCCGCAGGCTTTTCATGAAGGGGGAGGGGGGAGCAGCCCGATCCTATCCTCACCCTCTACGATGTGATCGTTCCAGCAGGGTGTCAATGGATTGCAATCAGGAATGGGAACTCAGACTTAATTTTTCCCCTCTCTGACCCAGGGGGTGCTGAGATCAATTGTACCCTCACCCCCCCAAACCACTGCCCCCTTGGCTGAGATCAGTTGACTCAGTGTAGACAGGGAATCAATCCTGAGGCCTGCAGTTAGGCTGTGGCTCAGTGGGTAGCCCTCTCACCTTGGCGTCCGAAGGCCGTGAGTTCAAGTCCCACTCCAGAGACTTGAGCACAAAATCTAGGCTGACAGTCCCAGTGTCGTCCTGAGGGAGTGCTGCACTGTTGGAGGTGCTGTCTTTTGGATGAGATGTTAAACCGAGACCCTATCGGCCCTCTCGGGTGGATGTAAACAATCTCTCGGCCGCTATTCGAAGACGAGGAGGGGAGTTCTCCCCGGTGTCCTGCTCAATATTTATCCCTCAACCAAAATCACTAAAAAAAACGATTATCTGGTCATTATCTCAGTGCTGTTTGTGGGACCTTGCTGTGCGAAAATTGAACGCAGGAAATCCAGTCCAGTGCCTTTAGTAGAGGAGAGAGAGAAAATCGGGGCAATTTATTATGAAAGATATTTGAGAGATTAGCTAGAACAAATCAAAGTAATCTCATTTTATCTGCAGTGTGTGGGGGACTTTGCTGTTTCACATCACTTAACACACAGCAGTCTTCATTCAACAAATAAAAGCTGTCACTGACTCGGTGTCTTGGTGCTGGTGCTTTGTATTCTGGTCTGGGCCCTTGCACTATATGTTTGAGCTTGTTTTTTTGTTTGTTTAACTAATGGTTATTTTCATTCAGTGAACTCCGAGTGATATTTTCACTCCCTGACTGACTGATGATTTACAGGACTGTTAGAACAAAGTAATACAGACGTGAACTATCACCTAGTTGCTGGCAGCGCGGTTGAGTATAATTTTAAAGCTGTGCTAATATTTGAAAGACGCTTTCTGCACACCGCAGTCTAAACAGGATACCTGACCGGTGACAAGGGCTTGGGTTGCCCTGTGCTTGCTAATGGACCATAGCCATCCAGTTTCCCCGGTAATGTTAACAACGCGGGGCACACATTGAATGGCCAATCTCCAGGATTGCCCCGGAGTCTCCAGGAATTAAAGATTAATCACCGGGACTCTGCTGCCAGCAAAACCTACATTACAACAGTGACTACACTTCAAAAAGTCCTTCACTGGCTGTAAAGCGCGTGGGGACGTCCTGAGGTGGTGAAAGACGCTATATAAATGCAAGTTCTTTCTTTCTAGATAGGGTAACGGATACAAAAACTCTGGCATAATTTCAAGGGGCAGTTTGATTGAACTATGGATGAGTTTTATGGGCTGAATGGACGACCTCATTTGCACATCTCTTCTGCTCTGCGCTGCAAAATACTTCGGACTTAAAGAACGCGGCTGTAAGTTTCGACATTCTTGCACACAGCTTGCCTGCCCGGGGTTGATAATTCTAACAAACCGCCCGGCTTGTAGACTTGCATCGCGGTGTAGCCGATAAACACCAATACAGTCGACACTCTGCGGGTTACAGGACATCACAAACTATGTCACGGGACCGGAGCAGTGAGCTTACCGATTCTTCTCGTGTATTTTGCTGATTTCGTTGGTTTGCAGCATCAGCTGTTTCTCCAGCTTGTTGGTGGAGAGGGAATTCTCCAACAGTTGAATTTCAATTCTTGATGTCTGGTTTAAAACCTGTTAAACAAATGAAACAGCTCGTGATTTAATTTCCTGGGGGGACAGGTTCTCACTCATTATTGCGTTGTATTGTTTCAACTAACGATTGGTTCAGCTGTTCCCCCTCCCCCCTCATGCTGCTCCCAACTTTGATTCTCTCCTGCCCAATTGGAAGGATGGTGGAGTTAAGTTCACATATGCTGCGAATGCTGTTCCTTGGAGCAGTTTCATCTGTTTGGCCAGCCTTGGCACTGTTTGGCCAGCCTTGGCACAGTTTGATTTGTTTGGCCAGCCTTGGCACAGTTTGGCCAGCCTTGGCACAGTTTGATTTGTTTGGCCAGCATGGGCACAGTTTGGCCACTCTTGGCACAGTTTGGCCACCCTTGGCACTGTTTGGCCACCCATGATGGCGCAGTTTGGCCAGCATTGGCACTACTTGGCCACCCTTGGCACAGTTTGGCCAGCCTTGGCACAGTTTGGTCACCCTTGGCACTGTTTGGCCACCCTTGGCACAGTTTGGTCACCCTTGGCACTGTTTGGCCGCCCTTGGCACTGTTTGGCCGCCCTTGGCACTGTTTGGCCAGCCTTGGCTCAGTCTGCCCCCTTAGGTGAATGTAAAAGATCCCATGGCACTATTCAAAGAAGAGCTGGGAGTTCTCCAGTGGCCTGACCAATATTCGTACCTCAGCCAACACCACTGAAAACAGATTAGCTATCTGTTTAACTCATTTTCTATTTGTGGGATCTCGCTATGGCCAAATTAGCTGCCACATTTGCCTACATAACAACAGTAACTACGCTGCAAAAGTATTTCATTGGTTGTGAAGCACTTTGGGACGTCCTGAGGCCATGGATGGCGTTATATAAATGCAAGTTTTTTATTTTCTTGGTTGACCGGCAGGAAGTGTGCTTGAGAACTTTGGGAATAAGCCTTCCTCTGCTCAATAGTCCTGATTCCTTGTTTACTAGTCCCTCCCTCAGATGATATATTTGAGATGACCCTCTCCACTCCATATTGGAAGTCTGACTGTCTCCACTGGAGGTCCAGTGATCTGGTGTTGACTGCACAGGTTTAGAAACGCAGGCCTGGGCTGACCCCTCAGGCATGGCGCTGGCGAAGGTCAGGTGGGCTGGAGATGCCCTCTTGACTTCGGCCCTGGGGTCATTACCATACAGGAGATGGGCTCCTTGATCTCCGATGGAGAGTCCTGACAGTCGGGGGATCAGAAAGAGGCAGCAAGTGTATTGGTTGTACCTTGGGACGTTTTACTACGTTAAAGGTGCTATATAAATGCAAGTTGTTGTTATGCAAAAACATTTTATTTTCTTAACGGGCCCTCTGCGATGTGCTTGCACAGATCCCTCCCCTGTGTCCGGCCTGCGACCTACCCATATCTGAATGGGGGATTCCTCAGTCCTAACAGGCAACGCCAGCATTGGAATAGATTAAATGGTGGTTAATATGGCAGAGGCCCGGGCGTGATGGGGGGAGGGGGATGGAGATTGTCCCTCTGAGGGAGGCCTTTCGGATTACACGGCTTTGATGCGAATCAGTGGTTCGACTTTCCCACACACACCCTGGCGTCCGGCCATCTGCTCTCCCTGTAGCTAATGCCAGCCTGCTCCCGCCCACCCTCTCCGCAGTCCGCTGTTCAAATCGGTTCCCAAGTGCTGCAAATTAAAGTTAACCAGCAGGACACATCCTGCTGTCCGGATATTCCCGGAGAAACTCAGGATCTGAGGAGCACTTTCCCTGTAGCTGCGGTCACCTCTTTGCAGGAGGTTTCAATCTGCGTAGGAGGGAGCCTGGGTCACAAAAGGGCTGCATGGGAAGGCAGAGTGCGGCATCGTGGGTGGAATTCATAGAATTTTGACTCGGCACTGCCGTGATAACCTTTGCTAGACATCCAACTTAGAACAAATAAGAAAAACCAGTAAAAGAGGTTAACAGATGATAATGTGCGGCGAATTTTGCTTACGATAAAAGTGGTATCTTCACTCCCTTGATGACTCAGTTGTTAAAGGCTCTTCCAGGCGTGGTATAGACCAGGAATATTCCAACTTCCATCCCCGATCGTATTGAGTTAGCTGATCTCAGCTGGGCATTGGGGACCGGAAGGAGGCCATTCAGCCCCTCGAGCCTGCCTCGCCATTCAATTAGATCATGGCTGACCTGTACCTCAACTCCATTCACCCGTCTTTGCTCCGTATCCCTTGATACCCTTACCCAACAAAAATCTATCGATCTCAGTCTTGAAAGCTCCTTTACAGTTGGTCTCATCACCTCAGGGCAATGGAATGGGATAAACTCAGCCAGGATTCCTGCTCCTGGTCATGGTCCAGTGACCCCCTCCCTCCTGGGGATATTGAGTGAGGACAGAACCTATCTCAACTCTGATTCCTTTCTCTGTTTTATAACCTGCCAACGCTCACTGTTCACACATTGAACCGTAGAGGTTTGCAGCAAAGGAGGAGGCCAATCGGCCCTTCGTCTCAGTGCCAGCTCTTTGCTACAGCAATCCAAAATTGCCTTGCTCTCTCCCCATCGTCCTGTATCATCTTCTGCTTCAAATATTTATCTACTCTCCCCATAAAAGTTTTAAATTGACAACCCTCATCACTGACCCCCCACCTAGAGGAAAGAGGCTTCCCCTATTCACACTATCACACCCGTCACCATTTGAAAAAGCTCCATGAAATCTCCTCTTAGCTTTCTCTTGTCCAGTCAAAAAAGTCCTCAAGTCTCTCCTGAAAAATATAGGGGATGAAATTCAATTTTGATGGGGATGCAAAATGGGGCGATAGCGAATTGGCCGCCCATTGTACCCCCCCTTCCCATTGAAATTAATGAGCAGGGGCGTCGAATGGGCAGCTGAAGTTTCCCATCCATGGAACCATTCTGGTGAATCAACCCTGTACACTCTCAATGGCTTTAATGTCCTTTCTGTAATCAAGTGCCCAAAATTACACACTGTGCTCTAACAGTGGCCTTAACCATTGCCTTGTGCAAACCTATCATTACATTATGCCACTATTTATAAGACCCAAGATACAGAATGAAGAACGCAGACCACTTGGGCTGGTTACATCAGCCATGCAACCATACCTCATTGCTGAGACACGCAGATTGCTGTGTTATTTGTACCCTGTACTGACTGCTACTTCCCAGTTGCTGCCTGTCACCATTATCAGCCAGGGTTTGTGCTGATTGTAATGTGATTGTTAATTCTTCGATATTGGATCATCACGCATCACCCTTGCCACATCCGCTACAAGCCAACTAGTGCTGACCCATCCCCATGAACCTCTGCCCTGCACTAGAAGCCTTGTCAGTGGAATAAAACAGATCAAAGGGATTCAGAATAGATTCAAAATAATGCACAACCTGGAACACAGTCAAGACTGCGGTCTGGTCCCTGGCAACACATTGCACTTAAAAATATTTTGAGTTCAGTTCTCGCATGGTTTACGACGAGCGATTTGGAGCACTGATGGGATTTGTCCCTTGAAATGGCTCCCAGATATCCATTACCCTCCGCATAATGAGCCTTTAAGATTCAATTTATACTCATGCGATACAAAGATATTTGGTGCCATCTAATAATTTGACTGTTGGATTTTGGTGCCATTTCTAATTGATCCCAGATCTCTCCCGTGGGATTGCAGTCAGCAGTTATTCCAATCTACTGTTGGATTTTGGTGCCATTTCTAATTGATCCCAGATCTCTCCCGTGGGATTGCAGTCAGCAGTTATTCCAATCTACTCCTGGAGTCACACTTGCTCACACCTTCCTGTATCTACAGAGGATCCTATATATCAGCCAGAGGAGGAGGGGATGGGGGAGGCATTTGTCGAGGTATTACTGTAGTTTCTATGGTGGTTCTGACTTCAAACGTCTCCGATGGGCTCTTTCGACGTACCCTCTATGATTGGGCTCCCATCTTTGTCTCAGTTTACTCCAATAGGTTTCCTTCCTGATCAGACTTTGCACGTTTATTTTAAAATGGAAACATTGCCGCTTTATAAAACATTTTCTTCCTCTCCTGAAGGCCCTGGCCTTTCATAAGAACATAAGAACATAAGAAATAGGAGCAGGAGTAGGCCAATCGGCCCCTCGAGCCTGCTCAGCCATTCAATAAGATCATGGCTGATCTGATCCTAACCTCAAATCTAAATTCATGTCCAATTTCCTGCCCGCTCCCCGTAACCCCTAATTCCCTTCACTTCTAGGAAACTGTCTATTTCTGTTTTAAATTTATTTAATGATGTAGCTTCCACAGCTTCCTGGGGCAGCAAATTCCACAGACCTACCACCCTCTGAGCGAAGAAGTTTCTCCTCATCTCAGTTTTGAAAGAGCAGCCCCTTATTCTAAGATTATGCCCCCTAGTTCTAGTTTCACCCATCCTTGGGAACATCCTCACCGCATCCACCCGATCAAGCCCCTTCACAATCTTATATGTTTCAATAAGATCGCCTCTCATTCTTCTGAACTCCAATGAGTAGAGTCCCAATCTACTCAACCTCTCCTCATATGTCCACCCCCTCATCCCCGGGATTAACCGAGTGAACCTTCTTTGTACTGCCTCGAGAGCAAGTATGTCTTTTCTTAAGTATGGAGACCAAAACTGTATGCAGTATTCCAGGTGCGGTCTCACCAATACCTTATATAACTGCAGCAATACCTCCCTGTTTTTATATTCTATCCCCCTAGCAATAAACACCAACATTCCGTTGGCCTTCTTGATCACCTGCTGCACCTGCATACTAACCTTTTGATTTTCTTGCACTAGGACCCCCAGATCCCTTTGTACTGCAGTACTTTCCAGTTTCTCGCCATTAAGATAATAACTTGCTCTCTGATTTCCTGGGATACATGTCAACAACCAGTCTCACCAAAACAGAAGACATATTTCTTCCACGCCTATCAACCAGCCATCCATGAAAGGGTGATGGATGCAGATTCAATAGTAACTTTCAAAGGGGAATTGGATAAATAACTTGAAAAGGAAAGATTTGCAGGGCTTTGGGGAAAGAGCGGGGAGAATAGTATTAATTGGTAAACTCTTCAACAGCTCTTCAACTGAATCAAGTTCAGCTGTGGAAGAGACTGAAAGAAGTCCTGGAGATTTCATCAACAATAACAACTCGCATTTATATGGACAAAAGCAAAACCAGTTCTGATGAAAGGTCATCGACCTGAAATGTTAACCCTGTTTCTCTCTCCACAGATGCTGCCTGAGTGTTTCCAGCATTTTCTGTTTTTATTTTGCATTGAAATAGCGCCTTTAACATAGCCACATAAGGAGATATTAGGACAGGTGACCAAAAGCTTGGTCAAAGAGGTAGGTTTTAAGGAGTGTCTTAAAGGAGGAGAGAGAGGCTGAGAGGTTTAGGGTGGGAATTCCAGAGCTTAGGGCCCAGGCAGCTGAAGGCACAGCCGCCAATGGTGGAGCGATTAAAATCGGGGATGCACAAGAGGCCAGAATTGGAGGAACGCAGAGATCCCAGGGAGTTGTAGGGCTGGAGGAGGTTACAGAGATAGGGAGGGGGTGAGGCCATGGAGAGATTTGAAAACAAGGATGAGAATTTTAAATTTGAGGCGTTGCTGGACAGGGAGCCAATGTAGATCAAAAGGGGAGTGGAAATCTGGAACTCGCTCACTCAAAAGGCTGAGGATGCTGGGGGTCAATTGAAATTTTCAAGACTGATTTCGATATGTTTTTGTTGGGTCAGGGTATCGAGGGAAATGGAGCAAAGGCGGGTAAATGGAGTTGAGGTACAGATCAGCCATGATCTAATTGAATGGTGGAAGATGTTCGGGTGGTTGAATGAATGGCCTACCCTTGTTCCTAATGTTTAGCTGAAGGAGGTTACAGAGGGCGAGGCCATGGAGGGATTTGAACACAAGGATGAGAATTTTAACATCGAGGCGTTCCCAGACCAGGAGCCAGTGTAGGTCAGCGAGCACAGGGGGTGATGGGTGAACGGGACTTGGTGCGAGTTAGGGTACGGGCAGCAGAGTTTTCGAATGCAGTGGTGAAAGTGCAGACTCCTCCCCCTCCCCCCTCCCCCTTCTTACCTGTGCTTCAACATCTGTGAGCTTGCGGGTCTGCTCAGCTGTCTGGCTCAGCAGGCTGGTGCCTATCTCCAGCATGGTCACCGTGTGATTCTGCACTGCGCTCTGCTGTATCTGAGCCATCTCAGATTTGATGTTATCCTGGATGTAACTTTCAAGCTGTAAAACAAAAAGAAAAGGACATCGAAGTAATCTTTAAGGAGATTTGAACTCGCTCTTGGGTCAGGCCGCACAGGGAACGACACCGAGAGTGTCAGTCGTTGTTCAGTGGGTTGCACTCTTCGCCTCAGAGTCAGAAGGTCATGGGTTCAAGCCCCATTCTATGAGACTTGAGTACATAATCTAGCCAATGCAGTACTGTCGGAGGTGCCGTCCTTCAGATGAGTCATTGAACTGAGGCCCCGTCTGCCATCTCAGGCGGATGTAAAGACCCCAAGGCGTTATTTTGAAGAAGAGCCGGGGAGTTCTCCCGGGGTCCTGTCTAATATTTATTTGTCTACCAACATCACTAAAAACAGATTACCTGGTCATTTATCACATTGCTGTTTGTGGGATCTTGCTGTGTGCAAATTGGCTGCTGCGTTTCCTACATTGCAACAGTGACTACATTTTGAAAGTATTTAACTAGCTGTGAAGCATTTTGGGACGTCCCGAGGACATAAATGTCGCCATGTTTACCTGCGAGTTGTTTCTTTAAGGCCATTTTATGGATCTGGAGGGTGTCGTCTCAATGTTTCTCCGTGCTATTGCCCTGTGAGCGTGTGTCGAAACGTGTGTCTAAGCTCACAAAAGAACTCAAGGACGACTTGTATTTTTGTTAATTGAGTCTGACCAAGCGTTAAGTGACACAGAGAGCTGCGGAGACAGGAAGCAGTAGAAACAGGGCCCATGGGGAAATTAACCAGCATTCCACAGAATGGGAATACTGGAGTTAAATAATTCAAAATGGTGCAGGCACTAAAGGAGCCCGACAGCACAATTAAAATCATGAGCTTAGATATAAATGTGGACAAAATTAAGGTCCATGAAATCCCTCGATCCATTATTTTAACAGAGACCTGATTAAAATGAACAATTCAAAAGCTGAAGCTGCTTTGTTGCAAAAAAGGGGTTAATATCTCTGCTAAAATAGCGGATGAAAGACTGTCAGCCGAATATATTAAGGCAATATCACAAACTGACATTTCTAGGCTGTATTCTGCTGACAGGTTTGCATTAAAAATGCCTTTTTTTAAATGGAAGAATTTTTCAGAACAGAAAAAAAATATTTTCCAACAAGGAGTTTCTTTTTAATAGAAAGAAATAGTTCATACAAGAAAGAAAAAAAGAACTTACATTTATACTGCACCTTTCACAACCTCAGGATGTCCCAAAACACTTTATAGACAATAAAGTACTTTTGAAGTGTAGTCACTGTTGTAATGTAGGAAACGCAGCAGCCAATTTGCGCACAGCAAGATCCCACAAACAGCAATGAGATAAATGACCAGATAATCTGTTTTTGGTGGTGTTGGTCGAAGGATAAGTGTTGGCCCCAGTGCAACTTCCCTGCTCAATAATGTCACCGGGTCTTTTACGTCCACCTGAGCAGGCAGACAGTGCCTCAGTCTAACACGGATGGCACCTCCGACAGTGCAGCACTCCCTCAGTATTACACTGATGCGCCAGCCTAGATTAGGTGCTCAAGTCCCCAGAGTGGGGCTTTGAACCCATGATCTTCCGAATTAGAGGCACGCGTGCTACCATAAAGCCAGGCAGAGAGACATTTAAACACCAACTTCACCCCTGCCTTCTCACCCCTTCTCTCTCCAGAAAAACATCTGAATGTCCACTTCAATGGCCTTACTTGGCAAATAATTCCCCAACTCTGTTCCTCTTTGGGTGGAAAAGTTCCCCTTGATGTTCCTGCTTATAGTTCTAAATTGTGTTTCTTGGGAATTGAACTGTCATCAACATAATCAGTCCCCTTCATAACATCAACAAGGTCTCTGACAACAGTCCTTGTCAAACACCTGCTGTGATCTCTACCTACAGGTGCCAGGGGTATTACATAGAAGCAAGGAGTCCAGGTGGTTTGGTAACCCTGACACACATTATCCAGTAACCAATTCAGTAACCTAGACCATTTCTAGTTGCGCCTGAGGGTATTGAGTCAACCATGTAATCTGGAGTCACCCATAGGCCAGGCTCGGTAAGAACAGCAGGTTCTCTTCCTTGAAGGAAGGACATTAGTGAACCAGTTGGGTTTTTACAACAATCCATAGTTATATCACAGTTATTTCATTTGATGCCAGCTGGATTTAGTTAATTCAATTTCCAAACTTGCCCTGTTGGGATTTGAACTCAAAACTTCTTGGATTGCCTAGTCCAGTGCCACAGCCACTAGGCTACCATACCCTTGCTTTAATGACAGGACAGGAATCCCTTGATTTTTGTACAGTTTTTATGACAATTCATACATTTAGATTTTATAATGAGTAGACTGTAAGGCTGGAATTGTTTCAGAAACTCCGTTACTGAGACTGGCAAAAGGTGGGAAGTGGTGTTCCACAAGGATCGGTGCTGGGACCACTGTTGTTCACCATTTATATAAACAAATTGGACTCGGGAATCGGAAATACAATTTCAAAATTTGCAGACGACATCAAATTGGGGGGTATAATTAATACCGAGGAGGACTGTGACAAAGTACAGTAAGATATTAATAAACTCACAGAATGGGCGTGTAATTGGCAAATGAATTTCAACTTAGATAAGTGTGAGGTATTACATTTTGGTAGGAAGAATAAGGAGGCCACATACTGCTTGGATAATAAGAGTCTAAATGGGGTAGAGGAGCAGAGGGATCAGGGGGTACAGACATACAAATCACTAAAAGTAACAACGCAGGTTAATAAGGCCAAAAAAAAGCAAACCAAGTACTGGGATTCATTTCTAGAGGGATAGAATTGAAAAGCAGAGAAGTTATGTTAAACTTGTATAGGACCTTGGTTAGACCACACTTGGAGTAGTGTGAACAATTCTGATCTCCATATTATGAAAAGGATATAGAGGCACTGGAGAAGGTGCAAAAAAGATTTACTAGGATGATACCAGAACTGAGAGGTTATACCTAACGGGAAAGATCGAACAGGCTGGGGCTCTTTTGTCTAGAAAAGGGAAGACCGAGGAGTGACCTGATAGATCTTTAAGATTATGAAAAGGGTTTGATAGGGTAGACGTAGAGAAGATGTTTCCACTTGTGGGGGAGTCCAAAACTAGGGGCCATAAATATAAGTTGGTCACCAATAAATCCAATAGGGAATTCAGGAGAAACCTCTTTACACAGAGAGTGGCACGAACGTGGAACTCACTACCACAAGGAGTAGTTGAGGCGATTTGTATAGATGGGAAGCTAGATAAACACATGAGGGAGAAAGGAATAGAAGGATCTGGTGATTGGGTTAGATGAAGTAGAGTAGGAGGAGGCTCATGTGGAACATAAATACTGGCATAGACCAGTTGGGCTGAATGGCCTGTTTCTGTACTGTACATTCTATGTAATTCTATGTAAAACTCCTATTGAAAATTCAGCAATTGTTTTCAACTTGACAATAACAAAGCCCAACGGGCAAATTCCGGTGCTCAGTGTTTAATATTCAGGTTGGGTTGGGGGAAGGGAGTCACTCGCTCCAAAACGTGACCACTCTTTTAGTGCCACAAATTCTCTTGACAAGAAAATAGAAATGCTTACACTGCTGCTCCAATTACTTGGATGTATCACATCAAGATAAAGGTGGTCTGGAATTGTGCGTTGGCCTCTCAATGTAATTATTTCAGTGTAACTCAACCTCTAAACCCCTGGTTGCAATTTAATAGCCGCAGGTGATTTGGTAAGATGCACAACACGAGGTATTCACTGACTTACTGTGTGAAACACCGTGGAACGTTTGCTATGAGTGCAAAAGTAATGACCACTCACGCTGTCTGGTCAGTCCTTGTTCTGTTAAGCCACACTAGCCTCTCCACTATGGCAGTGATGGATGGCGGCATTGCAGCCAGATAGGAACACAGGAACATTAGAAACAGGAGGAGGCCATTCAGCCCCTCGGGCCTGTTCCGCCATTCAATCAGATCATGGCTGATCTGCACCTCAACTCCACTTACACGCATTTGCTCCCTATCCCCCGATACCCTTACCCAACAAAAATCTATCAATCTCAGTCTTGAAAGGTCCAATTGTCCCCCCAGCATCCACAGCCTTTTGGGGGAGTGAGTTCCAGATTTCCACTCCCCTTTGTGTGAATAAGTTCTTCCTGATTTCACTCCTAAAGGGCCTGGCTCTAATTTGAAGATTGTGCCCCCTCGTTCTGGAATCCCCCACCAGAGGAAATAGTTTTTCTGTATCCACCCAATCGAATACCTTTATCGTTATAAACACGTCAATTAGATCACCCCTCAACCTTCCTAACCAAGGGAAAGAATTAAATATTGCTGGTAACCGGATGCAATTCCATCTTGCGTTTTGATAACCCTGAGTTCCTGCTCATATACAGCATGAAATTAAAAGAAACACAAGCAGATTCTTGCAGGAGATTGAAATCCTTATTCTAACTGGAACCAGATGGTAGGTGAGTCTCGAATCCAAATCTTATCATCATTGGTTCTCCTAAACTAATTCTAAAGACTTATTAAAAGCAGGATTTGTGTAAAAAACAGAGAGAATGGCAATTATGGAGCAATCCAGCAAATCAACAAGTGTAGGGACCTGGCAGGAAGTCCCCAAGTTGCCAAACTGATAAGCTTTCAGAATTCCTTGTGAACCTTTGGAGCCTGTGAGGGAGAGGTCATGTCACACAACACACATCATAGAATTACATAAAATTACATAGAATTTACAGCACAGAAACAGGCCATTCGGCCCAACTGGTCTATGCCGGTGTTTATGTTCCACACGAGCCTCCTCCCTCCCTACTTCATCTCACCCTATCAGCATATCCTTCTATTCCTTTCTCCCTCATTTGCTTATTTGGCTTCCTCTTAAATACATCCATAGTATTCGCCTCATCCACTCCATGTGGTAGCAAGTACCACATTCCAACCACTGTCTGAGTAAAGAAGTTTCTCTTGATTCCTTTATTGAATTTATTAGTGACTATCTTATATTTATGGCCCCTAGTTTTGGTCTCCCCCACAAGTGGAAACATTTTCTCCACGTCTACCCTATCAAAACCCTTCATAATGTTAAAGACCTCTATCAGGTCACCCCTCAGCCTTCGCTTTTCTAGAGAAAAGAGCCCCAGCCTGTTCAATCTTTCCTGGTAGGTATAACCTCTCCGTTCTGGTATCATCCTTGTAAATCTTTTTTACACCTTCTCCGGTGCCTCTATATCCTTTTTGTAATATGGAGACCAGAACTGCGCACAGTTCTCCAAGTGTGGTCTAACCTTGGTTCTATACATCAAACAGGGTGCTCAAGCTTATTGTAAAGTATTTTTCTTCCTTCTTCCAATTCTCTGCCTCTCTCCCTGGAAGGCGCTGACTAGTTCTGGTGATATATAGTTCAATTGCCCTACAGTAACTCAATATTTTGCCATTCTTCATCTGTAGGCCTAGACAGTGAGTATTGATAGGCTATTTTCTTGTGAGGGGCAACGCATCTGATATCCATAAGTGGGGGGTCGATTTTCACTGCAGTTGCCCGGCGTTAACGGGGCATTAACGGCCTCAAGATGGAGTCGGTAGCCTAACCACCCTGGTAATACCGGTGACACTGGCGATGCGGCAGGCTCTATCCAAAAGACGCCACCATCGACGGTGCAGCGCTCCCTCAGCACTGGCACTGGGCGTGTCGGCCTGGACTATGTGCTCCAGGACAGGGAAAAATTTGGTTAATTGTAAATAAGCCCAAAATTGGTCTGACTGGCATTGCTACATCTCTTGTCCTGAGCTCTGTCAGCTGTGCAGAGTCAGGACAGTGTCACAGAGACCTGGAAACAAACTGTATCCTATAATGGACAGTTTTATGTATTGGGTCTGTCAGTGTGGTACAGATTCCCCCTGTTAAGCAGAGACAGTCCAGTGCAAATTGAGATGAATGTTGACAGCTCCTAGCATGTGCATTCCTCACCCTCCTCCTCTCTGTGTGTCCCTCAGAACTGCCTCAGGTCCAATCTACCTTTCCCGCTTCCTAAAGTATCCGCACTAAAATGGATTCAATCAAGCACTAGTAAGTGACCAATATTATATTAAAGTATTAAGAATAAATCCCAAGCTTCCTAATCAAATCCATCTGCTCCATTAAGCCACCCTGTAAATATAAGATTCCTTTCATTGGCAGGGAACCAAAAAACAATATCAAATCATTGCCAATATTACGTCTGCTGTTCTTCCAGATCTATATATATGTGGAGCGGAGCCAGGTAGAACTTATTCCTTCACTAATGTTCAGGGAATTGCTCCTTTGTATAATTATACTTGACGTAACTGCTAAACCACAAGGTTAAAAGTTATTCAAACTTATTCAAATTGAGGAGTGGGGAGCGCCAAGCCCCTGAAATGGGCTTTTGAGGGCAAAGGTTAATTTAGTAATTGGAAGGTGAACAGCTGAGGTTATTGGAAAATATGCAATGATTTATGTTATCATAGAATCATACAGCGCAGAAGGAGGCCATTCGGCCCATCGTGCCTGTGCCGGCTCTCTGAAAGAGCTATCCAATTAGTCCCATACCCCTGTTATAAATTTGGAAATTTGAGGGTTTATTGTGGATTGGGTGGGGAACCTACATGGCTGCTCGAAGAAGTTGGGGGAAATGTTTTCAGAGATTTGATCGATTGCTTTTGTGGTGGATGCTAGATGTTCATTGGCTGCGTTGCAGTGAATGGGAAACTAAAGACAGGAAGAAAATAGTTATGGTTTATTTAGTGAGTGAGAGGCCTGGGCCACTCGGTGTTGGTTGAACTCTGTAGGCACGTCAAACATTTTCTCATGCTATGTTGACATTTTTTAGCCTATAGACAAGCCAGGCCTGAGGTCATGGTCAATTGGTGAATTGAAGTGTTTTTATATACAAGATGGTGACAGAGTTGGGATGTAGACTTCAGAAACTCACTCCATCTAGTGGCCAGAGCCTGCACCTACACTGTGACATTTGACATAGCAAAAGTGAATGGGAAATTTTGACAGACTCTACCCCAGGGGTCTGTGGATGCTCAGTCGTTGAGTATATTCAAGGCTGAGAGCGATAGACTTTTGGACACTGGGGGAATCAAGGGATGTGGGGATAGGGCAGGAAAGTGGAGTTGAGGTTGAAGATCAGCCATGATCTTATTGAATGGCGGAGCAGGCTCGAGGGGACGTATGGCCTACTCCTGCTCCTAGTTCTTATGTTCTTAAGTCCGAAAATTGTGACAATTTGGCCACAACTGGAGTATTGTGTCTAGTTCTGGGGACCACACTTTAGGAAAGATGTGAAGGCCTCACAGAGGGTGCAGAAGAGATTTACTGGAATGATTCAGGGATAAGAGACTTTAGATATGTGGATAGACTGGAGAAGCTGGGGTTGTTCTCCTTGGAACAGTGAAGGTTGCGAGGAGATTTGATAGAGGTATTCAAAATCATGAAGGGTCTAGACAGAGTAGATAGAGAGAAACTGTTCCCATTGGCAGAAGGGTCAAGAACCAAAGGGTATAGAATTAAGGTGATTGGCATAAGAACCAAAGGAGACTTGAGGAAAAACTTTTTACACAGCGAGTGGTTAGGATCTGGAATGCACTGCCCGAGGGGGTGGTGGAGGCAGATTCAATCATGGCCTTCAAAAGGGAACTGGATAAGGACTTGAAAATAAAAAATTTGCAGGGCTTCGGGGATAGGGCGGGGGAGTGGGACTAGCGGGATTGCTCTCGCATAGAGCCGGCACGGACTCGATGGGCCGAATGACCTCCTTCCGTACTGTAACCTTTCTATGATTCTATGATTCTAACAGGAACTAAGGTTTGTGGACAGGAAGTGTGCTTCCTATGAAAGACTTTTAATAATATTCAGCTAAACAGAAGCATTATACCCAGTCCCCAGTTTATTACAGTCCCCGCCACATAAAACGTCCACATTTAAAACAGCCGGTTGTTTATATCGGCCAAACGGCAATAGCCATTAACCATTTGCATTCACGTCAATTTCAAAGTTGTTGGTTTCAGTGTCTAAAGTGCTCCGTTTATTGCGGTTAGAAACAGCTGTTTAAGCACTAGTTTGCAGCTCGTTAAGATGCACCGAATGCAAGAACAAACACACGTAAATAGCACCTCCTTAATGTCCGATTACGTCTTGTGTACTTAAGGCCGTCTAATCCCCTCTAAGTGACGTGGGGGCTACAGTGTGTAATAAGCACCGACTGCCGTTTAAATAAAGCTGCAGGTCAGAGTGGAGCGGGAAACAACTGGGTAAAAGGTCGTTACACAGAGGGGCAGATTCTTGTTGTTCGGTAGAATACGGTAACAGTGCTACCAAGTTATACCGGCCATGGCTTATAGCGGGCAAATCTCGTTCGCATGAACACACCCGCTGGAAGCGGTGGGGACTGTGTGTATATAAGAGCACTATAGAGAGAGAGAGAGAGAGAGAGAGTGTAATTTCTAGTAATACACGATGAGTGTGATCAGTATTGCCAGCCCTCCCACTTTGGGTGGGAATTTCCCGAAACGGGCAATTGGTCTCCTGGGCACTGCTGCTGGCGACCTGAGAGAAACGGTCCTTGTACCCGCGGTTCGCACCGGCGCAGTACCCCGGCTGTCGCGGCTTACAGCCAACCCACGATGTCTGGGCCCCGCTGGTCACCTCTATCGCTGCACTTACGGTGAAGTTACGTTGGCGGTGGAGGGAGTCGCTGAGGACTGCGGAATGCACAAGGGACAAGTTACAACAGTGAAGGTTAGATCTATAAATTAGTTCCATGTGCAAAAGTCCAATGTAAATGATATTAGCTCAGAATTATACAAAGGCAAAGCAGGAAAGCAATGTCCTGATTAACTGTCCCTCATTAACAGACACAATAAAAACAAACTCTCGGCGAGAAATTCTTGAGAATTTAACAAAAAAGAAACTTTCTCGGAAGTAACTTTGTTTGTGATTTGAGTTCAAGTGAGGGAAGTGTGCTTTTACAGAGTCAGGAATTAAATTCAAAGCCATGATTGGGCCAAATGACATAAGCAGGGAATAAATATTATTAAATACAAGAATTCCTGCTCCAAATAAATTCAGGCAGTGTGTTAGTGAGGCAGCTTTTGACTCAACTTTATTCTTCTGCCAACTCTGCTGTCACCAAACTTCACAATTTGACCTTTCCGCTGGGGTCATTTTGGGCACAGCAAGATCCCACAAACAGCAATAGGTGAATGACCAGTTCATTTTTTTATGGAGCTATTAGTTGAGGGGCGGGGATGTGGGGAGGGGAAGGGGGCGTGGGGGGTTTGGGGGAATTTGGCATGGACACTGGGGGAATATCATGGGATCTTTAATAACTCTGACCAACGGAAGAATCAATCTGGAGCTTTGGTTTAAGTGTCATTCAAAGGGTGGCAGTAAATGGTTAATGCTAAGCTGTACAGCTTGTTATACTGAACCTCTGCCTCTTTGCGATGTACTGAGGTATGGGAAATGATATGCACCATTGTGTGCTGGGTTAATAAGGGTGGGAATTCTTACATCACTGACGGTCTCACTGACGGTCTCACTGACGGTCTCACTGACAGTCTCACTGATAGTCTCCCAGTATGTTATTTAGTCTCCACCTTGAATGACATCTCTCTCGTTGACAGGTCTGATCCGATCTTTCCTTCTGGTGGGATCACTGGCTCCAAAGATTACAATCTTTTATGTACAAACTCACAGAGGGTCGGGAGGGGGGGGTCATAGGTCGGGGCACAAGGGAGGGCCCAGATGGCTTGCCTCAAGCCTCACTCCAACGGATTATGATGACATCAATGACATCGTAGTTTTATTCTTCCTGGCTGACTATCGGTGATTAATGTGCACCCCTCTGCGGAACACGGCCCTACTCTGTAAACACCCTGCTCAGTCGCCACAGGGGAGAGGCACTGTTTAAAAGCAGATGGAGCCTCCCAGATAAGAACATAAGAAATAGGAGCAGGGGTTGGCCATACGGCCCCTCGAGCCTGCTCCGCCATTCAATCAGATCATGGCTGATCTTCAACCTCAACTCCACTTTCCTGCCCGATCCCCATATACGTTGATTCCCCTGGAGTCCAAAAATCAATCGATCTCAGTCTAGAATATACTCAACGACTGAGCATCCACAGCCCTCTGGGGTCGAGAATTCCAAAGATTCACAACCCTCTGAGTGAAGAGATTCCTCCTCATCTCAGTCTTAAATGGCCGACCCTTTATCCTGAGACTATGCCCCTCTCAGGATCTACCCTGTCCCAGAGTAAACATTATTCCAGGAACCATTTATACATTTAGTGGCGGTTTCCGCCCTCCTCTCCTGAAGACCCTGACCCATTCGGTTACAGTTCCACTTGGAGGTTGGATATATTCCTTGGAGGTTCCATCACAAGTCATCCTGCCTCCAACCGCTCCGTCCCCACTTTCCCGTCATTGGTCACCTGACGCTTCCATCCTCATGACGCCCCGCCCACCCCCCCCCACACTCCTGCCATTGGGTGCCCAACATGTCCATCTTCCCATGCCCTGCCTTCCCACGACCAATTGGAAAGCAAACAGATTCTCTGTTACCCGATTGGATGATACTTGACTGTCAGTCAAACAGCCTTTTTCCCATGTCCAATATTTTTATAACTAGTAAACAAAAGTGTTCAAAGACATTTTTTTTAAAAACATTTTTTTTATTGCCCCTGTGATTTTTCTCCCCTGTTGTTGCTGGCAGCAGTGTCCTGGAGATTAATCTCTAATTTCTGGAGTCTCCAGGGTAATCCTGGAGGGTTGGCAACCCTACTTGGGATGTTTTGCTATGTTAAAGGCGCTATATAAATGCAAGTAGTTGTTGTTGTTCTCACCCCACCTCTTTAGAAATGTAGGCAGCGCAGTTTTATAGGCAAAAATGCACAGCAAGATCCCACAAAGAGAAAATGGGATAAATGACCCGTTTATCTGCTTTAATGGTGCTGGTTGAGGAACACCAGGACACCGGGAAAATTCTCTGCTCTTCTTCAAATAGCACGGTGGGATTTTTTAATTCCATCTGAACAAACAGGTTTAATGTCTCATCCGAGAAAAAGCAGTACTTCAACAGTGCAGCACTGCCTCCTTACTGACCCTCCGACAGTGCAGCACTGCCTCCTTACTGACCCTCCGACAGTGCAGCACTCCCTCAGTACTGACCCTCCGACAGTGCAGCACTGCCTCCTTACTGACCCTCCGACAGTGCAGCACTCCCTCAGTACTGACCCTCCGACAGTGCAGCACTGCCTCCTTACTGACCCTCCGACAGTGCAGCACTGCCTCCTTACTGACCCTCCGACAGTGCAGCACTGCCTCCTTACTGACCCTCCGACAGTGCAGCACTCCCTCAGTACTGACCCTCCGACAGTGCAGCACTGCCTCCTTACTGACCCTCCGACAGTGCAGCACTCCCTCAGTACTGACCCTCCGACAGTGCAGCACTGCCTCCTTACTGACCCTCCGACAGTGTAGCACTCCCTCAGTACTGATCCTCTGACAGTGCAGCACTGCCTCCTTACTGACCCTCCGACAGTGCAGCACTCACCCTCTGACCAGTGCAGCGCTCCCTCGGTGCAGACCCTCTGACCAGTGCAGCGCTCCCTCAGTACTGACCCTCCGACAGTGCAGCGCTCCCTCAGTACTGACCCTCCGACAGTGCAGCGATCCCTCAGTACTGACCCTCCGACAGTGCAGCGATCCCTCAGTACTGACCCTCCGACAGTGCAGCCCTCCCTCAGTACTGACCTTCCGACAGTGCAGCACTGCCTCCTTACTGACCCTCCGACAGTGCAGCACTCCCTCAGTACTGACCCTCCGACAGTGCAGCACTGCCTCCTTACTGACCCTCCGACAGTGTAGCACTCCCTCAGTACTGATCCTCTGACAGTGCAGCACTGCCTCCTTACTGACCCTCCGACAGTGCAGCACTCACCCTCTGACCAGTGCAGCGCTCCCTCGGTGCAGACCCTCTGACCAGTGCAGCGCTCCCTCAGTACTGACCCTCCGACAGTGCAGCGCTCCCTCAGTACTGACCCTCCGACAGTGCAGCGATCCCTCAGTACTGACCCTCCGACAGTGCAGCGATCCCTCAGTACTGACCCTCCGACAGTGCAGCCCTCCCTCAGTACTGACCTTCCGACAGTGCAGCGCTCCCTCAGTACTGACCCTCCGACAGTGCAGCACTCCCTCAGTACTGACCCTCCGACAGTGCGGCGCTCCCTCAGTACTGACCCTCCGACAGTGCGGCGCTCCCTCAGTACTGACCCTCCGACAGTGCAGCGCTCCCTCAGTACTGACCCTCCGACGGTGCAGCGCTCCCTCAGTACTGACCCTCCGACAGTGCGGCGCTCCCTCAGTACTGACCCTCCGACAGTGCAGCGCTCCCTCAGTACTGACCCTCCGACAGTGCAGCACTCCCTCAGTACTGACCCTCCGACAGTGCAGCGCTCCCTCAGTACTGCACTGAGGTGTTAGCCTAGATTCGGTGTTTAAGTCCCTGGAGTGGGGATTGAACCCACAACGTTCTGACTCAGCGGCAGAAGTGCTATCCATTGAGTCAAGCTGGCAGTTGAGGAACAGTCAGAGAAGCTTAAGCTCTAAGGTCCAGTGTAAAGGTAAATAAGGGCGGTCCACTTTGAGGTACATGAGGTATTAAATAGCACACTACTTCAAAGTAAATAAGGAAGGTAGGATCAGAAGGAATAAATCTAAATTAGTGGACCATACAAGTTTACAGCATGGAGGGGGGCCATTTGGCTCCCATCTTCGTGCTGGCTCTTAACTAGAGCAATTCCAAACTAATCCCACTGCTCCACCCTCTCCCCATATTCCTGTATCTTCCTCTTTTTGATAACCTCATGGTCATCCTTGTTCCAGTTGCTTTTAGCTAATGATATTGTCCGGAGCAGATAGCCGGGGTGCACGGCCAATGGAGGAAGATCGCAAGTCAAGGATTTGGCAACGTTGACAGGTTTGGTTAATCTCACCACAAATAATTCCCAGTTTTTACATCTTGTATAACATGACCTGTTGTATGACAGGAGCAGAAACTAGTAAATTGCCAGAAACTCTTTTCAGATCCCTGAATTGATTCATTTGTTTTTTGCTGCGACACTGGCAAGGCCACATTTATTGCCCAAACTCAGCTGTCCCGAGAAGACCTTGTAGCCACTTCAGAGGGCATTAAGAGTCAGACACTTTAAAAAGACATTGTTCTTGTGTTGTGGGCGTTGCTGGCAAGGTCTCATTTTTATTGTCCATCCCTAGTTGCCTTGAAAAGTTGGTGGTGGGTCTTCTACAAGTTCCCTTCCCCGAAGAACATTAGTGAATCGGCTGGGTTTTTATGAGAAAACAGCAACTTTCACATCAACTGTTTTCCTCGTTTCTAGCCCACTAATTACCACTGTGCCATTTAAACCCTTGGCTTCCAGTTTAGTCCAGTATAACTCACCTTGAAAGCTAGCAGTGCGGATTCAATGTGGCTTCAGAACTAATGTCAGAGCTTGGCTTTAATGTTTCTGGCGCCTTGTTCAGGATAGAAATCCTAAATTTCTCCAGTATTTCAGTGTCAGTTGCCAATTGTGGCTTGTGAATTATGAACAGAAAGAAAATCTGACTCTTGTCTCATATTATCAGAGACAGGCCTGATGAATACCTGAGCCTTGAAGATATAAACCAACAACCCAGATCTCCACACATGGGTAGCACGGAGCCCAGGGCCTCATGTTTGACTAAAGTTCCATTCCAACTTTGTCCCAGATCCCTCTGTTGATAAATCCTTGCTGATTTCAGGAATGCTTGTGTTGGAAGTGATGAACCCCTTCACATCCTGTTTCTGTTTCTCTGGGGCCTTGGTATGTCAATGAGGTGATTGACCTCAGGTCATAGGTTGCCAGAGTTGCCATCGGCCAGGGATTAGGACCAGAAACCCGTGAACCGATGACCTTTATCCAAAATTAAAACAAACAAAACAAGTTGTAAACACTGTAGGAACTTTACAACAAGTCCAAAGCGGAAATCAGATGAAGCATGAAAAGATATTGGCCCAGAATTTGCTGTAGTCGGTGAATGAACGGCCCCCATTGTTAGTTAGAATTACCCTTTCCCATTTTAATCTCCGTGATATTTTGCACCGCAAGTTGCTGGAAGTGGGAGATGGAAACGGTGCGGTGCCCCCTTCAGGGCATCTGGGATCTGTGTGAACAGGGCAAGTAACTGGGTATCTCCTTAACCAATCAGATTAAAGGACTGAGCAAGGAAGTGTGAATTAGAGTGGGTGAATTCAATGTCAAATCAGTTCCGAAAGAGAAATAAAGAGAGGGAAAGAAAGATTGGATTAAGTGAGAGAGAAAAAAGAGACAGAAAGGAAAAGTAAAAAAGAAATTTAATTTTAATTTTAAAAAAAATTTCCAACTACAGTTAAAAGCTGAAGGAATGAGACTCCACACTTGTAATAATTAACTTTCAGTGCCAGAGAGGTGGACTGGCAGTAATTAACATTTATCACATCGTTAAAAGGGTAGTTAGACTGAAATGGACAAGACTTAACTTTCTGTGGCAGGTTTAGTTTGTATCTACTCTGCAAATACAGCGACTTCCCGCTGCTCGATGCATTTCAATGGTGATGCAGACAGCGAGTTGCCGTTTTTGTGAAACTAATGGCGGAGCAGCGCCTCTCGGACAACAACTTTAGGATATCCGCGTTTAACCGCTCATCTGCCCCTCGCCTGAAGTTGCTGTAGCATTTGCACATAAATAGCAGTGACTGCCAATAGTCTCACCGTTACTTTGACAGCAAAATCAAGGCCATAATAGAATACGCAAGGCACTAACCACAATCCCCCTCTCCCTGCACCCCACCCCACCCCCAAAATACAATACTGTCAAACATCACTGAAAACCTGCTGGAAACTCTGCTAGAAATGACTGCCGGTGACATTAACAACCCAATGACCGAGGTATTCAGATAGCATGTGCCTGATTGATATGCTAATGGGGGCATTAACACAAACAGGATAACAGTTCCATCGAAATAGTGGGCAGAGGGAACGTCGCATGAATAAATTAAAGTGTTTGTTCATCAACAGTAATTTCTTAGTCTTAAACTTTCCTTCCCATTCCCCCAGCAATTACAGTTTGAGTGTTGATATAATCTACTGTTATCAACAAGCAGCTGATGAAGATGATTATATTGTCTGCGCTGCACAAAATGATGGAAGTACAAAAGCTCCTTACTGTAACACACCCGACTATAACTTACACTGCCCCCATAACACCCCCCCACCGTAAAACACATTGCCCCCATAACACACCCTCACCATAACACACATTGCCCCAATAATACACACCCCTCCCATAACATGCACCCCCACCATAACACACTCCTCCCACTTTAATTACCTCTACCCACCCTGCCGTATCCCTATAAATCCATAAAATTTGTAGAAGTTTGGAACTCTCTTCCGCAAATGACAATTGATACTAGCTCAATTGCTAAATTTAAATCTGAGATAGATAGCTTTTTGGCAACCAAAGGTATTAAGGGATATGGGCCAAAGGCAGGTATATGGAGTTAGATCACAGATCAGCCATGATCTTATCAAATGGCGGAGCAGGCACGAGGGGCTGAATGGCCTACTCCTGTTCCTATGGTCCTATGTTCCTATTCCCTTCTCCTTCATGTATGCATCAAGCCTCCCCTTAAATATATCAATATATTTGCTATAGAACCTTGGTTAGACCACACTTGGAGTACTGTGTACAGTTCCAGTCTCCATATTACAAAAATAATACTGTAGCACTGGTGAAAGTGCAGAAAAGATTTACCAGGAAATTACCAGAATTGAAAGGATGAAACTATCAGGACAGATTGAACGGGCTGGGTCTCTTTTCTCTGGAAAAAAAGACTAAGAGGAGACCTGATGGAGATGTTTAAAATTAGGAATGGGTTTGATAGGGGGGATCTGCTTCCTCTATGCTCTCTGCTTCAATTACTCCATTCTCACCACTCTCTGTGTAAAGAATTTCCTCCTAAATTCTCTATTTGGTCTGTTAGTGGCTATCTTATATTTATGTTCTGGACACACCTGCAACCATCCTACCGAACCTATTCATAATTTTAAAGATCTCCATCAGGTCTCCTCTAAGTCTTTTTTTCCAGGGTAAAGAGACCCAGCCTGTTCACTCTGTCCTGATAGTTGCATCCTTTCAATTCTGGTAACATCCTGGCAAATCTCTGCATTTTTTTTCCAGTGCTTCAGTCTCTTTTTTGTCGTATGGAGACCAGAACTGCGCACAGTACTCCAAGTATGGTCTAACCAAGCCTTTATATAAATTTAACATTACCTCCCTCCTTTTGTATTCTGTTCCTTTGGAAAAGAACCCCAGTATTTTGTTTGCACTCTGAATGGTCTTACCAGCTTGCGTTGCTACTTTTAGTGATTTATGTAGCTATATTCCCAGATCTCTTTGCTCCTCAACTCCATTTAGTTTCTTACTTTCCAAGGGATAAATGTCCTCCTTATTCCTCCCACCAAAATGAACCACCTCTCACTTTGCCTTATTGAATTCTGTTTGCCAATTAATCCGCCCACTCTGAACGCCTCTTTATGTCGTCCTGTATTTTGGTGCAGACTCCACATTATTAGCTAAGCCCCCCAATTTGGAATCATCTGCAAATTTTGACACCTCCAATTTCTGTATATGGTGAACAACAGTGGTCCCAGCACAATCCCAGTGGGACACCATTCCCTGCTTTCTGCCAGTCTTAACAATCAGCATCGGATAAAGTACCAATTAGGCAGGGCACTCCAGCCATGAGATGGAAGGTGGAGTTTATCGGGGCCTAACTGCTGAATGCTGCTGTATATATTGTTTTAAAACTTAATAAAATTATTCCTATTTTGTTCAATCTTAGATTCAATTTGGATCTGTCCCTCTGGGCCCCTCCCTCTGGATCTGTCCCTCTGGGTCTGCGTCTCTGGATCTTTCCCTCTGGACCCCTCCCTCTGGATCTGTCCCTCTGAGCCCCTCCCTCTGTGTCTGTCCTTCTGGGTCTGCACCCCTGGGTCTGTCCCTCTGGGCCCCTCCCTCTGGATCTGCTTCTCTGGGTCTGTCCCTCTGAGCCCCTCCCTCTGGATCTGTCTCTCTGGGTCTGTCCCTCTGGGCCTCTCCCTCTGGATCTGTCTCTCTGGGTCTGTCCCTCTGGGCCCCTCCCTCTGGATCTGTCTCTCTGGGTCTGTCCCTCTGGGCCCCTCCCTCTGGATCTGTCTCTCTGGGTCTGTCCCTCTGAGCCCCTCCCTCTGCATCTGTCCCTCTGGATCTGTGCCTCTGGGCCCCTCCCTCTGGATCTGTCCCTCTGAGCCCCTCCCTCTGCGTCTGTCCCTCTGGGTCAGTGCCTCTGAGCCCCTCCCTCTGCGTCTGTCCCTCTGGGTCTGTGCCTCTGAGCCCCTCCCTCTGCGTCTGTCCCTCTGGGTCTGTGCCTCTGAGCCCCTCCCTCTGCGTCTGTCCATCTGGGTCTGTCCCTCTGAGCCCCTCCCTCTGGATCTGTCTCTCTGGGTCTGTCCCTCTGAGCCCCTCCCTCTGCGTCTGTCCATCTGGGTCTGTGCCTCTGAGCCCCTCCCTCTGATTACCACCTGTGATTGAATAAAGATTTTGGTGTCAAAACTCAGTCTGAGCTCAATGCTTCGAACCAATCCCATTCCAGTCTGGTGCAGTGTAAGACTCCCCACTCTTCCCAAACTCGGGCAGAAGATTGTGCATTGTTTGCTTTTTCTTAGCTGGATTATTGAAATGACTTTGGATATTATAACGAGAGTTTTGAATGAAATCATCATGTTTTTGAGGAGACAGAATTTCCACAGTTGATATTGGCTGACATCAAAGCTTAGCCCGAGTGTACAAAATGGAGCAAGAATGGAAAGAAAAGGCAGAAAAGGTTAAAGTCGGAACATTAATGATCCCATTTCAAACCAGCTGGGCGATGATTGCAGAAAGGTAAAAATCGCTAATCTTCCTGTCCCAGCGTTCCAAACTCCACAGCCCATTCTGATCAAACTGCAATAACAACGTTAATGAATTCACTATATTGATGTAATAGCTCTAGAATAGTGAGATAGGACTTGTTTGGAGCAAAAACAAAAGGAATTAAAGTTGCCTTTAATTTACGAGATTTATGATTTGCAGCTGGAAAGTTTGTAAAACCGCTGGAGCCCGGTCTGTGATTGGTTATCGATGAGATCAGTGCAGTAGAGGAGAGGAAAGTGAGAGAGAGAGAGAGAGAGAGAGTGTGAGAGAGAGAGAGTGAGAGAGAGAGAGTGTGTGTGTGTGTGTGAGAGAGAGAGTGAGAGTGAGAGAGAGAGAGAGACAGAGACAGAGAGTGTGTGTGAGAGAGAGAGAGTATGTGTGAGAGAGAGCGAGAGAGTGTGAGCACGTGAGAGAGAGTGTGTGTGTGTGAGTGGGAGAGAGGGAGAGAACACCACGCTGCCTCTGCTCAACACAACTATTATAAGGTAATGGGGCTGTTTTTCCTCTACCCCCTCACCCCTCACCCCCTCACCCCCCCTCGGCCCCACCCCAACCTCCACGCCTGGGCACAGACCAGGTGGAGTGCACCCAAAGAGCAAGCTCGGCTCATTACCGTAGGCCCAATGTTCCCCTGGCACAACCCCCACCCTTGGCAGGAGTCTTTGTACTGAAGAGGGGAGGAGACATACACTCTCTCTCTCTCTCTCATACACTCTCTCTCTTTCTCTCACACTCTCTCTCTCTCTCTCATACACTCTCTCTCTCTCTCTCAGGGAATGGTTGCTGCTTGTGGGACCTTCTACCTACTGTCAAAAGATGCTACACTACACCTGGGGAAGAAAGGACAGTCACCTACTTGGGCCCTCCATGTCCTTGCTGTCTGCCCCTCTCAGCTCCTCCGATATGAGGGGGGGGTGGGTGGGTGACAGTGGGAAGGCCTACTAACAGTGGTGCTGCTTTGCAGAGACCCAGTCACATGAGGCAGATGATACCACAAGCCCCCCTCATTTGCATGATCTTTAAATGTTTGTGTCTGTGCCAGACACGGGGTGAGGGAATGTGGAAAACTGGAGGTAGCCGATCGGCCCCATTATACAGCCCGCCCAACGGGAGCGCAAACCGAACAGGCAGCCAATCCGCCAACGATTTTCATCGCTCCACCATTGGCGGCCGTGCCTTCATCTGCCCGGGCCCTAAGCTCTGGAATTCCCTCCCTGAACCTCTCTCCCTCTCTCTCCTCCCTTAAAACCTACCTCTTTGACCAAGCTTTTGGTCACCTGTCCTAATATCTCCTTATGTGGCTCGGTGTCAATTTATGTCTGATGACACTCCTGTGAAGCTCCTTGGGACGTTTTGCTATGTTAAAGGCACTATATAAATGCAAATTGTTGTTGTTGATACCCGGCCTAACAAATCACTGCCCCTTTCTCCCTCAGTTTAGCGCCCAGGAAATTAAGCGTTTCTCCCTTCCCCCCGCCTGCCCCCCACTGTGGTGCAAAGCAGAGGAAACTTGGAATTGCTCTCGCTAAGGGCATGGACTGAAGTAACGTCTGGTGTACAGATCCACCTTATATAGTCGTTTAGTGCTGCTTGTGAGCTCTTGCTCAAACCAGAAGACATGATCTGCGGTCACTTTCTGACACATTCTCTACCACACAAGTAAAATCTCAGCAGAATGGCCCCAGGCAGAAGCATGTTTGTTGTACCATTCGGTTTGTTGAATTGCTGTCAGGAAGTGCTCTGTGGTACATGCTATTTAGTGGGAAACACATCAGTTTGGACCCAGATATTCTTCTTTTATTATATAAAGCTCTGTTTAGACTGCATCTAGAGTACTGTGTTCAGTTCTGGAGTGATACCGGGGCTAAAAGGGGTTAAATTATGAGCTCAGGTTTGCATAGACTAGACTTGTATTCCTTTGAGTCTAAAAGATTAAGGGGTGATCGAATTGAGGTGTTTAAGACGATTAAAGGATTTGATAGGGTAGATAGAGAGAAACTATTTCCTCTGTTGGGGGGAATTCAGAACAAGGGGGCAAAACCTTAAAATTAGAGCCGGGCCGTTCAGGGGTGATGTCAGGAAGCACTTCTTCACACAAAGGGGAGTGGAAATCTGGGACTCTCTCCCCCAAAAAGCTGGGGGTCAATTGAAAACTTCAAAACTGGGATTGGTTGATTTTTGTTAGGCGAGGGTATTAAGGGTTACGGAACCAAGGCGGGCAGATAGAGTTAACACACAGATCAGTCGTGATCTAATTGAATGCCGTAACAGGCTCGAGGGGCTGAATGACCCACTCCTGTTCCTATGTTCCTAAGACCAGGCTAAGTGCCTCTTTCTCATTGATATTTGTGACCCAGTAACAAATGGCGGGGGTAATGGTTTATGAAATATGTCTTAAAATGTGATTGCAACAACAGATAATTTTCTTTTATTTGCTTGTTCTTGGGCTGTGGGCCCTTCCCTAGTTGCCCTGTGAGCATTAAAGAGTCAACAACATAGTGTGTGACTGTAGACCAGACCAGGGAGAGGTGACAGGTTCACTTCCCCGAAGGACACCAATGAACCAGCTGGGCTTTTATGACAATTCATAGGATCGTGGGAATTGCTAGTTGAAAAAAGACCAAAGTCCATCTATTCGCCTGCTCCCATCTGGTAGTCGCCTGATACGACAGTAATGGAGTTGTTGACTGATGACAGCAACCGATCTTCATCGATGAGTCTCCAACAGACCCAGACATGAGGTGAGGAAAACCCCCGGTGGTGGGGAGCTTTGGGAACCATAGGTCCAAAGTCACCTGTTGCTCCCGATCCTGTTACACTCACCACACGTCATATCTCGAATTACTCAGATACTGTATCTCAAAATGTTATTGGAGTGAGTATTGACAGCACTGTGTCAGCCAATGAGTTGGAGCGTGACTTACAGCAAACAGTCTATTTTATGGCAAACAGAGACTATTTAATCAGATTCTCTACGCACCACATCGAACAGAACTTATAACTGAAACTACAGCAGGGTGATTTCTCCAGAAAAATGCAGTGAATGGAGGATAGTTACAGAATACAAATTAAATGCGTAAAATCAACCCGTCACTTACGGCAGTGCGGTCTCCAGACATGATTGACAGGGGAATTACCCAATCTTCTCCATTCTGGCCTGGACTTGTGCTGTCACTATTATGCAGCTAAATGTAATTTTCGGCAACTTTCCTGGTCAATTTCTGGTTCCACCCCACAAATTATCAGGCTTTTTGACTTCAGTTTCACCATGGTGGGATTTGAACTCATGAGCTCTAGTTAACTAGGCCACTCCCATAACCACAAGGGCTACCATTACAACTCAAGTTCAGTAATGAGCCTCTCAAGTCAGGAATGAGCCACTTAACCATCACAAGTGTAGAAAAAGCTTATTAACCCAGCTGTGGAAAGACAAACACGGCGAAGAGCCCGATTGAAGCCCTTGATGGATAAACAGGATGAGACTTTCAATGTGCTGGGATGGCCCTCAAAGCTGAGACTGAGCCAACAAGCATAGCAGCACATTAAACACCACGTAAACAAAGAGGAGCTGGCAGGATGTCCATTAGTAGTTGCATGGCATTCTCTGACTGAGTCTCCACTGACCCAGGAACGTGGCTCGACGTTCCATTGGCCTTCTTCGCTCTTACTCCACGGTGATTTAACATAAGTGTTAAACCTACAAACAGCTCTCCTTTCAACTTCACTCGTAGCTACACCACCCACAGATTGTGGAACTCGCTCCCACACGGAGTGATTGAGGCGAATAGCATAGATTCATTTAAGGGGAAGCTGGATAAACACATGAGGGAGAAAGGAATAGAAAGGATATGCTGATAGGGTGAGATGAAGTAGGGGAGGGAGGAGGCTGGTGTGGAGCATAAACACCGGCACGGACCAGTTGGGCCGAATGGCCTGTTTCTGTGCTGCAGACTCGATGTAACTGTACATATTTATGACACCCACATTTTCCTCCACCACACTGCACACAGTATCTTTCATTTGTTTGTCTCTGTTCTGCCCAGTGAATGAGGCAGTGGGATTAGTTTTGGATAGCAAAGAGCTGGCACAGTCACGATGGGCCAAATGGTCTCCTTTTGCACTATGAACCTATACGGTTCTATTCACAGATTTTTATCTAACCCTGGTTGCTTTGTCCGACTCTACTGCCCTGCGTCCCCAGGTGAGAAACATCGGTGAGTTTGACCAGTGGTGTTGGGTTTCTGAGTTCAAACTCTTGATGTTAATTGGGAAGAGTGAGTACCCCAGCGCTGATAACTGGAGCAGCCCACTCAGTACTCCCCCCACCCTCATATCACCGCCACCCCCACCCCCCCATAACAAGTACCCGCTCCTTCCCTTTCCCCTTATCTGCAGCCACAACACTCCACTGACACACTGATCTTGCACTAACACAATAACGGTGAAATTGGTTTGAGGTAAAATGGTTGATGGTGAGTCGACAGGCCGTTTTATGCCCTGACAGACTTTCTTTTCTGTTGACTTCAATTTTTTTTTGCCTCTCCCTAGCGATTACACGACTGTTGGAGGGTGCTGGGTGCTGGGAATCACAGGCATCCTGACTGTGTGGGGTGGGCTCGATGGACCAGCTGGTCTTTTCCTACCCGTCAATTTGGTATGTTCACAGGACGGGCCTCAGTGAGGGGGTGGAGGCGTCTCTGAGTACCCGATGGGGCAGGTGCCACAGCCAGTGGCAACCCCACCGGAGAAACAGAATGGCCATCCAGGAAGGGCTGATTGAAACGAGACCGCACAGTCACCAAGGAGATGTGACTTATCGGAGAGCAGGGAATGTGATCCCTTCAGCCTCTGGGCACGTCTCTAAGCAATCACGGATGTCCTTACTGTCTCTTTAACTCCTTCACCAGTTGGGAGAATAAACCAAATCTGTCAGCGTGACAGTATCCTCTGGTCACTATAACACTGCAGAATGTAATCTGCGTCTTCAGAACGACAAATAATGGGCGTCATTTTAGCACCCGCTATCGGGTGCGTTCCTGGCGGGGGGGGGCTCCGAAAATCGGAGAATCCCGGCGCGGTACCGGAGCCCGCGCACTTCCGGGTTCCCCGCTGACGCGCCGTGCGTGCGCAGCCCCCGCTGGTGGGAATCCCGCAGGCAATTAAAGCCAGCGGGGTTCCACTTGAGAGTATTTATTTAGGTATTTCAGGTCATTAACTGACCTGATTAAAGGATTATGTGGGATTTTAGAGCAAACTGGGACTGTTTCCCACACTGGGGGAAACACTCCCAGGTCAAATGGACGTGTTGCAGCTGTCAGCCTGTGGCAGCTGCAAAGGTCCATTTGACAGGTTGGGGGGCGGGGAGACCCTCACCCATTGCAGGAGGCCACTCTGTCACTTGGGACAAAGTTTGGCCTCCACCACCCTCCTCCGGACAGTCAAAGTCACCAACCTGCACACTTACCCCGGGGTCCAGAGACATGTACCTACCTTGCGGACCCCCTCAGATGTACATCTTGCGGATGGGGGCTGCCGTAGCTGCAGTCATGACCCCCTCGGAGGGCGAACAGCCTCACCAGCCTCGCCATCCACGCCGTCCACCTCTGACACGTGGAGCTCCACAACAGAGTGCTGTGACACATCCACCTGTACAGCAGGAGGGAGGGCAACTGCAGAGAGAGATGCGTCGCAGAGGGCACTACCCTCGCCACAGGGTCCACAGACCGAGGCTCAGCTTCCTGGACCTCTCTGAGGAGCAGTGCACACGGAGGCTCAGAGTCACTCAACATGTAGTCGTGGTCATCTGCAGCCTCTTTCATGCCGAGCTGCTCCCGGCTGGCCCGAGCACCATCTTCTTACCTGTCGCTGTCAAAGTCACCACTGCCCTCAACAACTTCTCCTCCACATCCTTCCAGGGTGCCACCGGGGACATCACCGAAGTCTCCCAGTCGTCTGCACAAAAGAGCCCTGCAAATACACCTACACCCACTCTGCAGTGACACAATGGGTGGCATCAGTTGTGGGTCCTCATAGTGATCCTCAGGAGAGGGCATTATTGCACAAACCAGACAGGATTCGCAAAGACGTGGCAGTAGTGGTGCCAATATAATATGTAATGTGAGTTGGTCAGAAATTCAATATAAGTAACACCATGACAAACCCTCAAACACCCTTGTGCATCCCCTTCATGCTCACGACACGTTTGCCTTACGCTTCCTACTGCACATATGTGATGCATGCCCTGTGGCTGCAGCACAGGTAGTGGCAGGTTGAGTGAGGCTGGCCGTGAAAGAGATGCACGAGAGGGTGGGTATGAGATAGAGCCATGAGATTGTATGAGGATTGGGTTGAGTGGTAGTGGCAGGAGGAGTACTGGCGAGGTGAGTAGGTGCAGGTAAGATGAGGATGAGGTTTGAGTGGGTATGAGGGGTGATGTGACAGAGTTGTGTTGGCAGTGCTGAAGGAGATGTGGGGTGGGGGCGGTGATGTGGCAGACGGAGTGTAGGGGAAAGACTACGTGTACTCACTTTGGCTGACCTACTGAGGTCATTGGAGCGCCTCCTGCACTGTATGCAGGTGGGCGATATGTTGGTTGCGCTGGTGACCTCCTCTGCCACCTCGAGCCAGGCCTTCCTGGTGGCAGAGGCAGGCCGCTTCCTCCCGCACGCCGGGAGGAAGATCTCTGTCCTCCCCCTCCTCCTCACCCCATGTATTGATACCTGGAGTGAGGCATCATTAAACTGGGAGCAGCCTTCCCCCTGGGCTGCTCCATGCTGTAATTTTTGCTATTTGTTGCAGCATCTGTCAGTGGAGGACTGCCCCTTTAAATAGAGCGCCTCCAGCTGACAGATCTTACTGCGCATGCGCAGCCCGCCCGACACGCAGATCGTCAGTGGGGAACCCGGAGGAGCAGGTAAGTGAATCCAATTAGTGGATTGGAACCTACAATCACGCGGGAAACTGACTAATTTCACCGGGCGCGTTACCCACGCGCCCGATAGCGCCCCCCGCCGAGAACCCGCAGCCCTGCTAACATCGGGCCCATTTACTCTGTAAATTTGGGGTGGAGTCAGTGTTACAATATTAAACAAGATGAGCACACGGCCAGTGAAACCCCCTGGACACCCGAAGCCCCCAGAAAGGCTGAGTGGGCAGCACTCTCGCCTCTGAGTCAGAAGGTGGTGGGTTCAAGTCCCCACTCCAGAGACTTGAGCGCAAAATCTACCGAGGGAGTGCTGCTGTGTCGGAGGTGCCGCCTTTCAGATGAGATGTTTAACCGAGGCCACGTCTGCCCTCAGGTGGAGGTAAAAGATCCCACGGCACTATTTCGAAGAAGAACAGGAGAGTTCTCCCCGGTGTCCTGGCCAATGTCTTTTTTCCAGAAAATATAACAACTTTGTGTAGAAGTTGCAAAACCAAGATTTTCAAACAGATATTTGGCCAAATTAAAAAATCCTCCCATTGGTGTATAAACATCGGGGTAGATTTGGACTCCGTGCGATCGTGTGAAACGGGTGACAGTGGGTCGGCAGCCTGTTTTACATCTCTCCCCACTGAAGTTCAGTGGAAATAACAATGGGGAGAGATGTAAAACGTGTTGCCGACTCACTGTCACCCGTTTCACACGGAGGCACAGAGTCATAGAATTCTACAGCACAGAAGGAGGCCATTCAGCCAATCGTGCCTGTGCCAGCTCTCTGAAAGGACTCTCCATTTAGTCCCATTGCCTTCCCCCGTACCCTTTTAAATTTTTCCTTTTCAAATATTTATCCACTTCCCTTTTAAAATCTGTGGATTCTGCTTCCACTGCTGTTTCTGGTAGGACATTCCAGATACTAACGATTTTCTCCTCTCCTCTCTGAGGACGCTGTTATGGGGCTCTGGTAACCTCCCAGTGCTTTGTCTCGATGGGCATTCTTCATGTGTGAACCCGGACAGAAAACGTTGGGAGCTGATCCGACTGGGTTGGGGTTGGGGTACGGAATCAGAGCTGAGGCCAACCCTGTTCTTACCCATTAATGACACCCCTGCAGTTCCCAGCAGGAGTCACTGCACAGCGATCAGGATCAGGACCCTGACTGATTGGTGCTCCCCCCTGACTGTTGCCCTGGTTGCGATCAGCCATCCTCGTTCTACTGCAGGTGGGGCTGTGCGTCCCTCCAACTCTGGCCTCTTGTCCATCCCCCACTTCCTTCACCCCACCATTGGCGGCCGTGCCTTCAACCGTCTAGGCCCTAAGCTCTGGAATTCCCTCCCTAAACCTCTCCACCACTCTCTCCTCCTTTAAGACTTCCCTTAAAATCTTCAGCTGTGGCTCAGTGGTAGCACTCTGGCCTCTGAGTCAAAAGGTTGGGTTCGAAGTCCCACTCTAGAGACTTGAGCACAAAAGCCAGGCTGACACTCCAGTGCAGTACTGAGGGAAAGCTGCACTGTCGGAGGTGCTGTTTTTCGGATGAGACATTAAACCGAGGCCCCGTTTGCCCTCTCGGGTGGATGTCAAAGATCCCATGGCGCTATTTGAAGAAGAGCAGGGGAGTTCTCCCCAATATCCTGGGGCCAATATTCATCCCTCAACCAACATCAGTAAAAAAAACCCAGCTGATCTGGTCATTATCACTGCTGCTGTGATTGCTGACACTACAGAGGTGAATTATCCTGAAGACAGTGGGAGATGTGAAGCAAACCTTTGTAACGCTGTCACACTGCACTATCGCGTGCGCTTAACAAACCCACTGGTAATGACAGATTCATGATGAATAATTCATCAGGAAGTAACCCTGTTCATGTTTAGTCTGCAGAAGTACAGCAGACCGGACTGGAGCCCGTCTCCCCACCCATCAAACTGATTTGCAAGTCTCCGGGTTTCACTCGTGAAGCAGTTGGAGATGACACAGTGCAGAAACCCGAGGAAAATGAAAAAACAAACCAGGAGGGGAATCTGTGTCCGAAACATGTTTTCCTGGAGTTCTCCTTATGAGAGGAACAGAATCCCGTGCCCCGAGCAAAAACTGAGAGAATTAAGGTTCGACTGATATCTGGGTGAGAGCCTCTGACCTGCTATTTAACTCAAGGATGTCACTTAACTCAAAAATTAGATTTAAATTACCATCCCCACCACTTAAAACACCAATGTTTAAAACAGGCAGTTGCTTATATCGGTCAAAAGGCAATAACCATTAACCATTTGCATTAATGTTGCCGGTTGTAGCGTCTTAAGTGCTCCGTTTATCATGGTATCATAATAGGATACAGCACAGAAAAAGGCCATTCGGCCCATCGTGCCTGTGCCGGCTCTTTGGTAGAGCTATCCAATTAGTCCCACTCCCCTGCTCTTTCCCCACAGCCCTGTCATTGTTTTTTCCTTCAAGTATTTATCCAATTCCCTTTTGAAAGTTACTATTGAATCTGCTTCCACCGCCCTTTCAGGCAGCGCATTCCAGATCATTACAACTCGCTGCGTAAAAAAATGTCTCCTCATCTCCCCTCTGGTTCTTTTGCCGATCACCTTGAATCTGTGTCCTCTGGTTACTGATCCCTCTGCCGCTGGAAACAGTTTTTTCTTATTTACTCTATCAAAACCCTTCATGATTTTGAACACCTCTATCAAATCTCCCCTTAACCTTCTCTGCTATAAGGAGAACAATCCCAGCTTCTCCAGTCTCTCCACATAACTGAAGTCCCTCAGTTTTGGGCAGAAACAGCTGTACTTACTGTGACATTGTATAAGTGAAGTACACATGAAAATATATATGTCAATATTCTCCATTATTTTTATGTATTTATAAATAAAACAGTCAGGGAGCTACACAGAAGGTAGACACTATACTCCCCTCGCAGAACCCTATCTGTATTATGCTAGAAAATTAAATAGTGCAAAAAACCCCCAGAGAAATATCCCTGGTTTCTAATCTGACGTCGTGCCCCGTCGATGTTGTAGTTCAGTTCCACGGCCCTGTCCCGATTCAGATTATGAGGCATCGCTGTTTGGTATCGGTCACTGTTTAGTATTGAGCCATGTGAGGCAACGAAAGGCCAGTGAAAAGGCCGCCTTGGTCCGATTTTGTTTGGGACATTACAAAGACGGGCGCTGGGGATGCTGATGAGCGATAATACAGGGCTGTCACGTTATACCGTCCATCGCGTATAATGGGCGAAGAACTTGCATTTATATAGCACCGTTCACGACCTCAGGGACCTCCCAAAGCACTTCACAGCAAAAAAAAAGTACTTTTGAAGTGTAGTCACTGTTGTGATGTAGGAAACGCAGCAAACAATTTGCGCACAGCAAGATCCCACAAACAGCAATGAGACAAATGACCAGATAATCTGTGACTATAGGTGAAAAGAGCAGGGGGGTGTGGGACTAATTGGATAGCTCTTTCAAAGAGCCGGCACGGGCATGATGGGCCAAATGGCCTCATTCTTGCTGCATGATTCAATGAGATTTCCTACATTACACTTCAAAAGTACTTAATTGGCTGTGAAGTGCTTTGGGATGTCCTGAGGTTGTGAAAGGCGCTATATAAATGCAAGTTCTTTCTTTTTAAAGATCTGCCAACATCTGACAGGAGGAGAGACTGGTTGACATTTTGGATACAGACGCTTTGTCCGCTCTGAAGAAGTGTTATCCCATCTATTTTTGCGTTCTTTTTTCAAAATTTTAAATTTCCAGCATTCACGGTTCTTTCTCTGATCTCCTCAGAAATAAGTCTGCTCGCCATGGTTTCACTGAGGGACCAGGGCCTCTTTGCAGTGCCTCACCAGCCGGGGCCTGAGTGTATTCTGTTCTTACCTGGAATTACATCGAGTCTACAGCACGGAAACTGGCCACTCGGCCCAACTGGTCCATGCCGGCTCCGCACGAGCCTCCTCCCACCCCGTTTCATCTCACCCTATCAGCATAACCTGCTATTCCTTTCTCCCTCATGTGTTTGTCTAGCTTCCCCTTAAATGAATCTGATTGCATGTTTGTTTGCTGCATGGGACATTTTTCACACTGTTACACGTGGCCGATGGCAATCGCCCGTCTCCAAAGGGGATGGTGTTAGCGCCAAAGCAGTTCGGTTACTTGCTGCAACATTGTAAATGGCTAAAGGTTTAATTCTCGAGCCACAGTCCTTGTCCCAGAGGGTTAGATCACAGGGCCAGGTGGTGAATTATTACCTCTCGAAGCCTGATGCGTCTCCTCTTTCCTCTCTCTTCAGCCTCTTCGTCTCCCCGATGCCGTGTGGCCCTCCTGTCGCTAGTCGCACCTTCCCAGCTTGCGCAGTCAATGTCGAACGTCTTCAGGACCCTCTTACAAAACCGTCTTTAAAACCTGAGCCGAAATCGGCCCATCCGTTACACGCACCATGGGGAGAATACAAAGCACGCGGCTGCGAGCTCTCGAAGCTGTTAATATTTCTGCTGCGACCCTCAGCTTCGATGTCGAGCTTGTTTTGTGTCAATAAATATTACAAAATGAAACTCGCAGGGCGTGACACATCACAGGTCAGATCACTTGGACCCTTCACTTCACATCTCATAGTTCAAACCTCTCCATTTAACTCCCCTCCCAGTCTCTTGATGTGACGTCCATCCTTCTCCACAAAGTTGCCCTGCTCCTGGCTGAACGCCCGTCTTGATCACTCAAGGAGCCCAGGATTCCTGGTAAGATCTCCGAGCGGTTTATCTGAGCTAGAAATCCGATGGTCTTTACTGTATCTTTAGATGAACCAAGTCCCCGTCTGCCCCCTCAGGTGGACATAAAAGATCCCATGGCCACTAATCGAAGAAGAGCAGGAGAGTTCTCCCCGGTGTCCTGGCCAATATTCATCCCTCAACCAATATCACTAAAAACAGATGATCTGGTCATTATCGCATTGCTGCTTGTGGGATCTTGCTGTGCGCAAATTGGGTGCCGCGTTTACCGACATTACAACAGTGACTACACTTCAAAAAGTACCTCATTGGGCGTGAAGCGCTTTGCGATGTCCTGAGGCTGTGAAAGGCGCTATATCAATGCAAGTCTTTCTTTACGTATTAATTTCCCCACACTGCCGGCCGAGGTATTATTTCTTATTTCCTTTCTGTGTTTTAAAAAAAATCTACTCTCAATGTGAGTTCGACCTCATCCTCCACTGCCCCCCCTCCCCCCCCACATTCATTTAGAATCATAGAATCTTACAGCACAGAAGGAGGCCATTCGTCCCGTCGTGCCTGTGCCGGCTCTTTGAAAGTTTAGTCCCACACCCCAGCTTTCTCCCCATGACCCTGCAAATTAGTCCCCTTCAAGTACATGTCCAATTGACTTTTGAAAGTTTCTGTGGAATCTGCTTCCGCCACCCTTTCAGGTCGTGCCTTCCAGATCTTAACAACACTCTGTGTGAGAAAAATTTCTCCTCATTTCCCCTCCAGTTCTTTTGGCAATTATTTTAAATCTGTGATCTCTGGTTACCGAGCCACTTGCCGGAGGAAACAGATTCTCTCTATTTGCTCTGTTGAAACCCCTCATAATTTTGAGCCCCTCTATTAAATCTCCCCTTAACCTTCTCTGCTCTAAGGAGAACAATCCCAGCTTCTCCATTCTCTCCACGTAACTGAATTCCCTCATCCCTGGTATCATCCCTGGTAAACCTCCTCTGCACCCTCTCCAAGGCCTTCACATCCTTCCTAAAGTGTAGTGCCCAGAATTGTACGCAATACCCCAGCTGAGGTCTAACCAGTGGTTTGTAAAGGTTTAGCATGACTTTCTTGTTTTTGTATTCAGTGCCCTTATTTTCAAAGCCAAGTATCCCATAGGCTTTCTTAACCACCTTATTAACTTGCCCTGCCACCCTCAAAGATTTGTGACTATGCACCCCCAGGTCCCTCTGCTCTTGCAGCCCCCTTAAAATAATCCCATTTAGATTACACTGCCTCCCAAAGTGCATTATTTCACACTCATCTGCATTAAATTGCCATTCTGCAGCATTGACGCAGCTGGCTGGCGTGAATGGAGGGTGGGTTATGAGAATCAGAACGCCTGACTATTGACTGGTGGAGTTCCTTTATTCATAAATCTCCGTAAACCTGCAGTTCGGTTCCTGTTATTCTACAATTTCTTTTTCTCTCTCTTTGCTTTCTGTTGAAGGATATTGCTGTTCTTAAAAGTTTCTCATTTATATTTAGAACCAGCGAGGCTTTTTTATGTACATTCCAGCTCAGTGCATTGATACCGCTCCACGTCCCACAGTGTCGAGCTGGCTCTGGTTCCCATTAAGCAAACGTGCCTGACCCCCTTCAATAGGCTCTCTCTCTTTCCCCCCTTTAAGTTAGATCGGTATAATTCCTCAAAAAAAAACCTGGGAAGGCCTTGGCGACATTCCCAGGGATCCTGAGCTGGTGCACGGAGAATAACAAAAAAAGAACTCCCGCCCAACCTGCCTTGATGTGAAAGGTGACTCCTAACTGAAAGCTGTCACCATCCTGGCTTTGAGCTCCTCACGGGTGAACACTTGGTTTCACAGGTCAGGACAACACAATTGAAAATCAGTGCCGATGCTCGCAGTCACGAATACTCTTCCGCATTCCACAAGTACTTATTGTGAGAGTTCTGTAACTCAGAAAAAAAACCTGTCTGATCCTGGATCAAAGCCTATCAGCAGGAGCTTCCTGCATCCTGAGCTGGGCTCTTGTACCAATGCTAACATGCCACTGGCCATCTTTTGTCCTCTCTGGGGTTCGGGGCTTGATAACTTCCCACTGTAAAATCGCGGAGTTGTTCCATTGTTCCTGGCGTGAGCTGGGAGTGGCTCGGTGACATTTCTCTCCCCCACCCCCACTCTTCCGTTCCTGGCTAAAAAATAAATGGCACTTTCTCACCTCAAACTCGCGCCAAGTACTGGCCACCATTGGACCCTCTCCTACCGTGTCTATCTATAGGTTGAAGATTTAGTGAAGGACCAGGTGCATTCACTAATCGATTCAGACCCACAGCAACCAGTCTCACTGATCCTGGGTACGGTAATTCAGTGGTTACGTTACTGGACTAATAATCCAGAGAATGGGACTTCAAATCCCCATCCTGGCGATTTGAATTCAGTTTAAAAAAAAGCTGGACATAAGACGCCAAAAGTGACCATGAAGCTGTCGGATTGTCGTTAAAAACCCAACTGGTTCACTGATGTCTTTTAGGGAAGGAAACCTGCCGTCCTTACCCGGTCTGGGTCTATATGTGACTCCAGTCCCACACCAAGATGGTTGACTCTTAACTGCCCCTCTGCCGTCATCTAGTGAGACACTCAGTTGCGTCAAACTGCTACCAGTGGTTCAAGAAAAAGGACCATCACCACCTGCTCATGGGCAACTAGGGAATGGGCAATAAACGCCCAGCGACGCCCACGTCCCGAGAATGAATGCAGCAAGAATGGATGGATGTTAGTCTTACCTTCAGCAGCCACAGGGTATTGTTCTCTGTGGCCGTCTCCAGGTGTCGGAGTTTCTGGAGGGAGGTGTCGGGTTCTCTGGGCGGAGCGTCACGCTGTAGCGCGTTGGCGTCGCGCGGCTCCGCGTTCACTCTGCAATTGTCCGGCTCCGGCAGCACGAAGGTGTAGCTGCACTGCCCGTGCTGGACGCGGTGGTAGTGCCTGCGGGCACCGTCCGAACCTCGCCGCTGGCCACTGACGCCCGTCGGGCTGACTGAAGCGCACAGTAAGCTCAGAGTGAGAGCTGGCGCCCACATTCTGCTTGCTCGCCCGCCCTATTGCCCTGTCAACCCTATCGCCCGCTCGCCCGTCAGCCTGCTCGCCCGCCCGCCCTATTGCCCGCTAGTCCACCTGCCCACTCACTCGCCCGCTCGCCCTATCACCCGCCCGCCCTATTGCCCGCTCACCCTATTGCCCTGTCACCCTATCGCCCGCTCGCCCTGTCGTCTGCTAGCCCGTCTGCCCGCCCACCCTGTCAAACTCCGCCTGACTCCTGTGCCTGTCGCTCCGGTCTACCTTCCACCCGCACTCTCCCAACCGCCCAGGGCCGCTCTCACACGGGATTCCGACCCAGTCCTGGACACTGGAGGACACGGACACCGAGACTCTCTTCCAGGGATACAGATTTGCCGGCCCTTCCAGCTGATTGCCGGGCTCCTTTTAATTCTGCTTGCATTTAAACCCGTTGTATTTAATCTTTCTCTCTCTCTCACTCTCTCTCTCTCTCACTCTCTCTCTCTGTCTCTCTCTCTCTGTCTCTCTCTCTTTCTCTCTCTCTGTCTCTCTTGGTCTCTCTGTCTCTCTCTCTGTCTTTCTCTCTCTCTGTCTCTCCCTCTCGCTCTGTCTCTCTCCCTGTCTCTCTCTCTGTCTTTCTCTCTCTTTCGCTCTGTGTCTGTCTCTGTCTCTCACCCTCCCGCTCTGTCCCTCTCTCTCTCTCTTTCGCTCTCTGTCTGTCTCTCTCTCACTCTCGCTCTGTCTCTCTCTCTCTCTCTGTCTCTGTCTCTCTCTCACTCTCTCGCTCTGTCTCTCTCTCTCTCTGTCCCTCTCTCACTCTCTCGCTCTGTCTCTCTCTCTCTCTCTAGCAGTCTCAGTCGATCCTCGAGTGAAGCTGAGTCAAGTCAGTCTGTGAGCAAAAAAATAAAAGCGCCCCTCTGATTTTTCAAAGCTTGCCTCCCGTCCCCCGTGCAGTGGGAGTCGAGTTACAAGATTGATTGGATGCATGACCGAAAGAATGCACAGTCCCCTATCACATCACAGCCCACAAACAACATTGCCTGCACGGAGGAACAGGCTACACCAAACTCTGCTGCTAATTTGTCAATCAAAAGTTCAACGACAGAAGTGAAAGTTACTTCTTGTAGGCTCCTGAAGGTTCAGCACAAAGAGAAGGCTTTTCTCAAATATAAATCATTCTGATAGAGCACAGAGGCGAGCGCAGTGATCAGGAAAGTGAAATTAATGGCCATTTGACTCCTATGTACAGTTCAATCCCTTTCAGCTGATATTTAACTCCACATTTTTAGTTGTACATGAGCTTTGCCTCCTGCCAACTATTTTTCATTGCTGTTTTTCTCTTAAAGTTTACAAGCACGTTGCCCTGGATTGAAGATCCTTCTCTTGTGGTCAAGGGCAGCTCCTGTCCCATTGGATGGTGTGAGGGAAACGGCGAAGGAATTGGGTTGTGGGACGCAATGGCCAATGAACATCTGTACAGTGGTTTTGGTCGCCAGCTGTTTGTTGGTCATTTCAGGTGGAGTTGTAAAGAAAGAAAGAATTTGTATTTCTACAGCACCTTTCACCACCTCAGAACGTGCTAAAGTGCTTTACAGCCAATTAAGTACTTTTGAAATGTAGTCACTGTTACAATGTGGGAAACGCGGCAGCCAACTTGCACACAGCAAGATCCCACAAATGTGATAATGATCAGATTATCTGTTTTAGTGATGTTGGTTGAGGGATAAATATTGGCCCCAGGACACTGGGGAGAACTCCCCCCTGCTCTTCTTCGAAATAGTGACCGTGGGATCGTTTACATCCACCTGAGAGGGCAGTGCAGCGCTCCCTCAGTACTGCACTGGGGGTGTTGGTACTGGATTATGTGCTCAAGTCTCTGGTGTTGGATTGTAATAGGATGAAAGGCTGTGTGCACACACCCGTCCTGTTTAATGCTCTCCAGCTTTCTCCCTTACTCTCCTGAAGGGCCTGATTCTTGCCCGAGGAGTGGCTCTGTCGGTGCTGACGGTAGAAGCCGGAATTCTTCACGTGTGAGTGGCTTCTGACTGATTGACTGTGGGGGGCATCAAAGACAAGCCTCGGGCGTACTTCCCAGCAGGAGTTACCGGATATTGACCAGGGACAGGGACCCTGGCCGGCCTCCCATCGTCCACCCTCCGTAAACTTGAAATCATCCAAAACTCTGCTGCCCCTATCCTAACTCGCACCAAGTCCCGTTCACCCATCACCCACTGTGCTCGCTGACCTACATTGGCTCCCGGTCCAGCAACGCCTCGATTTTAAAATTCTCATCCTTGTTTTCAAATCCCTCCATGGCCCTCGCCCCTCCCTATATCTGTAACCTCCTCCAGCCCTACAACCCTCCGAGATCTCTGCGCTCCTCCAATTCTGGCCTCTTGCGCATCCCCGATTTTAATCACTCCACCATTGGCGGCCGTGCCTTCAGCTGCCTCGGCCCTAAGCTCTGGAATTCCCTCCCTAAACCTCTCCTCCTCTCTACCTCTCTCTCCTCGTTTCTCACCCTCTTTAAAACCTACCTCTTTGACCAAACTTTTGGCCACCAGTCCTAATATCTCCTTATGGGGCCCGGCGTCAAATGTTTGATAATCGCTCCTGTGAAGTGCCTTGGGAAGTTTTACTACGTTAAAGGTGCTATATAAATGCAAGTTGTTGTTGATGTTAGTTTTGTCCTTTCCCTAGTCTAAGGCCAATTGCATCAACCCATTCAGCCCCTCGTGCCTGCTCCGCCATTTGATAAGATCATGGCTGATCCGTGATCTAACTCCATATACCTGCCTTTGGCCCATATCCCTGAATACCTTTGGTTGCCAAAAAGCTAGCTATCTCAGATTTAAATTTAGCAATTGAGCTAGTATCAATTGCCGTTTGCGGAAGAGAGTTCCAAACTTCTACAACCCTTTGTGTGTAGAAATGTTTTCTAATCTCACCCCTGAAAGGTCTGGCTCTAATTTTTAGACTGTGCCCCCTACTCCTAGAATCCCCAACCAGCGGAAATAGTTTCTCTCTATCCACCCTATCCGTTCCCTTTAATATCTTATAAACTTCGATCAGATCACCCCTTAACCTTCGAAACTCCAGAGAATACAACCCCAATTTGTGTAATCTCTCCTTGTAACTTAACCCTTGAAGTCCGGGTATCATTCTAGTAAACCTACGCTGCACTCCCTCCAAGGCCAATATGTCCTTCCGAAGGTGCGGTGCCCAGAACTGCTCACAGTACTCCAGGTGCGGTCTAACCAGGGTTTTGTATAGCTGCAGCATAACTTCTGCCCCCTTGTACTCCTGTCCTCTAGATATAAAGGCCAACATTCCATTAGCCTTACTGATTATTTTCTGCACCTGTTCATGACACTTCAATGATCAAGTGCTACATTTTATCCTCCGTTTGAAATTAAATTTACTGCTCAGGAAGAGGCCATTCGGCCCAAGCTGCAGAGAGGGGCAGTATTCTCCAGAGAGAGCTGCAGAGGGCGGGGGGGCAACTGATCTTATCAAAGATTTTGCTGCGCTGTGGCTAGGAGTTGAAGGAAATGTCGAAGATGAGGTCAACATGTGCAGATAAGTGAGAGGCACAGAGCAGCCACTGAGTACTTGGCAGGGTAAAGAAAATACCAATCGTACCTTCCTGTGTTTTTATTGAGAAAGAATCTGCATTAATATATCGGCTTTCTCATTCTCCAGGGAGCCCCAACCCGCATTGCAGCCAATGAAGTACTTTTGAAGTGTAGTCACTGTTGTAATGTAGGAAACGTGGCAGCCAGATTGCGCACAGCAAGATCCCACAAACAGAAAATGAGGTAAACGACCAGTTACTCTATATGTAATGGGCTTGGTTAAGTTAGGAGTGTTGTCCAGGACATTTGGGGAACTCCCTTGCTCTTCTCCAATTAGTGACATGGCATTTTTAACAGCAATGTAATAACGACCAGATAATCTGCTTTAGTGATCGTAGAATCATAGAAAATTTATGGCACTGAAGGAGGCCATTCGGCCCATTGTGTCCGTGCCGGCCGAAAATGAGCCACCCAGCCTAATCCCACTTTCCAGCACCTGGTCCGTAGCCCTGTAGGTCACAGCACTTCAGGTGCACATCCAGGTACTTTTTAAATGAGTTGAGGGTTTCTGTCTCTACCACCCTCTCAGGCAGTGAGTTCCAGACCCCCACCACCCTCTGGGTGAAAACATTTTTCCTCAGCTCCCCTCTAATCCTTCTACCAATTACTTTAAATCTGTGCCCCCTGGATATTGACCTCTCTGCTAAGGGAAATAGGTCCTTCCTATTCACTCTATCGAGGCCCCTCATAATTTCGTACACCTCAATTAAATCTCCCCTCAGCCTCCTTTGTTCCAATGAAAACAACCCCAGTCTATCCAATCTTTTCTCATAGCTAAAATTCTCCAGCCCTGGCAACATCCTTGTAAATCTCCTCTGTACCCTCTCTAGTGCAATTACATCCTTCCTGTAATGTGGTGACCAGAACTGTACACAGTACTCAAGCTGTGGCCTAACTAGTGTTTTATACAGTTCCAGCATAACCTCCCCGCTCTTATATTCCATGCCTTGGCTAATAAAGGAAAGTATCCCATATGCCTTCTTAACCACCTTATCTACCTGTCCTGCTACCTTCAGGGATCTGTGGACATGCACTCCAAGGTCCCTCACTTCCTCTACACCTCTCAGTATCCTCCCATTTATTGAGTATTCCCTTGCCTTGTTTGCCCTCCCCAATGCATTATCTCACACTTTTCCAGATTAAATTCCATTTGCCAGGGTAAGGAGAATACCAATCGTACATTCCTGCATTTTTATTGAGAAAGAATCTGCATTTATATAGCAGCTTTCTCATTCTTTTCTGCCCATCTGACCAGTCCATTGATATCTTCCTGCAGTCTACAGCTTTCCTCCTCACTATCAACCACACGGCCAATTTTTGGATCATCTGCAAACTTCTTAATCATGCCCCCTACATTTAAGTCCCAAATCATTAATATATATCACAAAAAGCATGGGACCCAGTACTGAGCCCTGTGGAACCCCAATGGAAACAGCCTTCCAGTCACAAAGGTACCCGATGACCACTACCCTTTGCTTCCTACCACTGAGCCAATTTTGGATTTAACTTGCCACTTTCCCTTCGATCCCATGGGCTTGTACTTTTTTTGACCAGTCTGTCAGTTGGGACCTTGTCAAAAGCCTTGATAAAATCTATGTAGACTACCCTCATCGACCCTCCATATTACCTCCTCAAAAAATTCAATCAAGTTAGTTAGACACGACCTTCCCTTAACAAATCCGTGCTGACTATCTTTGATTACTCCGTGCCTTTCTATGTGACAGTTTATCCTGTTCCTCAGAATTGATTCCAATAATTTGCCCACCACCGAGGTTAGACTGACTGGCCTGTAATTACTCGGTCTATCCCTCACTCCCTTTTTAAACAATGGTAATGTAGGTTGTAGGTTGAGGGATAAATATTGGCCAGGACGCTGGGGAGAACTCCCCTGCTCTTGGTCGAATAGTGGCCGTGTGATCTTTTACATCCACCCGAGAGGGCGGACGGGTCCTCGGTTTAATGTCTCGTCCAAAAGACGACACCTCTGAAGTGCAGCACTCCCTCAGTACCGCATTGGTGAGTGTCAGCCTGGATTATGTGCTTAAGTCAAACAACTGGCAGTGGGGTTTAGCCACATTGGAGGGGAATAAGAGGGGACGGTGTGTGGGTTTAGCTAACGTGGCAGAATAAGGATCAGCATTGATCCTGACCGAGGCCAGTTTAGCCGAGGTTAGGCCGTTCTGTTTAAGGTTACTGTTTTTTTGATCTTGAAGGTCCTGTTTAATCAAACCAAGCCGAAACTACGCTCAGAGTGCAGTCCCTTACAAACTCTCCCCTCTTGCTGTCCTGAAGTGACTGGGACCCCCCTCAGACCCAGCTCGGAAATGGCACCGTCCAGGGCTGTTTGTTTTCATTTCCTCACTCACGCCCCCACCCCCCCCCAGGGCGGTCAGTAATGATGGCAATCTGTAATCTCTCCTAGTCACATAGTAAAGCTCCTCCTTGGGTGTTTTGTGAGGCGATGGGCTGCCTTTTCTCTTCATCTGTTCAGCAACGTAAATAAAATAACAGCAAGGAACACAAAGAAAAGATAAATGAGGACTCGGTTCACGAGTCAGAGCCCTAACCCCTGCTCGAAATGATCCGCCTCATGTCCTGTGAGGTGCCAGTTTGGCTCAGTTGGTGGCACTCTCTTCTCTGTGTCTGTGTGGATAGGCTATATGAGTTATGTAAGCAAAGGACATAGGAACAGGAGGAGGCCATTCAGCCCCTTGAGCCTGTTCCCCCATTCAATTAGATCACGGCTGATCTGTTCCTCAGCCTTTGCTCCATATCTCCTGATACCCTTACACAATGGAAATCAGGTTTGAAAGCTCCAATTGAGCCCCAGCATCCACGGTTTTTTGGGGGAGAGAGTTCCAGATTTCCACTCCCCTTTGTGTGAAGAAGTGCTTCCTGATATCCCCTCTGAATGGCCTGGCTCTACTTTTAAGGTTATGCCCCCTTGTTCTGGACTCCCCCCACCAGAGGAAATAGTTTCTCTCTATCTACCCTCTCAAGTCCTTTAATCATCTTAAACCCAAACGAGGAACTAGGTGGGATGTCGGGCGATTTTCCTTTTGGCAGAGGGTCGTCGACCCGAGGAATAAGTCGCGGGCTCAGTTGGTGAGTGCGGATCCGCTGCAAACGTTTGAAAGGGAGTCGGGCGAATGTCCTGGCCGAGGCTGGTACCAATGTGGACAATGGGTAGGTGGGATGGGATGTCGGCCGATGGACTCAATGGTCACCAGGACCTCCTGGAGCTCGTTTTCATCACCTCCAGAGGTCGGAGAGAAAGTTTCCAGAATTCTTTTCCCCCTGCATTGTCCCTAGGTTTTTCTTAATCTGTTTTTTTTTGCCTCTCCCAGGAGACTACGCGGCTGGCGGGTGGGTGAGTAGGGGAATTGTGGAGTCTTGATGCTTAATTGCAACACGGCTCTGTGGGACAGGCTCGATGGGCCAAATGGCCTTTTCTTGCCCTTCATCTTCAGATGTTCTCATGTTTGAGTCAGAAGGTTGTGGGTCCGAGTCCCACTCCAGGATTTGAGCACATAATCTAGGCCGACACACCCAGTGCAGTACCGAGGGAGTGCTGCATTGTCGTAGGTTTCCGTCTTTTGGATGAGACATTAAACCAAGGCCCCATCTGCCCTCTCTGATGGATGTAAGAGATTCCATGGCACTATTCGACGAAGAGCAGGGGAGTTCTCCCAAGTGTCCTGGCCAATATTCATCCCTCAACCAACATCATTAAAACAGATTACCTGGTCATTATCACTTTGCCATTTGTGACTTTGCCGTAACTTACACAATGGTGTCTACACTTCAAAAGTGATTGCAAAGCACTTTAGGACATCCCAGTGATGTGATCAGATTCTTTTTAAATGCAAGTTCCTAAAGATAATTATTTGTGGACTCCATTAATGGAACTCGCTCCCATGGTCCCTATCAACAACAACAACAACAACAACAACAACAACAACTTGCATTTATATAGCGCCTTTAATGTAGTAAAACATCCCAATGTGCTTCACAGGAGCGATTATCAAACAAAATTTGACACCGAGCCACATAAGGAGATATTAGGACAGGTGACCAAAAGCTTGGTCAAAGAGGTAGGTTTTAAGGAGCGTCTTAAAGGAGGAGAGAGAGGCGGAGAGGTTTAGGGAGGGAATTCCAGAGATTAGGGCCCAGGCAGCTGAAGGCACGGCCGCCAATGGTGGGGCAATGAAAATCGGGGATGGGTAAGAGGCCAGAGTTGGAGGAGCTCTCCTTATGTAGCACAGGGCACCAGATACTAAAACGTGAGGAGTTAACGGATTTCCAGAAATGCTGCAGAACTCTAACGGACCAAATTAAATTTCTTTTCGCTCGTTCCCCCTTGTCTTTCTGTGTCTGGGTATAACCAGAGCAGGATTATACTCTGAGTCTCGATTTTATTTGGGGTTTGATGGTTTGAGCCACTTACGTTCGATGTTTAATATTATTGCAAACCAGAACCTGGATCTTATTGAAGTTTATTTTTACTGAGGCCGGGAGGGAGGGCGACAGAATGAACAACAGAAGTAATTGATGCCGGACAGTGGCCTGTAACTGCTCTCATTATCAATCCAATACCACTGGTACCCTGAAAAACTGAACGGAAAGTTAAATTAAACCAGAAAAAATGTATCAAAACCTTCCACTTACTGAGCTCCCCGTATTGGAACATATTAGTTAATAAAAAAGATTTATTTTTGAATTTATATTGTTTGGGTGATTTTGTTTATAAATGTCATCTTATGTATTACATACAGTCCCGCTTGGGATCTTGTACCTTTGCAGTGTGTCATGTTCTGAGAATGAATATTACATCAGCTCCCGATCCCCCAACACTTCCAATTTAAAATTCTCATCCTTGTTTTCAAATCCCTCCATGGCCTCGCCCCTCCCTTTCTCTGTAACCTCCTCCAGCCCTACAACCCTCCGAGATCTCTGCGTTTCTCCAATTCAGCCTTTTGTGCATCCCCGATTTTAATCGCTCCACCATTGGCGGCCGTGCCTTCAGCTGCCTAGGTCCTGAGCTCTGGAATTCCCTCCCTAAAACTCTTCGCCTCTCTCTCCTCCTTTAAGATGCTCCTTAAAACCCACCTCTTTGACCAAGCTTTAGATCACCTGTCCTAATACCTCCTCCTTTGGCTTATTGGGTGAATGAGTGCAAATGATTATGTGTGAATGAGTGTTTGAGTGAGGGAGTGAATGAGTGTGTGGGGGAATGAGTGAGTGAGAGAGTGAGAGAGAGTGTGTGTGTGTGAGAGTGAGTGAGTGAGATAGAGAGTGAGAGAATGTGTGTGAGAGTGAGTGTGTGTGAGAGTGAGTGAATGAATGACAGTATGAGAGAGTGAGTAGGTGAGAAAGTGAGAGTGAGAGATGCATGAGTGTGTGTTTGTGAATGAGAGAGTGAGTGAGAGTGAGTGAGTGAGAGTGAGTGATGGAGTGAGGGATTGAGGGAGTGAGTGAGGGGTGAGTGTGTGTGAGTGAGGCAGTGAGTGAATGAGAGTGAGTGAGAGAGTGAGAATGTGAGTGAGAATGAGAGAGAGTGAGAGTGAGTGTGAGAGTGAGTGAATGAGGGAATGAGTGAGTGAGTGACTGTGTGAGGAAGTGAGTGAGTGAGGGAGGGAATGAGTGAGTGAGTGAGTGTGTGTGTGTGAGGGAGTGTGTGAGTGAGTGAGGGAATGCGTGAGAGAGTGTGTGGGGAATGAGTGAGTGAGTGAGTGTGTGAGGGAGTGAGTGAGTGAGGGAGGGAATGAGTGAGTGAGTGTGTGAGGGAGTGAGTGAGTGAGGGAGGGAATGAGTGAGTGAGTGTGTGAGAGAGTGAGTAAATGAGGTCTCCAGTTTCACTCTGGCCCAACTCCCGTTATGGCTTCAGCCCCTGGAGGTAGATCCTGACCTGTGGAGTCTAGAATCGGGGCCTAACCCTCACTCACATCTCTCCCTCCAGGCTTGTGTTTGTTTGTCCAGTAATAGTGTGACAACCACCCTGGACTGAATGTGGGCCAATTAACATGCTTCCTTTAGTGAGTTCCAGTCCTTGATTCATTATTAGTTTCCCTGGAATGTCGGGAATATTATCCTCGTCCTCCACTCTGAGGACTGAAATAAAATCATTATTCAACCAGTCTGCCATTTCCTTATTTTCATTTGCAATATTACCCACGTCTGTTTTTAAAGGGCCCACATTACCATTGACCACCCTTTCTCTTCTAATATAATTGTAAAAACTTTTTGTGTTAATCTTGATATCCCTCACAAGTCCGATTCCCTTTTTGCAGCTCTCACTATCTTTTTTTGTCTTCCTTTGCTGTCCTTTATCTCTCTCCCAATCCCCTGGATCGACACCATTCTTTGCACTTTTCAATGCTCGTTCCTTTAGTTTTTATGTTATCTTTCACCTCTTTTGTCGACCGCAGTTGTTTTATTTGGTAATAGGGGTATATACTGGTCCTGTTTTAAGCTAAATTCTTTTTTGAACACCTCCCACTGTTCATCTGTAGTTTTACCCACTAACAGTTTTGACCAGTTTGCTGTCGTCAGTCCCCGTCTCATCCTGTTAAAGTTTACCGTACCAAAATCTAGAATCTCAGTAACTGTGTTATGTTTTTGCTTTTCGAACCTAACATTGAATTCGATCACATAATGATCACTGTTAGATAAATGTTCCCTTACTGTTAGATTATTAACTAAGTCTGGCTCGTTTCTTATTACTAACTCTAATATGGCCTGCCTGCTTGTTAGTTCTCGAGGTCGGCTGTGTTGCCAGGTTGGATTCTGAGCTCCATCTTTCCAAATTGCCGTGAAACTACAGTTCCAGATAAAGTATCGTCACCGTACTGAGAACAGATAACTGGCGTCTGCAAGAGCTGTTGTTAGAATACAAGGTCGGTCAATGTGTAACAGGCTGAGCAGAAACTCTTAGAGACAGGTATAGTTTGCTCATGTACTTGGTACGGTGGAGGACTGGCTAACTTTGCCCAGGCAGGCTTTCTGAGGCTATTAAACTTTTCCTTATTGGCTCCGTGCCCTCTGTATTGCCAGCTCCGTGTAGACGCTGGTTCCACGATCTGGGAGTCTGGAAATGGCGGGGGTGCAGCAGTGATTTTCCCATCTGTATGGAATATTCCCCCCCGCCCCCGGGGTTAAGCAAACTTTGGCTGGGTTGGAATGGAGGAGCAGTCCTGGTACTTTAGATGGAGTTCCACTGCCACCGTGTGGGCATTGCTGGGAATGGGATGGAGTCATTGAACAAACTGGAGGTGGGAGAAGGAGGCAGTCAGGAGAATACACGGAGCTTTCAGAAGATAAAGAGAGGCAAAAAAAACAAGACAGAGTAAGAGAAATAGAAAGAGACGCAGATGGAATTATAGAATCAGAGAATCTTACAGCACAGAAGGAGGCCATTCAGCCCATCGTGCCTGTGCCGGCTCTTTGAGAGAGCTACCAATTAGTCTCAATTCCCCACTCTTTCCCCACAGCCCTGCAAATTTTTCCTTTTCAAGTATTTATCCAATTCCCTTTTGAAAGTTATTATTGAATCTGCTTCCACCGCTCTTTCAGGCACCGCACTCCAGATCATAACAACTCGCTGCGTAAAAAAAATTCTCATCATCTCCCCTCTGCTTCTTTTGCCAATTATCTTAAATCTGTGTCCTCTGGTTACTGACCCTCCTGTCAGTGGAAACAGTTTCTCCATCAGATTTTGAACACCTCTTTAATCTCCCCTTAACCTTCTCTGCTCTAAGGAGAACAACCCCAGCTTCTCCAGTCTCTCCACATAACTGAAGTCCCTCATCCCCGGTACCATTCTAGTAAATCTCCTCTGCACCCTCTCTAAGGCCTTGACATCCTTCCTAAAGTGCGGTGCCCAGAATTGGACACAATTCTCCAGCTGGGGTCTAACCCAGTGATTTAGAAAGGTTTAGCATAACGTCCTTGCTTGTGTTCTCTATGCCTCTGTTTATAAATTGTAAACAATTTTACAACACCAGGTTATAGTCCAACGATTTTTATTTGAAATCTACAAGCTTTCGGAGGCTTCCTCCTTCTTCAGGTAATTGGAGGAAGCCTCCGAAAGCTTGGTGTTGTAAAATTGTTTACAATTGTCAACCCCAGTCCATCACCGGCATCTCCACATCATCTGTTTATAAAGCCCAGGATCCTGTATGTTTTTTTTAACTTCTCCTGTCACCTTCACACTGACGACCGTGAGTTCTTCTGCAGAAGGGCTGCGAGCAAATCTGAAACATTGCACACGGAGTGAGGTTCCACTTTAAAAAAAACCGCGTCGGGCCATTTTGAACACGACAACGTGATGTCACCACAGTGGGCAAACTGCGCCCGAGTACGCCAAATAAATCCATCGCTTCATTCGGCGATGACAGAAGCTGGGTGAGTGAGGGGCTGCAAGCAGCATTTCATAAATATGGGCATATTTCCATCTGTCTCTTCAGGAGTGTTTAGCCGCACACCATGTCTTGCTTTCTCGTTGAGCCAGCTGCCTTCAACAGCACTGAGGCTCACCCAGCGTTTCACAGCTGGATCTGTGTGCTCTAGGTCTGTGTTCACCGCTATACCCGTGTGCTGTAATTCAATGCCCACAGCTGTATCTGTGTACTCTAGTTCAGTGTTCACAGCTGTATCTGTGTGCTCTAATTCAGTGTTCACAGCTGTATCTGTGTGCTCTAATTCAGTGTTGACAGCTGTATCTGTGTGCTCTAATTCAGTGTTCACAGCTGTATCTGTGTGCTCTAATTCAGTGTTGACAGCTGTATCTGTGTGCTCTAATTCAGTGTTGACAGCTGTATCTGTGTGCTCTAATTCAGTGTTCACAGCTGTATCTGTGTGCTCTAATTCAGTGTTGACAGCTGTATCTGTGTGCTCTAATTCAGTGTTCACAGCTGTATCTGTGTGCTCGAATTCAGTGTTCACAGCTGTATCTGTGTGCTCTAATTCAGTGTTCACAGCTGTATCTGTGTGCTCTAATTCAGTGTTCACAGCTGTATCTGTGCTCTAATTCAGTGTTGACAGCTGTATCTGTGTGCTCGAATTCAGTGTTGACAGCTGTATCTGTGTGCTCGAATTCAGTGTTCACAGCTGTATCTGTGTGCTCTAATTCAGTGTTCACAGCTGTATCTGTGTGCTCTAATTCAGTGTTGACAGCTGTATCTGTGTGCTCTAATTCAGTGTTCACAGCTGTATCTGTGTGCTCTAATTCAGTGTTCACAGCTGTATCTGTGTGCTCTAATTCAGTGTTCACAGCTGTATCTGTGTGCTCTAATTCAGTGTTGACAGCTGTATCTGTGTGCTCTAATTCAGTGTTCACAGCTGTATCTGTGTGCTCTAATTCAGTGTTCACAGCTGTATCTGTGTGCTCTAATTCAGTGTTCACAGCTGTATCTGTGTGCTCTAATTCAGTGTTCACAGCTGTATCTGTGTGCTCTAATTCAGTGTTGACAGCTGTATCTGTGTGCTCTAATTCAGTGTTCACAGCTGTATCTGTGTGCTCTAATTCAGTGTTCACAGCTGTATCTGTGTGCTCTAATTCAGTGTTCACAGCTGTATCTGTGTGCTCGAATTCAGTGTTGACAGCTGTATCTGTGTGCTCTAATTCAGTGTTCACAGCTGTATCTGTGTGCTCGAATTCAGTGTTCACAGCTGTATCTGTGTGCTCTAATTCAGTGTTCACAGCTGTATCTGTGTGCTCTAATTCAGTGTTCACAGCTGTATCTGTGTGCTCTAATTCAGTGTTGACAGCTGTATCTGTGTGCTCTAATTCAGTGTTCACAGCTGTATCTGTGTGCTCTAATTCAGTGTTGACAGCTATCGCTGTGTCTAATTCTGTTAACAACAGCAGACTCGGTGGATGGCTGGTTTGAGCAATCTTTATTGTCACACTATTAACGGTTAAATATAAAACAGCAAAACATCAAAGTGTTAAATTTCAGTCCAAAGCTCAGACAGAAGCACATTTTACATTAAATTTTAGCAAATGACCGATGAGAATTGACACAATCAAAGTTTCAAAAGCCGCAAATGTTGTTCATTCGGAACAGAGGAACAGGAGGAGGCCATTCAGCCCCTCGAGCATATTCCGCCATTCAACTAGATCATGGTTGATCTGTAACTTAACTCCATCGACCTGCCTTGGTTCTGTACCCCTTAAATACTCCTTATTGCCTAACAAAAATCTTCAATCTCAGTTTTGAAATTTTCAATTGACCCCCAGGCCTCGACACTCGCGATCACCAGCTCTTACCGGGCACTTGGTGCCGGGGATATGCTGAGTCACCCTAGTTTCTCCCCCCCCCTGCCCAACTATTCCCCCTCTACACCTCACCAACAATTACCAATTTTGAGAAGCCCTGAGGCGTGTACAGAAGCAGGGCCAAACAGAAACACGGTTACCCTGACACACTGCGCAGTCACCCGCAAGGAGGAGGGGAGATGCAAATATTGCAGCCATGTAACGAGTGTTGGCGGGCTATTCGACTGTGCGATGCAGCGCAGCCCAGCCTCGTCCCTCCCTCAACCAGCACATTAACACACTTCCCAGCTGGGGTCACTGGACAGTGATCAGGACTGGTTACTGGGGCTGATGTGTGGACCCCCCTCCACTCCCTCATCCCCCCCCTATCGCTGGCTCACTCAGCACGCACCCGGCATTGAGCCTGTGACCTACCAGGTGTCACCGCCCGCAGATTCATAACGGAGGGAGGGAAGGGAGAGGGGAGCGAGGTCTCTCTGTCTTCTGCAAGTCCCTCTCGGGCAGTCTTTAGCACAGGGGGGGGACACTCAGTGAGGACAGCAGCACAAGACACGGGCTAGTCGCAAGTCTGGAAAAGAGCTGTCGCGTCTGCAGTAGTCGGCGGACGGTCTGGATTACCGGAGCAGGGTAACCGTGTTTCTGCTTGGCCCCGTTTCTGTACTCTCCCTGCCCGAATTTCCTCGACACTCGGAGCATCCAAATGCACCCGGACACGGGGACAGGGATCTCAGCCCACGCTTTATAAATACGGTGCTTTAAATGGACAACAAGGTTTCCTCTTTCATCCGACCACATTATATACACGGGAAAGGCACACTGCAAATACAAAGAAATAATAAAACACCCCACTAAAAAGGGATATCATTTACAACATAAACAAACACTCTCAGGGAAGAATATTCGAGCAGAGATGTACCCAGATAAACAGTTTCTACAGTACCTTAACTGTTAAATATTTCTCTTTAATGCTGTAATCTCTAATTCCACAGGATAGGGGAGGGCCCAGGGGAGTCAGTCTGCTGCCGACCGTGAAAACTGCTCACTGTGCCGAATAGTTTGATATTTTTAAACGTATTTCCAATTGACGGAGGTGTGGAGGTTGCTTTCTCTCAGCATTGGTTACTGGACATGTTCTTTCCCGATGGGAGAGCAAGTTCGAACATCTGCGCCTTCAGTTCTAGAAGTTTCTCCTGCCTCCAGGTAATGTTTCTGGTGAAGCAGCCGTGGGGGGAGTAGTCGCTACCCGATAGGATCCTCAAAGGAAATGAAATTTGTCGCGACTCGCTGTATCAGTGTGTGGTGACTGGCGTCCATCCTTTGGAATTTTCCTGCCCTGTCCTCTCTGAAAGTGCTCGTGTGTTAGTCGGGATGATGGATGAGCAAATGAAGAGGGCAGGTTTTCAAGCTCTGAAGTCTTTTTCCGGTTTGTTACCATCACCTACACCAAAAAACAACTTTCACAACCTCAGGACATCCCTCAGCGCTTTCGGCTTAGGCTGGGATTCTGACGATCAGCCTATTACACTGCGGGGCTGCAGGGGAGATGGAAGGAGAGGCGAATTGTACGCAGCTTTGGTCTCCTCACCTAAGAAAGGACATACTTGCCATGGAGGGAGTGCAGCGAAGGTTCACCAGACTGATTCCTGGGATGGCAGGACTGTCGTACGAGGAGAGATTGGGTCGACTCGGCCTGTATTCACTCGAGTTTAGAAGAATGAGAGGGGATCTGATTGAAACATATAACATTTTGACAGGACTAGACAGACTGGATGAAGGGAGGATGTTTCCCCTGGCTGGGGGGTCCAGAACGAGGGGTCACAGTCTCAGGATACAGGGTGGGACATTTAGGACTGAGATGAGGAGAAATTTCTTCACTCAGAGGGTGGTGAACCTGTGGAATTCTCTACCACAGAAGGCTGTGGAGGCCAAGTCACTGAATATATTGAAGAAGGAGCTGGATAGATTTCTAGACACAAAAGGCATCAAGGGGTATGGGGAGAGAGCGGGAATATGGTATTCAGATATAGGATCAGCCATGATCATTTTGAATGGCAGAGCAGGCTCGAAGGGCCGAATGGCCTACTCCTGCTCCTATTTTCTATGTTTCTATGTTTCAAAGGTGGAGGGAGAAGGGGATGGGGAAGGGGAGGGGGAGATGGAAGGGGCGGGGGAGATGGAAGGGGAGGGGTAAGGGGAGGGAATTAAACTTGCCCAGAGTTAAAATCGGGGCCAAGGTGTCTTGTGTGCAAGTGTCAGTGGGATATTCAACTCTGAGGGGCATCACAACAGAGTCAGATCCTGTCCCCACTCATCGTCCAAAAACACGTGCACTTTACAGAAGGGGGTCACTATATGGCAACAGCCATAAACCAGCCCCTCCCCCACCCCCTAGCCCAGGGGCACTGAGGCCAATTCCAACATTCCTAACCATGGTCCCAGCCTAAGATCAGCGAATTCAGGACCAACCCCAGGGGCAGAGCCTGGGTGAGTGTGGCTCATTCTTGGGCGCGGGACTCGCACTGGACCCCCTGCGATCAACATCCCCTGGCAGGAGGAGGAACTGACCACTGCCAGAGCAGAGTCCGAAATGGAATTCTCCAAATGAAGGAGCCGGGAATTCAGGAAAATGTGAATCAGTTTACGGAGAGAGAACTTGAGTTGTGTTTTTTTTTTAAATGAACCGTGTTTGTTGCCGGGAGGGAAGTCCAGCTTCGCCACTGTGCTGATTTTCAGTACCCATGTCACTTTAACCGTCCTTCTGCCCATCTCCCCTCCTGCTCCTCACCCCTTTCTCCAGAGCACAGGAACAGGAACAGGCCATTCAGCCCCTCGAGCCTGCTCCGCCATTCAATTAGATCATGGCTGATCTGATCAACCCCATTAACCCCTGCCTTTGCTCTGTAGTCCTTGATAGCCTTACCCAACAACAACAACTTGCATTTATATAGCGCCTTTAATGTAGTAAAAACATCCCAAGGTGCTTCACAGCAGCTTTATCAAACATATGGTGATATTAGGACAGTTGATCAAAAGCTAGGTCATAGAGGTAGGTTTTAAGGAGCATCTTAAAGGAGGAGAGAGAGGCGGAGAGGTTTAGGGAGGGAATTCCAGAGCTTAGGGCCTAGGGATAAAAACAGAAGATGCTGGAAATACTCAGCAAGTCAGGCAGCATCTGTGGAGAAAGAAACAGTTAACGTTTCAGGTCGATAACCCTTCATCAGAACTGGAAAAAGTTGCAGATTAAACAGTTTTTAAGCAAGTACAGAATCGGAGAAAGGGGGGGGGGGAGGGAGGGAAGGGGAGGAAAAAACAAAGGGGAGGTCTGTGATAGGGTGGAAGACAAGAGTGATTAAATGAGAAAAGGGATGATGGTGCAAGGCAAGGAGGGTGGTAATGGAACAAGTAAAGAAACAAAAGATGGGTCTAGAGGAGCTGTAAATGGCAACATCAGAACCATTAGCAGCACTTGCTGTCTGAAAGAGGGGGCAGTGGTTATGATCTGAAGTTATTGAAATCAATGTTGAGCCTGGAGGGTTGTAAAGGCACTTTACACTTCAACTTCTTCCAGTTCTGACAAAGGGTCATCGACCTGAAACATTAACTCTGTTTCTTTCTCCACAGATGCCGCCTGACTTGCTGATCATTTCCAGCATTTTCTGGTTTTTATTTCCGATTTCCAGCATCCGCGGTGTTTCGCTTTTGATTTGGGGCCCAGGCAGCCGAAGGTACGGCCACCAACGATGGGGGCGAAGAAAATCGGGGACGGGCGAGAGGGCAGAATTGGTTTTGTTACCAAACAAAAAAAAAAAAATCTATCGATCTCAGTCTTGAAAGCTCCAATTGACCCCCAGCGTTTTTGGGGAGAGAGTTGCAGATTTCCCAGATTGTTGATGTATTCGGGACAATCTCTGCAAAGTAAGAAGTCCACTCCTGACCATAATATATCATTCCTGCTGATTCTCGGTGGGTGTCTGTTGAGCTCCAGGGTCCTCGAGTCTGGGGCACTCCCCTCGCCTCCCCCCCCCATTAACGGACCGTGGACTTTATGAGGAGGAACCCACCTTCCTCCAAACCTGCTCCAGCTGAAAGTGTCTTCTTTTTCCGTTTGATTCCTCTGTTTTTATTCAGTTTCTTTTTCTCTGAAAGACGACAAAATCGATTGAGTTGATTTTGTGGTTAACGGGTGGTGTATTTTTTTTTTTGATAACCTGGAATCAAACATCTTACCGAAAACTCATCACCCTCCGCGTCTCCTGATAAATGAGTTCGGCTCATATTTTAACTCCCCCTCCTGGGGGCGGAGCAGTTAAAACGAAGCAAGGGGGTGAGGGGACTAACCTGACTCCTTTACTTCGAGTTTAAATTGCGGGTAGCATGGACGCCTGCCCCAAGCAGGCGGGGTCCTCTTTAAATATGCAGATCAGGCTCTGATGACATCACAGGGTCCCAATGACATCACAGGGTCCCAATGACATCACAGGGTCCCAATGACATCATTAGGGCCCGATCTGCTATTTTAACCAGAGGCCTCCCCGCCACCACCATACCAAACCTGCTGGAAGCCGGATTGAAGGCCGGAAGAGGCCAAGTAAAATAAGTTTTAAAAATGTTTTAAAGTTTCCTTGTGGAGCAGGAGGAGTAGGAGTGCGGGGTCCTTAAACAGGCGTTCGGCCAATCGCCTGTTTGAGGCGGCCGCTAGCGATGCCCGATTATGGCCCGAGCCAATATGGCAAATTGGAGCTTCTTGCCCCCATTTCGAGCCCGAGAAAGGGTTGAAACGAGGTCCAATTTCTACCCTCCCCCAGTCCCCCGATCAGGAGTTTATGTCTCTCTGGCCCTCAAAAGCACCTGGTGCAGGATTGGCGGATGCACATCAGGCGAGACCAGGCGTACGTCCGTGGATACCTGGCAGTAGTGGGGCTCACCTTGGGGGTACGGGTCAGGATCGCGACGCAGATCTCCAAAATAAAACATTATTTAATACAAAGAAAAATGATTTTAATGTGGCGCCTTTACTAAAGGGGCCTCTGTGGGGGGCAGCAATCTGCAGTTTCCAGGGCAAGGGGGAGCCCCCCCCCCCAATATACCTCCCGGGGCACAGCACTACTTTGGTTGGTGCCCAAGATCTGCCCCGAGAAACACAGGCACTCGCCAGTCAGGTATTAATTAGTGAACCTCTCTGCGACCTTTGGCAGGGTCAGCAGCGGAGGTCAGGGGTTGGCACATGTCGGCACTTCCGCCCACCCCCTCCCCAGCAGGAGGGAGTTGGCCTCCCTCTGCCCAACTAGTTTCAATTGAAGGGTGACTACAGGGGCTAGGTGAGGTCGATAGATCTACAGTTAATCAGAGGCTTTGTTCAAGGTGCAAATCGATTGGTACATTGTCCAGGGGTGAGCAGATGTTTGAGAGTCAGATTTCCTCATTAGCATTCCATGCAATACCAACATACGAAAATGACGGACAGGGAAAGACCAGCTGGCCCATCAAGTCTGCCCCACACCATGATGGCCGGAGCATCAAGGCTACATCCCTCTCCCCACCTCTCACCCCCCCACTCCCCTCTCTTCCCCCGCAGCCACATTATCTCCGGAGAGAGGCAAAAAAAGAGAGAAAAAACCCACGGCCAACAAGGGAAAAAATAGTCTGGAAAATTTATCTCCGACCTCCTCAGGTAATCGAAACCAATCCAGGAGATTACATGGACCGAGCGTTATCTATAAAGACACTTTATAGTCACGACCTGTTACGTAACCGATCAAGGAGGGGATCGACATCACCACAAAAACTGTATAAAAACTCTACCATTTTCCTGCAGTTTTTAGTTCTGGCAAAATATCCGAACTCTGTGAGTGAACTGGAAATTTGCATGGTCCATACACTAGATCACGTCGCGAAGGTCTATAAAGAAACGTTTAATCCAATCTCACTGTTGCTTCATGGACTATTTGAAAAAACACAAGATTATTGGTGGTCTGTTTTGACTTTTGGTCGGCCGCCCATTCTGGAAGCAACGTGCTGTCCCCTCCCTCACCCCTCCTCTAACCACTCTCTGGGTAAAGAGGTTTCTCCTGAATTCCCTATTGGGTTTATTAGTGACCATCTTATATTTATGGCCCCTAGTTCTGGTCTCCCCCACAAGTGGGAACACTTTCTCTTCGTCTACCCTATCAAACCCTTTCATAATCTTAAAGACCTCTATCAGGTCATCGCTCAACTTCTCTTTTCTAGAGAAAAGAGCCCCAGCCTGTTCAGTCTTTCCTGATAGTTATAACCTCTCAGTTCTGGCATCATTCCTCGTGAATCTTTTTTGCACCTTCTCCAGTGCCTCTATATCCTTTTTTATAATATGGAGACCAGAACTCTTCACAGTTCTCCAAGTGTGGTCCAACCAAGGTTCTATACAAGTTTAACATAACTTCCCCAGTTTGACCAGGTACGCCACTGGTTTATTGGTGTGGTATTTTCTGCCACTTGGAAGAGGCAGGAGAAGGTGGCAGGCACCCTACCTGATCCTCAGTGAGCTCTGAGCTGCAAGTGGCATCAAGGGGCCGCCCACTCACTTTCCTGTCACCTGTAAATACATCAGGAACTGACAAGGCAGCGATTCATGTCGACCCAGTGACAGGAACGCATCAAAGGTATCCCCCAACAACGATTAATGAGAGGGCGAAACCAAATATGTACAAAAGGTGATAAATCACATAGAGTTAGTCCCCCCACTATAAAAAAAAAAGACTGCCTGGTCCAAAAGGTCTCTGCACTTCCAAACATACTTAAAAGAACTCTCCCTCCGTTTACTTCTGATTCTCCTTGAAGCACTTTTCCAGTTTAACCAAAGACGCACGGATTAAAGCTGTGGTAGGGTGATCAGCCTGTAAGGTTTTCTCGCACATGTGGGTTTTCCCCGCGTGGCACGTAATTCCACTTTGGTTTCTGTCCCGATTCAGGGTGAAGTGAGCCTCTTCCACACGGTGGCCTCAGAGGGACCACCCATCACAAATCAGGGAGAGCGCCAGTGTCTGATTGAGGGATTTTCATGTGTCGCGTGCAGTGCATTTGCAAACAGTCTGCAGCATATTTCTGGTAATTCTACACGTTCAGGACTTTGTGATGTCGTATTGTTTCACCTGTGGGAGTCAGCACATCAGCACTTACTGCAAACACGCTGCACATTGCTGCATCCAAGCTATACAACTCAAGCAATGGATGGGAATTCAACCAAGGTCCATAATAAAGAACATGGTGTACCAGGACCCTGAGCATGGACACTGCAGGGTGAGACTGTAGCAAGATATACACGCAGGCCCTGAGGGGGGACATTGCAGGGTGAGACTGTCAGGGGGGTGGGGGGCAGTACACTACCCCTGGAGCGCTGGGTTTGGGGGGGGGGGGAACAGTAAACCTAAAGCTCTCAGCGCCAGCATCAATATCAATATTGATTTCCGATGCGCATGTGGTGAAATCCAGCAGTCATTTGTTAAACTCAGAGTGATCATTAATGATTGTTTACCCCAAGTTTGTAAACCTGAGATCATCTTAACTTGCCAGGAACGGGCAATTCAACCCAAGCCCAGTGGTAGCACTCTCACCTCTGAGTCAGAAAGTCATGGGTTAAAGCCCCACTCCAGAGACTTGAGTACCTAATCGGGGCTGGCACTGATTGAGGGGGGGGGCTGCCTTTTGAATGAGGCAATAAACTGACACCCTATCTGCCCTCTCAAGTGAGCCTAAGAGACCCACGTCACTATTTCTAAGAAGAGCAGGGGAGTTCTCCCCAGTGTCCTGGGGCCAATATTCATCTCTCATCCAATATCACTAAATCAGATGATCTGGTCATTATCACCTTGCTGTTTGTGGGATCTTGCTGTGCGCAAATTGGCTGCCAAGTTTCCTACATTACAACAGTGACTACACTTCAAAATGTACTTCATTGGATGCAAAGCGCTTTGGGACGTCCTGAGGTTGTGAAAGGAACTTTTTCAGTATTTTTATCCTGCTTTTTTCCTTCCTTTATAAGATGCCACTGTGGTACAGTCAGAATGAACTCAGATTGTTCGTCACACCAGCTGGACTCCACCTGTGTCAGATCAGGGAAAGCATTAATGCTTGTTCTGCGTCGCACACGACAGTAATGAGGGAATCGCGTTATCGCCCTCCAGTTACAGTAGCCTTGTGTCACCTTAGCCCGGAGTGGTTGTGGTTGACTAGTCTGTAAGGCATTGATGGGGAGGCAACGACCAATTGGCTTTATCCTTCACTTGCTCTTAACTGGCTATTAATTTCTAATTGGACCAATGCTCAGCACTTGTAGAATTCCCAGTGGGTTGGAACTGAACTCATCTGTTTACTGTCACTTTCCAGTCCGTCTCAATTACTTTCAACAAATCCTGGATATCTTTATTTAAACAGATTGTCCTCCATCATTAAAAAGAAAGAACGAATTTGCATTTCTACAGCGCCTTTCACAACCTCAGGATGTCCCAAAGCACTTTACAGTCAATGAAATACTTTTGAAGTGTAGTCACTGTTGTAATGTAGGAAACACGGCAGCCAATTAGCACACAGCAAGATCCCACAAACAGCAATGTGATAATGACCAGACAATTAGTTTTTTTAAAAGTGATGTTGAGGGATAAATATTGGCCAGGACACCGGGAAGAACTCCCCTGCCGTGGGATCCTTTATGTCCACCTGAGAGGGCAAACGGAACCTCGGTTTAACGTCTCATCCAAAAGACGGCACCTCCAACAGTGCAGCACTCCCTCAGTACTGCACCAAGTGTGTCAACTTAGATTTTGTGCTCAAGTCTCTGGAATGGGACTTGAACCCACAACGTTCTGACTCAGAGGTGAGAGGGCTACCCACTGGGCTAAGGCTGTATACTCTTAAGGAGTTTCGAGAGGATCTCTCCTTCATTTCTAGGTCTTCAGATGTGAACTATTTGATCCCAAGTTGGTCAGAAGGACATTCCCACTGGAAGTCCTGAACCATAGCCAGTGCACTGCTTTGTTGTGGACACGTACCAAAGTCAGTGGCATCAGAGAGGCAGAATATAGTCAGGAGGGACTGTCATTGCTGGTGTAGGACTGTTACTCAATGCAACACATGGCTCTCATTATATTGAAGTATTTTGGTAACTGTTGCTGATCATCTTGTTCAAGATTACTACACAGAGAGCTACAGTAGGAAAATATTATGCAAATATTTGCTGGACCATTAGAGCGGAGTTATGTGGCTTTTCACAATGGTGAGACACTTCACTTCAAGATGTTGTGTATATGGACTTTCAAAAGTCGTTTGATAAAGTGCCACAAAATAGGCTTGTCAGCAAAATTGAAGCCCATGGAATAAAAGGGGCAATGGCAGCATGGATACAAAATTGGCAAAGTGAGAGGAAACAGAGAGTAGTGGTGAACTGGACTGGAGGGAGGTGTACAGTGGTGTTCCCCAGGGATCGATACTAGGACCACTGCTTTTTTTGATATATATTAATTACTTGGGCTTGGATCAAGGCACAATTTCAAAATTTACACGTGACACAAATTTAGAAGTGTAGTAAACAGTGAGGAGGGTAGTAATAGACTTCAAGAGGACATAGACAGGCTGGTGGAATGGGCAGACATGTGGCAGATGAAATTTAACACAGAGAAGTGCAAAGTGATACATTTCGGCAGGAAGAATGAGGAGAGGCAAGATAAACTAAATGGTACAATTCTAAAGGGGGTGCAGGAACAGAGAGACCTGGGAGTATATGTTCCACAAATCTTTGAAGGTGACAGGACAGGTTGAGAAAGCGGTTAAAAAAGCATACGGGATCCTGGGCTTTATAAATAGAGACAGAGTACAACCTTTATAAAACACTGGTTCGGCCACAACTGGAGTATTGTGTCCAATTCTGGGCACCGCACTTTAGGAAGGATGTGAAGGCCTTAGAGAGGGTGCAGAAAAGATTTACTAGAATGATTCCAGGGATGAGGGACATCAGTTACATGGATAGACTGGAGAAGCTGGGGTTGTTCTCCTTAGAGCAGAAAAGGTTGTGAGGAGATTTGATGGAGGTTTTCAAAATCATGAGGGGTCAACACAGAGTAGATAGAGAGAAACTGTTCCCATTGGCTGAAAGGTCGAGAACCAGAGGACACAGATTTAAGATGATTGACAAAAGAACCAAAGGCGACATGAGGTAAAGCTTTTTTACGGAGCAAGTGGTTATGATCTGGAATGCGCTGCATGAAAGGGTGGTGGAAGCAGATTCAATCGTGGCTTTTAAAAGGGAATTGGATAAATACTTGAAGGGAAAAAATTTGCAGGGCTGTGGGGAAAGGGCGGGGGAGTGGGACTAGCTGGGTTGCTCTTGGAGAGCAGGCACGGAATCGATGGGCCGAATGGCTTGCTTCTGTGCTGTAACCATTCTATGATTCTATTCTATAATTAGAGAGAGAGAGAGAAACAGAGAAAGAGAGTCAGACAGAAACAGAGACAGAGAGAAAGAGAGACAGAGTGCAACAGCGAGATAGAGAGAGAGAAAGACAGAGAGACTGAGCGAAGCAGAGAGCGAGACAGTGAGAGAGCAACAGAGCGAGAGAGGGACAGACAATGAGCAAGACAGAGAGATAGGGACAGAGAGATAGGGACAGAGAGAGAGGGACAGAGAGAGAGGGACAGAGAGAGAGGGACAGAGAGAGAGGGACAGAGAGAGAGGGACAGAGAGAGAGGGACAGAGAGAGAGGGACAGAGAGAGAGGGACAGAGAGAGAAAGAGACAGAGAGAGACAGTGAAAGAGAGAGCGAGAGAAAGAGACTCAGAGGGTGGCAGAGAGAGGGAGACAGAGAGAGGGACAGACAGAAAGAGAGAGGCAGACAGAGAGAGATAGAGAGAGACGGGGACAAGGCACCAGCCATTCCTTGCAGACCTCATCGCAGAAAAAATTAGACAGAACGGGAATTCAAGCATCCCAAACTCTGACCCACAAGAATTCCACACAATGACCACAAACATGATGTTTACTAAAAACAGACAGAAAACAAAATTAAGACATCTGCACTTTAGAAGTAAATTGCTCCCAACCCCATAAACAATTTATTTAGAAGACACACATTTTTCTAAACTGAGCCCTATTATTCTATAAAATAAACACTTAAATCAAACCACTGAGCCCAGCTTGAGATGGCATGTTCGACAGAAAAATAAAAAACGAGGCTAAAATCCATCGATTGTTACAGGTTCTCTCTGACCTCACTGCCCCAGCGGAAGGGATGGAAAGTCAGGGTCCAGATGGCAGCAACTCGCACACTGACCGAGTCAAACCCTGGACATTAACCTCTTTCTTTCAGATGCTGATGGACGTACTCGCCCCAGCCAACCCCAACCCGCCCCAGCCAACCCCAACTCGCCCTTTGCTTCTCTATCTCAACTAATTTAATCTGCAAATGTGTTCAAGTAATTGCTGCAGCTGAAACAAACAGGTCAATCAATGGTTTTAATGGACTGCTGGTCACAGGTCTCTTGTACCAAAGGGACGGATCAATTGACTGAATTTGAACGCATTTAAACTGAACTTAAAAGTCAATTAAAGTAATTGTGGCATCAGTGTGAGAAACAGAACAGAAATAGAATTGAAAAGCAGAGAAGTTATGTTAAACTTGTATAGAGCCTTGGTTAGACCACACTTGGAGTACCGTGAACAGTTCTGGTCTCCATATTATAAAAAGGATATAGAGGCACTGGAGAAGGTGCAAAAAAGATTTACTGGAATGATACCAGAACTGAGAGGTTCTACCTATCAGGAAAGATTGAACAGGCTAGGGCTTTTTTCTCTGGAAAAGAAAAGACAGTGGGGTGACCTGATAGTGGGCTTTAAGATTATGGAAGGGTTTGATAGGGTAGATGTAGAGATGATGTTTCCAACTGTAGGGGAGATCAGAACTAGGGGCCATAAATATAAGATAGTCACTAATAAATCCAATAGGGAATTCAGGAGAAATTTATTTACCCAGATAGTAGTTACAATGTGGAACTCACTACCACAAGAAGTAGTTGAGGCAAATAGCATAGATGCATTTAAGGGGAAGCTAGATAAACACATGAGGGAGCTTCTTGAGTGTTGTTGGAGCTGCACTTATCCAGGCAAGCGGAGAGTATTCCATCACACTCCTGACTTGTGCCTTGTTGATGGTGGACAGGCTTTGGGGAGTCAGGAGGTGAGTCACTCACAGCAGAATACCCAGCCTCTGACCTGCTCTTGTAGCCACAGTATTTATATGGCTGGTCCAGTTAAGTTTCTGGTCAATGGTGACCCCCTGGATGTTGATGGTGGGGGATTCGGCGATGGTAATGCCATTGAATGTCAAGGGGAGGTGGTTAGACTCTCTTTTGTTGGAGATGGTCATTGCCTGACACTTGTCTGGCACGAATGTTACTTGCCACTTATCAGCCCAAGCCTGGATGTTGTCCAGGTCTTGCTGCATGCGGGCACGGACTGCTTCATTACCTGAGGGGTTGCGAATGGAACTGAACACTGTGCAATTATCAGCAAACACCCCCATTTCTGACCTTATGATGGAGGGAAGGTCAATGATGAAGCAGCTGAAAATGGTTGGGCCTAGGACACTGCCCTGTATATTTCCTGATAGTTCTGGTACCATCCTTGTAAATCTTTTTGCACCTTCCCCAGTGCCTCTATGTGCTGTTTGTAATATGGAGACCAGACCATGCTTAGTACTCCAAGTGTGGGTCTAACCAAGGTTCTCTGCAAGTTTAACATAACTTCTCTGCTTTTCAATTCTATCCCTCTAGAAATGACCCCAGTGCTTGGTTTGCTCGTTAATTGCCCGTGTGAACAAATTGGCTGTGTTTGCCAACAAAACAGAAACTGCACTTTATCAGAATGATACCAGGGCTTAAAGGGTTAAATTACTAGGACAGGTTGATTGAAGTTGTCTTTTATTCCGTTGAGTTTAGAAGGTTGAGGGGTGATCTGATCAAGGTGCTTAAAATGTTACAAGGATTCGATAGGGTGGATATGGAGAAACTATTTCCTCTGGTGAGGGAGTCCAGAACAAGGGGGCATAATCTTAAAATTAGAGCTCGGCCGTTCAGGAGCGAAATCAGGAAGCATTTCTTCACATAAAGGGTGCTGAAAATCTGGAACTCTTTCCCCCCCCCCCCCCAAAAAAAAAAGCTGTGGATGCCTGGGGGTTAATTGGAGCTTTCAAGACTGAGATCGATAGATTTTTGTTGGGTAAGGGTATCGAGGGATGTGGAGCAAAGACGGGAAAATGGAGCTGAGCTACAGATCAGCCATGATCTAATGGAATGGTGGAACAGGCTCGAGGGGCTGAATGGCCTCCTTCTGTTCCTATGTTCCTAAAAGTAACTCATTGGCTTTCGAATTCTGTGGAATCTTCTGAGATCATAAGTACAAGCTCTCTCGAACTGAATGTCACCCGGGTCTTGTAAAAGAGGCTTTGAGCTCGGTGCTCCATGGGTTCTCTTGCTTTGCCATTGATTTGCTTGCAGTGTCCTGTGCCAAAATTCTTCAAGAATTAGATACCAAAACTTCTTATTGAATTGACCAAAAGCAGATGCTTGCATCCTCCGGCTGGCACTAGTTTGTGTTGTAATGTTAAACAGTCACACGAGCAGGACCCGGCTAAGCACAAAAATAAGGCCATTAATGAGAAGTGGGGACAAGCAGCAATGTCGTGGGAACACCGTCATCTCCAAGTCACACACTGTCCCAACGTGGACATATATCGGCCATTCCTTCATCGTCACTGGGTCAAAATCCTACCTAACAGCTCTGTGGGAGAACCTTCACCACATGGACTGCAGCGGTTCAAGAAGAAGGCCCATCACCAACTTCTCAAGGGCAACTAGGAATAGGCAATAAAATGCCGGCCTTGCACCTGCTGCCCTTGCCCTTCTAGGTGGCGGAGGTCGTGGGTTCGGGAGGTGCTGTTGAAGAAGCCTTGGTGAGTTGCTGGTGGTGGAGGAAGTGAATGCTTAAGTTGTTGGATGGGGTACCGGACTCTGCTAACATTGGCCGTGGAGCCTGTAACCCAGTAAGGGTCAAGAGAAGAGCGCCGAAAATCAGAGGGAAAGGAAGATTTTCTCTGCTGGTAGATGTGGAGTTTCAGGCGGACAATAGAACAGAAGGGTTTGGACAGAATCCCGCAGGGATCTGGACTGGATCAATTGGCGTCTTGTTGCCTTCAGACACTGTTATTTTATAACTACAATCCCCTGAGAAAGGTCCTTTAATGAGCTGGGTATATAAGCAAGACAGTGATTTCAAAATTGATCACAGGCTAACCACAGTCCAGTTCTAACACGCAATAATTTCGAAAATGCAGGTCAGAAACTGTGAGTTTATCACAATGAAAACATTCCAAGGAATTTTCCCCACTGAACCACTTGGATAAACTGCCCATTAAAAATAGCCAAGGCCTCGCCTGCATCCAACAATGAGCTAACAGGAAATTACACACAATTTAAATCTGGTGCCTTATCATTAAACGGGGAAAAAAAAAAATCATCTTTCTGGTGCAAGATGAACTAATTTGAAATTTCTCCTGAGTTTGCAAGACCTGAGGGTACTTCACCAGGCCTTTAGGTACAGGCTTCCAAAAATCAATCAAAAAGGCTAACGGAGTATTGGCCTTTATCTCAAGGAGGCTGGAATACAAAGGGGACAAAGTAATGCTTCAGTTGGACAGAGCCTCGGTCAGTTCCTATCTGGAATCCTGCGTTCAGTTCTGGGCACCGCACCTCAGGAAGGATATATTGGCCTTGGAGGGGGTGCGGTGCAGATTCACCAGGATGATACCGGGGCTAAAAGGGTTAAATTATGAAGACAGGTTGCATAAACTCGGCTTGTATTTCCTTGAGTGTAGGAGGTTGAGGGGTGATCTAATCAAGGTATTTAAAGGATTCAATAGGGCAGATACAGAGCAACTATTTCTATGGAGGAAGATGCCCGAGACTCAATGCTACCTGCCAGTGCTTAGCTCCTGAACGCACCACGAAATGTCCCAAAGCACTTTACAACCAATGGAGTCTTTTTGAAGTGAAGCCACTGTTATAATGTAGGCAACGCGGCAGCCGATTTGCGCACAGCAAGATCCCACAAACAGCAATTTGATAATGACCAGGTAATCTGTTTTTTTAGTAAATTATACATTTTAGTGATGTTGGTTGAGGGATACAAATTTAGCAAGACACTGAGAAAAGCTCCCCTGCTCTCCTTCGAAATAGTGCCATGGGATTTTTTTATATCCACCTGAGAGGGCAGACGGGGCCTCGGTTTGACATCTCATCCGAAAGACGGCACCTCCGACAGTGCAGCGCTCCCTCAGTATTGCACTGGGAGTGTCAGCCTAGGTTTTGTGCTCAATTCTCTGGCGTGGGGCCTGAACCCACAATCTGCTAACTCAGAGGTGAGAGTGCTACCCACTGAGGTACGGCTGACACTGTGGAGAAAGCTAACCTGGGATAGTAAACTGCAAAAATGGAACTAGGGGACACAGGTAGCCTTAGGACTGAAATCAGAAAATTCTTCTTAACAAAAAGAGTGTTCGGTGCCGGTAAATAACTTCCAGATAGTGTAGTGGTGGGAAAAACTTTGAGATTGTTTAAGAAACAGTTGGATGTTACAATGGCGAGGGGTGTTAGGATGTGTCTGGATGGATGAACGAAGATGGGCCGAATGGCCTTCCTCTGTAATTATCTTGCGACTGGTGATTTTTCACTGATGAAACCTTCCGTGCAAATCGCTCATGGACCTCGTGAGGGAATCACAGCCCTGTTTGAGCAACTTACCTCCGGGACAGCGTCTTTCCTTCATCCTACACTTCCTTGACATGGAAAGCTCAACACATGGCTCAGAGTCCTTTGGCAAAGGTGTAAGGACTTGCCGCGTCCTGGTCTCAGACCCCCACTTGAAGCCGCAAGTTCGCTGGTTCTTCAGACAGGGACCCCACTCGCCCCACGGGACAACCTCACACCCCTCTGTGGAAAAAGAAACAGAAAGCCGATAAACCATGCCCTGGGACAGTGTAGAGGGAGCTTTACTCTGTATCTAACCCGTGCTGTACCTGCCCTGGCAGTGTTTGATGGGACAGTGTAGAGGGAGCTTTACTCTGTATCTAACCCGTGCTGTACCTGCCCTGGGAGTGTTTGATGGGACAGTGTAGAGGGAGCTTTACTCTGTATCTAACCCGTGCTGTACCTGCCCTGGGAATGTTTGATGGGACAGTGTAGAGGGAGCTTTACCCTGTATCTTACCCGTGCTGTACCTGCCCTGGGAATGTTTGATGGGACAGTGTAGAGGGAGCTTTACTCTGTATCTAAGCCATGCTGTACCTGCCCTGGGAGTTTCTGATGGGACAGTGTAGAGGGAGCTTTACTCAATATCTAACCTGTGCCGTACCTGCCCTGGGAGTGTTTGATGGGATAGTGTAGAGGGAGCTTTACTCAATATCTAACCTGTGCTGTACCTGCCCTAGGAGCGTTTGATGGGACAGTGTAGAGGGAGCTTTACTCTGTATCTAAGCCACGCTGTACCTGCCCTGGGAGTGTTTGATGGGACAGTGTAGAGGGGGCTTTACTCTGTATCTAACCCGTGCTGTACCTGCCCTGGGAGTGTTTGATGGAACAGTGTAGAGGGGGCTTTACTCTTTAATCACATTACCTAATGCAGTAGAACGGTCACAATTTCTAAACAGAAACATCTTTTCCTCTCGCCATTTTCATGATTATATTGTAACTTGGAGTTTGATCTTTCAGGCTGTGAAACATTAAACTTCAATGCAACAATTACATTAAACTAACATTAAAAAGATCAAAAATGAATCACATACCCACACATTCCATCAGTCTGGCATGTGGAGCTGATCCTTTAGGACAGATGTTGTAGCACTTCCCTTTCAGCAAGTAATACTCAGATTTACATTTGATGCAGAATTCCCGGTTGAAGCAACTCTCACAATTCGGGGCTTTACACCCTAGCACAAAGAGAAAATGTACAATTATTACCTCAGTTCAGACCACAGTTCTGGTCTCCATATTACAAAAAGGATACGGAGGCACTGGAGAAGGTGCAAAAAAAGATTCACAAGGATGATACCTGATATGTATAACCTCTCAGTTCTGATAAGATTGAACAGGCAGGGGCACTTTTCTCTAGAAAAGAGAAAACTGAGGGGTGATCTGATAGAGGTCTTTAAAATTAGGAGGAGAAGATGTTTCCACTTGCGAGGGAAAACCAAAACTAGGGGCCATAAATATAATGTTGTGACCAATAATCCACTAGGGGATTCAGGAGAAATGTCTTTATGCAGAGAGTGGTGAGAATGTGGAACTCGCTCCCACATGGAATTGTTGAGGTGAATAGTGTAGATGCATTTAAGGGGAAGCTGGATAAATACATGAGGGAGAAAGGAATAGAAGGATATGCTGACAGGGTGAGATGGAGAGGGGTGGGAGGAGGCTCATGCAGAGCATAAATGCTGGCATAGACCAGTTGGGCCAAACGGCCTGTTTCTGTGCTGTTGGCTCCATGTAACTCGATGTTAATCATTTTCATAATTTGTTTCTGCAGACATCAGTGAAAATTGAGAAGAGTTGAACTGTTGTTCCCCCCAATAGGAACATAGGAACATAGGAACAGGAGTAGGCCATTCAGCCCCTCGTGCCTGCTCCGCCATTTGATAAGATCATGGCTGATCTGTGATCTAACTCCATATACCTGCCTTTGGCCCATATCCCTGAATACCTTTGGTTGCCAAAAAGATATCTATCTCACATTTAAATTTAGCAATTGAGCTAGTATCAATTGCCGTTTGCGGAAGAGAGTTCCAAACTTCTACCACCCTTTGTGTGTAGAAATGTTTTCTAATCTCGCTCCTGAAAGGTCTGGCTCTAATTTTTAGACTGTGCCCCCTACTCCTAGAATCCCCAACCAGCGGAAATAGTTTCTCTCTATCCACCCTATCTGTTCCCCTTAATATCTTATAAACTTCGATCAGATCACCCCTTAACCTTCTAAACTCCAGAGAATACAACCCCAATTTGTGTAATCTCTCCTCGTAACTTAACCCTTGAAGTCCGGGTATCATTCTAGTAAACCTACGCTGCACTCCCTCCAAGGCCAATATGTCCTTCCAAAGGTGCGGAATGAGGGTCCGGCACCAGCTTGGAGGCCAGAATTCCTTTTTTCTTGGAATGGTCCCACTTTTATGATGGTTGGTTGGTTGGGATAAGTTTTTGCTGTAACATCCAGAGAAACACAATCACTTGCCTATGTCAAAATATCACCATAAATGCATTCATAGAATTACACAGAATTTACAGCACAGCAACAGGCCATTCGGCCCAACTGGTCTATGCCGGTGTTTATGCTGCACACGAGTCTCCTCTCTCCCCCTCTTCATCTCACCCTATCAGCATATCCTTCTATTCCTTTCTCCCTCATGTGTTTATCCAGCTTCCCCTTAAATATATCCACGCTATTCACCTCAACCACTCCTTGTGGTAGCGAGTTCCACGTTCTCACCACTCTCTGGGTGAAGAAGTTCCTCCTGATTTCCCTATTGGATTTAATAGTTACTATCTTATATTTATGGCCCATTCAACAAAAGAAAAATAAAATCTATCACTGAGTTTGATGTTGCGCCCAGTTCCGGAAGATTGTGTTGCCAGCGGAATGTTGAGAATTGCCTCGAGAATGCTTTGTCTGCTATCGGAGCACCCTGGAGTGAAGCCTCCTTTTGCTCCGCTGTATATTGGAAAATTAGTTTCCAATGTGAAGGCGAGTCTCGTTGCCAAATAAAATAATTGAGATGGAGGCACGGTCGAAATAAAATCCAAATTGGTCAAATGGTCTGTAAATAGATTCCTGCTCACATACTTTGCTTAGAAGTCAAACTGTTCCGATGGAAATTCTGAACCAAATTCCAAAGCATATTGGGATTTTGCAACTTTTTTTTAAAAAAGAGATCTAAAGTTCAAATGGTTGAGTTCAAGCTTTATACACAGAAACTGTTTACCAGCGATCAAACACATTGAGGTGTTTTCTCTGTAGGGGTTAAGTATTAATGACTAAACATTAATCATTCTTGGAATTATATTTTTTTATGATCATTTAATTATATGAAGCAAATCCAACCTTGAGCATGAGACCTAAAGAAGCCTGAAAACCTACATACTATTCTACTTTTGTTGCCTCTAGACTCGACTATTCCAATACTCTCCTGGCCGGACTCCCATCTTCCAGCCTCGGTAAATTGGAGCTCATCCAATACTCTGCTGCCTGTATCTTAACTCACACCTAGTCCCGTTCACCCCTGTGCTCGCTGACCTATATTAGCCCCCGGTCTGACAATGCCTTGAATTTAAAATTCTCATCCTTGCGTTCAAATTCCTCCATGGCCTCGTGCCCAGCGCCCCCCCTCCCCCCATCTCTGTAACCTCCTTCAGCCCTACAACCCTCCGAGATGTCTGCGCTCCTCCAATTCTGGCCTCTTGCGCATCCCCGATTTTCATCACTCCACCATTGGCGGCCGTGCCTTGAGCTGCCTCGGCCGAGCTCTGGAATTCCCTCCCTAAACCTCTCCGCCTTTCTCTTCTCCTTTAAGTCGCTCCTTAAAACCTACCTCTTTGACCAAGCTATTGGTCACCTGTCCTAATACCTCCTTACGTGGCCCGATGTCAAATTTTGTTTGATAATCGCTCCTGTGACGCGCCTTGGGACGTTTTACCATGTAAAAGGTGCTATATAAATGCAAGTTGTTGTTGTTTCTTCCAATTTAGTATTATCATCTGTGAGTTTGTCCAACTTGCCTGGCGAGTCTGAACCCAAGTCTTGAAATGAGGAAGTAACAGTTGGAAGGAGCAACATGCCAAAGACTGGCCCCTTCAGTGAAGGAGGACTGAAGGTTCGGTTCAGGGGAGTTCTGCAGAGGAGGGTATTCCAACCCATGTTATCTCAAAGGGACTGGGTTACAAAGGTGTCGCAGTGATGCTTCAGTTGTACAGCCCCTTGGTCAGACCCCACCTGGAGTCCTCCGTTCAGTTCTGGTCACCGCACCTCAGGAAGGATATATTGGCCTTGGAGGGGGTGCAAACCAGATTCACCAGAAATGATACCGGGGCTAAAAGGGTTAAATTATGAGGACAGATTGCATAAACTTGGCTTGTATTCCCCTGGGTAGTGCAATCATTGAGGGGTGATCTGATTGAGGTGTTTAAAATGTTAAAAGGATTCGATAGAATAGGTACAGAGAAATTATCTTCTCTCGTGGGGGAAGCATGAACAAGGGGACATAATTAGAGTTAGGACATTCAGGAGTGAAATCAGGAAGCACTTTTTCACACAAAGGATAGTAGAAATCTGGAATTCTCTCCCCACAAAAGGCTGTGAATGCTCGGGGACAATTGGAGCTTTCAGCACTGAGATCGATAGATTTTTATTAGGTAAGGGTATCAAAGGATATGGAGCAATGGTGGGTAAATGGAGTTGAGGTACAGGTCAGCCATGATCTAACTGAATGGCAGAGCAGTCTCGAGGGGCTGAATGGCGGCCTGTCCCTAGTGTTCCTATATAAATAGATTGCACCTGGTCCTGTTCCTTTATGAATATTCAAACACTAGGTTTAATTGCACTTTGTTGCTAACCTCCATGAGCTCTAATCCGCTTCTGATTCCCTCAAAGTACCAGAAAAAAAACAAATCACTTCTTTCTACAATGACACGAGTTGATTCCTCCATTAGACTGCCTCCTCTGCCTCTTCTCTTTAAGGAACCCCGTCGTCCTTTAAGCCTATAAATTGCTGTTAGTGACGTGACACTGGTGGGCCAACAGTGCATCACACCCATGCAGTGCATCACCCATGCAGTGCATCACACCCATGCAGTGCATCACACCCATGCAGTGCATCACACCCATGCAGTGCATCACACCCATGCAGTGCCGCCACCAACCGAAAAATGGCCCAATCCAATATCTGGTCCGACGTCTTTCAGGCGTTCTTGGGATGCAGGACGTTGGTCCCTGAAATTGGCACTCCTTGCCCCCGTTTGATGCCCGTAAAACAGGTATAACAAGGTTCAATTTCTACCCCATTGTATCAACTGGGCAGCTTCCACCTCAGATCTGATATGGACCATCTTTAGTTCTTTGTCTATCGACATGGGGCATAATTCCTGGTGTACTCCAGGAGGGGTGCATTGGAATTTGTACCCCAATGTTGGTTCCTCTGACCCCACATCTCCTCCATTGCTAAAATTGCCTTCAAGCTCCCCTTTTGTGCGAAACATGCACGCCTCAACAACTCTTAACTGTACTATATAAGTGGCTCAGTGGGTAGCACTCTTGCCTTTGAGCCATAAAGGTTGTAGGTTCAAGTCCCACTCCAGTGACTTGAGCAAATAATCCAGGCTGACAATCCAGTGCAATATTGATAGAGTGCTGCACTGTTGAAGGTGCTATCTTTCAGATGAGAGGTTAAACTGAGGCCCTGCCTACTCTCTCAGGTAGATGTAAAAGATCCCATGGCCACTATTGGAAGGAGGGGAGTTCTCTCCAGTGCCCTGGCTGATATTTATCCCTCAACTAACATATTATCTAGTCATTATCACATTGCTGTTTGTGGGAGCTTGCTGTGCACAAATTGGCTGCTGCGTTTCCTACATTACAACAGTGACTACACTTCAAAAAGAACATCGTTGGTTATAATGCACTTTGGGACATCCTGAGATCAAGAAAGGCAAGTTCTTTCTTTATGAAGCCGAAATCCCCCTAAGGCTTGAACAATGCTCTGACATCTGGGGAGGTTTGTCTATCACCGATCTTGCACGCTGGGCAGGATACGATAAAAAGCTTTATTTCTGACAGGTGATCTGTCCTCACTTCGAGTCTCCAATCTGCCTCTGTTGCATCCTGTCTTGTCTTTGATGATATTGATACCACCATCAGTACCACTTCTCCAAATTGTCCTCTCATCCCTTTTCAGCTCCAAATACACCATCTCACTCGGCCTTCCTCCTCCCCACCGCCCAATGTGCTAATTCAAGGCGCATCACTGTCTTCTATTCCAACTCACTTTTTTCTCAAAATGCTAACTCCTCTCCTCCCTCAGTCTCCCCCCTCCTCTCAGTCTCCCCCCCCTCCTCCTCTCAGTCTCACCCCCTCCTCCTCCTCTCAGTCTCCCCCCGCCTCCTCCTCTCAGTCTCCCCCCCTCCTCCTCCTCTTCTCAGTCTCCCCCCCTCCTCCTCCCCCCGTCTCACCCCCTCCTCCTCCTCCTCTCAGTCTCCCCCCCTCCTCCTCCTCTTCTCAGTCTGCCCCCCTGCTCCTCCCCCCGTCTCCCCCCCCTCCTCCTCCCCCCGTCTCCCCCCCTCCTCCTCCCCCCGTCTCCCCCCCTCCTCCTCCCCCCGTCTCCCCCCCTCCTCCCCCTCCCCCCGTCTCCCCCCCTCCTCCCCCTCCCCCCGTCTCCCCCCCTCCTCCCCCTCCCACCGTCTCCCACCTCCTCCTCCTCCCCCCCTCCTCCTCCTCCCCCCGTCTCCCTCCTCCTCCTCCCCCCCTCCTCCTCCTCCCCCCGTCTCCCCCCCTCCTCCTCCTCCCCCCCTCCTCCTCCTCCCCCCGTCTCCCTCCTCCTCCTCCCCTCCTCCTCCTCCTCCCCTCCTCCTCCTCCTCCCCTCCTCCTCCTCCCCCCGTCTCCCCCCCTCCTCCTCCTCCCCCCCGTCTCCCCCCCTCCTCCTCCTCCCCCCGTCTCCCCCCCTCCTCCTCCTCCCCCCGTCTCCCCCCCTCCTCCTCCTCCCCCCGTCTCCCCCCCTCCTCCTCCTCCCCCCGTCTCCCCCCCTCCTCCTCCTCCCCCCGTCTCCCCCCCTCCTCCTCCTCCCCCCGTCTCCCCCCCTCCTCCTCCTCCCCCCGTCTCCCCCCCTCCTCCTCCTCCCCCCGTCTCCCCCCCTCCTCCTCCTCCCCCCGTCTCCCCCCCTCCTCCTCCTCCCCCCGTCTCCCCCCACTCCTCCTCCTCCCCCCGTCTCTCCCCCTCCTCCTCCTCCCCCCGTCTCCCCCCCTCCTCCTCCTCCCCCCGTCTCCCCCCCCTCCTCCTCCTCCCCCCCTCCTCCTCCTCCCCCCCCTCCTCCTCCTCCCCCCCTCCTCCTCCTCCCCCCCCCTCCTCCTCCCCCCCCCCCTCCTCCCCCCCCCTCCTCCTCCTCCCCCCCTCCTCCTCCTCCTCCCCCCGTCTCCCCCCCTCCTCCTCCTCCCCTCCTCCTCCTCCCCCCGTCTCCCCCCCTCCTCCTCCTCCCCTCCTCCCCCTCCTCCTCCTCCCCCCCTCCTCCTCCTCCCCTCCTCCCCCTCCTCCTCCTCCCCCCGTCTCCCCCCCTCCTCTCCTCCCCTCCTCCTCCTCCCCCTCCTCCTCCTCCCCCCGTCTCCTCCCCTCCTCCTCCTCCCCTCCTCCTCCTCCCCCCGTCTCCCCCCCTCCTCCTCCTCCCCTCCTCCTCCTCCCCCCGTCTCCCCCCCTCCTCCTCCTCCCCTCCTCCTCCTCCCCCCGTCTCCCCCCCTCCTCCTCCTCCCCTCCTCCTCCTCCCCCCGTCTCCCCCCCCTCCTCCTCCTCCCCCCTCCTCCTCCTCCCCCCCCCCCGTCTCCCCCCCTCCTCCTCCTCCCCCCCTCCTCCTCCTCCCCCCCCCCGTCTCCCCCCCTCCTCCTCCTCCCCCCCTCCTCCTCCTCCCCCCCCGTCTCCCCCCCTCCTCCTCCTCCCCCCCCGTCTCCCCCCCTCCTCCTCCTCCCCCCCCGTCTCCCCCCCTCCTCCTCCTCCCCCCCCTCCTCCTCCCCCCCCCCTCCTCCTCCCCCCCCTCCTCCTCCCCCCCCGTCTCCCCCCCTCAGTCTCCCCCCCTCCTCCTCCTCCCCCCCCCGTCTCCCCCCCTCCTCCTCCTCCCCCCCCCGTCTCCCCCCCCTCCTCCTCCTTCCCCCCCCCCGTCTCCCCCCCTCCTCCTCCTTCCCCCCCCCCGTCTCCCCCCCTCCTCCTCCTCCCCCCCCCCCGTCTCCCCCCCTCCTCCTCCTCCCCCCCCCCCGTCTCCCCCCCTCCTCCTCCTCCCCCCCCCGTCTCCCCCCCTCCTCCTCCTTCCCCCCCCCCGTCTCCCCCCCTCCTCCTCCTTCCCCCCCCCCGTCTCCCCCCCTCCTCCTCCTCCCCCCCCCCCGTCTCCCCCCCTCCTCCTCCTTCCCCCCCCCCGTCTCCCCCCCTCCTCCTCCTCCCCCCCCCCCCGTCTCCCCCCCTCCTCCTCCTTCCCCCCCCCCGTCTCCCCCCCCCTCCTCCTTCCCCCCCCCCGTCTCCCCCCCTCCTCCTCCTCCCCCCCCCGTCTCCCCCCTCCTCCTCCTCCCCCCCCCGTCTCCCCCCCTCCTCCTCCTCCCCCCCCCGTCTCCCCCCCTCCTCCTCCTCCCCCCCCCGTCTCCCCCCCTCCTCCTCCTCCCCCCCCCGTCTCCCCCCCTCCTCCTCCTCCCCCCGTCTCCCCCCTCCTCCTCCTCCCCCCCGTCTCCCCCCTCCTCCTCCTCCTCCCCCCCGTCTCCCCCCTCCTCCTCCTCCCCCCCGTCTCCCCCCTCCTCCTCCTCCTCCCCCCCGTCTCCCCCCTCCTCCTCCTCCCCCCCGTCTCCCCCCTCCTCCTCCTCCTCCCCCCGTCTCCCCCCCTCCTCCTCCTCCTCCCCCCCCCGTCTCCCCCCCTCCTCCTCCTCCTCCCCCCGTCTCCCCCCCTCCTCCTCCTCCTCACCCCGTCTCCCCCCCTCCTCCTCCTCCTCCTCCCCCTGTCACCCCCTCCTCCTCCTCCTCCCCCTCCTCCTCCTCCCCCCCCTCCCCCCGTCTGCCCTCAGTCTCCCTCCTCTCCTCAGTCTCCCCTCTCCCTCCTCCCCTCAGTCTCCCCCCTCCCTCCTCCCCTCAGTCTCCCCCCTCCCTCCTCCCCTCAGTCTCCCTCCTCCCCTCAGTCTCCCCCCCTCCCCTCAGTCTCCCTCCTCCCTCCTCCCCTCTCCCTCCTCCCCTCTCCCTCCTCCCCTCTCCCTCCTCAGTCCCCCCCCTCCCCCTCAGTCCCCCCCCCCCCTCAGTCCCCCCCCCCTCAGTCCCCCCCCCCTCAGTCCCCCCCCCTCCCCCTCAGTCCCCCCCCTCCCCCTCAGTCCCCCCTCAGTCCCCCCCCACTCAGTCCCCCCCCCTCAGTTTCCTCCCCCCCCCCTCAGTCTCCCTCCTCCCCCCCTCGTCTCCCCCCCCCCTCGTCTCCCCCCCCCCCAGTCTCCCCCCCCCCCAGTCTCCCCCCCCCCAGTCTCCCCCCCCCCCCAGTCTCCCCCCCCCCCCCCCCAGTCTCCCCCCCCCCCCCAGTCTCCTCCCCCCCCAGTCTCCTCCCCCCCCCTCAGTCTCCCCCCCCACCCCGCTACATTCATACAGTTTTTAAAATCAAAGCTTGTCACCACCTAGCCATTATTCCCTGATTCACCTCATCTTCTCATTTGCTCTTTACATCCTTGTGATACCCACCATTGGCGGCCGTGCCTCCAGCTGCCTCGGCCCTAAGCTCTGGAATTCCCTCCCTGAACCTCTCCGCCTCTCTTCCTCTCTCCTCCTTTAAGACGCTCTTTAAAACTAACCTCTTTGATCAAGTTTTTGGTCACCTGTCCTAATATTTCCTTATGTGGCTCTGTGTCAAATTTTGGTTAATAATCGCTCCCGTGAAGCCCCCGGGGACGTTTTACTACGTTAAAGGCGCTATATAAATGCAAGTTGTTGTTGACTCTCCACTTTGCTCTCCTCAATGAAACAAAAATGAAAAAAAAGAGTTGAGATAGTTCCATTGAAAAAAAAAAATCCGACCTTAATTTCTGGCTGCAGTTTAGATGTAAACCAATTTTTAAACAATGCATCCTCTCACCAAAAACCTATTGCCTCACAATCGCTTAAACCACAAGCTAAAGCCACTGATCCTACTGATCATTAGACCATCAGTAACCAGCCAGCACGCGGAGACTCCCGGAGAGCTTTAATTTCACATTTTTATATCTTCCAACCACGCGAACATTCCTTTGGGTTTCTTCCTGAGCCCTCAGATTGCTTGTTGTGTGGTCAGTTCCAGGGTGCTGACTATCGTCACAAGTACATCGAACCAAGTCAAAAAAGCAGAGGTAAAGTTACATGGGTAAGATGGGTATAGAGGGATATGGGCCAAGTGCAGGCAATTGGGACTAGCTTAGTGGTATAAACTGGGCGACATGGACATGTTGGGCCGAAGGGCCTGTTTCCATGTTGTAAACTTCTATGATTCTATGATTCTAAAGGCCATCCTGTTTATAAAGCCAACTTCTTTTAATTACCACAGTTGAGGGCAACCCAGTTCAGCTGATTCAATGAAATCACCGCCCCCCCCGCCCCCAGTTCTGACTCCAAGTACGGAGAAGTCTCAGACAGCAGTTTCACTCAGTGAGTCCAACACTCAAAGGCCAAATTACTTATCAGTAAACATCTTGGGATTTCACGTTTCCAATCGTTAGATCAGCGCAATCGGCCGGACCAGCACAAAAGATTGGGGAATTTTAAACGTTAAGTGAGTTACGCCCGAAGACTCTTCACCACTCGTGTTTTCCGCGATCTTTTACGCGGGTTCAAGATTCAGTTCGCCCGAATCAGGCCCCGCCCGTAAAACTGGCCACGCCCCCAGCTCGACATCGCGAGATTCCACTGGTTGAGGACGTTCGTCAAATTGTGTTCACTTTCTTAGGCACTAATGGACACTTTTTAGAAGTTTCTTCATATCAAAAAATATTTAATTTACTCAGAAACTGACTAGTTTACACCAATGAAACTATTAAATGAATTATAAAATCTTACAGCACAGAAAGAGGCCATTCGGTCCATCGTGCCTGTGCCGGCTCTTTGAAAGAGCTATACAATTTAGTCCCACACCCCGGCTTTTTCCCCATAACCCTGCAAATTAGTCCTCTTCAATACATGTCTGATTGTCTTTTGAAAGTTCCTATGGGATCTGCTTCCACCACCCTTTCAGGTAGTGCCTTCCAGGTCTTAACAACCCTCTGTGTGAAAAAATTTCTCCCCATGTCCTCTCTAGTTCTTTTGCCAATTATTTTAATGTATGACCTCTGGTTGCCAGAGGAAACACTTTCTCCCTATTTGCTCTATCAAAACCTCTCAAATTTTGAATACCTCTATTATGTCCCTCCTTAACTTTCTCTGCTCTAAGGAGAACAATTCCAGCTTCTCCAATCTCTCCATGTAACTGAAGTCCCTCATCCCTGGTATCATCCTGGTAAACCTCCTCTGTACCCTCTCCAAGGCCTTCACATCCTTCCTAAAGTGTGGTGCCCAGAATTGTACACAATACTTCAGCTGAGGCCTAACCAGTGATTTGTAAAGGTTTAGCATAACTTCCTTGTTTTTGTATTCAATGCCCCTATTTTCAAAGCCAATTATCCCACATGCTTTCTTAACCACCTTATCAACTTGCCCTGCCACTCTCAAAGATTTGTGAATATGTACCCACATGTTCCTCTGTTCTTGCACCCCCTCAAAATAGGACCATTTACATTATACTGCCTCTCCATTTGGTCCTCCCAAAGTGTATCACTTCACACTTATCCGCATTAAATTGCATCTGCCGTGTGTCTGCCCATTTCACTAGTCTGTTTATGTCCTCCTGAAGTCTGTTACAATCCTCTTCACTATTTACTACGTTGCCAAGTTTTGTATCATCCCCAAACTTTGAAATTGCCCTCCCTATACCCAAGTCCAGGTCATTTATATATAACAAGAAAAGCAATGGTCCTAATACCGACCCCTGGGTACACCACTACATACTTCTGTGCAGCTAGAAAAACACCCGTTCACCACTACTCTCTTCCTCCTATCCCTTAGCCAATTACGTACTCAAGTTACCACCGTCCCTTTAATCCCATGTGCTTCTATTTTCCAAATAAGTTTGTTATGTGATACTTTATCAAATGCCTTTTGAAAGTCCATATATACAACATCTACTACACTACCCTCATCAACCCTCTCTGTTACGATATCAAAGAACTCAATCAGTTTAGTCAGACGTGAATTGTGTGCAGGCTGTCCCTTATTAACCCAGTGGTTAAATGTTGCAGGATAGTTTTTTAAAGTTATTTTCAGTGATTTTAAATCAGGTTACTCACAGGCAGAGGGCTGGACACTCTTATTAAAAATGCTTATTCTTGCTGATAAACCCATTTTCAGCTGTATTAATGAAATTACGCCAGGTTACCGCATTTAAATACATCAAGAAATACTTTTTAGTGGAAAGGGGGGAAAAAAAAGAAACATTTAGGTTCCATCACGCTGCCCGATTGCCCTGGGTCACGGAAGATTTTACGTTTGCGGTTATGCAAATGAATTTTAGTGGAAACTTGAAACGTAACCTAACCAATGCAATTTCAAGCGCATTTTGGGGGCAATTTCCCGATTGTGCCCAAAGCAGAAACTCTACCCTCTTCTTCTCAACTACAGGACATTAATATCAGCCTCCCGGGCCACTCGTTAACCTGGGGACCTCTGAAAAGATCAGCCAGTTTAGGCTGATGCTGAGTCTCAAGTACAGATATTGAATAAACACTGCCAGTGTGACTAGGTCTATGGCTGGGTTGAAATATCTTTTGCTGATTGAGTAGTAGATTAAGGATCACTTCAATGATTGATCTCATCTTTAACCATCGATAGGAATCTAGTATCTCCTGTCTGCACTGTAAGGAAAGAAACAGCAAGTGGGGGATATGGATTTCACAGGCTAATGTCCAATCACTGAGTCCAAATATTGAGGGAAGGTGATGTCCATTAACTGAGATCAAGTGCTTGCAACAACTTGCATTTATATAGCGCCTTTAACACAGTAAAACGTCCCAAGGCGCTTCACAGGAGCGATTATCAAACAAAAATTGACACCGAGCCACAGGAGGAGATATTAGGACAGGTGACTAAAAGCTTGGTCAAAGTTTTAAGGAGCGTCTTAAAGGAGGAGAGAGAGGTAGAGAGGCAGAGAGGTTTAGGGAAAGAATTCCAGAGCTTAGGCAGCTGAAGGCACGACCACCAATGGTGGAGCGATGAAAATCGGGGATGCGCAAGAGGCCAGAACTGGAGGAGCGCAGAGATCTCGGAGGGTTGTGGGGCTGGAGGAGGTTACAGAGATAGGGAGGGGTGAGGCTCTGGAGGAATTTGAACACAAGGATGAGAATTTTAAATTCGAGGCGTGGCTGGACGGGGAGCCAATGCAGGAAAGTTTTTGCTTTTGCATAAGATTGCCACTTCTCAGTAACTGTCCAAGGAGCATTCACTTACTCAGACATCTGTTTGCGTCTTGCCCACGCAGGCTGTAGTGCCCTACAGGGCAGGCGTGCACACATTCCCCTTGCTGTCGGATCCCCTCTCTCTTAATTAACAGGAACAGCCGTTGCTGGCAGGTCAGGCAGCCATTGTCAGCCGAGCACTCCTGGCAACTTCTGCAGTTCTGGAGTGAGCCCGAGTTACCTGCAGGGAAAAGGTCGACAGAGCAAGTGTTAGGTCAGGAAGACTATCACCTTCAGTCAGACCTTCAGAGCGAAGAGCTGGTCCCGGGAGGCAGAGGTTCAGTACATTCAGTAGCTCTCCCGATTCAAAAATGCTTTGCTTAAATCCCCCAGAGAGAGGGGAGGCTCAGGGAGCAAGTCTCACTTCCCTCTGGGGGCAGAGACCCAACACCCCTCACGGCCTTCCCCCGATGGGCACGCTTCCCACGCACAATGTGGCCTCAGGGAGAAGGTGGGTTACCCGAGACAGGTCCCCAGAGGTACCAACGATGGTATTCCCAAACCAACGCATGGTATTCCCAATCCCACACAGGGAACCCCCAATTAACTGCTCAGAGTGAGCACAACACAGGCTCTGACCAGTTCCGATCTAAAATGGCGATTGAGGTCTTATTTATGTCACAGGACCCTGATTTCCATATTAAAAGGGGCCAATCGCCTGAAACAAGTGGCGTTTGAACACCCAGTGGTAGGCCCCTCTCAAAATGGCGCTGGGGTTGCCGGGGGAGATGAGGCTCCCGACCCCATTCTGAGGCCGTTACCTAACCCCCCCAACCCCGTTAACATGAGGTGAAGGGCAGTGAGAATGGACCCCACATTCTCTCTCCAACTCACTCCGGTTCACAAAGATACAGGGGGTAGAAACTGATCATTGGCGGTATCACATCGAGCCACCAGTTACAGGCCCCGCCGTGACTTCAATGGAACCGAATATATCGGCAGGGTGGGGCATGTAACCGACGGTCCCACGCGATGCTGCCCATTTTGCACTAATTGCCCGAGACAAATTTCTGCCCCAACCATCTCCCATCAGTGGGAATGAAGATTGGCCGAGGACCATGGGATATTCCAGTCCATCACGTTCCGCCTCCGTAGCCTTGCTCAGGGTAAGCAGATGCTCTGTTCCAAATCAAAGCCGCAGGAAACTCCACGAAGATTGGGCGGGTTCTACATTAGACAGCCAATCCTCCCTGTTAGATTACCGCCCTCACTCTAACCCATCTCACTGACCTTTCCCATGGCTCATGGCTCATGTCTCGACCCACCATTCATTCCAGCCTGTGAACGGGTCAGGAATGAACAGCTGCACCCCCCCTCCCCCATACTGGCACATCTGGTAGAAAATTAACTAAACTTATTATCATTGTGCCCGTAAAATGGGGGGAAATGCTGTTGGATTTATGTCCCACAGGGAGCTGGACTTGCCCTGGAGTTTCCTGCGGGCTTTGATTTGAGACAGAGCATCCGCTTACCCTGAGCAAGGCTACTGAGGCGGAACGTGATGGACTCCCCACGCTGGAATATCCCATGGCCCTCGGCCATACAGAAATCCGGTGTAAGTTTGGAGGCTGAGTGAGATCGAGGCCTCCTGATCTCCCATGTAGGGTTCCAGTGGGTAGAGGGGTTCAGCACACCATCATGGCCTGAACCCTCAAAGGGGAGGTAAGGGGGACAATGTTGACATCTTTTTTATATATAAAAAAAGAGTGGCCCCCTAAGACAAGGGGCTGAAGAGCAAAATTCATCTCCCTTGGGGATGGGGGGAGCCCCATTTCCCCTGAACCCCCCTCCAGGATTGACACATTTCCAGCATACTTTGTGGCTTTGGAGGGCAGGTAGATGACCTCCCAATGACCCTACACACTCAGTGGCGGAGATTCCAATGTCAGGATTGCATCCTCCAGCAGTTTTGGTCCAGGGAGAGACCTCCGATAAGCCATGTCTTAATTGGTAAGATACCATAAACATTTGCCCTGATCAGGTGGTTATAAAAGGACCCACGGCCTCTATTTGAAGAAGAACCTGAAGTTCTCCTGGTGTCCAGGCCAACACTCCTCCCTGAGCCAACGCTACCGAGAACAGATCAACTGGCCATTCATTCATTCGTTCATTCCTATTCGTGGGATCTTGCTGTGTGAGAATTGTTTGCTGCATTTGTTCACTTAACAACAGTGACTGAACCTTCATCACACGGTCTGCAGCGATTCAAGGAGAAGGCCCAGCACCATCGCAAGGAGCAACTAGGGATGGGCAATAAATGCCAGCGACACCCACATCCCGCGAATGAATAAAAAAAAGAATCATTAGTCAAGTGCTTTGGGATGTCATGAGGACATAGAAATACAAGTCTTTTCTTTTACAGGCACACAGGAAACAAGGGCACAGTAAAAGGAAGTGGTAACTGGGCACTTAGAAATTCATAACATGATTAGGCAGAGTCAGCACGGTTTTATGAAAGGGAAATCGAGTTTGACAAATCTATTCGAGTTTTCTGAGGGTGTAACTAGCAGGGTAGATAAAGGGGAACCAGTGGATGTCGTATATTTGGATTTTCAAAAGGCATTCGATAAGGTGCTACAAAAAAGGTTGTTACACAAAATAAGGGCTCATGGGGAGTTGTGGGTAATATGGATAGAGGATTGGTTAAAGGACAGAAAAGGGAGTAGGGATAAACGGGTCACTCTCAAGTTGGCAGGCTGTAACTAGAGGGGTGCCGCAAGGATCAGTGCTTGGGCCTCAGCTATTTACAATCTATATTAATGACTTAGATGAAGGGACCGAGTGTAATGTATCCAAGTTTGCTGACGATACAAAGCTAGGTGGGAAAGTAAGCTGTGAGGAGGACACAAAGAGTCTGCAAAGGGATATAGACAGATTAAGTGAGTGGGCAAGAAGGTGGCAGATGGAGTATAATGTGGGGAAATGTGAGATTATTCACATCAGTAGAAAAAATAGAAAAATTGAATATTTTTTAAATGGTGAGAAACCATTAAATGTTGGTGTTCAGAGAGATTAGGTGTCCTTGTACACAAAACACAGAAAGTTAACATGCAGGTACAGAAAGCAATTAGGAAGGCAAATGGTATGTTGGTCTTTATTGCAGTTGAGGCCGTCCTCATGGGTGCGGAACTTGGCTATCAATTTCTGCTCGACGATTTTGCGTTGTCGTGTGTCTCGAAGGCCGCCTTGGAGTACGCTTACCCGAAGGTCAGTGGATGAATGTCCATGACTGCTGAAGTGTTCCCCGACTGGGAGGGAACCCTCCTGTTTGGCGATTGTTGCGCGGTGTCCGTTCATCCGTTGTCGCAGCGTCTGCATGGTCTCGCCAATGTACCATGCTCTGGGGCATCCTTTCCTGCAACGTATGAGGTAGACAACGTTGGCCGAGTCACAGGAGTATGAACCATGCACCTGGTGGGTGGTGTCCTCTCGTGTGATGGTGGTATCTTTGTCGATGATCTGGCATGTCTTGCAGAGGTTACCGTGGCAGGGTTGTGTGGTGTCGTGGACGCTGTTCTCTTGAAAGCTGGGTAATTTGCTGCGAACGATGGTCTGTTTGAGGTTGGGTGGCTGTTTAAAGGCGAGTAGTGGAGGTGTGGGGATGGCCATAGCGAGGTGTTTGTCCTCATTGATGACATGTTGAAGGCTGTGGAGAACATGGCGTAGTTTCTCCGCTCCGGGGAAGTACTGGACGACAAAGGGTACTCTGTTGGTTGCGTCCCGTGTTAGTCTCCTGAGGAGGTCTATGCGATTTTTTGCTGTGGCCCGTCGGAACTGTCGATCGATGAGTCGAGCGTCATATCCCGTTCTTACTAGGGCGTCTTATTAACACGGGCACAGGAAACGGGGGGGCCTAGACATTCAAAAGCACGGTATAATGTGCGTTGTGGGGAGTGGGCTGTTGACCTGCACCAGTTGTTAGGAGTGCAGGCAGCACGCGAAATCTGTGCTTCCTGCTCATTTTCACGACCTGTGTGTGCAGCCAGTGCTACCTGTGCGGTTCATTGGCTGCACACCTCTTGGGGGCCTGATATCGGGGGGAGCTCACGCTACTTAAAGACAGCCAGCACCTTTTAAAGGGGAGGTGGATTATGGCAGCAAGAATCTGTGTCGAACTCCAGTGTAAAACCTGTGATTGAAATGGCTGCGGCTGGGAGAGAATGGGGCACCAAGGTTCTCTGATGCTGCAGTGGAGGTCTTAGTGAAGAGGAGGAGGAGGGGGGACGTGCTTTATCCCTCAGTGAGCAGGAACCCTCCAGGCTGCTAATGAGGAGGCAGTGGGAGGAGATCCCCAATGAGGTCAATGCAAGGAGCATCGCTGCAAGAAGTTCAATGATTTGACTGGAGTTGTTAAGGTAAGACCACTGTTCAAATGCCTTTTCGTCACAGCCGCACCCACATTCATCGCACCAATCACACCAATCTCCTCCCCCGTGCACTCTGCTCCAATCAGCACAATATTCTTTACAGGCTCAGCACTATTACAAGCTTCACACCCGCAGCTCACTTCTCCCACACACAATGGCAGCTATTCACCATGATGGCCAATCAACTTGCAAGGCTCTCACTAACACACCTCCCACTTTCTTGCAGGTGAAGGCGGCACAAGGTGCCAGGCAGCAGACTGGCAGCGGTGGGGCACCAGCGCGTCAACACACCCTGTCCCCCATTGAAGAGACCGGGCTGGCAGCGATGGGAAGGGCAGGGCGGAGGCCGTGGCCACTGGTAATGTTGGAGGAGACGCTGAGCAGGGGTTCTTTATACCTAATCCTCCTCATCTCTTCTGACTTCTCGCTCGACCCCACACACTCTGCATGACAGGCTTCGGACGCTTCCAACGCACAGTTCATCCTCTCCGCTCTTCCTCACACCACAAAAACCCTTGTCTCTTTCTCATTTCAGCTCCTCAGAGCGTGGAAGCCCCTTAGACAACGGAGGAAGAGGAGCAGAGTGATGATGAAGATGCTCCATTACTTGATCTCAGTCTCGCAGCCACCAGCTCAGAGATTGAAACCCCGTGGACCTTAGAGGCTAGGTTAGGGGAGGGATCTACACAAGTGGACAGGATCTAGGGCAAGAGCATAGGACACCACTGGTGCCAGCTCGCCAGAGTGTGAGGTCGCATACTAGCTCTGCTGCAGAGGTCACAGATGCTGACTGCGATGGGCCAGGCTACTGAAGAAGGCTGATAGACATCTACCAGGAGTGTGGAGGAGTCCAGCTCCAACTCAGTGCAGGGTTTTGCGCAGAGCATGGAGTCCATTCTGTCCAACGTGGAACGAGCGGTCACCTTGACCAGCAACGCATTGGAACCCACCACGATGGAGCACCTCACGATGAATCGGACAGCTTCCATTGCTGCTCAAACTGCTGCCGTGGAAGCTCAGGCCGCTGCCATCGTGGCGCTGGGTGCCACTGGTGAAAGAGTCTTCCAGGGTTGTCACACCTCTCCGGCAATCTGTTCTCCAGCAGATCACCAGGATTGCTGAGCCCCAGGAGAGCGGCTTTGGCTCCACGGGAAGAGGAACCTGCTGTCCTCTCTCAGGGTGACAGCATGTCTGCTCCCCAGACAGCCACTCCACCAGTGCCCTTTGCTGCTACCCGTCAGCCAGGCTGCTGCAGCCCAGGCCGAGATGGTGCAGTCTGCAGCCGGGCCCCCCAGGCCCAGAGCTGCTCGAGGTCGTCCTCCAACACCATCTGCAGCGTCCTCAATGGAATCTCAGCAGCCTTCCACCTCCCAAGCTGTAGCCACCGGAGAAGCACCTCGCAGGAGCACCAGGGCTGGCAAAGGAAAACTAAAGACAGGCACGAAGGGTATGCACAATGGTGAATAATCATATTTTGTGTAAAGACTGAGATTATTTATTTGATAAATTTGGTTTTGGTGTCGGTACGTATGTTTGTGCTGAAGTGAGGGTGAGAGCAATAACTGTGGAGTGAAGGAAGGCAACGTGAGGGTGGATTTGATTGTGGAACTTTTGGGGAATGGGGAATGGAAGATCTGACTTAGTTGAATTGTTTCTCGATGAGCTGGCCTCTGAGAGCTCGGGCAGATAGGGACTCTCTTGGTCGCTGCCTCTCCTCCTGCTCTTCTTCCTCCTCCTTCTCCTCCTCCAGCTCTTCCTCCTCCCACTCCTCCTCCTCATTCTGCTCTTCATCCTCCTCCCGCTCTAACTCCTTCTTCTTCTTCTCCTCTTCCTCCTCCTCCTTTTCCTGCTCCTCCTCCTCCTCCTTTTGCTCCTCCTCCTGTTGCTCCTCCTCCTCCTCCTTCTGCTCCTCCTCCTTCTGCTCCTCCAGCAGCTTGTCCAGCTCTGTGGTGTCTTCCTTGGTGATCCCACTCGTGCTCTATATCCAGAGGCAGCCCTACCAGACCAGCCATGTTTGCAGACGGGCAATCTGTGAGGTTAACAACAACAGCAATGCAGAGACAGCCAAGCCTGTCTCTCTGTCGAAAAGGTGAACTCTGAAGAGCGGTAAGACACTGTAAATAAAAAAGGCTAGAACTGAAACAGTAACGAAAAGTAGTGAACCAGTGAACTAACTTGCAAGTACTGCGCGATCCCGTTAAATATCGCTGGCGAGGGGTGGGTTTGGGGGAGGGGGGGCTTCATGCCGGTTAGCGTCCCGACATGCTGAGCAAGGTCAACACGTGTCGTCCAATCAGCCGGGGTGGTCCAAAATAACGAGTGGGTTCTGCAGGCAGCAGACGACCCTCATCTGCATAAATTATTTAGAACTTTAAAAGCAGCCAGTTTGCGATTCTAAGGCAAGCGCTACTGACTACACCAAAAAATAGCAGGCAGCGCACTCCCGGTCAGAAGTGTGCGCGCGCACTGATCCAGCCATTTTGGGTGCCCAGGGGGTCGCCTAGCTACATGGCACAATTTCTACACCATGCACGGTAAACAGGGGGCAAGGTAAACAGGGGCACAGGAACAGGTGTACAGTAAGGAGGGCGCAGTAACAGCTGCATGGTAAATGGGTGTACAGTAAACAGCTGCACGGTAAACAGCTGCACGGTAAACAGCTGCACGGTAAACAGGTTTGAAGCTGAAGCACAGAGTGGGCATCGCAAAGAGAGTGGATCGTGAACCGAGTGGGAACTTGAGAATTTGGTGAGAGTGGGGGTCTGTGGTAAAATAGTGGGTGAATTGAAATTAAAATTTAGTTTAAAATTTAACTTAGAACTTTAAAACTTTAAAAGAAACTGCAAATTAGTTAACAGTTAACAGAAACTGTAAGTCGGTAGCAGTTAACAGTCAGTCAGCTGTAAGTGATTGCCTGAATAGAGGGTAATTACTGTGAGCTGGAAGCTGATTGAACAGTTGTAACTGGTCTTCTCAAAAGGTGTATAAAGTAGGTGGTTATCTGCGAGTGGGTCGTGAACTGAGTGGGAACTTGAGAATTTGGTGAGAGTGGGAAGAAAGTGCTAAATTTAAAAAGAAAAGCAAAAAAACCCAAAACAGACTAAAAAGTAATTATCTATAAATAAATAAATATAGATTAAGATACGGCAGAGCAGATTGTTTGTCTGGACTGCAGTATGTAGGAGTTTGTGGACAGCAAGAATGTCCCAAGAGAAATGTGTAAGAAAAACAACACTGGAGCAGAAGGACAGGTTAGGGTGTGTGGCCCATATGAGCGTTCTTTATACAAACACACAGAGGATAAGGAACAAACTGAATGAATTGCAGGCACAAATTCAACTTCAAGGGTACGACATGGTAGCCATTACTGAGACATGGCTGCAAGACAGTCAGGGCTGGGAACTAAATATACCAGGTTATAAGGTACATAGGAAGGACAGGGAAAGTGGTAGAGGGGGTGAAGAGTAGCCTTAGTGATTAATGATGAAATTACTTCAATGATAAGAGAGACTATAACGAGGGGTAAGCATGCAGTGGAGACTTTATGGGTAGAATTAAGAAATAGAAAAGGATTCAAGGTTGTATTGAGAGTTGTGTATAGGCCCCCTGGCAGCAGCTGTGAAGTGGCAGAATATATAAATGTAGAGATTAGACAAGCATGTAACAATGGCAGTGGTTTTAATGGGGGATTTTAACTTTCATATTGATTGGGATAAGCAGATGAGCTCATGTCAGAAAGGTAGCGAATTTCTTGAGTGCGTTCAGGACAACTTTCTGCAACAATATGTCCAAGAACCAAGGGGGCAGGCCAAATTAGATTTAATAATGAGTAATGAACCAGATTTAGTTAACAGCCTAACGGTGCGTGAATATTTATCTAATAGCGATCATAATATTGATCGAGTTCAACATTGTGTTTGAAAGGGAGAAACTCGTATCAGCTACTAAGATTCTAAATTTAGGTAAGGCCGACTTCAACAGGGTGAGACAGAGACTGTCCGCAGTAAACTGGGCAAATCTGTTAATGGGTAAGACAGACAATCAGTGGGAGGTGTTCAAAAAATAATTTATCATGATACAGAACCAGTTTATACCCCTAAGGGGCAAGAGCTCTACTTGCCAAAAAATAACAGCCATGGACGACAAAAGAGGTAAGGGACAACATAAAACTAAAAGAGAAAGCAAACAAGAATGCATAAACCAGCACAGATCCTGGCAACTGGGAGAGATTCAAAGAACAGCAAAGGGTGACAAAACAGATAGTAAGAGCTACAAAAAGGGAGTATGAAAAGAAACTTGCAAGGGATATCAAAATCAACACAAAAAATGTTTACAATTATATTAGGAAAAAGAGGGTGATCAAGAGCAATGTGGGGCCCTTAAAAACTGATAATGGTTATTTTAGTAAATGGAAATAAGTAAATGGCTGACGTTAAATAATTACTTTGCGTCAATATTTACCGTAGAGGAAGAGGATAGCATGCCGGACACCCCAAGGTAAATAATTTTGAATCAGGGACGGGGACTCACCATAATTAACGTAAGCAAATTAACAGTAATGAATAAAATAATGGCACTAAAGAGTGACAAATCCCCAGGATCAGATGGTTTCCATCCCGGGATTTTAAAGGAAGTAGGTGAGCACATTGTCCTAACTATAATCTTCCAAAGTTCTCTCGATTCAGGAACCGTTCCTTTAGATTGGAAAATTGCACATGTCACTCTGCTATTTAAGAAAGGTGAGAGAGGGAAATCAGGGAATTATAGACCAGTTAGCCTAACATCTGTTGTCAGGAAATTACTAGAGTCTATAATTAAGGATAGAGTGACTGAACACCTTGAAAATATTCAGCTGATCAGAGAGAGCCAGCATGGATTTGTAGAGGGTAGGTCATGCCTGATGAACCTGATTGAATTTTTTGAAGAGGTGACTAAAGTAGTGGACAGGAGAATGTCTATGGATGTTATTTATATGGACTTCCAGAAGGCATTCGATAAAGTCCCTCATAAGAGACTGTTAACTAAAGTTGAAGCTCATGGAATTGAGGGCAAATTATTGACCTGGTTAGGAAATTGGCTGAGCGGCAGGCGACAGAGTAGGGATAATGCGCAGATACTCAAATTGGCAGGATGTGACTAGTGGTGTCCCACAGGCATCTGTGTTGGGGCCTCAGCTATTCACTGTATTTATTAACAACTTAGATGACAGGATAGAGAACCACATATCCAAGTTTGCCGATGATGCAAAGATGGACAGCATTGTATGCAGTGTAGATGGAAGCATAACATTAGAGAGATATTAATAGATTAAATGAATGGGCAAAACTGTGGCAAATGGATTTCAATGTAGGCAAGTGTGAGGTCATCCACTTTGGACCTAAAAAGGATAGATCAGAGTACTTTCTAAATGGTGAAATGCTCAAAACAGTGGAGGTTCAAAGAGACTTAGGGGTCCAAATACATAGATCATTAAATGTCATGCACAGGTACAGAAAATAATCAAAAAGGGTAATGGAATGCTGGCCTTTATATCTAGAGGACTAGAATATAAAGGGGGCAGAAGTTATGCTGCAGCTATACAAAGCCCTGGTTAGACCACACCTGGAGTACTGTATTTAGTTCTGGGCACCGCACCTTAGGAAGGATATATTAGCCTTGGAGGGAGTGCGGTGTAGATTTACTAGAATGATACCTGGACACCAAGGGTTAAATTACGAGGAGAGATTACACAAACTAGGGTATTCCCTGGAATTTAGAAGATTAAGGGGTAATATGATCGAAGTCTTCAATATATTAAGGGGAACTGATAGGGTAGATAGAGAGAAACTATTTCCGCTGATCGGGGATTCTAGGACTAGGGGACATAGTCTAAAAGTTAGAGCCAGAACTTTCAGGAGTGAAGTTAGGAAACACTTCTACACACAAAGGGTGGTAGAAGTTTGGAACTCTCTTCCTCAAACGGCAGTTGATGCTAGCTCAATTGTTAATTTTAAGTCTGAGATTAATAGATTTTTGTTAACCAAAGGTATTAAAGGATATGGGGCTAAGGCGGGTATATGGAGTTAGGTCACAGATCAGCCATGATCTCACTGAATGGCGGAACACGCTTGAGGGGCTAAATGGTCTCCTCCTGTTCCTATGTTCCCAGGGACACAGTAAACAGGGGCACATTGATTATATGCACAGTAAACAGGGGCACATTGATTATATGCACAGTAAACAGGGGCACATTGATTATATGCACAGTAAACAGGGGCACATTGATTATATGCACAGTAAACAGGGGCACATTGATTATATGCACAGTAAACAGGGGCACATTGATTATATGCACAGTAAACAGGGGCACATTGATTATATGCACAGTAAACAGGGGCACATTGATTATATGCACAGTAAACAGGGGCACATTGATTATATGCACAGTAAACAGGGGCACATTGATTATATGCACAGTAAACAGGGGCACATTGATTATATGCACAGTAAACAGGGGCACATTGATTATATGCACAGTAAACAGGGGCACATTGATTATATGCACAGTAAACAGGGGCACATTGATTATATACACAGGAATCAGGTGCACATTGATTATATGCACAGGAATCAGGTGCACATTGATTATATGCACAGGAATCAGGTGCACATTGATTATATGCACAGTAATCAGGTGCACATTGATTATATGCACAGTAATCAGGTGCACGTTGATTATATGCACGGGAAACAGGTGCACGTTGATTATATGCACGGGAAACAGGGGCACGTTGATTATATGCACAGGAATCAGGTGCACATTGATTATATGCACGGGAAACAGGTGCACATTAATTATATGCACAGGAATCAGGGGCACAGTGATTATATGCACAGTAATCAGGTGCACGTTGATTATATGCACAGTAAACAGGGGCACATTGATTATATGCACAGTAAACAGGGGCACATTGATTATATGCACAGGAATCAGGTGCACATTGATTATATGCACAGGAATCAGGTGCACATTGATTATATGCACAGGAATCAGGTGCACATTGATTATATGCACAGTAATCAGGTGCACGTTGATTATATGCACGGGAAACAGGTGCACGTTGATTATATGCACGGTAATCAGGTGCACAGTGATTATATTCACAGTGAACAGGTGCACAGTGCTTATATTCAGTGAACAGGTGCACAGTGCTTATATTCACAGTGAACAGGTGCACAGTGCTTATATTCACAGTGAACAGGTGCACAGTGCTTATATTCACAGTGAACAGGTGCACAGTGCTTATATTCACAGTGAACAGGTGCACAGTGCTTATATTCACAGTGAACAGGTGCACAGTGCTTATATTCACAGTGAACAGGTGCACAGTGCTTATATTCACAGTGAACAGGTGCACAGTGCTTATATTCACAGTGAACAGGTGCACAGTGCTTATATTCACAGTGAACAGGTGCACAGTGCTTATATTCACAGTGAACAGGTGCACAGTGCTTATATTCACAGTGAACAGGTGCACAGTGATTATATTCACAGTGAACAGGTGCACAGTGATTATATTCACAGTGAACAGGTGCACAGTGATTATATTCACAGTGAACAGGTGCACAGTGATTATATTCACAGTGAACAGGTGCACAGTGATTATATTCACAGTGAACAGGTGCACAGTGATTATATTCACAGTGAACAGGTGCACAGTGATTATATTCACAGTGAACAGGTGCACAGTGATTATATTCACAGTGAACAGGTGCACAGTGATTATATTCACAGTGAACAGGTGCACAGTGATTATATTCACAGTGAACAGGTGCACAGTGATTATATTCACAGTGAACAGGTGCACATTGATTATTTGCACAGTAATCAGGTGCACAGTGATTATATTCACAGTGAACAGGTGCACAGTGTTTATATTCACAGTGAACAGGTACACAATGATTATATTCACAGTGGACAGGTGCACAGTGATTATAATCACAGTGGACAGGTGCACATTGATTATATGCACAGTGAACAGGTGCACATTGATTATTTGCACAGTAATCAGGTGCACAGTGATTATATTCACAGTGAACAGGTGCACAGTGATTATATTCACAGTGAACAGGTGCACAGTGATTATATTCACAGTGAACAGGTGCACAGTGATTATATTCACAGTGAACAGGTGCACAGTGATTATATTCACAGTGAACTGGTGCACAGTGATTATATTCACAGTGAACTGGTGCACAGTGATTATATTCACAGTGAACTGGTGCACAGTGATTATATTCACAGTGAACTGGTGCACAGTGATTATATTCACAGTGAACAGGTGCACATTGATTATTTGCACAGTAATCAGGTGCACAGTGATTATATTCACAGTGAACAGGTGCACAGTGATTATATTCACAGTGAACAGGTACACAATGATTATATTCACAGTGGACAGGTGCACAGTGATTATAATCACAGTGGACAGGTGCACAGTGATTATATGCACAGTGAACAGGTGCACATTGATTATTTGCACAGTAATCAGGTGCACAGTGATTATATTCACAGTGAACAGGTGCGCAGTGATTATATTCACAGTGGACAGGTGCACAGTGATTATAATCACAGTGGACAGGTGCACAGTGATTATATGCACGGTAATCAGGTGCACAGTGATTATAATCACAGTGGACAGGTGCACGGTGATTATATTCACAGTGGACAGGTGCACGGTGATTATATTCACAGTGGACAGGTGCACGGTGATTATATTCACAGTGGACAGGTGCACGGTGATTATATTCACAGTGGACAGGTGCACGGTGATTATATTCACAGTGGACAGGTGCACGGTGATTATATTCACAGTGGACAGGTGCACGGTGATTATATTCACAGTGGACAGGTGCACGGTGATTATATTCACAGTGGACAGGTGCACGGTGATTATATTCACAGTGGACAGGTGCACGGTGATTATATTCACAGTGGACAGGTGCACGGTGATTATATTCACAGTGGACAGGTGCACGGTGATTATATTCACAGTGGACAGGTGCACGGTGATTATATTCACAGTGGACAGGTGCACGGTGATTATATTCACAGTGGACAGGTGCACGGTGATTATATTCACAGTGGACAGGTGCACGGTGATTATATTCACAGTGGACAGGTGCACGGTGATTATATTCACAGTGGACAGGTGCACGGTGATTATATTCACAGTGGACAGGTGCACGGTGATTATATTCACAGTGGACAGGTGCACGGTGATTATATTCACAGTGGACAGGTGCACGGTGATTATATTCACAGTGGACAGGTGCACGGTGATTATATTCACAGTGGACAGGTGCACGGTGATTATATTCACAGTGGACAGGTGCACGGTGATTATATTCACAGTGGACAGGTGCACGGTGATTATATTCACAGTGGACAGGTGCACGGTGATTATATTCACAGTGGACAGGTGCACGGTGATTATATTCACAGTGGACAGGTGCACGGTGATTATATTCACAGTGGACAGGTGCACGGTGATTATATTCACAGTGGACAGGTGCACGGTGATTATATTCACAGTGGACAGGTTCACGGTGATTATGTTCACTGTAAAAAGGTGAGTGGTGATCAGATTCAGAATAAACAGGTGCACAGCGATCAGGTGCACAGTAAACAGGTGCACAGTGATTATATTCACAGTGAACAGGTGCACATTGATTATTTGCACAGTAAACAGGTGCACAGTGATTATATTCACAGTGAACAGATGCAAAGTAAAAAGGTACAAAGTGATCAGGTGTACAGTAAACAGGGGCACCCACAGACAGAGATAACCATAGACAGGGGCACCCACGGATACGGACACTTGCAGACAGGGGCACCCACAGACAGGGGCACCTATAGGCAGAGATAACCATAGACAGGGGCACCCACAGACAGGGGCACCCACAGACAGAGACAGGGGTGTGGGAGGTTTGTGAGGAGGCCTGTTATCACCGATATCGTATTTCCACAGTAGCGGGATCACACCGCTTACAGGGACGGGACAGGTTTACAATTCGGATCTGTCTCCGTTGTTCTCATTGATCTCAGTCCCACTCCTGACTAATTACATCCCGTTCCCGATTCTTGTCTTGTTTTAAACTCATCCCGTCTCCTTCTCCACTATAATCCCCTGTTTTAATCCCACCTCAAACCCGCTCCCGATTGAGAACGACCCCCGAGACCCGAACCCTTCCCACACCGAGAATGTGACTCGGGTCCCGCTCTCCCGGGCTGACTCCGGCTTTACTCGGTGTAACGGGCTCCTAGTACATACACCTGCCCCGGACCAGCCGCTCTCCTTCACTGCTGCTTACCCCGCTCCCACCCGGGACAGGTGGACCCCCCCTCAGTCCCTGATCCTCCTAAAACTGCCACCCGCAACCGAGCGGGTCAAAAACCTCCAGAGAAACGGGTCAGAGCTGATCCCGATTCATGATCTGAGACCCAGAGCAGCGCTCACTTCGAACTCATCGGTCTGAGTCTCACTCAATTGGAATCAACAGTCTACTGTCGATGGAGGGGTGGATGGAGAATGGAAGGGAGGGAGGGAGGGAGGAGGGATGGATGGAGGGAGGGAAGGATGGAGAGAAAGATAGACAGACGGCGAGAGAGATAGAAGGATAGGTACAGAGATAAAAGATGGATAGCGATGTATTGATAGGTGGATGTAGAGGGGTAGATCGTTGCAGGTATAGGTGGATAGAGAGAGACAGATATAGAGGTGGACAGACGGATTGAGACAGCAAGATAGTGATACAGAATAAGAGAGACAGATTCATAGATACGCAGAGAAACAGACAGATAGCTGGGCTTGGTTACGAACATATATGTAGAGATAGATAGGTAAAAATAGATAGAGATATAGAGATAGATATAAATAAAGCTAAATAGATGGATAAATAGATATATATATATATAGAGAGAGAGATGGGGAAGAGAGAGAGATAGAGAGATCGATGGGGAGAGAGAGATAGAGAGATCGATGGGGAGAGAGAGAGATAGATGGGGAGAGAGAGAGAGAGATGGGGAGAGAGAGAGAGAGATGGGGAGAGAGAAAGAGATCGAGAGATAGATGGGGAGAGAGAAAGAGATCGAGAGAAAGAGATCGAGAGATAGATGGGGAGAGAGAAAGAGATCGAGAGATAGATGGGAAGAGAGAGAGAGAAAGAGATGGGGAGAGAGAAAGAGATGGGGAGAGAGAAAGAGATGGGGAGAGAGAGAAAGAGATGGGGAGAGAGAGAAAGAGATGGGGAGAGAGAGAAAGAGATGGGGAGAGAGAAAGAGATGGGGAGAGAGAAAGAGATGGGGAGAGAGAAAAAGAGATCGAGAGATAGATGGGGAGAGAGAGATCGAGAGATAGATGGGGAGAGAGAGAGATCGAGAGATAGATGGGGAGAGAGAGAGATCGAGAGATAGATGGGGAGAGAGAGAGATCGAGAGATAGATGGGGAGAGAGAGAGATCGAGAGATAGATGGGGAGAGAGAGAGATCGAGAGATAGATGGGGAGAGAGAGAGATCGAGAGATAGATGGGGAGAGAGAGAGATCGAGAGATAGATGGGGAGAGAGAGAGATCGAGAGATAGATGGGGAGAGAGAGAGATCGAGAGATAGATGGGGAGAGAGAGAGATCGAGAGATAGATGGGGAGAGAGAGAGATCGAGAGATAGATGGGGAGAGAGAGAGATCGAGAGATAGATGGGGAGAGAGAGAGATCGAGAGATAGATGGGGAGAGAGAGAGATCGAGAGATAGATGGGGAGAGAGAGAGATCGAGATAGATGGGGAGAGAGAGAGATCGAGAGATAGATGGGGAGAGAGAGAGATCGAGAGATAGATGGGGAGAGAGAGAGATCGAGAGATAGATGGGGAGAGAGAGAGATCGAGAGATAGATGGGGAGAGAGAGAGATCGAGAGATAGATGGGGAGAGAGAGAGATCGAGAGATAGACGGGGAGAGAGAGAGATCGAGAGATAGACGGGGAGAGAGAGATCGAGAGATAGACGGGGAGAGAGAGATCGAGAGATAGACGGGGAGAGAGAGAGATCGAGAGATAGACGGGGAGAGAGAGAGATCGAGAGATAGACGGGGAGAGAGAGATCGAGAGATAGACGGGGAGAGAGAGAGATAGATAGACGGGGAGAGAGGGAGATAGATAGACGGGGAGAGAGGGAGATAGATAGACGGGGAGAGAGGGAGATAGATAGACGGGGAGAGAGGGAGATAGATAGACGGGGAGAGAGGGAGATAGATAGACGGGGAGAGAGGGAGATAGATAGACGGGGAGAGAGGGAGATAGATAGACGGGGAGAGAGGGAGATAGATAGACGGGGAGAGAGGGAGATAGATAGACGGGGAGAGAGGGAGATAGATAGACGGGGAGAGAGGGAGATAGATAGACGGGGAGAGAGGGAGATAGATAGACGGGGAGAGAGGGAGATAGATAGACGGGGAGAGAGGGAGATAGATAGATGGGGAGAGAGGGAGATAGATGGAGACAGAGATAGATAGATGGAGCTAGAGATAGATAGATAGGTAATGGAGAGAGAGATAGATCGAGAGATAGATAGGTCGAGAGATAGATAGGTCGAGAGATAGATAGGTCGAGAGGTAGATGGAGAGGTAGATGAATAGATAGGTAGATAGATAGAGAGATCGAGATAGATAAAGAGATCGAGATAGATAGGTAGGTAATGGAGAGAGAGATAGGTAGAGATAGATAGTTAGATGGAGATAGATAGATGGGTGATGGAGAGAGAGAGAGAGGAAGATAGATAGAAGATAGATGGAGATAGATAGACAGGCAGACAGACAGAGTTGAGAGCGGAGCTCACCGAATTACATAGAATCGTGGTCTGCCGAATCCAGCAGTGAGTTCCATTTTTCAGGTTCTCGCTGGCGGTCTGTGTGATTGGAGACCCGGGTACCCGTTCTTCCACACTCAGTCCCCGAGGGTCTGATGGGAACCTGGGATGGCTCCACACTGGCCTCCCAGGTATGAAGGTTCAGACGTGAAACAGAGCTTCAGAACAAATATCTACACACAGCAAACACCGGAGTCCCGCAATACTAACAGCAAGTGCTGGGAATACAGAGCAGGTCAGGCAGCATCTGTAAAGAGAAATAGACGGGTTATAGTTTCAGACTCTGGGTTAAACCTCAAACCTCCACCTGCCTTTTCTCTTTACAGAAGCGGGGGGACTTGCTGAGTGTTTTCCTTGTACTGGTTTCTCATTCTGATGCTGATATGTATCTCCAGCATCTTGTGAATTATATATAATATATATATATATATTCCAAACTCACCCCAAGTTAATCCAAACTTACTGACATCAGAGGCAGCTCAAATCAATTTAACCCTGATTGATATCAGCTCGAAATAAGTCACTTGACCAGATGTTTCACAGAGAGCCAGTTGGAAAGGCAGGGTGAGATTGGAGACCGTTATTCACCCTCTGGCCATTTACACCTTATTTTTGTGCAATAAACACATAACTCAGCTCCCGGGTCGGACCGGACTGGACCGGGATGTCCTGCTCCCTCACCCTCTGCTATTTACCTCTCTCCTCCCGGGTGTTCTTCCCACTCGATCGCTCCCAGCAGTACAGGATGAAGAGTCCCACCGTCAGAGCCCTCAGATGCATCTGTGCAGTTAGACAAACCAAGGTGATTCCTGGGCAATATCTCCCTATTTAAGTGACTGCCACCCGGGATAAACCCGGTCCGGACCCCGGGGAGAGATGAGTTGCTGGCCGCTTGGCTGCCGAAGAAACTTAACACATTCCAGGTCGGGTCGGTACAACGAGCCTGGAGCTCAACCTCATGCAGTCAGCGCATCGCATGAAGTGTCCCGTCCCATCGACACAAGACATTCCCCAAACTCTCCTCCACACATCGCCAGGAGCATCACGGGGTTGGGTTAACCCCTTGGGACCCGAGGAGGCTGGGTCCAATATACACACACACTCCCCACCCCCCCACATACTCCCCACCCCCCCAAATATACACACACACTCCCCACCCCCCACATACTCCCCACCCCCCAAATATACACACACACTCCCCACCCCCCACATACTCCCCACCCCCCCAAATATACACACACACTCCCCACCCCCACATACTCCCCACCCCCCCAAATATACACACACACACTCCCCACCCCCCAAATATACACACACGCTCCCCACCCCCCACATACTCCCCACCCCCCAAATATACACACACACTCCCCACCCCCCACACACTCCCCACCCCCCAAATATACACACACACTCCCCACCCCCCACATACTCCCCACCCCCCACATATACACACACACTCCCCACCCCCCCAAATATACACACACACTCCCCACCCCCCACATACTCCCCATCCCCCAAATATACACACACACTCCCCACCGCCACATACTCCCCACCCCCCCAAATATACACACACACACTCCCCACCCCCCAAATATACACACACACTCCCCACCCCCCACATACTCCCCACCCCCCAAATATACACACACACTCCCCACCCCCCACACACTCCCCACCCCCCAAATATACACACACACTCCCCACCCCCCAAATATACACACACACTCCCCACCCCTCCCCACCCCCCAAATATACACACACACTCCCCACCCCCCAAATATACACACACACTCCCCACCCCCCAAATATACACACACACTCCCCACCCCCCACACACTCCCCACCCCCCAAATATACACACACACTCCCCACCCCCCACATACTCCCCACCCCCCAAATATACACACACACTCCCCACCCCCCACACACTCCCCACCCCCCAAATATACACACACACTCCCCACCCCCCACATACTCCCCACCCCCCACATATACACACACACTCCCCACCCCCCCAAATATACACACACACTCCCCACCCCCCACATACTCCCCATCCCCCAAATATACACACACACTCCCCACCCCCACATACTCCCCACCCCCCCAAATATACACACACACACTCCCCACCCCCCAAATATACACACACACTCCCCACCCCCCACATACTCCCCACCCCCCAAATATACACACACACTCCCCACCCCCCACACACTCCCCACCCCCCAAATATACACACACACTCCCCACCCCCCAAATATACACACACACTCCCCACCCCTCCCCACCCCCCAAATATACACACACACTCCCCACCCCCCAAATATACACACACACTCCCCACCCCTCCCCACCCCTCCCCACCCCCCAAATATACACACACACTCCCCACCCCCCAAATATACACACACACTCCCCACCCCTCCCCACCCCCCAAATATACACACACACTCCCCACCCCCCAAATATACACACATACTCCCCACCCCCCAAATATACACACACACTCCCCACCCCCCACATACTCCCCACCCCGCAAATATACACACACACTCCCCACCCCCCAAATATACACACACACTCCCCACCCCCCACATACTCCCCACCCCCCCAAATATACACACACACACTCCCCACCCCTCCCCACCCCCCAAATATACACACACACTCCCCACCCCTCCCCACCCCCCAAATATACACACACACACTCCCCACCCCTCCCCACCCCCCAAATATACACACACACTCCCCACCCCCCCAAATATACACACACTCCCCACCCCCCACATACTCCCCACCCCCCAAATATACACACACACACTCCCCACCCCCCAAATATACACACACTCCCCACCCCCCAAATATACACACACACACACTCCCCACCCCCCACATACTCCCCACCCCCCAAATATACACACACACACTCCCCACCCCCCAAATATACACACACACTCCCCACCCCCCACATACTCCCCACACCTCCCTAACCCCACCCCACACTCCCTACCCCCCATACATACACACACACACTCCCTACCCCCCATACATACACACACACACTCCCTACCCCCCACCCACATACTCCCTACACCCCACACTCCTCCCTACCACCCAATACTTACACACTCCCCACCTCCCCGCCGCCCCCCACCCCCAACACACATTTAAATCAGTTCAGATTGGGTTCAGCTCAGTTTAGAATGGCTCAGCTCAGTACGGATCAGGTTAAACTCAGTTGGGAATGGGTTCAGATCAGTTCGGAATGGGCTCAGCTCGGTATGGATTGAGTTCAGCTTAGTTCGGAGTGAATCCTGCCCACTTCAAAGTGGGTCCAGAACAGGGGCACAGGTACAGAGAGCTAAGGATGGAGATACACTGATCTAGGGGTGGAGATCCACTGATCTAGGGGTGGGGATACACTGATCTAGGGGTGGGGATACACTGATCTAGGGGTGGAGAATCACTGATCTAGGGGTGGGGATCCACTGATCTAGGGGTGGGGATACACTGATCTAGGGGTGGGGATACATTGATCTAGGGGTGGGGATACATTGATCTAGGGGTGGGGATCCACTGATCTAGGGGTGGGGATACACTGATCTAGGGGTGGGGATACATTGATCTAGGGGTGGGGATACATTGATCTAGGGGTGGGGATCCACTGATCTAGGGGTGGGGATCCATTGATCTAGGGGTGGGGTTATACTGATCTAGGGGTGGGGTTACACTGATCTAGGGGTGGGGATACACTGATCTAGGGGTGGGGATACACTGATCTAGGGGTGGGGATACACTGATCTAGGGGTGGGGATACACTGATCTAGGGGTGGGGATACACTGATCTAGGGGTGGGGTTACACTGATCTAGGGGTGGGGATACACTGATCTAGGGGTGGGGTTACACTGATCTAGGGGTGGAGATACACTGATCTAGGGGTGGGGATCCACTGATCTAGGGGTGGGGTTACACTGATCTAGGGGTGGGGATCCACTGATCTAGGGGTGGGGATACACTGATCTAGGGGTGGAGAATCACTGATCTAGGGGTGGGGATCCACTGATCTAGGGGTGGGGATACACTGATCTAGGGGTGGGGATACATTGATCTAGGGGTGGGGATACATTGATCTAGGGGTGGGGATACATTGATCTAGGGGTGGGGATCCACTGATCTAGGGGTGGGGATACACTGATCTAGGGGTGGGGATACATTGATCTAGGGGTGGGGATACATTGATCTAGGGGTGGGGATCCACTGATCTAGGGGTGGGGATCCATTGATCTAGGGGTGGGGTTATACTGATCTAGGGGTGGGGTTATACTGATCTAGGGGTGGGGTTACATTGATCTAGGGGTGGGGTTACACTGATCTAGGGGTGGGGTTACACTGATCTAGGGGTGGGGATACACTGATCTAGGGGTGGGGATACACTGATCTAGGGGTGGGGATACACTGATCTAGGGGTGGGGATACACTGATCTAGGGGTGGGGATACACTGATCTAGGGGTGGGGATACACTGATCTAGGGGTGGGGATACACTGATCTAGGGGTGGGGATACACTGATCTAGGGGTGGGGTTACACTGATCTAGGGATATCGTGCCTAACCATCAATAGTCCATTTATTGTTTATGGATTTGCATACAGGACCTTCCAATACGTGCCCACATCACTTCAGCTGACAATTAATATCAGTCAGCCGGATAACCGACTAAACTACCAGACAGGTCTATTCACAAATAATCATTACCACACTGGTAATAGTGAGTTGTTAATGAATCATAATGACTTGAATCACACTGCAAAAATGTAACACTATACTTACAGTGTCTTTGTGAAAACAATAAAACATCTTGAAATTCTCTCAGATCCCACACTCTTGGTTTGGATTAGTGTCCATGATGACGTTTATATGCACGGAATCAGATATTTCACAGAATGTTCCATTGGACGAAGTTCATTAACTGCCTGGCAAAGCAGAAATTCACTAAAGAGCCCATAGACAGTCAAGAGTAAAATCAACTCTCTGCTTTGAAATCTGGACTGAGACAAAGGCATATCAAAATATATCACAATCAAATAAAGCTATCGATTAAAACTACAGTTCAACTACACAGGAAGTGACTGAAACGGAAAACTCTGGTACAAACAGTGAACTCCACGCCCTGGTGGTCTCACAGCCCAGTTCATGGTAGTTGCCTGTAATACTCGTTAAACACTTCACCTCATCAGAGTGATTCCTTCCCCCTTCAAAGTGACACAAGCTTGAAAATCTGTGATTTTCAACCAGTGCAGGGGCACAGATGGACCTTCCAGAAAGCAAAGGAGATATTTTAAACTTGTCACAATCCTGTCAAGCTACACGTTGCTACAACAATACATTAGAAGCATAACATCTTATTGTGAGTTGAAACAATCCATCAAGAGTTGAAAATTATGAAAGAGTTTGTGAAGGCAATTAGTGAAGGCTTATTTTCACCGGTTGTTGAATTGGTAACAAGGGGTCATAAACATTGGGCTAATTCTAGATGCACAGAGTGGTTGGATGGGATTTTTTTTTTTACACAGCTCAGGACAAATAAATTGCCAGTGGTGCTACCGATGGTCAGTTGGATAGAAGTTATTTTCGGTGCGAGTTGGCCCAGAGTTGGGGGACTTCAGATAAAGAGCTCCACAGGGTCACCTAGTGACCAGAGCCTGCAACGCCATTGTGAGAGTTGACCACTCCCACCGACCCCACTGATCCCCCCTCCCCCCACTGTCGGGGGACACAGTGGTCTCCGCTATGTTCTAGGAAACAATCCTTTTGTAGAGGTAAATGGAACAAAAATTGCAATGGTTAGAAATCAGAAATAAAAACGGAAAATGCTGGAACTACAGGTCAGTCAGCATCGTTATGTTGGTCCCACCTGAAACGTTAACCAGTCTTTTCTCTTTCCAATGCTGATGGATCTGCTGTGTATTTCCATCATTTTATGGCTTTATTTCAGGCGGCTTTCATGTGTGTGTGAGTGTGAGTGTGTGAATGTGTGTGTGAATGAGTGTGGGAATGTGTGTGTGTGGATGTGTGTGAATGAGTGTGGGAATGTGTATGCGTGAATGAGTGTGTGCGTGTGTGTGAATGTGTGTAAATGTGAGTATGTGTGAGTGTGTCAATGTGAATGTGTGTATGTGAGTGTATGTACGTGTGAATGAGTGTGTGTGAATGTGTTTATGAGTGTGTGTCTGTGCTTGTGTGTGTGCATATGTGAGTGTGTATTTGTTTATGTGTATGTGTGAGTGTGTGTGAGTCAGAATGTGTGTTTGCGTCTGTGCGTGTGTCTGGGTGTGTGTGAGTGCGAGATGGTGAGTGTCGGTGATTGTATATGTATGAGTGTATGTTTGTGTGTATATGTTTGGGGGATATATGTTGTATATCGTGGATATCATGGTGCTTCCAGCTGTTTGTATGTTCTAAATATGAATTTTATGGAGGGGTTGCAGCAATGTTGGGGACGAATGGAGCTGAGGGCACGTGTGGGAAAAGGCTGGAGTCGGATCTGAAAACAATCAGCATTTATTAATTTATTGTTTATTATCATAGAGTCATAGAGTCATAGAGTTATACAGCATGGATAGAGGCCCTTCGGCCCATCGTGTCCGCGCCGGCCATCAAGCCCAGTCTAATCTAATCCCATATTCCAGCATTTGGTCCGTAGCCTTGTATGCTATGGCATTTCAAGTGCTCATCCAAATGCTTCTTGAATGTTGTGAGGGTTCCTGCCTCCACAACCCTTTCAGGCAGTGAGTTCCAGACTCCAACCACCCTCTGGGTGAAAAAGTTCTTTCTCAAATCCCCTCTAAACCTCCCGCCTTTTACCTTGAATCTATGTCCCCTTGTTATAGAACCCTCAACGAAGGGAAAAAGCTCCTTAGTATCCATCCTATCTGTGCCCCTCATAATTTTGTACACCTCAATCATGTCCCCCCTCAGCCTCCTCTGCTCCAAGGAAAACAAACCCAATCTTCCCAGTCTCTCTTCATAGCTGAAGCGCTCCAGCCCTGGTAACATCCTGGTGAATCTCCTCTGCACCCTCTCCAAAGCGATCACATCCTTCCTGTAGTGTGGCGACCAGAACTGCACACAGTACTCCAGCTGTGGCCTAACCAGTGTTTTATACAGCTCCATCATAACCTCCTTGCTCTTATATTCTATGCCTCGGCTAATAAAGGCAAGTATCCCATATGCCTTCTTTACCACCTTATCTACCTGTTCCGCCGCCTTCAGGGATCTGTGAACTTGCACACCAAGATCCCTCTGACCCTCTGTCTTGCCTAGGGTCCTCCCATTCATTGTGTATCATTAATAAAATATTCAATAAAAAATAAGGTGTGTTACTATATCCAGCAACTTAGCACGAAGGACAAATATTCTCAGTCTTTATTTCATCGGTTTAATTTTGTTGAGATAGAAAAGCGTTAACCAGAGGTAGCTGGGTCTGTTTTATTTGTAGGGTTTGTAGCTTAAAAGACCTAAAAAAAAATCTGTAACGTTTTACGTTACTCGTTACTACAATCGTCACACTCTTAGAGAAGGGTCTGAACTAGTTAAAATCAGTTCTGGAGTCAAGTCCTGGAGATGCCCAGGTAATGATTGCCCATTCTCATTCGCCAGGCCAAAGCATCGTGGCATTGCCCAGTTTATAAAGAGGGAAGGTGTATTGTGACATAGAAGTGAAATCGTCACATCATCCAGTGTACTTCTCCTTTCATCCGACGTCCCTGTTTTAACTTTTCTCTCTGGCTGTTTTTGTCTCTCTGATGTTGTGTATCTGCTGTCCCCCTGCCCCCCTCTCTGTTACTCATCCACTCCCACTCTCCGCATTGGCCTTTCAATGAAACGGAAACAGCACAAGATGAAAGTGAGCTGGTGAGGAAGAAGCTGGCAGTACAGTGGGGGTGGGGAGAGGGCAGAGACAGCATGGGACCAACTCATGGATCAGGGAAGGAGAGTCACACTGGGCACGGTCTGCACTAGTCCCTAGAGGGACATGTGGGAGGAAGTACAGTAGCAAACGCACTGCAGGAGCAACGTCTGATTAATACAAATCTGCGTGGTTACAGAGACATCACAATAGGCGCACTTGTAAGACCTCCACTGTTTCTGATTCTGCTCCACCTACAGGGAAGAGCTACACAATCATTTTCAGCTGTCTGAAGGGCTGATATCCTCTCATTGCAACATCTTAAACAAATGTGCCAACACTTTGCTGGAGTAATCTAGAACTAATCACGCAGCCCACGCTCTCTCCCCATATTTCTGTATCTTCCTCTGCTTCAAATATTTAGCCACTTTTCCTTTAAAAGATGCAACTGTCTCTGCCTCATCCGCTCCCTGTGGCAAAATATTCCACGCTCCAACAACAGAGTAAAGAAATTCCCCGTGACGTTCTCCTCACTCTCTCAGTGATCATTTCAAATTGATTGCTGACTCCCCAACCAATAAAAAACTGCAGTGGTTGTTAACATGACATTTAGCTGCACAGTATAACATTCGGAGAACTCCATGAAAAGGTTGAGAACGTGAATATGATTCATTCTGTGACATACTGTACAGATTAGCTGCACATCTCTTTTTAAGTAGACCCCTCTCACGATGGTCTGTCCCACCTCCTCTCTTGCATTGCTTTGCAAAAAACCTTTCTTCTCGCACGAACAAGGCCCTCCCTGTCCTCAACCTCATCTCGGAGGAGAGTATGGACGTTGTGCGCCTGAGTGTAACCTAGCTCATCAATAGCAACTCCTTCTGCCTCACCCAGCCTGCCCTCCCAGCTTTATATTCCACCACATCCAAACGGATCAATCCTCCATGGTGACAGCATGGTGCCTCTTTCCACATCCCACCTTCGCCTATCCCCTTATTCCTCTAGTGTTTCTCTGTGTTCCAGCAACTCACCCCCTCCCACCTCTCCTTCAAGATTCTCCTTGAACACCAAACCCTCCTCTCACTAAACCCTCCTCCCTCCTGTCTGCCCTTAGTCTCTGAGTGATGCAACTTCTCATCCTCAGTAACTTCAATCCCCACCAGAACTCACTCATACCTCTGCCAATTTGCTTGCTCTCTTTGCCTCCCCTCGACGCCAACTCCTTTACCCATTCGCTGGTCCTCGCCATCACATGTGGTCTTGTGACCTCTGAGGTCTTTTTCATTTCTAGGGCTCTCTCTCTCTCTCTCTCTCTCACCGTTTCCTGAGCTCACTTCCTACCTATCGTGTGGCCCGTCCCAAACTCCTTCACTCTCACCATCCATCCTCTGTGAAACTGTGGGATCTTCCATGCCCGGGTCCCCGGTCCTGCCGCCTTGTTGCAGGGGTTCCCACCGTAGGCATTCTTGAAATGTATCGGAGAAGGATCGGTAAGACATGCAGTAAAGTTATCTGAGAGTCACACTGAGCTCCTTCCTTACTTGGTTGTCGTCCAGTCTGCTGCTGAAATGTCCAGCCAGAACTGTCATCTTAAATTTCCATGCAGCCCAGCGTATTACACCCGTTTTACACGGGATTTACGCCAATCACTCCTCCAAATGGATCTGCAATTAAGCTGACCCAGGAAACTCTCGTGTAAATCCTCTCCTGGCCACCAGTGGCCACAAATCTTTTTTGCATTGGTGTAAAAGGATCTCACCGCTTTGAAAATTCACCCCCTAATGTTCTCATGAATCTTCCCTAAACTGGTCAAGATTCAAAAAATGATAGCGTGGGATATCAGCGTGTGAAACACTTTGGCCCTGAAATTCCACAGCGGTCCTGTCGCTGTAACTTGTCCAGGAGACTGGCGGGGACTCTGAGGGAAACGGAGTCAATGGCTGAAAAGAAGAAGAAACCTACATTTATATCGCGCCTTTCACCACCTCAAAGCACTTTACAGCCAACGAAGTACTTTTTGAAGAGTAATCACAAGGTCCCACAAACAGCAATGTGATAATGACCATGTAATCTGTTTTAGGTGTTGGTTGAGGGATAAACATTGGCCAGGACACCAGGAGAAATCCCCAGCTCTTCTTCGAAATTGTGCCTTGGGATCTTTTACATCCACCTGAGAGGGCAGACGGGGCTCCACCCGAAAGACGGCACCTCTGATAGTGCAGCACGCCCTCAGTACTGTACTCGTGGTGTCAGCCTAGATTTTGTGCTCAACTCTCATGGATTGAATCCACCACCATTTCACTCAGAGGCGAGAGTGCTACCCACTGAGGTACAGCTGACACTGCTAAATGGCTGTCATTCCAGGGTGTCATCTCAAGGTCAGAGCGTTCGCGAGCTGGAGAATGCTGTTCTTTGGAGTGATGGTGGCCGCACCGGTGCTGATGGTTAACTTGAGAGAAGAGTTCTACTCAGCCAAGACGCATCTTACTTAAACAATGACAGAGTTGTCACACGGGGACGGTAAGTCCTCTGTAATGATGTCTCTTGCGTACTGTAAACTTTTCCAGCTTCATTGCTACCCCTTCCAGTGAATTCACTTCCAGGGTTAGCGGTTCAGGCAGAAACTATGTCAACATTCAAGATCAGATTAAATAAGTGGTTGAAGGAAAAGGGGGTGAAGGGATACAGGAACAGGGTGAGTAAATGTGATTCGAATTATTTGAGGGTAAATGCCAGCACAGACTACTTGAGTGAATGGCCTGTTTTTAGGTTGTAACCTCTGTGTGTTCCTATGTACCATGTTACTCTTTTATTTCTGATACTGAGGCCCCCTCTTTCACCAGGAGCCCGCGAGCACAAGTAACTCGGGATAATACACTCTGTGGCTTTTTGAATCATAGAATCTTACAGCACAGAAGGAGGCCATTCGGCCCATCGTGCCTGTGCCGGCCCTTTGAAAGAGCTATCCCAATTATGAACATACAAAATTTGACGGACAGGAAAAGACCAGCTGGTCCATCAAGCCTGCCCCGCACCATGGTGGACGGACCATCGCGACTAAACATGTGATCTCCTGGGAGAGGAAAAAAACCCCAGAGAAATCGCACTCCCACACCCCCACTTTCCCCACAGCCCTGCAAAACTTTTCCTTTTTGAGTTTATAATGGAACTCCAACAGCAACTCTCAAGACCATCACTGCAGGTAGTCTATGTAATTGTAGCCTGTGCGCTGTGTAGCTAGCTCTACGCCCTTCATTTTAAGTTCTGATTATAACTGTGTTTATGGTTTAATTTTATAAATACTGCCATGGATTTATTGAGTTTGTATTTTTAGATTTGGACAATGTCTGTCATCTTGGGATAAAGAACTCGGATGAAGCTGTGTAACTTTGAGACTGAAACCAATCTATTGGGCCAGGTGGTGGCAGAGTGGGTTAGAACATAAACCTGTCCGTGTCAGGAGTCCCAAAGGTGGCCTCTCACTTCTGGGTTCAATCCAAGTCCTGAACAATGAGCTAAAAGTCTCATCTCTCTGTGGGGGTAAGGTGAACGAGGAGCAATTTCAAACAACTTCTAAAAGGGGCATGGACCCAAGGCATAAAAACAACCCATAATTTAGCACTAAGTTGGCCGCCTCATTCAGCGATGCCACAAGGATGGCTGGTGTAGGGAAGGGACAAGTCAAACTGCAAGGACTTTGAGGTGCATTATCGATGCACAATAGTGTATGAACATAAGAACATAAGAAATAGGAGCAGGAAAAGGCCATACGGCCCCTCGAGCCTACTCCACCATTCAATAAAACCATGGCTGATCTTCGACCTCAACACCACTTTTCCTCCCGATCCCCATATCCCTTGATTCCCTTAGAGTCCAAAAATCTATCAGTACAGAGAGTTTTACTCTGCATCCAACCGTGCTGTATCTGCCCTGAGAGTGTTTGATGGGATTGTGTAGAGGGCGCTTTACTCTGCATCAAACCCATGTTGTACCTGCCCTGGGATTATTTAATTAGACAGTGTAGAGGGAGCTTTACTCTGTATCTAACCCATGTTATACCTACCCTGGGAGTGTTTGATGGGACAGTGTAGAGGGAGCTTTACTCTGTAACTAACCTGTGCTGTACCTACCCTGGGAGTGTTTGATGGGACAGTGTAGAGGGAGCTTTACTCTGTATCTAACCCGTGCTGTACCTACCCTGGGAGTGTTTGATGGGACAGTGTAGAGGGAGCTTTACTCTGTATCTAACCCGTGCTGTACCTACCCTGGGTTTGTTTGATGGAGACATTGTAGAGGGGATCTTTGCTCCGCATCCGACCCATTCTGTACCTAGACTTGGGAGTATGTGATGCTGGCACTAGGTATCCAATTCCATTGTCCAGTCAAAGCACCTCACATGAATACTGGATTAAGCAGTAGGTGATGCCAGGGCATTGTTGATGATTGACTAGCCAACCTGGTTTGCTAATGGGACCTGGAGGGGTAGATCTGTCATTGGGCGTGGAATTCATCCCATTATATGAAGCTCACAGCATCGATGGAGGCCATTCAGTCCATTGTGTCTGCGCCACCGCTTTTCTAGAACAATCCTAAACTAACCCTACTGCCCCACTCTTTCCTCATAGCCCTGTATCTTCCTCTGATTCAAATATTTATCCAAATTTCCCTTAAGAGATGCAATAGTTTCTACCTCAAACAGTTCTTGTGGCAAAGCATTTCATATTCCAACAACCTCTCTCCTCACCTCTCAGTGGTAATTTTAAATTAATGGCCCCTTCATCACTGACTCCCCAACCAGAGGAACTAATCGTTCCCTTTTCACACTACTACAGCTTCATAATTTTCAAATCCTCTATTAAATCTCTTCTTGGCCTTTTCCAACCTATTGGAAACACTCCCAGTATCTCAAGTCTCTCCTTATAACTATAGTTTCCCATCCCTGGCATCAGTCTGGCTTTAATGTCCATCAGCAACTTTCTCTGCACGCTGCAACATCTCCTCATACCATAGGCCTGAACTTTTCTAACCAGCCTCCTTTGAGACACCTCATCAAACTCTTTCTGAAAATCCATTTACACCACACCGATTGCATTCCCTTTATCTATCCAATTAGTCACTTCTTTAATAAAACATTCTGCTCCTGGTAGCCTATCAAACCAATGTCCTAATGTTCAGATAATCCCAGCTGGACAAGTAGCTGGAAGCTGGTTTAACTGGGGGCCAATCAATACTGGTAGGATGAACGGTTTCACCTGGTTAAATGCCAGCTTTACCACAGCACACATCGGGGGGCCCTGAGCCTTGGCAGTGACTGTGCCTAGGATATATTTTCTAAGCAGGGTTTTATTGCTGGAAATAATTTTATCATGTGATAATGTTGCCGATTCCCTGGCAAGTGCTCTAACACATGTGCTACGTTCAGACACACACACACACATGCTCATGCACAAGTGCGTGCACACACATTCACAGACACACACACAGATTACACACACACAGACATGTGCACACACATGCACAGACACACATGCGCACAGACACACACACAACACACACACACACACAATCTTGGCTGTGCCTTAGTTCCCCGAACTTAGGTAGGTGATGTATCTTTATGGGTTAGAGTTAGGGCTAGGGTTATGGGAGAGAATGTGCACTCAATATCAGGCAAACCAAATCTCTACCTGTGGGATTTCTCAATAGTTTGGTTGACTCTTGAATGCGGTGATGGGTTTCCACGCATTCAGATATCCAGATGACTGAGTACGAACATCCATCACCTTAATGTGTCATTAGAAACGCCACAAAAAAAATATTTACAAATACATTTTTGTGGATGAATCTGCAGGGAGGGTTAGACACTCTCAGGATTATGTCTGGCCAAAGAGTTTCTGGGTGTATCTGTGCGCGTGTGTGTCTGTGCATGTGTGTGCACATGTCTGTGTGCGTGTGTAATCTGTGTGTGTCTGAGTGTGTGTGTTTCTGTACATGGTACATGTGTTACAGCACATGCCAGGGAATCGGCAACATTATCACATGATAAAATTATTGCCAGCCATAATACCCTGGTTAGAAAATATATCTTAGATAGTGAATGTATAAATATAAAATGAACATACCAAGAGTATTATAAGCACAGTTACAATGAAAGGTTGGACAAGTTGGGCCTGTATACACTGGAGTTTAGAAGAATGAGAGGTGATCTTATTGAAACATATAAGATCCTGAGGGGACTAGAAGGGGTAGATGCTGAGAGGATGTTTCCCCTTGTGGGAGAGGCTAGAACTAGGGGGCCACAGTTTAAAAATAAGGGGTCTCCCATTTAAGACGGAGACGAGGAGAATTTTTTTCTCTCAGAGGGTCGTGAGTCTGTGGAACTCCCTTCCCCAGAGAGCGGTGGAGGCAGGGTCATTGAATATTGTTAAGGCTGAGTTAGATAGATTCCTGATTAACAAGGGAGTCAAAGGTTATAGCAGGTAGGGTTGAGGTCACAATCAAATCAGCCATGATCTCATCAAATGGAAGAGCAGGCTCGAGGGGCCGAATGGCCTGTTAATTCCTATGAAAGAGCTTGTTTTTATATCGGTTTATACATCCTCAGTACATCGCAATGCGTTTCACAGTTAATTAATTACTTTTGAAGTGTAGTCACTGTGGTTTGTAGACAATTTGAACACAGCAGGGATCCACAAACAGCATTGAGATAAATTCCCAGTTAATCTGTTTTGGGAAGTCGGTTAAAGGTTCGATATTACCAGGAAACCAGGGAGAATTCTCCTGCTCTTCTTCAAAATAGTGGCCGTGGGATCTCTTCCGCCACCTGAGAGGGCGGACGGGGCCTCGGTCTAACGTCTCATCCGAAAGACGACACCTCCGTCAGTGCAGCGCTGCCTCAGTACTGGCACTGAAGTGTCAGCCTGGATTATGGGCTCGGGTCCCCGGAGTGGGGGTTTGAACCCACGACCTTCTGACTCAGGGTATTAATTTACGGAGTTTGTGGACCTGATTGTTTTTGCACCGTGTGGGAACGAACTTTCCTGATTTCATTGCCAAAGAGCGATTGTTTTTGTTTGCATCATATTTCAGTGAATCCTATTAGAAAGGAGTGCTGGTTGGAGCTACTCACTCTGTTCTGACTATTGCCACAAATCTGTCATATTTAGGTTCAATCAAAATCAAACTGCATATTTTAAACAAAGTTAACTTCACCTCATTTTCAAGTAGAAAACAGTGAGGAGAATATTCCCCTCGGGAGCTAGTTTTCCTACAACAACAACATACATTTATAGAGCGCCTTAAACATAAAAAGTTTCTCCTGAATTCCCTATTGGATTTATTAGTGACTATCTTATATTTAAGACCCCTGGTTCTGGTCTCCCCCACAAGTGGAAACATCTTCTCTACGTCTACCCTATCGAACCCTTTCATAATTTTAAAGACCTCTATCAGGTCACCCCTCAGCCTTCTCTTTTCTAGCCATGATGTGGAGATGCCGGTGATGGACTGGGGTTGACAATTGTAAACAATTTTACAATTGTCAACAATTGGTGTTGTAAAATTGTTTACAATTCTCTTTTCTAGAGGAAAGAGCCCCAGTTCCTGTTCAATCTTTCCTGACGGGTATTTCCTCTCAGTTCCGGTATCATGCCTGAGAATCTTTTCTGGACCTACTCCAGTGCCTCGATGTCCTTTTTGTAATATGGAAGCCAGAACCAGATCTATGCCTTATCTCCCACCCCGTCCCCACCACACCCAATTTTAAAGTTCCAAAAGCACCAGCACCCTTGGGTATTTTGCCCCAGGTAGCCATTCTCCACGTGAGAGCCTAGACAATGAGTGTCAGTAGGCTATTCAACGACAGGGGGCATCACGGACCAGCTTGATTCTGCTCTTGCCCAGTGTCTGCATATTTGCACTTTCCAGCAGCGGTCACTGAATATCTATCAAGAACAGAGAGTCAGGCTGAATTTTTTTCCCCAGCCCAGATGTGCTCAGACCAATTGTGTAATGCCTCTAGTGCCACCTTAACAGAGATCAGTTCTTTTCTCTAGAAAAGGGAAGGCTGAGGGGTGACCTGATAGAGGTCTTTACAATTATGAAAGGATTTGATAGGGTAGACGTAGAGAAAATGTTTCCATTTGTGGGGGAGACCAAAACCCGGGGTCATAAATGTAAGATAATTATTAATAAATCCAATCTGGAGTAACTTCTTTACCCAGAGAGTGGTTAGAATGAGGAACTCGCTACCACAAGGAGTAGTTGAGGCAAATAGTATAGATACATTTAATGGGAAACTAAATAAACACATGAGGGAGAAAGGAATAGAAGGATATACTGATAGGGTCAGATGAAGTATGGAGGGAGGAGGCTCGTGTGGAGCATAAACACCAGCACGGATCTGTTGGGCCAAATGGCCTGATTCCATGCTGTCCACTCTATGTAATTCTATGTAACTCAACACAGATCAGGGATGGAACCTGGGACCATCTGGTCCATATGGCCTAATGCTTAACCGAGCAATATGGTTTACTCACTGGGTCACTAGGAGTTGCTGAAATAATCTGCTTTTAATATTGAAACAGTTTATTGATGTTTCGGAATCAGGAACAACGGGAGTTTACAGCACAGAAATAGGCCATTCGGCCCGTCGCTAGAGCAATCCGAAATGGATCCCACTGTCCACTCTCTCCCCACAGTCCCGAACCTTCCTCCGCTTCAAATAAGAAAGGAGTGAACAGATACAGGATATCGATAGCATAAAGGGTGCTTTCTTGTTTTGGAGCAAATTGGAAATCTGAAGAAACTAAACTCGGGTCCATATAAAAGCCGACAGTAAAACTATCAGAGCACATGGCTGGACCAACTGGAACATGCAGCCTGGAAACAATTGGCAACTGGTTCACTGTTTAGAACAAAAAATTGCATCATGTGTTATAAGAACATAAGAAGTAGGAAGAGGAGTAGGCCATTCAGCCCCTCGAGCCTGCTCCGCCATTCAATCAGATTATGGCTGATCTTCGACCTCAACTCCACTTTCTTGCCCGATCCCCATTTCCCTTGATTCCACTAGAGACCAAAAATCTATCTTTCTCAGCCTTGAATATATTTAATGACTCAGCATCCACAGCCCTCTGGGGTAGAGAATTCTAAAGATTCACAACCCTCTGAGCGAAGAAATTCCTCCTCATCTCAGTCTTAAATGACTGACCCCTTATCCTGAGACTATACCCTCGAGTTCTATATTCCAGCCAGGGGAAACAACCTCTCAGCAGCTACCCTGTCAGGCCCCCTCAGAATCTTATATGTTTCAATGAGATCACCTCTCATTCTTCTAAACTCCAGAGAGTATTGGCCCATTCTACTCAATTTCTTTTCACAGGACAACTCTCTCATCCCAGGAATTAATCTAGTGAACCTTTGTTGCACCGCCTCTAAGGCAATTGTATCCTTCCTTATCCGTTTATCCCTACTCTCTGTTTTCTGTCCGTTAACCAATCCATGCTAATATATTACCCCCAATCCCATGAGCCCTTATCTTGCATAACAACCATTTATGTGGCACCTTATCGAATGCCTTTTGAAAATCCAAATATACTACATCCACTGGTTCCCCTTTGTCTACCCTGCTAGTTACACCCTCAAAAAACTCTAATAAATTTGTCAAACATGATTTCCCTTTCATAAAACCACGTTGACTCTGCCTAATCCTATTATGATTTTCTAAGTGTCCTGTTACCACTTCCTTAATAATGGATTCCAGCATTTTCCCGACGACTGATGTCAGGCTAACTGGCCTGTAGTTCCCTGTTTTCTCTCTCCCTCCTTTCTTGAATAGCGGGGTTACATTTGCTAACTTCCAATCTGCTGGGACCGTTCTTGAATCTAGGGAATTTTGGAAGATCATAACCAATTCATCCACTATCTCTGTAGCGACCTCTTTTAGAACCCTCTAATGTAGGCCATCAGGTCCAGGGGATTTATCGACTTTTAGTCCCATTAGTTTCTCAAGTACTTTTTCTCTATTGACAATAATTACTTTAAGTTCCTCACTTTCATTAGCCCCTTGATTCCCCACTATTTCTGCTAGGCTTTTTGTGTCTTCTACTGTGAAGACAGATACAAAGGGCTCGATTTTAGGGTCGGGTTTCCTGTGGGTTTCCAGCGGGGGGGCCCCGAAAATCCCGATATGAGGTCACGTGACCGGATCGCGCCGCGATCCCGACCACTTCCGGGTTCCCCGATGACGTGCGGGGCTGCGTGCGTGGCCCCCGCTGGTGGGAATCCCGTAGGCAATTAAAGCCAGCGGGGTTCCACTTGAGAGTACTTACCTTGCTTGTTGAGGTCATTTAATGAGCTGAATCAGCTGTCAAAAGAGGAAGTGTGGGATTTTACCTACATCGCAGACTGTTTCACACACTGGGGGAAACAGTCTCTCTCCAACCAGGCGTGTTGCAGCCAGCAGCCTGTGGCAGCTGCCAAGGTGCACTCCACGGGGGAGAGCCCTCACCCACGCAGGAGGCCACCGCTTCACATAGGGCAACCCCTGCCCCCCACCACCCCCCGCCAAGCCAGAGGACAGACCGACACGAAACCGCAGCCCCAGTCCGAGGAACCACCCACCTACCCTGCACAACCCCTCAGACCAACACCTGCCAGATGGGTGGTGCGTGGACATCCTCAGAGGACGAACAGCATGACCAGCCCCAGCAGCCTCGCAGTCCACGCCGTCCGCCGCAGAGACGTGGAGCCCCCCAACACGGTGTTGTTGCACGCCCACCTGCACAGCAGGAGGGAGGGCTACCGCAGAGAGAGAGGCGTCGCAGAGGGCACTACCCTCGCCACAGGGTCCACAGACCGAGGCGCAGCTCCCCGGACCTCTCCGAGCAGCAGTGCACACGGAGGCGCAGATTCGCTCGACATGTAGTCGTGGAGATCTGCAGGCTCTTTCATGCCGAGCTGCTCCTGGCTGGCCCCAGCACCAACTGCCTACCTGTCGCTGCCAAAGTCACCACTGCCCTCCACACCTTCTCCTCCGCATCCTTCCAGGGTGCAGCCGGCTACACCGCCGATGTCTCTCAGTCGTCTGCGCGGAAGAGCCCTGCAAATACACCTGCACCTACTCTGCAGTAACACGATGGGTGGCATCAGTGGTGGGTCCTCATAGTGATACCCAGGAGCGGGCATTATTGGACACAACAGACAGGATTCGTGGAGACATGGCAGTGGTGGTGCCAATATAATGTGTGCTGTTTGTTGCTCTGAAATTCAATATAGGTAACACCCATGGCAAACCCTCAGACACCCTTGTGCACCCCCTTCATGCTCACGAAACATTTGCCTTACGCTGCCTACTGCACATATGTGATGCATGCCCTGTGGCTGCAGCACAGGTGGTGGCAGGTTGAGTGAGGCTGGCTGTGAGGGAGATGCACGAGAGGGTGAGTATGGGATAGAGCCATGAGATTGTATGAGGATTGGGTCGCGTGTTAGTGGCAGGGTGAGTACTGGCGAGGTGAGTAGGTGGAGGTAAGATGAGGATGGGGTTTGAGTGGGTATGAGGGGTGATGTGACAGAGTAGTGTTGGCGGTGCCGAAGGAGATGTGGGGTTGGGGCAGTGTTGTGGCAGATGGAGTGTAGGGGAAAGACTTTGTGTTCTCACTGTGGCTGACCTACTGAGGTCATTGCAGCGCCTCCTGCACTGTATGCAGGTGGGCGATATGTTGGTTGCGCAGGTGACCCCCTCTGCCACCTCGAGCCAGGCCTTCTTGGTGGCAGAGGCTGGCCGCTTCCTCCCGCCCGCCGGGTGGAAGATCTCTGTCTTCCCCCTCCTCCTCACCCCATCTGATGATACCTGGGGTAAGGCATCATTAAACTGGGAGCAGCCTTCCCCCTGGGCTGCTCCATGCTGAAATTTGTTCCATTGGTTGCAGCATCTGTCAGTGGAGGACTGCCCCTTTAACTAGAGAGCCTCCAGCTGACAGATCGTACTGCGCATGCGCAGCCCGCCCGACACGCAGACCAGCAGCGTGGACCCCAGAGGAGCAGGTAATTGATTCCTATTAGTGTGTTGCCTGCTACGATCGCGCGGGCAACCCACTAATTTCACCGAGCGTGTTGACCACGCTCCCGAAACCCAACCCGCCGGAAACCCGCAGGCCTGGTAAAATCGAGCCCAAAATATTTGTTTAACGCATCTGCCATTTCCTGATTCCCCATTATAATTTCTCCTGTCTCAGCCTCTAAGGGACCAACGTTTACTTTTGCTACTCTGTTCCTTTTTACATACTTGTAGAAGCTCTTACAATCCGTTTTTATATTTCTTGCTAGTTTATTTTCATATTCTATTTTCTCCCTTTTTATCAAAACATCACAACCGTTAAATCCAAGCATTTCATCTTAAAAATGCATTTTGGAATATTTGGCAAATTTATAAAGCATTCAACTACAGTCCAGTTTTCAATAATAAGGTTAAGTCAGCAGAAACAGAAACAGGGCAGTGGGAATCTGGAAAACTCTCTCCCAAAAAGGGCTGTGGATGCCTAAGGGTCACTCGGAGCTTTCAAGACTGAGATCGATAGATTTTTTTGTTGGGCGAGGGTATCGAGGGATGTGGAGCAAAGGCGGGAGTTGAGGTACAGGTCGGCCATGGTCTAATTGAATGGCGGAACAGGCACGAGGAGCTGAATGGCCTCCTCCTGTTCCTAAGTTCCGATATAACTAATGAAGGCAGAGGGAACCTGTGTTTCATTTCCCGAGTTTTTGCCGCCTGATAGTAAACGGGAAGGTCTTAACTTGAACACGTTCACAATCTAACAGAATTGCCACATTACACGGGGCCAAAACCAAAACAAGCCGCTCTGTGTAACATTAAGTTTAATGTGACATTCATGAGTAGGTTCATATATAGCTGCTAAGGTTGCAGAACCTCCCAACCAATCAGTTATAGAATAATAACAAGACGAGGCCAATTGCTTACAATTCATCGTGGCTGCAGCCATTTAGGGTCCTCACCGGCCCCTTGTGTTCCTTACTGTAGACTTGATGTGGAGATGCCGGTGATAGACTGGGGTGGACAAATGTAAGGAGTCTTACAACACCAGGTTATAGTCCAACAGCTTTATTTGAAATCACAAGTTTCCCTGACTAACCTGTTTGAACACTCCTTTGATTGCTGTGATTATCTCTCTGCCGAGGTGTGATAAAGGGCAGCTAGAAAGATTATCTGTAATCACCAGGCATTGTTCTCTGACTATATATGCTGTGCCTTTATGCAACTCTTCACTTCACCTGACGAAGGAGCAAAGCTCCGAAAGCTTGTGATTTCAAATAAAGCTGTTGGACTATAACCTGCTGCTGTGCGACTCCTTACATTACTGTAGACTGTTGAGCTATTAGGGAGCAAAGCAACACACGACTGCTAGCAATTCCTCATTTTATAGCCCATGTAAATGGCATTCCAATGACAGGAGAGTTGGGATAGTCACAGAATCACACAGCACAGAAGGAGGCCCTTCAGCCCATCATGCCTGTGCCGGCTCTTTGAAAGAGCTATCCAATCAGTCCCACTCCTCCCCTGCCCTTTCTCCGTAGCCCTGCAAATTTTTCCATTTCACGTATATATCCAACTCCCTTTTGAAAGTTACTATTGAATCTGCTTCCTTTCAGGCAGCGCATTCCAGATCGTAACAACTCGCTACGTAAAAAAATTTCTTCACAGATCTGAGCCCGAGGTGGCAGATTATTTGACTGTAGACAGTTTTGTTCTGTCATAAGGAACAAAAGAGGCAGATTATTGCTGTCCGTGAGTATTTTTACCTCACTGCCCAACTGTTCACTGCACACCTTGATTGAACTCGATAAATATCTCTAATTAAGACGCCCCAGAGTTAGATTTTCAACACGGCCTCTGAGTGTAAAACGGGCAATGCGGATTGTCCGCCTGTATACAAACTGCACGGTTTTTATTTCCACTGATTCCGGCCGGCAAGCTGAAAATCTGCTCCATCTGGTTAAAACCTCTAGGCCTAGAAATTTGTTTAGGCCCTTTTTTTTTTCAAGCGCCAAATGGGCTCAGGGATCATTTTAAGACGGAAGCCCGAGGGTCGCAAGAAATTGGTCCTCGGGCCTCTTCGACATAATCGGGGCCTGTCCCGCCTCCACAGGCAGCTCGCCCGACTGAAGAATCGGACATCGGGCTGCCTTACCTCGTTGGCAGCCGCCCTCCGGCAAGTCCCAAAGCGGCGAGAGGGGCGGGGGAGAGGCCGATCGTGGCCAGCAGCGTCCCTCAGGTAAGTTCCGAGGGTGAGGGGGGAGTGTGGAAGGGGGAACGATCGAGGTCGGCAGGAGCCCTGTGGAGTTGGGAGGAACACACCAGCTCCTCCTGTTTCCACATCATTTAAATAAAAATAATGAAACTCACCTTTTCGGTGGTGGCTGCTCGCTAGGCCGCATCCATGTCTAGAAAACCTGAGTGGAGCAGGTCCAAAGTCCTGGCTTGGTTCTGGGTCCTGGTTTTGTTCTGGGTTCTAGTTTAATTTTAGGCCCTGGTTTGCATCTGGGTCCTGGTCTAGCTCCAGGTCCTGGTTTGGTTCTGGGTCCTGGTCTAGCTCCAGGTCCTGGTTTGGTTCTGGGTCCTGGTCTAGCTCCAGGTCCTGGTTTGGTTCTGGGTCCTGGTCTAGCTCCAGGTCCTGGTTTGGTTCTGGGTCCTGGTCTAGCTCCAGGTCCTGGTTTGGTTCTGGGTCCTGGTCTAGCTCCAGGTCCTGGTTTGGTTCTGGGTCCTGGTCTAGCTCCAGGTCCTGGTTTGGTTCTGGGTCCTGGTCTAGCTCCAGGTCACGGTTTGGTTCTGGGTCCTGGTCTAGCTCCAGGTCCTGGTTTGGTTCTGGGTCCTGGTCTAGCTCTAGGTCACGGTTTGGTTCTGGGACCTGGTCTAGCTCCAGGTCCTGGTTTGGTTCTGGGTCCTGGTCTAGCTCCAGGTCCTGGTTTGGTTCTGGGTCCTGGTCTAGCTCCAGGTCCTGGTTTGGTTCTGGGTCCTGGTCTAGCTCCAGGTCCTGGTTTGGTTCTGGGTCCTGGTCTAGCTCCAGGTCCTGGTTTGGTTCTGGGTCCTGGTTTGGTTCTGGGTCCTGGTTTGGTTCTGGGTCCTGGTCTAGCTCCAGGTCCTGGTTTGGTTCTGGGTCCTGGTCTAGCTCCAGGTCCTGGTTTGGTTCTGGGTCCTGGTCTAGCTCCAGGTCCTGGTTTGGTTCTGGGTCCTGGTCTAGCTCCAGGTCCTGGTTTGGTTCTGGGTCCTGGTCTAGCTCCAGGTCCTGGTTTGGTTCTGGGTCCTGGTCTAGCTCCAGGTCCTGGTTTGGTTCTGGGTCCTGGTCTAGCTCCAGGTCACGGTTTGGTTCTGGGTCCTGGTCTAGCTCCAGGTCCTGGTTTGGTTCTGGGTCCTGGTCTAGCTCCAGGTCCTGGTTTGGTTCTGGGACCTGGTCTAGCTCCAGGTCCTGGTTTGGTTCTGGGTCCTGGTCTAGCTCCAGGTCCTGGTTTGGTTCTGGGTCCTGGTCTAGCTCCAGGTCCTGGTTTGGTTCTGGGTCCTGGTCTAGCTCCAGGTCACGGTTTGGTTCTGGGTCCTGGTCTAGCTCTAGGTCCTGGTTTGGTTCTGGGTCCTGGTCTAGCTCCAGGTCCTGGTTTGGTTCTGGGTCCTGGTCTAGCTCCAGGTCACGGTTTGGTTCTGGGTCCTGGTCCAGCTCTAGGTCCTGGTTTGGTTCTGGGTCCTGGTCCAGCTCTAGGTCCTGGTTTGGTTCTGGGACCTGATTTACTCCTGAGTCCTGGTTTGTTTCCAGATCCTGGTTCAGATCCAGGCCCTGGTTTGCTTCTGGGTCCTGGTTCAGATTCAAGTCCTAATTCAGATCCAAGTCCTGCTTTGTCACAGGGTTCTGGTTTGGCGGGCTCCAGTTTATTGAATTGAAATAATACAAATATCTGGAAAAATAGTGTGTTTGCTCTCTTCAGTTTAATTGAACGAGTTCTTATAATTAATTTTAAGAATACACAGATTTCTTAGAGATTTACTTTTCTTTCAATCTTTCCAGCATTCCAAAAATTCAGGGAATTATTCGGACTGGACTTCACTATCAAGCAACCCGGACTGTCAATGAAATCTACATGTTAGAGGTAGAGTCACTAACACTCTTTAAACAAAGTCAGATTTAGAATATAAGTGATGAACGCCAACATTTCAACTGTGATTGCTCTGAACTCCGTGCCAATCTAGATCAAATTTAACTGGCAAAATAATATTTGCAATTAATCAGAAAAAAACATGTCTGTCCTTTTTTCTTATTACAAGTTGCAAGATCTTTAAATGTTACCTGCCAACATGTCAGTCAACAACAAGAAAACCTTCGCCAATTGGCATTTCACATCTGGATTCAGAACCTGCCAAACTTCCTACTGAAGCAGGGAACAGGCTGTATATTATCTTAGATACATAAAAATATCATTTCTTTTCTCTGGTTCTGCGCTAATCCGTGCTGTCAAAATATAAGCTGCAAGAAGTAAAAAGAAAATAAAATTAACGAGTAATCTTAACCAGACGCTAAGACTGATTTTTAACACTGCTTGTTGGGTACATGAGAACATCAGAAATAGAAGCAGGAGTAGGCCATCCGGCCCCTCGAGACTGCTCCATCATTCAACAAGATCTGTATCTTAACTCCATCCTTGGTTCCGTATCCCTTAGTACCCTGGCCTAACAAAAATCTATCAATCTCTGCTTTGAAATTTTCAATTGACCCCCAGCCTCAACAGCTTTCTGGGGGAGAGAGTTCCAGATTTCCACTCCCCTTTGTGTGAAGAAGTGCTTCCTGACATCACCCCTGAACGGCCGAGCTCTAATTTTAAGGTTATGCCCCCTTGTTCTTGACTCCCCCACCAGAGGAAATAGTTTCTCTCTATCTACCCTATCAAATCCTTTAATCACCTTAAACACCTCGATCAGATCACCCCTTAATCTTCTACGCTCGAGGGAATACGAGCCCAGTCTGTGCAACCTGTCCTGGTTGGGAGTACAATAACAGAGCAAATCCTTGCTCCAGAAATTGTCACAAACGCCCTAACTGCAGCAAGTATTGACTCCGACTCATTTCAAACTGATGCTGTCTGTACAAAAATAATACTTTAAAAACATATATTCTCCTAAAGCCAGTCTGGAGAAAGAACTAGTCATGGGAAGGAATGAGTGACAGGGCTACAGATGTTCACATTTAAATTGTGTAAATTACTTGGTAATTGCATTTCTTGGAATTGCCAAACTTTAAAACAAAAGGAGGACATTTCCAACTGTTATTTTATAAGACGAATGGGCTCCATGCTCTCCCGACAAACACTGCTGTAAAATGTGTTGTTTCTTTGGTCGGAGAGATTTGGAAAGTCATTCTCGTGTTATTGTAGCTGCAACAGTAGGTTCCAAAATGAGACAGGAATAGAGTCCAGTGTAACATCTACACCACTGTCATTGTAGGACATTGTACATAGTGTTACATGTTCTGTGTTACATATCACATGTCACTGGGAGGGGAGGGGAGGAATGGAAAGGAGAGGAGAGGAGAGCAGAGGTTCCTTTCCTGGTTTGATGTATTTCAAGTGCCCTTTGAGCACAGGAGATACCTCCGTAAAACTGGCCCTTTTTTTACCTGCATTTTACACCTGAGAAACCGGGTCCTAATCTCCCACTTTATGTGTTGTGATAATGTCTTCACTCGGGGCATTGCAATGCGAGCTCAGTTGTCTCTGCTGGTGGAGGTAATGTACCAGTGCCTGTAGAGAAGCAGGACTTCAGTTACATCCCTCAGGTGTCTCCTGAAGGTATCTGCAAGGAAGCTGTCACTTAAACTGGAAGAGTGGCTTGGAGCCTTCACTTGAAGTGAAAGGCAGTGCTGATGTGAGGCAGGGTCCCCATGAATCGGATGCACAGCTCAGTCGCTGCATCCTTGCTCAACCACAGCCTCACGAGGCACTGTTCCTCAGTGAAGCTGGGGCCGGGATGCTTCACCCTGGGATAGTTTGTTTTCAAATCCCTCCGTGGCCCTCGCCCCCTCCCTATCTCTGTAACCTCCTCCAGTCCTACAACCCTCCGAGATCTCTGCACTCCTCCAATTCTGGCCTCTTACGCCTCCCCGATTTTAATCGCTCCACCATTGGCGGCCGTGCCTCCAGCTGCCCAGGCCCTAAGCTCTGGAATTCCCTCCCCTAAACCTCTCCGCCTCTCCCTCCTCCTTTAAGACACTCCTTAAAACCTACCTCTTTGACCAAGCTTTTGGTCATCTGTCCTAATATCTCCTTATGTGGCTCGGTGTCAAATTTTGTTTGATAAGTGATTCTGTGAAGCACCTTGGTACTTTTTACTATGTTTAAGGGGCTATATCAATACAAGTTGTTGTTGTTGTTGTTGTTGTTGTCGTCGTCGTCGTCGTCGTCCAATGGAAATGGCCGACTAGCTATGGGCTATGACGACACCATTTTAGCCACATGCACTCATTTAGGTAGAAAACGCCTTACACATAATACAGGTGAATGTGTTTCACATGTGTACATTTACTTAACAAACACCTACCACCATTCAGTAACCAAGGAAGTTACAACGATCAAGAAACACTCGCACACTCTGCTTTTCATCTTACCATTGTACCGACAAACTCACAAAAAGGTTAAAGTTCACATGCACACACCGTGTGTACATGAGTATTGAGGAGTCTATTGCTCATTTTGTATTTGCTAATCAGAAATGCAAGCAGCCACATCTGGATTCCCAACGAGGCACATGTGGCTAACATATTGGACAACAGGACGAGTGGTGGTGCTTCCCTTATTGGGGCACTGGGCGCCATTACCTCCTGATGCTCCATGATTCGATAATCGCAATTATGAACCAGCGCCCATGGCACCAGCCTCGGATTCTGCTCTCACAGCAGTCTGTATCCTTGGTCCGCTCTTCTCTCCGTCAGTGAACCCCAGGGCTCAGTATGTATTCTCAATAGAAACTTCTTTTTACATTACAACCTGCAGAGATAGTCATTTTCTGGACATTTGTCCTTTGACAAGGCTTAAGCAGGCAGCAAGCAGCCATTAGCAAACCACTCACAAGGTGCTCTATCCCTCTTTGTACCAATTACTGTTCAGCCCTTCAGTGTGACAAATGGCGCAAGGAGTGGATTTTTGGCTCCATGTGTGATCAGAGACAGAATCCGTCATTGCTTTGCTCACACGTTCAGCTCTGGCACCAGAGGAAAACGGAGGGCTGAAAGGCCAATTTCAATACAGTGAGGATGAGGGGAGGAGGAAGAGTGTGCAACACAACCTGGTGGAAGAGTTCCTGGAGTCAATCATTGGTGAATGAAATGATCAGAGGCTGTTTTTGGCTGCTCCATGTGTTGGCCAGGCTCGACTGTGTGATGTGCGGTAGGATTTGGAGCTAATCAAACTGACCTATTTCCTAACAATTCCCACAAATGTTACGGACATCTGCAAATGTTTCAAACTCATTATGTTATATGTGTTTTTTTTTAACAGGACATGTGCTTCTGTTTTATGAGAAGTTACACAGATTGAGGCACAATTGTACCAAGTCATCCAGTTTTGTTGTTTTAAAAAAACAAAATGAAGGAAAGAATGAACTTGCATTTATATATCGCCTTTCACGACCTCAAGACATCCCAAAGCGCTTTTCAGCTAATTAAGTACTTCTGAAGTGCAGTCACTGTTGTGATGTAGGAAACGGGGCAGGCAATTTGCAAGATCCCACAAACAGCAATGTGATAATGGCCATATAATCTGTTTCATTGGTATTAGTTGAGGGATGAATATTGACCAGAACACCGAGGAGAACTCCCCCAGCTCTTCTTCAAAAATAATACCATGGGATCTTTCACGTCCACCTGAGAGGGCAGTCTCAGAGGGGAGAGTGCCACTCACTGAGCCACGGCAGCTAACAGAACCTCGCTGACTCTCATTGTTGAACTTCACACATCAACAGCAGCCGATTTTCGTAAGGTACAGAAGACGGACAAGACCCATTGGATCCCACCCCAGAATGAGGCAGCGTCTTCAGAAGAGGAAGGCAGGAAAAAAAAGTAAAAAACACAAACTGGCTTGGTTTGTGAGTTCCAGACATGGAATGAGAAGCCAGGTTTCAAAAACTCGAATGCAAATAATGACCTTTTGTTAAATGTTGATGCCGTCTGGACACAGTGCAAGGAGGCACGACAACCGAGCTCACTTTGAGTGCAAACATCTGCAGCCTGAACACAGGCAATGATTGTTTGACGCAATGGGTAAGCTGACTATCGGACTGAGAGACTTTGGGCTCTCCCAAATCCAGAGATGATTCTTTTTTTTTTCAGGAAGACAGGGAAATGAACTCAGTGGCTTAGAAATTGGACCTCGTTGCACCCATTTTCCAGGCGCAAAACGGGCCAATGTCGCGGGGCTATGTCCCATGCCCCAACGACGCCTGAAATTTGTCCGACCCCATAATGGGTTGGGCGATTTTTCAGGCATCCCTGGCGGCCGCCTAATCAGGTGATAGGCCCTTTGCACACGTGTGTGAGGATAACTGGATTTACACGCGGCCTCACCAGGAGGCCCTGAAAGGGACCGCTGGAGGCCATCACCAAAAAGTAAGGAGTGCTCTTCCCGGGCCCCCCCCCCGCCACCCCGCGCAGGCCTGAAGACCTTTGCTGGTCCCCGCTCAGCTCCCATCCGATTACCTCAGGCCTGCCCGAGGGCCGCGGCCTGAAATCTACGCCCGCTCCGCCGGCGAGCTGCCTGGCATCACGGAGCAAGGCGTTCGCAGCTTTGCCGGACCCCCCCTTCAAATGAGGCTGGAGGCCCAATTTCGGCCGAGCCTCGGGGCCTACCCACTCCGGTGCAGGGATCGTTCCCTGCGCCCAGTTGGCACTGTCCAATTTCCCAGTGCTCCCTACAGCTGGGGATCGACAGGCCATAGGATAATCATACGTATCACCTTTTCAGGCGAGTAGGCCGTTCGGCCATTAACAGGTCTGCCTGAATATGGCATCGGGAGGGCGTTGGACAGCAATGGGGCGACCAAGACCCACCCCCAATTTTCAACAGCTGGCCCCCCGTTTATCGGGCACAAGATGGATGGCCATAAGTTGAATTTCTCCCCCAATATTCGAACTGCGGTCTAACGGATGATTTATATAAATTTAGCATTAGCATTTTTATATTTGATGTCCCTTATTTACAGCTTTATCACCTTGTCCTCCACTTTTAAAGATTAGTGTATCTGAACCCCTATGTCTACTCCATGTACAGTTTGACGATTTAGTGGATATTTCTGCTCTTTATTCTTCCTCCCGAAATGCGTCAGCTCACATTTCTTGGTGTTAAATTTCATCTGGCATCTATCTGCCCCATTCACAAACCTGTCAATATTCTCAACGAAGTTGCTAACATACGAACATATGAAATTGACGGGCAGGAAAAGGACCAGCTGGTCCATCAAGCCTGCCCCACACCATGATGGCCGCAGCATCAAGACTAAACACATCCTCCCTCCCCCAGCCCCCCCCACCCCCCACCCTGACCTTCCACCCCTCCCACCCCACCCCACCCCGTCCCAGCAGTTATGAAATCTCCTGGGAGAGGCAAAAAACAGAAAAAAAACAGGGTCAATGAGGAAAAAAATACTCTGGAAAATTCCTCTCCGACCCCCCCCCCCCCCACCCCCCTCAGGTGATTGAAACCAGTCCAGGAGATCACATGGACACTCCCCCAGTCAGGAACCGGTCCAGCTCCCTTTTGAAGGCAGAGAGTCAGCACCCACCACACCCGCCAGCAATGTATTCCAGAGGCTCACAATTCTCTGGGAAAAGAAGAACAGCCCAACATCCAGTCTATTCCTACTCTTCAATAGTCTAAACTCCTGTACCCTGGTCCTCCCCAACCTGTTAAACTGGAACAATCTATCAATAGGGACGTTATCCAGCCCTTTAGTTATTTTATAGACCTCTATCAGGTCACCTCTAAGTCTACGCTGCTCTAAAGTAAATAGACCAAGGTCGTTGAGCCTATCTGAGTAGCTGAGGTTCTTTGAGCCGGGAATCATTCTTGTAGCTCTCCTCTGGACCTTTTCCAAAGCCGCTATATCACCCACCATGTTGGGGGGACCAAAACTGGGCACCAGTAGTCTAGATGTGGTCTGACCAGCGACCTGTATAGTGTCAAATGGTGTCCTTTGATTTATACTGAATGGTTCTATTAATACAACCCAATTCCCTGTTAGCTTTAGCTACGGTTTCTCTGCATTGGTCATGAACCTTTAGTGACCTGTGCACAATAACACCAAGATCTTTTTGTCGCTCAACCTCTTTCAGTATTGTTCCCTGCAAATGAACCGTTTATTCTGTGTTGGCCCCACCAACATGCATAACACCACATTTATCTAAATTAAACACCATTTGCCATTGTGTGGCCCACTCCTCTGGCACACCTAATTTTTTTGGATTTGATTGCACTCCTCTACCGTCTTAACCCTTGCACAGATTTTGGTGTCATCTGCAAACTTACTTACCGTACCCCCAACACCACTGTCCAGGCCATTAATAAAGACCGTGAAGAGTAGTGAGCCCAGGACCGATCCCTGGGGGACACCACTAGTAACATGTCTCCAGCCTGAAACACATCCGCTAATTACAACTTTTTTGGCTGCGGGATTGGAGCCAATTCCTAATCCAGCTTGTTAAATTCCTACTGATACCACAAGATTCTACCTTGTGATGTAACCAGTGTGAGGTACCTTATCAAAGGCTTTCTGAAAGCCCAGGTAGAGAATGTTTACCAGACTACCCTCATCCACTACCTTAGTGACGTCCTCAAAAACACTCTATCAAATTTGTTAGGCACGACCTACGGTCACAGTTAACCACACTCCCTGTTTTTGTGTTGTCTGATATTGTACCCCTATATCCAAGTCCAGATCATTTCTATTTATTTGGAAGAGCACTGGTCCAATAATGATCTCTTGTTTACTTCCAGTCTGAAAAGATCCATTTCTCCCCAGTGTCCTGGCCCATATTTATCCCTCAACCAGCAGCACTAATCAGAGTATCTGGTCATTTATCACATAACTGATCTGTTTTCTGTCCTTTTCCCTGCTGCTGCACTCCCTTTAATACCATGTGGCTTAATTTTAACAACAAGCCTCCCATGTGGCACTTTATCAAAATCTTTTTCAAAGTCCATATACACAACATCCGCTGCATCTCCTTTCTCAAAACACTCTGTTCTATATTTATGCTCCCTCATCTTTCTGGGAGAAGAGGTGGCAATGATAATATACATCATCCATGATGCCGGGAAGAGAGATGGAATTGGCCGGAGAAGTGTCTTCGGAAGAGGAGGTGAGGAGAAAGGAGAGTAAAGAATTGTGCTGGAGTCTCGCCTTCCTGAGCTTACAGTGATTGACGTTGGCAGGGGCCCCGTTTACACGTGTCGCAAATTGCTTCACTGCACGCTTTGCACTGAAGCTGACTTCCCTTCTCTCTCTGTTCCGTGTCACCGGGTAGAATCCCCCCGGGTGGGCTTTGCGCGATTTTAAACTTACCTGTTTCCCAGTTTGATACATGTGACTGCCAGGCATTCTCATCGGCCTTTTGAGGGAGTGCTACACTGTCGGAGGTGCTGTCTTTCGGATGAGACGTTAGACCAAGGTCCATGTCTGCCCTCTCAGGTGGACGGAGCAGAACCCATGCCACTATTTAAAAGATGAACAGAGGAGTTCTCCCCAGTGTCCTGGCCAATATTTATCCCTTGATCAACATCACCAAAAAAACCAGATGATCTGTTTATTATCACATCGCTGTTTGTGGGACCTTGCTGTGCGCAAATTGGCTGCTGCATTTCCTGCATTGCAATAGTGACTACATTTTAGAAATACTTAATTGACTGTAAAGTGCTTTGGGATGTCCTGAGGTCGTGAAAGGCGCTATATAAATGCAAGTTCCTTCTTTCTATCTTTTTGCAGTGATTTTTCCTCGATACATTCTCAAGTCCCCAAGCGTGCAATGTGCACAACTCTTTTTGTCAGCTTTCCTTCTTAATTTGAAGACTTGAGCTAATTGTTGCTAATTGAGTGGGTTTCATTGAATGGTATTTAAACATCTGATGGTGTTGGGCTGACGAGGCTCTCTACTTCATACTGCGATTAATTTATCACTAGAAAACAGCCAACAGGGTTCAATGCATGAAATGGATAACTGCAGCAATTCATTCTCCACACTGCATTTTCCAATTATTCTCTCCATGGACTTTAATCTTAAATTGGAAGTATGAACAAAAATACCTCTGAACAAAATTGCTGGAGGGATTTTTGGATTTGATTCATGTTAAATCTAAAATTACAATTAAAATGAATCAGCTAATTAGCATTTTAGAATTCTTGTCCCCAATTAGATCCTATAATTTGCTTTTGCCTAAATCTTCTTCCCCCCATATTCTGCATCTCTCCTTTTAGTGTCCAATTAAATGTTTGGGAAGGACAGGCTTGAATATTGTGACTATTTTCTATGTGGGATCGTGGGACATCCCACAGGTCTGCCTCAGGATGGATGCAGATGTATTCAGGACTGGCAAGGATGGAATTGGTGTAGAATTGAATTCAGTTTTTCACCAGGGTCAAAAGCCTTGAACACAATGCTGAACTAGCAGGTCTTCATCCTGATGTACCCCCTCCTCCTGTGCTCAACATATATAGAATGTGCCCCACAATAACTTGCATTTATATAGCACCTTTAACGTAGTAAAATGTCCCAAGGCGCTTCACAGGAGTGTAATCAGACAATAACTTGACACCGAGACACATAAGGAGGTATTAGGACAGGTGACTAAAAGCTTGGTCGAAGAGGTAGGTTTTAAGGAGCGTCTTAAAGTAGAAGAGAGAGGTATTGAGGCAGAGAGATTAAGGGAGGGAATTCCAATGCTTAGGACCTAAGCAGCTGAAGGCACGGCCGCCAATGGTGGAGCGTTTAAATTTGAGGTGAGAGTGACTGCCCTTGATATCAAGAGAGGCGGAGAGGTTTAGGGAGGGATTTCCAGAGCTAAGGGCCTAGGCAGCTGGAGGCACAGCCGCCAATGGTGGAGCGATGAAAATCGGGGATGCGCAAGAGGCCAGAATTGGAGGAGTGCAGAGATCTCGGAGGGTTGTAGGGCTGGAGGAGGTTACAGAGATAAGGAGGACACAGAAACAGGCCAAACTCATTGTAGACCTAAAGTAACAGTAAAGTTAAATCATAAGAATAAAAGAAAACTTGGGAAAAACAGGGAACGCGGAAATAAGGAGAAGACAATGAGTGGAAGTGAAGTGATTTCATTTTTGTGTTAAGTTCCACGGTTTAGGTTCAAAAGTGTAGGAATAAAGCTGATTTGAGTAATTGTATTGTAATGTTAAGATTCATTGCAGTGTTGTAATATTAGGGTTTATTGCTGTAATATTATGGTTTATTTCAGTGTCTGTGTGGGATGAAAACTTTAAAGTGGGTGGCCCTGCCAGATCAGAAATTCCTTGGACCTGCCAGCGATCTTCGGGTTACAAACAGCTCAGAGACTCGGCTGAGTGAAGTTGGATCAAGTTGCTTGATTTCTCTGCTAAAAGCACAAAGCTTTGGTTACTTCTATCTGAGTGCTTTTATGTGTTAAATGCTAGTGTGGCTGTAGTTTCAAAAGGGAAATGAGTCAACCCATTGAAGCACCAGTGCATAAGAGGTACCCATGTAAGCTGTGAAGTACGGAATTAATCACCTTCCTCCATGTGTCAGCCGTGGCTCAGTGGGCAGCACTCTTGCTTCTGAGTCAGAAGTTTGTGGGTTCAAAGTTCCACTCCAGACTAGAGAACATAATCCAGGCTGACACTCCAGCAGAGGCCCTGTCTCTCAGATGTAGATGTCAAACTGAGGCCCTGTTTGCTCCCTCGGGCGGATGTTAAAGGTCCAATGACACTATCTCAAAGCAAGAGCAGGGGAGTTCTCCCTGCTGTCCTGGCCAATATTTATTCCTCAACCGATATCACTAGAACAGATTATCTGGTCATTATCACATTGCTGTCGCAGAGATAGGGAGGAGCGAGGCCCTGGAGGGGTTTGAACACAAGGGTGATGGTTTTAAAATCGAGCCGTTGCCGGACCAGGAGCCAATGTAGGTCAGCGAGAACAGTCCACGTAGAGGCCACTTTCCTCTTGATTTCATGCTGTTTTAGTGCTGCTGGCTCCTGGACCTTGCATGGCTGGTAAACTGCCAGATATACTCAGGCTGGTGGCTGGGTGGAATATTCTATTGGGTCATCCCAGCAACTGGCTTTTTTTATTGATTCACTCTCGGCAGGGCCGGCATTTATTGCCCATCCCTAGTGGCCCATGAGAAGATGGTGGGCCTTCTTCTTGAACCGCTGCAGTCCGTGAATCTAACAGGTTTGCTTGAGGTTGTTACAGCTGTGCAAGACACACATATTGGGGAGCAGTAGTCCTAGGACAAATTGAAACCAATATACAACATCAAGAAGAACAACTTGCATTTATATAGCACCTTTAAAGTAGTGAAACATCCCAAGGCACTTCACAGGAGCGATTATCAAACGAAATTTGACACCGAGCCACATAAGGAGATATTAGGACAGGAGACCAAAAACGTGGTCAAAGCGGTAGGTTTTAAGGAGCATCTTCAAGGAGGAGAGAGAGGTGGAGAGGCGGAGAGGTTTAGGGAGGGAATTCCAGAGTTCAGGGCCGAAGCAGCTGAAGGCACGGCCGCCAATGGTGGAGCGATGAAAATCGGAGAAGCGCAAGAGGCCAGAATTGGAGGAACGCAGAGATCTCGGAGGGTTGTGGGACTGGAGGAGGTTACAGAGATAGGGAGGGATGAGGCCATGGAGGGATTTGAAAACAAGGATGAGAATTTTAAAATCGAGGCATTGCCAGACCGAGAGCCAATGTAGGTCAGCGAGCACAGGGGTGATGGGTGAACGAGACTTGGTTCGAGTTAGGATACGGGCAGCAGAGTTTTGGATGAGCTCAAGTTGACGGAGGTTTACAAGCAATCTAACTGGATGGTACTTGAAATGGGAGTGCTTGACACTGGGGGTGCCTGAACACGAGCACCCTTCAACTAGAGCACAGAATTCAAAAGTTAAAGAAAATTCACAGAGTTGCCATTCAAGTCAGTTCTTTGAAAATGATTCCTGTGTCACATGCGACCCTGGTGTAAAGCAAGGTCCAAGACTGTCTAATTAAACTTAGGAACATAGGAACATAGGAACAGGAGTAGGCCATTCAGCCCCTCGTGCCTGCTCCGCCATTTGATAAGATCATGGCTGATCTGTGATCTAACTCCATATACCTGCCTTTGGCCCATATCCCTTAATACCTTTGGTTGCCAAAAAGCTAGCTATCTCACATTTAAATTTAGCAATTGAGCTAGTATCAGTTGCCGTTTGCGGAAGAGAGTTCCAAACTTCTACCACCCTTTGTGTGTAGAAATGTTTTCTAATCTCACTCCTGAAAGGTCTGGCTCTAATTTTTAGACTGTGCCCCCTACTCCTAGAATCCCCGACCAGCGGAAATAGTTTCTCTCTATCCACCCTATCTGTTCCCCTTAATATCTTATAAACTTCGATCAGATCACCCCTTAACCTTCGAAACTCCAGAGAATACGACCCCAATTTGTGTAATCTCTCCTCGTAACTTAACCCTTGAAGTCCGGGTATCATTCTAGTAAACCTACGCTGCACTCCCTCCAAGGCCAATATGTCCTTCCGAAGGTGCGGTGCCCAGAACTGCTCACAGTACTCCAGGTGCGGTCTAACCAAGGTTTTGTATAGCTGCAGCATAACTTCTGCCCCCTTGTACTCTAGTCCTTTAGATATAAAGGCCAGCATTCCATTAGCCTTCTTGATTATTTTCTGCACCTGTTCATTACACTTCAATGATCTATGTACCTGAACCCCTAAGTCCCTTTGGACATCCACTGTTTTTAACTTTTTACCATTTAGAAAGTACCTTGTTCTATCCTTTTTCGATCCAAAGTGGATGACCTCACATTTGTCTACATTGAATTCCATTTGCCACAGTTTTGCCCATTCACCTAATCTATCAATATCCCTTTGTAATTTTATGTTTTCATCTACATGTCAGTCCTCTGCCAGCATTCAGATTTAACCAGCATCCGGATGAGAGTGAGCACCACCTGGCCAGGGAACAGTATAGCTCAGGTCTGCTGGCTCTAGGGTTGCCAACCCTCCAGGATTGCTCTGGGGTCTCCAGGAATTGAAGGTTAATCTCCAGGACGCTGCTGCGAGCAAAACCCAGGAGAAAAGTCAAAGGGTCATTTTTTTCAATTTCTTTGAACACTTCCATTTATTAGTTATAAAAATGTTGGATATAGGGGGAAAAGGCAGTTTTACTGGGGCGGGACAGTTGGAGATGGGAGGTCATGTGTTGAAACCTCCAGGGATATGTCCAACCAGAGTTGGCAACCCTAGCTGGCTCTCAGTTGCAAGCGGGTACCTGCAATTTAAACAATGCCTTTAAAAGGGATCGAAGGCAATAACACGGAAAACAAAGGTGTAGATTTTTACTGCTCGAGTAGAATGTTCTAGAAACAGATGATATTCACATCCATTGAAAGCAATAGAAATAGAATGGGCAGTAATTTGAAAATTGACCCCAAAGATTCCAAAATCAGTGTCTTAGGGTTGCCAGCCCTCCGGGATTGGCCTGGAGGCTCCAGGAATTAAAGATTAATCTCCTGGGCTCTGCTGCGAGCAAAACCCAGGGAGAAAAATCATAGACGGGGGCATTGAAAAAATGTAGTTTTCATTTATTAGCGATAAAAATATTGGAGATGGAAAAAAATGGCTGTTTTACTGGGCTGGGCGGTTGAAGGCAGGAGGTCATGTGATGAAACCTCCAGGAATATGTCCAACCAGAGTTGGCGACCCTACCATTGTCATTCACGTGAGAGCCAATGGCCGGGAAATTCCTCGGAGCTGCTACCGCTCCCCGCCCCACCCCGCCGTAACCTCATCGTAAACCTTGCTTATACGTGTAAACGGTGTTCCTGCAGCGCTTCCAGCGTGGGTTATGGCGATGTAACGGGACCAGCTCCAAGGAAACTCCTGGCCGTACGTTTCAGCTCGTGTACTGCTTGTGCTGAATCTACAGTCTAGGCCGGTATCATTTAGCCGAAGTCCCTGGAGTCTCTCAGCACAAGCACGATGGGCCAAATGGCCTCCTTCTGTGCTGTAAGATTCTATTTTCCAACACTTCAAAACCTGCGTCAAAGAAAAGGACTGTTGCACTGAAGGTTGAGTCAACATGAGGGCAGGCATGTACAGAGTGGGAATGCTCTCTTCAATGGCCTGCTGCTTGCTTGGAATCTAATAAAGGCTAGCTTTGCACGAGCGTTCAAATCTTGCGGTCGTAACATGCCGTCTGAGTCCCGTGGATATCTCATAACAACAAATCGCTCGAGGGCAGGTTCCTGGAACGCAAGTCTTTCCATCCCCTCAGATTTAACAATGCAACAAGGCCAAGAGCTCTCACCAGATGAATACGTACATCTCCCTCTCTCTTACGGACATCTTGTTTTAATCTTTCACATTACCCAAGTTTTTTTTTAAATTTGTGTTTTATTGCTTTTCTTAATATCTCACATGTTTGTAAATGTAGTTCATGTTATGAGCAGATGATCACCAGTTTGACCTCATTTAATCTTCCATTTAGTGTAATTCTGTCACATCATGCCTTCCAAAAGTATCACACCTGTGAGTTTTAAACTGCAGGGTGTCACGCTTCAAGGTGTTATACTTCAGGGCTTCATACTTCAGGGCGTCACAATTCAAAGTGTCATGCTTCAGGGCGTCACACCTCATGGTGCTACAAGGTGTTACACTTCTTTCTATTATAAATTCCTATGTGCACATTTATAATGGAAACAGCCTATGTAAACTTGTCACACTGTAATTATGCTCTCCCACCAGTAGAGGCACTGTAGCACCCCATCTCCTCAGCCTGTACTGCAGAGAAATTCCTATGCTCCAACCAACTCTTTGGGGACTGAATAATATCCCCTCACCCTGGTCTACTGTTCCCTACCCACTAACCCCACTTCACTTGAGGGAGAAATTGGACTTTTGCCTAAATGGTGCAATATCTTGAGTGGCTTCCAGCTGTCCCTTTAAGGATCCCCAGTTTGGTCACTCAAGACCTGGATTCAAGCATCACTCCCGATACTTGAGCAAATAATCTGAAGTGACACTCCAGTCCAGTACTGAGGGAGTGCTGCACTGTCGAAGGTGCAGTCTTTCAGAGGCAACGCTAAAACAAGGCCCCGTCTGCCCTCTCAGGTGGGCATAAAAGATCCCACGGCACTATTTGGAAGAAGAGTAGGTGAGTTCTCCCTGGTGTCCTGGCCAATATTTATCCCTCAAACAACATCACCAAAAACCAGATTACCCAACATTATCACATAACTGTTTGTGGGATCTTGCTGTGCATAAGTTGGCTGCCACATTTCCTACTTTACAACAGCGACTACACTTCAAAAAAGTATTTAATTGACTGTAAAGCACTTTGGGACGTCCTGCGGTTGTGAAAGGCGCTGTATAAATGCAAATTCTTTCTTTCTTTCTGTTGGAGGTTAGTCAATGCAAAATGACCCTGTGATTGGATGTTGGAAACCTTAGTCTCAGGATCATTCTAACACTGCACGACTTGAGGATCATCACTCCCAGAATCAAACAACTTAACTTTAATGGAGCACATTAGCTCGATTAGACTGTGTTTATTTTTTTTATTAAAGGACATTTAAACAAGGAAAAATGTTCGTGACAGATAGGTATAACGCGCCTTAAAATCCAGGCCGCCCCTTAATCTGAATTGTTGGCTGATTTTCCATACGCCCTTGCAGTGGAAAACAAATGGAATGATACCTCAGCACGAACCCTACACCACATGGCCACAGATTGCATGTTTGGAGTAAAGTGCTTGGCTCAATCTAAGGCTCTTGGTTATAACTCACTTTCTGTTACACCACGCCCTCATTACCAAACTCAGTTATAACTCACTTTCTGTTACACCACGCCCTCATTACCAAACTCAGTTATAACACACTTTCTGTTACACCACGCCCTCATTACCAAACTCAGTTATAACACACTTTCTGTTACACCACGCCCTCATTACCAAACTCAGTTATAACTCACTTTCTGTCACATCACACGCCCTCATTACCAAACTCAGTTATAACACACTTTCTGTTACATCACACGCCCTCATTATCGGACTCTCGGTTAGATCACACTCTCTCCCTGATGGTGGCCTGCTGATTCAGTGATATCACTGTTTGTGGGTAAATAAACATTCTCAATCACAGGATAGCTTTGACATCAAACAAAGGCCTTAACCACAAGAATGGCCCATGAGGAAATTCCAACTATATTTCAGGGAACTTTCAGTCCTACAATGTAAATGTGAAATATTTAAACAGGAAAAGGGGAGAACTTTGAGTGCTAGGAGGTTGTTCAGTGTTGGTCAGTGAGTGTCAAGAGCTGTCACCGCTGCTGGAATTGTTGAATGTGTTGGAATTCTTTTGATTAAATCCCAAATGTCAGCCCAGTGTGGCCTGAATCACAGAAAGGTGGGCAAGCATCGAAAGCAGCTGGAAACAGGCAGAATTTTTTTGGAACTCTACAATCACCGTCATCTCTGTAATAATCGTGCGATTTAGTGATCACAGCAAATGCTCAAGCAAACCAACGGGGAAACGCATGATTAAGGGCAGCGTCAAGAGCGTTTAGTGGTTGTTGGTCAGTGAAGAGGAAAACAAATCACTTATCATGAGCAGCTCTGCTTTCATTTCCCATTCATAGAGGTCTTTAAAATTATGAAGGGGTTTGATAGGGTAGACATAGAGAAGATGTTTCCACTTGTGGGGAGACCAAAACTAGGGGCCATAAATATAAGATCATCACCAATAAATCCAATAGGGAATTCAGGAGAAACTTCTTTACCCAGAGATTGCTTAGAAAGTGGAACTTGCTACCACAAGGAGTAGTTGAGGTGAATAGTATAGATGCATTTAAGGGGTAGCTGGATAAACACATGAGGGAGACAGGAATAGAAGGATATGCTGATGGGGTTAGATGAAGCGAAGTGGGAGGAGGCTCATGTGGAGCATAAACACCAGCAAAGACCAGTTGGGCCGAATGGCCTGTTTCTCTGATGTAAATTCTATGTAATTCTGTGTAATGTTATCTGGTGCCTACATTGAATTTAGAAGCCGATGCTTAAAGTGCAGGTGATGCAGGCAAATATCTACCCACTGATGTTGTACGCCACTAAGCATTTTGACCAAACTGCAAAAGAAAGAACTTGCATTTATATAGCGCCTTTCACAACCTCAGGACGTCCCAAAACGCTTTACAGCCAATGAAGGACATTTGAAGTGTAGTCGCTGTTGTAATGTAGGAAACGCGACAGCCAATGTGCGCACAACAAGGTCCCACAAACAGCAATGAGATAATGACATAAGAACATAAGAAATACGAACTCCACCATTCAATCAGATCATGGCTAATCTTCAACCTCAACTCCACTTTCCTACCCGATCCCCATATCCCTTGATTCCCCTGGAGTCCAAAAATCTATCTATCTCAGCCTTGACGGAGACATGGCTGCAGGGTGACCAAGGATGGGAACTGAACATCCAGGGGTATTCAATATTTAGGAAGGACAGGCAAAAAAGGAAAGGAGGTGAGGTAGCGTTGTTAGTAAAGGAGGAAATCAATGCAATAGTGAGGAAGGATATTGGCTGGGAAAATCACAATGTGGAATCTGTATGGGTGGAGCTAAGAAACACGAAGGGACAGAAAACGTTGGTGGGGGTTGTTTATAGGCCCCTAAACAGTAGTGGAGATGTAGGGGAGGGCATTAAACAGGAAATTAGAGATGCATGCAAGAAGGTTACAACGAAAATCAGGGGTGACTTTAATCTACATATAAATTGGTCAAACCAAATTAGCAATAATACTCTGGGGGAGGAATTCCTGGAGTGTGTACGTGATGGATTTCTAGACCAATACGTTAAGGAACCAACTAGAGAACAGGCGATTCTAGACTGGTATTGTGCAATGAGAAAGGATTAATTAACAATCTTGTTGTGCGGGGTCCCTTAGGGAAGAGCGACCATAACATGATAGAATTCCTCATTAAGATGGAGAGTGAAGTAGTCGAATCCGAAATTAGGGTCCTGAATCTAAATAAAGGAAATTACGAAAGTATGAGGTGTGAGTTGGCTAGGATAGATTGGGGAACTTTACTAAAAGTGATGACGGTGGATAAGCAATGGCTAATATTTAAAGAACGTGTGCAGGAATTACAACAATTATTCATTCCTGTCTGCCGCAAAAATAAAACAGGAAAGGTGGCTTACAAAAGAAATTAGGGATAGTATTAGATCCAAAGAGGAGACATATAAAATTGCCAGAAAAAGCGGCAAGCCTGAGGATTGGGAGCAGTTTAGAATTCAGCAAAGGAGGACAAAGAGATTGATTAAGAGGGGAAAAATAGAGTATGAGAGTAAACTAGCAGGAAACATAAAACTGACAGTAAAAGTTCTATTAATATGTCAAGAGAAAAAGATTAGTGAAGACAAATGTAGGTCCCTTACAGTCAGAAATGGGGGAAATTATAATGGGGAACAAAGAAATGGCAGAACAATTAAACACATACTTTGGTTCTGTCTTCACAAAGGAGGACACAAATAACCTGCCAGAAATGTTAGGGAACCAAGGGTCTAGTGAGAGGGAGGAACTGAAGGAAATTAGTATTAGTAAAAAAAATAGTGCTAGGGAAATTAATGGGGCTAAAGGCTGACAAATCCCCAGGGCCTGATAATCTACATCCCAGAGTACTAAAGGAAGTGGCCCTGGAAATAGTGGATGCATTGGTGATCATCTTCCAAAATTCTATAGACTCTGGAACAGTTCCTACAGATTGGAGGGTGGCAAATGTAACCCCACTATTTAAAAAAGGAGGGAGAAAAAACAGGGAATTACAGACCAGTTAGCCTAACATCAATAGTGGGGAAAATGCTCGAGTCTATTATAAAGGATGTGATAACAGAACACTTGGAAGGCATTAACGGGATTGGACAAAGTCAGCATGGGTTTATGAAAGGGAAATCATGCTTAACAAATCTACTGGAGTTTTTTGAGGAGGTAACTGGTAGAATAGATAGGGGAGAACCAGTGGATGTGGTGTACTTGGATTTTCAGAAGGCTTTTGATAAGGTCCCACACAAGAGGTTAGTGTGCAAAATTAAAGCACATGGGATTGGGGGGAATATATTGGCATGGATTGAGAATTGGTTGACAGACAGGAAACAGAGTAGGAATAAACGGGTCTTTTTCTGGGTGGCAGGCAGTGACTAGTGGGGTACCGCAGGGATCAGTGCTTGGGCCCCAGCTATTCACAATATATATCAATGATTTGGATGAGGGAACTAAATGAAACATTTCCAAGTTTGCAGACGACACAATGTGAGCTGTGAGGATGATGCAAAGAGGCTCCAATGTGATTTAGACAAGTTGGGTGAGTGGGCAAGAACATGGCAGATGCAGTATAACATGGATAAATGTGAGATTATCCACTTTGGTTGTAAAAACAGAAAGACAGATTATTATCTGAATGGTGATAGATTGGGAAAAGGGGAGGTGCAACGAGACCTGGGTGTCCTTGTACACCAGTCGCTGAAAGCGAGCATTCAGGTGCAGCAAGCAGTTAGGAAGGCGAATGGTATGTTGGCATTCATTGCAAAAGGATTTGAATACAAGAACAGGGATGTCTTAATGCAGTTGTACAGGACCTTGGTGAGACCACATCTGGAGTATTGTGTGCAGTTTTGATCTCCTTATCTGAGGAAGGATGTCCTTGCCATGGAGGGAGTGCAACGAAGGTTTACCAGACTGATTCCTGGGATGGCAGGACTGTCGTATGAGGAGATATTGGGTCGACTAGGCCTATATTCACTAGAGTTTAGAAGAATGAGAGGTGATCTCATCGAAACATATCAAATTCTAACAGGATTAGACAGACTAGATGCAGGGAGGATGTTCCCGATGGCTGGGAAGTCCAGAACCTGGGGTCACAGTCTCAGGATACGGGGTATGCCATTTAGAACCGAGATGAGGAGAAATTTCTTCACTCAGAGGGTGGTGAACCTGTGGAATTCTCTACCACAGAAGGCAGTGGAGGCCAAGTCATTAGATGTATTCAAGAAGGAGATAGATATATTTCTTAATGCTGAAGGGATCAAGGGATATGGGGAAAAAGCGGGAACAGGGTACTGAGTTAGACGATCAGCCATGATCATTTTGAATGGCGGAGCAGGCCCGAAGGGCCGAACGGCATACTCTTGCTCCTGTTTTCTATGTTTCTATGTTTCTATGAATATACTCAATGACTCAGCTTCCACAGCCCTCTGGGGTAGAGAATTCCAAAGATTTACAACCTTCTGAGTGAAGAAATTCCTCTTCATTTCAGTCTTAAATGGTCGACACCTTATCCTGAGGCTATGCTCTTTAGTTCTAGACTCTCCAGCCAGAGGAAACAGCCTCTCAGCATCTACCCTATCAAGCCCCCTCAGAATCTTATATGTGTCAATGAGATCACCTCGCATTGTTCCAAACTCCAGAGAGTATAGGCCCATTCTACTCAACCTCTTCTCATAGGACAACCCTCTCATCCCAGGAATTAATCTAGTGAACCTTCATTGCACCGCCTCTAAGGCAAGTATATCCTTCCTTAGATAAGGAGACCAAAAACTGTATGCAGATTTCCTTACTCTTGTACTCCAACCCCCTTGCAATAAAGGCCAACATGCCATTTGCTTTCCTAATTGCTTGCTGTACCTGCATGCTAACTTTTTGTGTTTCTTGTACGAGGACACTCAAGTCCCTCTGAACACCAACATTTAATAGTTTCTCACTGTTTAAAAATATTCTGTTTTTCTATTCTTCCTACCAAAGTGAATAACCTCACATTTCCCCACATTATACTCCACCTGCCACCTTCTTGCCCACTCACTTAACCTGTCTATATCCCTTTGCAGACTTTCGTGTCCTCCACACAGCTTACTTTCCCACCTAGCTTTGTATCGTCAGCAAACTTGGATACATTACATTCGGTCCCTTCATCCAAGTCATTAATATAGATTGTAAATAGCTGAGGCCCAAGCACTGATCCTTGCGGCACCCCACTAGTTACAGTCTGCCAACCTGAAAATGACTCGTTTATCCCTACTCTCTGTTTTCTGTCCGTTAATCAATCCTCAATCCATGCTAATATATTACCCCCAACCCCATGAGCCCTTATCTTGCATAACAACCATTTATGTGGCACCTTATCAAATGCCTTTTGAAAATCCAAATATATGACATCCACTGGTTCCCCTTTATCTACCCTGCTAGTTACATCCTCAAAAAACTCTAATAAATTTGTCAAACATGATTTCCCTTTCATAAAACCATGTTAACTCTGCCTAATCATATTATGATTTTCTAAGTGCCCTGTTACCACTTCCTTAATAATGGATTCCTGCTTTTTCCCGACAACTGATGTCAGGCTAACTGACCTGTAGGTCCCTGTTTTCTCTCTCCCTCCCTTCTTGAATAGCGGGGTTACATTTGCTACCTTCCAGTCCACTGGGACCGTTCCAGAATCTAGAGAATTTTGGAAGATCATAACCAATGCATCCACTATCTCTGCAGCCACCTCTTTTAGAACCCTTGGATGTAGGCCATCAGGTCCAGGGGATTTATCGGGCTTTTATTCCCTTAGTTTCACAAGTACTTACTTTAATTACTTTAAGTTCCTCACTCTCATGACCCAATAATCTATTTTAGGTATTGTTTGAGGGATAAATATTAGCCAGGACACCGTGGAGAACTCCCCTGCTTTTCGTCCAATAGTGCCATGGGAACGTTTATGTCCACCTGAAAGGACAGACACGGCCTCAGTTTAATGTCTCATCCAAAAGACAGCACCTCCAACGGTGCAGCAGTACCTCAGTACTGGCACTGGGAGTATCAGCCGAGATTTTGTGTTCAGGTCTCTGGAGTGGGACTTGAACCCACAACCTTCTGACTCAGGGGCAAGAGAGCTGCCCACTGAGCCATGGCGATTAAGACTGGTCCTCTCCTGCTCCTGTTTAAAACGGGGGCTCAATGGCGTTAGCACTTTCCAAGTGGAAAGTCCAGTTAATGTCACCAGCAGGTACTTGGCAGCCATTTAAATACTTTTTGGGGGCTGGGGGTTTTGATGAGACCGTTGCAGGAAATGCGCAATAATCCTCTGCACACAAATGGGGTCTGGGTGCAAAAATACCGCTCTCAGTGAACTGAGCCGAAGGCCTACACCAAACCCCCAACTCTTCCCCATTGGCGCCATCGATTCTGATATGCCCATCAGGGAGTCGACCCTATCACCTCGCAGTTGGTTGCCCTTCACATCAATTGGACGTCGCTATTATGTCTGTTTGTTAAAAAGGATTTTGTTGTTGCTGTTCTGTATTCCATGTGTTTTTTTCCGATCGTTTGAGTTTGGCATTTGCTTGTTGAACCTGAGCCTATGGAAACTGACTGGATTCCCCACCTCTAATTACCTCACACTGACCTTTAAACAAATTTATTTCTTGGGCTGAAGGGCTGAACATGTTTCATTGCTGACCAAGCCAGAGGAATCTTTCCTGGTAATGTTTGGCTTTAGTAAGTCGTTAAATTGGGCTTTGGCACATTGACAAATATTCAATACTCATTATTAGTGTACGGAGGACAAATTAAAACACTATTTAGGCTGAAATAACCTTTAGAATATGTGGATTTTAAACTGATGATGTCATTCAATTTTCAGTAAATGTATTTTTTTTTAGAAGGAATAAATTTCAAGGTTAGGCTCGATGTGGAGGCCCATAATTGCAATGCTCACTGGCCATAGTGTTGCTGCACATTGGTCATTAGTGCCGTATTATTGGGGACTGAGGACTGCTCGGGCATGTTGTGCATCACACTTTGTAATGCAATCTTGGAGTGCCTGTTGTGCTGAGAAAAATGCAAATAAGGCAATAGTCAGGATCCCGAATGGTGTTTCAGAAGCTCAGCGCCCTGATGAAATGCCTGGGAGGCGCGTAGAGTCCTTTCCCTTACAGTGGATGTTACATTTGTAGACGTCCCCCCCCCTAGAGATTTCGCTCATCCTCCACACCAGACACTGCTCCCACCACCAAACCATCGGTCCCTATCAGCTGGAGTGTGAGGTCACACAAACGGGCCCCTTGATTTCTGCAGGTGTCTCCTCGTCTCCCGCTGTGACCTTGGCGGAAGATCGGCGGAAATTCTGGGGAAGCTACGCACCCGGCCGTTTCCTTAAGGTGATCTTCTGATCTCCCACCGGATAATCCCTCACGGAGATTCCAGGTGACAATATCTGGCAATGTGGCGGTGACCAGGCGGTCAAATAGGAGCAATTGTTATTGTATCTAACTTACCGTAGAGAGTGTGACTGTGGGTGTGTAAGTGTGTTTGTGAGTGTGTGTCTGAGTGTATGTGGGTGAGTGGGTGAGTGTGTGTGCGTCTTCATGTGCCTGTGCATGTGTTTGAGTGTGAGTGTGAATGTGAGCGCATGTGTGTTTGTGTGTGTGTATATGACCGTGTGTGTTGAGTGTATGCATGTTTGAGTGTGTGTGTGTGAGCACGTATGTGTTTGAGTGTTCTTTTGAGTGTGAGCATGTGTATGTTTGAGTGTGTGTTTGAGTGTGTGTGTGTGTGTTTGTGTGTGTGTTTGAGTGAGTGTGTATGTGAGCATGTGTGTTTGAGCATGTATGTGAGCATGTGTGTGTTTGAGTGACTGTGTATGTGAGCATGTGTGTGTTTGAGTGTGTGTGAGCATGTATGTGTTTGAGTGTGTGTTTGAGTGTGTGTGTGTGTTTGAATGAGTATGTGTAAGCATGTGTTTGAGTGTGTGTGTATGTGAGCATGTGTGTTTGAGTGTGAGTGTGAATGAAGTGGGGGTTTGTTTATTCAGTTAATTGCATTGGAGCAACTAAAGGAAAAAGCAATTTAAGTTTATTTAATTTAAGAATAAAATTTAAACAGCAAACACACAGCTCTAAACAGATATAAGGATATTATAAAGGCAATAAATGAACAAACAATAAAACCATGGGAAGCTGGCAGACACTCACCCTCCAAAATAACTAGTCAGAGCGGCCAAAAGTTGTAATGTAGGAAACGTGGCAGCCAATTTCCACACAGCAAGGTCCCACAAACAGCAATGTAATAATGACCAGATAATCTGTTTTAGTGATGTTGGTTGAGGGATAAATATTGGCCAGGACATGGGGGAGAACACCCCTACTCTTCTTCAAAATAGTACCTCAGGATCTTTTACATCCAACTGAGAGGGATTGATCTGCCATTATTTTATCTGTAACCCCTCAACCCCAATGCCTTCTTTATCAGATCTGATGTAGTTAGAGTCGCCAACTCTGGTTGGACATATTCCTGGAGGTTTCATCACATGACCTCCTGCCTCCATCCGCCCCGTTCCCACACTCCTACCATTGGTCGCCCAACACACCCATTCTCATGATGCCCCGCCTTCCCATGGCCGATTGGAAAGCGAAAAACTCTTCATTACCCAATTGGATGATTCTTGACTTTCCGTCAAACAGCCTTTTCTCCCCCATCTCCAATATTTTTATAACTAATAAACAGAAATGTTCAAAGAAAATGAAAAAAAAAACACAATTTTTTTAATGCCCCTGTGATTTTTCTCCCCGGGTGTTACTCGCAACAGTGTCCTGAAGGTTAATCTTCAATTCCTGGAAACTCCAGGCCAATCCCTGAGGGTTAACAACCCTAGATGTAGTGCAGGGTATATTCGCTCGTATGGAAATCCTGCACTGCACTGGGCAGAGCAAACCTTTATTTCATCGTCATACCAGAGTGGATCATTTTGTGTTAACTCTTGTCAGAAATGACTTCCGTATGACTCTCCGACTCCATGGGATGTGACAGCGATTCCTTTAAGTGCCTGCCCGAGGAGATCAAAGAGGCCAGTGTTGACAGGACAGGCTGGGCTCACAGCGGTCAGTGGGGGTTTGCGTGTAGCTTTCAGGCACCGTCCTCATTCTCAGCTGGACACACATAAAACAGAGCAGAGAGAGGCTTCTGAGCCCATCTGTAGATCTAATTGAGGGTTAGCTCCTCTCAAATGAGACTGTAAGATATAAGGGTGCTGAATTAAAAGCAAAAGTACAGGAGGGATGGGCAGCACACACAGAATTAGAAGTAAATTAGAAGGACATGAGCAAAATTCGCCTCTCACCTCTAAGTCAGAATGGTTGTGGGTTCGAGTCCCACTCCAGAGACTTAAGCACAAAATCCAGGCTGACACTCCAGTGCAGTACTGAGGGAGCGCTGCAGGAAATGGACCCCCTCATTTTTAACCGTACCCCCCGCAACTTCCCATAGAACGGGGATAGTGTCCTGGAGTCTCCAGGAATTAAAGATGAATCTCCTGGACACAAAAATCATGGGGGCTTTAAAAACAATGGTGGGTTTTTTTCCATTCACTGGGAAAAAAAATGGCAGTATTCAAAGAAGAGCAAAGGAGTTCTCCCCCTGGTCACTATTTATCCCTCAACCAACATCACTAAAACAGATTATCTGGTCATTATCACATTTGTGGGAGCTTGCTGTGCGCAAATTGGCTGCCGCATTTCCCTGTATTACAACAATGACCACCTTAAAAGTACTTCATTGGTTGTAAAGTGATTTGGGATGTCCTGAGGTCATGAAAGGTGCTATATAAATGCAAGTTTTTTCTTTCTTTACAATTATTAAACTATTTTGGGCATACCTCAATCCTGTCAACTTGGGAGGGGGAATTTTAACTCTCACTGATTAGGGCTGCTAATTCTGTTTGGACGTATTCCTGGAGGTTTCATCACATGACCCCCTGCCTCCAACTGCCCCGTCCGGTCAAACAGCCTTTTCCCATCTCCAGTATTTTAATAACTGATCAATGAAAGTGAATGGAAAAAAAACAGCATTTCTTTTTAAAGTCCCCGTGATTTTTATGTCCGGGAGATTCATCTTTAATTCCTGGAGGGTTGGCAACACTATACCCTTTCGATGGGAAAGTTGAGGGGGGGGTGCGGATAAGAACGAGGGGCTCCATTTCTTGTTCCTTTCCCGCCGATGCTCCATTTTAACGTTGGCTAGCGTTGGTTTTGGTGGTGAATAAGGTCTCACCCCCCACCCCCACCCCGGTCTCATGACGTATGCTGGACCCCCGATGGCATTTTAAACCCGTCCCCCGAGCCGCGGCTCCATCTCTGGGTGAAGCTGTTGGCGAGCCGGTGAGGCTACCGAAGTTAAGTTAAGGAACTTCCATCAAGAGGGGTCATTAGGGGCAGGAGTGCTCCTGTGGGCCCCACAAGGAAAATCCAGGCCTCTGCTCCACCCACCCCACCCCCACCACCCATCCATTCCCCCCCTCCCCCGCCCCCGGTCCTCGCAACACTCCGTCTCCCGGACTTACCTTGCTGCCGATGGCTTTCTCTTGGTGTCGGCTGGTGGACCTCTGGGCTGCCCGACGTTTATCCCCCACCGCCCCCCCACCCACACCCCAAAAACCTGCAGGGCCTCCGACAAAGACTTCCACACAGGACTGCTGATGATCCCGCCGGGAGTTAAAATCGACCCTGGGACGTCAGGTTGAGAGAAGCTTTCCTTCCATGTTGAATTTTGTTCCCTCCCTTTTTCATCCCAAACTCATGCCCACCCTCTGTCACCTCTAAAAGAAAGAACTTGCATTTATATAGCACCTTTCACGACCTCAGGACGTCCCAAAATGCTTCGCAGCCAATGAAGTACTTTTTGAAGTGCAGTCATTTTTGTAATGTTTCTCCTGTGTTCCTTGTTGGATTTATTGGTGACTATTACCCAAAGTCAAAATTACCACCGGCCCCCTTCACTTTCCCATCTGCAAACCGGCAATTTGTAGAAATACACGGAAGTTGCAACATGGAAAGAGGCCACTGGGCCCAAGCAGTCCGTGTTGGCGTTTACCCTCCACCCCACCTCCAAATAGTCAGCTCGCTGCCACAGAACTCTTTGTTTCCTTTAAACAACCTAAAGCTGCCTTTAAATGGCAGCTGAAGCCCTTTAAGTGAGCTGCTGGAGCCTTGCCGCTGCCCGGACAATGGATAATTAATGGGAGCTAGAACTGGAAGCTCACCCGGGATTGGATGGACATTGGCCGGGTTCCCCGCTGTGAAAACGTCGCCACCCAGGGTGTGACCATAAGGAAAATTCTATGATTAGAGAGTCTAAGGCAAAAATTTCTGTTGTTTCTGAATCATGCAAGGCCCATAATAAAACATGTTCTTGTCCAATTATGTTGTCTATACCTCAGGAAACTGGAAAGTGATTCAATGGGTAACATTGTGCCTGAGTTCCATATTCGAAGCGGACAGAATAGGGGCACGAGTGCGATGTTTAAAATTCACAACAGATGCTTCCCTTTGAAGTGAGAATTATGTCTTTGTCTGCGAGATGGCAGTGTGCAGGTACCTGGACTGTGTCTATGAGATACTTGTACGTGATGCCAGCAGCTGCACCATTTCCACACTAGAGGATTCCTGCTCCTAATAACTGACTCTGACTTGAGGGCACTGGGTAATCTGATAACAGTTTAGACATTGCTCCTTCTGCCTCAGGGCTAGATTATTGGGGAATGTCGGCCAGATGACATGAATCACCAATCGGTACCTTCATTAGAAGAGAAGTATTCAGGAGTTGGCTCTTGTAATTTACTTTTACCTAGTCATGCTAGGTTGATCTGGGTTACCCGAGGTCCCACATTAATACATCGAAGATCCCACTAATTACTTACAGGCAAGGGACTGGTTAACTCTTAGAGCACTGAACGGTAAAGTGGAATCACGTTTAAAATACAGCAGGAGAGTTTGGGACAGTGCGGATTTTATGGTCAGACAAGACGGGGTCAGTTAACGAGCACGTTGAATTTAAGAAATGCCACATCAGAAATGTTTCCACAATCTATCACTGACTAACTCACAGCATCGGTGTAAAAGAAACAAAGAAAGACTTGCATTTCTATAGCACCTTTCATGACCTCAGGACCTCCCAAAGCGCTTCACAGCCAATGAAGTATTTTTGAAGCACAGCCACTGTTGTAATGTAGGAAACGCAGCAGCCAATTTGTGCACAGCAAGATCCCACAAACAGCAATGTGATAATGACCGGATAATCTGTTTATCTAGTGACGTTAGTTGAGGGATAAATATTGGCCAGGACACAGGAGAGAACTCCCCTGCTCTTTGAATAGTCCCATGGAATCTTTTATATCCACCTGAGAGGGCAGATAGGGTCTCGGCTTAATGTCTCATCCGAAAGACTCTTGATTGTATAGTTAAATAATGAAAGTTACATTTAAAGAACACAGACCCTGATTTAATCAAAAGTGAACCAGTTAGATGACTGGTCAATGACTGATTTGGAATCAGCTCGACCGGTCATTCATCGACCGTGTGACTAGTTAGACTGGTTTGTGCGTTCTCTATATACTCCCTGTCCACAAAGATGGTATAGCTAGTAGCAAGAGATTTCGTTATTAGATCAAGACAGTAGCAACATTGGCTTAAATCGGGAGAATGCTGCTCGAATTAGTAGACTCTAAGCCACGAGTCAATGAGGGAAGGGAGTGAAAAAAAACCATCAATGGATATCTCACCAACACCAGCTGACTGTAGACCAGAACCGACTCTCTCAGTAAGCAAGGCCACAAACCAGATTGTCCATCCTTAAGATTGAAGGAGGGATGTTGAGGCAAGCAGACCTGATGAGAGAAAGTCGAGGAGATTAATTTTTCTTTTTTAAAGTGTTTGTTCCCTCCATTTTTACTTGCCGTGTTCTGGTGGAAAACCGTAAATCTGCAGAAACCCTTGAAAAGTTAGATGATCTACCAGTGTGATGAAGACCCTACAAGGTAGATAATCTAACTTTCTTCATTCAGGCATCCTTCACACCCCTCGGGAGCCACGTTAGTACCAATTTAGGAGGAGGGAGATCCTAGTCAAAGATGCAGCGGGAGTATTGTGTTCAATTCTGGGCACCACACTTTAGGAAGGATGTCAAGGCCTTAGAGAGGGTGTAGAAGAGATTTACTAGAATGGTACCGGGGATGAGGGAGTTCAGTTATGTGGAGAGACTGGAGAAGCTGGGGTTGTTCTCCTTAGAACAGAGAAGGTTAAGGGGAGATTTGATAGAGGTGTTCAAAATCATGAATGGTTTTGATAGGGTAGATAAGGAGAAATTGTTCCCAGTGGCAGAAGGATCGGTAACCAGAGGGCACAGATTTAAGACGATCGGACAAAGAGCCAGAGGCGACATGAGGAAACATTTTTTTACGCAGTGAGTTGTAATGATCTGGAATTCACTGTCTGAAAGGGCGGTGGAAGCAAATATAATAGTAACTTTCAAAGGGAATTTGAACAATACTTGAAGGGAAAAAAATTACAGGGCTATGGGGAAAGATCAGGGGAGTGGGACCAATTGGATAGCTCTTTCAAAGAGCCGACACAGGCACGGTGGGCCGAATGGCCTCCTCCAGTGCTCTACTTACTATGATACGATGAGTTCCCACCCCTGCGGCAAAGACAGTTCGACAAAAGTGAAAACATTCTCTTGCGAGTCAGCCGAATTAAACAGTATTTTTTGGTGAACAGGCTAGGAGTACTAAACATTGGCTGCTGTACAGGTGCTATCAATCCAAGGAACCCCAGCTAGTGGTAATGAATCAAGTGGGATTTCCACCACCCAGAAGTTCACAGTGAAGAATACATTCCACCAGCCAATTAGCAGAACTTGCATTTTCACCTTTCACAATCTCACGACGTCGCAAAGCTCTTCACGGCCAATGAAGAATTTTTGAAGTGTAGTCACTGTTGTAATGTAGGAAACACGGCAGCCAATTTGCGCACAGCAAGATCCCACAGACAGCTATGTGATAATGACCAGATAATTTGTTTTGGGTGGTGATTGAGGGATAAATTTTGGCCAGGACACTGAGGAGAACTCCCCTACTCTTCTACAGATAGTGCCGTGGGATCTTTACCATCCACTGAGCATACAGACAGCTTAGCGTCTCGTCTGAAAGACAGCACCTCTGACAATACAGCACTCCCTCAGTACTGCACTGGGAGTGGTCAACCTAGATTATGTACTCAAGTCTCACGGAATGGGACTTGAACCCACGACCTACTGACTCAGAGGGTGAGAGTGTTACCCACTGAGCCACGGCTGACACCATAACCTGCCTACTGCCCTCGCACCTTTTATTGTGTGTCAAGGCCAAGGATTATCTCAGTTTCTAAACAGATTTATTGGTGAGAAGAAAGTGATCATGTGACACTTCTTGCAACAGTCTCACAGGAAAATCTAGCAACTTTTTGAGTAAACAACAACTTGATTTATTTGGTGCCTTTAACATAGTAAAACATCCCAAGACGCTTCACAGGGGCGATTATCAAACAAAATTTGACACCGAGCCACATAAGGAGATATTAGGACAGGTGACCAAAAGCTTGGTCAAAGAGGTAGGTTTTAAGGAGCGTTTTAAAGGAGGAGAGAGAGGTATTGAGGCAGAGAGGTTTAGTGAGGGAATTCCAATGCTTAGGGCCTAGGCAGCTGAAGGCACGGCCGCCAATGGTGGAGCGATTAAAATCGGGGATGCGCAAGAGGCAAGAATTGGAGGAGGGCAGAGATCTCGGAGGGTTGTAGGGCTGGAGGAGGTCGCAGAGATAGGGAGGGGCAAGGCCATGGAGGGATTTGAAAACAAGGATAAGAACATTAAAATCGAGGAGTTCCCGGACCGGGAGCCAATGTAGGTCAGCGAGCACAGGGTTGATGGGAGAACGGGACTTGGTGCGAGTTAGGATACGGGCAGCAGAGTTTTGGATGAGCTCAAGTTTACGGAGGGTGGAAGATGGGAGGCCGGCATGGAGAGCATTGGAATAGTCAAGTTTAGAGGTAACAAATGCATGGATGAACAAAGGCATAAACATTCTAGTTTTAGTCACATGACCCTTTAACTTTAAAAGTGGAAATGCATTCTCATCTCATCTCATCTCCCTTCTTTTGAGCTAATATCCAAATTGGACTTTGAGGTTGGACTAACTGACAAGGAAAGGGTTAGCTCTGCCTCTATGGTAGTTTATTGTTGTTCAGTAGCCACCATCTCCATAACAATTTGGTTTTCTGACAATTCTTCCAATAGAAATTCCCACCTCGGATTTCTGCTGTTTGTAATAACCTATCACCTAAGGTAGATATTAGACGAGGAAATAGCAACAACTTGCATTTTGATAGTGCCTTTAACACAGATAACTTCCCATGGTCACAGCCACAGGCCTTGTTATTTGCAACTTTGGTTCGGGCCAGATTCAGTGCTGTGGGAGAGGCAAACTGGGAGTCACGGGAGAGACGGACACAGATCTGTGCGGCAACACAAACTCAAGGGCCTAGGAACATAGGAACAGGACGAGGCCATTCAGGCCCTCGAGCCTGTTCTGCCATTCAATTAGATCATGGCTGATCTGTAGCTTAACTGCATCTACCGACCTTGGTTCCGCAACCCTTAATACCCTTACCCAACAAAAATCTATCAATTTCAGTTTTGAAATTTTCAATTGACCCCCAGCATCTACAGCTTTTTGGGGGGAGAGAGTTCCAGATTTCCACTCCCCTTTGTGTGAAGAAGTGCTTCCTGACATCACCCCTGAATGGCCTAGCTCTAATTTTAAGGTTATGCCCCCTTGTTCTGGACTCCCCCACCAGAGGAAATAATTTCTCACTATCTGCCCTATCAAATCCTTTAATCATCTTAAGCACCTTAATTAGATCACCTTGGAGAGGAAACATGAAGAGTAGAATCTTCCGGATCAGATTCACCTGCTACTGCTGGTAATTCACTGTCCTGCGAATCTTGATCTGACCCATTTGCCTGTGAGCCTGGGATCACCTGTAGATATCTCCAGTTCCTGCAGATAGTGCCATTAGCTGTCTGGCTGATTTTACAGCCTTGGAGTTCAGCCCTTGCCTCTCACTGTACCTTTTGCTCCATTAAGCTTGATCCCCACTTGATCACCAGGTTCTAGCCTAAGGGCCGAGGTTTGCCTGCCCAGGACCTAGGCCATTGACTCTGCCAAAGTTCATGGAGTCGTTGAGAGGTCCCTTTAAGTACCATTGGCAGATAACTGCGCTGTTAAAGGTGCATCTAGGTGCCCATCGCTTCGGCAACGTAGGAAAGTCCGATGTAGGTGGGCCGGTTGAGCAGGTGTGTCTGAACACCCCCCCCCCAGAAACAAAATTATGTTGCCCCCCCACCGCATCCCCCTCCCCCCACCAGCAGCCCCCTTAAAAAAGAAGCTGTTTTAAAAAATTTAATTCAGAGGTCAATCTTCAGGGGTCCATGATCTGACCCCAGACCCCCAGCTGGTCCCCATATCTGCTCCTTGGCTGGTATGCCTGATATCAACAGGTATGTCTGTACTGACCATACAACAACAAACAACTACAACTACTACTACTACTACTACTATTACTACTACTACTATTACTACTTGCATTTATATAGAGCCTTTAATGTAGTAAAACGTTCCAAGACGCTTCACAGGAGCGATTATCAAACAAAATTTGACACTGAGTCACGTAAAGAGATATTAGGACAGGTTACCAAAAGCTTGGTCAAAGAGGTAGGTTTTAAGGAGCAGCATGAAGGAGGAGAGAGAGGTGGAGAGGTTTAGGGAGGGAATTCCAGAGTTTAGGGCCGAGGCAGGCCAATGGTGGAGTGATTAAAATCGGGGATGCACAAGAGGCCAGAATTGGAGGAGCTCAGAGATCCCGGAGGATTGTAGGGCTGGAGGAGGTTACAGAGATAGGGAGGGGCGAGGTGATGGAGGGATTCGAAAACAAGGATGAGAATTTTAAAATCGAGGTGTTCCTGGACTGGGAGGCAATTTGCGTCAGCAAACACAGGGGGTGATGGGTGAACGGGACTTGGTGCGAGTTAGCATTCGGGCAGCAGAGTTTTGGATGAGCTCAAGTTTACAGAGGGTGGAAGGTGGAAGGCTGGCCAGGATGTGGGTTTCAGCAGCAGATGAGCTGAGGCGGGGGCAGAGACAGGCGATGTTACAGAGTTGGAAGTGGGCGGTCTTGGTGATGAAGAGGATATGGGGTCGGAAGCTAAACTCAGGGTCATATAGGACGCCAAGGTTGCGAACGGTCTGGTTCAGCCTCAGACAGTGATCAGGGAGAGGGATGGAGTTGGTGGCTCGGGAACAGAGTTTGTGGCGGGGACCGAAGACAATGGCTTCGGCCTTCCAAATATTTAATTGAAGGGAATTTCTGCTCATCCAATACTGGATGTCAGACAAGCAGTGTGACAAACCAGAGGCAGTGAAGGGGTGGAGAATGGTAGTGGTGAGGCAGAGCTGGATGTTGGGTAGAGCCGGGTCCCAATGAAGCCCTGAGGTTCGAAACTCCAGCCTTTGGAGTCCTGGCCTCCCCACCTTGTAGCCTGGTTGATAGCCTTGTAAAGGCTTTGAAAGTTCAATGCTAGGTCATGATCAGCATTAACCACGTCCTGCCCCGGTCCTGTTCCCAGCATCCCTCTACCATCGTTAGGCCAGGAATAGACTAGAATGGCCATGGGGTTTTGAGGGGGTCTGTATTGTTAATCTGCCTTCCTATCAATGACAGTCCTGGGTTATTACCTGTAGCTGCAATTAGTGTTGCTCGGTAACTCAGTAACATTGGAAAAGTGGTCCACTTGTTTCAGAATTCTTTTTGTATATCCCTCTCAGTCTCTCCATCAGCTGATGGATAATAAGGACTAGTCGTGGTCTGTGCTCAGTGATACTACATTCTGGGTGTCTGAAACTGTAGACTGTATCTGATTATTCATAAAAAATTCCTCAGGAATACCTCAATGACTAAACATCTTCTCAAACTTTCCAGTAGCATGATGACTTGTTATATACGACAGATGAGCTATTTCATAAAATCTGGAATAACTGTCGCTAATTGCAAGGTACGTCTGAGCTCACGCCCTGCTAAAGTCTCCCTGGTAATGCTGTTGTCATCAAAGGTTCTTTCCTTTGAGTTGGTTCAATTAAACTGACAGAACTCACATGAAGAAACCTTCTTCTCTCTGATATCCCGGCCGATGCTGGGACATGGATATATTTGCCCCTTTCCTGTCACATTGTCACTCTTTCAATGTCAGCAGTGGCTCAGTGGGTAGCACTCTTACCTCTAAAGTCAGACAAGTCATGAGTTCAAGTCCCACTTCATGAGACTTAAGTATAAAATCCAGGCTGACACTACCAGTGTAGTACTAAGGGAGTACTGCACTGTCAGCGGTGCTGTCTCTCAGATGAGACATTAATCTGAGGCCCTATCTGCCCTCTCAAGTGAATGCAAAATGTCCTCATGGTACTATTTTGAAGAAGAGCAGGGGAGTTCTCCCAGGTATCCTGGCCAATATTTATCGCTCAAACAGATTATCTAGTCATTTATCTCATTGCTGTTTGTGGGACCTTGCTCTGTGCAAATTGGCTGTCACATTTCCTACATTACAGCAGTAACTACACTTCATTCACTGTAAAGCCCTTTGGGACCTCCAGAGATCGTGAAAGGCATTATATAAATGAAAGTTCTTTCATTTTTCCTTTCAAGCCTCTCATGGATTCTGTCACGTATCTCATTGTAGCAGTGATTATAAACCTGTACCAGTGCACTAACAAACCATTCATTACTGAGAGTTCTCCAACAGCATAATACTCTCTCAGTTCATTAGGAACACTGCATATACTTAGGCCACCATTCTGCAGTACACTCGAGATCCATTTGAAGTTATCTGTCTGCAATTGTTGTTCCTCTTAGAAATGTAGCTCTTTTCTCAGACATTGGCCTTAACTGCGTCAATACAGGTTTGTGCCTCACTCTCAATGAAATCCACCTGTATCCTGAATCAGATTCCTAAATAGTGCATCAACTACAGTTAATTCTTTCCCTGGAACGTACTTTCCTTTTGCATTAAACAACGTAAAACACATCAGGAGGTATTGCAATCTTCATGAGTTCTGACGAAAGGTCATCGACCTGAAACGTTAACTCTGTTTCTCTCTCCACAGATGCTGCCTGACCAACATTTTCTGTTTTTGTTGCAATCTTCATGGTGCTTTGTCCAAATCTTGGCTGTTGATTATTGGTATCGAAGGCTTGATCCCTGTGAATATCCAGTAAATCTCTCACAACTCCATATCCATGCAAGACATCCTTTCTTGGGGTGTAATTTCTTTTTCCACTTCTGTCAAAGTTTGGGAACAAAATTCAACTGATGAAAGTTGATTTCTGTGATACTGCAGCAACACACCATCCAATTCACAACTGATTGCGCTCGGTAGCTTTGCTTACACTTTTACACTTTTGCATTGTGATATAATGATATAATTTTCTTAACTTTCTCAAATGCCTGTTCCTAGGCACAGTCCCAAATCCATCCTGTAACTGCTATTAGTCAGTTTCTGGTACATGACAGGTCTAGTAGCAACCTGGCCAAGTATCCAATCATCCCTAAGACTTGGCACAATTCAGCAATGTTCTTGGAGACAGAAAGCTTCCTAAAAGTTTTAACATTACTGGGAACCAGTTCCATCCCATCTTACTGATGAGATGGTCCAAAATTATCCGTCCTATGCTTATGTAGCTGGTATTTGTTTTGCTTAATTTCAGTCCCAACTCCAACACAGCGCTGAATACTGTCTCCAGACATTCATTACAACTGGATTTCATTCTCCAAACACACAAGATAATAACCACTGTGACTTCCGATCCCTTGAAGGGCTTAGTCATATTGCGTTGAAATATTTCTGCCGCTGATGTAATTCCAAATGGCCTCAGGAAACAAAAGAAAGCTTTGAGCTTTCTACAGTGAGTAACCACCAAAACCCACATGAAGCATCCAATGTGGAAAATACAAGTGCTCCTCCCAATTTGGGGGGCAGTATCCTTCAGGGTAGGAAGAGGGAGTCTTTCCTTTTCAAATTTACAGAACTCCTGGAACAGCCCATCATCTCGCTCTTGGTCATCAACCTCCTTGTCTTCTTCTCATCCTCATAGTTGAGAAGAGGTAGGAATGTCCGTGCTGCTCTCCCCCTTCCTTATCCTCCTCTTGTGCTCTCTGCTGCAGTTGTGGATTTGCAGGAAAGGAGAGTAGAAGCTAAGAGATGGGTGAGAAAGAAAAACTAACTGACTGACTGACTGACTGACATTTATATAGCACCTTTCAGGGTGCTATATAAATGTGCTTTACAGCCAATGAAGTACTTTTGAAGTGTAATCACTGTTGTAATGTAGGAAACACAGCAGCCAATTTGTGCACAGCAAGCTCCCACAAACAACAACGAGATAATGATCAGACAATCTGTTTCAGTGATGTTGGTTGTGGGAAAAATATTGGCCAGGACACCGGGGAGAACTCCCCCTGCTCTTCTTCAGATAGTGCCAGTGGATCTTTTATGCCCACCTGAGAGGGCAGACTGGGCTCTCTGACTCAGAGAGTGCTACCCACTGAGCCAGAGCTGACACCCCCTTGGGATTAAGGAGAGAGAGAAGGGGGTGGGGAAGCTCGTGACTGAGCAGTGCTTCAGAAGGATGCCAGGGCGACAGTCTAATTGAGTCACTAATCTACAATGGAAGTTCGTGGAAAATCACAGGCACACTGCCTGTAGTTTCCCAATATGCATGAAAAGTTCCTTATCGTCAAACTGCACTTTGAAAATTGCGGCCCTGTATTTACAAATAAACCACCAAAGAGATATAGACTGAAAGGACTCAGGCAACATCCCCAATCTGTTGTAAGTGGGCTGATCTGAGCCGGGATGGTATGGTGGGAAGCTACAATCAGTCTCAGTAGGATAGTTCGATTTCCTTCTCCTCACCGCTAATCAGCGTGACAGCGCTTGTGGGCAGGCATCTTAACTATCAAAGATGCCAAACATTGACAGTTCCAAAGGCATAACTTGTTACAAGGTCCCAACATAACAAACAACATGTCTCAAATTGTTCTGGCATGCACATGATGTCTAGCACTGTTGTGCGGTTGCATTCCATGTGTCACCAGCGAAAACTGGGGTGAGATGTATTGCAGTTGAGGTGCTGACGATACTTTAAAGCTTTTACAGACATCCATATGTTTGCCATTATATGACAACTACAAAACTGTCATATGATAAAAAAGAAAGAACTTGGATTTCTATAGAGCCTTTCACGGCCTCAGCACGTCCCAAAGCGCTTTACAGTTAATGAAGTACATTTGAAGAGTAGTCACTGTTGTCGGAGATATACGACCAACACATACTTCCAATCCTGAATATGGCAAAGTAGAATTATGAGAAATCTATAATACGGATTGTGTGACGGTGGGAGTGATCTTCACACTCGTAGCGAATCAGCAGCCCATTTTACACCGTGCCTATTTTATTTTCCATTACCTTCAGTGTCCTTGTGGCTTCCACGCTGCTGTTATGTAGGGAATGCCAGGATTTTGATCCAGTGATGATGCAGGAATGGTGCAACATGTCCAAGTCAGGATGGCGTGTGTGACTTGGAGGGGAACTTAAAGGTGATGGCGTTCCCATGATGTTGTTGCTCTTGTGCTTCTCGGTGGTTGAAGTCACAGGGCTGGGAGGATAGTGTGGCAGTAAGCTTGGTGAGTTGCTGCAGTGCATCCTGTAGATAGTGCATACAGCAGCCACAATGGTGGTGGTGGGGGTAGGTTTTGAGTTCAGAGATGGCCATGGTAAATATTCAGTACCTTGCTTGCCTCATAGTAATACTGCACAGGATACACCTCTATTAATGGTTATTATGATTCAATACAAAATTACTTACAGCTTATGAGGGTACACTTTGTGGCATAGTAGACCATTCAGCCTCTCGAGCCTGTTCCGCCATTCTATTTGATCATTGGCTTAACCTCACTTACCCGCCTTTGCTCCATACCCTTGATACCATCACCCAACATAAACCTATTGATCTCAGACTTGTCTACTTGGGACAGGTACTCAGCATTCCAACTTGTACTACAGCCTTATCTTAGCTGTTTTCTTGACATCGGTCATCTCCCCAGTTCTACACAGTTTGTGCCGTATTTTCGGGGTTTCCGGGAGGTGGGGGGGGTCTTCTGTCGAAGTTACAGAGGGCGATTGGGAAAATCCCCACAGAAATTAAACCCCTTAGGTTTCAACTTATCTTCATACTCTCCTGATGCCCACTCTTCTTGACAGCAGTTCGACAAATGACTCAGTCTTCCTCCTTTATGAAGGTTGCAAGACAGGTCTTGACATCCTGACCCTCGACTTTCCAGCATCACTCTTTGGGTTTCCAACTCTTCTGATTTCCTGTGAGGTGTGAACAAAGCTGGAAATTCCTTCCAATTTCCCTTAATTAAAGAAAGAACTTGCATTTATATAGCGTCTTTCACGACTTCATGACATCCCAAAGCGCTTTACAGCCAATGAAGTACTTTTGAAGTTCAATCACTGATGTAACGTAGGAAATGTGGCGGCCATATGCTGTGGGATCTTCTATGCCCACCTGAGAGAGCAGACGGGGCCTCGGTTTAACATCTCATTTGAAAGACGGCACTTCTGACGGTGCAGCACTCCCTCAGTAATGGCACTTGAGTGTCAGCCTAGATTTGTGCTCATGTTTCTGGAGTAGGACTCGAACCCACGACCTTCTGACTCAGAAGCACATCATAGTTCCATTTTTCTAATTTCCCATAATATTGCGTCATAGTATTTTCACTTCAGCCACCCCATTCATCTCAGATCATATATTACTTGTTCCTTCTCCGTGGCATACATTATAACTGATTCTTTTCTGACCCCTCTTGGAATCGCTTAAGTCCCTGCGATCATTTTAGGAACATAGGAACAGGAGTAGGCCATTCAGCCCCTCGTGCTTGCTCCGCCATTTGATAAGATCATGGCTGATCTGTGATCTAACTCCATGTACCTGCCTTTGGCCCATATCCCTGAATACCTTTGGTTGGCAAAAAGCTATCTATCTCAGATTTAAATTTAGCAATTGAGCTAGTATCAATTGCCGTTAATTTTCTCTTCCCGGTCTGCCTCTTGGTTAATGACCCGTGCTTCCTTCCTCAGAACTTTAGTATTTGCTCCTCTTGAAGTCCGGAACTCCTTAAATGCAATTGTCTTTTGTCTTTTCAAGGTCAGGGTGCCAGGAAGAATGAACCACAAGCAGGGATCTGCACTGTAATTATCGGAGATATGTGTTGCAGATGCCAAAGTATCTACTTTCCATCTGTTCATACAGGGTAGCTTACCACATCCAACCAGCTGAATGTAGAAGAATCTCATGGTCAAGGATGGCTTCCATTTTGCTCTGGTGTGCGACTCGCATTCCCGGAGCATGCAACCATTGACGTTGGTGGTTACGAAATTGACGAGCAGGAAATGACCAGATGGTCCATCAAGCCTGCCCCACACCATGGTGGCCGTAGCATCGTGACTAGACGCTCCTTCTCTCTCCCTCGTCTCTCTCCCCATCCCCGCGGCCATGTAATCTCCTGGGAGAGGCACAAAAACCATGGGCAGCTCAGTGCTTGGTCAACCCTTTAACCTGAGACTTTAAGAGGTTACTTTGGCCACGGCATGCTAACTTTGGGCACTAATAGGACCTGATAGAACCAGAAGCACGGATAACATGGGCACTGTGATTGACAACCGCTGTATCTTGTTGGCCGTTGTTGTGCTGCATTTCCTGTGGCCCTGATTTTAAGTTGTGGGGGCTTGAGGGGGGTGGTCCGGGTTCAGTGCGAGCGAACCTCGGAGTGAGCAGGGGACCCAGCGAGCCCAGGGACGTGGATCTTAAGAGCTGGGCCTCAGTTACATAAATGTTCACGGAGCCAGAATTCTGGGGCAGGAAGCTGCAACCGGGGACCAGTGGGTAAACAGATTATCAAGGGGGGGGCGCGGGGGGTGGGGAGGTGTGGCCGTCGTCGGCCGGGGGTGGGGGGGGGGGTGGGGGGGAAAGACAAAGTGGCGCATAAGAAATCAAAAAAGCAATTTCACGATTAAATAAATCTGTCAATCATCCATAGCATTTAAAACAGAGATTCAAAGTCTCCTTCCCAGGGACAGATTTAACTGTTTCAGACACCTGAGTCTTTTTCTCATTTGCTGAGCAATACCTATCAGTCTTACCTATCCATTCAAATTTAATTCATAATATCAGGGAATTCACAGCTGTGAGTCATGGAAGGTTCAGGGTTCAGACGATTGGTAGATTCCAATTCGCCAGTCAACAGATTAAAGTAAGGACCAAAGTCCCGTACGGAGATAGAAAAACTTTCCCAATGTGTGTTCTCAGGGCAAAGCTGTTTTTGCTGGGATCGGGAATTTGGGTGCAGAGATCAGCATTCCCTGCAGGATGCTGTGTCCCATATCATAGTAACATAGTAGGTACAGCACTGGAGGCCATTCAGCCCATCGTACCTGTGTCGGCTCTTTGAAAGAGCTACCAATTAATCCCATTCCCCTGATCTTTCCTCATAGCCCTGTCATTTTTTTTCCCTTCAAGTATTTATCAAATTCCCTTTTGAAAATTACTATTGAATCTGCTTCCACCGCCCTTTCAGGCAGCGCATTCCAGATAATAACTACTCGCTGCATAAAAAATGTTTCCTCATGTCGCCTCTGGCTCTTTTGCAGATCACCTTAAAATATGAATGGAAATCCTGTGGGGACCACTGACCAACATGCCTGAATTCCAGATATGCGCTCTCAGCGAGCAAAGTTTCACTTGGAAGTACAGATTCATCAAATCTACCCTGTACATATTTTCTTTTGATTTAAGGGGAACCTTCCTATATATCACAAAACCCTGGTTAGACCGCACCTGGAGTACTGTGAGCAGTTTTGGGCACCGCACCTTCGGAAGGACATATTGGCCTTGGAGGGAGTGCAGCGTAGGTTTACTAGAATGATACCCAGACTTCAAGGGTTAAGTTACGAGGCGAGATTACACAAATTGGGGTTGTATTCTCTAGAGTTTCGAAGGTTAAGGGGTGATCTGATCGAAGTTTATAAGATATTAAGGGGAACAGATAGGGTGGAAAGAGAGAAACTATTTCCGCTGGTTGGGGATTTTAGGAGTAGGGGGCACAGTCTAAAAATTAGAGCCAGTCCTTTCAGGAGCGAGATTAGAAAACATTTCTACACACAAAGGGTGGTAGAAGTTTGGAACTCTTCCGCAAACGGCAATTGATACGAGCTCAATTGATAAATTTAAATCTGAGATAGATAGCTTTTTGGCAACCAAAGGTATTAAGGGATATGGGCCAAAGGCAGGTACATGGAGTTAGATCACAGATCAGCCATGATCTTATCAAATGACGGAGCAGGCACGAGGGGCTGAATGGCCTACTCCTGTTCCTATGTCCCTGTGTTCCTAAATGTATCTCCTGGGGATTTATCCAATACAGGTCTGTTCTGCGAAGGTATATCATTCATTTCAATCTCAGGACATCCCAAAGTGCTTTACAGCCAATTAAGTATTTTTTGAAGTGTAGTCACTGTTGCAATTAGGAAAAATGTAAGGAATCTTACAACACCAGGTTATAGTCCAACAATTTTATTTTAAAATCACAAGCTTTCGGAGATTATCCCCTTTGTCAGGTGAATGAGTGAAAGGTTCTCAAATCGCATATCTTATATTAGGCTGGGACAGCATCACACCAATCAAAAGGTGTCGTTGTTGTTCAAACAGGCCAGTCACGGAGAACAGCACGTCCCAGTACACTGGATATACATTGTGTCAATTACACAGACAGAAAGAAAGAGACCCAAATGGCAGAGAGAGAGAGAGAGAATATTAAAAACAGATAACCTTTTTTTCCCTTTTTGCTGGTGGGGTTACGTGTAGCGTGACATGAACCCAAGATCCCGGTTGAGGCCGTCCTCATGGGTGCAGAACTTGGCTATCAACTTCTGCTCGACGATTTTGCGTTGTCGTGTGTCTCGAAGGCCGCCTTGGAGAACGCTGACCTGAAGATCGGTGGCTGAATGTCCTTGACTGCTAAAGTGTTCCCCGACTGGGAGGGAACCCTCCTGTCTGGCGATTGTTGCGCGGTGTCCGTTCATCCGTTGTCGCAGTGTCTGCATGGTCTCGCCAATGTACCATGCTCTGGGGCATCCTTTCCTGCAACGTAAGAGATAGACAACGTTGGCCGAGTCACAGGAGTATGAACCATGTACCTGGTGGGTGGTGTCCTCTCATGTGATGGTGGTATCCTCAAACAGACCATCGTTCGCAGCAAATTACCCAGCTTTCAGGAGAACAGCGTCCACGACACCACACAACCCTGCCACGGCAACCTCTGCAAGACATGCCAGATCATCGACACGGATACCACCATCACACGAGAGGACACCACCCACCAGGTACATGGTTCATACTCCTGTGACTCGGCCAACGTTGTCTACCTCATACGTTGCAGGAAAGGATGCCCCGGAGCATGGTACATTGGCGAGACCATGCAGACACTGCGACAACGGATGAACGGACACCGCGCAACAATCGCCAGACAGGAGGGTTCCCTTCCAGTCGGGGAACACTTTAGCAGTCAAGGACATTCAGCCACCGATCTTCGGGTAAGTGTTCTCCAAGGCGGCCTTCGAGACACACGAAACGCAAAATCGTCGAGCAGAAGTTGATAGCCAAGTTCCGCACCCATGAGGACGGCCTCAACCGGGATCTTGGGTTCATGTCACGCTACACGTAACCCCACCAGCATAGAGGGAAAAAGAAGTTATGTGTTTTAATATTCTCTCTCTCGCTCTCTCTCTGCCATTTGGGTCTCTTTCTTTCTGTCTGTGTAATTGACACAATGTATATCCAGTGGACTGGGACGTGCTGTTCTCCGTGACTGGCCTGTTTGAACAACAACGACACCTTTTGATTGGTGTGATGCTGTCCCAGCCTAATATAAGATATGCGATTTGAGAACCTTCCACTCATTCACCTGACGAAGGGGATAATCTCCGAAAGCTTGTGATTTTAAAGTAAAATTGTTGGACTATAACCTGGTGTTGTAAGATTCCTTACATTTGTCCACCCCAGTCCATCACCGGCATCTCCACATCATGGCAATTAGGAAACACAGCAGTCAATTTGCCCACAAACAGCAATGTGATAATGACCAGAAAATCTGTTTTGGTAATATTGATTGAGGGATAAATATTGGCCAGGCACCCGGGAGAACTCCCCTGCTCTTGTATGAATTGGTACCACAAGATTTTTTATGTCCATCTGATAGGGCAGACGGGGCCTCGGTTTAATGTCTGAACCAAAAGACAACACCTCCGATAGTGCAGCACTGCCTCTGTACTGCAAGCGTCAGCCGAGATTGTGTGCTTAAGTGGGACTTGAACTGATAACCTTCTGGCTCAAGAATGCTACACATTGAGCCACGGCTGCCATCTTGTGGTCCATTATCAGTGTCCATTTTCATGGAATAACAGATACCTGAATCAATCCCTTACAAGTGGTGAGCACTACAGTAATTGGAACATGAATCTTCTTTATTTATTGGGATCCCGATGACAGTCTCCATCGATGTGTAGCCCAGAGCTATAACCTTATCTCCTAGTTACACTGGGTTCTGTCAGTACTGCTAACTGGGAGCAGGTAAAGCTCGGTATGTGACTAATCAGACGCATGGAAGCTCAGTGACTTCAGACGGCTGGTGGAACTTGTAATACCTGAAGAGAGCTGAGAGCTTAATCGGTCACTGGAGATGGAAGGTCGGTTTGGTAAGGTCGTCTGAAGGAATTTTAACCTCCCTTCTCCCCCCCGCCCCCTTCCCCCCACTCCTTCTCGTGCACTGGTTGTGGAAATACCGCAGCTCATGTGCATCACTAGAGGCGGAAGATGACACACAATCCCAGATCGACCGTGTTATTCTGCAAGTCTTTCATTGCAGGAGTGAGCAATATTGCACCAGTTGACACGGGGGCTGTGGTATAATTAGGGCATTAAATGCACTTTTTTCCCTAGTCAAGCACTGGGCACAAATTTTTTCTTATTCGTTCATGGGATGTGGGCATCACTGGCGAGGCCAGCATTTATTGCCCATCCCTAATTGCCCTTGAGAAGGTGGTGGTGAGCCGCCTTCTTGAACCGCTGCAGTCCGTGTGGTGAAGGTTCTCCCACAGTGCTGTTAGGAAGGGAGTTCCAGGATTTTGACCCAGCGACAATGAAGGAACGGCGATATATTTCCAAGTCGGGATGGTGTGTGACTTGGAGGAGAACGTGCAGGTGGTGTTGTTCCCATGTGCCTGCTGCTCTTGTCCTTCGAGGTGGTAGAGGTCGCGGGTTTGGGAGGTGCTGTCAAAGAAGCCTTGGCGAGTTGCTGCAGTGCATCCTATGGATGGTACACACTGCAGCCACTGTGCGCCAGTGGTGAAGGGAGTGAATGTTTAGGGTGGTGGATGGGGTGCCAATCAAGTGGGCTGCTTTGTCCTGGAAGGTGTTGAGCTTCTTGAGTGTTGTTGGAGCTGCACTCATCCAGGCAAGTGGAGAGTATCCCATCACACTCTTGACTTGTGCCTTGTAGATGGTGGAAAAGCTTTGGGGAGTCAGGAGGTGAGTCACTCGCTGCAGAATACCCAGCCTCTGACCTGCTCTTGTAGCCACAGTATTTATATGGCTGGTCCAGTTAAGTTTCTGGTCAATGGTGACCCCCAGGATGTTGATGGTGGGGGATTCGGCGATGGTAATGCCGTCGAATGTCAAGGGGAGGTGGTTAGACTCTCTCTTGCTGGAGATGGTCATTGCCTGGCACTTGTCTGGCGCGAATGTTACTTGCCACTTATGAGCCCAAGCCTGGACGTTGTGCAGGTCTTGCTGCATGCGGGCTCAGACTGCTTCATTATTTGAGGGGTTGCAAATGGAACTGAACACTGTGCAATCATCAGCGAACATCCCCATTTCGGACCTTATGATGGAGGGAAGGTCATTGATGAAGCAGCTGAAGATGGTTGGGCCTAGGACACTGCCCTGAGGAACTCCTGCAGCAATGTCCTGGGGCTGAGATGATTGGCCTCCAACAACCACTACCATCTTCCTTTGTGCTAGGTATGACTCCAGCCACTGGAGAGTTTTCCCCCTGATTCCCATTGACTTCAATTTTACTAGGGCTCCTTGGTGCCACACTCGGTCAAATGCTGCCTTGATGTCAAGGGCAGTCACTCTCGCCTCACCTCTGGAATTCAGCTCTTTTGTCCATGTTTGGACCAAGGCTGTAATGAGGTCTGGAGCCGAGTGGTCCTGGCGGAACCCAAACTGAGCATCGGTGAGCAGGTTATTGGTGAGTAAGTGCTGTTTGATAGCACTGTCGACGACACCTTCCATCACTTTGCTGATGATTGAGAGTAGACTGATGGGGCGGTAATTGGCCGGATTGGATTTGTCCTGCTCTTTGTGGACAGGACATACCTGGGCAATTTTCCACATTGTCGGATAGATGCCAGTGTTGTAGCTGTACAGCTTGGCTAGAGACGCAGCTAGTTCTGGAGCACAAGTCTTCAGCACTACAGCCAGGATGTTGTCGGGGCCCATAGCCTTTGCTGTATCCAGTGCACTCAGCCGTTTCTTGATATCATGTGGAGTGAATCGAATTGGCTGAAGCTTGGCTTCTGTGATGGTGGGGATATCGGGAGGAGGCCGAGATGGATCATCCACTCGGCACTTCTGGCTGAAGATGGAGTAGTTATAGGCCCCCGAACAGTAGCTATACCATTGGACAGAGTGTGAATCATGAAATAACAGGAGCTTGTAACAAAAGTAATGCAGTAAACATGGGGGACTTTAATCTTCATAGAGATTGGGCAAATCAAATTGGCAAAGGTAGTTTGGAGGACGAGTTCATGGAATGCATTCGAGACAGTTTCCTAGAGCAATACGTCATGGAACCAACCAGGGAACAGGCTATTTTAGATCTTGTATTGTGTAATGAGACAGTGTTAATTAGTAATCGCACAGCAAAGGATCCTCTGGGGAAGAGTGATCATTACTTGATAGACTTTCACATTGAGTTTGAGAGTGACGTACTTAAGTCAGAAACTAGAGTCTTAAACTTAAATAAAGTCAATTATATGAGGGGCAAGTTAGCTAAGGTGGATTGGGAAGTTAGATTAAAGGATATGACGGTTGATAAACAATGGCAAACATTTAAAGAAATACTTCAAAATTCTCAACAAATGCACATTCCATTGAGAAATAAAAACTCCACGGGAAAAGTGATTCTTCCATGGCTAACGAAAGAAGTCAAGGATAGTATTAGATTAAAAGAAGAGATCTTAATGTTGCCAAGAAGAGTAGTAAGCCTGAGGATTGGGAGAGTTTTAGAAAACAGCAAAGGATGACCAAAAAATTGATAAAAAGGGAGAAAATAGAATATGAAAGTAAACTAGCAAGAAATATAAAAATGGATTGTAAGGGCTTCTTCAAGTATGTAAAAAGGAAGAGAATAGCAAAAGTAAATGTTGGTCCCTTAGAGGCTGAGACAGGAGAAATTACAATGGGGAATCAGGAAATGGCAGAGACGTTAAACAAATATTTTGTATCTGTCTTTAAAGCAGAAGACACAAAAAGCATACCAGAAATAATGGGGAACCAAGGGGCTAATGAGAGTGAGGAACTTAAAAGTAATTAATATCAGTAGAGAAAAAGTACTTGAGAAACTAATGGGACTAAAAGCTGATAAATCCCCTGGACCTGATGGCCTACATCCGAGGGTTCTAAAAGAGGTGGCTGCAGAGATAGTGGATGAATTGGTTATGATCTTCCAAAATTCCCTAGATTCTACAACTGTCCCAATGGATTGGAAGGTAGCAAATGTAACCCCGATATTCAAGAACGGAGGGAGAGAGAAAACAGGGAAAATGCTGGAATCCATAATTAAGGAAGTGGTAACTGGGCACTTAGAACATCATAATATGATTAGGCAGAGTCAACATGGTTTTATGAAGGAGAAATCGTGTTTGACATATTTATTAGAGTTTTTTGAGGACTAGCAGGGTAGAGAAAGGGGAACCAGTGGACGTAGTATATTTGGATTTTCAAAAGGCATTCGATAAGGTGCCATATAAAAGGTTGTTACGCAAGATAAGGGCTCATGGGGTTGGGGGTAATATATTAGCATGGATAGAGGATTGGTTAATGGACAGAAAACAGAGAGTAGGGATAAACGGGTCATTTTCAGGTTGGCAGATTGTAACTAGTGGGGTGCTGCAAGGATCTGTGCTTGGGCCTCAGCTATTTACAATCTATATTAATGACTTAGATGAAGGGACCGAATGTAATGTATCCAAGTTTGCTGACGATATAAAGCTAGGTGGGAAAGTAAGCTGTGAGGAGGACACGAAAGTCTGCAAAGGGATATAGACAGGTTAAGTGGGCAAGAAGGTGGCAGATGGAGTGTATTGTGGGGAAATGTGAGGTTATTCACTTTGGTAGGAAGAATAGAAAAACAGAATATTTTTTAAACAGTGGGAAACTATTAAATGTTGATGTTCAGAGGGACTTGAGTGTCCTCGTACAAGAAACACAACAAGTTAGCATGCAGGTACAGCAAGCAATTAGGAAAGCAAATGGCATGTTGGCCTTTATTGCAAGGGGGTTCGAGTTCAAGAATAAGGAAGTCTTACTACAATTGTACAGGGCTTTGGTGAGAACTCACCTGGAGTACTGCGTACAATTTTGTCTCCTTACCTAAAGAAGGATATACTTGCCTTAGAGGCGGTGCAACGAAGGTTCACTAGATTAATTCCTGGGATGAGAGGGTTCTCCTATGAGGAGAGGTTGAGTAGAATGGGCCAATACTCTCTGGAGTTTAGAAGAATGAGAGGTGATCTCATTGAAATATATAAGATTCTGAGGGGGTTTTACAGGGTAGATGCTGAGAGTTTGTTTCCCTGGCTGGAGAGTCTAGAACTAGGGGGCATTATCACAGGATAAGGGTTCGGCCATTTAAGACTGAGATGAGGAGAAATTTCTTCACTCAGAGGGTTGCGAATCTTTGGAATTCTCTACCCCAGAGTGCTGTGGATGCTGAATCGTTGGGTATATTCAAGGCTGAGATAGATTTTTGGACTCTAGGGGAATCAAGGGATATAGGAATAGGGCAGGAAAGTGGCGTTGAGGTTGAAGATCAGCCATGATCTGATTGAATGGCGGAGCAGGCTCGAGGGGCTGTATGGCCTACTCCTGCTCCTTTTTCTTATGGTTCTTATGTTCTTACTATTACAGAGTTCGCATCACTGGAACGTATGGCTTAATACCGAGCTATGATCATTGACCTACATTGGCTGCCAGTCTGGCAACGCCTCGATTTTAACATTCTCACCCATGTTTTCAAATCCCTCCAGGGCCTCGCCCCTCCCTATCTCTGTAACCTCCTCCGGCCCTACAACCCTCCGAGATCTCTGCACTCCTCCAGTTCTGGTCTCTTGCATATCCCCGATTTTCATCGCTCCACCATTGGCGGCCGTGCCTTCAGCTGCCTATGACCTAAGCTCTGGAATTCCCTCCCTAAACCTCTCCACCTCTCTGCCTCTCCCTCTTCTCCTTTCAGACACTCCTTAAAGCCTACCTCTTTGACCAAGCTTTTGGTCATCTGTCCTAATATCTTCTTATGTGGCTCGGTGTCCAATTTTGGTTTGATTATGCTCCTGTGAAGCGGCTTTGGACGTTTTTACTACATTAAAGTTGCTATATAAATGCAGGTTGCTGTTGTGTGTGAGTGAGACAGGGAATGATTACAGGGCACATATACACACAGAAGGCTTCAAAGCAGCACCCAGCTGCCTATCGCCCACATTCGGGATAACAAATGTGTTGTTTGTTTAAATGCGGCACATTTAGTTGAGACATAAACCAAATCCACATAGGAAGAGTTTTTCCCTGTCAACAGGGAAGCAATAAATAGCCACAGCCAGGAGCAGTTACTCTGCACTGGACTTTGTTATGCAAGACGAGGCAATTTAGACGGCAGCTGGCAGGGGGTAGAATTTCCACTGGGGTCACGGCCAGAGAACCCCATTGCGGAAGTCACTAGCGCAATTTCTACCAGACTTGTAAGAGCTACAGTCTCATGAACTGTCCTCTGTGAACATTGTTCTTAGCATTTATCCTTGAGTACAATACAGCAGGAGCTCAGCGTAAGATGGCCTTTGAAGAACTGAATATGGAAGTGTCGGGCCAGGCGGTTTAGGCACCGATTCTGTGGGATTCCCACTTGAGCACATAACCCAGGCTGACACTCCCAGTGCCAGTAATGAGGGAGTGCTGCACTGTCGGAGGCGCCATCTTTCGGATGAAAAGCTAAACCGAGGCCCGAGGTGGACGTAAAAGATCCCACGGCCACTACTGGAAGAAGAGCAGGGGAGTTCTCCCCGGTGTCCTGGGGCCAATATTTATCCCTCAATCAACACCACTAAAAAAACACTTGGTCTGGCCATTATCACATTGCTGTTTGTGGGATCTTGCTGTGAGCAAATTGACTGCTGCATTTCCTACATTACAACAGTGACTACACTTCAAAAATATTTCATTGGCTGTAAAGTGTCGTGAGGTTGTGAAACACGCATAAAACATTATACACACCGGCCAGTTTTCCTTTCTATTGTAGCCAATAGCTGGGCGATTTGATAAACCCCATTTTATGCCCCATCAAAGTTGAAAGTCAATGTGTGTCAGCATCTGTCTGTGTCTGTGTTTGTCAGCATCTGTCTGTGTGTGTCAGCATCTGTCTGTGTCTGTGTTTGTCAGCATCTGTCTGTGTGTGTCAGCATCTGTCTGTGTCTGTGTCTGTGTTTGTCAGCATCTATCTGTGTGTGTCAGCATCTGTCTGTGTGTGTCTGTGTCTACGTGTGCGTGTGGTGCTTCTGTATGTGTCTGTCTACAAGTGTGTGTGTCTGTGTCTAAGAGTGTGTATGTGTGGATAAGTGTGAGCGTGTGTATAAGTGTTTGTATATAAATGTGTGTATAAGTGTGTGTGTATAAGTGTGAGTGAGTGTGTGTGTGTGTGTGTGTGTGAGAGAGAGAGAGAGAGAGAGAGAGAAAGTGAACATTGAGAGCTCCGCATTGCCCTCCTGTGGAGGAGAATCCACTCAGCTGCTTCAGTGACAGATTCCTGATAACATTGAGGATATACAGATTGGAACTGGATACAGAAAGCATAGTAACAAGGGCAATTAAATAAGTAAATACTCAACCCAACATTTTAGGACAGCAGCCAGAGAGCCAAGTCAAGCACCTAATTGCTGATATTTAGAGAATAGATTTAATCAATATCATTACAGAATCAATAACATCCGCAACACTAAATTACACAGGCTGAGGGAATGAACTATACCTTAGAAACAGAGACACTCAAGGGGTAGATTTTGACTTTGTGCAATAGTGTAAAACTGGTGATAGCAAATCGTTTTACATAGAATCATAGAATCAGAGAGCGCAGAAGGAGGCCATTCGGTCCATCGTGCCTGTGCCAGCTCTTTGAAAGAGCTATCCAATTAATCCCACTCCCCTTCTCTTTCCCCATAGCCCTACAATTTCTTTTCTTTTCAAGTATTTATCCAATTCCCTTTCAAAAGTTACTACTGAATCTGCTTCCTCCGCCTTTTCAGGCAGTGAATTCCAGGTGTTCAATGGAAATAAAAATCGGGAGAGTTGTAAAACTGGCTGCTGATTCGCTATCAGCCGTTTTACATTATCGCACGGAGTCAAAATCTACCCCGGAGATTCCTCATTGTGACCGATAGATTCACAGTGCAATTTGATTGTTAATAAATCCAGTGCTGAGCTTCTTGTCGGTGCATTAACCCCAGGCCTGAATCTTCACTGGGGCTCACTCGCTGTACTTTTCAACTGTTCCTTTTCACTGGGATGTCCCAGCATTATACACCATCACCGAGGAAAGATTCAGAAAGTAACCAGCCGGTAAAAATCAGCTGATTTACCAGATCGACCATGCCCCAATTGCCAGCTCGGTCTCATCACTTTTAAGACATTTTTCACCCATGAGATGAGTTTTTGCATCCAATGAGTGCCACGAGCATTTACAAAACTGCACGCTAACTGACCACAACACATAGCCTAGTTAAACTGCAACTAAATAAGCCAGTGAATGTAACATATCACAGAACCTTCAGTACAATTACTAACATGTTCATTAGGTGTCAGCCTTGGCTCAGTGGGTAGCACTCTTGCCTCTGGTGTCAGAAGATCGTGGGTTCATAGTCCCACTAACAAGAATTGAGCACAAAGTCTAGGCACCGCACTGTCAGAGGTGCCATCTTTCCGGTGAGACGGTGAGTCCCTATCTACCCTCTCGGAGGGATATAAAAGATCCCACCGCACTATTCGAAGAAGAGCAGGGGAGTTCTCCCTCATGTCCTGCCCAATATTTTTCCCTCAGCCAACATCACTAAAATAAATATTTTATCGTTGTTTGTGGGATCTTGCTGTGCACAAATTGGTTACCGTGTTCCGTACATTACAACAGTGACTACACTTCAAAGGTACTTCATGGGCTGTAAAGCGCTTTGGGACATCCTGAGGTCGTGAAAGGCGCTATATAAATGAAAGTCTTTATTTTATTTTTATTGAATTTAACTTCAGTGTCTAAAACTAACAGCCACGGTATTTGCGTTTGGTTTTACTCGTCACCATTTCTGGAATGAACATGCTCTTCATTGACCGTTTTCTAACCTACCCTTTGGAACTAGAAAACTGGAAAAGCAAATGGAGTTGAAACTGAGGATCAGCTAAAGATAACTAACGTGCTAAAGGGTCACGTGCCCGAGAGAAGACACTAGTAGCATGCCACCAATACAGGAGATTCCACAAGATGATTTAGAGCTGTGTAATTGCCTTGCTCAGAACATTGAGCTTCAGCTGATTGGGATGAATTGCAACAGCATAGTCAGAACTATTTCCATTGACATCAACTATTGCTCCCTTATTAATCATTCATTCACAACTTTGCCATGGCTCAGTGTCTTCAGTTCCCGCCACAAACTCCATTCCCTAGCCATTGACTCCATCCCTCTGCCTGGCCACTGTCTGAGGCTGAACCAGAATGTTACCAACCTTGGCGTCCCATTTGACCCAGAGGTGAGCTTCCGACCCCATGTCCTTTCCATCACCAAGACCGCCTACTTCTACCACCGTAACATCACCTGTCATCGCCCCTGCCTCAGCTGATCTGCTGCTGAAACCCCCATCCGTGTCTTTGTTACCTCCGGACTCGACTATTCCAATTGGAATTACTATTCCAATTCCTGGCTGGCCTCCCATCTTCCATCCACCATAAACTTGAGCTCATCCAAAACTCTGCTGCCCGTATCCTAAATCACACCAAGTCCCGTTCACCCATCACCCCTGTGCTCACTGACCTACATCGGCTCCCGGTCCAGCAATGCCTCGATTTTAAAATTCTCATCCTCGTTTTCAAATCCCATCATGGCCTTGGCCCTCCTTATCTCTGAAACCTCCTCCAACCCTACAACCTTCCGGGATCTCTGCGCTCTCCTAATTCTGGCCTCTTGCACATCCCTGATTTTCATCGCTTCACCATTGGCGGCCGTGCCTTCAGCTGCCAATGGTGAAGCGATGAAAATCGGGGATTCCCTCCCTGAACCTCTCCGCCTCTCTTTCTCCTCCTTTAAGTCGCTCCTTAAAACCCAACTCTCCGACCAAGCTTTTGGTCACCTGCCCTAAAAGCTTCTTATGTGGCTCGATGTCCAATTCTTGTCTGATGATCACTCCTGTGAAGCGCCTTGGGATGTTTGTACCACATTAAAGGCGCTATATAAATGCAACTTGTTGTTGAAGAGAGTAAAGTTTCGGATTCGTGGAAATATTTTATGAGAATTGGATTAAACAGGAAATGTAGGATTTCAAAGAGAAGCACACGGGTGGGATTCCAACTCCCAGGGGGCGCTACGGACCCTTCCAGTCTGACCTGCTGCTGCAGGACTGAGGCGGGAGATTGAAATGAATTAGTACAACCCCCCACCCTCCCTCTGTGTGTAACATCCGTGGTGTTGGGCAGTGATGGAAAATGACAGTTGTTTCGAAAATACGCACAGACGGGGAATTTGAATGGCGGCCGAACTGGAAAAATTAACAGTTGATGACGCGCCATTGGGGTTATCACCATGCAGATATCTGAGACATAAGCTCTGGGCAAAGGAAGGTTTCAATTTATCCCTGTGTGAATTCCAAAGATCAAACTCGCACGAGCTCCTGTTTCGTATCCTCTGCCTTTCAATAAAGCCTATGAGTCACTAACGTTTCAACGTTTAAAATCTGATTTGATCGTGCAATATACTCCCTGGGTTTGCCAAAAAAAAAAGTTTGCTATCAACGGAATTACCATGCAGCCCAGAGGGGTCCTGAGTTAATGACAGACTAGTTTCCCCACCACATGTTTAATACTTTAATTACAAGCCTGGCTTTGCTTTATTTCTCCTAAATGAGCAAAACATTACTCACATTAAGAAACCTAAACAGTGTGCACAGTAACTGCTTGTTCTGTATCCGCAACACACTTTCCATTTAACCTCCTACATTACCATGGGGCGATCTTCAAAACTCAGGGATTCACGTCGGAAATCCCACAGATGAAGCCTCCCCTTCCCTTTGTGGGCACTCACACACTCTGATCTCTGTGTTCCAATAAGCAAAAAGATAAAGGGACCACTGCATAATTAGCAAATGACTGGAACCTCTTCGCTGTTGCAACCAAAATGACAGCATCTCATTAATATTTTCTCTCTTTCCTGCTTTTTAAAATTTTAGACCACACACCAATAGGGCAGCCAGACGATCTGCTCCAGGGCCATTTTCAGACCCCCCCACGTGACACATGACTGCCAGCTGGGTATGTCCTGTCCCACCGGCAGGACAGACCCACCAGAGGTGGCGGTACAGTGATATACAGTCAGGAGGGAGTGACCCTGGGAGTCCTCAACATTGACTCTGGACCCCATGAAATCTCATGGCATCAGGTCAAACATGGGCAAGGAAACCTCCTGCTGATTACCACCTACCGCCCTCCCTCAGCTGATGAATCAGTCCTCCTCCATGTTGAACACCATTTGGAGGAAGCACTGAGAGTAGCAAGGGCACAAAATGTACTCTGGGTGGGGGACTTCAATGTCCATCACCAAGAGTGGCTCGGTAGCACCACTACTGACCGAGCTGGCCGAGTCCTGAAGGACATAGCTGCTAGACTGGGCCTGCGGCAGGTGGTGAGCGAACCAACACGAGGGAAAAACTTACTTGACCTCGTCCTCACCAATCTACCTGTCGCAAATGCACCTGTCCATGACAGTATTGGTAGGAGTGACCACCGCACAGTCCTCGTGGAGATGAAGTCCCGTCTTCGCACTGAGGACACCATCCAACGTGTCGTGTGGCACTACCACCGTGCTAAATGGGATAGATTCAGAACAGATCTAGCAGCTCAAAACTGGGCATCCATGAGGCGCTGTGGGCCATAAGCAGCAGCAGAATTGTATTCCAGCACAATCTGTAACCTCATGGCCCGGCATATTCCTCACTCTACCATTACCAACAAGCCAGGGGATCAACCCTGGTTCAATGAGGAGTGTAGAAGAGCATGCCAGGAGCAGCACCAGGCGTACCTAAAAATGAGGTGCCAACCTGGTGAAGCTACAACTCAGGACTACATGCATGCTAAACAGCGGAAGCAACATGCTATAGACAGAGCTAAGCGATTCCACAACCAACGGATCAGATCAAAGCTCTGCAGTCCTGCCACATCCAGTCGTGAATGGTGGTGGACAATTAAACAACTAACGGGAGGAGAAGGCTCTGCAAACATCCCCATCCTCAATGATGGCGGAGTCCAGCACGTGAGTGCAAAAGACAAGGCTGAAGTGTTTGCAACCATCCTCAGCCAGAAGTGCCGAGTGGATGATCCATCTCGGCTGCCTCCCGATATCCCCACCATCACGGAAGCCAGTCTTCAGCCAATTCGATTCACTCCACGTGATATCAAGAAACGGCTGAGTGCACTGGATACAGCAAAGGCTATGGGCCCTGACAACATCCCGGCTGTAGTGCTGAACACTTGTGCTCCAGAACTAGCTGCGCCTTTAGCCAAGCTGTTCCAGTACAGCTACAACACTGGCATCTATCCGACAATGTGGAAAATTGCCCAGGTATGTCCTTTCCACAAAAAGCAGGACAAATCGAATCCGGCCAATTACCGCCCCATCAGTCTACTCTCAATCATCAGCAAAGTGATGGAACGTGTTGTCGACAGTGCTATCAAGCGGCACTTACTCACCAATAACCTGCTCACCAATGCTCAGTTTGGGTTCCGCCAGGACCACTCGGCTCCAGACCTCATTACAGCCTTGGTCCAAACATGGACAAAAGAGCTGAATTCCAGAGGTGAGGTGAGAGTAACTGCCCTTGACATCAAGGCAGCATTTGACCGAGTGTGGCACCAAGGAGCCCTAGTAAAATTGAAGTCAATGGGAATCAGGGGGAAAACTCTCCAGTGTCTGGAGTCATACCTAGCACAAAGGAAGATGGTAGTGGTTGTTGGAGGCCAATCATCTCAGCCCCAGGACATTGCTGCAGGAGTTCCTCAGGGCAGTGTCCTAGGCCCAACCATCTTCAGCTGCTTCATCAATGACCTTCCCTCCATCAAAAGGTCAGAAATGGGGATGTTCGCTGATGACTGCACAGTGCTCAGTTCCATTTGCAACCCCTCAAATAATGAAGCAGTCTGAGCCCGCATGCAGCAAGACCTGGACAACATCCAGGCTTGGGCTCATAAGTGGCAAGTAACATTGGCGCCAGATAAGTGCCAGGCAATGACCATCTCCAACAAGAGAGAATCTAACCACCTGCCCATGATATTCAACGACATTACCATCGCCGAATCCCCCACCATCAACATCCTGGGGGTCACCATTGACCAGAAACCTAACTGGACCAGCCATATAAATACTGTGGCTACGAGAGCAGGTCAGAGGCTGGGTATTCTGCGGCGAGTGACTCACCTCCTGACTCCCCAAAGTCTTTCCACCATCTACAAGGCACAAGTCAGGAGTGTGATGGAATACTCTCCACATGCTTGGATGAGTGCAGCTCCAACAACACTCAAGAAGCTCGACACCATCAAAGATAAAGCAGCCCGCTTGATTGGCACCCCATCCACCACCCTAAACATTCACTCCCTTCACCACCGGCGCACAGTGGCTGCAGTGTGTACCATCCACAGGATGCACTGCAGCAACTCGCCAAGGCTTCTTCGACAGCACCTCCCAAACCCGCGACCTCTACCACCTAGAAGGACAAGAGCAGCAGGCACATGGGAACAACACCACCTGCACGTTCCCCTCCAAGTCACACACCATCCCGACTTGGAAATATATCGCCGTTCCTTCATTGTCGCTGGGTCAAAATCCTGGAACTCCCTTCCTAACAGCACTGTGGGAGAACCTTCACCACACAGACTGCAGCGGTTCAAGAAGGCGGCTCACCACCACCTTCTCAAGGGCAATTAGGGATGGGCAATAAATGCCGGCCTCGCCAGCGACGCCCACATCCCGTGAACAAATAAAAAAAAAGCCTGCATTGGAGGGTCTCCTCGTTTTAGCCATCTCCCATTCTGCACCTTCCCCTTAACTCCAGATGCCCAACTGCTGCTATTTTGCAGACTGCTTATCAACTGGTCGTGGAGTGCGTTACCCAATCATATGAAGCATTGAGGGTCCTATTTAATTAGTCCACTCATCAGCCCCTGCCATATCAGGCCATTGGCTTATATCATTTCAGCTGCTTTTAGCATATTTACTAAATTTTCGCACAGCAAGATCCCACAGACACCAATGAGATAAATGACCAGTTTCATATTGATGTTGGTTGAGGGATAAGTATTGGCCAGGACACCGGGGAGAACTCCCCTGCTCTTCTTCGAATAGTGCCATGGGATCTTTTACGGTTTGCCTGAGGGGGCAGACGGGGCCTCGGTTTAACGTCTCATCTGAAAGAGCATGGAACCTTGTTTTAGATGCTATCTCCGGTCCTACTCTCATAACTCTCTTATCTTCTGAAAGGCTTGATTCACTGTACGTTATTCCCCCACTTCTCAGCTCCTCTTTTAAGCCCCTTGCTGCTGTCATCTTCTTGTTTTAGGTGTCAGCCTGTGGTTCAGTGGGAGGCACTCTTGCCTCTGAGTCACAAAGTTTCGAGCCCCACTCCAGAGGCCTGACACATGATCCAGGCTGACGCTCCCAGTGCCAGAACTGAGGGAGTGCCACACTGTCGGAGGTGCCGTCTTTCAGATGAGACATTAAACCAAGTCTTCCTTTTTCCTCTGGAAGGTTTATCAACCTCAAAATTTACCTGACGAAGGAGGAAGCCTCCGAAAGCTTGTGAATTTAAAATAAAATTGCTGGACTATAACTTGGTGTTGTAAAATTGTTTACAAACCTCAAAATGGATTTTATACTCTCTTTCCACTTGTTTAAAATGGGTCTCTGGGAGTCTTGATGCCCTCAACAAATAAGGCAGGAAGTTGAATCCATGGACGATAACTGCCTCCGCCCACCTCCGCCCTGTGCAGCAGCTGCTTTTGACTCTTTGGGGGTAATTTTAACCTAACCCGCCCGATGGGAAACCGACGAGATCGGATCGGCCGCCCGTCTTACAACCCTCCCCGATTTTACTCTCCATTGAAGTCGATCGCCAGGCGGGTTAGGTTAAAATGGCACCCTCGGTATCAGCCTGTGGCTCTGTGGGAAGTGCTCTCACCTCTGAGTCAGAAGGTCGTGGGTTCAAGTCCTGCTTCAGAGAGTTGGGGGCCGATTTTAACTTGCGACTCAGCGGCCTCCCCATTAGACTAGCCGCTGGCACCAGCTGACAGCCAAAACAGGGGAACATAAGGGGCCCAGATTAAGTGTAGTTTGAACGCACAAGTGCACAGCCAGCCAAAGGCATGCTGAGCTCACTTCCTGTAATTATGCGGGGTTGGCTCATTTGCGTAATTATTAGTAGCAGCCTGCGCCGTTCTGGCCTGGTGCCAGCGGCTAGTCTAATGGGGAGACCGCCGAGTCTCACCTCAGCATCGGTTAACTGCCGCCAACCGTCTACAAGAAAAGTGTGCCATCCAACTCAACAACAACTTGCATTTATATAGTGCCTTTAACGTAGTAAAAACGTCCCAAGGTGCTTCACAGGAGTGTTATCAAATAAAATTTGACACCGAGCCACATAAGGGGATATTAGGACAGGTGACCAAAAACTTGGTCAAAGAGGTAGGTTTTAAGGAGCGTTTTAAAGGAGGAGGGAGAGGTACAGTGGCGGAGAGGTTTAGGGAGGGAATTCGAGAGCTTGGGGCCTAGGCAGCTGAAGGCACGGTCGCCAATGGTGGAGCGATTAAAATTGGTGATGCGCAAGAGGCCAGAATTGGAGGAGCGCAGAGATCTTGGAGGGTTGCAGGGCTGGAGGAGGTTTCAGAGATAGGGAGGGGCGAGGCCCTGGAGGGATTTGAAGACAAGGATGAGAATATTAAAATCGAGGCATTCCCGGACCGGGAGCCAATGTCGGTCAGCACAGGTGTGATGGGTGAAGGGACATGGTGTGAGTTAAGATATTGGGCAGCAGAGTTTTGGATGAGCTCAAGTTTATGGTGGGTGGAAGATTGGAGGCCGGCCAGGAGAGCTTTGGAATAGTGGGGTCTGGAGGTCTGGATGAGGGTTTCAGCAGCAGATGAGCTGAGGCAGGGGCAGAGACAACAACTCTTGCCACAACGAAAAGGCTGCTGCACACAAAAAGAGGGCGATGGTTGTCTGGTGCCTGGCAGAGGGGTTGTCGGAGTTTCCTCTGCTGCAGCTCACTGGTTGTGGGAGGACGGACAAATGTCTGGCTCTCAGGCTGAACCAGCTGACCGATCAGGTCGGGGGGGGGTGGCGTTGGGAGGGGAGAGTGGTGGGACGCCATACCAATGGGGCCTCGAATGAGCAGGCAGTGGGCCGGAGAATTTTTGAGGGGGCCCAGGGCGTCGGTTAGACCTTTCAAAGCCTGGTATAAACGGGCAGAGCGTGCATTGCGCACTCCCTACCATTTTCAACTGCTGACCGCCCGTTTTGCAAGGGGAGAAACGGTCAGCCGTCAATTGACAATCTCCATCCCCTCCCACCCCGATATCTCTGTACTTTCTTCCCGTACTACTTGATCAGCATTTGAGAAAAATGTTTCTTTCTTTGACTCTGAGCTGCCCCTCTGCACCGGAACGGCTCGTTAAATTCAAAATGATGAGGGGATTTGATAAGATAAATTGGGGAAAAGCCTATTTCCACTGGTCAGTGAGTCGGTTTAACAAAAGGGTATCGATTTAAAATGGTTCACCAAAAGAACAAAGGCTAGATCAGGAGAATATTTTTTAACACAGGGAGTTATTACGACGTGGATCGCCCCAACTGGAAACAGAGAGGGAAGCAGAATCCATGAAGCTTATAAAAGGGAAGTGGATAAATATTCGAATATAAAAACTTAACAGGGTCTGGAGAAAGGACATGGGAATGGAACTGAATGGATAGATCTTTCAGAGAGATGGCACAGGTGCGATGGGCTGATTGGCCTCCTTCTGTATTGGAAAATTCCGTTATTCTATGGAGTCGATTTTGACCGTTCGCCCGTTCCAGCGGCCGCCATTTTGAGGCCCAGGCCTGGTTTTGAATTTGGCAGCGAACGCCAAACAGCGAGTGTCCTGGTCCAGCTCACCACTCTTAGGCCTCAGGAATGTCAGTCGGCAGAGGCCCCACGGGTAGGTGCTCGGAATGGGGACAATGGGCCTCATGCGATAACTTTTTGTGGAGCCAGGGGATGGGGCACTTAAGCTCCTTCCGGCTCCACACAAAAAAAAAACAAATCAACTTTTCACGTCGTAAGCTTCACCCACGTGTCTCTTAAAATTGCAATCAGGGTCCTAACTACATCATTAGGACCCCGATACGCACGGAGAAAGAGGCTGACCACTTGTTTCAGGACGATCGTCGGGGGTTAACGGGATGGTGAGGCTACTGACCCCATTTTTAGGCCCTTAGCCCCCATGCCTCTCCCGTTAACCCCAATTTTCCTCAAGTGAAAATTGGCCCCTATGTTTGTATGAACTCTGAATTCACAGCGGGTTTTAGCTTCATTCTTCAGCAGTGCGGTAATATTACAGGTCAGTAAAGGAGGAACGATCTGTTGAAGAGAATCCTCGGTCGCCTTTTGTACCTGGTGGCATTCTGCGAGTAAGGAGAGGGGGCAGGTGGCGGGGTGGGGGGGGAGCCATCGAGTGCAAAGGTTGTGTGAGGGAATGTGAGATGAGCAGGGGCCTCATCAGGAAAGTGAACTCGTTACTTCACTGGGAATCTTCACGTGTTGTCACAAAAACTACTAGAAACAAAAACACATGGAGGTTTACGTGCCAGCGCTTGCAAACCTCACTCCTGTGATCCTCTCCTCAACTCAAAAGAGCATGATTATTCTCCAGATGCTGACTAATCTCTTCCAGCTGTGCTCCCGGGCCCATCCCATGTCCTTGTCTGCAGACATCGACTTCGTTCATTGGGGAGGGGGAGAATAAAAAGCAAGATTTCTTTTGGAGTTTTTCATCCTCTCCTCTCTGAATTCCCCGGGAGGACTCACAGAGCCCAGGTGCCCAGCTGGTGTTGGTAGGCATCTCAAGGGCTTTCACCATCAGCCTGATTCATGGGTAGGTTTGTTTTCCTTCTTGTAGAATCTTACAGCACAGAAGGAGGCCATTCGGCCCATCGTGCCTGTGCCGGCTCTTTGAAAGAAAGACTTGCATTTATATAGTGCCTTTAACGACCTCAAGTCGCCCCAAATTGCTTTACAGCCAATGAAGTACTTTTGAACTGTAGTCACTGTTGTAATGACGGAAACGCGGCAGCCAATTTGCACACAGCAAGATCCCACAAACTGCAATGTGATAATGACCAGATAATCTGTTTTAGCGATTTTGAGTCAGGGATAAATATTGGCCAGGACACCGGGGAGAACTCACCTGCTCTTCTTCACATACTGCCATGGGATCTTTTACGTCCACCTGAGAGGGCAGACGGGGCCTCGGTTTAACGTCTCATCCGAAAGACGGCACCTCCGACAGTGCAGCACTCCCTCAGTAGGACTTGAACCCATAACCTTCTGACTCAGAGGTGACAGCGTTACCCACAGAGCCTATCGGATAGAGCTATACAATTAGTCCCACACCCCCTGCTCTTTCCCCATAGTCCTGTAAACGTTTCCTTTTCAAGTATTTATCCAATTCCCTTTTGAATGTTATTATTGAATCTGCTTCCACCGCCTTTTAGGCAGTGAATTCCAGATCATAACAACTCACTGTGTAAAATAGTTTCTCTCCTGTCTGTCAATTGGAAGGACCCTCTGTGAAATGATTTTGACGTAGTTTTAATTTGGTTTCTGTTGGGCCAATAACCCAAAATCAACCATCAGTACCAAAGCACGGACGGCACGAAGGGGTAATTCTGAATTCGGAACAGTTTTATGAATTGCACCCATATGTGCTGGATGGAGACAAAGTCTAAGAATGCCCTTGGTGTGGGAGATGCAGAGTCCTCCATTGCATTGGATCATGGCCTTGTATGGAGAGAGATAATTAATAGCTTTGTGCTGAGAAATCATTTAATCTCCGCTGAATAACCTTTGGATGATCTTGGCACCAGTTGGAGGTCTACAATCCCTCTAAGCTAAGGAGGGGAAAATCAGTCAGGGTTCCTGCTCTCGATTTCTATCCAGTGAAGCCCATTGGAAATAGTGTGTGCGGGCTTTAAGAACATAACAATTTTTAAGAGCTTTCTACCCATTCTGCTACTTGTCTCCTGACTCCACATGATCTGACCTTAGTCGTGAGTCTACTGTGCGGTACCTTATCGAAGGACTTTTGAAAATCCAAATAAATTACATCTACTACTCTACCCTTGTCTACCCTCTCTGTTGCTTCTTCAAAGAATTCAGAAGGTTGTTCAAGCATGAACTTCCCTTTTGAAATCCGTGCTGATAGTTCTTTATTATATTTTCGGTTTCTAGATGTTTTGCTATTACATCTTTGAGTAAGGATTCCATTTTCTTTCCTATCACTGACGTTAAGCTAATTGGTCCATAATTCCCTGGACTGATTCTATCTCCCTTTTTAAATATAGGAATCACATTAACTGTCCGCCACTCCTCTGGCACTATTCGCTTTTCTAATAAATTTGTATTTATATATAATAGTGCCTCTGCTATCTCTTCCCTAACTTCTGTTAATATGCGTGGAAGCAATCCATCCGGACCAGGGGTCTTATCCTCTCTAAGGTGATTAGTTTATCAATTATCTCCCCCTTTCTATCTTAAATGTCTTTATATCTTTTTTTAATCTCTTCTTCTAATGTCATACCCACCCCATGTTTGTCTCTCTGGTAAATACTGAGGCAAAGCAATTATTTAATATTTCTGCCATTTCGCTGCCATTACCTGTGAGTTTATCTTGTGTATCCTTTAGTGGCCCTATCCCTATCCTGATTTTTCTTTTGATATTTATGTGTCTATAGAATACTTTACTATTTCTTTTTATATTCCTTGATAATTTAATTTTGTGGTTTCTCTTTGCTTCCCTAATTGTTTTTTCGACTTCTTTCCAAACCTCTTCGTATTCCCTTTTGTCATCCTTTGTTGTCTATGTACTTAGTGTTTGCCTTTTTCTATAGTTTCAATTTTGCCTTTATTTCTTTATTCATCCATGGTGTGTTATTACTGGCTAGTTTGTTCTTGCTTTTTAATGGGATATATTTCTCCTGGACTCTATTGATCACCGTTTTAAATATTATGCAATGCTATTTTATTTCTTTGTTTATCAGTAAATTTTTCCAGTTTATTTTCCCTAATTCCATTCTCATCTCCTGAAAATCAGCTTTTTCCAATTTATTACAATGGTCTTTATCTTACTTATGTCCTTCTCAATCTTTATCTTAAACTTTATTATGTTGAGATCACTATTGCCTAGATGTTACCCTACACTTACTTGTCTTATCTGTTCTGGTTCATGTCCCATTACTAGATCCAGCAGCACTTCCTCTCTTGTTGGGCTTCTTACATACTGGGTAAGAAAGGGGTCCTGCACACATTGTAAAAACTCCATTCCCTGTACCTCAATACCTACTTCTTCTTGCCAGTTCATTTGGCGATAGTTAAAATCTCCCATGATTATTATTCTATGTCATTTACTCATTTCACATATTTGTTTACATATTTCTTCCTCCACCCTCCTTTCCACCATTAGGTGGTCTGTAGTATATCCCTATTAGTGTGATCTATCCCTTATCTTTTATCTCAATCCATGTGGATTCTGTTTCTATCCTTCTGTTAGCTATGTCCTTTTTTTCTACTGCCTTTATATTATCTCTAATTAGTACAACCACTCCACCCCACTTCTTCCTTCCCTATCCTTTCTGATTATGTTATAGCCTGCAATATTTAGTTGCCAGTCCTGTCCTTTATGTAGCCATGTTTCAGTTATTCCTACTACAGCTGGTTCCTCACTATGGATTATTGCCTCCAGTTCCCCCGTTTTATTTTGGACACTGTTCACATTACTGTACAGGCAGTTTAATTCATCTTTAATAGTTGTTCCTTTTGCTTTATTTTTTAACAGTCCTTTTGTACTTTTTTACTCTGCATTTGTTCCTTGACCATTTACATTATCTTCATTCCTTACTCTGGTCTGACCTTTTACACTCATCACTGGTTTCTTTTATCTTTAAGCTTTTGTTATTGCGACCAGAACCCTCCTCCCATCTTGCATTTATATAGCGCCTTTCCGACCTCAGGACGTCCCAAAGCGCTTCACAGCCAATGACGTACTTTTGAAGTGCAGTCACTGTTGTAATGTAGGAAATACAGCAGCTAATTTGCACACAGTAAGGTCCCACAAACGCCAAATGACCAAATCATCTGTTTTAGTGATGTTAGTTGAGGGATAAAAAATATTGGCCAGGACACCGGGGAGAACTCCCCTGCTCTTCTTCGAAATAGTGCCGTGGGATCTTTTACATCCACCAGAGAGGGCAGACGGTTTAACGTCTCATCCGAAAGACGGCATCTCTGACAGTGCAGCACTCCCTCAGTACTGCACTGGGAGTGTCAGTCTAGATTACATGCTCAAGTCTCCTGGCCACAACCTTCTGATTCAGAGGCAAGAGTGCCAGCAACTGAGCTAAGGCTGATACCTAAGTCACGTGCAAAAGCTTTTCGTGGGTTTTCCTCATCAATGGAACAATATTGGTGTCATTCGCAGAAGGCAAAACTACGTGGGGAGCATTATATAATGTTGTAGGTGTTGGAGTTAAAGTAGGGCACTTTAAGTTAAATACCTGAGTTGGCTTGAACCAGTTCTACAGTCACAGTATTTCAGTTGGTTTGTTTTGTAAGAAGCTTTATGCAGAAGTAAAGAGATACTGAGCAGTACAAATGCACTCGAGTGTACTGTGATTAAGAAGTATCAGGGGATCTGATTGCTAAAGTTGGTGGCACATGAGAAAATCCAGCTCCGATCCCTATTGTTGGATATCAACAGGTTTTTTTAGACCAACTTAAAATGGTCTCACCAAAAGGGAGCCACGAGAAGGTGTAGGAGTGACCTTATCGCGGGGTTTTAAATGATTAAAGGATTCAATTCGGCAGATACGGAGAAATTATTTCCTCAGGTGGGAGAATCCAGGACAAGAGGGCACAATCTTAAAATTAGAGCTAGACCATTTGGAAGTGAAATTAGGAAACATTTTTCACACAAATGGTAGTGGAAATCTGGAATTCTCTCCCGCAAAAGGCTGTGGATGCTGGGGGTCAATTGAAATGTTCAGTTCTGAGATCAATAGGTTTTTGTTGGGTAAGGGTATCGAGGGATAGGGAACGAAGGCGGGTAAATGGAGGTGAGGCGCAGATCAGTCATGATCTAATACATTGGCGGAACAGGCTTGAGGGGCTGAATGGCCTCCTCCTGTTCCTACCATCTGGGTGTTGAGTTTTGTCTTTACCTCCTGGGCATTAAGCTTCACCTGGTCGGAGCACAGAGTGAAAAATTAGGCAGGGGGAGGGGACCTGTCTGCTACAGAACATGCCTGATTTTCCTTCCATTAATTTAATGTTAGGAATGTGCAATTGTCCCCTCCAGATTTTCCTCTCTAGCCAGGCGATGCGTAATGCACAGGCGGAGCAGGCAAATACCTACCCACCGACGTAAGTCGCTAAGCATTTTGACCGAACTGCAGGTTAAAATTTCCCCTTGTTCTGAATTCCCTCATTAGAGGAAATAGTTTCTCCATATCTACCCTATCGAATCCCTTCGCCATTTTAAACACCTCGATTACATCAGGAAGACCTTAACTAGAGTATGCAGCTAACAATTAAACCTGTACAGAATCTTGAATATTTTTCTTTCAGTGTATGAACTTTAGAGAGTTAGTCAGCTGCAGATTCACTGGGGTTGGTAAGAACAGTGGGACAATTTTGTGCATAAAGTCTGCCCTCTGTTGTTGGATTGTGTTTAGTGCGGTGGTGGTCGATGTTACACCCACTCTCACTCACCTACGATGTATGATATATCCCATTCATTTTCGGACTTGCGCAAAGTTGCACTGCTCAAAAAGCAAAATGAAGACCCTGGTCACTATCGGGTCTGAGTGAGCGCGTGCGGCCTGCGAAAGCAAAAAACGATCGTATATCGTGACAGAAGTGAAGCATTTTTGTCTTTGATAGATCATGATTGTTTTGCTTTCTTTCTTTCTGTCACAGTGCATATGGGGGTTCAGAACTCAGTAAAGTGTGTCATATTTTTACAGTGAGTCAGTGATACGATATACGGTGGTGCAGTGGTTATGTTACTGGAATAATAATCCAGAGAACGTGAGTTCAAATTCCACCATGGCAACTTGAGAATCTTAGTTCAGTTTTTTTTTAAAAAACTGTAAATAAAAAGCTTATAAAAAGTGAGCATGAAGCTGTCGGATTGTCGTAAAAACCCAACTGGTTCATTAATGTCCTTAAGGGAAGGAAACCTGCCGTCCTTACCCGGTCTGGCCAGTCCTACACCAACATGGTCGACTATTAACTACCCTCCGAAGTAGCCTAGCAAGCCACTCAGTTGTACTGAATTGCTACAACAGGGCAACTATGGATGGCTAATAAATACCAGTCTTGCCAGCGATGCCCACATCCCGAGAATGAATAATAATTACAACAACCACTTGCATTTATACAGCGCCTTTAATGTAGCAAAACGTTCATAGGAGCGATTACCAAACAAAATTTGACACCAAGCCACATAAGGAGATATTGGGACAGGTGGGTTTTAAGGTGTGTCTTAAAAGGAGGAGAGAGAGGCAGAGAGTTTAAGACGGTAATTCCAGAGCTTCAGTAAATTTGTTGCATTATGGAAATGGAACTCCAGGCCCTGGACTAGAACTCTGCACAATATCTAACAGTATATTTGTATGCTTTTTCCTAATCCCTTGCTCGTCAGCCTGTACTACACATATATCTCATTTCACTTTATGATAAATCTCCATTAATTTTATACTAAATAGGAAAAAATATTGATACATGCTTCCCTCCTAATTAGTATTCCACTTACGGCCCTGGCAAAATACTTTTGAAAAGAATTTTTTTCTTACCACCCAGGAAGAATAAGTTGGAACATGATATCACTTAGTCATTCTGATGTTATTCCTGGTCACAGTCACATGGTGACCAGAAGCCAGGGAACAGAAATCTGCTGAATCCCCGTTTAATAACAATGGTCCAGGAGCCGGTCAATCAAATGTGAAACACCACAGTTGGTCACATGATTAGCTGCAGCAAAGGAAAGTGCTAGAAAATGACAGATCTGAAAGATCGTTGACCAATGAAACTGCTCACAATAATATACTTAACACTATAAAATATATAATTGTAAAATATTTTTGCAAAAAAAAATTTAAAGGTCAACAACAACTTGCATTTATATAGCACTTTTAACGTAGTAAAATGTCCCAAGGCGCTTCACAGGAGCGATTATCAAACAAAATTTGACACTGAGTTACATAAGGAGATATTAGGGCAGATAACCAAAAGCTTGGTCAAAGAGGTAGGTTTTAAGGAGTGTCTTAAAGGAGGAGAGAGAGGTAGAGAGGCGGAGAGGTTTAGGGAGGGAATTTCCAGAGCTTATGGCCTAGGCTTGGAATTCCTGGCTTATGGCCAATTAGTGGAGCGATTAAAATCGGGGATGTGCCAGAGGCCAGAAATGGAGTAGTGCAGAGATCTCGGAGGGTTGTAGGGCTGGAAGAGGTTACAGAGATAGGGAGGGGCGAGGTCACAGAGGGATTTGAAAACAAGAATGAGAATTTTAAAATCGAGGCGTTGCCAGATTGGGAGCCAATGTAGGTCAGCGAGCACAGAGGTGATGTGTGAACGGGAATTAGGGCGAGTTAGGATATGGGCAGCAAAGTTTTGGATATCAGCAAGACTGAGGCCATCTGGTCCAACCTCACCAGAAACTCCATACCTTAGCCCCATTTCTATCCCCCTCTCCTTGACCATGAGATGAGCATCTAGATCCCACATCTAGTCGGTCACCAAAGCTATCTATTTCAAAATGAATTAAAAAAACACACGCAATTTTTAAAATTACCCTCTAAGGTCTTTTTTCTCCCGAGGTGTTGCAGGTAGCAGTGTCGTGGAGATTAATCTTTAATTCCAAAACTAGAGATCATAAATATAAGATCTAATAAATCCAATAGGGAAATCAGGAGAAACCTCTTTGCCCAGAGAGTGGTTAGCCATGATCTTATTGAATGGCGGAGCAGGCTCGAGGGGCCGATTGGCCTACTCCTGCTCCTATTTCTTATGTTCTTACGTTCTAGAATGTGGAACTCACTGCCACAAGGAGTAGTTGAGGCGAATAGTGTAGATGCATTTAAGGGGAAGCCGGATAAACACATGAGGGAGAAAGGAATAGAAGGATATGCTGATGGGGTGAGATGAAGTCGGGAGGGAGGAGGCTCGTGTGGAGCACAAACACCGGCATGGACCGAATGGCCTGTTTCTGTGCTGTCGACTCGATGTAACTGGTGGAGACACCCGGGCGATCCTGGAGGGTTGGCAACCCCCCCAATCCCAACTCTTTCCCCAACTCGCGCTCGGTGGGGACCCCTGGGTTCTTGCTCTGTCGAGGGTTCTGGGTGTAAAATGCAAGTATTTCGATGATTATTATTATTATTATTATTAACAACACACAAGTTATTTTCGGTTATAATTTTTTTTTTGTTTACCAACTTTTTGGGGCCATTGGCTGCTGTGGGAGCCCCAGTGACTTGGCTCTTGGCTCGGCGCGCGCTCCCGCCCCCGCCCCGCCCCCGCGCGCTCCCGCATCTCAGACGCGCGCCCGAGTCCCGCGCGCCCCCGCAGCATGGCGGGCTTGGAGCTGCTGTACCACTCGGTGGCCCGCGATGTGGTCTCTGCCCAGGACGCGTTGATCTGCTTCATCCACTGGGAGCTCGTCAGGGCCGGCTTCAAGTGCCTGGGGACCGGGGACCAGGTGAGGGGGAAAGGCCCGGGGCTCGGAGGACCAGGCCCGGGGCTCGGAGGACCAGGCCCGAGCCCCGAGGTCGCCCAGGATGGGGGAGGAGGAACCGAAAGTGCGACATGGTGGTGGAGCGGGCCTCGGGCCCCGGGACCCGCGTCTCTCCGCCCTCCCCGGCTCGCCTACCTGTGGGAGTGGGCTTTGAAACTGCTCCTGGAGTGGGGCCTGGGCCTGCTCCCACCACCCTTCACCCCCCCCCCCCCCCCCTTCACAGGCGATTGGGCCTCACCTGAGCTGGACAGGTGCACCAGCCTCAGGTAGTTGGGCAGCCCCAGTCACACTGATTGTAAAAGCCCTGTTTGCTGAGGGATGGGGAATGTAAGATTCCCCCCTCCTCTCCACTGCTTCTGAGGGAATCGCCTCGAACCCGCGGGTGCGGAGGGTGGCGATCCTCCTGAGGGAACCGCCTCGAACCCGCGGGCGCGGAGGGTGGCGGTCCTCCTGAGGGAACCGCCTCGAACCCGCAGGCGCGGAGGGTGGCGGTCCTCCTGAGGGAACCGCCTCGAACCCACCGGTGCGGAGGGTGGCGGTCCTCCTGAGGGAACCGCCTCGAACCCGCGGGTGCGGAGGGTGGCGGTCCTCCTGAGGGAACCGCCTCGAACCTGCGGGTGCGGAGGGTGGCGGTCCTCCTGAGGCAACTGCCTCGAACCCGCGGGTGCGGAGGGTGGCGGTCCTCCTGAGGGAACCGCCTCGAACCTGCGGGTGCGGAGGGTGGCGATCGTCCTGAGGGAACCGCCTCGAACCCGCAGCTGCGGAGGGTGGCGGTCCTCCTGAGGGAACCGCCTCGAACCCGCAGGTGCGGAGGGTGGCGGTCCTCCTGAGGGAACTGCCTCGAACCCGCAGGCGCGGAGGGTGGCGGTCCTCCTGAGGGAACTGCCTCGAACCCGCAGGCGCGGAGGGTGGCGGTCCTCCTGAGGGAACCGCCTCGAACCCACCGGTGCGGAGGGTGGCGGTCCTCCTGAGGGAATCGCCTCGAACCTGCGGGTGCGGAGGGTGGCGATCGTCCTGAGGGAATCGCCTCGAACCTGCGGGTGCGGAGGGTGGCGATCCTCCTGAGGGAATCGCCTCGAACCTGCAGGTGCGGAGGGTGGCGATCTGCCTGGGCAGGTATTCCAGTCCCACGGACACCTGTCTCCACCCCCTCCTGCTGAAGAGTCTTCGAGCGGAGCAGCTTGTGTTTATAGAGCGCCTTTAACATAGGAAATGAGATCCCCCAACGTCACTAAAAAACAGATTATCTGGTCATTTATCTCATTGCTGTTTGTGGGAGCTTGCTGTGCGCAAAATTGGCTGTCGCGTTTCCTACATTACAACAGTGACTACACTTAACAATGTTCTGAGGTCGTGACAGGCGCTATATAAATGCAAGTCTTTCTTTCTGGTCAACCCTCCAGGATTGTCCTGGAGTCTCCAGGAATTAAAGATTAATCTCCTGAACACTGCTACGAGTAACCCAGAGAGTAAAATCATATGGGGCACTTTTTTTTTAAATGTTTTTTTTCATTGAACATTTTAATTTATTAGTTATAAAAATGCTGTAGACGGGGTTAAAAAAAAGGCTTTGACTGGGCGGGGCGGCTGGAGGTGGGAGGTTGTGTGATGAAACATCTAGGAATACGGTCCAACCAGAGTTGGCAACCGTACCAAGGCATAGTGGAAAATGGACGCCAAAGGAGAGATTGGGAAGGATGACCAAAAGCCAGGTCAAAGAGGGTCTTAAAGGAGGAGAGGGAGGTGGAGGGGTTTGTGTTTGCCAATTACAGATTGCACGTTATCTCCCTTTAAAGAAATAAAGACTTGCATTTATATAGCGCCTCTCATGACCTCAGGATGTCTCAAAGCGCTTTACAGCCAATGAAGGACTTTTGAAGTATAGTCGCAGTTATAATGGAAGTGCGGCAGCCAATTTGCACACAGCAAGATCCCACAAACGGCAATGAGATAAATGACCAGATAATCCTTTTTAGTGATGTTTGTTGAGAGATAAATATTGTCCAGGACACCGGGGAAAACTCCTCGTCCCTTCTTCGAAATAATCCATGGGATCATTTGCATCCACCTGAGAGGACAAATGGGCCCTCGACTTAACTTCTCATCCGAAGTAGCACTCCCTCAGTATTGCACTGGAGTGTCGGTCTGGATTTTGTGCTGAAATCTCTGGAGTGAGGTTTGAACCCATTACTTGCTGGCTCACTATGTGAGAGGGCTACCCACTGAGCCAAGACTGACACTTATGTACACCCCACTTACCTAAGTCCAGAAAGCTTAGGCACAGCCAAGGCTATGGGACACTGAAGTGTGCACAGGGGTACTGCTGGAATTTAATCAGTTAGAACCAAGCAGCACAGAGAACTGGTAATCTTTCTGCTGCTTGTCCAGGAAGGACCACTCAACTTCCCATTAGGTAACAGGGTTACCTGGAGTTAAGTGGGAAGAATTCCATTTCCCAGTGACAGGCCCCAACAATAAGACAGGCTGTGAATAGCACCCTAGACTACTGCAGACTTTGCTTTGATCTGGAGTGAGTTTGTGCTGTAGCTCCTGATTTCCAAGTTGTGTAAATCAGGTGCTAATGCAACTATCAAGAAAGATTGAGCAGGCTGGGGCTCTTTTCCCTGGAAAAGAGAAGAGGAGAACCAATAGAGGCCTTTAAAATTGTGAAGGGAGTCGTTAGGGTGGATGTGGAGAAATAATTTCCACTCATGGGTGAGTCCAGAACAAAGGGACATAAATATAAGGCAGCCATTATCATATCAAATAGAGTTTAGGAGGAAGTTCTCTCCACAGAGAGTGGTGAGAATGTGGAATGTGTTGCCACATGGAGTTGTTGAAGCAGCTAGCACTGATTCATGTAAAAGGAAGATTGATGCTTACATGAGGGAGAAGGGACTGGAGGGATATGAGGGCAAGGTGGGAAGTGGTAATTAGTGTGGGAGGAGGCTGATGTGGAGTATACACACTGGCATAGATCTGATCCTGTGCTGTAGAGTCTGTAATTCAATGGGTTTAGCCGAAACTGCTTGACACCATCAAACTTTACATCGAATGTTTCAGCACAGACAGGTCAATGTTCCACAGGAGCCTCCTATCACCTTACCCCATCTAACCTTATCTACATATCCTTCTATTCATTTCTTCCTCATGTACTTGTCTGGCTTCCCCTTAAATGCATCAGGGTGAATGTAGTGTAAATGCAGCATTGAAAGCAATTTAAAAAATAATTGGGGATATGGGTGAGTGAAATTAAACTTTCACCCTTAACGGGGGCATATTTCACATTGAGACGTTGTCGGTTTGAGAGAAATTGTGTTTGCCACCCCGTTGCAGGCCTCCACTGACGAGAGGAAGAAGGAGCTGTTGCCTGCGGGCTGGAATGTTAATCAGGAGCTGTACACGCTACGTTATCGCTCAGAGAATGATCAGAAAGAACTTCTGTTAAAGGCAATCACCGTGGATGCCAGTCTGATCATTAATGTTATGGTAAGTGTATAATTAATCTACTCAGATTCACAAATGATATTAAATTAGCGGTGGGGGTAAGGAGGGGTTCAATCTGAATAGGCAAAGACCTAGAAAGCGAGTGGGCAAATGGAATTCAGTGTAGATATAAAATGAAAAAGAATGTCTGAAGTGCATACTCTACAAGTGACATTGAAAAAGCCAACAGCGAAGTTGAAAGCAATCCAGGGCTATTAGTAAAGAAAAAAAGAACTTGCATTTATATAGCGCCTTTCACGACCTCAGGATGTCCCAAAGCACTTTACAGCCAATGAAGTACTCTTAAAGTGTAGACACTGTTGTAATGTAGGAAATACAATAGTAGACTCGGTCCCTGCAGAGCAACAATCAACAAAGCAAACAGGATTTTGCAGTGGAGTACAAGTTGGAGGAAGTCATGCCAGAAATGTGAGACCACTCCTTGAGTACTGAGTGTAGTTTTGGTCTTGGAGACGTAAGGGAGACATTCAGATCCTGTAGATCGTACAGAGAAGAGCATGAGGCTAAACCCTAATGCCAAAGGACCAAGTTATGAGGAAAGACTAGAGAGACGGGAGTTTTTCATCCATGAAAGGAGGGGACAAGGTGGGACCTAATTGAGGTATTTAAAATTGAGTGGGTATCGAAGAGGTAAGTCCAAAAACTACTGAAGCATAAATTGGGACAGTAGGAAAAGGGAGCACAGGTTTCAAAGTAGCAAAAGGCAAATTTAGAAGCTATTTCCGCTGGTTGGGGAGTCTAGGACTAGGGGACATAGCCTAAAAATTAGAGCCAGGACTATGAGGAGTGAAGTTAGGAAGCACTTCTACACGCAAAGGGTGTTAGAAGTTTGGAACTCTCTTCCGCAAATGGCAGTTGATGCTAGCTCAATTGTTAATTTTCAATCTGAGATTGATAGATTTTTGTTAACCAAAGATATTAAGGGATATGGAGCTAAGGCAGGTATATGGAGTTAGTTCACAGATCAGCCATGATCTCATTGAATGGCGGAATAAGCTCAAGGGGCTAAATGTCCTACTCCTGTTCCTATGTCAGGAAGTTCTACTTCACACACAGTGATGAATGCTTGACATGGAGATCAGGCAGGGTAATGAAGGCAAAAAACCCTGGAATTGTTTTAAAAAAAATTAGATGTGATGGGAAGCTGGATGGATGAATTGAGATGGTCGATCTTTTCCATATTTCTCTATCTTGTGATCTGTTCATTCTTTTTGCTTTTTTTGCAGAATTGCCAGTCTGAACAGGTTGTAGATTTGACAGTAAATTTAGATGACCACATCAGCGCAGATCATCTGCAGCAATATGACAGGTAAATATACAAGAATAGCTTGTTTCTGCTGCTGTTGCTGCACAGTGCATCAAGTTTAGCAATTAGAATAATGGTGGGTGGTAATAGCAAGGAATATTGGGGTCTTTATTTTTACTGCTGTGGCCATTGCTTCTCTTAACTTTCCACACTTCTCTCTCCCAAGCTGCAAATATGGGCCTAGACTTTCTGAATGGTGACCCATTTACTTGCGATTGGATATGTCCTGCATGGATCTCTTGCTTTCCTTATCTTTACCGTGTTGAAATCAGGACTCGTTGCACCATTTCCCACCCTAATTTGTTCTTTCCTCGGACCTCAAACGGCAGAACTCCTTGGCTCCTTCAGTGTTCCCTTCCTCCTCCAGTCTATAGGCTTCTAAAATCAAAACTGGCTGGTCCTTCAAGCGTGTCCCATTCAGACATGGTATAGCCCGTGTTTACCATCAAATCTCACCCAGCCCATAGTCATGCAGTGTCTTCAGGTTCCCCCCCCGCCAGTGATACCAGCCCATGCTTTTCCCACTATAAAACATCCCCTGAGGGAAACCTTTTTAATTAAAATAAAAACTCTAGCCTGGATCTAATAACCCTCCAGAGGCCCAGTTGGTAAATGCACAGCCTGGCGTGGTGCTGATCCTTGCAGAGCGGGTAGGTCCCCGGTTCGATACCCAGTCTGTGCTGCGTTAGCTGATCTCAGCCGGGGGTGGTGGTAGAGGTGATGCAGTCGGTCTCCCTGGATTAGACGGGGGTCTGAACTCAGCCAGAGTTCCCATTCCTGGTCGCTGCGCCCCTCTCCCCACCCCCCTCCCCCCAGAAAAGCTGTTACTGATCGGATGTTCAGTGAAATCAGGATCAGGCTAAGCTGTGATGTTCCCCTCCTGGTTGAATAGCTTGCTGACATAGCCTGTGCTTATCCATGAGGTACTGGAAACATACCCCAGCAAGCAGCTTTTAGAGCGGCCAGAAGTAAATTGGGAAAGGGAGCTGCCAAACTGGTCCTGCTGGTAAAGAGTACACAGGAACAGGAGGAGGCCACTGAGCCCTGCCTTTCTATTAGATTATCACTGATCTGTACCTCCACTCCATTTTCTCTATAATCCCTCAATACCCTTACCTAACAAAAAGAAAAGTCAGAAGACTGAGAGGTGACCTGATAGAGGTCTTCAAAATTATGAAGGGGTTCAACAAGGTAGACATAGAGAAGATGTTTTCACTTGTAGTTTTCACTAAATATAAAATAGTCACTAATAAATCCAATAAGTAATTCAGGAGAAACTTCTTTACCCAGAGAGTGGTTATAATGTGAAATTTGCCACTACAAGGAGTAGTTGAGGCGAATATTTAAGGGGAAGCTAGATAAACACATGAGGGAGAAAGGAATAGAAGGATATGTTGATAGGCTGAGATGAAGTAGGGAGGGAGGAGGCTCGTGTGGAGCATAAACACCAGCATAGACCAGTTGGGCCGAATGGCCTGTTTCTGTGCTGTAAAAAATCTATCGATTTCGGTCTTGAAAATTTCAATTGACCCACCCCCCTCCAGCATCCACAGCCTTTTGGGGAAGAGAGTTCCAGATTCCCACTATCCTTTGTGTGGAAAAAGTGCTTCCTGATTTCACTCCTAAATGGCCTGGCTATAACTTTACAATTATGGCCTCTTATTCTGGAGACAGGGAGGCGCTTTCCTGGCTCTTCCCACATGCGCCCAACTCCCATTTTTAAACGGTTTTGCTGCGTCCTCTGAGGTTGCCTGGATACAGTAGCAATTTTTGACATTCAGTGCACTTTAGTTGAAGTCCAAAGGAAACGAGCCTTTTAACATCTTGTTTATTCCCTTTGGATCACGAGGAGTCACTAAAATCCAGCAGGAAGGAAGTGGTCTGATAGTCTGAGCTGGCAAGCTGGGACTGAAAGGACCCCAGTCGCTTGTGAGGAAGACAGGTTGGAAGCCAAACCAGTGCCCTCAGAAACACAGCATCACTGCGCTCCTCGTGTGCGTAACTGTAATGTTTCAATTCTTCATTTCCTGATGTGTTGTGCTCATCAGACAGCGAATGGTACTGCTGCACGACAGAATAATTCCACTCCCGGTGCAGCCTGCAGCAGCTCTGATCTTAACAGTTCAGGTCACTCGACCGGCCCAGAATGCTGCATTCTGCAGAAGGGATCCATATTAGGCTGACACAGGCAGAGGTCCAGTAATCCAGCACTATGGTTTGACTTGCCCTGGATCAGGACCTGAGAACAAGAGTGCACGTCATTAAACTGCACTAGAACAATTGTAAAAAGAAAGAACTCGCATTTATATAGTGCCTTTCACGACCTCAGGACGTCCCAAAGCGCTTCACAGCCAATTAAGTGCTTTTGAAGTGTAGGAAACACAGCAGCCAATTTGTGCACAGCAAACTCCCACAAACAGTAATGGGATAATGATCAGGTCATCTGTTTTAGTGATGTATGGTTGAGGGATAAATATTGGCCAGGACACCGGGGAGAGATCTCTCCTGCTCTTCTTCAAATAGTGCCATGGGATCTTTTACATCTACCTGAGCGGGCAGTGGGGACCTCAGTTTAACGTCTCATCCGAGAGACAGCACCTCCGACAGTGCAGCACTCCCTCAGTACTGCACTGGAGTGTCAGCCTGGATTATGTGCTCAAGTCACTGGTGTGGGGCTTGAACCCACGACCTTCTGATTCCAAGGCGAGAGTGCTACCCACTGAGCCACACTGACACCTTTGTAGCATTGTTTTCAAATTGTGTGCTTCTTCTTTAAAAGGATGCTAAGTACCGTGTCCACGACGGCACTGAGGGGCAGTTGCACGAGCCCCATGCACCACCTGGTGCCTCACCCAAGACGCCCCTCGTGAGCTGCGAGCCCAGAGAGTGAGCATCAGCTGGCTTTTTGACTTGCGAGGGCATCACGTTGAAGCCCGATCCTATCCTCGCCTGTCATGCATTCGCCTTCACTTTCTGGCAGGTGCGACAGGAACCCAAACTGATTCTCCCCACCTCCCCGTAGCCCATGGGCACCGAAGCCAGTCGTGATGCCAGTACCACCCATCCGGCTTAGATCAGCACAGACCAGGAATAGAAAGTGAGATCTTCATAGAATCTTACAGCGCAAAAGGAGGCCATTCAGCCCATCATACCTGTGTCTGCTTGTTGAAAGAGCTATCCAATTAGTCCCACTCTCCTGCTCTTTCCCCATAGCCCTGCAATATTTCCTTTTTAAATATGTATCCAATTCCTTTTTGAAAGTTACTATTAAATCTGCTTCCACCACCCTTTCAGGCAGTGCAATCCAGATCATAACAACTCACTGCATAAAAAAAATCCTCCTCATCTCTCCTCTGGTTCTTTTGTCAATTATATTAAATCTGTGTCCTCTGGTTACCAACCCTCCTGCCAGTGGAAACAGTTTCCCCCTGTCTACGCTATCAAAACCCCTCATAATTTTGAACACCACTATTAAATCCCCCCCTTAACCTTCTCTGCTCTAAGGAGAACACTCCCAGCTTCTCCATTCTCTCCACATAACTGAAGTCCCTCATCCCTGGTACCATTCTCCTCTGTACCCTCTCCAACACGTTGACATCCTTTATAAAATGTGGTGCCCAGAATTGGACACAATATTCTAGCTGAGGTCTAATCAGTGATTTATAAAGTTTAGCATAACTTCCTTGCTTTTGTACTCTATGCCTCCATCAATAAAGCCCAGGATCCCATACGCTTTATTAACAGCCTTATCGATTTGTCCTACCGCCTTCAAAGATTTGAATATGTAACCATCTTCTCGGTTAATACCAAGCTGTGTCTTTATACACTCTGCTCTGGAACTGTGCATTTCATGTGTCACAACACTGTTTTCTAATATCCCTGGATGAATACACACATGAAGGAAACGTGAAATACAGTTCTAATGGGGAACTCGTAGTCTGTCAAAGGGGACCTAGTTCCCCAAATAAACAGGAACCAACTCTGACCTCTTCTGCATCCCCCACTTTCTCCATCTCACCATTGCAACCGTGCCTTCAGCCACCTAGGCCCCAAGATCTGGAATTCCTTCCCTAAACCTCTCCACTCCTCTCTCCTCCTTTAAGACGTTCTTATGATGTTTCGTTCTTAATACTGAGATCGATGGATTTTTGGACACTAAGGGAATCAAGGGATATGGGGATAGGGCGAAAAAGTGGAGTTGAGGTCGAAGATCAGCCATGATCCTATCGAATGGCGGAGCAGGCTCGAGGGGCCGTATGGCCTACTCCTGCTCCTATTTCTTACATTCTTATTAAAACCTACCTCTTTGTCCAAGCTTTTGTTCACCTGTCCTAATGTCTCCTTCTTTGGCTCGGTGTCAGTTTCTTTTGTTTGGTTACACTCCTGTGAAGCACTTTGGGCCGCCTTTACTAAATTAAAGGTGCTATATAAATGCAAGTTGTTGTTTGCTGGTGTTGACTGTAGTCTTGCCTCCACAGTAGCAGAGAAAAAAAATGTTCCACTGGTCAAAACTCAATAAATGACAAGTGGAATAAACAGATGAGGGGGGGGGGAAAGGACATTGAAAAGTTAAAAGAAATTATAGAAAAAGGAGCTTCTCTGTTTTTTCAACACAGACAAGAAATCGATCCTGTCTTCCAGAGTGCTCAGAAAGAATTCTCCAATTTGAGGAATTGAGTAATATGACTATTCCCCAGAGCTCTTCAAATGTATCGGGGCCATGAGCTCCGCAGATAGTTTTTTTTTGCACTGCACCTTTTAGTGTTTCCCTGGCAGTTTCGGAGTGCTCTTGTTTCATCATGCAGGGTAATGGGCCTGTCTGTGGGTGTGGAACGTTTGGACTTAATTTAACCTGTAAGCGAGCTCGGGAGGCTCCTGCACACCCAGAGTTGTGAACTAATGCTGTGGAATTGACCCACCGGCTAGGAGTAATTCCGATTTATGGTCAGCGTGCAGTCGGAGGAATCGCTGTGTATGTCTTTCTTAGTGACAGCAGTTTCACAGAAGGAGCCATTCGTCCCATCGAGTCTGTGCCGGCTTTTTGAAAGAGCTATCCAATCATTCCCGCTCTTCTCTTCCCCCCCCCGCTTTCCCCGTAGCCCTGCAATTTTTTCCTTTTCAAATATAGAACCAATTCCCTTTAAAAAGTCACTATTGAATTCCCACCACCCTTTCAGGCAGTGGGATCCAAATCATATCAATTCACTGTATTTAAAAAAAAAATTCTCCTCATCTCCCCTCTGGTTGTTTTGCCAATTACCTTAAATCTGTGTCCTCTGGTTACCGACTCTTTGAGACTTTCATACTTGCAGCCAGGATTACGGTCAAAAATTCGACTGTCTCACTTTTCAGGACATTCTTGTCACTCTCACCAGTAGGGTTACAATAATCCCCCTGCCCCTCAGTTGTCATTTTCCTGATTTATCCGGAACCCTTTTTTCTGTCGCTCTAATGCATATGTCTTTCTCCCCCATCCCCCACAGAGTCTTCAAGAAGGAAGAGGAGCTGCGAAGTTGTATTGAATCGGTAATAGTTTCTCCTCTAGTTGGCACAAAGCAGAGGGCCAGAGAAGGGGCACAGAAAGGAAAGAAGCCGATTTCATCTGGTCCAGGTCGTCAACCACACAAAGACACCAACCCGCTCTTCGTTCCGGCCAGTGTGCCACAGAGGCAGTCCCCCTGGTGAGTAAGGAAGCTCATTACTCTTTAAAAAGATGGCTCGGTGGGTGCTGTGGGGCAGCCTTTGACTTACCCTTTGAGCACAATGTAAAGTGGGTCAGGAGACGAGGCCTCTGTAAATTTTGGTGAGTGCTTAAAAAAGAAAGAACTTGCATTTACATAGCGCTTTTCACGAACTCAGGACATCCCAAAGCGCTTTACAGCCAATGAAGTACTTTTGAAGTGTAACCACTGATGTATTGTAGGAAAAAGCGCAGCCAATTTGCGCACAGCAAGATCCCACAACAGGAGAACTCCGTTGCTCTTCTTCGAACTAGTGCCCACCTGAGAGGGCAGGCGGAGCCTCGTTTTAACGTCTCACCCGAAAGACGGCACCTCCGAGAGTGCAGCACTCCCTTGGTACTACACTGGGAGTGTCTGCCTCAATTTTCTGACTCAGAGGCGAGAGCGCTACCAACTGAGCCACGGCGACCACTGTTAGATAAATAAAGAACGTGCATTCATAAAGCGCCTTCTACGTCTTCAGGATGTCCCTTTAAACTTTCATGAAGGAGGTGCTGCTCCCCTCTGGGACCCCCCCTGCCCTGCACCCTGTCTAATGAAAATACGACAAACAAGTGCAAGCAGCGTGTCAGCCTGTAATCTTGTTTCTCCAAATCTGTGGCACTTGCTACGGCAATATCTCCAACGGAAAAAAAAAGTAATCACAATTTAAATGATAGAATCTTACAGCACAGAAGGAGGTCGTTCGGCCCATTGTGTCAGTGGTGGCTCTTTGAAAGAGCTAAATCGTTCAGTTTTTGACATTAGGGCAGATTATGCTCTTGATTTGAGCCCCATGGGCCTGATGTGTGTATTTCCATGCTGCACACGTACACTTCTACCAGCAAATGTTTCATTACATCTTGTTGGGTTCATCGCCAGTCAACAGAAGTGGCAATTTTGGTCAACGTGTTTGTGTGTAGTGACACTAATGAGACAAAACAGCGGCAGAGGAGTCTCAGTAGTGTAGATCGCAATTACTGCAGGGAAAGAAAAGACAGGCAGGAGATGTGATACTGTTCTTCCGAACAATGAAAAATAAAGATAAAGGTCAGGATAAGCAGGTGAATTAGCATAAAATCCAAAGGACATCAGTGACAAAACTGTCAAAGCCTCGAGCACAATTCAAAATGAGAAGTGACCAGATAAGAGGCTGTAACGCAGAGTGCCAGCACAAGTCGTCAATTTTGGGTGAGTTTGATGCCTTTACAAAGGATCTGAATCAATACCTGCTGAGGAAATGGGTTGCAGGTTGTAGAGATGTTAACAGCTCTGTTTGATTCACATGCGAGGTAGGAAGTGTATGTCTTGGGATGGGGGCGGGGGTGGCGGGGGGAAGAGGAAGAATCTGTGATAGACATGGTTGTGGATACACTGTAGAAGGAGTGTTTTGATGGGCAAATGGCCTTTTCTGGTATCATACACATTGGAATGTTGACAGTGTACAGTAAGCGTGAGGGTCCTTGGCAGAGCTCCTGAATATATTTTACTGCAGTTTTGCTGGTTTAAAAAAATGACTGTTATTCCTATGTTTGTAGACCCAATTCAATTAGTTTTGCACGAGAGATTCATTTAATATTATATTCAAAAAGAAAATACCTGCATTTATACACCGTCTTATCACATAATATCATAGTAGGTACAGCACAGGAGGAGGCCATTCAGCCCATCTAGCCTGTGCCAGCTCTTTGAAAGAGCTATCCAATTAGTCTCACTCCCCTGCTCTTTCCCCATAGCCCTGAAAATGTTTTCCCTTCACGTATTTATCTAATTCCCTTTTGAAAGTTACTATTGAATCTGCTTCCACCGCCCTTTCAGGCTGTGCATGCCAGATCATTACAACTCACTGCGTAAAAAAATGTTCATGTTCATTGCTCAGAATTGCCTTGACATGCTTGACATTCAGTGAATTACCTTGAAGTTATGTAGGAAAAGGCTACAGCCATTCTGAACCAGCAAATTCCACAAAAAGCAAAGACCTGAATGACTCGCTGCTCTATTTTTGATTGTTGAGGAAAGAATAGTGGACAGCAAGGTCCCACAAACAGCAATGAGGTACATGACAAGATAATCTGTTTTCTTTATTAATGTTAGTTGAGGGATAATTATTGGCCAAGACACCAGGAGAACTCCCCAGCTCTTTTATGGCATGATATATTTTACATCCACCTGAGAGGGCAAACGGGGCCTTGGTTTAATGTCTCATCTGAAAGACGGCACCTCCGACAGTGCAGCACTCCCTCAATACTGCACTGGGACTGTCAGCCTAGATTTTGTGCTAAAATCCATGGAATGGGAATTGAACCCACGACCTTCTGACTCAGAGGCTAGACTGCTACCCACTGACTGACTCTTTAAGGGTACATATGGTAGTAAATGGTATGGAACACTACATCAGACAAAACCATGAAAGTAGGGATAAGGAGACACAAGTTGAAACATATCTGGAAAGAGTGAACTCTTCACCAAAAGAGTGATGATCACAGGGAATGAACTATCAGGAATGGTAGAGGAGATTAAAAACCCTGGACTCAGATGTAAAGGGTGGATATCAAAGTTTTTCTGATACTACCAAGTGGAGAGGAATAGCAGACTGCCAGTTAGAATACAGGAGGACATAATCAGGATGGGACAATGGGCAGATAAGTGGCAGGTGCCGGTTAATCCAAAATCTAGGCTGACACTCCAGTGCAGTACTGAGGGAGTACTGCACTGCCGGAGGTGCCGTCTTTCTGAATAGATGTTAAACCGAGGCCCCATCTGCCCTCAGGTGGACGTAAAAGATCCCATGGACACTGTTTTGAAGAAGAGCAGGGGAGTTCTCCCCGGTGTCCTGGCCAATATTTATCCCTCAACCAACATCACTAAAAACAGATTATGTGGTGATTATCTCATTGCTGTTTGTGGGAGTTTGCTGTGCGCAAATTGGCTGCCGCATTAACTACATTTTAAATGCAAGCTGTTGTTGTATGGGAAGAAAGCAGGAAATGGTTCAGTGTAAAATCAGCCCCTGAGAGGGGTTTTAATTTAGCACAGGCAAGAAAGACCTCCCCATGTGCCAAAATTTCTATATTAAATTTTATTTCTATATTAAATTTTATCTATCGCTGATATGTTTTTTCTAATTTTTTTCAAACAGGCTAGAAATAGCTGGCCTTTAAGTGGCAGACATCCTAAACAGAAATAACTTGTAATATGTTTTAAACTTGCTGACCCAGATGAGAGTGCCTTAAATCACAGCCATTTCCCCAGTTCTCCAGTTCGAATGCCAGCTGCACTTCCAGTGCTTTTGATGCTGTTAACAACCATGGTTGTATAATAATTCATTTAACCATCTCTTTCTGCTTCCTCCTCCCCCTCCTCCTCCTCCTCCCCTGGAGATAGATCGAATGTCACCTCCTGACGGGTGCCGTTTGTTCTGGTCCAGCCACTGTAGCCTGCAATGCCTGCAGTAGTGGTGATGTGGAGATGCCGGTGATGGACTGGGGTTGACAATTGTAAACAATTTTACAACACCAAGTTATAGTCCAGCAATTTTATTTTAAATTCACAACCTTTCGGAGGCTACCTCCTTCCTCAGGTGAACGATGTGGAAATCATCGTTCACCTGAGGAAGGAGGTAGCCTCCGAAAGCTTGTGAATTTAAAATAAAATTGCTGGACTATAACTTGGTGTTGTAAAATTGTTTACAATTGCAGTAGTGGAGTCATGTCCTGTTTCTGCCACAAGGCGGAGCTGCTCACGGTGGGTCGTAAACTGTGGACTGGGAGGAGGGACTATTTTCATTTATATCTCTTGTAAAGAGACGGAGAAACATAGGCTGTAATAAAAAACAGAAACTAAATCGGTGCCATGTCTCCAGGTTGCACCAGAAAGAAAGACTTGCATTTATATAGCGTCTTTAACAACCACAGGTCGTCCCAAAGCGCTTTACAGCCAATGAAGTACTTTCTGAAGTGTAATCACTGTTATAAGTAGGAAACGCGGCAGCCAATTTGCGCACAGCAAGATCCCACAAATAGCAATATGATAATGGCCAGATAATCTGTTTCTTTAGAGATGTTGGTTGAGAGCTAAACATTGACTAGGACACTAGGGAGAGCTCCCCTGCTCTTCTTCGAAATGGTGCCATGGGAATCTTTTACGTCCACCTGAGGGGGCAGACGGGGCCTCAGTTCAACATCTTAGCCAAAAGACGACACCTCTGACAGTGCAGCACTCCCTCGGTACTGGCACCGGGAGCGTCGGCCTAGATTATGGGTTCAAGTCTCTGGAGTGGGGCTTGAACTCACAATCTTCTGACTCAGAGGCGAGAGTGCTGCCCACTGAGCCAAGGCTGACACCTAAATAAAGAGAGCCCTTGCTGCCTGTTATTTTAAAATTAATTGGCAGTTTTTGCAAACTGTGGGCAAGTGTGAATGTTTGAATGGTGTGTAACTTCTGTCCCCCTGGTATGTGTTTCCTTCACCTAGGCATTCGAGCATGATGAAAATTAGAAAATACCAGATGTGATTGGAAGTGTCTTTAATAGGCAGCACTAGGGTGAGGGATTCACTGCTCTACGCAAAGTTTTTGAGAACGAGCTCTTTATTTAAACGTTCTCATATGTTGCTCCCTCAAAGTCAGCCATTTTAGGAATCTGATCCAATAACGCTTTGAAGCAGAGAATGTCACAAAGAAGCTTTTGCATCCATTCTACCTTCTACTGTATGGTGAAAGTGCAGGGAAAGAATAAACAGTTCTGCTGAAAGAACATAAGAACATAAGAAATAGGAGCAGGAGTAGGCCAATCGGCCCCTCGAGCCTGCTCCGCCATTCAATAAGATCATGGCTGATCTGATCCTAACCTCAAATCTAAATTCATGTCCAATTTCCTGCCCGCTCCCCGTAACCCCTAATTCCCTTTACTTCCAGGTTGTACCTGAATCATTCACTAGTCTGCTCTTTCAGAGCTGATGGGTCTTCTGTGTATTTCCAGCATTTTCTGTTTTCATTTCACATTTGCACCCTTTAGTTATTTTCTCTTTCTATCTTGCCTTGCTGTAATCTCGCCTCGCTTCCTGCTCAACATCACGCACCTCCTTGTATCTCTGCATTAATCACTCTTTTCTGATATCTAACGGAGCTTTCTTAAATCACTTCCGGATGCGTTCCTATTCAAGGATAGGAACAAACCCCAAATTTAATTCCTCCGTGCCAAAAGCAAGGGGGCAAGTAAACCGAAATCGCACAGCAGCCCCCGTGACGCGGGGAGTGGCCCCGTGACGCGGGGAGTGGCCCCGTGCAGTATCGGCTGGTGATGCAGCGCTCGCTGCATTGGGCTGGGGAAGACTTCCAGATTCAGGAATCAAGGGCTCACCCAATGCCTGTACCTCAAAGCGGTCTCACCGCTTTTAACGGAGCCAGCTGCGAGGGGACCACTCTTCACTTGGCTTTAGATTTGGCTGCTAAAAACATTCGATTTTATTTCCAGGATAGCTGGACATAGTGGTGTGGCCTATCCTGAAAAAGCACGAAAATGTACCTTTACTAGAATATTTTTTACTGAAAAGAAAGAACTTGCATTTATATAGCGCCTTTCATGACCCCAAGACGTCCCAAAGCACTTTACTGCCAATGAAGTACTTTTGAAGTGTAGTCACTAATGTAGGAAGCGTGGCAGCAAATTTGCACACAGCATGGTCCCACAGACAGCAATGAGATAATGACCAGATTATCTGTTTTAGTGATGTAGGTTGAGGGAAAATATTGAACTCCTCTGCTCTTCTTCGAAATAGTGCCACCTGAGAGGGCAGACAGGACCTCGGTTTAACATCTCGTCGGAAAGACGACACCTCCGACAGTGCAGCACTCCCTCGGTACTGCACTGGAGTGTCAAACCTAGATTCTGTGCTCAAATCTCTGGAGTAGGATTTGAACCCACAACCTTCTGACTCAGAGGTGAGAGTGCTACCAATGAGCCACAGCTGAAACTAAATCTTTTGCCTGTACGCTCCAATGTTGTGTTCACAGTCTGATCCAGATAGCCAGCTTGCCTCTGCACCAAGCATTTGAAAGCACTTTATAGGCAAGCCATCGTTGTTTCTTAGCTTCATGCAGAGAGAAGACTGAAATTCACTTGGGAAGCCAAGTGCGAAGTATAGTTCGGTACTTATTGTACTCACTGGCATTTAGCTGCAGATGTTCGAACAGAATGATACCAGGGATGAGAGACCAGAGAAGCTGTTATTGTTCTCCTTAGAGCAGAAAAGGTAACGAGGAGATTTAATAGAGGTGTTAAAATTTATGAAGGGTTATGATAGAGTAAATAAGGAGAAGCCAGGGTTCCTGCTCCTGATCACTATCTCGTGAATCCTGTGCAAAAGTGAATGTGAGGCGTGGGGACGTGCGCGCGCACACACGTACACGCACGCGCGCACACACGTACACACACACACACACACACACACAAAATTAAATAGCTTGTTAACAATCACTGTCTAAAGAAAGAACTTGCATACGTATTGTACCTCCATACCAAAGTACTTCAATTAACTACTTTTTGAAGTTAGCATAGTTTTAGAATGCCAAGTCATGCTTGAGTAATTTATGGGATTTCTTGGAGGAGATGACAAACCTAGTAGACAGGGGAGAGACAGTGGATGTTATCTCCCTCCATTCAGTATGTCAGCCGTGGCTCAGTGGGTAGCACTCTCGCCTCAGAATCAGAAGGTCACGGGTTCAAGTCCCACTCCAGAGTCTTGAGCTTATAATCTAGGCTGACATTCCCAGTGCAGTACTGAGGGAACACTGCACTGTTGGAGATGTCGTCTTTCAAATGAGCCATTAAATCATCTGCCCTCTCAGGTGGATGCAATAGAGCCCATGGCACTATTCATAGAAGAACAGGAGAGTTTTCCCGGTGCCCTGTGTGTATGTGTCTGTTTGTGTGTATGTGCATGCATTCACACATAAGCACACAGATATACAATTAGACACAGGACTGATGCCAATAAATACATCAGCTATAATCTCCAGAACACACACTATTAAAATGATAAACAGTCCAACTGTTAGCGGTGACACCTCAAACCAATTATACACTTACTAAATCCAGCTTCCACGGAACATCAATTCACCCAAGGAAATAAGTACCTCTCTGCAAAACAAACACTCAGTCACACTGCTGTGGGCAGGGAACGTAGAAAAACAACAATCCTACAACAAAAATAATACACTGCTTCTGTATTCACTGGTGAACAAGCAGTGTGAACTTGTCAGGGATAGCACTGAGCCAGAATGTGGTGGGTTCGAGCCCAGCTCCAGTTCTTGAGCACATAATTTAGGTTGACATTTCAGTGCAGCTTTGAGGGAGTACTGTACTGTCGGAGGTGCCGTCTTTCAGATGAGTTGTTCAATCAGTTCCTCCTCAGGTGAATATGGCACTATTCAAAGAGCCAGTCGTTCCCCTCCAGTCTCCTGGGGGAACATTCATTCCCCCAAACCAAAACAAATGGTCTGGTTATTTATCTCATCTGTTGTTTGTGGGGTCTTGCTGTGAGCAAAATGGCTGCTGTGTTTGTCTACCCAACAGCACTGAGTTTTCTCTAAAGTAATTTATTGGCGGTGAATAGTGGTGACAGGAGCAGCTTAACTTGTGTGTTTCCGGGTGGGGAAGTATAGCTCCGAGAGACCGGTAATTGGAGTGTCCATAACTACAGCCAAACAGAGCGAACAACTTCAAAATCGTACCTGGGATATCAGACAAACAGAGTCCTTTCATGAATTACAGTTAGACGAAAGAACAAACTTGCATTCATATAGCACCTTTCACGACCTCAGGATGCCCCAAATCGTTTTTCTGCCATTGAAGTACCTTTGAAGTGTAGTCACTGTTGTAATATAGGAAAACACTGCCAATTTTGTGCACAGCAAGGTCCCACAAACACCCAACGAGATTATGACCAGATAATCTGATTTTTAGTGATGTTGGTTGAGGGATAAATATTAGCCAGGCCGCCGGGGAGAACTCCTCTGCCCTTCTTCGAAATAGTGCCATGGGATCTTTTACGTCCACCTGAGAGGGCAGACCGGGCCCTCGGTTTAACGTGTCATCCGAAAGACGGCACCTCCGACAGTGCAGCACTCCCTCAGTGTCAGCCTGGATTATGCGCTCAAGACTGTGGAGTGGGACTAACCCACGACCTTCTGACTCGGAGACGAGAGTGCTACTCACTCAGTCACAGCTGACACCTCAGCAGTCGTCTTGCCCTTGAGCTCCTGGAGACGGTTTTGGAGCTTGCACAGAAGGGACCTTTGGAAATAGCTTCGAGTATAAATCGTAACATTGAACTGAAAAGGAGGCACTGGAGCAGTTCAAGAATGTGCTTCTTCAATTCTCCACAGCAAAATAAATTTAAATAAGGGGCTAATGATAATTTTCACCACACAGCCCAAGGGCAGCAGTGTGCACAATCCATCACAGAAAAGGCCAAGCACTAAACACATCGGAGCTTACTCAATGAATCTAATTAATCAGAGCTGTATATAAACTTACCTTTATTAGCAGAGGCTGCATTGCCATAGAAATGTTATAGAAGCCCATTAAAAAGAAATCAATTCAATGAGGCACTGTCTGTGGAATTTAAATCACATCAATCCTGATAAAATTGAAAACTGGTTTATTTAATCTGAGTAGATTTGATTTAAACACTGAGCAAAACAATACAATACTGCCCATAACAGAGTTATACACTGGCACTAAACTACCAGTAGCAGGTTAACTGAACCCAGACACAGGTTAGGCTGCTGCTGAATAACCAGGGAATTGAGCTACGGCAGATGTTGGGGCCGGGGATCAAGCAGATAGAAAGTTTCTCAGTTGAGAAATTTAAGCTCCTTTTCCTCATGAAGTTGTTGACTCTTACTGGGTACAGTTTAATGAGCAGCTCTCTGGTACATCACCCAGGTCTCCGTTTTAGTCCAGTACCAGCTGTGGCTCAGTGGGTAGCACGCTCGCCTCAGAGTCAGAAGGTTACAGGCTCAAGTCCCACTGCAGGATTTGAGCACATTTCATGACATTTCATCGCTGTACTGAGGGAGTGCTGCACTGTCAGAGGTGTCGTCTTTCAAATGAGACGTTAAACTGAGGCCCTATCTGCCCTCTAAGGTGGACGTAAATGATTCCATGGCACTATTCGAATAAGAGCAGGAAAGTTCTCCCCGTTGTCCTGTACAATGTTTAACCCTCAACCAAATTATCTTGTCATTATCTCATTGCTGTTTGTGGGACCTTGCTGTGCGCAAATTGGCTGCCACATTTCCTACATTAGAACAGTGACTACACTTCATAAAGTACTACATTGGCTGTAAAACGCTTTGGGGTGTCCTGAGGTTGTGAAAGGTGCTGGACAAATGCTAGTTCTTTTTTATTTTTTAAAAGAAGGCACTTCTTTGAAAAATCAGGAAGTATTTCAGGGCAGTGAGGGCCAGATCACGAGCTCCAGCTGTGAGCTCTCTGCCTGGGATCTTCAACTGCACTGAAGAACCCCAGAGTTTAAATCTACTGTTACAACAATTGTAACTTTCAAAAGGGAATTGGATAAATACTTGAAGGGAAAAAATTTACAGGGCTATGAGGAAAGAGCAGGGAAATGGGACTAATTGGATAGCTCTTTCAAAGAGCCGGCACAGGCACAATGGGCCGAATGGCCGCCTTCTGTGCTGTACCTACTCTGATACTATGAACACTTTAGAGAGGTAGCACTAATCCATGAATCCTCGCTTGTCCCACAGGACTGCACCTGCCTATAGTCAGTGATGCTCCCGACCTCCTCAGTCATCACTGTGTACGTGTAGTGCCTGGACCTTGTATTTGGGTCTCCGGAGCTACTGCTCGCATATTGTACCTGGGCACGGGCTGTGTACATACTGGGCCTGGGTCACATGGCTCCGTAGCTGAATGCACCCTCCTCCCCCCACTCTGAGTATATGTACATGAAAAAGTCTGAATGGAGATGCTATAAGTTTGTTCATAATATCCCAACTATCTACCAATATCAATATGAGTTTTCCTCTGAATTGATAGTATTACTACTATGTTTAGTTTGTATTCATTCACCATTTTACGTATGGTCCCATTGGAAATTGCATTCTACAAAGAATTCATTATAACTTTGTTATGCCTTTACCCCCCAATAACTGCTGTTAAGTAGTTCATTAGTGTCACCCAAAAGGCATCTTGTGATTGCTAAAAATGCAGGAATTTCTCTCAGATTTCTTAATTCAGTACTGTAACATTTAATACGTTTGCAGTATTGCAGACTTTTCAGTGCTGTTATAAATTCAAGTGGATCGTAGATACCTGCTTGGATTTAGTGGCATTATTTGCTCCCGTCTGAGGTCCGAATAACATACTTTTTATGGAAGGAGGCTCACACTGCCCAATATCCATTTGTATGATAGCGTAACCATGGGATGCAACAATAATGCCCTCGTGACCTGAACTGGATATTTGTGTCTTTTGCACATGTACTTCTCAATCCGAAGGCAGATCAAGAAAGCACATGATGGGGTGAGGCTTGACGCGGTTTGTTAATCTGCTTTATTTCACAGTGAGTGAACATACAGAACAGCGGTTATGTTCAGATTCGCTTAATTTACTTAGTACAATTTATGTCTGTGTAATGATACAAAATAAAGAAAACTCCACACTTCCCTACCTTAGTGAGTTATTTTACTTGGTTTAAACATGGTGGGTTTAAATTCATCTTTGGCAGGGGCAGAAAACAGGCAGTGGTGGATCGGCCGCACGCTACACACCCTGCTCAATATTCTGTTCCATTGAGGTCATTGTAAAGGAAAATCAGTGTTTTCTGGTTCCTATATTTTTACCCAACAGAAACTGTCATACAACAGTAACTTGCATTTATATAGTGCCTTTAACATAGTAAAATGTCCCAAGGCACCTTACAGGAACGTTATCAGTCAAAAATTTGACACTGGGTCACATGAGCTATTAGGACAGCTTGGTCAGAGATAGGTTTTAAGGAGCGTCTTAAAGGAGGAGAGAGAGGCAGAGAGGTTTAGGGAGAGAATTCCAGAGCTTAGGGCCTAGGCAGCTGAAGGCACGGCCGCCAATGGAGGGGTGAAGGAAATCGGGGATACACAAGAGGCCAGAATTGGAGGAACACAGAGTTCTTGGGAGGGTTGTCGGGCTGAAGGAGGTCACAGAGATAGAGATGGGTTTGAACACGAGGATGAGAATTTTAAAATCGAGGCGTTGCCGGACCGGGAGCCGATGTAGGTCAGAGAGCACAGGGGTGATGGGTGAACGGGACTTGGTGCGAGTTAGGATACGGACGTCAGAGTTTTGGATGAACTCAAATTTACGGAGGTGGAAGATGGGAGACTGGTCAGGAAAGCATACAAAGCAAGAGGAACTGCAAGTGAATACCCAGCAACCGTTAACCTGCGGTGTGAATTCTGTAGGTTTTATTAGTGGGACTCCTTGTCTGCACTTTAGGGCTTGTGTTCAGAGCTGGCAGAACACCAGAGAGCAGGGTACATGGCACAGTGGATATCTGCGTCGTCACGGTATTAAATCTGCAGCTTGGCAGAGTTTGCACAGAGGCCAAGCTTCCGTTAATCGCTTCTGCTGGTGGATTATAGATTCCCAGAGTGTGTGGAGGGCAGAGTCGTTTGAACGATCGCCTGTAAACCTTTGATTGGATGCATTTTTTAAAGGTTGCTGCAGGAAGCCAGTACATGTATTTTTTATATTGCGCGGCTCAATTATTTCAAGAAATGTACCATTGCTGACACAACACTGCTTGGAATGTTTGACGCCTTCTGTTATATTGATTATAGCACAGCTAACAAACGCACTTTTCTACCCCCCCCCCCCACTCCAGGTCTGACCCTATGGCGCCGTTCGCAACAGGAGGAGATGACCTTGACCCGTTTAGGTATGAAAACGTTTATTCAATTGCATTTAAAAATACATTTATGACCATTGCCCAGTCTTGAACTTTAAAACACAATGTTGCCAATTTCAGGGGTCTTTGGAACACTTGTTCAGTGTTTGCACATTTTCCGCACCAGGGTTCTCTTCACACAAATTCAAGATGAAAATCAGTAGAGTTCAGGAGAAATATATTCTACTAAAAAGCAAGAACAAACCAGCCAGTAATGACTCACCATGGATGATGCATAAAGAAATAAGGGCAAAATTGAAACTAAGGACAAAGACAACAAAGGAGAGGATGACAAAGGGGAATACGAAGAGGTTAGGAAAGAAGTCGTAAAAAAATTAGGAAGGCAAATAGAAACTACAAAATTAAATTATCAAGGAATATAAAAAGAAATAGTAAAGTATTCTACAGACGCATAAATAACAAAAGAAAACTCAGGATAGGGATAGGGCCACGGGATACACACGATAAACTCACAGGTAATGACAGCGAAATGGCAGAAATAATAAATAATTACTTTGCCTCAGTATTTACCAGGGAGACGAACATGGTGGGCATGACATTAGAAGAAGAGATTTTAAAAGATATAAACACATTTAAGATAGAAAGGGGGAGATAATTGATAAACTAATCAGATTTAGAGAGGATAAAATCCCTGGTCCGGATGGATTACATCCGCAAATATTATAAGAAGTTAGGGAAGAGATAGCAGAGATACTAATACATATATATAAATATTTATTAGAAAAGGGAATATTAGCAGAGGACTGGCAGACAACTAATGTGATTCCTATATTTAAAAAGGGAGATAGAACAAGTTCAGGGAACTATAGACCAATTAGCTTACTGTCGGTGGTAGGAAAGATCTTTACTCAAAGATGTAATAGAAAAACATCTAGAAACCTAAAATATAATAAAGAATAGTCAGCACGGATTTCAAAAGGGAAGTTCATGCTTGACCAACCTTATTGAATTCTTTGAAGAAGTAACAGAAAGGGTAGACAAGGGTAATGCAGTAGATGTAATATATTTGGATTTTCAAACGGCCTTCGATAAGGTGCTGCATTGTAGACTCGTCACTAAGGTCAGAGCATGTGAAGTCGGGACAAGTAGCAGAATGGATAACAAGCTGGCTACAAAACAAAGCAGAGAGTACGGGTTAAAGATAGCTACTCAGATTGGCAAAAGGTGGGAAGTGGTGTTCCACAAGGATCGGTGCTGAGACCACTGTTGTTCACCATTTACATCAATGATTTGATTTCGGGAATTGGAAGTACAATTTCAAAATTTGCGAACAACACCAAATTGGGGGGTATAATTAATACCAAGGAGGACTGCAACAAAATACAGGAAGACATTAATAAACTTGCAGAATGGGCGTGTAATTGGCAAATGAATTTCAATATAGATAAGTGTGAGGTATTACATTTTGGTAGGAAGAATAAGGGGCCACATACTGCTTGGATAATAAGTCTAAATGGGGTAGATCAGCAGAGGGATGTGGGGGTACAGATACACAAATCACTAAAAGTAGCAACGCAGGTTAATAAGACCAAAAAAAAGGGTTCATTTCTAGAGGGATAGAATTGAAAAGCAGAGAAGTTATGTTAAACTTGTATAGGACCTTGGTTAGACTGCACTTGGAGTATTGTGCACAGTTCTGGTTTCCATATTATAAAAAAGATATAGAGGCACTGGAGAAGTGCCATAAAAGATTTACTGGGATGATACCAGGAAAGGTGGAACTGGCTGGGGCTCTTCTTTCTAGAAAAGAGAAGACTGAGGGGTAACCTGATAGAGGTCTTTAAGATCATGAGATTACGGGTTTGATAGGGTAGATGTAGAGATGATGTTTCCACTTGCGGGGGAGACCAGAACTAGGAGCCATGAATATAAGATAGTCACTATTAAATCCAATAGGGAATTCAGGAGAAACTTCTTTACCCAGAGAATGGTGAGAATGTGGAACTCGGTGCCACAAGGAGTGGTTGAGGCGAATAGCATAGATGTATTGAAGGGGAAGCTAGATAAACATATGAGGGAGAAAGGAATGAAAGGATATGCTGATAGGGTGAGATTAAAAAAGGGAAGGAGGAGGCTCATGCGGAGCATAAACATCGGCATCGACCTGTTGGGCCAGATGGCCTGTTTCTGTGCTGTACATTCTATGTAATTCTATGAAAATTTAAGTGGACCTTTGTTAAAGCAAGAATACAGACTTCAATTTTGAACTTGTGGTGGTGTTAATTTCAGTTTGATAAATCTGTAACACTGAGGGTCATACAGAGATCTGTAGGGTGCTCACTGTAACACTGAGGGTCATACAGAGATCTGTAGGGTGCTCACTGTAACACTGAGGGTCATACAGAGATCTGTAGGGTGCTCACTGTAACACTGAGGGTCATACAGAGATCTGTAGGGTGCTTACTGTAACACTGAGGGTCATACAGTGATCTGTAGGGTGCTCACTGTAACACTGAGGGTCATACAGAGATCTGTAGGGTGCTGGGGGCTATACAGCAGCCTCCACAGACCCTACAGGAACAACACCCCTTTAATCTCTCACCAGTTATTTGTTCCACTGCCTCTTTATGCGAGATAGCTGGCCTTGTACAAACCCACGTGCACGCTGCCTCATCCTGTGTGGATCTCACGTGCACACTTCCTCATCCTGTGTGGATCTCCCGTGCACACTTCCTCATCCTGTGTGGATCTCCCGTGCACACTGCCTCATCCTGTGTGGATCTCCCGTGCACACTGCCTCATCCTGTGTGGATCTCCCGTGCACACTTCCTCATCCTGTGTGGATCTCCCGTGCACACTTCCTCATCCTGTGTGGATCTCCCGTGCACACTGCCTCGTCCTGTGTGGATCTCCCGTGCACACTTCCTCGTCCTGTGTGGATCTCCCGTGCACACTTCCTCGTCCTGTGTGGATCTCCCGTGCACACTTCCTCATCCTGTGTGGATCTCCCGTGCACACTTCCTCATCCTGTGTGGATCTCCCGTGCACACTTCCTCATCCTGTGTGGATCTCCCGTGCACACTTCCTCATCCTGTGTGGATCTCCCGTGCACACTTCCTCGTCCTGTGTGGATCTCCCGTGCACACTGCCTCATCCTGTGTGGATCTCCCGTGCACACTTCCTCGTCCTGTGTGGATCTCCCGTGCACACTTCCTCGTCCTGTGTGGATCTCCCGTGCACACTTCCTCGTCCTGTGTGGATCTCCCGTGCACACTTCCTCATCCTGTGTGGATCTCCCGTGCACACTTCCTCATCCTGTGTGGATCTCCCGTGCACACTTCCTCAGCCTGTGTGGATCTCCCGTGCACACTTCCTCAGCCTGTGTGGATCTCCCGTGCACACTTCCTCAGCCTGTGTGGATCTCACGTGCACACTTCCTCAGCCTGTGTGGATCTCACGTGCACACTTCCTCATCCTGTGTGGATCTCACGTGCACACTTCCTCAGCCTGTGTGGATCTCACGTGCACACTTCCTCAGCCTGTGTGGATCTCACGTGCACACTTCCTCAGCCTGTGTGGATCTCCCGTGCACACTTCCTCATCCTGTGTGGATCTCCCGTGCACACTTCCTCATCCTGTGTGGATCTCCCGTGCACACTTCCTCATCCTGTGTGGATCTCCCGTGCACACTTCCTCATCCTGTGTGGATCTCCCGTGCACACTTCCTCGTCCTGTGTGGATCTCCCGTGCACACTTCCTCGTCCTGTGTGGATCTCCCGTGCACACTTCCTCATCCTGTGTGGATCTCCCGTGCACACTTCCTCATCCTGTGTGGATCTCCCGTGCACACTTCCTCATCCTGTGTGGATCTCCCGTGCACACTTCCTCAGCCTGTGTGGATCTCCCGTGCACACTTCCTCAGCCTGTGTGGATCTCCCGTGCACACTTCCTCAGCCTGTGTGGATCTCACGTGCACACTTCCTCAGCCTGTGTGGATCTCACGTGCACACTTCCTCATCCTGTGTGGATCTCACGTGCACACTTCCTCAGCCTGTGTGGATCTCCCGTGCACACTTCCTCATCCTGTGTGGATCTCACGTGCACACTTCCTCAGCCTGTGTGGATCTCACGTGCACACTTCCTCATCCTGTGTGGATCTCCCGTGCACACTTCCTCATCCTGTGTGGATCTCCCGTGCACACTTCCTCATCCTGTGTGGATCTCCCGTGCACACTTCCTCAGCCTGTGTGGATCTCCCGTGCACACTTCCTCAGCCTGTGTGGATCTCCCGTGCACACTTCCTCAGCCTGTGTGGATCTCCCGTGCACACTTCCTCAGCCTGTGTGGATCTCACGTGCACACTTCCTCAGCCTGTGTGGATCTCACGTGCACACTTCCTCATCCTGTGTGGATCTCACGTGCACACTTCCTCAGCCTGTGTGGATCTCCCGTGCACACTTCCTCATCCTGTGTGGATCTCACGTGCACACTTCCTCAGCCTGTGTGGATCTCACGTGCACACTTCCTCAGCCTGTGTGGATCTCCCGTGCACACTTCCTCATCCTGTGTGGATCTCCCGTGCACACTTCCTCATCCTGTGTGGATCTCCCGTGCACACTTCCTCATCCTGTGTGGATCTCCCGTGCACACTTCCTCATCCTGTGTGGATCTCCCGTGCACACTTCCTCAGCCTGTGTGGATCTCACGTGCACACTTCCTCAGCCTGTGTGGATCTCACGTGCACACTTCCTCAGCCTGTGTGGATCTCACGTGCACACTTCCTCAGCCTGTGTGGATCTCACGTGCACACTTCCTCAGCCTGTGTGGATCTCACGTGCACACTTCCTCAGCCTGTGTGGATCTCACGTGCACACTTCCTCAGCCTGTGTGGATCTCACGTGCACACTTCCTCAGCCTGTGTGGATCTCCCGTGCACACTTCCTCATCCTGTGTGGATCTCCCGTGCACACTTCCTCATCCTGTGTGGATCTCCCGTGCACACTTCCTCAGCCTGTGTGGATCTCACGTGCACACTTCCTCAATTGTGTCTCCCTCAACTTAGGGCAGCGCTTGTTGAAATTGAATCACCGGTTGGAACTAATCCAGCTTTTCAAGATCAGTTGATGAAAACCGTTGTTTCATTAAAGTACATTTAATTTATTTCTCTGGGTGATATAGTGAGATAACGCCCTTTGATCCTGGGTCTGAGTACAGTCTCTGCTGTAGGCCCCAGAAACAACTGAGCTTAACCAGTCTGAGTCCTATTATCAGAGAGCATGTTCTGTTCTGTTCCACTGCATCGTCTTCACATGTTGATGATCCCACATGCAATTTATTGGTCTGCAATAAAATATTTGAAAGTTTGTGTACATAACTCTCAAACTGCATTGCCTCATAGAAGCTGTGTTATCATCTTTTCAAGGGTTCGGGTAGGTCTAGTCTTGTTTTGATCTTTTGCAATGCTTTCATGTCCCATTTAGTTTAAATATATTGGCAGCCGTGCCTTCATCTGCCTAGGCCTTAAACGCTGGAATTCCTCCCCAAACCTCCTCGCCTCTCTCTCCTTCTTTAAGACGCTCCTTAAAACCTTCCTCTTGGACCACACTTTTTGTCCTAATATCTCCTTACGTGGCTCGGTGTCAAATTTTGTCTGTTTCCGCTCCTGTGAAGCTCCTTGGGACGTCTTACTACGCTAGAGGCGCTATATAAATACATGTTGTTGTTGTCTATTCAGAATTATATGGAGGTCAGTCTCAGGAGCATTCCCCCACCCCACCTACTGAAAACGAAAGAGCAAAGAAAGACCAGTGCAATAATTAAATACACAAACCATTTACTTCTGGGATCAACTAGTGCTGTGATTCCTTAAATCCTGTCCGAACAAATGGTATTATGGAGAATTATTTTTATTTTTTTGCATTTAAAAAAAAACTTTTCCAATGAAGCAGCATTTCCACCAAACAGGTTTCTTCCTCTTCATATAGAAGGTTAAGATTGAGATTTTTAGGATTTTGAAAAGAATTGATAGGGTAAATAGAGAGAAACTTTTTTTGCTAGTGGGGGAGTCTAGGACAAGGGGACATAACCTTAAAATCAGAGCCAGGCCACTCAGGAGAGAAATTAGGAAATACTTCTTCACACAAAGGGTGGTAGAAGTGTGGAACTCTCTCCCACAAAAAGCAGTAGATGCTCAATTAATAATTTTAAATCTGAGATTGATAGACTTTTGCCAGGATATTAAGGGATATGGAGCCAAGGTGGGTAAATGGAGTTAGGATTCAGATCAGCCATGATCTCATCTCATTGAATGGCCTACTCCTGTTGCTATGTTCCTATTTCTGTTTTAATTGCTTTCTGTAATGAAAACTTTTTCAACCCTATCTCCACACTGCCTCATCTTTTATTTAACTAAGATGAATCTATTTTTAAAGAGACAATCGCTGGACATTTTTCTGCTTAAAAACTGCAGCTTGTAAAACCTGTAACTGTGGATTTGACTGAGCAGTAGGGATTCACACATCAGTCGGTTCACGGGCTTGTTTAATTAAGCAGTGCCGGACACAGAGCAACTGGTTCAAATATGAAATGAAACGACCCCGGTACGGATCAGTGCAATATTATCTGTTTTGATGATAACAGGACACAGGCTCTTCCCAGAACCGACCTTCCCTTCCGACAGCATTTCATTAACTTAACGGAATTTAAGATCGCCGAGCCCCAGCCCTTCCTCCATCCTTGGCAGTGCTCCATCTCATATCAAATTTTAAAAGAGTTCTCCGTGTTTTACAATGTTCATTTCTGGATTCAAATGTTCCCTGATCAAACAGTAATTAAATATCAGTGACCAGCTTGTGCTTAGAACAGCGGTTTTTAAAATGAGGACATGCTGCACGATGGAACCATTCGATCTGACTCCCCTCTATCAGTCAATCTGCGTTATATTACAGTACAGCCTAGCATACTCCCGAGCGTCCATTATTATTCCGTAATTTATGAAGGTCAATAGCAGTAAATCACTTCTCCCTTTTTTAATCAAACCAATAGCGGCTGGATTCTTCAAGTGTAGTCTGCAGAACAATTTTTCCATTTGGGTTAAGTAGGTTTATTAAGTTTTAGCAGTCACGATAATGCGTTTGATGCCCTGTATTAACTGTGTGCAATTTTTGTACGAGCATATGCCAGTTTGACCTGTGCTCGCTGTTTGAAATCTCAATCCATGATTTTTACCGTAATTCGAAGCAGTCAGTTCTTTAAGCTTCCTGAAGTTACCGATTCTTTCTGTTTATCAAGGCTATGCCATGTGAAACATTTGCTCGGAATAATAATACTTGCATTTATTACAGTGCTTTTCATACTCAAACATCTCAAAGCACTTTACACATGTGGATAACTGATGTGAAGTACAGTGAAGCTATGTTGTCACACACTCGTCACAGGAACTGGGTCTGAATGGCTCCATCCAATCCTGAATTGCCTTCCAACAGCAACACTTAATTAGATGCTTCTGTCTTTACATTTTTTGTTCAGTTATGGAGGAGATCACTGCAGGAGGAGAAGGCTTCCCTCCTGACCCAAACCGCAGTGGGGGGAGGTTAGAGAGAGAAGTGTAACCCCAACTGGTGAGAGTGAAGTTTTGTCCCAGTGTAATAATAACCAAACTCATGTTTTATAAGCTCTGTGGGAATGGGGAGTTCTTCAAAGCGAAAGGACTCCTTGCCACTGATTTTATTGCCTTTTAATTATTTGATCCAAATATTCACGTTAAGAGGTGGAGTATTTTGTTGCTACATTCAGACTCTGCTGCAAAGCCACGAAGTGCCACGTCTGTGCGATTGTATTAGTGGCAATTGCTACCGAGGCTGTTCTGTTCTCTGTGGACTGCGCTCTGCCCCTCTGCTCTCGCTCCCTTCCCCCACCTCCTCTCGCATCCATGCTGCCTTCCACCCCAGCCCCTGCACTTACCAGATCGCCTGCTGACATTGCTGCCACCTACAACATGATCCCACCACCGAGGACCTCTCCCCCTCCCTCCCCCGCTGTCTAGAGGGAGCCGTTCTCTCCGGGATACTCTTGTTGAATCTTCCATTCACCGTAACTTCCAGCTGCCCTTCTTGCTGTTGCCTTCCCCTTCAACTACAGTGGGTGCAGTGCCTGTTCATTCACCTCCTTTTCCATCATTGTTAAGGGCCTAAGTATTCCTTCAGTGTGAAACAGAAATTTACTCGTGCTTCCTCCAGTCTAGTTTTCGCTGCTCATGGTGGAGACCAAACACAGATTAGGTCACCGCTTAACTGAACCTCCATTCTGTTTGAAAGGGTGACTCTCCTCCCTGTGCCTCACCACTTTAACCCCACTCCTAATGCAGTACAGAGGGAGTGCTGCACTGTCGAGGTGCCGTCCTTCCAATGAGACGTTAAACCGAGGGCCCGCCTGCCCTTTCAGGTGGACGTAAAAGATCCCATGGCACTACTTCGAAGAAGAGCGGGGGAGTTCTCCCCGGTGCCCTGGCCATTATATTTATCCCTCAACTAAAACAGATTATCTGGTAACTATCTCACTACTGGTTGTGGGAGCTTGCTGTGCGCATTTTTGGCAATGCAGCACTCCTTTAGTACTGCACTGAAGAGTCAGCCTGAATTATGTGCACAAGTCTCTGGATTTGAACCCACAACCTTCTGACTCCGAGAGGAGACTGCTATCCACTGAGCCCCGACTGACACAACCGTGTTAATGTTGAATACTTTTCTCTGACTTGCCTTTGTCGCTATGGTTACAAATCCCAGCACTGATTGACTTTTGAGCTCCACTTTTCGCTGGCAAGCTCCATGGGATGGAGACCAGCTCACTACCCAGCACAGCCGATGGTTGAGTTGATGCTGTGCCAGCGGGCTCTGTCCACGTGTTTCGAGATTGCCGACCCAGACCGCGTCGCGCTCTGCGGGCGAAAAGGCAGCTGGGTGGGGTCGTTGAAACTGGGAACTAAAATGGATTGGGGGAAAGTGAAAACAGAAGCCGTTTCAAGTTATGTAAAGCAACCAGCGACCCTAACCAGTTCTTGTAATGTGTTGTGCCTGCAGTGTGAGGGACGTCAATGCTCAGTGCTCTCCTCAAACAGTGTTCTTCCCTGTTTTATTTTTGCCAGAGTTTCTGAACAAAACTCGTTATAAACTTATCCTCACTTTTCCAGTTATAGCACCAGTTGATTGGTTAACAAACAGATGAATTAATAATTGCCTCCGGTAGCTTTAATCTGTTTTCTAATTAAAGCAATGTGATTGAGTCTGTCTGTGCTGCTAAATTTCCTAATTATAAGCCCCCTCTGGCTTCAATTTACAGGTTTTTAAGTGGACTAGTTCTCTGTGCTGCTGAATTAAATTGCATTTGCTTTAAAATAGTCCTGGTCCTGCCAGGCAAATCTAAGTGATGTTGAGTCTAACATTTGGTTTCTTGCAAACCTGTGAAGATGCTGGTAACGTTCAGTGGATTTTGCAGTCTTAGATTCAGTGATATTACATGCTTCTGCTCCAGACTGGTACTCTGAGAAACCCCAGAAATCCATGCATACCCACTGTAATTCCATTGGGATTGTAGCAGAAAGGCCAGAAATAAGCCAGGACCTGGATACACCGGGTCTCAGACTGCACTGTTAGTTCCTGGGGAGGGAAGGCTAAAAGTGTGATAGCCCACATCATTTATATCACGCCTTTCACGACCTTGGGACATCCCAAAGTGCTTTACAGCCAATGAAGTACTTTTTTTTTTAAAGTGTAGTCACTGTTTTAATGTAAGAAATGCAGCAGCCGATTTGCTCACAGCAAGCTCCCACAAACAGCAATGAGATAAATAATCAGATAATCTGTTTTTAGGTGTTCGTTGAGGGATAAATATTGGTCAGGACACCGGAGAGAACTCCCCCCCGTGCTCTTCTTTGAAATTGTGCCGTGGGATCTTTTACATCCACCTGAGAGGGTAGACGGGGCCTCGGTTTACGGTCTCATCCGAAAGATGGCACCTCCGACAGTGCAGCACTCCCTCGGTACTGCAACTGGAGTGTCAGCCTCTCTAAATGCATTTGTTGTTGTGTGTTCGCATTCATTCTGAGAGGTACAAGTGAGAGGACTGGACTGAAAGACTGCAAGTTTCACCTCCGAGATTTGAGTTGAAATCTAGCCCTGAATGACTGGATGAGTCTCCACTCCCGGACTGAAGAGAATTGGCCTTGAACAGGTTTAATTCCAATCCCAGTTGCGTGGAGTCCCTGGTGAATCTGAGGATGGTTCCTTGGGTTTTATGCAGTGCACTTAATGTGTTTCTCTATTTGTTTTGTCCACCAGTGATCGAAGAGGTGGAATGATAGTAGATCCTTTAAGGTCAGGATTACCAAAGTCTGGTTTTGACCCATCATCGGGGATACCAGGACAGCTTCCACCCGGGTCTGTCCCACCTGGAGCCAGATTTGACCCATTCGGACCAGTTGCACCAGGTCGTTCTGGGTATGTGTGAACTGTTTTTATTGATCGAAATGTGCAGAAAGCTTAATAAATGCAATGTTTGCATGTTGTTTATTGACTCCTTGCGTCCAGACAGTGTAGAAGCAATCACTTCTAACAGTATGCTTCAGTGTGATGCCACATACTTCTTGATTCACAACTCCAAATTGCTCCCACCGCTATTAGCATGCACAGCCCAAAATCTTCTTTCCAGCTACAGCCAGAGTTTGGAAGAGCGTAATCTATAATTGTACTGTTGAGTGCTTCCACAGCGCAGGTGGACATAGCAGGAAGATTTACCGCAAACCTGGTTAAAGTCAGGCGTGGGCCCGTTTGGACAGAGTGAAAGAGAGATGGAGAGACAATGAATTGAAGGAGAGATGGAGAGACAATGAATTGAAGGAGAGATGGAGAGACAATGAATTGAAGGAGAGATGGAGAGACAATGAATTGAAGGAGAGATGGAGAGACAATGAATTGAAGGAGAGATGGAGAGACAATGAATTGAAGGAGAGATGGAGAGACAATGAATTGAAGGAGAGATGGAGAGACAATGAATTGAAGGAGAGATGGAGAGACAATGAATTGAAGGAGAGATGGAGAGACAATGAATTGAAGGAGAGATGGAGAGACAATGAATTGAAGGAGAGATGGAGAGACAATGAATTGAAGGAGAGATGGAGAGACAATGAATTGAAGGAGAGATGGAGAGACAATGAATTGAAGGAGAGATGGAGAGACAATGAATTGAAGGAGAGATGGAGAGACAATGAATTGAAGGAGAGATGGAGAGACAATGAATTGAAGGAGAGATGGAGAGACAATGAATTGAAGGAGAGATGGAGAGACAATGAATTGAAGGAGAGATAGAGACATAATTAAGTGATGGAGAGGGTAGATGAGGGCAATGCAGTTGATCTGATGTATATGGACTGTCAAAAGGCATTTGATAAAGTGCCGCATGGTAGGCTTATCATCAAGAATGTGGCCCATGGAATAAAGGGGGCAATGGCAACACGGATACAGAATTGGCTCAGTGTCAGGAAACAGAGAGCAGTGGTGAACGGTTGTTTTTCGGACTGGAGGGAGGGGTACAGTGGTGTTCCCCTGGGGTCGGTGCTGGGACCGCTGCTTTTCTTGATATATATTAATGACTTGGACTTGGGTGTACAGGGCACAATTTCAAAATTTGCAGATGACACAAAACTTGGAAGGGTAGTAAACAGTGAGGAGGATAGTGATAGACTTCAAGAACATATAGACAGGGCTGGTGGCATGGGCGGACACGTGGCAGATGAAATTCAACACAGAGAAATGCGAAGTGATACATTTCAGTAGGAAGAACGAGGAGAGGCAATATAAACAAGAGGGCACAACTCTAAAAGGGGTACAGGAACAGGGAGACCTGGGGGTATATGGGCACAAATCATTGAAGGTGGCAGGGCAGGTTGAGAAAGTGGTTAAAAAAGCATACAGGATCCTGGGCTTTATAAATAGAGGCATAGAGTACAAAAGTATGGAAGTCATGATGAACCTTTATAAATCACTGGTTCGGCCACAACTGGAGTATTGTGTCCAGTTCTGGGCACCGCACTTCAGGAAAAATGTGAAGGCCTTAGAGAGGGTGCAGAAAAGATTTACTAGAATGATTGCAGGGATGAGGGACTTTAGTTACGTGGATAGACTGGAGAAGCTGGGGTTGTTCGTCTTGGAACAGTGAAGGTTACGAGGAGATTTGATAGGTATTCAAAATCATGAAGGGTCTGGACAGAGTAGATAGAGAGAAACTGTTCCCATTGGCAGAAGGGTCGAGAACCAGAGGATATAGATTTCGGTGATTGGCAAAAGAACCAAAGTGACATGAGGAAAAACTTTTTACACAGTGAGTGGTTAGGATCTGGAATGCAGTGCATTCCAGATCCTAACCACTCACTGTGTAAAAGGGAACTGGATAAGTACTTAAAAGGAAAAAAAATTGCAGGGCTACAGGTATAGGGCGGGGGAGTGGGACTAGCTGGATCGCTCTTGCATAGAGCCGGCACGGACTCGATGGGCCAAAAGGCCTCCTTCCGTGCTGTAACCATTCTCTGATTCTGTGTAACCAGTAGCGTCCCCTAATCTGGCAGCTCTCACTTTGCACAATCTGCGGGAGTCCAAGTGGAAATATTTGCAGGGATTGCGCACGACCCGCTCTTTCACCTGGGGCCCGGTGATTCCTGGCCTCCATTACCGTCTACCGGCAGAATCAAGACGCTGGTGTAGCTCTTTCGCCCCCACCCCCCGCTGTTCCCCCTGTGCCACCTGCTCCAATGATGGTGTCAGTTGCTGTGGCGGAAGTGCCAGAAACAGAAAGCTTTGCCCTTTCAGCTGCCGTTGGTGTTGCTCCCGGTGAGACCTGTTGTTGGCTGTCCAGCTCGGATGGATTAGTTTTCCACGTAGGGTCGAACTCTGTTAGCTGCACCACTCGATTGACCGTATTCCTGGATGTTTCATCACACGGCCATCCGTCCCACCCAGTCAAACGGCTGTTTTTCCCCATCTCCAATATTTTTTAGCTAATAAACAGAAGCGTTCAAAGATACAGTTTTTAAGTGCCCCCTATTTTTCTTACGGTTTGCATGTAGCGGTTTCCAGGAGATTAATCTTTAATTCCTGGAGACTCTGGGACAGTCCTGGAGGGCTGGCGACCCTATGCACTACTGGGGTAGGGGGCGGGTGTTGTGTGCTTAACGTTTGGATTTCTCAGTGGTTACAAAATGTTTCTCTTTTTCAGCCCCGATCCAGACCATCTTCCTCCTCCGGGATACGATGACCTGTTCATGTGATTTCCCCCCCTCCCCTTCCCACCTTAAAACAAGTTTGGTTGTAAGAAACTTCAAGCATAGATCTCAACCTGTGGAATCCGGTGGCCTTCGCTTCTTTTGGTTAAATGACCATTTTACGGACTGCATAACATAGCTGCTTGCTCGAGTGCGTTCCTATATGAAGAGCAGCAGCTTCAGCTGAGCTGGCCTGCCTTCAGCAACGGGCAGAGTTAACGAACTGAACTAATGAAATTCTGAACTGCAGCCCAAGAGCTTTATTGTCACGTTACCGGCCCATGCTTCAAGTGCCAACTTGACGACCATGTTGCTGCGTGTTGTCACACGCAGCTGTCACTGTGCGATGTCTTTAAGTAGGCGGGTGACGCTAAATGCACAAAAGAGTTTGGGTTAAGTGATCCTGTTAAACATAATAAACTGCCGAGCAAATCAAAAAGTAGTTTGATTTCAATCTGTCGTATCGATCACTGGTATCCTTATTCTGTTAAGAGGTTTTGTCAAGGATTGTTCATGAGTTGCCCTGGATCCTGGGAAAAAACTGCATATATTTATTTTCTTAAAAATTGCAAATTTGAACCTTAAATTACAGAGAGCCAGACTGTGTGCTTTGGTTGTCACCAGTTTTATTTTGTCACCAGGCTGTCTGTTTTGTAGGTAAATGTAATGTAAGCAGCAAAAATCAGAGCGTGCGGGGCCCGCTTTCTGATTTCTTTTCTCACGTCTCTTTAGATGTGCTTAGCTCACTTTCCCCCTCCCACAAGTTCAGCTTCAGAGACAGAACGCGTGATTTCTCGGGTTCCACTTACAAACCCCACAGTTATCTTCATTTTCACTTGAAGTTTAGATAAAATATTTAACAGCGCTGTGTGTGTGACTTGATTCACAAACTCCTCCAAACTTTTTTTTTGTTAAGGGAGAAACACATTTTAGGGAAAAGGAATAAAATAATTGACATCAAAACTGGCACGGAGCGTGCCAGAATGTCTTGTATATAAGCCCTACCCTGCCCTGCTTGCTGTTGGTGCCGTCTCCAGCCATTGCCCTACATGTATTCTGCATTTAACAGGCAAAAGAGTTGTTCCAAACACGTACTCATACATACAGTTATGTGGAGAGACTAGAGAAGCTGGGATTGTTCTTAGAGCAGAGAAGGTTAAGGGGAGATTTAATAGAGGTGTTCAAAATCATGAGGGGTTTTCGTAGAGTAGGAGAAACTATTTCCACAGGCAGGAGGGTCGGTAACCAGAGGACACAGATTTAAGATAATTGGCAAAAGAACCAGAGAGGAGATGAGGATTTGTTTTATGCAGCGAGCTGTTACGATCTGGAATGTGCTGCCTGAAAGGACGGTAGAAGCAGATTCAATAGTAACTTTCAAAAGGGAATTTGATAAGGAAAGATTTGCAGGACTGTGAGGAAAGAGCAGGGGGAGTGGGACTAATTGGATAGCTGATTCAGACAGCCGGCACAGGCACGATGTGTCGATTGGCCTCCTGTGCTGTAAGAATCTATGTGCGGATTTGGACCTCGTGTTGAGGGATGTGATTGTTCTGCTTTTTGTTTAATTTTTCCCATAAAAATATTATGGTACTAATTTATCGACTGTGATGCTTTCAGTAAATGACATTTTAAGACATCGAGTGAGAGCAGATTGATACCACACAATATTCTGGCATTGCATTGAGACTGGGATGTTAATAGCTGGTCATTAAATCCCAGATGCTTTCAGTGATGTGACCATTAACAACCATTTCACGATAGCAGTTCTCCTAGAACTTGGCAAAAATGTAGGTGAATAAAGACACAGTGGAGAAATGGCTCTTGTAATAATGATTGGTTACAAGTGAAATGTTTTTCAAAAGCCTGTCATGTTTCTGGAATTTTTTTTTAGTGTTTTAGAAAGGAAAGTGTTTTTGTTAGTGTTTTTGAAAGGAAAAAATTTGCAGGGCTACAGGGAAAGGACAGGGAGTGGGACTAGCCGGATTGCTCTTGCATAGAGCTGGCACGGACTCGATGGGCCGAATGGCCTCCTTCCGGGCTGTAACCTTTCTATGATTTTATGAAAACGATTCCTCAGAAATCAAAAAAAAAAGTTACAAAAGTAATTTAAAGGGTGGTGGAAGCAGATTCAACTGTAACTTTTAAAAGGGAATTGGATAAATACTTGAAAAGGAAAGATTTGCAGGGCTATGGGGAAAGAGCAGTGGGAGCAGGACTAATTGGATAGCTCTTTCAGAGAGCCAGCACAGGCACAATGGGCGGAATGGCCTTCTTCTGTGCTGTATGATTCTATATGCCATTTCAACTGCAAATACGAGGCGTTTATTTTCAAAATTTGTTCTCCAGATGTTGATGGCACTGCTGGAGAATGGAGCTCTCTGTCAGTGTTCACTCTCTCTCCTCTGTATCCCCATCAGCTGGTTCATTCGCCTCGACTCTCCCAGAACAGCTGTGGCTTCCTTCCCTCCGAGGACGCACCTCAGCTCCGTTTATCTCACTCCCCATGCCGGTTCTTCCTTTGTGCTCCAAGCACCAGTGCTCCTCTCAAACTCGCAGCGGGTGGGATTTCAGATGGCAGAGACCCTTTGCCAGGCCTGTGCAGTGCTCCTGCTCAAAAGTCCAGGAGTATGGACCTCTGATGAGAACGTTGGGAGATCCTCACACTCAAATACTCACTCTCTTAAGCACAAACTCCAGGCTGACACTGCAGTGAAGTATTGAGGGAGTGCTGCACTGTCGGAGGTGCCGCTTTTCGGATGAGACGTTAAACTGAGGCCCCATCTGCCATCTCGGGTGGATGGAAAAGATCCCACAGCCACTATTTGAAGGAGAGCAGGGGAGATCTCCTGGCCAATGTTTATCTCTCAACGAACAGTCACTATAAAACATCTGGTCATTATCATATTGCTGTTTGTGGCACCTTGCTGTGCGCAAATTGGCTGCTGCGTTTCCCACATTACAACAGTGACTCCACTTCAAAAAGTACTTCATTGGCTGTAAAGCACTTTTGGACGTCCTGAGGTTGTGAAAGGTGCTGTAGAAATGCAGGTCTGTAACAGACATGGCTGACACTGAGGTACAGTGTCTAATTTAACAATGACCTGCTGTTACTATATATCACTGCCTCTTACACAGTTCCTTGGTAAATTTCAATCTCTGATCTTAAAGTGACAACTTCTAACTCAAGCAAAATAAAAAGTCACTTTTTGAGAGTGTTTGCCGCTCTCTCTTAGGGTTATCACAGTTATTAAAATTTAAATTTAGGTTCTCTTGGGATTGTATCTCCATGGTGATTGCAACTTGGTGGCTGTTCCACAGATGTTTGATTCGCTAGCTCACTGAATTAACCAGCAGCCATTAACCAATGGGGCTGTGAGAATGGGAGACTTTAAACATTGTAAATTGCTGCATCTTAATTGATGACTGTGTAATTAGAATTTCAAATTGTCTTATTACTGGGGAGGTGCCTGCTACACATGTAATTCTTCAATTGGGTGAATTTTAATTCCAAGTACAATTTAAGAGCATTTTTTTTCTCCCCTGTCTCCCCCCCACCCCATCTGCAATCCCTCTTTGCATCGATGTAAAGTCCCAAGATTCTTTAATTAATGCAGCGTTTTTAAAATCATTATTTCTTCATTCACTTTCGGTTCACTAAATGGATAACAAGTATAATTGTCGTTAAAGTTTTTATGTTTTTGAATTCCATGCACACTTAGGCAACAGAGTAATGGCTCCGAGCTGGTTTTGGTAATTTATGAGCCATCCACTATTCATTTAAATATATTTAACATTGCCATTTAGACGGTGCAGATATTTCTAGTGAGTTAAATCCCGCCTGCAATATCTTTCTGTAATATCAATAGTATTAAAAAATAATTCTGTGATTGTAAAAATATCTGCTTGGTGAGGAGAGGTCTATCTTTGGATTTTAAGTGTTAGCTTGGCTTAGTAGTTACACACTCACCTCTGAGACAGAAAGTCATGTCGTGGGTTCCAACCCCACTCCAGAGCATAAGCGCTCCCATTGCAATACTGAGGGAGTGCTGCACTGTCGGAGGTGCTGTCTTTCAAAAGGGGCATTAAACTGAGGCCCCGTTCTGTCTGTTCAGATGGATGTGATAGATCCCATGACACTATTTGGGAGTTCTCTTGTTGTCCTGGCCAACATTTATCCCTCAGTCAACATCACCAAAACACTATAACTGGTTATTTATCTCATTGCTGTTTGCAGGACGTTGCTGTGTGCAAATTGGCTGCTGTGTTTGTCTACATAACAACAATGAATACAAATGTAACTCCTCATTGTCTATGCAATGCTTTAGGACGTCCTGAGGACATAAAAGGCGCTATATACATGCAAATTTTTTTTTAAAGGTTATAAAGGCATGATGTATTTAGTGTAGTAACATAACAATTTCCTAACTCCATTACAGTCACTGCTACCTGTCTATTTTTGAATAGAATATTGGGCATCAGGGAGTGATTACAGACTGTAATCTAATTGAGCTGTTCAGATGATATCTTAAACAATGAAGGCAGTTTCTAACTATCTGAGCCTGAGATTTGATTATGTTCTTGAAATCAGTCTATATTGAGTGGGAGTTTATTTAGTTTCTCTCAATTTGATGCTGGCAGTTTCTGTTCATGAGCTTTGTGTTCACAGTGCTTGTGATGGTCTCAATTAATTGTGTTGTGAAATGATAAATTCGAGAATAATGTGATCTTTCTGCTGCTTGTAGAAATCCAAACGGATTTATAGTGGTTATACAATGAAGGACGTCATTCTTTACATAAATGATCACGAACTGCCACAGAAACCTCTGCTGTGGGTAGTAGAGTGAACAAGCTTTTCCATAGAAGTTTACAGCACAGAAGGAGGCCATTCGACCCGTCCTGCCTGTGCCGGCTCTTTGCTGGAGCAATCCAAAATTAATCGAAACTACCCGCCCTCTCCCCTTAACCCCGAATCTTCCTCTGCTTCAAGTATTTATTACAACTTTCCCTTAAAAGATGCAACGCTATCTGCCCCAACCATTCCCCGTGGCAAAGGATTCCATGCTCCAACAACCCTCCGAGTGCAAAACCTTCTCACCTTTCTCCTTGCTCAGTTAGTGACAATTTTAAATTAATGAGAACTCCCCAACCAGAGGAAATAGCCTTTCCCTGTTTACCCACTGATACAAGGACCAGCCACCTGGATTCAAGGCAGAGGCGGCTTTTCGATTGTTATTTTAACTGTTAAGTTCACATTTACTGCTTCAACCTTGTTAAATATTCATAATTTTAAGGAGAGGTTGGAGCATTGCCTGACATTTCATTATCTGAAGGAACCTGCGGTGCAGTCTTTCCTGATTTACTGGTACTATGACTGCCTGTTTCATCGCATGACATTCTTGTTAGTAATTTATGAGGTGCCAGAGCTGAACCAGGCTGTCTCAACGAGCTGAGTATCATTGGGCACCGAAGGGGTGAGAAACTGCAATACATATTTTAATCCCCGGCATCTGGACTGTAGCATTGTAAAATATTTTTAAAAGGCCGCACAACAGAGTGAAGATTGCGATAGTGGCGGTTTAATTAGGATTCAGTACAGCGAAAAAATTGGGTCGATCATATCCAGTTGCAATTATGGGTCAATCAAAACTGGCAGAATGTCTGAAACCTTTTACAAACGATGCTGTATTTGTGCACCATTCATATTAATATAAACCTCAGCCAAGCATTACATCAGTCAACCACTGGCAGGGTCAAACATGGTACACTGGATAAAAATGAGTGCCTCAAGCTTCCAGCCTGTGTTAGTGTTGACGTATTTATGATGAGTTGAAGGTTTAAGATTCTCCTTTCACTTCAGGTTCAGATCCAGGACTGACAACTCTGCTTCCTGCTCTCTAGAACTCCCTCCTTAGATCCCTCTGCCTTCATTGGCCTCTTTTTAAAAAAAAAACATACTTGTTCTCATTCATGGGTGTCACTGGCAAGGCCGGCATTTATTGCCCATCTCTGGTTGCCCATGTTTGATTCAACTGAGTGGTTTGCTCAACCACTTCAAAGGGCAGTTAAGAGTCAACCACATTGGTGTGGGACTGGAGTCACATATAGGCCCAGACCAGGTAAGGACAGCAAGTTCCCTTCTCTAAAGGACCAGTTGGGTTTTAATGACCATCTGGGAGCTTCATGGTCACTTTTACTGATACCAGCTTTTTGTCTCAATTGCTTTTTTAAACTGAATTCAAATTGTTCAACTGCTGGGATTTGAACTCACGTTCTCTGGATTATTAGTCCAGTAACATACCCACTACATTACCGTACCCTTTGCTTTTGCTTCCCCCTCCTATGTCTTCCACCTTGTGAAGCTCTCTGACACGTTTCTCTCTATCTGACGAGTGCGTGGAAAATGTGAATTGCTTAATTGGCAGCTTGGCTTAGTTATGAGCACTCTGGTCTCTGAGTCATAAAGGATGTGGGTTCAAACCCCACAAAAGAACTTGAGCAAATAATGTAGGCCAATAGATGCATCAATATACTATTGGGGGAGTGCTACACTTCCAGGGGTGTGTGTTAAACTGAAGATATTAAAATATTCAAAGAGCAGGGAAGTGTCGTGACCAACATTTTTCCCTTAACTAACACCTTCAGAAATATACTAACTGGTTGTTCTCGTTGCTGTTTGTGGGACAACAATTTGCATTTATATAGTGCCTTTAACGTAGTAAAATGTCCCAAGGCGCTTCACAGGAGCGTAATCAGACAAAATTTGACACCGAGCCACATAAGGGGATATTAGGACAGGTGACCAAAAGCTTCGTCAAAGAGGTGGATTTTAAGGAGGGTCTTAAAGGTGGAGAGAGAGGCGGAGAGGTTTAGGGAGGGAATTCCAGAGCTTAGGGCCTAGACAGCTGAAGGCACGGCTGCCAATGGTGGAGCGATTAAAATTGGGGATGTGCAAGAGGCCAGAATTGGAGGAGCGCAGGGATCTCGGAGGGTTGTAGGGTTGGAGGAGGTTACAGAGATAGGGAGGGGAGAGGCTGCGGAGGGATTTGAAAACAAGGATGAGAATTTTAAAATCGAGTCATTGTCAGACCGAGAGCCAATGTAGGTCACTGAGCACAGGGATGATGGGTGAATGTGACTTAGTATGAGTTAGGATACAGGTAGCAGAATTTGCTGTGTGCAGTATGGCTCCTGTGTTCACCTACACAGTAACACTCCCTGGCTACGCTTCAAAATAACTCATTGTGCAGTGTTTTGGGACATGACGAGAGATGTGATAAATGGAAGTTCTTTCCTGTTAACATGAAAGGAATTTGGATGTTTTTTCCCCCTAGAGCAGAGAAGGTTAAGGGGAGATTTAATAGAGGTGTTCAAAAATTATGAGGGGTTTTGATAGAGTAAACTTGTTTCCACTGGCAGGAGGGTCGCTAACAGATTTAAGGTAATTGGCAAAAGAACCAGGGGGGGATGAGAAGAAATTATTTTACGCAACTGTTATGATCTGGAACACACTGCCTGAAAGGGCGGTGGAAGCAGATTCAATAATAACTTGCAAAAGGCAATTGGATAAATACTCGAAGAGGAACAATTTGCAGGGCTATGGGGAAAGAGCAGGGGAATGGCGCAGAGATCTGAGAGAGAGAGTGGGCCCATGCTGTGCACGGCCTGATCCGAGAATGTACTGAAAGAAAAGAAAAGGTGCCTCGTTCTGATCGTGTTGTAAGGAGCAAGGGGGGAAAGATCCTGCTGGCAAGTCAGTGGGATTCTCCTCAAACTGAAAGTTAATAGAACACTCAATTAAAATGGTGGCGTGTTATTTCACAGCATTACTGATGATTGAATTTTATGAACTCGTAGCCTGAGAGGATCTTAAACGTACGAGTCTATTAGCCCTCATGCAGAACTGACACTATTGTTGAAGTGTGAAGCTGCAGCAGGAATTCATTAAACTGGGGCTGACAAACAATTATTGCACTTCCATTATTTTCCTGATTGCTCTCGTGAACGGCTTGTGTGTAAAACTGGTTGAGACACATTTAATTTAAAATTCAGAGCTCATTAGGTCTCACCCGCAGATGATTCTGGCCTTCTATTAACTTTAGTTTTGCTGCAAGTCATCCAACAGTATTTTTTCTTGCACTGTTAGTCCAAACCCTGCTGCTGATCCCTTTCTAAATATGAATCAGGTGCTGAATGTCCATGGAGTCCGCCCATTGTGTTCTGCCCCTAGGGGCAGGTCCTAACACAGAGGGGAGTGGAAATCTGGAAAACTCTTCCCCCAAAAAGCTGTTGAGGCCAGGGATCAAATGAAAATTTCAAAACTGAGGTTGATAGATTTTTGTTAGGCGAGGGTATTAAGGGTTACAGAACCAAGGTGGGTAGATGGAGTTAAGATACAAATCAGCCATGATCTAATTGAATGGTGGAACAGGCTCGTGGGGCTGAATGGCCTCCTCCTGTTCCTATGATCAAGGCTCATACATGAGATTCTTGAGCCACTTACTAGGGAAGAGTAGCTGAGGTGGTCTCCCATTGCCTTCCTCACGGTTTTTATCTCCAGAGTACCTTCTCCTAGGTGGCCTGCAATCGAGGCAAACCAGCACCAACCCACCTCATCGGTCAACAGTCCCCCCTCTGGACGTCAATCCTGTATTTAGAGCTGGTCTCTGCTCACTGGGGCTGACTGGAGTGGGGCCCGAACCCAGCCCATTCTGACTCGGAGGCGGGAATACTACCCCTGAGCCAGTGATCACTCCGTCCAGGCAGCGAGCCCCTCGCTGGATGTCAAGCTAGTGTTTAGAGACCAGATTCCAGCCTCCACTCACTGGGGCTGCCTAGACCTGGGCTCGCACCCCTCAACCTCCCGCCTCAGAGACAGGAGAGCTAATACTAAGCCAAAGGCTCCCTCCTTTCACGGAGTAGCAACTGGTGATTTCAGCATGTCCTCTCACAGGAACCAAGAACATCAGAAGGTTGGACAATACTCTTTGTCTTGCTGATTCAACCCAACGGCAGACAGCTTTGCATCAAAGACACCGGCTCCCACAGCAGCTTTATAAAAAGCTGCCTTGTGTATTAAGTAAATGGTACAAACATAGCGTTCATTTGCGTTTCATGCTGACAAGGATCAGTGCGGCATTTAAAGTTCCCACACTGCCAGGCCACTCCTCTGAGTCGACATTAGAAACTTCTTTTGTAGCCACTTGTCCCGCACAGGCCCGTGTTCACGGCCGGTAAACCCGTATCACGCTGCTTTACACGCTGAAGCTCATCGTACATCAACGTACAACTGACAGGCATCGAAACATAGGGATCGCTAGACAAAAAATGACCAAGGTCAATCTAGTTCGCCTTCTACCATCCCGGTAGTCACATGATACGACGATAATGGAGTTGTTGACTGTTCAGAGCAATCAATCTCGATCGATTAATCTATAACAGACCCAGACATGAGGTGAGGAAAACCCCCAGTGGGGGAGAGATTTGGGAACCATAGGTCCAAAGTCACCTGTTCCTCCCAAGCAAGTTACACTCACCACATTGCCATGTCCCAAATCATTCATATACTGTATCCCAAAATATTATTTTCTGGAAGAAATCTATCTAATTGGAATGAACCGGTACTAACTGCTCCCACCGTCTCCCCAGGGAGCCTGTTCCAGAGATTGATCACTCGCTCACTGTTTCCGCAGATTAATTTTGAATTTATCCCTCCCCTCCCCCCCCCCCCCCCCCCCCCTTCAAGCGCAGGACGTGTTCTCTGGTCCTGTTGTTCTGGACAAGGTGAAGTAGCTTGTCATGGTCTACATTATCTAGTATCCAGGCTGTAAATGATGAAAAGATATCCCCAGTTCAGGTTCTAAATGCAGGTACAGAAACTTTGCGATGAATTTCTTCATGGAGATGCTATTGTCTAATCCCCATTCAGTTATTTCCCCAATAATCATGAAATACAGAATAAACTACCTTCCATTTTCAGCTAAAAGGACTCTGGTCTGCCAAGTTCAAATCTAGTCCATTAAAGGTTTGATGACAATTGCCCCTTATTGACATCGGCCAAACACAAGCTGTGGTCACACTACCGAAAAAAAGATTAGACCTTCAGGTCCTTTATGGGGCAGAAATATACCTCAGGTTCAATAAGAATTCAGACTGAGTCAGAACAGATTAATTATTAATACCACACATAGTGATTGTCAACAATCCATGCTCTGTGCAAGAACAGTAATGGTCTTGGAGCTGCCTCTTCTGAAGCAGGTGAATGGGATTCTGTTTAAGGCGCACAAGGTACCCTTGGTATTCCAGAGTACATGTGATCTCCAGTCACCAAATGGAGGTCCCAGCTTAGTAGAGTCTCGCGTAGCGTTCAGGAAAAGAACCACGAGAAATGAGCCGGGCAGGTTGTTTGTGATTGTTATTTGAGATTGATGATGTAATGCCCATGGGAAACTCCTATCATCGATTTTTTTTCAAGGCTTTTGACCTAGTGCCTTGTGTAGAAGCTGAAAGCTTTTTGCATTCAAACCAAATTTGGGTTGCACAGTTCAGCTCCAAGATCTGTAGGGCAAATGAGACAACTGGCTAAGAAATGCACGTTTGTAATTTCTTTACATCAATAAGTTGTTTGCATTAAGAACTCATATTATTTACACATCTTTCTCATAATTTTATTATAAGTAAGCCTACAGCCCATTATTATTTGTATTATTATATCATTTTCCATTAGGGTTGCCAACCCTCCAGGATTGGCCTGGAGTCTTCAGGAATTAGACGTTAACCTCCAAGACACTGCTGCCGGCAAACACCCCCGGAGAAAAATCATAGGGACATTTAAAAAAATGGTGTTTGTGCTCCACACGAGCCTCCTCCCTCCCCTCTTCATCTCACCCTATCACCATATCCTTCTATTCCTTTCTCCCTCATGTGTTTATCTGGCTTCTCCTTAAATGTATCTATGCTATTCGCCTCAACTACTCCTTGTGGTAGCGAGTTCCACATTCTAACCACTCTCTGGGTAAAGAAGTTTCTCCTGAATTCCCTATTGGATTTATTGGTGACTATCTTATATTTATGACCCCTAGTTCTGGTCTCCCCCACAAGTGGAAACATTTTCTCTACGTCTACCCTATCAAACCCTTTCATAATCTTAAAGACCCCTATCAGGTCACCCCTCAGCCTTCTCTTTTCTAGAGAAAAGAGCCCCAGCCTGTTCAGCCTTTCCTGATAAGGAAATCCCCTCAGTTCTGGTATCATCCTTGTGAATCTTTTTTTGCACCTTCTCCAATGCCTCTACAGCCTTTTTTTATAACATGAAAGTCCGTTCTTTCTTTGCTATTTCTTTTCAAATGTTACAGGCAAGATTACCGGGCTTTGGTTTTCTCAGGGAATGTGTTCACCAAAACACATTGGGATTGTTCTCCTAAGAGCAGAGAAGGGTAAGGGGAGAATTAAAAGAGGTGTTCAAAATTATGAAGGGGTTTTAATAGGGTAAAGAAGGAGAAACCGTTTCCAGTGGCAGGGGGGTCGATAACCAGAGGACACAGATTTAAGATAATTGGCAGAAGAACCAGGGGGGTGATGAGGAGAATTTTTTTTATGCAGCGAGTTGTTACGATCTGGAATGTTCTGCCTGAAAGGGCGGTGGAAGCAGATTCAATAGTAACTTTCAAAAGGAAATTTGATAAATACTTGAAGGGGAAAAATTTGCAGGGCTATGGGGAAAGAGCAGGGGGAGTGGGACTAATTGGATAGCTCTTACAAAGAGCCGGCACAGGCACAATGGGCCGAACGGCCACCTTCTGTGCTGTAAGATTCTATGAACATTGGTAAAAATCGTGGAGTCCTAGATGATAAAAATGGAATTTTCAGTCACTGTACAACAATAACCCTGGACATTCAGAGGTGTTTAGAGGTGTTTGGTTATTATTTCTTTTTGAGTTTTCAGCTTTTTCTTGAAAGCTGTTCTTCCCCTTTTTGCAAGTGTTCAAGATTTGCGTGGTTGATGGGGCCATCGAGGGGATCCAATCACGGGGCTCGGATGGAAACCACTTCAGCTGCAATCTTCTCTGCAGATGCCGTCTGCCATTTTATGACTGTCCGTGGGGACAGTCCGGTCCCTCGACACCGGCTGCCCCCTGATGTCGTCTAGTGTCCTGCCTGTCAGCCCAGTGACCCGCTCGTTTCTCATGAACCAACAAGTCAGCAGGTGAAGTGATGGAGTTCAGAGGTGCCGTCACTGATAAATTAGACAGCGCTTCTAAATGTGAGAAGGGACCATGAGGCACCATCTGCTGCCTTTGTATGTTTTGTTTTGTTGGAAATCTATAAACAGAGCTGGAAAGCTCTGGAATCAGCTTTTCATTTTATTGTACTTTTTTTTGTGCATCTGTGTGTGTCTGTGCGTGTGTGTCTGCGTGGAGTGTGTCTGCGTATGTCTGTGTGTGGCCGCGTGTGTCCGTGTATGTGTGTGTGTCTGTGCATTTGTGTGGATCCTGTTTGTGTCTGCATGTGTCCCATGTGTGTCTGCATGTGTCCTGTGTGTGTCTGCATGCAACTGTGTGTCCTGTGTATGTCTGCGTGTGTCTGTGTGAAATGTATCTGTGTGTGTCTGCGTGCATCTGTGTACGTGTCAATGCGCGTGTGTGTCTGTGTATGCCTGTGTGCGTGTCTGCGTATGTGTCCTGTGTGCTTCTGTTTGTGTCTGCATGCGTCTGTGTGTCATGTTTGCGTCTGTGTGTATCGTGTCTGCGTGTATCCTGTGCGCGTGTATGTCTGCGTATGGCTGTGTGTCTGCGTGTCTCCTATGTTTGTGTGCATCTGCGTGTCTGCGTGTGTCCTGTATGTGTCACGTGTGTCCGCGTGTATCCTGTATGTGTCGTGTGTCAGCTTGTATCTTGTGTGTATCTGCGTGTGTGTATCCCTAGTTTGAAATCTCGTAAGTTCAGATTTAATCAAATAGTTGTGCAACCAAATGTCTGGGAATGGGAAATCATTCCATTGGTTGCATTTTATTACTTTTGATTTTCAAGGAAGGCAATGAAATGATTGCTGATCATCGACTGTAGATGATGTACAGAAATTATGATCAAAGCCCAGAGGGAACTTTGGCCATTTGAGAATGAGATATTGCGATACTTACAATAAGAGCAGGGGAGTTCTCCCCAGTGTCCTGGTCAACAATATCCATCCAAACAAACCAACACCACCAAAAATATCAACTGCTGATTCACCTCATTTGCTGTTTGTGGGACCTTGCTGTGCGCATATTGGCCGCGATGTTTGCTCACACAAGAGCGACTGCGTTTCAGAAGTAACTCATTGACTGTGAAGCTGCTTGGAATGTCCCGCGGACATTATATAAATGCAAGTATTTTCTCTTATAATGATTCAGACTCTTGATTTATGTTAAGTATCGGTTACTTTTCCTGGACTTGCCGACACTCAGCCTTCTGGAACTTCGAACCGTTGTATAATGGAAGCTGAGTCAGACATTCTGGAACTCCCGACCTGACAGCACTGTGGGAGCAGCTTCACCACACGGACTGCGGTGGTGCAAGAAGGAGACCCACCACCACCTTCTCAAGGGGCAACTAGAGATGGGCAATAAATGCCGGCCTTGCCAGCGATGCCCACATCCCAAGAATGAATTTTTTTTAAAAAGTTAAACAAAATGGTGTTAGTGATGTGACTCTGGGTCCAGCTGAGCCCTTGATGCCGCAGGACACTCCGAGATCTCTGCGCTCCTGTTTCCAGTCGACTCTGGGTCCAGTTGAGTCCTTGATGCCGCTGGTAAATAACAGTTAAATTCGACTGTTTCCTGCTCTTGAAAAACTTGACTTAATAAAAAAAATCAAAGATTTTTCAGACTGGGTTAAGTAGAATGGTCCCTAGTGAGCACAGTTAGGGATTATACATGTATCCCTAGCAATAAATCTAATTTTCCAATATAGATGTTGGTGGAAGGCAGAAAAATGCCTTATATCCCTCAACTAATATAGGTCGTATACTTGGAATGTGAATTCCTACATAACAGCCACTTGTCTAATTCAACATTTCTTGCATATTGTCAGATTGTTTAAGATTTGTTATTCACATTTCCTACAGACTTATCTGGGATTACATGGTAAAAATTCAAATTATTTTCAATCAAAAGTAGAGACCAATAAAATGCCGAGGGAAACATCTCAGGAGTGTTTGCAGCTGGCGATGGGCCTGGTGACATGGCTTCACAACAACAACATGCATTTATATAGCGCCTTCAATGTATGAAAACGTCCCAAGGCGCTTCACAGGACCGATTATCAAACAAAATTTGCCACCGAGCCACATAAGGACAGGTGACCAAAAACTTGGTCAAAGAGGCAGGTATTCACGAGAGTCTTAAAGGAGGAGAGAGAGAGGTAGAGAGGCGGAGAGGTTTAGGGAGGGAATTCCAGAGCTTAGGGCCTAGGCAGCTGAAGGCACTGCCGCCAATGGTGGAACGAAGGAAATCAGGGATGCACAAGAGGCTAGAATTGGAGGAGCGCAGAGATCTCGGAGGGTCCTACAAAAGACTGTTCTTTTGAAGGTAGAAACAACAGCGATTCTGCAGCAGCAATTAGATGAATGAGCAATTAACTTGTTTTTGTTGGTATTGGAGTCACTGTTGTCATTAAGGCAGTAGAATAGCAGCCTAGATCCCACAAGCTCATGTCAGGCCCTAGTACAGATGCAAGGCTGGCATCAATGATTAATTGTGTTGTAATGTCGGTAGTATTTGAGGAGACAAGCAGTGACAAAAGGAATTGGAGGACCCTTCAACATGTAGCAAAACGGGTGTTTAAAAAAAATCATTATTTGATTTGTTAATAGAGTGTTCTCCACAATCAAGGTCACAGATCGGTACAGACAGCTATTGTGTGAAATTGATGGGTACAGTCCAATAGCAGACTGTGCTGAGTGTCATCGCTTAATACACCAACGTAGAGGTGATAAATTGATTTAATCCCTTGACTTGAGAGAGATAATGAGTCTTTGCATTTTCTAAAAATTGCCTCATTTCCAGGACAGGACGTGTCATTACATTTGTTCCATTGCCAGCTTCCAAAACACATTAAATACGGACAATATGGGCTGTGACCTTCCTCATCGTGGCAAATAACTTACAGTTCTCCCGTCGTCGAATGATATTTCACAAATAGCATTAAACGGATTATTTACAGTCATTTGGCTTAATCATACTGTGGACTTCTTTGTTTATGATGATGTTTCAAATCAAAACTCTTACAGTATGTATGTTTAAAACACATACTAACATCCTTAAATCACATATTAACATGTTTAAAACACAAACTAACATGTTTAAAACACATACTAACATGTTTTAAACACCTACTAACATGTTTAAACACCTAACATGTTTAAATGCATATGAACACATATTAACACATTTTAAAACATGTACCAACATGTTTAAAACATGTGCTAACACACTTAAAACGCAAACTAACGTGCTTAAAATGCATACTAAGATACTTAAAATGCATACCAACACATTTAAATCACATACTAACATGTTTAAATAACACATAAACATGTTTAAAACATACTAACATGTTTGAAACACATACTAACACATTTGAAACACGTACTAAGATGTTTGAATCATTCCCTGTAAGTGCGTGTACAGATAAATAAAGCTATAAAATAAAGTCCAATAGCATTTTGGGTTTTATAAATAGAGATGTAGAGTAAAGAGGTATTGATGAATTTGTACATTGCAGTGGTTAAAGTACGGTGTGCAGTTTTGGGCACCTCATTATAGAAAGGTCATTAAAACCAAAGAGAGTTTTCAGTGTGGTGATACCGAGGAGGACGAGAGACTTGAGATATTGGGACTGTTTGCACTAGTGTAGAGAAGGCTAAGAGGAGATTTAATCGAAGCATTTAAAACTATGACGGATTTTGACAGGGTGAAGAATTTGAATTCAATTTTAAAAATCCAGAAATAAAAAAACTGGAATCAGTAAAAGTGACTGTGAAGCAGTCGGATTGTCGTAAAAATCCAACTGGTTCACTAAAGTCCTTTGGGGAAGGAAACCTGCCGTCCTTACCCGGTCTGGGCCTATATGTGACTCCAGTCCCTCACCGACGTGGTTGAGTCTTAACTGCCCTCTGAACTTGCCTAGCAAGCTACTCAGTTATATCCCAGGGCAACTGGGATTGGGCACTAAATGCCAGCTTGTCAGCAAAGCCCACATCCAGAGAATGAATAACAAAAAATAAATAGGGGAAGCCCACTTCCTCTGGTCAGGGGGTCAGTGACGAGGGGTCATCAATTTAAAAGTGTCACTGAGAGAGTGAGGAAAGAGATTTGTGAAAATTCCTTTGTACAGAGGGTTGTTGGAGCAAGGAATGTTTTGCCACAGGGAACGGTTGAGACAGAGACCATTGCATCTTTTAAGGAAAAAGTGGATAAATACTTGAAGCAGGCGAAGGGATGTTGATGGGTGTTGGGGGGTGTGGGAGACAGGGCAGTGGGATTAATTTTGGATTGCTCTAGCAAAAAGCTGGACCAGCCACAAAGGCCAAACAGGTTCATTCTGTGCTGGAAACCTCGATGTTTTAAGCTGTTTTTTGCAGTTTGTGAATTTCTGACAGCAGAAAAATAATTATAATAGTCACAGAAACACTAGGAAGAGGTGACAATAATAAATCTGCTTATCTGTGGTGCATCTACTTAAAAGACACAAGCATAGCAAGTATCCCCTCCGAATGTAGAGTCTCAGCCTCACATCATCTCATTTGAAGAGGAATCAATATGTTAATTAACCACACAGAAGTCAGTGTTTACACAGAACACTGACTTGTCTTGGTATAGATCTTCACATTGTAACCACTCTTCCAAAAGATTCACTAACACACACAGTTTACTCCAAGGCCAGATCCTCCTCTTCCAGAGAATTTCCTTGCAGAGAGTTGATCCAAATTGGTTTTATTCTTGCAGGATCAGTGTGCCAGTGGCCGTCTTAGGTTCTGACAGAGTTTCGTTGTCAGGTTAATGAACAGAAAGCTGCACTTTGCTACCAACTGTCACCTCGACATCACCCCACGGCACCGAACACGAGACACCAGCAGTGAATCTACGAGCGTTAGAATTCCCAGCTTCCTTCACCGTGAGTAAAAGACTTGCATTTATATAGCGCCTTTCATGACCTCAGGACATCCCAAAGTGCTTCACAGCCAATGAAGTACTTTTGAAGTGTAGTCACTGTTGTAATGTAGAAAATACGGCAGTCAATTTGCGCACAGCAAGATCCCACAATCAGCAATGTGATAGTGACCAGATAATCTGTTTTAGTGATGTTGGTTGAGAGATAAATGTTGGCCAGGACACCGGGGAGAACTCCCCTGCTCTTCTTCGAATAGTGACAGTGGGATCTCTTACTCCCACCTGAGAGGGCCCTCGGTTTAACGTCTCATCTGAAAGACGGCACCTCCGACAGTGCAACACTCCCTCAGTGTCGACACTGGGAGTGTCGGCCTGGGTTATGTACTCAAGTATCTGTGGTGGGACTTCGAACCCACAACCTTCTGACTCAGAGACGAGAGTGTTACCCACTGAGCCACAGGCTGACAGCTAATAAAATTAGAATTCATAAAAATTTTAATAAAGAAAAAGCATTGACCTTGCTTCAGGGAGCCCACTCGCATCATCAGGAGTCCACCAATGTTTCATCTCACCAGGCGTGCTGGTCTTCACATTCAAACTGGGTGCGGTAGCACAGTGGTTATGTTACTGGACTAGTAATCCAGAGGCCTAGACTAATAATTGGGTGATATAAGTTCAAATCACATTTGCAGTAGCTGGGGAATTTAAATCCAGTTAATTAATTTTTTTAAAATTCTGGAATAAAAAGCTAGTATCAGTAATGGTGACCATGAAACTACTGGATTGTTGTTTAAAACCATCTGGTTCACTAATGTCCTGACCTGGTCTGGGCCTATATGTGACTCCAGACCCACAGCAATATGTTGATTCTTAATTGCCCTCTGAAATGGCCTGGCAAGCCACTCAGTTGTGCTGCAGCGGTTCAAGAAGGCGGCTCACCACCACCGTCTCAAGGGCAACTAGGGATGGGCAATAAATGCCGGCCTCGCCAGCGACGCCCACATCCTGAGAATGAATAATTTTTATTAAAAAACACTGGGTCCCACCAAGGCCAGAACCATGAGAATTCCCAGGGCCCCGCCCCCCTCACCATCCTTAGTGGGGGACGGATGGAGCTTTCAGCCCACACAACGCCCCTGTCCCATCCAACCCACCTCCCCCCCCCCCCCCCACCCCGTCCCCGCACCATCTGCCAGTATGTCTGGGTCCCGGTCTGTTTCCGGATCCTTCAGTGTCATTCCACTGGAGATACAGTGTGAGCGTCAGAGGCCAGTGCATTTTCGGGGCCCATCAATTTTTGTACAGTGCAGTCGTACCTGTGAAAGCTGGAGCCGCCCAGTACAGCTGGAAAAGGACTCAGAGTGTACAACAGCCCAATAACAACAACAGCCCAATAACAACAACAGTGCAATAACAACAACAGCCCAATAACAACAGCCCATTAACAACAACAGCCCAATAACAACAACAGTCCAATAACAACAACAGCCCAATAACAGCAACAGCCCAATAACAACAACAGTCCATTAACAACAACAGCCCAATAACAACATCAGTCCAATAACAACATCAGCCCAATAACAACAACAGCCCAATAACAACATCAGCCCAATAACAACAACAGTGCAATAACAACAACAGCCCAATAACAGCAACAGCCCAATAACAACAACAGTCCAATAACAACAACAGCCCAATAACAACAACAGCCCAGGCTCCCTTCACTCTGTCTGGGGTGGGGGGGTTTCACTGGTACCCAGGCCCCCTTCAATCTGTCTGGGGGGGCAGGGGTCACTATGTCCAGGCCCCCTTCACTCTGTCTGGGGTGGAGGGGTCACTATGTCCAGGCCCCCTTCACTCTGTCTGGGGAGGGGTCACTGTACCTGGACCCCCTTCACTCTGTCTGGGGGGGGGGCCACTGTGCCCAGGCCCCCTTCACTCTGTCTGGGGGTGGGGTCACTGTACCCAGGCCCCTTTCACTCTGTCTGGGGGGGTTTCACTGTACCCAGGCCCCCTTCACTCTGTCTGGGTTGGGGGGTTTCACTGTACCCAGGCCCCCTTCACTCTGTCTGGGTTGGGGGGGTTTCACTGTACCCAGGCCCCCTTCACTCTGTCTGGGGGGATCACTGTACCCAGGCCCCCTTCACTCTGTCTGGGTTGGGGGGTTTCATTGTACCCAGGCCCCCTTCACTCTGTCTGGGTTGGGGGGTTTCATTGTACCCAGGCCCCCTTCACTCTGTCTGGGGAGGGGTCATTGTACCCAAGCCCCCTTCACTCTGTCTGGGGGGGGGGGCGGTCACTATGTCCAGGCCCCCTTCACTCTGTCTGCGGAGGGGTCATTGTACCCAGGCCCCCTTCACTCTGTCTGGGGGGGGCGGTCACTATGTCCAGGCCCCCTTCACTCTGTCTGCGGAGGGGTCATTGTACCCAAGCCCCCTTCACTCTGTCTGGGGGGGGGGGGCGGTCACTATGTCCAGGCCCCCTTCACTCTGTCTGCGGAGGGGTCATTGTACCCAGGCTCCCTTCACTCTGTCTGGGGTGGAGGGGTCACTATGTCCAGGCCCCCTTCACTCTGTCTGGGTTGGGGGGGGTCGCTGTACCCAGGCCCCCTTCACTCTGTCTGGGGTGAGGGGGTTTCACTGTACCCAGGCTCCCCTCAGTGGGCAATGCTGTGGATTCATAAAATCTGCCCTTGAAAGTCGAATTCTGTTAACAGACAGACTTTCCTTCAGCTGCCCTCCTCCAGCTGCTGCAGTCAGAAGCTCAGTGCCTCTGGGTTTAAGTGAGGTGATTTGTATTGTTTAGCTCCACCTATTACACTGTCTCCCAGCTAACTGATGTAACACAGGAGTGGTTGTAAAATTCACAAGTATTACTTTAAACCAACTGCTCTATCTCTGGGAAATATGGGCACTATAAACAGCAACACTTAATGCGACTGCAGTCTTCATAGAACACAACTTAAATTTTACAATCACTCTCACCAACTAGAGAATAAATGAAAGAGGCAGTTCGGCTCTCCATAGTAACTGAGACAAATCTCCTGTATAAGTGTCTGGTGTCAGCTCGCACTACATATCGGGGAGTGTTAAAGTGTCTTTTAAAGCAGCTGTTAGGGTAGATAGAGAGAAACTATTTCCTCTGGAGGGAGAGTCCAGAACAAGGGGGCATAACCTTAAAATTAGAGCTCGGGGGTTCAGGGATGTCAGGAATTACTTCTTCACACAGAAGGTCGTGGAAATCTGGAACCGTCTCCCTCAGAAAGCTGGGAGCCAATTGAAATTTCAAAACTGAGATTGATAGATTTTTGTTAGGCGAGGGTATTAAGTGTCGTGGAACTAAGGCAGGTAGATGGAGTTAAGATACAGATCAGCTTATTGAATGTTGGAACAGGCCTGAGGGGGCTGAATGGCCTACTCCTGTCCCTATGTTTTCCACACCCAGTAATAAAACAAAATGACAATACTTCAAATGCTGATTTTATTTTACTCTTTAGATTGCCAGAGGATTTGCAATCTCGATTTTAAAAAAAAATATTCTGCTCACATTCAGCAGCTCTGAAAGCAGCACTGAATCAACGTTAATAATCTGCTCATATTTCCAGAATTATACATTATCATATAATACAAAAATAAACGCTTAATTACAAGATTGATTAAAATCCAAACACTCTACATTTGTTGGCCTTACCTTCGCTCTTCCCATTCACTATTTTTATTTTAACTTTTTAAAAATGTTCTTGTAACTAATCTATTCTATCTAATTATCATATTCTAGCTCAATATTCAAACTAATTACCATATCCCAACTAATTACCATATTCTATCACAGTGCCATATGCTAACTAATTGCCATATTCTATCTCGTCTCATTCCCATACTTTTCCTTTTTTCCTTCTTAAAACAATCACTTCACACACCTGTGTCCTTCTTTCTGACTTCTGCCACCCAACCGTCCGTTTTGGAGTTGGGACTCGTTTTTAAAAAAATTGTCTGATTCTATTTCGAAAGGGATAGAATTGAAAAGTAGAGAAGTTATGTTAAACTTGTATAGATTAGACCACACTCGGAGGACTGTGCACAGTTCTGATCTCCATATTATAAAAAGGATATAGAGGCACTGGAGAAGGTGCAAAAAAGATTTACAATGATGATACCAGAACTGAGAGGATATCCTTATCAGGAAAGACTGAACAGGAACTGGGGCTCTTTTCTCTAGAAAAGAGAAGATTGAAAGGTGACCTGATAGAGGTCTTTAAGATTATGAAAGGGTTTGATAGGGTAGACGTAGAGAAGATGTTTCCACTTGTGGGGGAGTCCAAAACTAGGGGCCATAAATATAAGATAGTCACCAATAAATCCAATAGGGAATTCAGGAGAAACTTCTTTATCCAGAGAGTGGTTAGAATGTGGAACTCGCTCCCACAAGGAGTAGTTGAGGCGAATAGTATAGATGCATTTAAGGGGAAGCTGGATAAACACATGAGGGAGAAAGGAATAGAAGGATATGCTGATAGGGTGAGATGAAGTAGGGTGGGAGGAGGCTCGTGTGGAGCATAAACACCGGCATAGACCAGTTGGGCCGAATGGCCTGTTTCTGTGCTGTAATTTCTATGTAATTAACTAAAATCAGGATTGGGAGGCTGTCTTTTTTTCAACCAACTGAGGCCCAGAAGATCGGCAAAGTCGCATCCTTGACTTTCGACGGGGTTCGAGCAGCACAATTGTGTCCCAATGAGATAACTTGTCAGGCACGCTCTGGAAGTTATGCTGAATAACACGCACTCACCTCACGCAAAAGGGAACACACGCTGGAGAACTACAATACCCAGGGTATCTCAATCGTGAAGAAGGTTTTCCTGATTGACTCTGTACTCCTGTCAGTTGCACATCCTTCTGGATGTGTTCAGAATTCCAATGTGCGTCCTCTAAGATATTAATAAAGATTTAAGCCATTGCATGGGAGCGGGGGAGAATCAAGGGCTCTTTAAAGTTATGTTTTAGCAGTAAAATCTTTTGAACATTTCTGAGAAGCAAGTGTGACTGGAACAGTGAGGGACTGTCTTTGTTTTACTTTTCTATGTAGTGCTGGCTCACCCTGGTATGGATAGAAATAGCCGCTAATCTGACAGATCTACTGAATCAGAGCTAATCATTCATAGTGTGATGATGTTGTAATCTCATGTGTTATAGTGAGTAGAAACTCATCTCAGCCAAATAGACTCTTATTGATTAGGAGTCCATCTGCGGAAAGAGATATTTGTAACATTGGTAATCAATGCAAGCTTTTCAATCCCGGAAATGTCACACTGACTGAGGAGATAAGATGGATTTTAACCAATTCACTGCTGCTTTTACAGCTCCGAGAGCATCACCTGCATGAATTTGGAAGTTTGCCTGATTTAATTTTTAATTAAAGAGGCAGCAGTACACCCCGAGCATCTTATTCTGGCTGCATGGAGGGTGAGCCACATAAAGGAGATATTAGGACAGGTGACCAAAAGATTAGTCAAAGAGGTAGGTCTTAAGGAGTAGAGGTGGAGAGGTTTAGGGAGGGAATTCCAGAGCTAACGGCCTAGGCAGCTGAAGGCACGGCCTCTAATGCGATGATCTCTGCGCAAGAGGCCAGAATTGGAGGAGCGCAGAGATCTTGAAGGGTTGTAGGGCTGGAGGAGGTTACAGAGATAGGGAGGGACGAGGCCCTGGAGAGATTTGAAAACAAGGATGAGAATTTTAAAATCAAGGAAAAGCAGTCCCCAGGTCTGCTGCACCTGGAAGCAAATTCAGATATACTGTAGTTCATTGGCACAGAGCAGTGCCCAGGTAATTGTAGCCACCTTTATACACATGTTTACAGGTGTTGGCATTGAGTCAGAAAGTTGTGTGTTCAAACCCCACTCCACATAATGTATGCTGACACTCCCAGTGCAGTACCGAAGGAGTGCTGCACTGTCAGAGGTGCCGTTTCTCTGATGAGATGTTAAACCGAAGCCCCCACTCTGGGATTTGGACTCCAGAAGCTGCCGACTTCCAATCCGGGTGTGTAGGTAACTGGTTCACACCTACAATCACTGGACACAAGTCAAACTTCACTTCTGTATTTACAGTATGAGGTTTGTTTTCTCAAGCAGTGCAAGTCATATCTGAGGCAAATATTTTCTTTGAATTGATAACTGAATTCCATGTAGGTAAAGACCATTATATCATTGTAACCAAGATATGTACGAGAGTGGGGCAGCTTGAGTGACTCCAATTCCTGCTCCCAGTCTTGCCTCCCCTATGTAGCTGAGTTGAGATGCCCCTTGAAACTACGTTAAAGGCGCCAAATTGTTGTCCCTACATTACAACAGTGACAACATTTCAAAAATACTTCATTGGCTGTAAAGCGTTTTGGGACACCCTGAAGTCGTGAAAGGCGTTATATAAAATGAAAGCATTTTCTTTCTTTTTATTACTAATATTCAGGCAGGTTGCAGATAATTTATAAAGCTGCACTCTGCCTGTGTTTGGATAAAGATCCCTTCTTCTCCTCTGTCACTAATATTGTTTCCCGAAAATAGAAAGCTGCTGTCATGCTTGTGGTTCGTATAACCCTGAGCTCCCCGAGGAGTGGCTCGGCTCCGAGTTCTGCATCTCCTGCCTGCAGAGACAATCAGCGAGTGATTACCAGCTCCTCTCCTTCATCTAATTACCTTCAGCCTGACTCCGCTCCGATGACACTGCTCCAACGGGAGCTCGGCGCTGTCAGGCTGCGAAGCTCGACTGTCAAATTATTTCTCACCGCTTCCCCTAGTTACAATTAGATTTTTCGGCAGCACCTATCTGATTGTGAAAAGCAACTGGAACAGATTTATCACAGCCCAGGAATAAATCACTCACCGCGAGCTGCCTGGTGTCTCATTACATAAAGTTTAAGAGGCTGTTCCATTTGCTCGGTAATTAGATAAATATTGTGACACACAAGTCTATTTCCCAATCAGGAGAAAGCTGAATAAAGATCATATTTTGTTTGACCTTGTTTCATTTTTGAAATCGAAAAATTGAATGAGAAGCAAGAACTTTGTTGAGGTTTAAACCAATATGTCAGAAAGTTCCCATTCAACCTCTGTCAGCATCATCTTCACTCCACCTCAGTGTGCAGCTGTGCAGATGGCAGAAGCCTACCCGAAACAGATTGTTAATTGATATGTTGTCTGATGCGGGTTGTTAAGGAAACGTTTCTAAATTAAGTGTGAGGTATTACCTTTTTGGCAGGAAGAATAAGGGGGCCGCATACTGCTCGGGTAATAAGAGTCTAAATGGGGCAGAGGAGCAGAGGGATCTGGGGGTACAGATACACAAATCACTAAAAGCAGTGACGCAGGTTAATAAGGCCATAAAAAAGTAAACCAAGCACTGAGGTTCATTTCTAGAGGGATAGAATTGAAAAGCAGAGAAGTTATGTTAAACTTGTATAGAACCTTGGTTAGACCACACTTGGAGGACTGTGCACAGTTATGGCCTCCATATTATAAAAAGGATATAGAGGCACTGGAGAAGGTCCACAAAAGATTTATTAGGATGATACCAGAACTGAGAGGTTATACCTATCAGAGAAGATTGAGCAAACTGGGGCTTTTTTCTCTAGAAAAGAGAAGACTGAGGGGTGACCTGATAGAGGTCTTTAAGATTATGAAAGGGTTTGATAGGGTAGACATAGAGAAGATGTTTCTACTTGTGGGGAGACCAGAACTAGGAGCCATTAATATAAGATAGTCACTAATAAATCCAATAGGGAATTCAGGAGAAACTTCTTTACCCAGAGAGTGGTTAGAATGTGGAACTCACTACCACAAGGAGTAGTTGAGGCGAATAGCATAGATACATTTAATGGGAAGCTGAATAAACACATGAGGGAGAAAAGAATAGAAGGATTTGCTGAAAGGGTGAGATGAAGTAGGGAGGAAGGAAGCTCGTGTAGAGCATAAATACCGGCATAGACCTGTTCGGCCGAATGGCCTGCTTTTGTGCCGTACATTCTATGTACACACAACAACTTGCATTTTTACAACAACAACTTGCAGTTGTACAAAAATAACTTACATTCATATAGCACCTTTAATATAAGAAATATCTCAAGGCGCTTCACATGAGAACCCTAACCCTAACCCTAATCAGAAAAAGAAATAGTGCCTTCAAAGGTAGAAAATGCCCCAAGGTGATTTCAGGGTGGGCAGAACAAATGAATAAAGGAACCAAGGCTGAGCTACGGTGTGAGAGTTAGGAGAGGCAACCACAAGCTCCCTCAAAAAGATAGGTTTTGGGAAGGATTTTAAAGGTGGCAGAGGCAGAAGGCTTTAAGGAAGGAGTTGCTGACAGCAGCGTAACTGAAGGCTCTGCCATCAATGATGGGACAAAGTGAGGGCTGGGTCCACAAAAGGCCGGCATTAGAGGCCAAAAACGCTGACTTTGATCTTCCCGATGTTCAGCTGTAGGAAATTTTGATTCATCCTTCACTTGATGTCAAACAAGCAGTCAGCACCGCGAGTTCAATAAAAGTGGTGGAGAGGTATAAGTGGTGTGGGTGAGGAAGAGGAGGCAGTCAGGGATAGATCCTTGAGGGACTCCAGAGGTGACTCTATAGGGGCAGAGGGAGAAGATGTGCTCATACTGATATGAAATATTGGCACTTAATGAAGTGCGATATTATTACATAGGAACAGGAAAAGCTATTAGGCCCAACATTGCCCATCTCTTTTTCACAGACCGCCTTAACATATACATTCTCAATATGACCCTCAATCCCGTCTCTCTCCAAAGTAAAGCACAATATCGAATCAAAAGATGGTTTTCTTGTGCTAAAAAATATGCGTTTTGAGGTGGAGGGGTTTTGAAGTAACCACTTCCAGCCCAGAGCCCCATCTGCTCCCGGTGCTCAATCCAGCAGGGAAAATGAATATGACAGAAACACAAAGACCTAACTTCAAACGCGGTGCCGTCACTTCGAAGGACTCAGAGACACCGTTGGTGCTGTTGTTGTGCACCTCAACACTTTGCAAACTGGAGCAGTCGATGTCTCAAAAGATTCCTCCTGTTCTACACATCAAGCATTACAAGCTCCTCGCTTGCCTCTCACACACAAACACGCACTTTGAATGAGCTGAGGGTTGATGAAATCTTGCCAAGTATAAACCAGCTAAGCTTCCATTGTTGTTCCGGACGAGCTGCGATTGAATTGTTGCACGGTCACGGTTTAACTGATCGAGTGGTGCCTGAACGATCAGGATCCATTGTTTTTGATCAGTAAATGCCTCTCAATCAGTTGAGTAATGCACTAAATGAAAAGGTTAAAAACTGCTCAGAAAGTACTTGCTCTTCATGCTCACCTGCTCAAAACTAAACCATCCTTTCTTACTTCCCTTACCAATTTTTAAGGGATTTTACCATCTCCATGTCTTTCCACAGCGCTGTTCTTCCCCACCACCAGCCCTCTGTCAATTTATATACACAGTGAGACATGTGAAAATAACCCAGGATGACATACCCAATGAACCTTCACACAAAGGGGAGTGGAAATCTGGAAAACTCTCCCTCAAAAAGCTGTTGAGGCTGGGGGTCAATTGAAAATGTCAAAACTGAGACTGATAGGTTTTTTTTAGGCAAGGGTATTAAGGGTTACAGAACTAAGGCGGGTAGATGGAGTTAAGATACAGATCAGCCATGATCTAATTGAATGGCGGAACAGGCTCGAGGGGCTGAATGGCCTCCTCCTGTTCCTATGTTCCTATGAATTCCCCCTCTCTCCCCGTGGAACAGTGCATTTCTCCTCTTCCATGTCTCCCCCCTCCATGGAACATACGGGATTGGCAATCCCCCCCCCCCTTTCCCCAATCCCGTGGGGAGTTGTAAACATGAACCCGTGATCCATCCACCAATGACCAGAGAGCACCATAGCAGCAACCGGCTTCAAGCACATTCGAGTTTGATGCAAAGCTGTTAAACAACATTGTGTTGTACATAATTAGTATTTAATGGTCTTTATCTACTCAGAATTCAGTTTTCAAAGAAAATATTTGCCTCAGATATGACATGCACTGCTTGAGAAAACAAATTTCATCTGTAAATAGAGAAGTGAAGTTTGACTCATGCCCAGTGATTGTAGGTGTCATTATTGTCGTGTAGGCAAACACAGCAGCCAATTTACCCACAGCAAGTTCCCACAAATAGCAATGACATGAATGATCAACTAATCTTTTTTGATGGTGTTGGTTGAGGGAAGAATGTTGGCCAGGATACCAGGAGAACTGCCAGCTCTTCTTCAGAAACTGGCTTGGATCTTTAATGTCCACTGGAGAAGGCAGACAAGGGCCTCCAAAAGGTTAGTCCCTCCGGGCAAGGCAGCATTCCCTCAGTAAGGTACTGAAGTATCAGCCTAGATGATGTGCTGGGAAATGAATAGGTTTTCTATTTTTGTCACCCAGTGTCAGTATCAGGTCAGGTACAGCAGAGTAAAACTCCCATTGCACTCCCTCAACAAGGATTCCAGGTCAGCTACAGCACAAGTTAGATGCAAGTTAGTTCCCTCTACTCTGTCTCAACAATGTGCCTTATCACAGGAAGAACTTACATTTTTATAGCGCCATTCACATCCTCTGTCCCAAAGTGCTACACAGCTAATAATGTTTTGAAGTGTAGTCACTGTTACTATGTAGGAAACGTGACAACCAATTTGCACACAGAAAAGTCCCACAAACAACTGAGAATAAATAACCAGGTAATCTGTTTTTGTGGTGTTGACTGAGGAATAAATGTTGGCCAGCACAATTCCCCTGTTCTCCTTTGAAAAGGCAATCTTTTACATCAACCTGAACAGGCAGACAGGGCCTCGGTTTAATGTCTCCTCCTGAGTAGCACCTCTGGCAATGCAGCACTCCCTCAGTACCATACTGAAGTATTACAGTAAATCATGTATTGTGAGGTTAATGTGCAGAATATTCCCCTCAGGAGGTAGTCCAACAACAACAACAACAACAACAACAACAACGTGCAAGGTACTATAGTGAAAAGCGGTCACATTAAGTGACAGCATATTGGCCTAATGAGCATAAAACAGCCAGGAGTTGCTGGATGGTACCAGGTTGGTTTAGTTTGGACTTACAGTGCAATGCTTTTGGATTATCCAGCACATTTATAACGGGGACTGTTGGTTTTTGGGGAAAAAATGTTCAGATTCCCAGACATTCAGTTCAATGAATGTCAGAGAAACCAGGTCTGACTGTATGCTGTATGCACTGCTCATGGTGAAATCTCCTCTATAATGGGAAGACTAAATTCAAATTGAGTGACTGCACCTCAGGAAGGAAATATTGACCTTGGTGGGGGGGGGGGTGGATGCAGCGGAGATTGACCATAATGATACCAGGGATAAAAGGGTTAAATTATGAGGCTAGGTTGCACAAACTAGGCTTGTATTTCTTTGAGTTTAGAAGATTAAGGGGCGATTGAATTGAAGTGTTTAAGATGATTAAAGGATTTGATAGGGTAGATAGAAAGTATTTCCTCTGTATTTCCTACAGACAGCTGCAAGAAAAATAGGGTGGTAATAGTAGGGGACTTTAACTTTCCCAACATTGACTGGGACAGCCATAGCATTAGGGGCTTGGATGGAGAGAAATTTGTTGAGTGTATTCAGGAGGAATTTCTCATTCAGTATGTGGATGGCCCGACGAGAGAGGGGGCAAAACTTGACCTCCTCTTGGGAAATAAGGAAGGGCAGGTGACAGAAGTGTTAGTGAGGGATCACTTTGGGACCAGTGATCATAATTCCATTAGTTTTAAGATAGCTATGGAGAAGGATAGGTCTGGCCCAAAAGTTAAAATTCTAAATTGGGGAAAGGCCAATTTTGATGGTATTAGACAGGAACTTTCAGAAGTTGATTGGGAGAGTCTGTTGGCAGGCAAAGGGACGTCTGGTAAGTGGGAGGCTTTCAAAAGTGTGTCAACCAGGGTTCAGGGTAAGCACATTCCTTATAAAGTGAAGGGCAAGGCTGGTAGAAGTAGGGAACCTTGGATGACTCGGGAGATTGAGGCCCTAGTCAAAAAGAAGGAGGCATATGACATGCATAGACAGCTGGGATCAAGTGGATCCCTTGAAGAGTATAGAGATTGCCGGAGTAGAGTTAAGAGAGAAATCAGGAGGGCAAAAAGGGGACATGAGATTGCTTTGGCAGATAAGGCAAAGGAGAATCCAAAGAGCTTCTACAAATACATAAAGGGCAAAAGAGTAACTAGGGAGAGAGTAGGGCCTCTTAAGGATCAACAAGGTCATCTATGTGCGGAACCACAAGAGATGGGTGAGATCCTGAATGAATATTTCGCATCGGTATTTATGGTTGAGAAAGGCATGGATGTTAGGGAACTTGGGGAAATAAATAGTGATATCTTGAGGAGTGTACATATTACAGAGAGGGAGGTGCTGGAAGTCTTAATGCGCATCAAGGTAGATAAATCTCCGGGACCTGATGAAATGTATCCCAGGACGTTATGGGAGGTTAGGGAGGAAATTGCGGGTCCCCTAGCAGAGATATTTGAATCATCGACAGCTACAGGTGAGGTGCCTGAAGATTGGAGGGTAGCAAATGTTGTGCCTTTGTTTAAGAAGGGCGGCAGGGAAAAGCCTGGGAACTACAGACCGGTGAGCCTGACATCTGTAGTGGGTAAGTTGTTAGAGGGTATTCTGAGAGACAGGATCTACAGGCATTTGGAGAGGCAGGGACTGATTAGGAACAGTCAGCATGGTTTTGTGAGAGGAAAATCATGTCTCACGAATTTGATTGAGTTTTTTGAAGGGGTAACCAAGAAGATAGATGAGGGCTGTGCAGTAGACGTGGTCTACATGGACTTTAGCAAAGCCTTTGACAAGGTACCGCATGGTAGGTTGTTACATAAGGTTAAATCTCACGGGATCCAAGGTGAGGTAGCCAATTGGATACAAAATTGGCTTGACGACAGAAGACAGAGGGTGGTTGTAGAGGGTTGTTTTTCAAACTGGACGCCTGTGACCAGCGGTGTGCCTTAGGGATCGGTGCTGGGTCCGCTGTTATTTGTTATTTATATTAATGATTTGGATGAGAATTTAGGAGGCATGGTTAGTAAGTTTGCAGATGACACCAAGATTGGTGGCATTGTGGACAGTGAAGAAGGTTATCTAGGATTGCAACGGGATCTTGATAAATTGGGCCAGTGGGCCGATGAATGGCAGATGGAGTTTAATTTAGATAAATGTGAGGTGATGCATTTTGGTAGATCGAATCGGGCCAGGACCTACTCCGTTAATGGTAGGGCGTTGGGGAGAGTTATAGAACAAAGAGATCTCAGAGTACAGGTTCATAGCTCCTTGAAAGTGGAGTCACAGGTGGATAGGGTGGTGAAGAAGGCATTCGGCATGCTTGGTTTCATTGGTCAGAACATTGAATACAGGAGTTGGGATGTCTTGTTGAAGTTGTACAAGACATTAGTAAGGCCACACTTGGAATACTGTGCACAGTTCTGGTCACCCTATTATAGAAAGGATATTATTAAACTAGAAAGAGTGCAGAAAAGATTTACTAGGATGCTACCGGGACTTGATGGTTTGACTTATAGGGAGAGGTTAGATAGACTGGGACTTTTTTCCCTGGAGAGTAGGAGGTTAAGGGGTGATCTTATAGAAGTCTATAAAATAATGAGGGGCATAGATAAGGTAGATAGTCAAAATCTTTCCCCAAAGGTAGGGGAGTCTATAACGAGGGGACATAGATTTAAGGTGAGAGGGGAGAGATACAAACCGGTCCAGAGGGGCAATTTTTTCACTCAAAGGGTGGTGAGTGTCTGGAACGAGCTGCCAGAGGCAGTAGTAGAGGCGGGTACAATTTTGTCTTTTAAAAAGCATTTGGACAGTTACATGGGTAAGATGGGTATAGAGGGATATGGGCCAAGTGCAGGCAATTGGGACTAGCTTAGTGGTATAAACTGGGCGACATGGACATGTTGGGCCGAAGGGCCTGTTTCCATGTTGTAAACTTCTATGACTCTATGACTCTATGGTGGGAGAGTCCAGAACAAGGGGGCATAACCTTAAAATTAGATCCAGGCTGTTCAGGGGTGATGTCAGGAAGCACTTCTTCACACAAAGGGGAGTGGAAATCTGGATCTCTCTCCCCCAAAAAGCTGTTGAGGCTGGGGTTCATTTGAAAATGTCAAAATTGAGATTGATAGATTTTTGTTAGGTAAGGGTATTAAAGGTCACAAAACCAAGGCGGGTAGATGGAGTTAAGATACAGATCAGCCATGATCTAATTGAATGGTGGCACAGGCTTAAGGGGCTGAATGGCCTCCTCCTGTTCCTACCTTTCTATGACTGCTTCGGACATTTTTGTTTTGTCTCTATGATCCTAATTTCCCAATGGCTTGCCACTTCAACCCATCTCCTTCTATTTCCACTTTGGCCTTTCCATCTTTTTCCTGCTACGCTGTTCCCAACAAGCTCAACACAAACTTCAGGAACAGTAATTCACCTTCCTCCCGGGCACTCTGCAGCCCCCTTCGTCTGAGCATTGAGTTTAACAACTTCAGACCTTAGATGTCTCCTTCATTTTCCTGCTGAGCTGTTCATTGTGTTGCCTTCCATTCTCTGATGGCTGCCTTTCTCCAGCCTCTGAATTAATCCGCTGCTATGTGGAGCCCAAAGGGCTGAAAAACCAAGCAAAACGTTAAGAGAAATAAGAAACCCCAGGAAAATCAGGTCCTGATAAGAAACAATTTCTTGGTCCCATGAAGTTGGATAAACCTACTGCCACATACAGGGACACGGCAGCACATGCAGAGTCAGAATACAAGCATCGGCACTGACTCCCCCTCGCACTGATGGTTTTGCAGGGCTACAGTATTTGATCAAGTAACTCAACATACCAGACGGTGCATGAATAATTTCTCAGGGCAGATGAAGGCTTCAAATACTCTCCTCTAACAGAAAGAATTTGCATTTATATAGTGCCTTTCATGACCTCAGGACATCCCAAAGTACTTTACAGCCAATGAAGTACTTTTGAAGTATAGTCACTGTTGTAATGTGGGCAATACAGCATCCAATTTGTGCACAGCAAGATCCCACAAACAGCAAGGTGATAATGACCAGGTAAACTGTTTTAGTGATGTTGATTGAGGGATAAATATTGGCCAGGACACCGGATGGAGCACCCCTGCTCTTCGCCAAATAGTGCCATGGAATCTTTTACGCCTACGTGATAGGGCAAAAGAGCCCTTGGATTAACGTCTCATTCAAAAGACGGCACCGCCGACACTGCAGCGCTCCCTCGGTACTGCACTGTCGGCTTAGATTTTATGCTCATAGTCTCTGGCAGTGGGACTTGAATCCACGACCTTTTCTGACCCAAAGGAGAGGATGCTACCCACTGAGCCATGGCTGATACCTTAATGCTGGTGCCAGAAACAGGAAAGTACTCTATCTCCCAGTGTTAACATCCCATACCTTGATCGTAGAGAATTCACCAAAAAAATTAGAAGCAAATGAAAAAATTGTGCCACAAGAGTCTTCCATTTATTTCTTTATTATCTCATGATTTTTGTAGGCACGGCAGAACAATGGATACTTTATACAATGTAGGTTTGATTAAAAAGTGATAAAAAGTGATTATGCAGAGAAAAGTCACCAAATTTATGAATAAACTTGAAAACATCCCATCAAGTTCTCAAGCATTATAACGAAACCTGCAGCTTGGGACTTGCAGTGTTTTGTCAAAGCACACAGCCACTTACTAGAAGGGAACACTTTACACTGCCCTGCAGACAATGTATACTTGACAAGATATTTACACATCAGAAATATTGCACCATTAAAAAAGTAAAAAAAAACCTCCGTCTCCTAGCTGCTAACAGTCTGTTTCGAAGCCCTATGATATATAATAGACAGCAGAATATAATGGTACATTTTGGTATAGTGTCTATATGTTATACAGTATATACTGAAGATTTTACGACAGGAAGATAGCCTCAGGTTAATTGCATACTTTAGAGATAATATATAATTAAACTTTCTGAATCCGAGGGTTTATGAATTCATTAAAAAATAAAATCTGTATAACGTTGCCCTTTGAAGTGTTACTACCTTCTGTGAAGTTGTACGTTTTAACTAATAGGAACAAGACAATGTACAAATGTTGCAAAGACTGCCAACTATCTCTGTGAAGTAACAGTATGACAAGTTTTAACCAAACTCTTTTTTATTTTTCCAGTTTCTTCCCCCATCTCTCTTGAAGGTGCTGATTCTATTCTGGGTACAGTTCAATGGGCCCTAAGAGCCTGTGTCTCGTCCAATTGGCAATTCATTATGTGAGGCCTGGACAGTGAATGTTGGCTTGACATCAGAGTGTGATCACGAACTGTCCACATACATGCACTTTTCAGCTGGTGGGGGGTCACTGGACAGTGATAAGGAGCAGAAACTTTGGCTAATTTTCCCTTCTCTATCCCAAGAGCAATCAGACCAATTGCAGCATGTCAATGAAACGCAAAGGAGACATTTAAGAGCCAGACATGTTATAGAGAAGAGCCAAAAGCCTGATCCTTATGGCAGAGGTCTAAGCTATGAGGTAACTGAGAGATGACCTTGTAAATGGTACAGAAAAGGCAAATCAAGCACAAACCATAATGGTGGGACGAGGTGGGCAGCTACTGAAAGGCAAATTTATGACAAGAAATTTTACTTCACACAAGCTTCTTCTTCAGTACCATGGAATGGGTCGGGAAGGCAAAAACTCCGGAAATGTTGGATACTGGACTGTAGAGTTTTTTTTACAGGCAAATAAGCTAGAATGCACCAAATGCCCTTCCTATTGTTCCTTCATTGTCACTGTGTCAGAATCCTGGAACTCCCGACCTAACAGCACTGTGGGAGCACATTCACCACACGGACTGCAGCGGTTCAAGAAGAAGGCTCATCACCAACTTCTCAAGGGCAGCTAGGGATGGGCAATACATGCTAACCTTGCCAGCGATGCCCACATCCCGAGAATTATTTTTTAAAGCTTACCTTGTGCTTTTGTGAACCTTTCCCACCCTAAATGAGATCAGTGAACTCAACACAGAGACTGGGAATTGAACCTGGGACCTTCTGGTCTGTATGACTCAGTGGGGGTGAATTTCTATGGAGGTTCTCCCACTCGTTCACTGTGACTTCAGCAGAGGGACCACAGGAACCCTAGAAAAACAGTGTAAACAGAGTTTATGCCATTTTACCGGGTTTCCGCGACTCTTCTGCCAAAGTTATGGTGGATCAGTGGGAGAATCCCCAGAGACATTCACCTCCGTTGCAACACTAGAGTTTGCATTCACACACATTGTGTTGTCTGAAAGGCTGGTCTTAAAAATAGTGTAAAGATTATTTCTAATACTTTAAGCTGTTGTCCCAGTACACGTAAAAAATAAACAATCTGCATAACCCCTTGACTATAAAATGTCAACTATTCAGCATTTAAATACTTGTATCAAATAAGGGGGTTGTGTTATATTATAACATAATCATTCTACAACACTCTCATTTGGACTGTCAATGGCATTTTACTGATGCCCTGTGCGTGTAAGACTCAGTGTATGTGGTGTCCAGTCTGTTTGGGAACCAGTTGGTTTTAGACCCTGTTGGCTTGGGATATTGGTGTGGAATCCTGTCTGTGTGGGATGTTGTTAGTATAAGATATAGTCAGTGTTGGGTCATGTGTGGGATCCATTCTTTATGGGATCCAGTCTGTGAAGGGAGCTGTTGGTGTAGGATCCTCTTTGTTTGGTGTTAGATTCTGCCTGTATGGGATGCAGTCCATGTGGGATAAAGTTTGTGTGGGATTCAGTCAGTGGAAAATGCTGTCTGTGTGGGATGTCATTGCTGTGGATCTAGTCTGTATGGGATCCAGTCTGTGTGGGATGTCATTGCTGTGGATCTAGTCTGTATGGGATCCAGTCTGTGTGGGATGTCATTGCTGTGGATCTAGTCTGTATGGGATCCAGTCTGTTGGTGATGTCATTGCTATGGGTCCAGTTTGTATGGGATCCAGTTTGTGTGGGATGTTATTGCTGTGGGATGAAATCTGTCTGGGATCCAATCGGTCTAGTATCCAGTCCATATGGGATCCAGGACATGCTGTATTTTGTAGTGATGTTGGATTTTTAGTCACCACACCCGTTCAGTGTTTGAGGCTGTGTTGCAGGATTACTCCTATGTACAGGGCTAGGGAGATGTGACCCCCTTTTTAAAATATTCCAACCATTGACATTCATTTAACGTCAATCTCCCCCTGCTCACGGGCTGTATCCGTTAGACTGGGAGCGGATTTTCATGGTGTGACGAATGCACGGATTGTAGAGCCGAGGTTTGAAACTCGGTTCCCTGGGTCGGTGCGGAGTGTGTTACGTTGCATTTTATCACAAAAAATTGCAAATAAATGCTTGCGTTTAAATACTCTCGGAATAAAGGACGTCTTGGAAAGCTCTCACAGAAACGGGAATTAAGGGGATTAAGCACAGATTTGGAGAGAGAGATAGGGGGCGGCTGTGCTTCTTCAGGAGCCGGTCTGGCTGAGATTCTCGGAGACCTGGACGACCTCAGACTCCACCAGCGACTGAAGACCCTCGCCGTCCGTTGGTCTCATTCTCAGGTTTATGGACCCATAGGTCTTTCTAGATCTGCCAGTGACCATGAAGTTCCTTCTCCCGTACAGCTCGCCCTTGCAGATAGAGACCATGAGGAGCAAGGAGAGCAGCATCCCTCCCAGGGTCAGGAGCCCCAGGCCGGCGATGATGCACTTGTCCAAATGGGAGCCCAACAGGGCGTAATGCAACTCCAGCTGCTCCATCTCCCGGGCTGTCACCGTGTCTGGATCCACCTTGGAGTCCCTCGGGATGGCGTAAGCGATAACCACCAGGCTGATGCCGGCCACCAGAAACACCAGCGCCACGATGAACCCATAGTCAACCGACTGGCCGCTCCCCTCCGATTCCGGATCATCCTCGGACCGAGGAGACGTCTCCTGGGGTCTCTCCTGGGTGCCATGGGTGGGCACAGCCCCTGCCCTGCCCGGGGACGCGTGCCCCCCGCCGTTGCCGGCCGGTGGGCTGCAAGGGTTGGGGTTCAGTGGGTGAAGCCGGGAACTGAAGGTGGTCTCTTGCTCCTGATCGCGGGAGAGGGCTTGGCCGTTGGAGATGGGAGCTTTCCTTGGTGCTGAGATCACCCGGCTCCAGGGAGCGGCGGCGCCGCCGTTGACTGTCAACTGAGCCCGGGAGCCATGGCTTCTGTCGCCGGCTTCGATGTTCCTCAGTTCCAGGGGATGATAGCATTCCGCAGACGCCATTGGAAGTCGATTGCCCTGTTCATCCCAGCGACCCTCAACTGCAATGACCCTGCAAACCGGAGACAGGGAGAGAAACAGGACTTTCTGAGTTAAACATGGAGCCACATCAGGTGCAGAAACACTTTACAGATCACCCAACCGTCCAAGGGTGCAAAGCAACCCGAAAGACCTCCAGTGGGGGGACTGGAAGGGGGGGGGGGGGGTTTGATGGATTTGGGAGGTGTAATAACTCTCCAATATTCGGTCTGCAGTTAACCCTTGGAGGGACAGCTGCACAGTTTAACCAATTTAGAGAGAGGCAACGCCAACACCCGTCAACATGGAGAGATCTGACAACCCGTTACAAATGAAACATGATGTGTCGTTGCCGGGGAACACCTCGATACATCCAGAAAAACCTTCCTTTTTTTAAATTAAAATGCACTGAAGGACAACAAGACTCTTCAGCCGGCCCTATCTCCCCTCAAACTCCAGCACAGGGCGCACCGTCTCCTCAAATGTTGGGATTGCTCCAGTTTCTCGGTGTTGGAGTGATCCCCTCTTTGGAATATTCAGTAAGGAGTCACTCCCCTCCTCCTCCTCCCCAAACCCCGGAGGGAGTCACTCACCCCCCGGGAGGACTCTGCTCTTGGGGACCAGTCTCACCATCCCAGTCCCTCAAAAGGTTTTCATTTTACAACAGTAAAACCCCAAACCCCCCACCCCCACCCCCCCCCCAAACTCCCTCTGGTGCGTTTTGTATGGAGTCGCTCTTTCCATTCGCTGCTTGCTCTCCTACAGACTGTGTCCTGGGTTCCCAAAAACAAGGGGAGCGGAAGGATAAGGACGGGGGTTAAATCCTCTCCCCTTTTTTTCCCCCTCGGTGCTTTTTAAGTTAAACGGTGCACGAAAGAGGAACGAGGTGAAGTTAATCATTGGATAGAGGACAAAGTGCCAATAACAAGGTTCCTTGGACCAGTACAAAGTGATGTCCCTCTCTCACATCATAACCTGATCATATTGGACTCTCCTTCTCCCACCCGCTGCATTCCCACCCTTCTCACTCAAACTGAACATAAAAAAAATATCCAAAGTTTCTCGCCTTCGATTATTTCATCAATTGCATTTTCAGCAGAGACGCGTTAGTGAGTTCGGTGTGGCAGCCTGGTACCTGGATTATTTTTAATCTTGCCAGATTCGAGCAGTCCCACATTAAAAGGTTCCAGTTTAGAGGCGCAGCCGACGAGCCGGTGAATCGGGGAGGCGAGAGAGAGAGAGAAACAGGACAGAACCTCTACAATGGCGCCTGTCACCAGCAGCGAGCCGGGGCTCGGCTGGATTCAGGCCATTTGTCTGTTAGCAGGGTGGTGACATCTGCATCCAACATTCCCAGGATCTGGAGCCGGCCCCTGGTGCAGTCACTGCCGGTTAAAGGCGTCCCTCGGAAACTGCTACATTTTCAGCCATCGAACCACTGCCCCGAATTTGCAGGAATTCCACACCCGGCACAATTATTTACAGCAACTTCGCTCCCGACGGTAACTTGCCTCCAAATGTTGTTATTGCACAAAGTCAGCAAACGTCCTTAATCTGTCACACGCTGACACAGGCTACTGCAAGATGTCAGACTCTGTAACTCGCAGATAACAACCGTGCGTCTATCCTAATCCAGGCGCTGTTTGCCCGAGATGAAAGGGTTGATGCAAGTCACATTTAGAAGCTAATCTGCTGACTCCTGCTCCAAGGATACCTCTCCCCCCTCGCCTCGATTATCCTTTAACTCTTTCCACTCTCCACACAGGAACCACTACAGGCATCGAACACACGATTCCGGATTCCCAGCCACCTGCCAATAGGGGGCTTTAGAGTGAGAATCGCAGCCACTCCCCGCCTCGCCAACCTGCTGTGTATCGGGTAATTGCTGTAAAGTCCCTCCAGATCATTGTGAACAACTCACGTTCTCTGCATCCCCCCGACCACCCCGCTCCCTCCCCTGGCTGGAGTTTGCGTGCCATGCATTCATGATTTATTCAGGCTGTGGGCTCTGCTCACCCCCCCCCCCCGCCCCGTGAGCTTCCCACGGTTCAGTGTGAGTTTGGGCTGATTCTGTCTGACGTGCCGTTCAGTCCCTTATCCACAGTCACAAGGGTGCACACTGGGATTACTGGCACGCAACTCTCTCCCCCTGCAAATAAATCACCCCCTGCCAATAAAGCACCCCCTGCAAATAAAATCACTCCCTGCAAATAAATCACTCCCTGCAAATAAAATCACTCCTTGCAAATAAATCACCCCCTGCAAATAAAATCACTCCCTGAAAATAAATCACTCCCTGCAAATAAAATGCACTCCCTGCAAATAAAATCACCCCCTGCAAGTAAAATCACTGCCTGCAAATAAAATCACCCCCTGCAAAGAAAATCACTCCCTGCAAATAAATCACCCCCTGCAAGTAAAATCACTGCCTGCAAATAAAATCACCCCCTGCAAATAAATCACCCCCTGCAAGTAAATCACTGCCTGCAAAGAAAATCACTCCCTGCAAATAAATCACTGCCTGCAAATAAAATCACCCCCTGCAAAGAAAATCACTGCCTGCAAATAAAATCACCCCCTGCAAAGAAAATCACTCCCTGCAAATAAATCACCCCCTGCAAGCAAATCACTGCCTGCAAATAAAATCACCCCCTGCAAGTAAATCACTGCCTGCAAATAAAATCACCCCCTGCAAAGAAAATCACTCCCTGCAAATAAAATCACCCCCTGCAAATAAAATCACCCCCTGCAAATAAAATCACCCCCTGCAAGTAAATCACTGCCTGCAAATAAAATCACCCCCTGCAAAAAAAATCACTCCCTGCAAGTAAAATCACTCCCTGCAAAGAAAATCACTCCCTGCATATAAATCACCCCCTGCAAGTAAATCACTGCCTGCAAATAAAATCACCCCCTGCAAAGAAAATCACTCCCTGCAAGTAAAATCACCCCCTGCAAAGAAAATCACTCCCTGCAAATAAATCACCCCCTGCAAGTAAATCACTGCCTGCAAATAAAATCACCCCCTGCAAAGAAAATCACTGCCTGCAAATAAAATCACCCCCTGCAAAGAAAATCACTCCCTGCAAGTAAAATCACCCCCTGCAAAGAAAATCACTCCCTGCAAGTAAATCACTGCCTGCAAAGAAAATCACTCCCTGCAAATAAATCACTGCCTGCAAATAAAATCACCCCCTGCAAAGAAAATCACTCCCTGCAAATAAATCACCCCCTGCAAGCAAATCACTGCCTGCAAATAAAATCACCCCCTGCAAAGAAAATCACTCCCTGCAAATAAAATCACCCCCTGCAAATAAAATCACCCCCTGCAAGTAAATCACTCCCTGCAAATAAAATCACCCCCTGCAAATAAAATCACCCCCTGCAAGTAAATCACTGCCTGCAAATAAAATCACCCCCTGCAAAGAAAATCACTCCCTGCAAGTAAAATCACCCCCTGCAAAGAAAATCACTCCCTGCATATAAATCACCCCCTGCAAGTAAATCACTGCCTGCAAATAAAATCACCCCCTGCAAAGAAAATCACTCCCTGCAAGTAAAATCACCCCCTGCAAATAAAGTACCTCCCCCCTCGCCCTCTGCAAATAAAGCAAACCTCCCGCGACCTGAGAGACACCGATCTCCTAAACCAAGATATCAGAACTCGCCGGCCGGACAGGTACAGCGGCAGTCTTTCCAGGACTATCGCACATCAGGAGCTGATACATGGACATCGCGGGCCTCTTAAACACTGCCCCCCCACCCCCTGTAATGGGGATCCTCCTGCAATGGGAGGCACGGGAAAGGGGGCAGTCACGCCGTGTCCCGGGATTCAAGGACGGCCGCAGACAGACGGTGACCTTCACCTTCAAGGCTTCCTGCCAAATGTGACCGGCGGCGAAGGGATGAAGATTCCCTGGGAATCGCTCGGTGAGAACGGACAAACAAGGAGAAGCGGTTTGAATGTTAGAACCTACCTGGGATGGAAAGCTGCCGCTGCAGAGATTTACTTTTAATTGTTGCCCGAGTGGAATTGGGAGTCTGGGAGACTGGGAGATGGGAACCGGGAGCTGCAGCCTGGGGCTGGGAGATAGGAAGAGCCCGGGAGCCAGAGCCTGGAGCCAGGTAACAGGCTGTGGATGGACTGAGTCCGGCCAGGCGCATGTAACCAGATCCGAGTTGTTTCATCAGCATCAGCCTGGCCTCGCAGCGAGACAAAGTCAAACTGCAGGAGCTGAGATCGATAGACTAACCAAGCAGTAAACTGACGCTCTGTTTTACACCGTTTCTTCGGGGCAAACCTTTCACTGGATGTTTTCATTACATTTTTCAGAAAATATACATTTGCCTCCGTAACAACCGTCCAGGAAAGGCCAAGAAATCACCCAATCTTGAATGGCTTTGAGACATTTCTGAGAGGTAGCAAGAGCGGGATATTAACGCTCTTGTGCACCATATATTATATATATATATACACACATTATACACCACATATAGGCCTTATGTAAAACCTTTATACACGATATATATAAAACGTAAATAGTGTATAACATTTATATACTGTACACATAAACCTTGTATACTATATACACACTTCATATAGTATTTACATATATATAAACCTTGTAAACTAGATATACCTCATACTGTATATATAACCTTTATACACTGTACACATAAACCTTATGTAATATATACACCTTATATAATGATTACACACATATATATAAACCCCATACACTGTATATGCACCTCACACTGTATACATAACCTTTATATACTGTACATAAACCTTATATACAATATACACATATACAGCGCTTATATAGCATTTACATATATAAACCGTATACAATATATATATACTTCATATACTGTGTACATAACCTTTATATACAGTACATAAACGTTATGTACTATATACACACCATATATACTTTATACATACATCTTATATGCTGTATATATAACCTTTATATACTGTATGTAAACCTTATAATTACTTTAAAGGCACTATATAAATGCAAGTTATATACGGTGGCCCTGAATTTCCACTTTGGGTGCAATCTGCAATGGGCACAAATTGGGTTGGGGGAGTTTTAGTCCGAGTTTCTGCTAAAATGAACTAACAGAGTCACAAACATAAAATCTTCCATGAATCAGCACAATCCGGCAGCTTAACAGAGTGTAATCGTTTATTCTATTTTTTTGCAATAAATTGGTGTATTTAAGATGTATTTACGAGTGGTAACATTGTGAAGTTTTATTAATACAGCTGAAAATGGGTTTATCACAAACAATAAGCATTTTTAATCAGGGTGTCCAGTCCTCCACCTGTGAGTAAACTGATTTTAAATCACTGAAAATGACTTTAAAAAACTATACTGAAGCATTTACTAGTTTAATTGTTGTACACTAGTCAGTTTCATAGTAAATTAAATATTTTTTAATATTTAAAAATGTTTAAAATGTGCCTACTAGTGCCTGTGTGCCTTAGAAAACAAGTGTAACTTTAAGACCCTCCTTGAATGGCCGCAGGCGGTGCAATCGGCAGAAACTCACCATCCTCGTTATTTTGATTGGGGGGCCGCGGCCAGTTTTGTGGGCAGGGCTGGCTTCAGCGCGATGATTTTTGAGCCAGCGCAAAACATAGCAAAAACTCGAATTATGCTGGGTGTAAATTTCGCCCGGTGTAAATTGAAATTCCGCCACATTCTGTGCTGATTCGGCCGGATTGCGCTGAAAAAGCCAGTGCAGTCCAGCGGAAACTCAGGTATAAAAACAGAGAGTGCTGGAGAAGCTCAGCTAGTGAGGCAGCGTCTGTGGAGAAAGAAACAGAGTTAACGTTTCAGGTTAAGACCTTTTGTCAGAATTGTCAGATGTTAAACGGAAACTCAGGTCCAGTAGGTATAAATCTAACTAACCCATTGAGCACGATTTGAAACAGGTTTGAGTGCAGTGAGCAGGAGCAGTGGAATTACTCTTAAAAAGCTTTGCAGGGCAGGGATGGGACTGCGGGGCCACCACAATCACTAATGCCCCTTCTACCCTTTCCATACAGTGACTCAAAACCAAAGCCCAGGGTGAGGGCTCCAACCAACGCAATGTGACAGTCGGAACAGCCAGGATCCAAGCCATCTGTGAGTCGATTCAATGCCTGTTTTGTACCAGCGGCTTTAAGGTTGCTGTCCCATTATGTTCATGAATATTTGGCGCAGAGTGACTGATCTCGATTGTGCAATGATGGTCCCAAACTCTACCACCCCCTGCAGTTAGGTCAGCGTCACTGCCCACATGTGGCTAATTGGGAATCCAGATGTGGCTAATTGCATTTCTGATCAGTAAATAAATAGAACAATAGACACAGTGGTTGGACATGTGATCATAATACTCGTTATCGCGCGGTTACCGAATGGTGGTAGATGCTTGTTAAGTAAATATACATGTGAAGTGGTTTAACATGTATACACACATAAAGTAAATATACACATATTTAGCTGTACTGTTTAAGTGTATGTAAGGTGTTTTCTATTAAAATTAGTGCATGTGGCTAAAACGATGTCACCTGTAGTCACACCTGTGGCTAGTCAGCAATTTCTATTGGACAGCAAAGAAACCAGTTCTCACTGTAATGGCAAACTGTGGCCAATTTATACAAAAGATCATCCAGCAGGTCCCGATAAACCCCACCAAATGGTGTCAAATGGACTGATTCTGGAAACTAAATCTGTTCCTTGAGGTGTTGCAACTTGAAACTCCTGAACTAGCCATCAGATTCCTTCACACCTCCAGCACCTGAGATAAAGCTTTCATGATTGGCTGACTTTGCCAGAATATAAAAGCAAACTGGCCGCTTTACTGCTGATTATTAGTCAATCAAACTGAACTAACTGATACGATTGAGAAAGCCCCAGCCCTGTTGATTGTATGGGAGCTTGTTGAGCTGATGGTTTTGTACATAAAGCAGAGATTGATTGGCAGGTTAACCATTTCAGTGCCAGCCCGTTGGGCTGGTGTTCATTCAGATCTAGATCACAAAAGGGAGTTCGAGAACTCCCCAGCCTTCAGTGCTGCAGCATCTACTCCCCATCTCCGGGCTCCAACATGCCACTTGCGGCAGGCAATACAGAGCCAGAGGCAGTGTCAGCTTAGTGGGCTCTACATTGGAAGGTTCTGGTGTCAAATCCTAGTCCAGGACCTAGCCATATGTCAGCTGTGGCTCAGATAGTAGCACTCTTGCCACTAAATCAGAAAGTTGTGGGTTCATAGTCCCACTCCAGAGACTTGAGTACTTAATCCAGACTAACAATTCAGTGGAGTACTGAGGGAGTGCTGCACTGTCAGAAGATGGGATGTTAAACTGTGACCCCATCTGTCCTCTCAGGTGGATGTAGAAGATCCTGTGGTACTATTCAAAGAAGAGAAGGGGTGTTCTCCCTGTGTCCTGGCCAATATTTATCTCTTGACCAACAATACTAAAACAGATGATCTGGTCATTTATCTCATTGCTGTTTGTGGGATCTTGCTGTGCGCAAATTGGCTGCCGTGTTTCCTACATTACAACGGTGACTATACTTCATTGGCTGTATAGTGTTTTGGGACGTCCCGAGGTTGTGAAAGGCGCTATATAAATGCAAGTCTTTCATTCTTTAACATAGGGGCTGAAATGCATCATCCCCCACAGCAGTTCTGTGGTGCAAGGAGGTCTAACAGAGGTGGGATTTCTGGGATGCACCAGATCTCTGCTTAGACTTCCAATTCATGGAGGGGCTTGGGGTGGGTGGAACCTCCATCCATCCCAAATCATGGGCCCCTGAATTCAGAGAGGGTCTGATTAAAGGGAGGGGATTTCCTTGGCTGAAGCCTCCCCTTTAAAAGATCTTGCTGGCCAGCGGTGGCATGAATAGCACCACTGTTACCCCAACCTCTACCTTTGGTGGGTGCCAAAGATGAACCCATACTGATACAAGCACCATTTTTGGCATTCAAATGGTGCGACCTCCATCCTGACCCCAGACAATGGAGGTCATCGGCCTCCACACTTCTGCTGGCGGACTGGAGCTGAGGATTTTCAGCCCTATAATCCAGGCTGACACTTCAGTGCAGTACTGAGGGAGTGCCGTATTGTCAGAGGTGAGATGTTGAACTGAAGGCCTCCCTGCCTCGTAGATGTAAAAGATCCCACGGCACTTTTGGAAGAGAACTGGGAGAATTCGTCCCACAACTAACACCACCAAAACAGATTAACTGGTCATTCATCTCATTGCTGCATGTGGGATCTTGCTGTGCACAATTCGACTGCTTCGTTTACCCAAAATAAATTTTTCAACTATTTAAAATTATTTTTGTATTCTTCCCTCCCCAGTCTACCCAGCCCAAAATGATACTTGGGCTAATAAGGTTAAATTATGAGGACAGGTTGCATAAACTAGGCTTGTATTTCCTTGAGCACAGAAGATTAAGGGGTGATCTAATTGAGGTGATTAAGATGATTAAACGAATTGATAAGGTAGATAGGGAGAAACTATTTCCTTTGGTGGGGTAGTCCAGAAAAAGGGGGCATAACCTTAAAATTAGAGCTGAGCCGTTCAGGAGTGATGTCAGGAAGCACTTCTTCACACAAAGGGGAGCGGAAATCTGGAACCCTCTGCCTCCAAAATATATTTTATCTATAGATAAATATATATAAAATGCGTGTATGTGTATGCTCCTGTGTGCAAGCTTCTGATTTGTTTTGACCAAAAGGACTTTGAAAACATTCTAGAGTGATTGATTGGCTCAGTATATGCTTTTTTATTGGTAGATTTTATAAAAACATAAGAAATAGGAGCAGGAGTAGGCCATACAGCCTCTTGAGCCTGCTCCGTCATTCAATAAAATCATGGCTGATCTTCGACCTCAACTCCACTTTCCCGTCCGATCCCCCCTTGATTCCCCTAGAGTCCAAAAATCTATTTATCTCAGCCTTGAATATACTCAATGATTCAGCATCCACAGCCCTCAGGGGTAGAGAATTCCAAAGATTCACAACCCTCTGCGTGAAGAAAATCCTCCTCATCTCAGTGTTAAATGGCCGACCCCTTATCCTGAGACTATGCCTCTTAGTTCTAGACTCTTCAACCAGGGGAAACAACCTGTCAACATCTACCCTGTCAAGCCCCCTCAGAATCTTACATGTTTCGATGAGATCACCTCTCATTCTTCTAAACTCCCGAGGGTATAGGCCCATTCTACTCAATCTCTCTTCATAGGACAACCCTCTCAGCCCACGAATCAATCTAGTGAACCTTCATTGCACCGCCTCCAAGGCAAATATATCCTTCCTTAGACAAGGAGACCAAAACTGTACACAGTACTCCAAGTGTAGTCTCACCAAAGCCCTGTACAATTGTAGTAAGATTTCCTTACTCTTGTACTCCAACCCCCTTGCAATAATGGTCAACTTGCTATTTGCCTTCCTAATTGCTTGCTTTACCTGCATGCTAACATTTTGCGTTTCTTGTACGAGGACACCCAAGTCTCTCTGAACACCAACATTTAATAGTTTCCCACCATTTAAAAAATAATCTGTTTTTCTATTATTCCTACCAAAGTAAATAACCTCACATTTCCCCTCATTATACTCCATCTGCCACCTTCTTGCCCACTCACTGTCTATATCCCTTTGCAGATTTTTTGTGTCCTCCTCACAGCTTACATTCCCACCTGGCTTTGTATCATCAGCAAAGGGATACATTACACTCAGTCCCTTCATCTAGGTCATTAATATAGATTGTAAATAGCTGAGGCCCAAGCACTGATCCTTGTGGCACTCCACTAGTTACAGCCTGCCAACCTGAAAATGACCCGTTTATCCCTACTCTCTGTTTTCTGACGGTTAACCAATCCTCTATCCAGGCTAATATGTTACCCCCAATCCCATGAACCCTTATCTTGTTTAACCACCTTTTATGTGGCACCTTATTGAAAGCTTTTTCAAAATCTAAATACACTACCATCACTTTATCTACCCTGCTAATTACATCCTCAAAAAACTCTAATAGATTTGTCAAATACAATTTCCCTTTCATAAACCATGTTGACTCTGCCTAATCATGTAATGATTTTCTAAGTGTCCTGTTACCACTTTCTTAATAATGGATTCCAGCATTTTCCCGACGACTGGTATCAGGCTAACTGCCCTGTAGTTCACTCTTTTCTCTCTTTCTCCTTTCTTGAATAGCGGGGTTACATTTGCTAACTTCCAATATGCTGGGACCGTTCAGGAATCAAAGGAATTTTGGAAGATCATAACCAATGCATCCACTATCTCTGCAGGCACCTCTTTTAGAACCCTCGGATGTGGGCCATCAGGTCCAGGGGATTTATCAGCTTTTAGTCCCATTAGTTTCTCCAGTAATTTTCCTCTACTAATATTAATTATTTTAATTTCCTCACTCTCATTAGCCCCTTGGTTCCCCATTTTCATCACTTCTCACAGTTACAGAGGTGAGATTTGATGTTATGTTAGGAATATGAAATTTAAGCACACCGATAAAGCATGATACCTGAAGTGAAGGAAGTGTGGGCAGACATACCATTTAGTTAGATTAGATATATAGATAGATAGATAGACAGATAGGTGGATGATATGGAAAGTAAATAAATCAATAAATTAAAATACGTGTGTATTAAATTAGTGTTTCCCTAAATCCCATAATCTTACAGTGAGGTTCAGGTGCTGCAGTTAAGTAATTTTCTATCCACTAGTTCAGACAATTAGGGTACAGAGTGGCTTTATACTGGAACTGGGGTAGCAGGAGGTCCAGAAAGCTTTATAATGCGACAGGACAATGGGATTTTAGGGAGCTTTATACTGGAACAGGGCAATGGGAGTACAGAGAGCTTTATACTAGAATGGGGCGATGGGAGTTCAGAGTGCTTTATAATGGAACAAGTGGGAATGGGGGTTTGGAGTACTTTATAGTGGAATAAGTGGGAATGGGGTTTAGAGTACTTTATAGTGGAACAAATTGGGGGGGGGTGTGGTGTTTAGAGTGCTTTATAATGGAACAAGTGGGAATGGAGGTTTATAGTGCTGTATACTGGAACAAGTGGGAATGGGGGTTTTATAGTGCTGTATACTGGAACAAGTGGGAATGGGGGTTTTATAGTGCTGTATACTGGAACAAGTGGGAATGTGGGTTTTATAGTGCTGTATACTGGAACAAGTGGGAATGGGGTTTACAGTGCTTCATTTTGTGATATGGGGCAATGGAGTTCAGAGTGGTTTATAGGAAAAATTAGGAATGAATCAGATAGGAAAGGGTTAAAATTCCATTTTATTTAATATTTGGGGATCCTTATAACTACAGAACTGTTTTTATGGTTTAAAGAATACAGACACTAATAATAAGTCAATGGCCAAAGCCTATTGGCCATATACTGATAAAATTACTTTACCCATGTTTGCAAGAACACTAATCTTTAACACAGATTGTAAGTCCCCAGGACAAAGTTCCTGAATGACAACATGTGCCAGGTAAATCTCTGATCTGGACTAGACAACAGATGGTGCAGAAACACCATTAAGCAAAAATGCTGCTAATAGTTGCTCAGTTCTCACTCAGGTGCACTAAAGGGCCATGCAGCACGCAAAGTGGGGGACGTAATGCTTAACATATCATTTCCAGATTAAGAAGGAAAAGAAAGATTTGCATTTATATAGCCCCTTTCACGACCTTGGGACGTCCCAATGTGCTTTTCAGCCAATGAAGTACTTTTGAAGTGTAGTCACAGAAGGAGGCCATTCAACCTATCAAATCCATGCCGGCTCTATGCAAGAGCAATCCAGCTAGTCCCACTCCCCCGCCCTATCCCCATAGCCCTGCAAATTTTTTCCTTTCAAGTACTTATCCAGTTCCCTTTTGAAAGCCATGATTGAATCTGCCTCCACCAGCCCCTCGGGCAGTGCATTCCAGATCCTAACCACTCGCTGTGTAAAAATGTTTTTCCTCATGTCACCTTTGGTTCTTTTGCCAAACACCTTAAATCTGTCCTCTGGTTCTTGACCCTTCTGCCAATGGGAACAGTTTCTCTCAATCTACTCTGTCTAGACCCTGCATGATTTTGAATACCTCTATCAAATCTCCTCGCAACCGTCTCTGTTCCAAGGAGAACAACCCCAGCTTCTCCAGTCTGTACACGTAACTAAAGTCCCTCACCCCTGGAATCATTCTAGTAAATCTCTTCTGCACCCTCTCTAAAGCCTTCACATCTTTCCTAAAGTGCAGTGCCCAGAACTGGACACAATATTCCATATGTGGCCGAACCAGTGTTTTATAAAGGTTCACTTCCTTACTTTTGTACTCTATGCCTCTATTTATAAAGCCCAGGATCCCGTATGCTTTTTTAACCGCTTTCTCAACCTGCCCTGCCACCTTCAGCGATTTGTGTACACATATCCCCAAATCTCTCTGTTCCTGTACCCATTTTAGAATTGTGCCCTCTAGTTATAGTGCCTCTCCTCGTTCTTCCTACCGAAATGTATCACCTCGCATTTTTCTGCGTTAAATTTCATCTGCCATGTGTCCGCCCATGCCAACAGCCTGTCTATATCCTCTTGAAATCTATCACTATCCTCCTCACTGTTCACTACACTTCCAAGTTTTGTGTCATCTGCAAATTTGGAAATTGTGCCCTGTACACCCAAGTCCAAGTCATTAATATACATCAAAAAAAGCAGTGGTCCTAGTACCGACCCCCAGGGAAGACCACTGTACCCCTCCCTCCAGTCCGAAAAACAACTGTTCACCACTACTCTCTGCTTCCTGTTACTTAGCCAATTCTGTATCCATGTTGTTAATGCCTCTTTTATTCCATGGGCTTCAATCTTGATGACAAGCCTATTATGCAGCACTTTATCAAATGCCTTTTGAAAGTCCATATACAACACATCAACCGCATTGCCCTCATCTACCCTCTCTGTTACCTTATCAAAAAACTCTATCAAGTTAGTTAAACATGATTTGCCTTTAACAAATCCGTGCTGACTTTCCCTAATCAAATCCACACTTGTCCAAGTGACTGCTAATTCTGTCTCGGATTATCGTTTCTAAATGTTTCCCCACCACCGAGGTTAAACTGACTGGCCTATAGTTGCTGGGTTTATCCTTACACTGTTTTTTGAACAGGGGTGTAACATTTGCAATTCTCCAGTCCTCTGGCACCACCCCTGTATCTACGGATGTTTGGAAGATTATGGCCAGTACCTCCGCAATTTCCACCCTTCTCTCAGCAACCTAGGATGCATCCCATCCGACCGGGTGACTTATCTACTTTAAGTACAGCTAGCCCATCCAGTATCTCAACTACATCTTCCTTTAATGAGACTCTGGCAGCAGATGCAAAGTATTCATTTAGTACCTCGGCCATGCCCTCTGCCTCCATGAGTAGATCTCCTTTTTGGTCCCTAATCAGTCCCACCCCTCCTCTTACTACCCGTTTCTGTTCACATGCCTATAGAAGATGTTTGGATTCACTTTTATGTTAGCCGCCAGTCTATTCTCGTACTCTCTCTTTGCCCCTCTTATTTCCTTTTTCAATTCCCCTCTGAACTTTTTATATTTAGCCTGGTTCTCACTTGGGTTATCAACCTGACATCTGTCTTACGCCCCTTTTTTCTGCTTCATCTTACTCTCTATCTCTTTTGTCATCCAGGGAGTTCTGGCTTTAATTGCCTTACCTTTCTCCCTCATTTGAATGTATCTAAACTGTACCCGAACCATCTCCTCCTTAAAGGCTGCCCACTGTTCAATTACAGTTTTGCCTGCCAATCTTTGATTCCAATTTACCCGGGCCAGATCCGTTCTCATCCCACTGAAATTGGCCCACCTCCAATTGAGTATTTTTACTTTAGAGTGGTCCATGTCCTTTCCTATAGCTATTCTAAACTTTATGATACTATGATCGCTGTTCTCTAAGTGTTTCCCCACTGACACTTGCTCCACTTGGCCCGCCTCATTTCCCAGAACCAAATCCAGCAATGCCTCCTTCCTCGTTGGGCTGGAAACGTACTGGCCAAGAAAGTTCTCCTGAACACATTTCAAAAGTTCCTCCCTCTCTTTGCTCCTTATATTATTACTATCCCAGTCTATATTAGGATAGTTGAAGTCCCCCATTATCACTACTGTATGGCTTTTGCACCTCTCTGTAATTTCCCTGCAAATTTGCTCCTCTATATCCTTCCCACTAATTGGTGGCCTAGAGAATGCACCCAGTAGTGTAATGGCACCTCTATTGTTTCTTAACTCTAACCAAATAGATTCTGTCCTTCACCCCTCAAGGATATCCTCTCTCTCCAGCACTTCAATATTCTCCTTAATCAATTCTGCCACCCCCCCCACTTTCTTTTCTTTTCTTGTATCCAGGAATCTTTAGTACCCAATCCTGCCCTTTTTTGAGCCAGATCTCCATTATCGCCGCGACATCATATTCCCATGTGGCTATTTGCGCCTGCAGCTCTCCGGTCTTTTTACCATGCTTCGTGCGTTTACACACACGCACTGTAAACTAATCTTAGACTTTCTTGTGCTCTCTGTTAGTCTGATCCCACCTAATTCCGTACTGTTTCTTATTCTAGTGCTATCTTTCTCTCCTGTTGTAATGTAGGAAACACAGTTGAGAGCCTTCTTAACCCCACGGTGATCTGTTGCAGTAACAAAAGGCCCCTCTTCCCCCTATCCTCAAGACGGTTGTCAATTTCAATAAAGTTTGGGGTTACAACTGTAAAGTTAGGAGGTACGGGGTCAAGAAAGTTCGAGCCAAAAAATTAAATATCAAGGACTGTATTGTTTTGATAAATGGATCTACATTGAAAGATAATATATTCTAAATGATTGACAGGTCATGTTGTCTGACGTTTTCAAGTATGAGAGGCAGTTATCCATAAGAACATAAGAACTAGAAGCAGTAGTAGTCCATACGGCCCCTCGAGTCTGCTCCGCCATTCAATAAGATCATGGCTGATCTTCTACCTCAACTCCACTTTCCCGCCCTCTCCCCATATCCTTTGATTCCCCATATCCAGAAGTGGAGACTAGAAAAGAGGCAAGAAAAACAAAGGAAGATACTCAGAAATAAAAATACATTTATACAGAAGATTCTGTCAAAAGACCTCAGTTCATTTTAGAGAGAGATCTAACAATTGTTATGACAAGCTAACACAGCATCATAAGTTCTCGAAGTACAAGAAATATAGAGTAACAGTTAAATAGAACAGGAAAAGAAAATAAGAACATAAGAACTAGGAGCAAGAATAGGCCATACGGCCCCTCGAGCCTGCTCCACCATTCAATAAGATCATGGCTGATCTTTGACCTCAACTCCATTTTCCCGCCCGATCCCCATATCCCTTGATTCCCTTAGAGTCCAAAAATCTATCGATCTCAATCTTTTATATGCTCGACGGCTGAGCATCCACAGCACTCTGGGGTAGAGAATTCCAAAGATTCACAACCCTCTGAGTGAAGAAATTCCTCCTTGTCTCAGTCCTAAATGACCGACCCCTTATCCTGAGACTATGACCCCTAGTTCAAGACTCTCCAGCCAGGGGAAACATCCCCTCAACATCTATCAGCAACGGAGATGAGGAGAAATTTTCTCTCTCAGAGGGTCTTGAGTCTGTGGACCTCCCTTCCCCAGAGAGCGGTGGAGGCAGGGTCGTTGAATATTTTTAAGGCTGAGTTAGATAGATTCCTGATTAATAAGGGAGTCAAAGGTTATAGTAGTTAGATGGGAAAGTAGGGTTGAGGTCACAATCAGATCAGCCATGATCTTATCAAATGGCAGAGCAGGCTCGAGGGGCCGAATGGCCTACTCCTGCTCTTAATTCGTATGTTCTTATGTTTGTAACCTGTGAAGCCCTCTTAGAGTCTTATATCTTTCAATGAGACCACCTCTCATTCTTCTAAACTTCATGAGTGTAAAGGCCCATTCAACTCAACTTTCCTTACAGGACAACCCTCTCATCCCAGGAATCAATCTCATGAACCTTCGTTGCAATGCCTCTAAGGCAAGTATATCCTTCGTTAGGTAAGAAGACCAAAACTGTACACAGTACTCCAGGTGTGGTCTCACCAAAGCCCTGTACAATTGCAGCGAGACTTCCTTACTCTTGTACTCCAACTCCTTGCAATAAAGGCCAACATACCATTTGCCTTCCTCACTGCTTGCTGTACCTGCATGTTAACTTTCTGTGCTTCGTGTACAAAGACACGCAAATCCCTCTGAACACCAACATTTAATAGTTTCTCACCATTTAAAAAATATTCCGTTTTTCAATTTTTCCCACCAAAGTGAATAACCTCACATTTCACATTATACTCCATAATGATGCTAATGAACCTGGAATGAAAGACAACTGCAGAGTACTCACTGAAGGCACAGACAGAACACTGCAGAGAGGAAGAGAGAGAGACACCAGGCCACCACAGAGCAGGATTCTACAGTGCAGCTATATCCTGAACACGGAGGTCATTAGCCTTTTTACTAATACTATCTACCTAACCAAAGAGTATACAATTGCTATTAGTAATGTTGATATACAAACTGTAAAATATTGAATTTTGTGTAATCCTCTAAAGTGACAGCTGAACTGATAGAAATTATATGAAATTGAATGCAGCTGAGGCTGTAATATTGTAAAAATGAACTGAAGTATGTCAGATCAGATTGAACTCAGTTAATGCTACTCTACTGTGTCTCTGAAATCCAGTTATTATATCATTTGTGATGATTACTCTGACAATCGTAATCTTTGCGTGTGTAGATTTAGGAAAATAAAGTAGTACTAAAGATATAACTTTTGTGTTGCCGTTCATTTCTTGATCTCTGGTATGCCAAAACTTAAATGGCTTTCAACAACAGCAACAATTTGCATATATAGCGCCTTTAATGTAGTAAAACATCCCAAGGCGCTTCACAGGAGGAAATCAGACAAAAATTTACTCTGAGCCAAAGAAGGAGATATTAGGACAGGTGACAAAAAGCTTGGTCAAAGAAGTAGGTTTTATGGAGGGTCTTGAAGGAGGAGGTAGAGGCAGAGAGGTTTAGAGAGGGAATTCCAGAGCTTATGGCCAAGGCGGATAAAGGCACGTCTGCCAATGGTGGGGCGAAGAGAATGGGGGATGCACAAGAGGCCAGAGTTGGAGGAACGCAGAGTTTTTGGAGGATTGTAGGGCTGGAGGAGGTTACAGAGTTAGGGAGAGGCGAGGCCGTGGAGAGATTGGAACATGCAGATGAGAATTTTAAAATCGAGGCGTTGGTGGACTGAGAGCCAGTGTAGATCAGCGAGCACTGGGGTGATGGTGAACGGGACTTGGTGTGAATTAGGATACGGGCAGCAAAGTTTTGGATGAACTAAAGTTCATGGAGGGTGGAAGATGGGAGGCCGGCCAGGAGAGCATTGAAATAGTCGATTTTGGAGGTAACAGCTGCATGGATGAGGATTTCAGCAGCAGATAAGCTGAAGTGGGGTTGGAGATGGAAAATATTATGTAGGTGCTATTTGTGATGGAGAGGATATTGGGTCGGGGTCAAATAGGACGTCCAGGTTCCACCAGTCTGGTTCAGCCTGAGACATTGGCGAGGGAGGGGAATGGAATCAATGGCGATGGAAAGGAGTTTGTGGGGAAGTGGGTGCAAGGGGGGGGAAGATGGCTTTGGTCGTTCCATTGTTTAATTTGAGGAAATTATGGTTTATCCAGGACTGGATGTTGGACACAGTTTACAATTACCCCCTTTGAATTTTAAGTCACCTAAACCACTCTGTAATCTCAGATACCAACCTGGTTCTGTTATGCTGTCATTGAGCAAAAGCCAGCTGATGTCAAGATGTGAAACTTGCAGTTAAGGTACTGTTACACTTGTGATGATTTAAATTCTGATAATGGTTGTTAAGAATCAATTTGCTTTTACAATAAGAACATAAGAAATAGGAGCAGGAGTAGGCCATACGGCCCCTCGAGCCTGCTCCGCCATTCAATCAGATCATGGCTGATCTTTGACCTCAACTCCACTTTCCCGCCCTATCCCCATATCCCTTGATTACCAATAAATGGCGATATTTAAACTTATGATGGCACTGACTATATTGTTACATAGAATTGCATTGAATATACAGCACAGAAACAGACCAATTGCACCCAACTGGTCTATGCCGGTGTTTATACTCTTCAGGAACCTCCTCCTACTCTAATTACCTCTTCCCACCCTGACCCAGTATCCCTCTATTCCCTTCTCCCTCATGTATGCTTCAAGCCTCCCCTTAAATGAATCAGTGCTAATCTGCTCCAACCACTCTATGTGGCAGCGGGTTCCACATTCTCACCACTCTCCGTGTGAAGGCATTCCTGCTAAATGCCTTATTTGATCTGTTAGTGACCATCTCATATTTATGCCCCCTGTTGTTACACATAATTAATTTTTCCTTGGCCAGGACCAAATTGGACAAGAAGGATCGCTTGCCTGTAACGGCAGTAATTTACAACCAGGAAGTACAGACGGAAATTTACCCCATTCTGGCTTTAAAATATTTATCGAAAACAGAATCTGACATCATAGAATGAATCTTAAGATTAATATTATATATTACAATGAATGGAAATAATTTAGCACATGACCTTAAATACTATCAAAATGACGAATGAACTTCCTTGTAAGTAGGAATATCAAATTTGCAGTTAGATCAAGTAGTGTCTCCACTTTGCGATGTTTCAGGCAAGTAAGAGATTGGGTGCACATCACCTGAGGTTATACTGTGGTCCTGCAGTGATTAGCTCAGCTTGCATAATTGCCGGATGTAATTTGGACTGGGTTATGTAATGAGATTCAAAAGGTAAACTAATTCAAGAATCTTATAAACCTTAGAACTGAATGGTGAAGTCCAACCTATTCCATCGCCGTGTTAGTAAAGTATGGGAAAAGATTTGTCCAACATCCTTTGATTAATTCAGTTACCTCTTGGGATTCACTGTTCAGCCTTATTACACTGTTAAGGTCAGTTCTTGCGCTGACTGAAGCAGTACACGGTCAGCCAGCCCCTGGGAGTTTGATACTGTCAAGAAAGACCATAGGGGCGAATTTTCGGAAGCCATATGCTACCAGTGGTGGTGCAAATTTGGCATGGGGGAGTTTGCTCTTATAGGATTGCCACCATTCAACACATGGAATCGTCCTGAGGTCGTGAACGGCACTATATAAATGCAAGTCTTTTTCTTTTTTACACAACCAGGTCCACTTATCTTCAGCAGTGCTGTCAGCGGAGAGGGACCCGACAGCCCTAACGCAAAATATAAAAGCACCTTTGGAAAGGTGCACCGATGTTTGATGCCACGTGGAGTGAATCGAATAAATGAATCTGACCATACCTGTTGCTCTCTATGTCCACCTTGGTGTGAAATAAAACAGCTTAACAAGCGCCTCGATTAGTGGTAACCCAGTAAGAGAGATTGAATAAATACATGTTCGAAACACACGTATTCAATTCAGTTTACAAGTACATATAGGGCAGTGTGAGTCCATAAAAGATGACCAGACAGCTTAAGGGAGAAATTGATGCTGAGCTGTGATCCATACTATTTGGAGCTTGCTCTCTCCTTTACACACACTTAAAAGGAATTAAAACGATCCACAATGACAAGGACCGCTTAGGCCTACGTCTTGTAGTGAGCAATGATTTGTTTAGTTTTTTCCTAGTGCTTGCCTAACACTTGACGAACATATAAGGAGTGAGTAATGAGGCTGGAACTGAACTCGAGTGAGTTCAGATGATATCATGAACTACAAAAGCGAAGCACTCGTGTTTTCTGGGTATAATCCAGACCCAGAGGTTAAAGGCACGAGTTCGCTCATTCACTACGATTCTATCATTTTTCTAATATACGTTATGGTCTTGGTTTTACGTAAAACAGAGTTATTGTTGAAAGTATTAATATTGGGTTGCTTGGCAGGCTGAGGGCTCGGCTGCGACTACAGCAGAAGGGAATGACAGGGAGCGAAGTGTAATCACTTTACACTTAGACCAAAATTATACAAAATGGTGAGATGTTGCCTATTGCATATATTAGAAAGAAAGAAAAAGCTTGCATTTATATAGTGCCTTTCATATCCTTAGGACAAGCCAAAGCGCTTCACAGACAGGTAAGTACTTTTGACGTGTAGTCTCTGTTGTAATGTAGGGAAATGTGGCAGCCAATTTGCGCACAGCAAGATCCCGCAAACAGCAATGTGATAAATAACCAAATAATCTGTTTTTAGTGATGCTGATTGAGGGATAAATATTGGTCAGGACACCGGGGAGAACGCCCCTGCTCTGCTCCAAACAGTGTCATTGGATTTTCTTTACATTCACCTGAACAGGCAGACTGGTCATTGGTCTAACCTCTCATCCCTAAATATGACACCCCCAACCATCCAGGACAAAGCAGCCCGCTTGATTGGCACCCCATCCACTACCCTAAACATTCACTCCCTTCACCACCGCGCGCACTGTGGCTGCAGTGTGTACCATCCACAGGATGCACTGCAGCAACTCGCCAAGGCTTCTTCGACAGCACCTCCAAAACCCGTGACCTCTACCACCTAGAAGGACAAGGGCAGCAGGCACGTGGGAACAACACCACCTGCACGTTCCCCTCCAAGTCACACACCATCCTGACTTGGAAATATATCGCCGCTCCTTCATCGTCGCTGGGTCAAAATCCTGGAATTCCCTTCCTAACAGCACTGTGGGAGAACCTTCACCACACGGACTGCAGCGGTTCAAGAAGGCGGCTCACCACCACCTTCTCAAGGGCAATTAGGGATGG